>NC_066270.1:11323000-12646000 GCF_905404315.1 Leptidea sinapis | reverse complement strand
GCTCTGGTAGAGCCGGTACCCTCCTGGGGTAATATCTTTTTACGGACCGCTCTCATATTTTAATGGGGGGGGGGGGGAAGGGATGGCCACCGGTCCTCGACACTAACCTATGCGAAACATAGCGGCACTAGGCCCCTACTTCACGCCGGTATTCTGTGCGAGTGTGGTAATTAACCCGGACGAGTCTGGCCCGATTGTGCTGACGTCATAAGACGGCAGCGTGACTCTCCCACTTCTAAAAAGCCCTTAGTCGCCTCATCCATGGGCGGTTATAAAAAAAAACAATTTCACACCTCTTGAAATAGATAAGAATCTATAGCCATCGAGACATGAAAGACTTAAATCATATTTATAAACCACGGATATGTTATCAAATAAATGTGTGTAATATAAGTGGAAACGCTCGAGAGTTTCATGTGTAATGCAGTGTAAAACTGTGAATCAGCAAGACATTATCTAAACTAATATAAGTCATATGACTGTGAACTATGTGTGTCCACTTCGATGAACATACTTGGTCATTCTGTACCACTGGACGCTTACGAAAGGAAACTAATTCAATACTCAATTGTATTTCTACCGTAAGTATTTTAAAAAGTTTAAAGTTGTGTCGTTTCCTATTAAACATTTTATCTATATATCTATTAAACATACAGAGAAATTCTTTCTCACTTATTGATCTGTACACGATTTTTCTGTTATTTTAATCGTTTTTTTTTATAGCCAAGTACTGTCCATTTTTTTAGAACATATAAAAGGAAGACAAACGAGTGTACGGGGCCCCTGGTGTTAAGTGATCACAGCCATCCACATGCTCTTGCAACACCAGAGGAATCACACGAGCGTTGCCGGCCTTTAAGGAGCAGGTGTACGCGCTTTTTTTGAAGGTACCTATGTCGTATCGTCCCGGAAACACCACCCAAGGAAGCTCATTCCACAGCTTTGTAGTAATGGAAGACAGGTACGGTCCTCCAGACCGCCATACATCCAGATGGTGGGGATGATATCCTAATTTGTGGCGTGTCGTACGAAGGGGGAATTCGGCGGCAGGAATCAGGTGAAACATCCATGCAATTTAAGCAAGCCTTCATATTTCATTTGTAAATTGTGGGTATAAATATATAATTGGAAGGACAAACGAGCGCACGTATTTGTACATCGTGTATGTACAAACACCACACACATACTCGCATTTTAAATCCTTTCCCTATCGTAATATGTAGTAATATATGTAGATGTGGTAAATCGTAGCTTGTTTCGTCGAATCCTCCGGGTTTAGTACTCGCCATCTTTTCTCCACAAATCATTGAATATAAGTAAGCGGATCCAAACATTTTATTTCCTTTGTGAGAAAGGTTTTTCATTTGGAAAGAAATATTTAAATGAGAGATTTTACTCTCAGCTTTTATAATATCCTCGCTTCGGTTCGGTTATCATTATAAAATATAGAAAAAATTGATAGCTTGGACTGCACCGTTAGAATTTTAATAGTGGATTCTTATTTAGTTTTAATACAGTGCCCACAGCCCAGTTTCCTGCTGGTGTAGTTCACAGATTAAAGAATTTTTAAAATGGTTCTGTTTTCTTAGTCCGAAACCTTCAAATAAATATATTTTTTAAAGGCATAAAAGGCATAAAAGGCATTTATTTTCTCAAAATTGATTCCTTTAGAATTCTTTTTGATGTCATTTCTTATACTACTAGATACTACTACCGCTTCGGAAACAGCACTCTTCTTCTCTTCTCTTCTTTCTTTGCACTCTTTTCAATAAAAATATTGTACAGTCATTTCTATCGCTATAAAATAATCACAATCTAGTCCCAGGCTGTCCGATCATTTAGATATTCAGCAGTGGAGTAATAGGATTTAGGACAGAGCCATTTTTTTATAAAACATTTAAATTTATTTATAGATAATGCCTGAACAGTGGCTGGGACTTTATTGTAGAAGTGTATACATTTACACTTAAAGCTATTATGTATCTTATGAAGCCTACTAGAATTAGTTACAAGCAATCCCTTATTTCTAATGTTATAATAATGATAATCACTATTAAGAGCAAAAAGGTGACGATTTTTAAGAACATATATTAAATTTTCATAAATGTACTCACAATGAACAGTCATAATATTTATTTCTTTAAATTTTTCATTGAGAGACTGTCTATAATCAAGCTGATATATAGCACGAACAGCTCTCTTTTGCAGAGCAAACACTATATCAATGTCAGCAGCATGACCCCATAGTAAAATACCGTACGTCATGATGCTGTGAAAATAACTGAAGTACACTAATCTAGCGGTCGCAACATTCGTGTACTGTCTAAAATTTCTAACTGCATATGCCGCAGAGCGTCTATCTGCTAGATGGGCAATATGTGGACCCCACTGAAGCTTTTTTTCTAACGTGATACCCAAGAAGACCGTAGTGTCCACAAGTTTTAATATCTGGTCATTTATAAGTACGTTGGTTTGTACTTCCGCTGTGTTTGGTGTAATGAACCGTAAACACTTTGTTTTTTTACTGTTTGAGTGCAGATTATTCGTCTCAAACCAACGCACTATCTTTGAGAGTGCATTGCTTACCTCGTCATCAATATCCGCACGTCGTTTCACTTTAAAAATAAGTGAAGTATCATCAGCAAACAATACAATCTCATGGCTATCATCTACCACAAACGGTAGATCGTAAATATATATAAGAAACAAGAAAGGACCGAGAATAGCACCTTGTGGAACACCTATTCCCACAGGTTTACCCGAAGACCGTTTGCCATTTACATTGACTATCTGAACTATTTCGTTTAAATATGATTTTAACAGATTTAGGGCTTTATTTTTCACTCCATAATGCTTGTTTTAGGAGTAAAGTTTCATGGTGGACGCAGTCAAATGCTTTTGACAAATCACAAAAAAATCCCAATGCATCCTGTGACTCTTCCCAGGCGTCAAAGATGTGCTCAATGAGTCTAGTACCCGCATTAATTGTTGATAAGCACAAGTGAAACCAAACTGATTTTTGTTCATTAATTTACAAAAATGCATTTGTAGCTGTTGAAGCAAAAGTTTTTCAAAAATTTTACTAAAAACAGGCAGCACTGAAATAGGTCTGAAATTAGCAGGGTCAAAAGAACTGCCCGATTTAAACAAAGGTATAACTTTGCTGTATTTCATGAGGTCAGGGAACACACCCTCATCTATGCATTCATTAAATATTATTGCTAATTCAGGTGCTATAATGTCAAGTATGTATTTAACAATATTAGTCGAATGGCCCCATAGGTCTTTTGTATTTTTTAGGTTAATTAATTTGAAGATTTTTTTTATATATCTACCTGTAACATACTTAAATTTCAAATCAGTGGAAGATACTGGTACGTGTAATTTAAGCATATCATATGCTGCTTTTGGCGAAGAGTTATGGTCTTTGGTCGTGACAATCGGGATTTCAGAGAAGTATTTATCAAATTCATTTGCAATTTCTATTTCCGAATTTATAACGCGATTATTAATATTTAAACAGATAGAGGTGTTACGGCAATTCGATCTACCAGTTTCATTGTTAATTACACTCCAAGTCGCTTTTACTTTATTATTACTGTTTTTAATTTTATCTGCAATGAAACGTGTTTTCGCTTCATGACAAAATGGAAAAAACATACTTTAAAGAGCTTGGAGTATTTTTTATACATATATTTTAAATTCTTCACTAATATTGTAATGTTTCTCATAATAAAGGTCATATAAGCGTTTACGAATTTTGTGGATACCCATTGTTGCCCAATCATTAAAATTATGTTCGTTGTTTACTGTCACCGTTACTGGAGTAAAAATCCTGTCAAATTCCTCACAGAAGGAATTGAAGACTAAGTTGTAGTGAAAATTAGCAGTTTCGCCACAGTGTAAAAATGGCATCGTATTTACCAAATTATTTCTAAACCTCTCAAGACGGCTACCCGTAACTGGTATAATCGTCACCTTTTTTGGTCTGACATTGTCCAATCTTGTATTTACTTTTATAAGTTGCCCACTATGGTCGGACAGAAGATTATTAATTATGAGTTTACTAGTAATAGTAACATCTGTAAAAATATTATCTAAACAAGTTGCTGTTGTAGAAGTGATTCTAGTAGGTTCCCAAAATACATTGAACAAATTAAAACTTTGAAATAATTTTTTAAGGCTAGTACAATTGGCCGAAGGTTCAAGCAAGTTTATATTAAAATCTCCACACACTATAATTGACTTGCTAGTTTTGCTAAATTTTGATAGTACCTCCTCCATTCTATGTTGGAATTGTTGATGTGATGCAGTGGGGGGGCGGTATACACTTACAATAATAAATTGCTCTAGTTCTATACAAGCTATCTCAATTAGTTGTTCTATAGAGAGATTAACAATATCTCTTCTATTTTTACATTTTAATCTATTATTAATAATAATTAGGGAACCTCCATGTATTGCTCTACTTCTACAAAACGAACTGACTACTTTATGTTCCCTAAAACTAAACTGGAGCTGATGACTCTTACGCCAATGTTCTGTAATACATAATATATCTATATTACAGCAGCTCAAAAACAGTTCAATTTCTAATTCCTTACTTGAGATACGTTGTATATTCTGGTGAACAATATTTATGAGCTTTATATTATGATTATCTATAGCAGTAACACATATATTTGGTGAATGTTGCCTATTTTGTATGATATTGCAAGAGTTGTCCTCCCTTGTCAAATAATTTAATTTAAATTAATTGAAGAAAAATCTTCATTGTTATATTTTTGTACATTAGTACTAATACATTCCCCAATAGAGGCTTGTATGTCGATTATTTTACAATTTTTCCCAATAGAGGCATGTTTATTAAATAATACTACAGAGGAAGTAGTTTGTTAACTAACTTATCTCTTATAGGGTGGACAATGCTTTTATGATTCGTCTGGTGTGTCAAGAGTGTATGTGCTTGTTATCAGTGTCCATGAAAAATCTACCAGTTTTGCTAAAGGAAAAGAAAACCATCTTCAGATCATCGGCAAAATTACCAGACACAATGCTTCAACAATAATCATCGAATATTTCATTCCTCAATTCATATTTGCACTCAAATTAAATACAATATCTGTTTACAATTACAGCGCTTCTAGCAAGAAAAATAAATAAATATAAATTGTTGTTGATATCTGAATCCCTTTTATTTACCTACATGCTCAATTCCGCCATTACAATAAAGAGAGTTTAACTGTGATGTCGTTGCCAAAAAACCGTATTGATACACAGTTCACTGTGGTACTATAAATTTACAAAACTCTCCTGTAAAACTTCCGTTGCATTTGTTCATTTTATGAATAAAACTTCCACCTCGGGACTTGCGGCAGGCATTCAGGTGATACATTCTCATGTGAGATTTTCGTTGCATAAAACCTTATATTAAACTCAAAACATTAACTGTGCGCAAAACTGTCGAAAAGTAATTTATTTAAGCGCCACATCACGTTTACTTAGTGATAATTTCTTCTCTTTTTTATGGAAGAGCGTCAAACGAGCATATATAGGGGTATTCATTCATTCATTGGACAAAGACCTCCCCCAAAGATCGCCATGACGATCGGTCCTGCGCTGCCCTCATCCAACGTGTTCGGGCGATCTTGACCAGTCTGTCGGTCCATCTTTTGGGGGTCCTACAAACTTTACTGAAGACTTTTTGCCCCAACGGCCATCTGTCCGACGAGCTATGTGCCCAGCCCATTGCCAATTCAGTTACGCAACCATCTGGCCTATGTGTGAGACTTTGGTTCTCCTCATTTCTGACTCGATCTCGATGAAAAAGATATATTGTTAAATTATTTCAATTCAAAAAAAAGTTTGTAAATCTGTTGATTGATCTGTGAGCTGTGAAATACTTACTCATTACAAGCTACATAATCAACTATAACTGTGAGTTATCTAACACAAACACAAACCCATTAGTCTCGTTCCAATGAATTTCCGCATCGCAGCACAAACTTAACAACGGCTCAAGATTGACGACACAGTTTAGATTGACACTCTCAATATGTTACATTGATAGTTTATTAACTAGTGCCATGATATTTAAATAATACTTTTATTGATAAACATCAATATCTAACGATAGTTGTTATCAGAATATGAATTTCATTGAATTAAAATAATCTTGGTGGAATGACGCTGGTGGCTTGGACACGGGGAAGGGCGCTGGTGTGGGATGCGACTTGCGTCGACACTCTGGCTCCTTCTCATGTCCAAGTTACGTCAGTTGGTGCTAGGGCTGCTGCTTCGACTGCCGAAGATAGCAAACGTCGCAAATATGTCGGTCTCAATGAGTGATACATCTTTGTGCCGTTTGGTGTCGAGAAAGTTGGCCCTTGGGGCCCAGAGGCGCGAATAATGTTCAAAGTACTATCTTCGCGCCTCAATAAGGCTACTGGAAACCCAAGTGCTGGCAGCTATTTCGGTCAACGGATCAGCCAAGCTACCCAACGAGGAAATGCTGCCAGTATTCTTGGTACGCTTCCATGTAATGATAGTTTTAATTTTTTGTAGTCATAGTAGTGTAAATATAGTTATAAAATTTGTTTTCTTTGAATAAAGTTTTATTAAAATAAGAGTAAGTGTCTCATTTACCTTGCATGAGAAATTAATGAAAGAAATATTCTGTAACTTCCGGCCATTTCCATTTGTGTTGATGTAAGACTGCACCTCTGCGGTTATTGAGCAGATCCTACCGAGCGCCTGAACTGAAAGGTTCTCTTGAAAATACTGGTACGAAACAGAAATTATAAATTCACTAAATTTTATAATTTGAAATAAATGGTTACTCTGCTTTAAAGATATTATGATCTGCTTAAATCCTTATTATGTTATTTGAACAATAAAATCGTACTAAACACGGCTAAGCCATTATGCCGCTGAAAATAATAAAAAGTAAATAACATTGGGACAGAACAAACTATAATTCACATAATGTTGTTCAACACTCATTCTTGTTGAGCTGTTCTGGGCTAGAGCCAAACCGACTTATTTAGTGGGCCTAAAACGATAATACCTTCCTATGTTAAACGTTGCAGATTAAATGGTAAGGGCTTATTTATTTATCTCATGAATGTATGTATGGTATCATCTTAAATCTTCGATTTAAAATTTCCATGAATCATGCTACCCCATAGATTAACTGTGCTGGCTATAAAGGTAGAACCGCTGACTCTCGCGACCTCCCTCTCAGACCCTCGAACGTATCTTACTCTTGTAATTCCTCTGTTGTTACAAGACGGTATGGGCCGCGGTAATGACATACCATCAGGTGACCCGTATGTATGCTCGAGTAACCTTCTCTTGCAAAAAATAAATAATGATTTTAAGCGGTGCTCAAACCTATTGCCGAGCTATAAACTAAAAGGGTGAGTGGATGCCGAATGAGCCCAACAAGCAATTAAAACACTGAAAAGCGGAAAGTCTCCGGGTAAAGATGGGGTTCCCGCGGAATTGCTGAAAAACCTCGTTGACATGGGAGTAGTGGTTCTCTTAGACCTGTTAATTGAGATTGGACATCAGGAAAATGTCCTGAGGATTGGATGGAATCGGTGTTCATTATAGAGAGATGGATTGTGGAAACTAAAGGGCCATTGCTCTTATCTCTGAGGCAAGTAAAATCCTCTTGAATATTGCGAGTCAGCGGCTCGGTCACTACCTCCGTCGTCAGATCCCCGAAGAGCAGGCAGGGATTGTGAGGCCAAGGGCACGAGAGAGCAACTACTCAATGTTCGGTAAGTCGTGGAGAAGAGCAGAGAGCTTAATTGCCCCGTTATCTTGTGCTTCATTGATTACACTAAAGGTTTTGACTGCGCTTAACTTGTGCTTCATTGATTACACTAAAGGTTTTGACTGCGTTTAATGGGAGAAAGTGTAGATTGTGCTGCACGATACGGGGGTCCCGCAACATCTGCTAGATTTGATTCGGTATCTATACGATGATAACCACTCTTTCGTCAAAGTTGGTGCCGACTGCTTTGGTGTATTCGGCGTTAAAAAGGGAGTGCGGCAGGGTTGCATTCCCTCTCCGGCACTTTTCAAATTTTTTTTTTATGGAATAGGAGGACAAACGAGCGTACGGGTCACCTGATGTTAAGTGACCACCGCCGCCCACATTCTCTTGCAACACCAGAGGAATCACAGGAGCGTTGCCGGCCTTTAAGGAAGGTTGGCTTGGTTGGTTAAGGCGCTTTTTTTGAAGGTACCCATGTCGTATCGTCCCGGAAACACCGAACACAAACACAAGGAAGCTCATTCCACAGCTTTGTAGTACGTGGAAGAAAGCTCCTTGAAAACCGCAGTGTGGAGGACCGCCACACATCCAGATGGTGGGAATGATATCCTAACTTGTGGCGTGTCGTGCGAAGGTGGAATTCGGCGGCAGGAATCAGGTTAAACAGCTGTTTGGAACTCCCCGTGATAAATGCGGTAGAAGACACACAATGAAGCGACGTCTGTACGCAACGCCAAGTGATCCAGCCGTTTACAGAGCACTGGGTCCCCGACAATTCGAGCTGCTCTGCGTTGCACGCGGTCAAATGGATTGAGCTGATACTGGGATGCACCAGACCAGAGATGACAGCACTACTCCATGTGTGGCCGGACCTGCGCTTTGTACAGCGCTAGAATGTGGGCCGGCTTGAAGTATTGTCGTACTCTATTAATGACGCCCAGTTTCTTTGAAGCCAATTTGGCTTTGCCCTCCAGATGGCCACGAAATTGGCAATCGCTCGAGATTTCGAGACCCAGTATTCCGATACTAGGCGAGGCTTTAAGGGAAGTTATGACGAAGAGCGGTAATAAGACAAATGGGCAATACATATATGGAGAACCCATTACGCGAAAGACCCTTGAGGATTGAGATAAAGGGTTCCCGGTGGGTGGCAAAAGGGTAACGAACCTGAGATATGCCGATGAAATTATGCTCTTAGCCACCTCTATTGATGACATAAAGGAACTGTTCCAGAGACTCAAAAATGAAAGTAATAGTATAGATCTTGCAGTTAACAGGAGCAAGACCAAGATTATGGTGGTGGATCGTGCTGGTCACTAGGATGACACGGTAGACATCGTTCCAGCAGTGGACACAGTCGAGCATTACATTTACTCGGGCACACAGGTGAACAATGACCAAGGATGCTATGACCCGCCTGAACAAAATATGGAAAAAGAGCCTTATTATTTATCATTTTTTTGTAAGGCGTGGAGTCGTGGACGATACGGGCTCGAGAGAGGCCGAGGATTGATGCCTTGCAGATGCGGTGCTGGAGGCGTATGTTGAGTGTTTCTTGGACAAGTGAACAAATGTGGCGATCCTATCACAGCTCAAGATAAAAACCCGCCTGTCCACGATTTGTCACTTACGAATTCTTTCATATTTTGGTCACATAATGCAAAGGGTAATGAGAGCCTGGAGAAATTCGAGAAAATCGTATTTGGGAACACAATTGGTAATTTTGATTTCGTGAGTTTCAAATTAATATTTTCTTTATGTACTTGTCAGAAGTACAGTATACATTGAGGTATACTAATCGTATTTATAATAATTGTTAGAGTGTTGATACTTATTTAAAAACTTATTTTGACGTTCTAAATCAATCAAATCAAATCAGAAAATCATTATATCTTTGGATAGATTTACCAGTTACAAATTTTATATCATTTATTATTATTTGATTATTTTTGGCATCAAAGAATAGCGTTATCATTTTAATCAATAAACCACCAATTAATATTCAGATCACATGGTTACTGAGTTCCTCAAGTACATGTTGAATATTCTATGAGTGATTAGCGAGTGTAAGCAAATGACTGCTTCCTTGATTATATTATGAAATATATACGTATCGTATTTACATGTCAGCGACATCAAATAAGCAATATAAAGTGATCATTATTTATCAACTTAGACAATTACAAAAGCTCCTGTGATTTTCCTGGTGTTACAAGAGAATTTGGGCGGCGTTCATTAACATCAGGTAAAACCAAAAAAAAAATTACATAATTCTGTTTCAAATTATCACTGTTTGAATTACTAGCAACTTTCATAATATAAATTAATAATCAAGTTATAAATTTGACTTGGTTAGGTTTTACCAACAAATAATTTCTTTACATATAATGATTCAAAAGTGATATGTTTATTAGCATCATCATTACCACCATCCCAGCCGGAAAACGTCCATTGCTGGACAAATCCCACCCCCAAAAATCCATCTCATCCATACTATCCAGCGATCATCACCAGATCATCAAATTAAATCAAAAAAAATTTTATTCATGTAGGTCAAGGAAATGACACCTATGAATGTCAAAAAAATATATTTTCTTAGTGAGTCTACCGCTACTTCGTAAAGGGTTGAGCTAATGAAAAGAAGTAGCAAGAAACTCATTGCCATTCTTTTAAATCCAGATTTACAATTTCATTGTTTTACAAATCATTTCAATTACAATAATATGTAAACTGATGCAACAAACATACTCAAACGTCAAATAGTCAATGCCGAGTAAGTCAAAAAAGTAAATGTAAATTAATACAAAACAAAAGTTATTGAGTACAGTAGCTGCATCATCCACACACACTGTAAATAAATAAAGGTATTCTGTGAGAATTTTATAAGGGATTATATATATAAAAAATATATATAATAACTTTTAAAAATCTGAAGCATAGCCCTCGGCAACAGGATCCTCCTGCCACCACAAGCCACGTTCACGGGCATGACGCATGAGCCAGCCATCGCCTCACTCAATCATATTTTAGGGAAGGAGACGACCCGTCCTATGTCACCGCCACGAGCAGTAACATTTAAGCGACGATGCATCTTGTGGCGCCTACCAAAACTGCGTCTTCCGTTACGAGGTAACTATTCGAGGACTTTGCTGCCCCAACGGTCATCTGCCTGTATAAACCCTATTTATCAAATGATCACTCTTTGATAACACTCCTCTAAGTGCCTTGTCTAGTACATACTACTGGGTCTTGACAATTGTAATAACGAGACGTGGAAAACAATACAAAATGTAACTCTATTGTATTTCTCTGATGTGAAGTGTTTGTATGAAGGTAAGCTCGTTACAACCATTGTCTACACCACATCTCCTTTCTAACAAAAACACTTACACCACTAAAACAATCTGTTTGTGATTCAGGTATGCAATTAGTAAAACAAGGGAAACAAGATTTTCCAGCTAAGTTTTTTTATTAGGTTTGTCGGAATTAGCAAGACAGATTATGTGTTAAAAAAGTGATCAGGCTTTTTATTAGGTACATTTCTTTTATTTATGTATTCCTATAACTAAATTAATAACAATTGTATATAGTGGCACGAGATGGGGCTTTATTAAGAAATGCTAATCGCAGCCTATCATAGCATTGTTGTTGAGTAAGCCCACAACGAAAGTCATAATAAATCATTGACCGAAAATTTTATCGCGTTAGGTTCATTATCACATTTAAGAAGAGTTTTAGATTTGAAATGACAAATTAATGCAATATACTACATTTGGTAACTAAAGAGTTTTAAAATTGAAATTCAAAAAAAGTTTTCATTTGCAATGTCCTAAACTGGCCAGTTCTAAAAATTTTCAGTGTCACCCACGTATTATCGTCCCAACTTTACCAAGTACGACGCCGGACCATATGGTGCGAGGCGCCCAACGGACCGTTCGATATTCCAGCCGTACCAAATCCTTATTTGATTTTATTTGATTTACATAGATGGATCATTAATTGAAGAGATGACATAAGCTACACGTTCAGACAATTTTCTTAACCGTTCATCACCAGTACATCAGTTTTTTCACTTAAATTAGTTTTACAAAAATAAATATACATTTTTTGTGTGTAATTAGTAAAGTTATAACCAATTATTACTATAAATATATAACATAATATTCAATTTTATAACATGAAGTAGAGTTTTCAACGGCAGGGTCATACCACCGCAAGTTACGCTCGTTCACGCATGACGCATGGACCAGGCGTGGCCGCCCTCAACCATATTTTAGGGAAAGGTATAATTTATATAACTCATATCTGATATTAAAACAATCTAACTCATTTAAATTTTATGTTTATAGTTGAAACCTTACTTATACAAGAGTAATAAAACCATTCGGTAACAAGCCTCTCTATCTAACCCTTACCAAATGAACTCATAATTATATAGCTATTATATTTTACATTTTTGGAAGGCATAGCCATATAAAACATCCCTGCTAATATTATAAATGTGAACTAATTTACGCCGGAGCTACTGAACCAATTTTGATGAAATTTGGTACAGCAATAGACTAGAGCTTGGGAAAGGACATAGGCTTATGGCTTCATTTTATCCCGGAAAAATCTATGGTTCCCGCGGGATTTGTGAAAAACTGATCGTCCATGAGCTTTAACTATGCCAATAGTAGGTTTAGTTTGCCAAAATGTCAAAAATGTAGATGCGAATATTTTATTAAATGGAGAGGTGGTAAAACCAGTGTAATCTGCTGTATTTCTTGGCATTACTCTTAATTCCAAATTGCAGTGGGGCCCCCATATTGAAGGATATATATGACGAATAGGCTTAGTTCTGCAGCATATGCGGTTAAGAAAATTAGACGGTTAACTGACATAGATACGGCGAGATTAGTATACTTTAGTAATTTTCATAGTATTATGTCCTATGGTATATTGTTATGGGGCAGTGCGGTCGATATTAATACCACCTTTGTGCTGCAGAAGAGGGCTATTCGCGCGATTTCTAACCTAGTTCCTAAAGAATGATTAAGAGAAAAATTTAAAGAAATAAACATTTTGACTGTTGCTTCTCAATACTGTTTTGATAATGTTCTGTATGTTCATAAGCACATTGAGGAATTTTCTAGAAACTGTGACATTCATATTGTTAACACGAGGAACAAACATAAACTTGTTATGCCTACTACTCGGTTGGGTCGAGTGAGTATGTCTATTGTTGGGCGATGTATATGCTGATAACAAATGTGTTACGAAATTTAAAAGAATTGTTAAAAAACGTTTGTGTGGGAAAGGTTATTATATCATAAACGATTTTCTTAATGACACCACGGACTGGGAATAGAAAAGGGAACACCCTCAGGCTCTTTAATTATAAATGTTTTTTGTACAATATCACATTGTAATCCATATTTTATATTAAAAAAAAGCTGAGTTTCTTGCGCCCATTCTTCTCAGGTCTGAGGCAGTATCATTTGAATGGTTGGTAGTTTTTGACGTTCAATAAGTGATTTTAAATCCTATTTTGAATAAAAATATTTGAATTTGAAATAAAAGAACCACATTCCATAGTTTGGTTATGAATCATTCACCTAAATTGACTACGGTTCATCTATCAAGGATCGCCGTCAGGTGACGTGAAAACGAGATTTATCTCCTAACTATTACCAAAGCAATTACTGTTAGTGAATTTCGATAGATTTCGAAACGCCAATTACCGTGAACTTCCATTCGCGAGTGTAGTCCAAAAAAGTATGTTGAACTAAAATCTCGTTAGTCAGCGGATATTACACTCGAGAATGCAATACAGTTAATTCAGCTGCGTATGAACTGTCAACCTGTGAAACGAATGTGAATCACACGTGACTTTACTATTACGTTTGTGTGTTCTTAATGTTAACGAAAATAAGGACTTGTTTATGACGTGATGTGAAGTATTTTTTTTATGAAAATTAGTTACTAATACTACGGAACCCTTCATGGGCGAGTCTGACTTGCACTTGGCCGCTTTAAAATCTGAACTGTGAATTGATGAATCCACAATACTCTTGAGGTCTTACCCATAAATGTAGACAAATCATTACAGAAAACATTATTTTAATGAAAATAAGGGACAAGACGAGCAGGACGTTCAGCTTATGGTAATTGATACGCCCTGCCCATTACAATGCAGTGCCGCTCAGGATTCTTGAAAAACCCCAAAAATTCTGAACAGCTTTAAAACTGCGCTCATCACCTTGAGACATAAGATGTTAAGTTTATTTGCCCAGTAATTTCAGGTGAAACAGCTCTTCGGAACACTCCCCATTATAAATGCGGTAGAGGACAAGGTTAAGAAATTAATTAAAAATTAAGAATATTACATTTGGAATAGAGCGACCATAAGCCTATTTAATAAATACATTTTATAGTATAACGAAATTTTGTTAGAAAAAGAAGACCGCTGAACTCAGCAGCAAGAAACTTCCTGCGCCCGTTCTACACAGATCATTCATCTTAGAATTTAAATTTGAATAAACTTCGGATTAATTATAAAGTACAACACAGAAATAGAGGGTAAATATATCGCTATATATATCAAGAATTACCAACTTCTCGCTAATAACTTTAGTCACCCGTAAGCAAGATTGACATAACATTAAAATATCGGGAAACACTATAATATATAGCTCCTAGAATCTATCAGCGAATTGTATCAAAGCAATATAAGAGTAAATATTCATATCTAACAAATAATTCAAACCATTCGTTATGAATATTGTTGATTTATAGAACAGCACATAAAATAAAACATCAAGAAATATAGATATTATGTTCAGTAGTTACGATATGAAAATCGTTATAAGTGCGGTCGGGAGCATATTATATTATATTATATATTATGCTTAACCTTTTCTTCTTTATGAGTTTACCTGAAAACTTTGTTTTGCTCCTGTATCTCGCTTTAAGTTAGTTTGTAGTTTATTGCTTACGAAGATGTTACAAAGTAATTAGTTTTTTAAATGTTTGAACGAACTTTCTAAAATAATCAAACAAGTTATAATAAAATTCAAGTTATTGTTATGTAAGATCATCATAATATCTAAAAGTTTTGTGATTTTACGTTAAATGCCCTGTAGGCTTTGTGATGTTTATTAAAATGTCATTGAAAGAAAGAAAAATATAAAAACGTGTGGTATTTAAGAAGCAGCCACTCAGCATGTGTTTCAACACAAGTGTGTTGCAACGCTTGTGGCGTTATCCTAGCCAGACCTTTCTCTACATTAAGCTCGATGGAAGCGATGGCTGTTCCATGCGTTAATTGTGGTGGCTTTTATTTTGTAAAACATTTTGTGTGATTTATTGCACAAAATTCATAAACTGCACTCATTTCTTTCTTTATTCTGATATAAAATTATTGTTTAACATCATTAATCGAAAACACATGCACGTGCGCCGAGCCTGATATATACGGCCATACTATCGACACTCGAGGCATTCGTGCTCGAGCTGTCATATAATATAATATACAGACAGACAGTATATGTATATTTGGTTGGTCTGAGAATCAGTCGTAATCTTTTCTTATACCATAAAAATTTTTGTCGCACTTTTTTTTATTAATTTTAAAGGAAATACAACGTTATAATTATGCTCAGACAAATTTTTATGAAGAGCAGTATGACAGCATCTTTACAAACATTACTGAGTCAATGTTTCTGCGCTTTCTTAACCATAGCTTCCACTAAACTAATTGACTAGACTAATTGACAATTTCCGACTAAATGTGCACAACATTTATGAGCAGTCTATTACTTAATGAAGCTCTGTTTATTTCTTGTAATGTTTAAGTAGATCTATGTCATTTTCCTGTTTTGCTAATAATTCCTTAAGGTTCTATAAATATTAATTCAGGATATAAAATCTAATAATATAATGCATAGTTAAATACGTTGCTACTTTGCTGACTTCTAAATTTTCCCATTATATATATATTACAGAAAATGTACAAAACAATAATTAATGTGTTACCAAATTCATTGTTAAGAAACGTTTGTGTGGTAAAAGTTAGTACAACATAAATTACTTTCTTAATTAAAAATTTGATAATAAACTTTAATGTACGACAATACATTATAATATTGTAAGTACATTAAAAAATATTCGCTGATATTCTTGCGCCTATTCTTCTCAAGTCTGAGGTATACAAATTCGAATGGATGGTAGTTTTTAAAATTTTTCAATAAGTGATTTTAAATTCTATTTTCAATAAATATTTGAATTTCAATTGAATTTTAATGCATTATATATTATAATATAATATAAAAACTACGAAAAATGTGGGGATTTTCTTATCTTATTATTCCAAAAATATTAAATTTAAACCAGAAATAAATGTAACAAAAGGCTATTTTTTGCTTGTATAATATCAAGAATATACACTGTACATAGAAAATTAAAAAAGCTACCAATTGTTGCAATCTGTGAAGTCAAATCAGAATCGAGGAGAATCGTAGGAGAACTTAAGTCACTGACATAGCCCAAATGATTGCGAAACTGAAGTGGCAGGGGGCAGGGCACATAGTTCGACGGACAGATGGCCGGTGGGGCAGAATAGTGACCACGTACCGGAAGACGCAGCGTTGGTAGGCCCCCCACAAGATGGACCGACGATCTGGTCAAGATATCTGGAATACGTTGGGTGAGGGCAGTGCAGGATCGTCGTGGATATCTTTGGGGGAGGCCTTCATCCAGCAGTGGACGTCTACCGGCTGAAGATGATGTTGCAATCTATATTTTATGTTGCAATCAAAACTGAGCTGCTGTATCTCTTTTTATAAATTATTTTACATAATCACTGCTGTTCTCATTAAATAAGGCTGTAAAAATTCCCTACACTATGTATTTTTAAGTAACCTACTTTGAAAGCACTTCATAGTCGTGAATGTGTAAGCTCCGGTGAGTGGAGTTTTATTAGAGGTGTATAATTTGAAAAGATGAGTGTAGGAAACAGTTTTAAGTGCACGTAAACTGAATCCAGCTCTCGTTTCGTTTCGTTGCTCTTACTG
Organism: Leptidea sinapis; assembly: GCF_905404315.1. NCBI lineage: Eukaryota > Metazoa > Arthropoda > Insecta > Lepidoptera > Pieridae > Leptidea > Leptidea sinapis. The sequence goes on along the minus strand of NC_066270.1, from coordinate 12,629,164 downwards.
ACCGCGTTATAATATTTAATAGTCATGTTATTTGTAAGAACAGGCGTCAACCTCAAATATCATATTATAGTTATCTCTAGTCCTCATGCTCCGCAAAACCGACCTCACTTTTAAAGATTTAAAGAGCACAAGTTTCTGTTCTGTCATTGATGTATAATTATTTGATATAATGACTAGTCAGCCTCACGAATTGTTCTTATATTTGAATTGTATTTGTCGTTCACTTCTCCAAATTATAATATTTATTTAAGTAGTAGTTATAGCAGTATTGTTAAATGAAATAATATTTTTTTTGTTGATAAAACAATAAATAAAAAACAAAAAAGTATCTTTCCTCTTCTGTAATTATTAATAAACAGATTCGTACAAGTGAAATTATTAAATATCTTAAGTTATTTGTTGATAATATTTTTTATGACAGTAAGGGAGGAAACGAGCAGGACGTTCAGCTGATGATAATTGATACGCCCTGCTCATTAGAATGCTGTATTACTCAGGATTCTTTAAAAATCCAAAAATGCTGAGCGGCAGTACCTTGAGACATAAGATGTTAAGTCTCATTTGCCTAGTAATTTCACTAGCTACTGCGCCTTTCAGACCGAAACACAATAATGCTTGTACCCATAATCTAGCCGGCATCCTGAGCAAAGGCCACTGCTATAGCAACTACTCCTTATTTGATTAAATAGTCATAATAACTATTCTTTGTAGATGATGAAGAAAACAAAAACCAAAAATATCATTTCAAATACTATAGGTCTATTAATTGTTTTTCTATTTAATAATCATTTCGTAACAAAGGTGTTTGTTGAAAAGAACGTTATATATTTTATATACACCCATGCTTTAAATCCTCTATAAAAGACTATAAAACAGTTAGCTTATTGCCCAATGTCGTACTAACTATTACAACATCCAAACGAGTGTGGTAATGAAATTCAGTACAACATTAAATCATCCGTTTTCATCATAACACTCCTTTGGATTATGGATATGGATAATGGTTACTAAGACTGGGTTTTTTAATGTTAGCAGTAAGCTAACTGTTTCAGAATCCTTTATATAGGATTCATATTATGGGTGTAGATAAAGTCTTGTATGCAACTGTTGATAGTATTAAAACACTCATTATCACACGAAGCGAAGCCGAGTCTTAATAAACCCACATTCGTGTTTTAATATCCCATATTACACAACAGTTGCATAAATAACTATTGATAAAATAAGTAAACAATTAGAAATGAAGTAATGAAATACGTAAACATGCCAATTTAAATGGAAATACAAGATGATTGAGTTAAAACTCTATATGTACTTATGTACTCACAGTACAGTAAATACTACTGTTGACAACAGACCAAAGTATCTGTTTCTGTAACTGAATCTAAAATTCACTTTGATGGTAATTACTAACCTGTGACAATTTCAATTCACTGTGATTCGACCCGAAAGTCGTTGTTCGTAATTAAAAAAAATCTCTTGCGGACGCAATTTCCTAAAACCCTTAAGGAATTTTCCTACCAAATTCTTGGTCGGTTCTCTTTATTGAGAGGTATTGTTTAATATCCTTAGGAGGAGCAAATTAAACCCCATGAATAGGTCTTGAAATAGCTCAATGCATGCTTCTAAAAATAATAGCATATAAACGATTGGTGTACCCTTCACATATGCTATACAAAGAAACTAGAATCCTTACTGTTCGCCAATTATTTCTACACTGCTTAGTTATCAAACAGCACAAAAAGCCTGGTCAACTTAAAGAAAATTTGGCTATACCTTCTCGTAGATTCAAAAATATTTACTGTGTTCCTTGTCATTGTGTCGAAATCATGCTAGCTATCTAGGACCTTCAATAGATAACCTATAAATTAAGTAAATAATAAAATAAAAATTGCGGACATCTCTTCTTACAAAGTAAGATCTACATTACGAGAGTGGCTTTTACAATTAAGCTATGATGAAAACGAGAAAATTATCAAGTCAAAATTAATATAACTTTATATATATTTTTTTAACTATTTAATTTTATAAAGTTCTTATTATAAGATAGGTATGCTTTAAAGTCAGATATTATATTGTTTAGATGTCAGTCTTAGTTCTATTGCATTCATTATTAACATTAATTAAAATTACATAGCAGACGGTAATTCAGGCCATTCAGAGGAATTTAATATATTAAAGGTCTTAAAATCTTTGTTTCTGTTTTTGAGACTAATTATAATTAATCTATATGTTTAGGAGTGGTAGTGCCATGTTGGGTCCTCACGGACACAACCGAATTGGGCCGGCACGCCCGGAGAAATACCACTCCCCAACTCGAAACCGGCGTCAAATAGCGGCTATGCCGCTGTGTTTCGTCCGGTGAGTGGGGTATCCGGAGGCCTACACCCCCCCTCCCAAATACAAATGGCAGCACAGACTAAAAAGAGACTACTCCAGGACGGTACCAGGCTATGCAGCCCTGGAGAATCCGTCCCTGGGCGTCCACAATTAGGGCCTGTACCTAACAGTGGTTGCCCCGGCTGCCCCGCGTATTCTGCAGGGGGCAAATCTGCGCTGACTCGAGGCAAACAGAGCAGGACGCTCAAAGCACCCTCCTCCACACTCGCTGTGGACTTTTGCAACATCAGGGGGCTTCGATCAAATTTAAATGCCGTCCACTTTCACCTGGAAACGGTGAAGCCAGCCCTGCTCTTTTTAACCGAGACACAGATATCCTCCCTGGCTGATTCATCTTACCTTTCCTACCCGGTGTATAATTTGGAACACTCCTTTATACCACGGGCTGGCGTGTGCGTTTACGTCAGGGAGGATGTCTGTTCTCGACGCCTGAGTTTTCTTGAAGGACTATCCATCATCTGGCTGCGTGTAGACTGCGATGACCATCCGCGAATCTACGCATGCCTGTATAGGTCCCATAGCGGTAACGCAGAGACTGACCGGCTCCTCGAACACATCCAAATGGCTACAGATTCCGTGTTGGAGCAGATCCCCACTGCAGAGATCGTGTTTCTTGGCGAATTTAACGCCCACCACGCCGAATGGCTAGGCTCACGTTCCACCGATCATGCAGGGAGATCTGTTCACGACTTCGCCTTAGCATATTTTCTGACACAACTGGTTATTACGCCAACGCAAATCCCAGATGTGCAAGATCATAAACCTTTACTGTTGGAACTTCTGTTGACCTCACATCCGGACGGCTACCTAGTTTCCGTTGACCCTCCTCTGGGATCGTCGGACCACTGCCTGATCCGGAGCACCGTGCCGATCACGCGCCTAACACGGCCCCGCTTCTTAGGCTGTCGCCGCATGTGGCACTGTAGGTCAGCAGAGTGGGACTGATCCAGATGCCGCTGCTGACGCTGTTGCTGATGTGGTACTTCAAGGTATGGAACTCTTCATTCCATCCTCCTCTGTGCCTATTGGTGGCAGGTCCCAACCATGGTTTGACCGCTCCTGCAAAATGGCCTCTCGCCGAAAGCAGGAGTGCTATCAGGCTTGGGGCAATGCGGTGGTATCTAAGGATGTGAATTCCAGCGAACTTAAAAAACACTTCAATCATGCCTCCAGGTCCTTTAAAAGAGTTATTGCTGACGCGAAGTCGAAGCACATTGGCAGAATTGGCGAGAGACTTGCACGCCTTCCCTCGGGAACTCGTGCGTACTGGTCGCTCGCCAAGGCTGTCCAAGGAAACTTCTGCCAGCCAGCTATTCCGCCACTGCACAGGGATTATGACTCGCTGGCCCATGATGCGAAAGAGAAAGCTGATCTCCCTCTTCGCATCCAACTCGACTCTGGATGACCATGGTGCACCACCACCGCATATTCCGCGGTGCGATTCATATATGCCGGAGGTAAAATACCGGCATAGTGCCGTGCTTTAGGCGCTTCTCACCTTGGACCTTTGTCGTAACATCTCGATTCGAGATCACTCCTCTAACTGCCACTGATCAAGTCATCTCCGATCGGCTTGATTCTCTAGCATTGCGTAGAGATGTGGGTTCTCTCTGCATCTTCTACCGCATTTATCACGGGGAGTGCTCAGAGGAGTTGTTCGGGTTGATTCCAGCGGCCGAATTCCACCATCGGACATTACGTGCAAAGTACCATCCGCATCACGTAGACGTCTGGCATCCCACAACCGGGCGTTTTGTTCGAAATTTCTTGCCTCGCACAGCCACTTTGTGGAATCAACTACCGGCAGCGGTCTTCCCGAACAGATACAACTTAGGGACCTTCAAGAAAAAAGCATACCACCTTAAAGGCCGGCAACGCATTTCTTGACACACCTGTTGTTGCGGATGTCCATGGGCGGTTGCCTCACCTCTCCCCATCCCGTGAGCCTCTTGCCCGTTTGCCCCCTCTCATATAAAAATATATATATATATATATAAAAGAAAGTCGTGTTAGTTACAGTATTCATAACTCAAGAACGGCTTTACCGATATGGCTGAAAATTGGTAAGGAGGTAACTTAGAGCCAGGAGACGGACATAGGATATAATAAGTCATAAAATATTATTATAAAAAAAAATATTTTCTGATACATTTTGTATGAATTGACATTGTGATGACATCTCGAGAATAGAAAGAATTCAATAAAGTTTTTTGTAAGTTTCACGCTACATGAGTTATAAAGTACAACTAACAGTGCAAGTCATGTTATTCAAGTTGACCGGTTGGTGTGTTTGTTTCGAGTTTCTATTAGCTTATTGTGCCGATATTATCATTAACAATGTCAAGACCAAGACGATCAAATTATTCCCGACAGAGACGTAATGCAACTAGGATTCAAAATATTGCGATTGAAAGGACTGAAGAAGAACAAGAAATTGCAGGTGAAAAGAACCGCGTTAGTATGGATGACGATCCATACTAACGCCTAGTCTTCATGCTATGAATCAATAATAATTCTAAAAAAAGTGTTTATAAATCAGTAATACGGGTTTTGCTTTTGATATTGTAGCTATAAGGACAGATTCACCATCGTATTGAATCACTGCAACCTCTCGAAGATGCACAGCTTAAATTTTTACAATTATACTTCATGTGCAACATGGACAAATAACTTGATCGATGTCAAGAGATCAATGCAGCAATGATAATAGCAATTCTTTAGATCTGCAGCAACTACTTAATGAACATTTTGCATGACGAGTTAGCCCGCAAATCTTTAATTTCCGATCCGTTTCGCATTCGCCCTGACCATTCAAATCTTAAGGCCAATCCTTGAATGTTTGTGGCATGAATCAAGACAATCCATTTCCGAAGTTCAATATATATATATATATATGTATAAGAGATTTCCACGTATTTCCACTCATCACGATTTCTCTGGAACCACTATAGCTAAAGACTTGAATTTTGGTAGCAATATTCTTTTCACCGAAAAGAGGTCAGCTAAGAACGGATTTTCCAAAATTGCAAGCGCAAGAGTTTTTTTTTATTATGAACAGAACAACGTCGGTCGGGTCAGCTAGTAATAAATAAATAAAATGAAATGAAATGAAATTTCAAGTCTCTACGCCGTATGGTTCCAGAGATATCGTGATGAGTCATAAAATAGGTAGAAATCCCATATAATGTAAGAGATTGACGAGGTTGGAGAAGAACAAGAAAACGATATATTTTGTTTACAACTTTATTTTTCGGGTGTTGAATGAGACTTAGCTGTAACGCTCGGTTGGGTTAAATCTGCTAGTCGATAGTGTGACTGCGATCAGTGCATTTTTACTAAGTTTATATTGATGTTAGTATAATATAGATATTTATATTTAAAGATAACTGACCCGACAGACGCTGTTCTGTCAATAGAAAAATAATTGTAAGCATTCGGAAATAACGTAGCCTAATGCCATCGGAAACGTCGTCCAAATCAAAGTTTGACTTAAAAATTAAACAAAACGTATTTCTGAATGATTTTATAAGATATAGTAATAAATAGATAAGGATAAAAAATTTTAAAGTATTAAAATGGATATAGTATGTTGTGACTAAGAAAAGACATATGCCATCCCAGACTTTTCTGTAGACCTATATAAGATACACAATTTCACAATACATTAATTTGTTATATCTCAAAGGGCTTAGACAACGTTTTCGTTGAAAGTTTCCAGACGCTTGTATGCTTATTTTTTCCGCCACCTCCAACAAATATCCTTAATCTACACAAAGATGTATAAAATAACGTCACAAATCAAATACTTAAACCTTCCTCGAAAACCACACTATCCATTGATGAAAATTGCATAAAATACGGTCGGTAGTTTTTAAGTTTATCGCGAACAGACAGACAGATAAACGCGATGGAGGACTTAGGTTTTATAATATGTAGTGATAATGTTTGCAAATGATATCATATTATGAATATAGAACAATAAATATATTTTCTGTTTTATATTAATAGCGACACATTGGTGAAGTTTTTCTGTGTGATCTTACAAACCAATTTATATATTACCTTGACCTGTATTTATCTATCTATACATGTATCGAAAACATTAAATGTTATTTTCACTACCTTCTCGTCAAATTTACATTAGAATTTGCATACGTGTCAAAGGAATTTAATATTACAATATTTTCAATATAAAATATATCTAAATAAATGTAGTTATTATAACAGCGTATAAAATAATATACATGAGGAACATTTAAAATATTCACAGTTATGTTAATTTAACATTGTGAGTCCCGTGTACAATATGCCTCGAGGTATTGAGGCGAGTTACATCTCACTTATACGATATTTTTATTTAACATACTCGTACATTTCCTGAAAAAAGATAACAGTTGTGAGCTTGTGAGGAGTATACCATCGCATATATTATATTAAATTGTTGTATTTTAAATAGAATAAAGATAATTTTTTTTATGAAAATAAGGTAGGAGACAAGCAGGACGTTCAGCTGATGGTAATTGATACGCCCTGCCCATTAAAATGCAGTGCCGCTCAGGATTCTTGAAAACCCCAAAAATTCTGAGTGGCACTACAACTGCGCTCGTCACCTTGAGACATAAGATGTTAAGTCTTATTTGCCCAGTTATTTCACTAGCTACGGCGCCCTTCAGACCGAAACACAGTAATGCTTACACATTACTGCTTCACGGCAGAAATAGGCTCCGTTGTAGTACCCATAATCTAGCCGGCATCCTGTGCAAAGGAGGCTCCCACTGGTTATTCATTAGATTGGTGTTTTAATCTAGATATTTTAGGTTATTGTGGCCACCGTTACTAACAAACGTAATAGAGTTAGATATGCTTTAAGAGCAATGGTGTAAGTTATTCCTAAAATAAAATTAAAAGATGTCGTAAGCAGTTTAAAAACGGATAGAAGCGCCTATAAAGGTGAGTCACCTTTTTAAATTGTTAAAAATAATATATATCAATAAAATCATACCTTGTATAAATGTATTATTTTCTTTTTGTTTTTAAATAATTAATGGGCTTCGTTTTACACGCTGCACAATTAACATCCTCCCCAGGGCTTGAGAAACGAGCGTACGGGTCACCTTATGTTTAGTGATCACCGTTGCCTTCATTCTCTTGCAACACCAGAAGAAACACACGAGCGTTGCTTGCTTTTTAGAAATTTAGAAATTACCCGCTTTTTGAAGGTACGCATGTCGTATCGTCCTGGAAATACTACAAAAGGAAGCTCATTACATAGCTTGCTTGTACTTGGAAGAAAGCTCCTTGAATACCGCACTATGGAGGACCGCCACACATCCAGATGGTAGGGATGATATCGTAACTTGTGGCGTGCCGTACGAAGGTCGAACAAACCATTACACTTCTATCGTTTATATATATTTTTTGCCATCAGTATGTCCGTATAAGTAACGTGTTCGTATAACCAGGAGGTAAATAATAGTGTGTGAGATGACATAACAACAGAAGAGTGTCACTGTCGGATGAAACAATAGCTTTGAGGATACTGCAAATATTGTCAACTTTACAAGGAAACATCAAACTCTTGTAACAACTTTTTACAATACAAACGTTATTTCGCTGGAGCATCTAACATACTTGTAGGTGTATACTCAGTCTTGCTATAAATACTGTTACAATTAAAAATTAACAAAATATTTCATTTGAATTTGGAATCTGTCATTTTTATATCTTTCTCATTTTGGCGCCAATACATTTCACAATATTTTGCGATACAAGGAGTGGGTGATAAAGAGAACCGAATCGCTGTGATTGCATTACACAAAGTAGGTATGGAGCCTAATGCAATTTTTTAAATTCTCCATATGCTTGGTTATTAGTAAAATGTCTGTGTACCGGGCTATTAATAGGTACAGTGCGATCTCCTCTGTTTGTAACAGAAAAAGATCTGGCCGACCAAAAGTAAGCAGTAAGGGAAAGAATTCGAAGAAATCCTGTCCTTTCGGACAGGCAAAAGATTTTATCTCACGAGATGAAGATAGCACCTAGAATCATGTCTCGTATTTTAAAAGATGGCTTAGGACTTGCAGTATAAAAGAGACGTACCTGTCATTTCTTAACTGTTAATTGAAAAAGGAATAGGCTGGTTATATCAAAACAACAGGCGCTGTGGATGATATTTCCAGTTTTTACACATTTTACATTTATTTTGACATTAAAAGCTATGTGTTTTAATTAATGAAAACTCGAATAATTCTTCGCCAATCATTTCGTTTCTTGGCGTAAGCTAAATTTTTTATGAGTTTATACTCAACGGGCTTTGAGTAATAAAGAAGTTTGGTTTTACGATAGTTTTCACACCTCTAGATAAGCTATCTGATGTGGTTAGTTAAAGATGAATATTTATACCTATAGGTATAAATATTCATCAGTGGTCTGAGATATATCTCAGACCACTTTCTCGTTGGTGCTAAGTAGAAATCTTATGTTGCATCGTCGAATTATTTGGGTTTTGTAACCACCACCTTTTCCCCACAAATCATTAATATTAGTTACAAAACTGATATTTGAAAGTTCTACAAGTATAAGTTTTAAATTGTTATGAGGACTCATTTGACAAAAAAAAATAATTCCTTCGTGACAAGCTTTCTTTAGAAAGATTCATTTTAATAGTGGTAATAGCGGCAATACGAGCGCGCTGTGGTCTGAAAGAAGATGTTGTGACAAGGACTGAGAAAGGAATGCTGATATAGTTTGGACACGTGCAGCAAATGAGTGAAGAAATCTCCGAGCCCACGAGAATCTCTAAGGGAAAAATTCAAAGAAATTCATATTATCACCATGTACGGCCAATATATTTATAGCAATCTCCTGCACGTACATAAACATTATTATTTAAATGGTAAAATAAGCGGCAACCATAATTTAAACACTAGAAATAATTACTATCTTATAGTTTCCCCTACTAGGCTCTGTAAAATAAACAATTCTTTTGCATGGTATTAAATTTTACAATAATTTTCCAAAAAATGTGTCGGAATCTAATCACTCATCACAATATCTCTGGAACCATTAGGCGTAGAGACTTGAAATTTGGTAGGAATATCGCCGAGTAGAGGTTAGCCGGATTTTACGATTCCACCCGCAAGAGTTTTTTTTAAATATGAACAGAACAACGTCTGTCGGGTCAATATATAAATTTAAATCTTTAATAAGCGCAAACTTATGTCGAAGGCTTATTACAGTATTGAAGATTACGTAAACTATTGTACAATTTCTAATTTAACAGTATTGTAGTTGTTTTTTTTTATGGATTTTATGGTTCAGCCTTGTATTGTTTTAGCAGATAGCATTATTTTAAAAATATGTATAATATGTTTAAGCTATTGTGTAATTAAAATGCTAGATACATGTATTTTTTGTGATTGACGTTGACGAGCAATCTTTTGATTTTATGGCAAATAAATATTTATGACTTTGACAAAACAATAACAATACAAATTCATTTACTCTACCTAATTATAGTACAAATGGAACAAGTCGTTTAGTACCTCTTGGGAAAATTGTTTACAGCCTCGTTGTAACTAGGGACGTGGGCTCGTAAATTGTTAACATCACGACTGATTAGACGGACTTACTGTGATTCTAGTTTAGTGTCAATCTATGTTTATTTGCAAATTTTGTGTATACTTACAAGGGGCGATTAGTTATGTAAGGGGTTCATAACTGAACTATAAAAGAAAAGTGATTTAATATGCAAAAACCAATAGTGACTTTAATTAAACCAATGGCTTCATCTACAGGATCTACTTTACATTTGATAACCTGCTCATACACAATATTTGCGTATTAGGAAATTGACTTGAGATGTCACTCTTGTAAATCTAAACAATATGTTATATTTTTAAAGAGATAAGCCTCACTTCTAGGATTAATACACAAATAAAATTTGAAAGCCACAACCTGAGAGTTGAACAAAGCAAACAAGATTTTATAGCGAGGCGTTACTCGAACGGTTAGCTCAGTTGATTAGAGCACCGGCACGGAACGCCGGTCGTGGGTTCGAGTCCCGCATCGTTCATAAAATTTTGTTTTTCAAATTTTATTTGTGCAATTTACAATCAAAAACAACAAACGGGACTTTCATATAAGACGGCAGAGGAATTATTAACCTAAATATATAGGCCAAAATCTCCGGTATTAGCGGAAAGATATAAGTTTCTACAACGGCTACAGTACTGCACTGGATGAATCTGTAACACTTAACGATACACTTCGCTATTATTAGACCCCTCTCCAACGCGTCATCCCTCGTACCGATAGCATAACAGTTATGCAATACAACAATTTTGTTTCGTCGCACATATTTCGTTCGTAGTTAGCGTTATTTGTCTGAAATTATTAGGCGTATGTAAGATCATCCACTCTGTGAATTCCCCTGCATAATACCTAAAAAAATACTATTCAATAGAACGTATGACTATTTGAAGGCGAAGAATATCAGTGATGCGTAAATAATTTGTGAGTTTAAACAGACGGTTAATATACGGATAAAATTAGCAAACAGTTACTTCCATGTTAGTTGTTGGTATTAACAAGTCTTCATAAAATAACAAAAAAAAACAGACAACATCAAAAACACTAGTCCAAAACAATAGATAAGTAAAATATGCACTAAAAAATATAAAAAATACGTATTTTTATACAATATAATTAATTTATCTAAATCTAGTTGCACTAGATGGAATCGGTGTCCTCTCGCCCCGCTGTCGCCTCTTCTTCTCAGGTCGCACGTGCGACTCAAGCACATCTCACCTATAACTTATGTATGTAGTTACAAACTTACCTTGGCTGACACTGACTATATATAGCATTGAAAATTTGTCGTAGAACATTCTAAAATATATTTTTATATATATTGCAAAATTCACAGCGACTGTATGCGTTTCAGTGAGTTTGAGTCTGTTAATGGTAAACTTGTTAGATAGCGTTCAATACTATTCCTGTTTGATCCACACTCGCTTGTAATGTTAGACCCTCGTCAGGTTATACGAAATGTAATTCAATCAAGGACGCACCAACAATCTGTGAGTTCTCACGCATATATTTCAGTTGATTTGACAAATGATTTGGGTTTTGTAAAGCTTTGTAGAACTACGAGTCATTGCCTAGAACTTAATATATAATGTTACATAAAATTATATTAATAGACATAAATATTCGTGTCCCATATTAATACCAATGTATACTAATGCTATAAATTCCATACCAAAAATTACATACCAAAAATAAATCTAAAAGAAAAAACGATCATAGGTATAATGTTTGGTAATACTCTCATAATATTAGAAATAAGGACCTAATTAAAAATATAGAAAAATTAATTAATGTTTCCAATAACACAAAATCTAAATTGATGATGTGTACATTTACATACTCCTCGGATTTGACACAGGAGCAAAATAGAAAAATATTTAAATTAAATACAACTTTGTATAATGCGACATTCCACAACAATGAAAATTTAATTTTATTTGACACAAATAAATTCATTAATTATAAACTGAAAACAACCAATGGTAACCTATACCTACCATTTAGAGTTAAGCGACAGCTGGCTACTTTAGTAGCTTATAATCTTAGTCAACAAACTACTTCCTCTGTAGTATTATTTAATAAACATGCCTCTATTGGGCAAAATTGTAAAATAATCGACATACAAGCCTCTATTGGGGAATGTATTAGTACTAATGTACAAAAATATAACAATGAAGATTTTTCTTCAATTAATTTAAATTAAATTATTTGACAAGGGAGGACAACTCTTGCAATATCATACAAAATAGGCAACATTCACCAAATATAAGTGTTACTGCTATAGATAATGATAATATAAAGCTCATAAATATTGTTCACCAGAATATACAACGTATCTCAAGTAAGGAATTAGAAATTGAACTGTTTTTGAGCTGCTGTAATATAGATATATTATGTATTACAGAACATTGGCGTAAGAGTCATCAGCTCCAGTTTAGTTTTAGGGAACATAAAGTAGTCAGTTCGTTTTGTAGAAGTAGGGCAATACATGGAGGTTCCCTAATTATTATTAATAATAGATTAAAATGTAAAATTAGAAGAGATATTGTTAATCTCTCTATAGAACAACTAATTGAGATAGCTTGTATAGAACTAGAGCAATTTATTATTGTAAGTGTATACCGCATCATATGAACAATTCCAACATAGAATGGAGGAGGTACTATCAAAATTTAGCAAAACTAGCAACTCAATTATAGTGTGTGGAGATTTTAATATAAACTTGCTTGAACCTTCGGCCAATTGTACTAGCCTTAAAAATTTATTTCAAAGTTTTAATTTGTTCAATGTATTTTGGGAACCTACTAGAATCACTTCTACAACAGCAACCTGTTTAGATAATATTTTTACAGATGTTACTATTACTAGTAAACTCATAATTAATAATCTTCAGTCCGACCATAGTGGGCAACTTATAAAAGTAAATACAAGATTGGACAATGTCAGACCAAAAAAGGTGACGATTATACCAGTTACGGGTAGCCGTCTTGAGAGGTTTAGAAATAATTTGGTAAATACGATACCATTTTTACACTGTGGCGAAACTGCTAATTTTCACTACAACTTAGTCTTCAATTCCTTCTGTGAGGAATTTGACAGGATTTTTACTCCAGTAACGGTGACAGTAAACAACAAACATAATTTTAATGATTGGGCAACAATGGGTATCCACAAAAGTCGTAAACGCTTATATGACCTTTATTATGAGAAACATTACAATAATAGTGAAGAATTTAAAATATTTGTAAAAAAATACTCCAAGCTCTTTAAAATAGTTTGTCATGAAGCGAAAACACGTTTCATTGCAGATAAAATTAAAAACAGTAATAATAAAGTAAAAGCGACTTGGAGTGTAATTAACAATGAAACTGGTAGATCGAATTGCCGTAACACCTCTATCTGTTTAAATATTAATAATCGCGTTATAAATTCGGAAATAGAAATTGCCAATGATTTATAGAATATTTGATAAATACTTCTCCGAAATCCGGATTGTCACGACCAAATACCTTAACTCTTCGCCAAAAGCATCATATGATATGCTTAAATTACACGTACCAGTATCTTCTACTGATTTGAAATTTAAGTATGTTACAGGTAGCGATATAATAAAAATCTTCAAATTAATTAACCTAAAAAATACAAAAGACCTATGGGGCCTTTCGACTAATATTGTTAAATACATACTTGACATTATAGCACCTGAATTAGCAATATATAATATATTTAATGAATGTATAGATGAGGGTCTGTTCCCTGACCTCATGAAATACAGCAAAGTTATACCTTTGTTTAAATCGGGCAGTTCTTTTGACCCTGCTAATTTCAGACCTATTTCAGTGCTACCTGTTTTTAGTAAAATTTTTGAAAAACTTTTGCTTTAACAGCTACAAATGAATTTTTGTAAATTGAACAAAAATCAGTTTGGTTTCACTAGGGGCTTATCAACAATTAATGCGGGTACTAGACTCATTGAGCACATCTTTGACGCCTGGGAAGAGTCACAGGATGCATTGGGCATTTTTTGTGATTTGTCAAAAGCATTTGACTGCGTCCACCATGAAACTTTACTCCTAAAACTAAAGCATTATGGAGTGAAAAATAGAGCCCTAAATCTGTTTATCATATTTAAGCGAAAGAGTTCAGATAGTCGATGTAAATGGCAAACAGTCTTCGGGTAAACCTGTGGGAATAGGTGTTCCACAGGGTTCTATTCTCGGTCCTTTCTTGTTTCTTATATATATTAACGATCTACCGTTTGTGGTAGATGATAGCCATGAGATTGTATTGTTTGCTGATGATACTTCACTTATTTTTAAAGTGAAGCGACGTGCGGATATTGATGACGAGGTAAGCAATGCACTCTCAAAGATAGTGCGTTGGTTTGAGACGAATAATCTGCACTTAAACTGTAAAAAAACAAAGTGTTTACGGTTCATTACACCAAACACAGCGGAGGTACAAACCAACGTACTTATAAATGACCAGAGATTGGAACTTGTGGACACTACGGTCTTCTTGGGTATCACGTTAGATAAAAAGCTTCAGTGGGGTCCACATATTACCTATCTAGCAGATAGACTCAGCTCTGCGGCATATGCGGTTAGAAAGATTAGAGAGTACACGAATGTTGTGACCGCTAGATTAGTGTACTTTACTTATTTTCTGGTTATCCTTACAAATGTCCCCGAGTCGAGGGAAATCTTCAAGAGAGAGCTTATCGTATGTGGGCTCTCTGACATCCGTGTAGAAGCTCCACACAGACGGGGCTTCCCAGGGCAGTGCCATCGCTGCCAGCTTTATGGCCACGCAGCTGCAAACTGCTCAGCCCCGCCTAGGTGCGTCAAGTGCCTAGAGCCGCATACAACCAAGGAGTGCAAACGCACTCGCGATGCGGAGACTCCTCCCGCTTGCGTACTTTGTGGGCAGGAAGGACATCCCGCTAACTACCGCGGATGTCCCCGCGCCCCTCGTCCCTCAACATCGAAGCCTGCTAAGAAGCAGTCTTCAAAACCAGGGCCACCTCCGGCCACTGGCACGAACTTCCCTCAACTGAGGAAGAGGACAACCGGGCCTTTACTCTCCACTTCTTGGAGACAAGCAGCTCCGGTCTCCCACAATTCACCGTATGCAATCTCGTCCAACTATTTCGATAGTACGGATAAGATTGACACCGCGGTAAAAGCACTTACTCAAACAGTGCAGTCCGCTCTCCATGACAACGAGCGGGTGGTTAAGGTTAACAGCCATAAGCTCCCGCTTGATGTCATGAACCTCATTAGAGCCAAGAATGCAGCTCTCAGAAGAGCCGCCAAGTACCCAACGCCCAACTATAGGTCACGCGCTAACTTCCTCCAGAGCCAAGTTAGGTTACGTCTCTCCGAATTGAGGAATTCCAATTGGGATTCACTCATGGAGAACATATCCCCTTCACACCAGGCGTATTACAAAGTGGCGAAAGCCCTTCGTACTGACGCAATATTCCACACTCCGCCTTTGATACGCCCCGACGGCAGTACAGGTTTCGAGGACAGGGATAAAGCGGAGTGTTTTGCTGAAAGCATTGCTTCACAATGCTCACCCAGCACTTCTTCTTTCGAACCCCTCCACGTAGCGTCGGTGGAGAATGAGGTCAGCCGTCTGAACTCAATGCCTCTCACCGACGATCCCATTTCAACTTCTGTAGAGGAGGTTAAATCCATCATCCGTGGATTAAAACCTCGCAAAGCTCCAGGAGCCGACGGTATTTCCAACCTGGCGCTCAAACACTTCCCCGAGCAGGTGATCTTCTTTCTTGTCCTCCTCTTCAACGCCTACCTCGACCACTGCTTCTTTCCAACCGCTTGGAAAGAGGCCATAGTTATAGGGATCCCTAAACCAGGAAAACCCCTCAATATCCTCTCCAACCATCGCCCCATCAGCCTCCTCAAGGCCATGGGGAAAGTCTTTGAACGGGTTATTCTGTTCCGTATGAGAAAGCATCTCTTTCCAACGGACGGCCCTCCCTTAATAATAAATCAACAATTCGGCTTTCGTGCTAAACACTCTTGTCCTCAGCAAGTCCACCGCATTGTAGAGTACATATACAGTGGGTTCTATCCCAAACGTAAGAAGACAATCGCTGTCGTCTTCGACGTCGCCAAGGCTTTTGACAAAGTCTGGCACGAAGGCCTAATATATAAACTCCACGCTCTAGGCCTCCCATCCCGATTATTCCGCATAGTAGCTTCTTATCTTCACAAACGTACCTTTCGTTTCAGACACGAAGGTGTCCTCTCCTCCCCTCGCCTGCTCACGGCTGGGGTACCACAGGGCTCATTGCTCTCACCACTTCTATACATATCGTATACCAACGATATTCCCATCCCTAGAAATGGAGTCCAACTCTCTCTTTTCGCTGACGATACCGCTCTCTACGTCCAGTCCCAACAGATATCTTCAGTCCTCTCCAGGCTCCAACGCTCAGTTAATGAGCTAGGTGACTGGTTTAGGAAATGGCGTATTGAGGTCAACCCGGATAAAAGCTCCGCAGCCCGTTTTGATTTTAAGCGCAGACGCTTCTGCCGGGATCGACCCATTCATCTATTAGGCTCCCCTATCCCCTTCAGGTCCACAACCAAGTACTTGGGTGTGACCCTCGACTCCCAACTCACCTTCAGGCCTCACGTCAAGAAGGTGACCGGAACCGCCCGCTTCTATCTGTACCGCCTAAACAGTATGTTAGGTAGGCACAGTAAAATGTCTTTTAGGAACAAGCGAACACTCTTCAAGGTTTGCATTCGACCGGTTGACTTACGCCGCTCCAGTTTTCGCTCATGCGAAACCCAATATTATAGACAAACTACAAACAGTTCAATCCATTTTCTGCCGTAAAGCTGTCAATGCCCACTGGTGTGTTAGAAACGCAGACCTTCACCGGGACTTAGAGCTCCCCACCATCCAACAACACCTTAAGTGCTTTTCTGAAACTTTCTTTAAGTCCTCAGACAATCACCCAAATCCCCTGATTAAGGAGGCAGCGGATTATACCGCCTCCCCTCCTTCACGTCATCAAGTCAGGAGGCCCAGACACGCCCTCTCCGATCCCCCTAACAAACTCTCGTCTGACCTGGAACGCCTCTTGGCATCCGGGGACAATCAGACGCATTCACCTCTATTTTGTGATCATCCTTCTGATGTGACTAGTCCCAATTAGATAGCACCCTCTGTGCAATATCCCAGCGGAAACTCCATAGGGAGTGCCGCTTGCGTCTCTCTCTCCCCATGAGAAGGTCGCCTTCGATGTAGGCTTAGAGGGCACCTGCCCAAAGCCAACTGCAGGTGGTGTTTAGTGGGTAGGCACCTAGGTTTCACGTGAGTCCCACATAACCAACGCAGACTTAGGCTGCGTTGGTATGCATGAGCATTCACCACCTCCCTCCCGTCGTTATCCCGTGGGTAGCCCATTCCCTTGCTTGGGCGCAAAAAAAAAAAAAAGGATCCACAATATATTATTCTCTTTGTTCATAGCTCATTTCAGTATGGTTTAAAAACACAAGCTAACACGTCGGGTGTCATATAACTGATAATGATAACATTAACAGCGGGGTAGCTCTACTTCGGAACACGTCATTTATCGGATAATGTAACGCGGACTTTCCTCATCACTTTTAACGAGACTCCATTATAGGTATGAGTGTTGAGCTGTTTACATTACTGTTTTTAAAAGATGAACTCGTATTTTTTATGTTAATTACTTGAACTGACATTTTGTCCTCTTTATTTTAGTCTTTATAAGCTAAGGTCAGTCTCCGGCTAATAATAATATTGACACACTTTTACACAAATTATCTTGCCCCAAATTAGGCATAGCCTGTACTATGGGTACAAGACAACGATATATTTAATACAATATACTTACTTAAACATACATAAATACATATAAACATGTATGACTCGGAAACAAACATCCATATTCATCATATAAATGATTGAACCTACCGGGATTGGAGCCCGGGACCTCTAGCTTAGTTATCAGGGTCACTGACCATTCGGCTATATGGGTCGTCTATATCTGAAATAAACAATGCCGTCTTAAAACGAATTTTTTGTACAGATTTATAGAGCTTGGGAATCATGTACGTAATATATCTTGATCATTGATCAATAGATCGTTTATAAAAATTATAATTTATTAGAATAAATTTTGAATAAAATGGTGTGTTATAGATGACTCATGACTTATACAAAAAACAAATTACATAACACGTTTGTAAATGCATAATTTTATTTAAGTGCTAAAAAATACAAAAGAAACACTTCTAACTTTTGACAACAAAAATATAAAACACAGTTAATCTGCAAAATGAAAGCTATTCTGTAAATTTAATATCTTGTATTTCCTCACCGAGCCTGTATCGCTTCATTAAGAAGATGTGGCATGCTGGAAATCAAATTTCATTATTCTACTAGTGCACTTCTTAACTCACGTATGTTAGCTGCAGCTGGAGAGCGTCTCCCGAGCTCGTCCCATAAATGCTCTATGGTATTTAAGTCTGGGCTGCGAGATGGCCACTTCATGCGGGTGATACCGACGTCTTGAATATACGCGTTGACCAAATGTGCTGTATTAATAGATCCCTCTACATCAACTTAACTTTGGGATATCACGATTTTCTAAATGACCCGATTTTTTGGTGCACAGTGTATATTTTAGTATTTAATGTCTCGTCCAAAAACTTTAAACAATATATATATGGAAGAGGACAAAGGAGCATAGATAGGGATCACCTGATTATATGGGATTAATCAATCAATCTCAAACTCTCTACTAGTTCCAGAGGATACACAAGAGCGCTTCCCAACTAATTTGGAGTCGAAAAACCGCTCATATGAATTCGAATACTGAATATACATAAGATAATATGTCGGGCGAGAAAGTACTCGCACAACTATCAAAAATACAGATTTATTGTGCAAAGAATATTGTACACTCTACATTACTACGTTAATACAGCAACAGTCAAATTTCTATTATGTTAATGGAACTGGTTATGAAGTTAGAATGCATGTCTTTTTGTGTGCGTCGGGACTAAGTAAGTGTTATAACTTCAAACAGTTGCATAGTTGTTAGAAACAAGGAGAGCTCGGCCAGCGGGCACTCGTAAGGTTCGTAACTCGTCCTCATTATCGCGTCCGTTCACCCGGAAACTTTACGAGGGAGAGACCCCGAATAGCCTTTCTGTCTAACATTCTGGATGTCTGTCTAAAAATAGACGCAAAGTGTAATTCAGTAGCTTGAGTGGGCAAGGTTGCGAAAGGTCTCAGCAGCAGTATAAAATAATATTAAACTAATGAAATGCATGACTTTTCTTTAATATATAAATTTATCTTAGACAGTGTTTGCTTCAAAATATATCTATCAGATACCAATCATTTAAATAAAATGAAACTGAGAGAGGTTTTTATTTTGATGTTTTTCATGAAATTCATACTTCAGTGATCTTATCTCTGGAGATATGAACACCTATTTTGACTTCCCCTAACAATTCTATATTGACCTGTATTATAAACTTGAGTAGCCAAACTGCTATTAGTATTGAAGAGAAGTACATAGCCTCTTGTCATTCTAGATGAATCATATGAATTTCACAGTTTAAAGAAATGTCAATGAAAAATGTTACTGCGAAGGAAAGCCACATATCCAAATGGCGAGAATGATATCTTAATTCGTGTGGTGCGACGTTTGAATTCGGCAACAGGAGTCAGGGAAAATAGACGACACGCAATGAAGCGACGTCTCTACGCAACGCCAAACAATCAAGCCGATTCATAGAAATAAATTCGAACGAGTTTACAATAAGCGCAAATTGACTGTCAATATTAATCCAAAACATTTTCAAACAAATTACTTAAACTTACTCCGATAATTAATCAATTGTTAGATAGCATCAGTAGAATGTACAATATTAGGTTAAGTGTACGTTCAGGGCAGAATCACACCGAATTAAATAGGCAAGAGACAAGAGACGTTTTACCTGTAATTTCACTGCGATAGGTAAACTTAAATGTGATTAAGGAATTTTTATTGCGGTACTTTAAGTTATATAATGAATAACGACTATTTTGCTATGCTTTGGACCTCTAAATAACACCAAGTGGGACATCTTCTGCCGTAAGATAATTCTATTACAAGAAAAAACAGATTTTCTTCTCTTTTTCAATTAACTGTGGCCTTCGAGTTACTTGTATATTCTTCTCACATGCTCTACTTTTCGAACATAATAATATGGTAGATTCAGTTTTTTAATAAAATAGTTATAGTGACAATTCAAAAGCGCTTATTTTAAGCCTATTTGAATAAATATTATTTAACTTTGACTTTGACATAAGCATTTGAATACACAGCAACTCATTTTTTGTTTGAAAGTTGAGCACATCGTATTTATTGTTCATATAAATTTCTATGTTTATGTAATTTATAGAAAATGTTTATTCATTTTTGAATATTTTTATTTAATCTCAAATTAAGCAAGATCCATCACCAACTACGAGCGCAGCGCTTCACCAGAAACCGGGAAGTGCTGCAGACCTTCAAACGAAGAGAAGTATCAGATCTGGATCATATGTTACATCATGAAGGATACGACTTTATTCAACACCTAATTAAGGTACACTCTATTTTAAGCAAGGGAGGCATTTGAAACACCCGAATATGAAACATCAATAGATCAACACTACTGTTTCCTGCGCTAAATATGCTCCGCTGACTGACTACGAAACTTTAATAGTGGAGACGCATTTTAAGAGAGACATCTAGAACAAAAAACTTATGCGTAAATAAATCATGTACCTTACTTTGAAAATAGAACGTCTTTTAATATAAAGTAATACCAGTGCTAGGCTTCTTTACAAAGGACGCCGGCTAGATTATGGGTACCACAACGGTGCCTATTTCTGCCGTGAAGCAGTAATCTGTAAGCATTACTGTGGTTGTTGAAATTATTTGGCAAATGAGATGCGAACGCAATTGTAGTGCCGCTCAGAATTTGAGGTTTTTGAAGAATCGTGAGCGGCACTGCATTGCAATAGGCAGGGTGTATCAATTACCATCCACTGAATGTCCTGCTCGTCTCGTCCCTTATTTTCATTAAAAAAAAAACACTTATTTGGTATTTACTTTGATCCTTTTAATACGAGATTGAATTTAAGTTTTGAAATATCATTATAGTAATTTACTGTCGTTGATTTCAAGCCAGCAAAAGCAAAAAATATTGAGTAAAACTACTTATTAACTCATTACATGCATATACAAGAAAGTATGAGAATATAAAAAGAAAAATGACACAAGTCGTTAAATGTCGCAGTTTTGTATTGTAATAAAGCCATTATAATTTGAATGTAAAAAGTTACGGGTGTGTCGTGCAGTGGTTTGGCAGCGGAGTTTTATTTGCTCGTGGAACGAATATGCGACGTAGTAACGACGCGCCCGAGGGTTCACCCTAATATGTTATTATGAGGAATAAAACGTCGTAGCCACGGTTACAGACGGCTACCATTACTACTTGTAGCGTTATCAATGTTGAATTGAGCGCGCCGCCTTAATTAAAATATATTAATGGTACTAAGTACATTTCCATACTTTATTGCCCATTATAGTGGGTTTATTTAGAATATTAGTCATGGAAACTTTTGGCTAACCAAGTATGATTTAGGTAATGTAAATGTAAATAGTATAGAGATCATAGAAAAGATATCAAGCGTTATACACATAAAAATAGTCTAGTAATATTGATATATAAATATACTAAACTCTCCTATCAAACTTCCATCGCCTATTTCAATGTTATATTAGTATTTTATTTCAGGCTGTAGAGTTCCACCCAGCTTTCAGATACATTTAAATATTTTGTTTTTGACGAATACGTAGGGTAACACGAGGCATACTCGTATTCCCAAGTGGAACTCAATTTGTTTTAGAACTTAGTCTTATTATATATTATAAATAAAATAATGAACGGATTTTAATGGTAATCCCCATTCATGGAGTACAATTTAGTCCAACTTGAGAGATAGGATAGTTTTTATTTCGATTTGGGGCCCATAAAAATATTTGTTTTGTATGGACATGTTTTCTATTAGAGAATTTATTGACGCACGGTTTGACAGTTCTGCTGTGAAACAATTTCATTGTAAAAACAGGGAGCATATTTAACGAAATAATTCTTGATGTAACAAAATATTATTGACAAATTCATAAAAACAATATTTTATTTATTATGTACAGAACAACGTCTGTCGGTTCAGCTAGTTTTTATAAAAATATTATTATTATAAGTGCTTAGTCTGCAATAAACTTGAATATATTACCTTAAACATTGTATTCAGAAGTAGTGAACTTTACTTGACTGATAAAGAACGAGACTAAACACAATAGTTTATTTCCCAGGAGAACTTTTATTACAAGCTGTTACTTGGGAAATAAATAAACAATGAGGCCACGATTCATAAGTTTTACTGAGAGGAATCTCTCTTGATTAATTTTATGTTTGAGTACATTTCGTATGAATAAATAATCTATGTAATATATAAGATATTTCCACGTATATAGTCACTCATCACGATATCTCTGGAACCATTAGAGCTAAAGACTTGAAATTTGGTAGAAATATTCTTTTCAACGAGTAGAGGTCAGCTAAGAACGGATTTTCCAAAATTCAATCCGCTAGATTTTTTTTTTATAACGAACAGAACAACGTCTGTCGGGTCAGCTAGTGCGAAATATATGGTATGCTAAGAAAGCAGGAAGTTCAATTTATTTTATTAGAATTAGTGATGGACCGAGCAGAGACACCAGTGGGAGGCTCCTTTGCACAGGATGGCGGCTAGATTATTGGTACCACAACGGCGCCTATTTGTGCCGTGAGGCGGTAATGTGTAAGCATTATTGTGTTTCGGTCTGAAGGGCGCCGTAGCTAGTGAAACTACTGGGCAAATGAGACTTAACATCTTATGTCTCAAGGTGACGAGCGCAGTTGTAGTGCCGCTCAGAATTTTCGGGTTATTCAAGAATCCTGAGCGGCACTTAAAAACCGAGCCTTAAGAAGGGCTGTTTGGGTTCAAACATTCCACCGACTTCCAAACGTCACTGTCAAACAGTCATATAATTATATTATGAAGACACATATAGCCTGTGGTTAGTGACCCTGCCCACTGTGCTAGAGAGCCCGGGTTCAAATTCTGGTAAACATTTATACAATGCATATGGATGTTTGTTTCCCACCCAAGGATGCTTATAGTATGTAATACTGCATGTATAAGTATATGTAACATATTAAATATTATATCGTTATCTTGCATACATAGCACAGCCTGTGCCTAATTTGGGGCAAGATAATTTGTGTAAAAGTGTGTCAATATTATTTACAAAAAGGATTGTGTGGTTTTATGAAACCACGGTAAAAGTGAAACTTTTTTTTTCACATTATGGACATTTTACTTAAAAATTTTTGGGATAATATTTACATGAACAAAAAAAATACAAAAACAAACAAAATAGCGTGGAGCACTGGCACAAATGAGTAATAGTCTATACACTACACGGTCAGCTGAACTATAGGCGCCGGCCGCCCGACAGTCACGCGACATGCAAGACACAGACGAAAAAGTTTGAGACGATGTCAAAAAAGTTTCACTTTAAAAATATCAATTTCTGAAGCCAAAATTCTCTGAAAATTTATTAACTTTTCGTTTCATCATGGAAATTCCCAACAAATTCAGCTCAGATGTGTGTTAAAAATTTAACATATTTTGGCCCAGTAGTTTTCATTTTATGCACATTTTTTATTTATTTTTTGTTTTCCTCGATGATATAATTGTTTTATGTGTACGGCTTTTTTAGGAGTTTTCATTCAGGTTGATTATTATATATTGTAATTATTAAGAGACACTAAAAAGTAAAAATTAAAACTACGTTTAAATAAACCGACTATTACATTTGGCTTGGCACCGACTTAAAACCTATCAATGGGTAGCACATATAAATAATAGCAAGGTGTATTAAATTAGATTTTTAGTTATTTGATACTTTTCAGTTTTTGAAGTCGGTTTTCTTAAACGTAGTTTTGTTTTCATGAGAATATTGTTCTGAAGTTTTAAAAAATGGCATAAGGATGTGTCGTGGACATGGTCTTGTATTTTGCTTGAATATATGGAGGTACATATTGATATTTTAAACAAACTTTCACGTTTCATACTTTCGTGTTGATCGATATATTTTCCATAATTCGGGTTCCCTAAAAGATGATTAGAACATCAGCTAATGTTTCAACTGGGATAGATGTCTTATTGGTAAGTTTTTTTTTTATGAAAATAAAGGACAAAACGATCAGGACGTTCAGCTGATGGTTATTGATACGCCCTTCCCATTACAATGCAGTGCCGCTCAGGATTCTTGAAGTATTCTTCAGGATTGTAAGTGTTTCCTGTTGGTATTTTCACCCAACGCAAAGTACATATTATTATCTGCCAGTTTACTGTCGGTATTACACCTTATATTATTTCCATATTTAACTATAATATTACACTTATACTTCAATTACAGTTGCTAGAACTCAATTAGAATATAAATAATCGTACGCTTTCAAAATCAAAATAAATTCTAAGCGAAAGTTGTCCGATGCAGGGAAAATACGACGAAAACTGCTTTCCTTTTCACAAGGCGCAATACTTTATACCCCTTTTTTATCATTACAATCTTTTTGATACTTAGGCAATTGCTTTAGAGGGATAGTTTGTTAGTTTAGCTGGGCTGTTTACACACTTACGGCCGTTCCCAATATACTATCTACAGATTGACAAAAATTACTACCTTCTACTGTCAGTAATTAGCTGTCAATAATCTGAAGCTGTCCCAATATACCCAATAAGTGATTCTTATCGCCTTATATTAAAAATCCTTCATTGAAATGGTGGTTTAAAACTTTATTCTGCAACCGTTTAACACAGAACGTCATGGCTAAAGTCCAATGTCTTGACAGGAATGAAAGTATAAAGTATTGAACAGTGTGGTGTAATAAATACTTTATTAGACGACAGCGTTTAGCTCGTGTTTAATAAAAAGTCGTTAAGCAACATAAACTGAATGAAATAATAATGAAATAAACAAAATGCAATATTTGGCAACTGTCATATATCTGTCAACATTATAATCTAAATTTTCTTTATGAAAACTTTTTTAAAACAAGTGTTCAACACATGTTTAACCTTTTTGTAATACAACAGTTAAAGTTTAAATTAGAACTAGTATTTACATTCACCTGTTAACAACAGTTAAACAGTTCATGACTGTGTTGTAACACGCTCTTTACTAGTTTAAATAAAAATAGCCTTTATCACCGAGGACTAGATTAGTAAAAAGGCATAAAAAAGCTTAAAGGCATTTATTTTCTAAAAAATTGATTCCTTTAGAATTCTTTTTGATGTCATTTCAAATATACTAGATACTACTACCGCATCGGAAACAAATAGCGCTCTGAGAGAGAAGAAGCGGCGCAAGAAACTCTCCCAGCATTCTTTTTGCGCTCTTTTTAATAAAAATATACAGTATTGTACTGTCATTGCTATTGCTATAAAATAATCATATTCTAGTCCTAGGCTGTCCGATCACTTAGATCTGAGGAGTAATAGGATTTACGACAGAGCCATTTTTTAATAAAACATTCATACATTTACCCTTTAAGCTATTATGTATCTTATGAAGCCTACTAGAACTAGTTACAAGCAATCCCTTATTTCTAGTGTTATAATAATGAAAATCACTACCTGCGGTGCTCGACCATGAAGACGCGGCTGAACGCTCTGGCTGCCAAGATCTCAGACGCACTGGAGACAGTTGCAGACGAATCCTGGCACTCCGCCATTGAGCGAGCCGGTGACGACTGGTCTGGCATGCACCGCCTCTGCCGCCAACTCTCCGGGAAGCCCTCCCCGATTAGACCCCTCATGGCCAGTGACGGAACCCCACGTTACCGAGCTGAGGATCGAGCGGAGATATTTGCGGACTACCTGGAGACGCAGTTTACACCCAACGCGACCGCAGATGTGCAGCATCGAGCGACATGTGAAGAACTACTTCGAGTCGCCGATAGTACCGACAGAAGACCCCGTCGTGTTCTCCCCCGGACAAGTCCAAAGGTTGATTCGGCGAACTAGACTGCGCAAAGCACCCGGCCCTGATCGAGTCACCAACGAAGCTCTGCGTCACCTACCTCCGCGAGCAATCGCGACGCTGACGCGGCTCTACAACGGAATCCTCCGTACCGGGCACTTTCCATCATCGTGGAAGCTCGGCCGAGTCATCCTGAATCCCAAGCAAGGCAAGAACATCATGCTGCCTGGGAGTTACCGTCCCATCACTCTTCTATCCACCACCTCGAAAGTCTTCGAGAAGCTACTGTTGCTGTACATCACGCCGCATCTTCAGCCACGCGAAGAACAGTTCGGTTTCCGTGCCGAACACTTCACCACTTTACAAATGACGAGGGTACTGCACCATCTCGCTACCACCTACAACAAGCGAGAGCAGTCTGTTGCAGTATTCCTCGATATGGAGAAGGCGTTCGATCGCGTCTGGCACGCCGGGCACTCCCGTCTGCTACAGCAGATACACGGACGACATTCCAGTCGCCGACGGTGCCATTTTAGCGCTGTATGCCGACGACGCGGTGTTCATTACCACCTCGCTGAATGCCCCGCATGCAGCGCTGAAGATGCAGCGAGCACTGGACGCGATTCTCACCTGGCTGAAGGACTGGAGACTCAAGGTCAATGTGGCGAAGACTCAGGCGATATCCATCGGGCGGGCGCGCCTATTGCCGCCCCCGGTGTCACTCATGGGCGAGACCGTCGTATGGTCCCCGAAGGCCAAATACCTCGGCGTGACCATCGACAGGACACTCTCGATGCGGCCCCATGTTAAGAATGTGGTTGCCCAGACGTGCGCCGCACGGAATGTTCTCCGACCCGTGCTGGCGTCCCACCTGCCTCTCCGTACGAAGTTGTGCGTATACAAGGCGTACGTTCGCACGCGACTCACCTACGCTGCCCCCGCCTGGTTTGCGCTGACAAGCTAGACGGGTCGCAAGTCGCTGTGAGTGCAGCAGTCGCTGACGCTCCGCACCATCTCCGAAGCACCACGCTTCGTACGAAATCAGGTCATCTCCAGAGACCTGCACATGGAGAGCCTGGACGACTTCGTTCGTCGCCTGAGCACCTCTATGTTCGCGCGCGCCGATGGAGCGCGATCCCAGCATTTACGTGGCATCGCGCCATACCATCGACGACCGCCGGACAGAAGAGGACTACCACGTGACCTAGTCTCCTAGGACACGACTGCTTCCTTGCCGCTGGCTGATGGGCGCTCACCGGTACACTACCGGCGGGCTCGACCTCGCTGAGCGGCGGGCGCAAGCTAACCACGGACCTACAAACCGGCTGCATTCCGCAGATCGCTCGCGACACTACGCGGGCTTGATCGCGATGTAGCAAGATACCACCGGACATGACACCACGGACCAACCGGTCCCACCCAGTGCCCCGTCTGTAGTTGCAGGCGGCGTTTATACTACTGAAAGGGGCCATCGCCCCGAACAGTTACCCCGAGGCCCGTAAGGACCTACGCGGAAGACCCACCAGAGTGAAAATCACTAGTAAGAGCAAAAAGGTGACGATTTTTGTGAACATATATTAAATTTTCAAAAATGAACTGACAATGAACAGTCATAATATTTATTTCTTTAAATTTTTCTTTGAGAAACTGTCTATAACCAAGCTGATATATAGCACGAACAGCTCTCTTTTGCAGAGCAAACACTATATCAATGTCAGCAGCATGACCCCACAGTAAAAAACCGTACGTCATGATGCTATGAAAATAATTGAAGTACACTTTAGTAGTAAAAACAAATAAACTAAAGATTAACTTATATTATTTAATTATTAACTAAATGTCTCTTGTCTCAGTTTACTTGAAAATTTAAATTATTTACTAAATATTAGACCTGGATACTTTTATAGGCTTTGTCATTCAAATAATCAGTCAATAAATCAAAAATTGTGTTGATGTTGTAAAGAAAAAAAATTTTGATGTATTTTGTAGAATTTTCTGAATTCTCCCGCGTTTGTTACAACTGCGTCCACGCGTGAAGTTATGACTGCTCTGTTTCACGATAAAACTCATTCGAGCTTCAAATCATCGCTCCCGTTTCCCCATTTTGAGTATATCAGGAGACACTGTGGAATATGTTCTGCCACAATATATAAATATATATCTTG
Source organism: Leptidea sinapis (assembly GCF_905404315.1). Lineage (NCBI taxonomy): Eukaryota > Metazoa > Arthropoda > Insecta > Lepidoptera > Pieridae > Leptidea > Leptidea sinapis. The sequence goes on along the minus strand of NC_066270.1, from coordinate 12,600,862 downwards.
CCTTATATGCCTATCTTGGATGACACCGACTCCAAAAATTACAATAATCGTAACTAGAATTAGATTGTATAAAAATACGCAAATTATTTTTATACTTTTTAGTGCATATTATATCTATTGTTTTGGAATAGTGTTTTTAAAGTCGGTTGTTTTTTTGTTAATTTTTTTTATGAAAATAAGGGACAAGACATGCAGGACGTTCAGATGATGGTAATGGATATGCCTTACCTATTACAATGCAGTGTCGCTCAGGATTCTTGAAAACGCAAATATCTCAGCGGCCTACAATTGCGCTCGTCATCTTGGGACATAAGATATCAAGTCTCATTTGTTCAGTAATTTCACTAGCTACGGTGCCCTTTAGACCGAAACACAATTATGTTTACACATTACTGCTTCATGGCAGAAATAGGCACCGTTGTGATACTCAGAAACTAGCCGGCTTCCTGTGCAAAGGAGCCTCCCACTGGTTGAATGCGTTACACCGAGTACTTTTATGTGATGCGAATATTCCGTTGACCACTGATGAATGAATATCAGTGCGACTGTGGTTGACAATTGGTTATTAACCGGCAAGAGAGTTAATTGAAGATGTTATAAGATCCTTTAAAACAGCAGATCAAAGTTTCAAGACCTCTCAAACCCAGTGCCTATTCAATGAGTTGGTTGGATGTGCCCCAGAAGTTGGTGTGGACTCTGTGGCTTTCCTCCCGGCTCTTTTAAGCAAAAATAAATCAAAGAAATATGCAAGATTATGTTAATTAAAAATACATGACATGTGCTAAATTTTCCGAACTATACAGGGAAAGAAATCAACTTAAAATACAATCTAAAGAACTCTGTATAGATTTGGAAAGTATCAAAAAAGACTATAGGGAAAGTATGAGCTCTCTTCAGGCTGAGTTACTAGCCTTACATCAAAATCTGGATCATGTCTCAAAACAATATGAGATTTCACAGAAAGACATAGCCGATCACATCACGGCTATGGATGGATTAATTGAATTAAGTAACTATAATGCAGAGCGTTTTGACTCAATTTCTAAAATGTATAGTAATTGTAATTGTCACTTTTCCACAGGCCCTTCAGGCAAAGAAAGTAACAGCAAAGCAATTGCTCAATCTGTCAGGGCTCCCACTACTCCTGTTATTAAAAATCAACTCTCACAAACAATTTCTTCACATAAGAAACATATTAAGATTTATAGCGATGACCTAGGAAGAAATATGGGGTTGATTTTGCATAAAATTAGTAACGGGCAGTTAGTATCAAATATTTGTATGCCAGGGGCAAGTTACTATCAAATTATAAAAAGAATTCTTAGTGATACTCACTGCTCTAATACTTCTATTATTGTTATGATTGGGAGAAGAGGGAATATAAATAAAAATGTTCTACAAAAATTATACAATGAGTTAAATAGTTTAAAAATAGAAAATCTTATAATATTCACACTGCCATTCATACAGGATTTGCCACAGGAAAACAAAGCAAGAGACAATTTGAATAATACCTATGTTAACCCTATTGTCTCATTCAAATTATGTGACATATAATGGTAATTTATTATGTAGTAACAAACACATAATTGATATTAATAATATAATTAATCATAAATGTAAAATGTTGACATTTGATAGGTTACACCTATCTAATTTTTATAAAAGACAGAGAGCTAAATCGCTATCCTTTTATTTATTTAATAACTCAGCCAATTATTTGGCAGCCCGGTCCCCTGCTTCTATTGAGCAGGTTAGTAAGTCGATTAGCACTGCTTCTATTGAGCAGTGTAATAGCTTGTTGGACTCTGCTCCTATTGAGCAAAGTAATTATTTGATTAACACTGCTTCTATTGAGCAGTCTTATAGTTTAGTTTCTGGTTTGGAATATGTTCCAAACTATTTAAATTAGTCAATAAGACAATAGGGGACTCCTCTAGCAATATAAATACACAATGTACAAGTAATAGTAAACATAATAATTGTGAAGTTATAAACCTGATGCACCAAAATATGCAAGGATTGTTAGGTAAAGAACTGGAACTGGAGTTACTAATGAACCACGAAAATATTGATATCTTATGTCTTACTAAACACTGGCTTAGAAAATATGAGCTCATTTTTAACTCCAGTGGTCATCGGGTGGCAAGTGTGTTTAGCAGAGAAAAGGCAACACGTGGCGGCTCTCTTATACTTATAAGTAAATCATTTAAATTCAAAGACCGTAAAGATATTGTGGGCCTCTCTGTTGAACGTACCATTGAAATAGCCTGTGCAGAGCTTGAGTGTGCCATTGTTGTAAGTATATACAGACCCCCCGATGCATTATATGAGTTATTTGAGAGTGTATTGGAGGAGGTTCTATCAAAATTATCAGAATCTAAGAAATATATTACGATTTGTGGTGACTTTCATATTAACTTATTAGAAAAATCCACCACAAGTATTACATTCAAATCTTTGTTTAAATCATATAATTTATCAAATATTTTCTTAGAACCTACTGGAGTAACCACCACCTCTAAAAGCTGTATTGATAATATTTTTACTAATAATAAACCTATTTCTCAATCAATAATTAGTAAACTGAGCTCAGACCACTTTGGTCAATTAGCCTCTTTTAATATTGAAGGGAACAAATGTACTTCAACTAATAAGTTTATGTTTGTTCCGGTATACAATAGGCGAATGGAGAAATATAGAGGCAATGTTTCAGAAAAACTCTCAAACTTGTATTTGAATTATAACAGTACTCCAAATGAGATGTATGGTAAGTTATTTAAAATAATTAAAACAGAGTTTGCTTCTATATTTACTTCAAAGACAGTCCACTCGGGTGGTCTCTTGTCATTCAACAAAGACTGCAAGTTTGAATATAATCTAATAATAAACAATACAAAAATCCACTCTGAGCAGGAAGTAGCTTCTGCTTTTGAGAAAATTTTTTCTGACATTCCAGTTTCCATCTTAAGCACCTTTGTCTCCTCCACCAGTGTTGCCGAGTCACTTCTTTTGGAAAATGTTAAGGAATTCAAACAAAATTTCAAATTCAGTGTTGTTAGCCCAGCAGAAATAATTAAAACTTACAGATCCTTAGAAATGAAAAAAACTGCTGATATATGGGGCATATCTGTAAAAATAATAAATTCTGTTATTGACGTCATAGCACCATATCTAGCACTAGTTTTTAATAGCTGTATTGAACATGGCGTGTTTCCTGACCTTCTGAAGTATAGTAAAATTACACCAATATTTAAATCGGGACTCACTTCTGATCCTAATTACTATCGCCATGTTTCGGTGTTGCCGACCCTTAGTAAAATTTTTGAAAAAATTATTTTAAGCCAAATGCTTACTTACTTTAACACTTATAAGTTACTTCATATAAAACAATTTGGCTTTACTAGGGGACGCTCGACTACGGATGCAGGTGTTGAACTCATCAGGAATATTTTTGAGGCCTGGGAGGAATCACAGAATGCACTTGGTATCTTCTGTGATTTATCTAAGGCTTTTGATTGTGGTCAACATTCAACGCTGGTCAGGAAGCTATGCCACTATGGTATAAGAGGATCTGCACTCGATCTTCTGATCTCATATTTAAATAATAGGATTCAGAGGGTCGAGGTGAATGGCAGGAGATCTCCTGGGACTCCTCTTGGTATGGGGGTACCACAAGGGTCTATTCTTGGACCCTTCCTCTTCCTACTTTATATAAATGATCTACCTAACCTTGTAGAAAAAAAACACAAGGTGGTATTGTTTGCGGATGACACTTCACTTATATTCAAAGTGAAACGAAGCCAAGTTTTATATGACGAAGTAAGCAATGCTCTATCTGACATCGTGTACTGGTTTAGCGCCAATAACTTATTGTTAAATAATCATAAAACCAAATATATTAAATTCACCGCGCTAAATGTCAAAAATGTAGATGCGAATATTTTATTAAATGGAGAGGTGGTAAAACCAGTGGAATCTGCTATATTTCTTGGCATTACTCTTGATTCCAAATTGCAGTGGGGGATATTGAAGGATTGGCGAATAGGCTTAGTTCTGCAGCATATGCGGTTAAGAAAATCAGACGGTTAACTGATATAGATACGGCGAGATTAGTATACTTTAGTTATTTTCATAGTATTATGTCCTATGGTATATTGTTATGGGGCAGTGCGGCCGATATTAATTAAAGTACTATGTTTGTGCTGCAGAAGAGGGCTATTAGCGCAATTTATAACCTAGGTCCTAAAGAATCATTAAGAGAAAAATTTAAAGAAATAAACATTTTTACTGTTGCTTCTCAATACATTTTTGATAATGTTTTGTATGTTCATAAGCACATTGAGGAATTTTCTAGAAACTGTGACATTCATAATGTTAACACGAGGAACAAACATAAACTTGTTATGCCTACTACTCGGTTGGGTCAAGTTAGTAAGTCTTTTGTTGGGCGATGTATATGCTTCTACAATATGATCCCAGAAAATGTACAATACAAATGTGTTACGAAATTTAAAAGAATTGTTAAAAAACGTTTGTGTGGGAAAGGTTATTATAGCATAAACGATTTTCTTAATGACACCACGGACTGGGATTAAAGCGGACACCCTCAGGCTCTTTAATTATTAATGTTTATTGTACGATATTACATTGTAATCCATATTTTATATAAAAAAAAACCCGCTGAGTTTCTTGCGCCCGTTCTTCTCAGGTCTGAGGCGGTCTCTTTTGAATGGGTGGTAGATTTTGACGTTCAATAAGTGATTATAAATCCTATTTTGAATAAAAATATTTGAATTTGAATTTGAATTGGCATTAGATTAGCCAATCAGATACTAATGCGTCTGTTGTCTATAGTTATCTCTCTATTATCTACAGGAATCTATCTGCACTATACTGCACGTCACCTTTTTGCTCTTGATAGTGATATTCATTATTATAACACTAGAAATAGGGGATTGCTTGTAACTAATTCTAGTAGGCTTCCATAAAAGCTTTAAGGGTAAATGTATACACTTTTATAATAAATTCCCAGCCACTGTTCAGGCATTATTTATAAATAAATTTAAATGTTTTATAAAAAAAAATGACTCTGTCGTGAATCCTATTACTCCACAGCTGAATATCTAAGTGATCGGACAGCCTGGGACTAGATTATGATTATTTTATAGCAATAGCAATGAAAGTACAATATTGTGTATTTTTATTAAAGTTTCCGAAGCGGTAGTAGTATCTAGTATATTAGAAATAACATCAAAAAGAATTCTAAAGGAATCAATTTTGAGAAAATAAATGCCTGTTATGCCTTTTATAGTTTTCCATGGCAAAAAATTTACAACATTTCGGTTTTTGATTTGAAGTTTAGAAGCACAAAGTATTTGTTTGCCAAGTAAATAAAATGTAAAAAAAATATGTTAACACAAATCTATCTATACGCGGGGCTTTCATTAACAGAGTAAAGTCGATCAGGTTGATGTTAGAGCGTGTCCAAAACAAATTCGTTAGGCACCTATACTTCAAGTTATATGGAGTATACCCATTTTACCCACTTATGTATCCGACACTGTTTGTGCTGGTATGGTTGGGTATACTGAGTTGTGCATGCGTAGGGATTTTTTTCTAGCAGCGTATGTGGTGAAGTTGTTGCGCGGGAAGGAGCACAACCCGGGAGTTCTGTGCTGCTTGAGTCTTCGTGTGCCGGACCGGTACGTGTGGAGGCGCCTCCATCCGCCACTACTATCCATTCCGATGGCGAGAACAAATATGTTGGCAAAGTCGCCTTTAACTAGAGCCCTTCGCCATATAAATGAACTCCACAACAAAGTGGACATTTTTGAGTGTACGTGGAGTGAACTCACAAGGGTATTGTTATATGTAGTATGTTATGGTAAATAGTAGTATGTTTAAGTTTTTTCTATTTCTGGTGTGATATATTATTTGTAATGTAATGTAGTTTGATTGTATGATTAGTTTTAGTTTGATTTGATTGTTGTTTGCTGTGTTTGTTATTCTTGTTTGTTTGTAACTGTCGCATTAGGTAATACCTGTAATGATAGTTGCTATGTGTGTGAAATAAATAAATAAATGCTGATGTTGTTAAATTTGGAAGATGCATTTCCTGACATTTCAACTACGTCCACGCGTGTGGTTGTTGCTTCACTTCGTCTTATTCCCCTGTTTTTTCCTATTATACGCGTCGATGATGGCAAGCTTATGGCAAAATTTACCACTATGGCTTCACCGTTAAGCTATGGCTGCTCTTTCCTACGGCTCCTCCTATATATTTAATCGAACAGAAATATGATATCGATATGACAACTTGATATTTACCGTCTTGTCGATATTTAATATGGCTCAATTATTGCATTCCAGGTGAACAAAATTAATAAGTCTGATTTGTTCTGTTATTCCATTAAAAATTCTATCAATAAACGACTTCATTGATAAATTTTAAATTAATACATTCAAATTGCATAAGGAAACGTCTAATATGTTGAAAGTACTTTTCACAAAAAATACAGTCTTCAAAATACTGTTCGATACCAGAAGTGGACTGTATATTGTGACAACCATGCTCGTTGAACATACAATTTAACATTATAAAATTCGATTGTGTGCAAGAGCTAATGAGGACACGACACGGCTGTTCTATCCCACAACTATCTGTAATGGTTGCAACAGCTGAACCTCCGTAAAATCTTCTCATTCCAGATTCCACAGTGTCTGAAGACGAAGTTACCGGTGATGACTTAGGTATGCAGACGTGTTCGCTAACCATGGGCCTTATGAGGAAACTCATTGTTGCTCAAAAGGCAATGGAGAGGGCTATGCTCTGAGTTTCCCTGCAAGATTGAATCAGAAAACAGGAGATCCGCAGGAGAAAGTCACCGACATAGCCCAAATGATTGCAAAACTGAAGTGGCAGTGGGCAAGGCACATAGTTTGACGGACAGATGGCCGGTGAGGCAGAAAATTCCTCGAATGGTGACCACGTACCGAAAGACGCAGTGTTGGAAGGCCCCCCACAAGATGGATCGACGATCTGGTCAAGATTGCCGGAATACGTTGGACGAGGGCAGCGCAGGACCGATCGTCGTGGAGATCATTGGGGGAGGCCTTTGTCCAGCAGTGGACGTCTTCCGGCTGATAATGATAATGATGAGCTGTACCTAAAAGTACTCAAAAATTCTTGCTATCGATGCTTGAAGAGTGTGACGGTAACTGATCATTTGTCTCATTCTCCTGAACACTACAACTAGACTGTAAACCGGTTTGTTATGTGCGTCTATATGCAATACCACATGATGTATCCCACCACACGTAAAACATTTAAATTCATTTTTGCTATTAACTTAGACTTAGACAATTATAACAAAGTTTTAAGGAATTATCGCGGCTAAGTTGTTGCGTTTGTGTAAGTGAACTGGCTACAACGAGGCCATGACTTTTACCAGTGAGAGGCTCCTTAGCACAGGAAGCCTAGCTCGATTATGGGTACCACAACGGCCCCTATTTCTGCCGTAAAGCAGTTATGTGTACTTACACATTACTGTGCTGCTTTCTGAAAGGCGCCGTAGCTAGTGAAATTACTGGCCAAATGATATCTTTTCTCAAGGTAACGAGCGCAATTGTGGTGCCGATCAGAAATTTTGGGGTATTTCAAGAATCCTGAGTGGCACAGCATTGTAACTGAACGTCCTGCTCGTCTCGTCCCTTATCGTCATAAAAAACCGAAATATTATGTGGTTTTTGTTATTACAATGCATACAGACAATTTTATTTATAACCGATCCGTGCGATCTTCACAGTTGAAATTAACTGGTACTTTATCAAACAATTATACAAAACACATAAACAAAAGAATAAAAAATAAAAATACATGAGATCATTATGCTTTGAATAAGCGTTACTTTATGGTATAAATAAATAAGCCTTTATTGCTGTTACTAACAATAACATTTTTTAAATATATATCCTTAACTAATTGCTTACAATTTTCTTAACAGCTTGTCCTTCGACATAGGCCTCCTCCAAAGACTTCCATCGTTCTCTCTCTCTCGCCATTCTTATCCATTCTGGGCCAGCCACTCTCTTAAGGTCATCCTCCCATCGTTTTATTTGTCGCCCTTTGCTTCTTTTGCATTCTCGTGGATACCACTCCGTTATGATTTTTGTCCATTTTTCGCTTTTGTCACGTAGCATATGTCCTGCCCATTTCCACTTTAATGTTTTGCACACAGTTTTGACATCTTTGAATTTAGTTGTACTCTTAATTTTTGTTTGTTTTATTTTATCTCTTCTTTTAATTCCAATAACACTTCTTTCAATTCCGTTTTGGCAGATTTCGATTTTTTTCAACAACTTTTCTGTTAATGCCCATGTTTGGCAACCATACGTTAGACATGGCAAAATGCAGGTATTATATACTTTTCTTTTTTCTTTAATTGGCATATCTACATTTTTCATAATCTCGCTAAGAGACCAAAATCTTTTCCAGGTGTTGGCTATCCTTCTATCAATTTCTTTAGGCATGGTGTCAGTTGCGGCTATAAGCTGACCTAGATAAATATACTCCTTTACATATTCTATTTGTTTCTTATTTACTGTGATGTTATAGGATTGCGAACCATTGGTCAAAATTTTTGTTTTATTTGTATTCATCGAAAGTCCTGCAATGGCACTTTGATCTGACAGTTGTTGTAACATTTGCTCAAGGGTTTTTGGACATTCAGAGAATAAGATTAAATCATCTGCGAAACGAAGGTGAGTTAGCTTTTCGCCATTTATGTTGATTCCATTCATATCCCATTCTAGGTTTCTGAAGATCATTTCTAGGGCCGCTGAAAACAACTTCGGTGAAATTGGGTCACCCTGGCGGACGCCTCTCTCTATATGAAACTCTTCACCAATTGTTTCGAGCCTAACTTGCGCTGTACTTTTTGAATAAATATTTTTAATTATTTGTGTATACTTCTCATGTATTCCCTGTCTATGTAGTGCTTGCCAGATATATCCGTGCTCCAAGGAGTCAAACGCTTTATTATAATCAACAAATCCCAGATAGTATGTCTTGTTATATTCTTTACATTTTTGTAAAACTTGTCTAAGAACATGGATGTGATCTACTGTTGAATATTTGCTTCTGAAGCCTGCCTGCTCTTTCGGTTGATTTTGGTCAAGTGCAGAGGTAATTCTGAATAAAATTATTTTTGAGAAAACTTTATATATATTAAACATTAAGTTAATTGGTCTATAGTTCTCTATTTCACCTTTATCTCCCTTCTTATGTAGCAATATTTTTGTTGATTTTATCCAGTCTTTGGGAATTATTCCAGTCTCTATAATTTCATTAAATAAGTCCGTTAATATAGGAGCACTTACCGAAATAGTAGATTTAAGTATTTCATTTGTTACTTGATCAATTCCGGGTGCTTTATTTCTTTTTTGACTATTAATTGCTCTTATTGTTTCAGCCTCTAGTATTTTCGGTATATCTTAAGAGTCTATTCCGTTACTTAAGTCTTTCACTTCTTGGGAGTTTGTTCTTTGGTATAAATTTTGAAAATAATTCGTGGCTAGTTTGAGAATTACTGACCTTTTTTTTGTACAGTTTCCATCCTTTTTTACCCTTAGCATCCAATCTTTTTTGTGGTTTAGTTCTTTAAAAGCCTTTTTGACTCCACCAGTTCTCTCAATGTGTTTCTTTAATGTACTTAGCCTCTTATTTTTCTTGTCTTTTCTAATACTAACATTTATTTTTTTACTGATTTCTGATATTTTGAAACGGTTACTTTTCTTCTGATTATTCTGTAATAGCTCTTTTCTTTCTTGTAGAAGACATTGTGTTTCAACAGATATTGTTTTTTTGCTCTTAGCATTTTTTTTACTAGTTTCTGTTTTCAATAGGTTAATAAATTGTTCGTATTTAGCCTGAGTGGGCATATTTATAATTTCAGTATATTCTTTTAATTTATGTACATTATTTAAATGGTGGTCGCTGTTTCCGGTACAAACTATGGCTCCATTATCGTTATAAAATCTTCTGCGTCTTTTTATAGGCGTGCTTGTTAACTTAGCACGAACCATTTTATGATCGGAGTGAAAATTTATGCTATGTACGATTGATACATCTTGAAAAATGTTCGTATTGATGAAATCAATTTCATTCTTGTGCAGTCCATTTGGGGAAATCCAAGTCCACCTTTTTGTTTTCTTTTTTTGATAAAAACTGTTCAAAATTCTCAGTTTATTTTCTATAGCAAATGTGACTAATCTGTTACCATTTTCACTTCTTTTACCTGTTCCGTATTTCCCTACAGTGTACTCTTCTCCATTATTACGCTTTCCAATTTTACCATTAAAGTCGCCCATTACGATAACATTTTTGTGGGAATTTAGAACAGCTTTTCGTAGATCGTCATAAAATCTTTAAATTTTTAGTATTTCTTCTTTTTTTTTTGATTCAATTGGCGAGTATGCTTGAATTATAGACCATTTCTCATTGTTCTTTATTGGCATCTTTATGTCCAAGACTGCTATTCTTTCCGATATACCATTAAATTGTTCGATGTTATTGGCGAGTCTCGTTTTGATTAAAAACCCTACGCCGTACAGACCTGGTGTCTCGCCTTTGTGGTATAAAATGTAGTTCCCATGGTCTTCTATGCCTTCCCCAAACATTCTCATCTCGCTGATGCCAATAATATCCCATTTTACTTCTGATAGAGCGAATTCGAGTTGGAGACGCTTCTCAGCAGTTCGTAATGATCTTACATTGTATGTAGCAATGTGTATATCTGTGGTTATATTCTAGGATTTTTTTTTCTTTCTTGAGAGGGTTGTAGTCTTCTTCCCCCACGATGACCAGTCGGCTTGGGGGAGTTGTTTCTGTTGTTTTCTTTATGTGTATTGTACTTAGTTTTTGTTTGCTGTCGCCGGTATTTAGTTGCTATTGTTTATTTGTAATCTGGTTCGTTGAGAGAGAATTTGATCGCACTCTCATGATGTCGTATACATTTGATCTGTGGTTTTTGAATGAGGTTAATGTCGGTTGTTTTGTTGACTGTAGATCAGTTTGTGGAGAGGTGAGTATTTCTCTTTTTCGTTTATTTTTAGCATTGAAGTTTTCCCTGATAATAAGCTTGTCGTGTACTATGTAGGCGAAATTCCCCTTTTTCCGTTCTGCCAGAAGCTTGGGTTGTAACGCTTTTCTCCTTTCTAATGTCTCTTTAGAGTAATCTTCAGTAACATATAATTCCTTTAATTTCTTTTTATTCTTCATTATTTCTCCCTTTTTGAACCCACTTACTAGGGAGATCAGGATGGGTCTTGGTTTATCGCCTTTTTTGGAATGTCCAATACGATGGATTTTATTTATCTCCACGGTCTCTATGCTAATATGTAACTCATCCAGTATACGTTTCTTTACTTTTTCGAGTAACTGCAATTTAGACGTTTCTTCCTCATGTAGTCCATGTATTATTATATTATTGCTTTTCTTGTCCCTTTCTAAAAGTTCCACTTTATTTTCCAAGTTTTTAATTTTTAGTTTCAAAATATTATTTTCTTCGACAATAGGCTTCAATTTTTCCTCTATTTTCTCCATAATTGTATTTGTTAATTCCGCTGTTTGCTTCTGCATTTCAATTTTCATTCTATCAAATAATAGCTGAAATTGGGCTTCCATAGTTTTACGTGATCAAATAATATTCCAATAGAATAAATATAAATTTATAATAATATTTACGAACTAAGCAGGCGAGTCGTAGTAAACGCAGCACTGGGCTATGGTGTAGGTAAGTAATGTTATGTCCGCGGCTGTCTATCGTCCGACGCGAGCAAGCCGATGACTCACTGCTCGCGGCTCGCCACCGTCCTAAACTCGTTTGACGACGTATCACTGCTTGTATTCACTTTGAGTTTTTAATATTTTTTCGTAACTTTGTTTTAATATAATGTAGTACTAGTTAATTTAGCACTTTACTATTGATTAATCCTAAGGATTATAGTTCACTTTTTAAAACTGTATAGTTGTACGCTTAAGTTTCACTTTTTATCACGGTATATTTATATTAATTCACGGAGCAACATAAAACACGTCTACTTTGCGACCGAGCGGCAGCCGTGTATGGTATAATCTAAGTATTAAATGTTAAATATGGCAAAACCTTATATTTTTTATCTTGTATTAAAATATATATATATTGAAGTCGCTTAAACCAAAACATATACGCGTAAAATATGTGGTGGTGCAGTAAGACAAACAATTGTATGAGGTGTAAACAATAACAATGTGGGAGCTGAAGCTAGCAACTTTCATGGAGCGAAACAATGACGCTGTGAATGTGAGCGCCGGTTCTCGCAAACCACTTGTTACTGCTGCAAATATTGTTAGTTTTATAAGGAAACTTGAAAAACCTTTGAAACACTTTTTACGTTACACAACACATTGAGTTTCGCTCGAGCTTCTAACATACTCGTCTTTGTAAAACTTTGAACATATAGAGCTGGAAACAGTTTTTCAGTTTTAATATAAACTTAAAAATAACACATATAGTAGATATTGTTGAAGTTATATTACTACAAGAGAATTTATAATAATAATAAATTTATAACCAAAATTAGGATACATACAAAGTGATTAAAATTAATACGATACACTTAATCTTTATTGTGAATATTTGAGTACATTGTAGTCTCTTTTACTGAGTGGTGGCTCTGCACTAAGCAAGGTGCTTGTAAAACAGAAGCCGGGACACACAGTTACTAAAAAAATTGTTACTTCTATTTGGCTCGCGGAACATAGCACGGAGAGAGTAGTAAATTAAGAGTATTTAAATTAGCAAAATAACTGAAATAAAATAAATCTTCTTAAGAAAGAATAATGTGTGTGTGTATGTGTCAATGTGTGTGTGTTTTCCAATGATATGTGTGAGAGTTTCAATTAGGATAAAATGATCAGAATACCTCTAGTATAGTGTGAAGTAACACTTTCGATACACAAGGTTTCGTAGCCACTACAGAGTTTATATTCAGAATAGATTTAATTTCTTAATCTGTTGTCATTTTAAGACAAAGTTTTGCGTAGGCATGAAAAGATTGGATAACTAATTCGTCATAACATGACATAACATGCAATAGTTTTGGGGATATTTTTGTGCTGCTGTCCCAATAACACAACAGCTACTGCTATTAGAGTAGTCAAAGTAATTTCATAGCATCGTAATTGATAAATTATGATCAGTTCAAATGTAACTCGTCTATTCACCGAAGATTGTGATTAGCGTCCAATTTGAGAAGGCGCCACGACGGGGTACGGAAGTCATTATTACCGAAGGCGGTGCCATTCTACAAATTGCTGCCAGCCACGCCATCTGACAACGTGACAGCGTTGTCGAACACATTCCTCCTCCAAATGACGTTCGATATTCAAACGGCTTAAGATTTGATTATTAATTGCAAGCTAAAGAACTATTATCGAAATCTAAAATAATATTATAAAGACGAAACATTTGTGTTGTTGAGTGTATGTATGTAATTTTAAATTAGATATTTAAATACAATGATTGAGCATAAGCTGAAATTTAATTTTTAAAGTATGCTTAAGCTTAAAATATCTTTACAGGGATAGCACACTCAAATCATTTGAGAGAAACATATAAACACAAAGAGAACTGTTACGGATACCTGTCTCCTGCAGAGTTTACTGTAAATGGACATATACAAAGAGAAATAGATGATTCTTTTTACACAGAAATGGAAAGAAGAACTCGTTAAATTAACTAAAAACATAAATTTAAAAATGAAACCATACGACAAAAAACAAAAGTTTCAGATGCACTAACACAAGCCCTGAATCTTAAGGCAACGGTCACGCCATATTTCACGATAATCGATGGAAAGTCCTAGCCACAAAATGGAACGAACCAACAAAGCTTGGTGTAGGTACTCAGTAAGGCGAGACAGTACTTCACTATTAGCCACCACCTTCAACTTTATAAGGCGAATATTCGGCCTCACATGGAGTAATGTTCTCACCTCTGGGTGGGTGTTCCCCAGTACCAGCTTTTTCCATTTGACCGCATACAATGAAGAGCGGCTCGAATCATCTTTGGCTTGATTCTTTGGCATTGCGTAGAGATGAGGTTTCTCTCTGTATCTTCTACCGCATTTTTCTTGGGGAGTGCTCATAGGAGCTGTTCGGATTGATTCCAGCGGCCGATTTCCACCACTGTACATATTTACGTGCAAAGTACCACCCGCATCACGTTGCCGTCTGGCATTCCACAACCCCGCGTTTTGCAAGAAATTTCTTGCCTCGCACAGCCACTTTGTGGAATCAATTACAAGCTGCGCTTAATATTTAATTAAATTAAAAAAATTAAGCATTACAGTCGGCAGACTAAGCAATCGGTGGACTGATTACGTAATAGAGATTGCAGAAAGTAGGAGAGAGGAGAAGGATTGAAAAGACTGGATGCATAAGTGCAAAAACAGAATGCTAAAGAAAAAACTTTAGGAGACCTTTACTTTAACGAGATCTACAAATCTAGGAAATAGAAGCATTAGCAACAAATCTTACCAACACCAAGCAATTAAAATTTTAACTTACCTACTTATACTACTAATAATTCGTTTTGTATAAAAAGAGTGTTTGGAATAAATTATTCTTTATTATTATTAACTCATAAATATCGCGAAATTAAATTGAATTATATTTCATGTATGTCATGACGGTCTTACATGCGGGAGTGGTATTAACTGATCTGCCAAACAAAGATGATCTTGATAACTTTGGATAGCGATAACATATTATTATTATGACAAGACCCTGTTTCACTAAGATATCCATTGATTAAATTCAGTTCACTTAATCTAATTAAATACAATAATTCATTTACAAATGAATATTAGATAAACTGCTTTAGATTTAGTACTATTATATATAGATTTAGTACATTAATACTATGGTTAAAGTGATGGATATAGATGAATGGCTGATTTTTGTAACAAATTTTTATCACCAAGGTACATATTTTGAGTTCGATAGTTTTAAATCATGAATTTCATTTTGAGAGCAAGAGTAAAATGATTAGGCATTAAGGGCATTTGTCCAAAAATTGATTCCTTTCCAATTCTTTTTAATGTCAGCTAATCACTATCACCGCTTTGAAAACAAATGGCGCTCTGAGAGAGAAGGCGCAAGAAACTCTCCCAGCAATAAAATGAAATATACAATATTGCACTGTCATTTTTATCGCTATAAAATAATCATAGTCTAGTTCCAGGCTGTCCGATCGCTTAGATATTCCGCTGTGGATTAGTAAGATTTACGACAGAGCCATTTTATCATAAAATGTTTGAAATTATTTGATAATGCCTTTCTTATGAAAATAAGGGTCGAGACGAGCAGGACGTCCAGCTGATGGTAATTGATGCGCCCTGCCTATAACAATGCAGTGCCGCTCAGGATTCTTGAAAAACCCCAAAAATTCTGAGCGGCACTACAACTGCGCTCGTCACCTTGAGACATAAGATGTTAAGTCTCATTTGCCCAGTAATTTCACTAGCTACGGCGCCCTTCAGACCGAAACACAGTAATGCTTACACTTTACTGCTTCACGGTAGAAATAGGCGACGTTGTGGTACCCATAATCTAGCCGGCACCCTGTGCAAAGGAGCCTCCCACTGGTTTTATATTTAAATTTATTTGATAATGCTTCAGGCATTATTATTGTTACCGATGCTGTTCAGGACTATATTATAAAAGTGTTTACATTTACCCTTAAAGCTATTATGTATCTTATGAAGCCTACTAGAATTAGTTACAAGCAATCCCTTATTTCTAGTGTTATAATAATGAAAATCACTATTAAGAGCAAAAAGGTGACTTTTGTCAACGTATATTTTAATAATTATTATTATAAGAGTACTGACAACGAAAACTCATAATATATATTTTTTAAATTATTAATTATAAAAAGGCGTATATCATATATAACAAAACGATATTATTATGATGTGGGCGTCTCATTAAGTAACAATTTAATAGAAACAGTGAAAATAGTCGATGGACTCGTTCGAGGAAATTTGTGCAAAGCGAAAATAAATTACGTAAATGCTATCTATTTCGAACCATTGATGTAATGTAAACTACGTTATTCAAGCGTGATTTCAATCAACGAGAATAATTAATTGAAAATACTTACATAAGATTCAATACGTCACGAACTCATTGTATGGTACATTTCGATTATTAAAAGTATATTAAATATTTATTTACAGCGCCTTCGTGATTATCCACATCACTACTAATATTATAAATGTGAATGTAAGTTTGTTTATTTACGCTTTCACGCCGGAGCTAATGAACCGATTTTGTTGAAATTTGGTACAGCAATAGACTAGAGCTTGGGTAAGGAAAATTACATTTCATCCCGAAAAAATAGATGATTCTTGCGGGATCTGTAAAATACTAAAATACACGTCGATGAGTAAATGCTATACCATCATGAATGCTGGAAACGGGAACGATAACGGGAACCGGAACTGGAATAGGACTTGAGATAATCTTCAATTCCAAACATTCTTATTATTTTTAAAAACCCCTTATCTATGCGGAGAAAGTCACAGGCATTAACTAGTCAATTATAATTAAAACGCATACAGTTATCAACATCACGAAGCATCTACAATGACATATATTTTCACAATAAATGTGGTAAATGCAAACACAAACTGTCATACAGAATCGAAGATTTCTGGTTTATGATGGTTAGTGGTTATTTATTGTTAAACAAATATCTTTATCTATCACATAGGCTGCACTAAAAGTATCGGGAATGGAATATTTCCACTGTTCCTATCATATTAAAATCTTTTTAATAGAAAACTCCTTGGTTTTAAAAATCGAATACCATTTATTTATTTAAAAAAAGATTCTCGATCTTGTCACAAGGTCTAGTCAAATTTATTTAGTCGTTGAGAAAATGGAATTGACTCGAGAAAATTCTAGAGCGATGATTTATTATGACTTTCGAAGTGGTTTAACAGAAAAACAGTGTGTTGACAGGATGATTTCTGCATTTGGTGATGAAGCCCCATCCAAAACCACAATTTATGGCTGCTTTGCTGAATTTCAACATAGACGTGTCAAGCTCAGTTATGATCCCCGTCAAGGTCGTCCAAAAATTGCAGTCACCAAAGAAAACGTTGATGCTGTGCGTAAGCTGATTGAGGAAGATCGACATGTGACATGCCACGAAATTCAGGCAACTTTAGACATTGGCATGAGTCAAATACAAATAATCTTGCACGAACAATTAGGTGTAAAAAAGTTATTTTCCCGATGGATACTGCATTTGCTCTATGAAGAGCAAAAAGCGGCTCGCGTTACTTGGTACGTCAGAACTCTCGAAAGATTCCACGCAGGATCCTCAAATGCTGTATACAACATCTTATCAGGTGACGAATCCTGGATATACGCGTACGAACCTGAAACAAAAATCCAGTCACGAGTTTGGGTATAAATAAAGAATAAATTGCGTGGTCAGAGATTTTCATCACCTGAAGAAGCTGTGGACGCCTACAAAACGGCCATGGAATGGTTGCTTTAATGATTGGTTCCATCGTATGGAAAAATGTGTCAAATTTCGCGGAGAATACTTCGAAAAGCAATAAATACATTTATAAATAGTAATGTTGTGATTACTATTTATAAATGTATTTATAAATACACTTCCTTGATTCCCGAAATTTTCAGTGCCGCCCTCGTAATTAATTTTTCTTTATCGGAAGGGTTACGTTGAGCTTTATGTTATAAGATAAAAGATACACAAGAGAACAGAGATATCATCAGAGACAGATTTAGAGCACGTACGTCAAACGAGACAGTTGCAGAACACCGAAGTGCTCCAGTGGGAGGCTCCTTTGCACAGGATGCCGGCTAGATTATGGGTACTACAACGGCACCAACTTCTGCCGTGAAGCAGTAATAAGTAAGCATTACTGTGTTTCGGTCTGAAGGGCACCGTAGCTAAATCCATAAATTACTGGGCAATTGAGGCTTAACATCTTATGTCTCAAGGTGACGAGCGCAATTGTCCGCTCAGAATTTTTGTGATCAAGACTGCATTGTAATGGGCAGGGCTGATAATTACCATCAACTGAACGTCCTGCTCGTCTCGTCACTTAGTTTCATAAATAAATGCTTTTTCCATTTATTCCAGCAAGCGCGTCCCGGAAAAACTTTATCAAAAACTATGGAGTAAGCAAGGTCGAACCCACGTGAAATCAGCACAGCACACAGAAAATGAGCACTACGCCAACTCCCAGGCATAATTCTTTATATAATGAACTAGCCGTTCCCACCTGTCTCGCTGGGCGAATTCTAAAAGGAAATAAATAAAATTTTATTAATCTTATTATAAGAACTTATAAGAACAATAAAAAAATAACTAGCTATAAACTATCTAGGATAAACTTCGCATCGAATCAGGAGCGTGCATTGGTTTTCTAGCAAAGTAATCACTGTAGATCTAACTAGTCGTAGTTGCGCTTTAGTCCGACAGTTATACATAAGTTGTATGAAACGCTGCTTGCTTCGTATATGCCATCTTTTTTTTTATGGAAAAGGAGGACAAACGAGTGTACGGGTCACCTGGTGTTTAGTGATCACCGCCGCCCACATTCTCTTGCAACACCAGGCGAATCACATGAGCGTTGCCGGCCTTTAAGGAAGGTGTACGCGCTTTTTTTGAAGGTACCCATGTTGCTTCGTCCCGGTAACACCGCACAAGGAAGTTCATTCCACAGCTTTGTAGTACGTGGAAGAAAGCTCCTCGAAAAGACCGCCACACATCCAGATGGTGGGGATGATATCCTAATTTGTGGCGTCTCGTGCGATGATGGAATTCGGCGGCAGGAATCAGGTGAAACAGCTCTTCGGAACACTCCCCATGATAAATGCAGACACACAATGAAGCGATGTATCTACGTAACGCCAAGTGATCCAGCCGTTCACAGAGCACTAGGTTCCCAACAATTTCGGTTGCTCTGCGTTGCACTCGGTCAAATGGATCAACCTGATCTCTAGACTGCCTGCCGTAGGTAGTAAATTAGCTTTAGCATTAGTGCTATATTTCTTTAGGTTCATATTGAGGTAGGCATTGCCTAATTATGTTAATTGTCTATATGATACGCACGCCCCTGCATCGAATGGTGGTAGTTTCATGTCGATACTGTCAGTGGTTTAGGCATGATTTAGCCTCAAACGAAGACCATTTTCATTATGTATATACATATATAGATAATATAAGATTGCACATAGCTGTAGCACCTTAATAAGGCTACATCCATACATCCACAGTACATACCCCAATTGTGTTACAGATGTAAATGTATTAGGAGCCCTGAAACAAATTCATAGATAGCTCGGATTACTAGTTAGTTACAATATACTATTTCGGTCAACCGATATACAACGTGGAAATACCAAATTCAATATACGTGATATAACCATAGTATTAAAAGGCATAAAAGGCCTAATTAATTCGTTTAGAATTCTTTTTGATGTCATTTCTAATACTACTACCGCTTCGGAAACGCCGAGAGAAAAGATGCAGCGCAAGAAACTCTCCCAGCATTCTTTTTTTGCGATCACTTAGATGTTCAGATGTGGAGTAGTAGGATTTACGACAGCCATTTTTTAATTAAACATTTATTAATTGTTAATGCCTTAACAGCGACTGGGACTTTATTATAAAATTGTATACCCTTAAGATAGACCGACGATCTGTCCAAGATCACCGGAATACGTTGGATGAGGGCAGCACAGGACCGATCGTTATGGAAATCTTTGGGGGAGGCCTTTGTCCAGCAGTGGACGTCTTCCGTCTGATGACTAGCGGTTGAATACCAATACCTATATCGAGCAATTAAAAATAAGGTTAACCCAATAAGTTTCACATGTGCCTGCACGGATCGGAAAATCCCGAGGCGGTAATCAAATCATAAACAAATACACCAAAAGATTGTCAGGACACTTTAGTACATTTATTTCCCAACCGGAGCCAAGTTGTGTTACACTCTTTATCAATACGGCTTTTGGCAACGACACCAAAGTTAAACTCTCATTGTAATTGCTCAATTCGGATATTTTACTTTGAAATGGGATAGCAATAACAATTTACATTTATGTGAACTATCTACTATTTAATGGCTTACGTTTGTATTTCTTGCCTTATCTGTATATTATATAAAAGAGATTTCCACGGGTAATTGACTCATCACGAAATCTCAGAAACTACAAAGCCTACAAACTTGGAATTTGGAAGGTGGGTTCTTTCTAGGACGTAGGTGTCAGCTAAGAAACGGATTTTGAAACTCCTCCCCTAAGGGGGTGTAATGGGGGTTGGAAGTTTGTATGAAAGTCCTATGTATTTGAAGTTAGAGACGTAAAAATCATAATATAGGTTACTCGCTATAAATAATGAAAATCTGTACCTATACGTTATTTTGGAAAATGTCCCCTTAAGGGTGGTTAATTAGGGGATAAAACTATATATGGGAAAGATTTAATTATTGTTAAATTGAATTTTGGTAGGTCTTTTTAGGGAGTAGGTATCAGCTAAGAATATATTTTTCGAAAGCCCTCCTAAGGGAGTGAAATTGGGTTTGAAATGTTGTTTGAAAGTCTTATGAAATTCGGCTCATTCTGCTTCAAAATTACCTCGAGAAGATGAAATGATGGATGGCTTGCCTTAAGTCATCAGTTCTAAGGCCTAAAGTTAATAATATGGGTGTCTTCAACATGATCCAAAGGCGGAAGAGTTCTCCAATTTGTTGCTAGACATTGGCGATGGAAACATTTTGGAGGAGGGATATAAAATAAACATTCCCCGTAATCTTGGTCATTGGTTGTGAGAGATCTGACTAGCTTAACGCACAGAATCTACCCCAATATTGTTCAATCTGGAGTAATATGCGCTGCATGGCTGAGAGAAAGAGCTATTCTTTCTCCAAGAAACGACTCAGCCAACAGTATTAATAATTTTTAGTTAGTTCAAATAAAAAATATGAATCTTTAGACACTGTATTGCAGGTCGATGATGCTTTGCATTATCCTGTAGAGTTTCTTCACACTCTTGAGCCACCAGAAATACCACGTCACATACTATACCTCAAAGTTGGCGCTCCAATTATTTTAATGCGCAATCAGAGCCCTCCAAAACTTTGCAATGGAAAAAGACTTCAGGTCAAGACCTTGCATAAATATGTGATCGAAGCCACGATCACCACATTTCTTTCACGACCAGTTAACTACGATGTACCACCCTATAAATCAATACAAGTTGTACCTACGTGGAGGCTTATAACAATATGTAAATTGAAATTTTTGTTTATGGCGAAGTTTGGAAAAAATAGAACTGTCAGCTCTTTATTCCCAAAAAAAATGTAAATTGCAACCTCTTTAGGTATGAACTATGAAGTGCAGGTTTTACTAACGGTAGGACTTTTGTCGATAAGTTTGATTGCCCTTCCAATAGGAAAATAATCTCATAGGAAGTCAGAAATAATGCGAGGACGACGTCGCGGGCAACTGCTATACACCATTACATGATCAATTCGTTGCGCGTCTGCCAAACCACTTTTTTAGGAAATGTGCATTTACTTTAATTGGATTAACTTTACTTTGCGCTTCTTAATACTAAAATAAATAAGAAACACACTGGGATCACAAATTATCATCAGTAAGTATTTTGTATTTTATTAATTTCAATGTAAAATAACACGATGTGTATGTTACAAAATTTTAAAGTTGCCATTGAGTGTCACGTAAGATGCCACGCACCCAAACATCTAATAGTTGCCACAATAAAAAAGCTATTGTTCTTAGGTAGTGCGGTATCTAGTTGTCCAACCCTTTATCTATGAGTAAAATCTTGAAAAATCTAGAATATTATAGACAGTAATGCGGAAGGTCTGCGTTACATTATACGGTAAATTATTACTTCCTAAATGGACCTACCCCGCTATTGATGTTATCATTATGAGTTATGAGGAGCCTGACATATAAACGATTATTTTTGAGGTGTCTTGAATAATTTATTTTACACGGACTTGACTCAAAACTTTTCTTGAAATTAAAGTTATATTTGCGATACTTAATTTCTGAATAACTACAAATTTACTCAGAAATTTATAATCTCATAGCATTTGGGAAAAAAATTGAGAAATCACATGGATTAAGGAGACGTTCTTATTTGTTGGAAAGATTTGTGAAAACGGGAAGCTGCATGCTTATAATTTACTAGGCTCTGTAAAATAAACAATTCTTTTTCGTGCAATAGTATTAAATTTTACAGTAAATTACAAAAAAGTATAAATATTATATTAAGTACTTATGTCGAAGGCTAATTACAGTATTGAAGATAACGTAAACGATATTAAAATGTGGAATTGAATAGTATTATAGTTGTTATTTTTTATGGATTTTATAGTTCAGCCTTGTATTGTTTTACTGGATTGCAATTTATTTTAAATATATATTTTTAAATTTTTGTGTAATTAGCATGTATTTGAATTGTATTTTTGGCGATTGACGTTGACGAGCAATCTTGATTTTATGTTAGTAAAATATTTTTGACTTTGACTTAGCAGGACTCACATTCCATGAGGATTTTGATCTAGCATTATTGATGTTTGATTTTTAGAACAGAGCTAGTAATTGATAGCTAAACCTTTAACAAACTCTATTTCTCTGAAATAAAATTTAATTTATGCTAACTAGTCTTTTCACATAGAAAAATTTGACGAAATTTTAAAATAGTTTATCAATATTTTTTAACTAACATGGTGAAAATAAGACGATGGTAATGAACGTATCTGTCTAACTTGACAAATTTTATAAAAGTTTTCCTTTAATAAATATAGTGAATTAAGCTCTTATTTTGCTATAATAATGTACGGAGTACCTACGTTAATAGTATTTACAGTGAATTCGATAATAATAATAATAATCATCATCAGCTGGAAGACATCCACTGCTGGACAAAGGCCTACCCCAAAGATTTCCATGACGATCGGTCCTGCGCTGTACTCATCCAACGTATTCCGGCGATCTTGACCAGATCGTCGGTCCATCTTGTGGGCGGCATACCAACACTGCGTCTTCCGGTACGTGGTCGCTATTCGAGGACTTTACTGCTCCAACG
The DNA here is from genome assembly GCF_905404315.1 of Leptidea sinapis. Lineage (NCBI taxonomy): Eukaryota > Metazoa > Arthropoda > Insecta > Lepidoptera > Pieridae > Leptidea > Leptidea sinapis. The sequence continues at coordinate 12,577,649 of NC_066270.1, read as the reverse complement.
ACCATGTGTATAATATATAAATAGATAATTAAATGAGCAATTATACGAGTATGTCCTCGAGCGTATCCTTATTTTGCCCAGCTAAGAGACAGTTTTTTTGGAAAAGATGCTTTTCCGAGTTTTCAACCTGTATAGAGTACGGGTACCGAGCCTAGCTTCCGGCGGTCTATATCAACTGTGTTCACTGTTCACCGTAGATTCTCACTTAAATCAAATAGAAGAAGAGAAGAGACGAGCAGGACGATTAGCTGATGGTAATTGTTATGCCTTGCCCATTACAATGCAGTGCCGCTCAGGATATTGAAAAACCCAAAAAATCTGAGTGGCACTACAACTGCGCTCGTCACCTTGAGACATAAGATGTTAAGTCTCATATGTACATTAATTTCACTAGCTACGGCGCCCCCCAGACTGAAACACAGTAATACTTACACATTACTGCTTCACGGCAGAAATATTCGCCGTTGTGGTACCCATAATCAAGCCGGCATCCGGTGCAAAGGAGCCTCTGTTACTCAAGGTTCATTCTTCAAGTTTCCTCTATTTCTTACCGGCCATTGAAGTAAAAACGCAGGATGCGTCTATTGGCCGCATCCTCTCCATTACAGCATTGATATTGCGAGCTGTTTATAGCTTTAGTATCACGCTGGAGCTCCCATTCTAAAATTACTCTAATTTTCAATGTATCCAGGTTCACTTCTAAACAATTATCAATCTAATGTTCTGTCTTGAGAAACAAGTTTCATTATACATAATTTGTTGCAACCATATCTGGTGTCTGGTCTAGGTGGTCTTATTTTAATGCAAACTAGACAGTATCACAGGATGGTAATTTCATACTTAATCGTCTTTTATTACTTGAGTATTATTTTATCTATTAAATGTTTAAAAAATCAAGTATCTTGCTTTATCTGTGTAATGATTTGAAAACAAACATCACACATCAACACATCTAGCGAAACTCTCGAAGAAAAAAGCGATTCACTCGATTGTATGAAACGTGCAGTCATTGATAGATTGACAAATGACGACTGTAATCCTGTTAAAACGGAGAAAGCCAAAATCCACTCTGTTTTAAGCAACTATTTGCATCAAAATTAGCCGAATTATATATCGCCGCAATTCGCCATACTGTAATTACTACTATTTCAAACGTATGTCAAATTACTGCACGTTTCATACTAAAACAAATTTCAATTTTTACTTAGGCAGCCCCCCCTCCATTTACCTGTAATGCACAAGATTTTCGTATCGACTGTTTGTTTAATATACGAATCTCTAATAATTGTAACGATTTTTCTTTACTTGTTATGTTTTTCCTTACTTATCAGTTACATCTCGTAATGGAATGAGAAATGGCATAAGAAACAGGGGAAGACCCCGCCAAACATGGGAGAACGACCTGGCCAAATTTGCAGGAGTAATAACCTGGGGCCGGGTTGCCAAGACAGAAAGGAGTGGAAAAGGTTGCAGGAGGCCTATGCCAATTGGCAATCAGCTGAAGACTACCTGGATTTTATATAAGTTAGATATAAGATATTGTTTTATTTTTTAGTTGAATTAAAGGCTTATTATTATTATTATTAACTATCAATAACATCACTAAATATGAAATAAATACACATTAGTTACAAATTAACACAAATAGACACTAAAAGTTTTACGTCCTGCCTTGGACCGTCCATTCATTCGTAATCTTAACGTTATACGAGCTCACGTTAAACGTAACAACAAGGACGTTAACATGTTTCTCAATTAATACTTGTTTACTTTTACCAACCCACACAACATGAGAGGATAACATCTTTAACATCTTGACTGTTGCTTCTCAATATATTCTTGATAATATAATGTATGTTCATAGGCACAAAAATGAATTTGCTAGAAACTGTCATAACCATAATACAAACATCAAAAGGCATAAAAGGCATTTATTTTCTCAAAATTGATTCCTTTAGAATTCTTTTTGATGTCATTTCTAATAACTACTAGATACTACTACCGCTTCGGAAACAAATGGTGCTCTGACAATGAACAGTAATAATATTTATTTCTTTAAATTTTTCATTGAGAGACTGTCTATAACCAAGCTGATATATAGCACGAATAGCTCTCTTTTGCAGAGCAAACACTATATCAATGTCAGCAGCATGACCCCATAGTAAAATACCGTACGTCATGATGCTGTGAAAATAACTGAAGTACACTAATCTAGCGGTCGCAACATTCGTGTACTGTCTAATATTTCTAACTGCATATGCCGAAGAGCGTCTATCTGCTAGATGGGCAATATGTGGATCCCACTGAAGCTTTTTTTCTAACGTGATACCCAAGAAGACCGTAGTGTCCACAAGTTTTAATCTCTGGTCATTTATAAGTACGTTGGTTTGTACTTCCGCTGTGTTTGGTGTAATGAACCGTAAACACTTTGTTTTTTTACTGTTTGAGTGCAGATTATTCGTCTCAAACCAACGCACTATCTTTGAGAGAGCATTGTTTACCTTGTCATCAATATCTGCACGTCGCTTCACTTTAAAAATAAGTGAAGTATCATCAGCAAGCAATACCATCTCATGGCTATCATCTACCACAAACGGTAGATCGTTAATATATATAAGAAATAAGAAAGGACCGAGAATAGAACCCTGTGGAACACCTATTCCCACAGGTTTACCCGAAGACCGTTTGCCATTTACACCGACTATCTGAACTCTTTCGCTTAAATATGATTTTTACAGATTTAGGGCTCTATTTTTCACTCCATAATGCTTTAGTTTCAGCAGTAAAATTTTATGGTGCAGGCAGTCAAATGCTTTAGACAAATCACAAAAAATTGCCCAATGCATCCTGTGACTCTTCCCAGGCGTCGAAGATGTGCTCAATGAGTCTAGTGAAACCAAATTGATTTCTGTTCATTAATTTACAAAAATGCATTTGTAGCTGTTGAAGCAAAAGTTTTTCAAAAATTTTACTAAAAACAGGTAGCACTGAAAGAGGTCTGAAATTAGCAGGGTCATAAGAACTGCCCGATTTAAACAAAGGTATAACTTTGCTGTATTTCATGAGGTCAGGGAACACACCCTCATCTATGCATTCAATAAATATTATTGCTAATTCAGGTGCTATAATGTCAAGTATGTATTTTACAATATAAGTCCAATGGCCCCATAGTTCTCAAAAATTTTACTAAAAACAGGTAGCACTGAAGTAGGTCTGAAATTAGCAGGGTCAAAAGAACTGCCCGATTTAAACAAAGGTATAACTTTGCTGTGTTTCATAAGGTCAGGGAACACACCCTCAGCTATACATTCATTAAATATTATTGCTAATTCAGGTGCTATAATGTGGAGTATGTCTTTTACAATATAAGTCGAATGGCCCCATAGGTTCTCAAAAATTTTACTAAAAACAGGTAGCACTGAAGTAGGTCTGAAATTACCAGGGTCAAAAGAACTGCCCGATTTAAACAAAGGTATTAGGTAAAGGTAAGGTTAGGTTAGGTTAGGTTTTTTTTTTTTTGCCTAATAGCCTACCCCCCGGGCGAGGTTATCCCCGGGCCGTGGATTTCGAGCTAAAGTGAAACAACTTGTGGGTTTTTTATTGATCATCACAATTTTACTTATTCTAACTTACTTCTAATACATGTTTAGTTTTAATCAAAATAACAATATTTAAGAGTCTTATTTATTACAACATAATACTTTACTTCTTCTAACACACGTTTGATTCTTATCATTATAACAATATTAAAGAGTCTTATTTTATACAATTGTTTCGACTAACTTCTTATACGAAGTTTTTATTCTAATTCTAATTACAATATTTAATAGTCTAATTTTAAATAAGTGGATAACAAGTACATTGATTACTTTATACTACATTAATTATTTCTACTTATTCTAACTTATTTTAATACATGGTTTCGTTCCGATTTTTTGAGCCGTTAGGGTGTTAGTGAATTATCTTGTTTTGTTTTTATTAATTACTTTTTTGGCTATTCTTAAACAGAATTCTAGAAATATGGGCCTAGCTTTTTTGTCCGCCATGATATCGGCGATGGTATGTATTTCTAATTGTTTGTCTTTTAGTTTTTGCGTTAGCTCATGCCTCTCATAACCATATATCGGACAATCGATTAGTATGTGAGGCACGGACTCTTCATGATGCCCGCATGGGCATGTAGGAGTGCTTTTGCATTTAAACCTATACAAATATTCTGAGAAGCCCCCATGACCAGTGAGGACCTGCGATAGAACGTAGTTAGGTTCAACTGTACTTAGGATTCTATATGCTGCAATTGCATCCGGAAGGAATATTTTTGTGATTTTACCTGTAGATGTGTTATTATATCTGGTGTGCCACTTATGCAGTGTTCCTGCTCTTATGATGCGTTTGAGGTGCGACAGTGGGCAGCGATCATAGACCGGCCTTAACTTAACATTGCTGGCAGCTTTCTTTGCCAACTCGTCCGCTCGCTCATTTCCCTCCCTTCCCGCATGTGCTTTGACCCAGAAAAGCTTAATCTCCTTGTGAGGATTGGACCTCAACATGTCACGGATCTCTGTGGCGAGGGGATTGAGGGAGCGGGTTCCCGCTACCGCGTCAAGCGCAGACCTAGAGTCACTGTAAATGTTAAAGCCAGTCCCATTTCGCTTTGTTGCCAACTGCACTGCCTTGTTTAGAGCGACCAGCTCTGCTTGATAAACTCCGCAGAAATGGGCAAGTGGTAATTTATGAGCTCCTAACTCGCATTGATTTCTCCAGAGCGTCACCACCGCCCCCACACCGTCCAGTGTCTTACTGCCGTCTGTATATATATGGACAGTTTCGGGAGTTTCGCTGTCTGCTACCAGCTCTTCGTTGCCCAGGATTCGATATGAAATTTTTGGTGCGTCTGCTGGGTGCGGGATATCTTCGAATGCAGTCTTCAGCGTTCAACCTCCGCGCCTTTCAGATCATCCCATTCTATGTGACCCTTTCTCAGCTGGTATAATAGTGCTTCCTCCTGAACGCGCAGATCGAGCGGGTGTATACCCGCGATAATTCTCAATGAGTTGAGGGAGGTGGTGCGGTACGATCTGCTGATCTTAGCTGCGAATCCTCTCTGTACAGTATCGAGTCTCTGCTTAATATATATTTTATTCGCAGCTGGAAACCATGAACTTGCAGCGTATAGCATAATTGGCTCAATTACAGCAGTATAAATGGTTCTAATAATTTTTGAGTCCAGTCCCCAACTCACCCTGGCTGTTTTTGCAACGCGTTTATAAATTTCTATGGCTTTTTTACTTACTGAGATAGTGTGTTTATTAAACGTTAATTTGTTATCAATTATTAATCCTAATATCTTTATGCTATCTGTGATCTCGATGAGTGAGCCTCCCATCACTAGTCTAGGTGTTTCATATTTTATCCGATTTGTGATTATCATTGCTTTTGTTTTGTTTGGAGCGAAATTTAGTTTGTTTTGCATCCCCCAGCTTCGGACATGTTCCAGAGCTTTATTAGCTTTCAGTTCCGTTTCAAGAGAGCTGTTGGTTGTAAAAACGAGGGCTTTATCGTCGGCGAAGGCCTGGGAATAAATGTTCATGGCGTCCAACTGCTTTAGGAGTGAGTTTAGTAGGAGGTCCCAGAGTATAGGTCCTCCGATAGAACCTTGGACGCAGCCCTTACTCGTTGTCCTGGTAATAGCGGCACCTCCATAGAGCAACCTGATTTCTCTCTGGTGTAGATAGCTGTCGATTAGGCGTCTTAAGTTGACGGGACAGCCTTCTTCTGCCAACCTTATCCTGATGGCGGGCCACTATGCGTTATCAAAAGCGCCTTCTATGTCCAAGGATATGAGGGTGACAATCTTTTTGTTTTTAACACCTTCCCTTATGTGGTTTGTGAGTTTGTACAGTGCGTCCTCAGTTCCACGCTGTGGTACAAATCCATATTGATTCACCGAGAGCCTGGGGACGAGGTAAAAGTTAAGACGTCTTACGAACATTTTTTCTAAGATTTTACCGAAGATAGGCAGCAGTCCGATAGGTCGGAACGATTTTGGCTGTATATAATCATCCCTACCCGGTTTCCGCAGAATGATTACGGCTGCCTTCTTCCACTGCACGGGGAAGTAACTCAGTACAAGACATTGATTCACAAGGGCCAAAAAGACATCGGGGTTGGCAGCGATAGCATTTCCGCAAATGTCAGCAGTGAGCGCGTCTCCTCCCGGAGCTTTCTTTGGGTTAAAGCTTGCTACGCATTCAAATAATGCCCTGTGCTGCCCCGGGGCGTAAAAAGAATAGGGTAGTCCCAGGTCCAAGGGTGTCGTAAGAGGCGACTACGGGCTTTTTGAAAGTGGGAGAGTCACGCTGCTGTCTTATGACGTCAGCACAATCGGGCCAGACTCATCCGGGTTACTTACCACACTCGCACAGAATACCGGCGTGAAGTAGCGGCCTAGTGCCGCTATGTTTTGCATAGGTTAGCGTCGAGGACCGGAGGCCATCCTCCCCCCCCCCCCAACAAAATATGAGAGCGGTCCTAAAACAGAAATTACCCCAGGAGGGTACCGGCTCTTGTAGAGCCGGAGAATCCCTCCCCGAGCATTCGCGCTCGGGCTGCCCCTCGTATTCTGGGGAGGGCACAGTACCGCGTATGTCACAGGACAAACAGGGCAGCAACACCACGGCACCCCGCTCCACGCTTAATGTGGACTTTTGTAACATCCGGGGAATTCACTCCAACTTAAACGCCGTCCACCACCACCTTGAAACGGCGCAGCCGGCCTTGTGTTTCCTTACGGAGACGCAGATATCTCGACCTAGCGATACGTCATATTTAACGTACCCCGGGTACAAAATTGAGCATAATTTCATGCCTCATGCCGGGGTATGTGTGTACGTTAGGGAGGATATCTGCTGTCGCCGTCTCGGCAATTTTGAGGGTAGGGGCCTGTCTTCTCTCTGGCTCCGCGTAGATTTAGAGGACCGCGTCCGCATTTATGCGTGTGTCTACAGGTCCCATAGTGGTAACGCAGAAACGGATCACCTCATGGGCTGCGTTCTAGCGGCATTTGATGACGTGCTTGCTCAGATCCCCTCCGCTGAAATCGTAGTCTTGGGTGATTTCAACGGGCACAATGCCGAATGGCTTGGATCACGTACCACAGACTACGCAGGGCGATCTGTGCATAATTTTGCATTGGCGTATGGTCTGTCCCAATTGGTTGAGTCGCCGACGCGGCTCCCGGATGTGGATAGCCACATGCCGTCCTTATTAGATCTTCTGCTGACTACACATCCCGATGGTTACCAGGTCTCTGTCGACGCCCCTCTCGGAACGTCCGACCATTGCCTGGTCAGGAGTGTAGTGCCTATCCGACGCCAACGTCGTAGACCACCAGCGACCCGCCGCGTTTGGCACTACAAGTCAGCAGATTGGGATAGGATGCGTTCCTTTTTTGCATCCTACCCTTGGGGCAGGGTTTGTTTCCTTTCAGATGATCCTAGTGCCTGCGCCGTTGCAGTAGCCGATGTGATACTGCAGGGCATGGATATTTTTATACCAAGCTCTGTAGTACCGATCGGTGGCAGATCACAGCCCTGGTTCGATGCGTCAGTTAAAGCAGCATCTGACTGCAAAAAACAGGCGTATCGAACTTGGGTTGCGGCGCTGGGCTCAAAGGATCCGAACTGCATAGTTCTGAAGAGGAAATATAACCGTGCCTCCAGATTTTTTAAGCGGCAAATCGCCCGTGCGAAATCGAAGCACGTCGTCAAAATTGGCGAGCAGCTTTCCAGTTACCCGACCGGAACACGCAAGTTCTGGTCGTTGTCGAAAGCTGCTCTTGGTAACTTCAACCAGCCGTCCATGCCGCCGTTGCACATGATGAATGACACCCTGGCCCATACGGCAAAAGAGAAAGCCGATCTCCTGTGCACTCTTTTTGCCTCCAACTCGACTCTTAACGACAACGGAAAAACACCGCCGACCATCCCGCGGTGTCAGAGCTACATGCCTGAAGTACAGTTCCGACAGAAAACTGTTAGGCGAGCTCTGTTTTCGTTGGACGTCAGGAAGTCGAGCGGGCCGGATGGCATTTCTCCAAACGTGCTTAGAATGTGTGCCCCTGAGTTGACGCCGGTGCTAACGCGTTTATTCCGGCACTCTTATTCAAAAGGCGTAGTCCCTGATTCATGGAAGTCAGCCCTTGTCCATCCGATCCCAAAAAAAGGAGACAGTTCGGATCCGGCAAACTAGAGGCCTATTGCTATTACCTCCCTACTCTCCAAAATCATGGAGAGCATAATTAACCGCCAGCTCTTGGTATACCTTGAGGGTCACCAGTTGATCAACGACCGGCAGTACGGCTTTCGCCATGGTCGGTCGACTGACGATCTTCTGGTATACCTAACACATAGATGGGCGGCGGCTATTGAAAGCAAGGGGGAAGGCCTGGCAGTTGGTCTGGATATAGCGAAGGCCTTTGATCGTGTATGGCACAAGGCGCTCCTCGCAAAACTTCCATCATTTGGGCTTCCCGAGAGCTTATGCAAGTGGACCTCCAGCTTCCTCACTGGGCGCAGCATACAGGTCGTTATCGACGGTTATTGCTCGAATCCCAAGCCCGTGAACGCTGGAGTGCCCCAAGGCTGTGTGCTATCTCCCACGCTGTTTCTTCTGCATATCAATGATATGTTAAACACCGCCAACATGCATTGCTATGCAGACGACAGCACTGGTGATGCCATATACACGGGCCATGCAGGTCTCTCTCGGGAAAACGCCGACCAGTGCTGGGAGAAACTTGTGTCTTCTATCGAGTCCTCTCTCGAGAAGGTCGCGGAATGGGGTAAGTTGAACCTTGTCCAATTTAACCCCCAGAAGACTCAAGTTTGCGCGTTTACCACTAAAAAAACCCCATTTGCCGTATCACCGCTCTTCGAGAACACTTCCCTTAAAGCCTCGCCTAGTATCGGAATACTGGGTCTCGAAATCTCGAGCAATTGCCAATTCCGTGGCCATCTGGAGGGCAAAGCCAAACTGGCTCCAAAGAAACTGGGCGTCATAAATAGAGCACGGCAATACTTCAAGCCGGCCTACATTCTAGCGCTCTACAAAACGCAGGTCCGGCCTCACATGGAGTATTGCTGTCATCTCTGGTCTGGCGCACCCCAGTATCAGCTCGATCCATTTGACCGCGTGCAACGCAGAGCAGCTCGAATTGTCGGGGACCCAGTACTCTGTGAACGGCTGGATCACTTGGCGTTGCGTAGAGACGTCGCTTCATTGTGTGTCTTCTACCGCATTTATCACGGGGAGTGTTCCGAAGAGCTGTTCAACCTGATTCCTGCCGCCGAATTCCACCTTCGCACGACACGCCACAAGTTACGATATCATCCCCACCATCTGGATGTGTGGCGGTCCTCCACAGTGCGGTTTTCAAGGAGCTTTCTTCCTCGTACCACGAAGCAGTGGAATGAGCTTCCTTGTGCGGTGTTTCCGGGACGATACGACATGGGTACCTTCAAGAAAAGCGCGTACACCTTCCTTAAAGGCCGGCAACGCTCTTGTGATTCCTCTGGTGTTGCGGGAGAGTGTGGGCGGCGGTGATCACTTAACACCAGGTGACCCGTACGCTCGTTTGTCCTCCTATTCCATAAAAAAAAAAAAAACTCCGTATGCGTAAAAGGCGGGTCATGAAGTTCATCTTTGTCCATTAAGTTAACATTTTGGGCTTTTCTTCTGATATCGCCGTTTACTTCATTTTCACCTGTATACGTGTCTTCAGGGAAGAGTGTCTCCGCCAGAAATTCGGCAGATTCAGCGCTTGTTAACGCTTTACCGTCCCTAATAAGCGGGTCTTCAATCCTCGTTTGGCAGGTTCTCCTAATTACCCTGTAAATGCCATCCCAAAGGCTCTCCCGATCCTGCTTCTCGCAAAAAGCCTTCCAACTATTAAGTCTTGCATTTTCAACTTCCGTTTCGTATTCTTCTTTTACTTGCAGGTATTCCAGGACAACCTTTGGGCGGCGAATCGGAGCTGCGCAGCGAATCCTTCGCTTTATTCTTGCGACGTCGCTCTTAAGCTTGCTGAGCATTTCAGTCCACCAGGGTGGGAAGGTGAGTATTTTGCGTTTGTTAAATTTAGGTAGGATTGTGTTACATGTTTCTGTTACTGTGTGTGTATAGTGTGTGATGTGTGTGTGTTTTCCAATTCATTTGTGGAGTGTATGTTGTTTATGTGTTCGAAGGAGATATTGCGCTCGGAAAAAGACTGGCAAATCTTTGAACGAAGATGGATCCAGTCCGCGTTCCGGGTATTATAAACCCTAGTTGTGTTGTGTATGCCATTATTTCTTGTGAGTTCCGAATTAAGAGTAAAGGTGATGGCGTTGTGATCAGAACCAGTCACATCACAATCCACCCTCCAGTCTTCAATAAGGCCTAGGAGATCGTGAGTGGTGGCCGTGATATCAACATAGCTTGTGTACCTAATGTTACCTCTGATTGAGTCGAAGGTTGGCTCCCTACCGTGGTTTATGACGTCCAGGCTCATGCCATCAAGTGTGGCTTCAATTTCTTCACCTTTTTCATCGGGCGCGTCGCATCTCCACCATGGGCTCTTTGCGTTGACGTCTCCTCCAACGATGATTTTATTAGAGAGATGTTTCAGGACGTGTTCAAGTCTTCCAATGTAGGGTATTATCGGGCTTGGGCTGGGTTCAAAATAGACCGAAACCAGGTTCACCACACCTGTTGCTGTGCGCAGACCTATAGGTAGGATATTTGCGGAAGTGAGAGTAGGGTATTGCACGACTTGGATGTCATCGTCAAATACTGCAATAACCACTTTATTAGGACCTTCGGCTGCGCTGCTATCTTGGTAAATCCTGACTCCCGTATAGGACTTCATCCTGCTAATAGACCCCACGTATGGCTCCTGGATTAAAGCTATTGCTGCTCGTCGCTTCTTTGCCTCCATTATTAGTTCTTCAGTAGCAAGGGTCGCCCTCTGTAAGTTAGCCTGTATTATTTTTAGCGGTCTGTCAAAGCCTTTGGCCACCTTAGCAATACGCTACCGACCTTCTGGCCAGGGTGTCCCACCTCTTTCGTATTGGGCACTGTGAGTCGAACGCTCCATGATCGTGCCTCTCGATGTTCGCCTTCTTACAATTTATGCAGGTAGGTCTTTCCGCTGCTTTATATATTGGACAATAATTACGCATATGGGATCCGCCGCAGTGGCAACAGGCGCAGGGCAGATCTTCTTCTTCTTTGCAGTGTCTTCGCCCGTGGCCATAGCCTAGACATCTCGAGCATTGCACCAGTGGTGATTGGTCTAATACTTCGACTCTCTGTAGATCTATGTGGACCCTTCCTATCTGAGTTAGTATCTTCCACACCTGGGGGGAGACCTGAAGCACAATGTTATTTGTATGTGGGTTTCGTGTCTTCCTTCTGTATCGGACCGAGACTCTGATGTCTTCTGGGCGTAGATCTTTAAATAAGCCCTTGTTCTGGTTCTTTGCAGAGGCAACTATGTCTTCGTCAGTGTTGATCTGCAGTACACCTCGAAGGACGACCAAGGGGTCCTTAGCTTCTGCCGTTTCGACGGTGAGCACAGAATCAGCCTTTAATCGGTCCTTTACCCTATCTAGCTGCGCCGTTGTGTTACACCCTACCACGACTATTTGGTCTTTGATTTTCCGGATGCGATCAATATTTATACCTGTATTTTTGGCGTCTACGGTGGTTCGGATATGCTCGATTATCTCCCCGCTGGTTTCTGGGATAGAAGATTTTATTATGATCGAGTGCATCTGCTCTTGTATTTGTGCCTCCTTACGGTACGCGACGTTTTGTGGTGTTGTTGGTTTTTGGCCTGCTGTAACACTCGCGTACGTTGCTATCATCTTACCCGACTCCTGTTCTATCCTGGACACTATTTCCTTGCCCTTGTGATCAAGTGCCTCTATGTTGTTCATGGTTTGTCTCTCTAGTTCTCTTCTGACTTCCTCCAGCTTATTTGTTTCTCTTTCTAATTTGTTAAGGTGTTCTTCTAGCCTGTGGATTCTTGGTTCTAGTGTGAAATCTACGTTAGTTGTTATGTTGGTTTGTTTTTCGTTTTTGTTACTCGCCGTCCCGTCTGCCTCTGCAACAAGTGTATAGAGTCGTTTCACTGCAGACAAAACTGCAGTTTTAATCTCTCCTTTTAAATTTCTCGCCGAGTCTAGTTGGAGAATGGCGCTCTGCTGTAGCGCCGCAGCTTCGGTAAGTCTGTTTTTATATGTTGTTCCCATTTTGGGCGGTGACTTTTGCTCTTCGCTCTCAAACGAGTTTGGAGTTTTTGTAGAGGTTCTACAAAGTGCCATTTCGGATTGTATAAGATTTTTAAGTCAGAAGTCGGTCTTTTGTTGTGTTTTTTGGAAATTTTGAGAAAATTTTTTCCTCTCGAGAAGACTGACAGTTTGAGCCCAAACTCGGGGGGTCTAACGTAAAGGGAACAAAAGTTAGCCACCGAGGGGGTGAGGTCGAAAATTTGGGGGGAGGGGGGAAGGTTTCGGGAGTCGGCCTATGGAAGTGTGTTTAGGATTTTTTGGGGTTTTGGGGGAGGGGGAGGTCTGAGGGAAAATCCATCGCCAAACTGTTCCTCTCGATGAGAGGGTTCGTTTGAGCCCAAACTTGGGGGGTCTGGGAGCACAGGGGCCAAAGTTAGCCCTAGAGGGGGTGAGGTCGAAAATGCGGGGGGGGGGAGGTCTTGGGGGAAATCCGTCGGAGCCAAACTATTCCTCTCAATGAGAGGGTTCGTTTGAGCCCAAACTTGGTGGGTCTGGGAGCACAGGGGCCAAAGTTAGCCCTAGAGGGAAAATGGGGGAGGGGGGGAGGTTTCGGGGGACGGCTTATTAAAGTAAAGTATTAAAAATAATTTTGTTGGTATTTCAGGGGGGGGTCTTGGGGGAATCCGTCGGTGCCAAACTGTTCCTCTCAATGAGACAGGCAGTTTGAGCCCAAACTCGGGGGGTCTGGGAGCACAGGCATCAAAGTTGAGACTTAAGGGGGTGAGGTCAAAAAATATTTTGGGGGGGAGTGTCTGGGGGGAAATCCGCCTGATCCAAACTGTTCCCCTCGAGGAAAGGATCCGTTGGAACCCAAACTCGAAGGGTCTGAGTCAACTAGGACGGGTGTTATGACTATTTTTGTATGTTTGCTTGTGGCAATCTATTGTCTAAAAATTAATTAAATTTAATTAAACTGAAACTAAAATGTGTCACCCTTAGCCGTATTTCGGAACACAAAATTTTACCAACCTTTATTTTGCAGTTATAAGCCGCAAAATATAACTTGGTAATGATGTTTGTACTTTAGTATATTAAGGTACGTCAGCTTGCTTGGTATGCCTGAAAAGAGCGTAAAGAGCTCTTTCTAGCAGTACCCCGCAATAAATTTGAGATGGTGAATGGTTAAAAGTTAATAAAAATTACGGTTGATTGGTGTCTTCGTAAAGAGCTCGTCGCGGCCGATCATCTGGTACCCGTGGGTCCCGTCGGACTCTTCAAATGGCTGATGGCTCACAACTGGATGTTGTTTTTTTTGCCTCTCCTACTTCGAGGCCTTGACCGAAAATTCTGGGAGGGGTCTCAAAAGATGGGTATTAACGAGGGGCACAGGATCGTTATTAATAATTTTTGATGGACGAACCTGTTTAGGCGCAAATTAAATTTTTCCTTCTCCTACTTCGTAGCCTCACCAGAAAAATCTGGGAGTGGTCTTAAACGAAGGAGGCAGATGTAGTGCACAGCATTACAGTTCAAACAGAGTAGTTTTGTAGTCTGTTTCAGTCGCAAATTAAATTTTTTCCTCCTCTTCTTCGGTTCTTCCCCAGAAAAATCTGGACGTATTTTCCAAGAGTGAGGGCAGACAAGGTGCACAAAACTGCAGTTCGAAAACAATACGTCACCGATCTTGTTTTGGCACAATTTAACGGTAAAGTTTCAGTTTTTTGTTTTTTCTAAATAAAATGTCCAAATTATGACCGATTTTCACCACACTTTCACTATTCACTAACACTTCCGAGCGCGCATCCAACGATATACAACATGGATATGATATCGCGAAAAAACCTATTTATAGGATTTTAAAACTGCGGAGCGACTCAAAATCGTGACACTTCCACTGGCGATTGCGATGTTGGGTTAGGTTGGGTTAGGTTGGGTTAGGTTAGGTTAGGTTAGGTTAGGTTTTTTTTTTTAATTTTTTTACCTGTCCGGGAGCTTTCTGTCCCGGCCCGCGAGCTAAACCCCCGATGTTTTTATCAGGGCCCTTCGTTATCTTTATTAACTAGGTATTACAAAGTTCAAATTTTTTAACAGTATTTTACATAATATATTTACATTTTCACTTACATTATTATTAGCCTATACTCTATATTACATTTCTTTTTTGAGACTTATTTATAATGCTAATACTATATATACTTTAATATATATATATATTATACATTTTTATTTAACTAGTTTTATTTTTAATTACTACCTTATTGGCTATGCTTTTACTATATTCTATAAACTTAAGTTGATATTTTTTACTACTAATTAAAGTACTAACATTTGTTTCGTCTATATCTAACCCTAGTATTTATTCCGACTCATTCCTTTCCTTGGCATAGATTGGGCATTCAAATAAAACGTGTTCGACGCTTTCAATCTGCTCAGGTTCGCAGGGACACGATGGGCTCTCCTTACACTTGAATCTGTGTAGGTATGCAGAGAATCCACCGTGGCCCGTTAATATTCGCGTTAGGATTCCCGTCAACTCTAATTTCCTTATTGTTTTATGGGCTTCCACAGCGTCAGGGAAGAACATTTTAGTCGTATTTGCAGTTTCACTATTTTTGTATCTCCAATTCCATTTGTCTAGCGATTCCAAACAAATTTGTCGCTTGACAAATGAGATTGGGCAGCGATCGTATTCGGGTTTCCTTTTTGAATCTGTTGCCTGTTTTGCGAGCTGGTCAGCACGCTCATTACCTACCAGGCCTGCATGAGCTTTGATCCAGAAAAGGAAAACCGACTTGCCCTGCTTTTGTACGACGTTTATGCTCCTCCTAACATCTGCAGCGAGGGGGTGATTTGTGTGGTGACTAGTGATTGTCTCGAGTGCGGATCTCGAATCACTGTATATGCCGAAGGTGCTGTTATGGGTTTTTTCAATTTCACGCATGGCTTCGCGTATTGCAAAAAGTTCGGCCTGGTAAACTGTGCAATAGGATGGCAGCTTAAATTTTCGGCTTTTGGTCTCAACTTTATCATTCCATAAAGACAGTGCTGCTCCGACTTTGCCTGCTATTTTGCTGCCATCCGTAAATATACGCACTTGTTGTTGTTTATTGGCATCGACATCGTTCTGGTTTTCCAGGCCAATGAACTTCAAGCTTATACGTTTCGCCGCATGGGCAAAATTTGTATAAGGCTCCCTTTGCTTCATCTCCCTGTCGCATAGTGCTGGCTGGGGTGCACCCCTCTTGGCTCTATACAGAGCGGCAGCTTCTCCGATTCGAAGGTCCAGAGGGAGTAACCCAGTGAGCACCAGTGCTGAATTGAGGGACACGGTCCGATATGCCTTGCACATCTTCTGCGCGAATCCTCTTTGAACAGCGTTGAGTTTCTTTTGTACGCAGATTTTCTCTGCTGATTCTGCCCATGCACCTGCGGCATATAAAATCACTGGTTCTACTACCGCTGTATAAATCGTTTTTATGATGTCCGGATGCAGCCCCCAACCTATTCGAGCCGTTCTGGCCAATTTTTTATAAAAGCCTAAAGCCTTCCTACATACGTTTCCTACATGATTGTTGAATGTTAACTTATCGTCAATAGTAAGCCCCAGAACTTTTATATCCCTAGTCAGGCAAATGTCGGCCCCACCAATGTGCTGGCGAGGGGTGTCGTATTTTAGTTTTTTGGTAAGCACCATCGCTTTGGTTTTGTGCGGGGCGAATTTGAGTTTGTTTCTGACACCCCACGCCCGAACAAGCTCAAGAGCGGCATTCGCATGGCTATGGATTTGACCAGCGGTATCTCCATCAAATAGGAGGACGACATCGTCCGCAAACGCTTGGCAATAATGGTCCTTACGGTGTAGTTCCTGAAGAAGCGGATCCAGGAGCAAGTTCCACAGGATTGGTCCTGCAATTGATCCCTGGACACATCCCTTGTTGGTGGATCTCGCAACTTCCTGCCCTCCATATCGGACATTGACCTGTCTGTCCTGTAAATAATTATCGATTATGCGCCTTAGATTGATTGGACACTTTTCTTCGGCAAGACGGACCCTGATTGCTGGCCACCATGCGTTGTCGAAGGCACCCTCTATGTCTAGCGATATCACTGTGATAATTTTATGCTTAGCTATCTTTGTGCGTATGTGCTTGATTAAATCATAGAGGGCGTCCTCTGTGCTCTTTTGGGGCATGAATCCGTATTGCCGATGGCTTAATCGGGGTAGAATATGCCATTTTAACCTATTTACCAGCATTTTTTCCAAGATCTTGCCCATAATTGGAAGAAGTCCATGGGATTAGAAGTAGGTCTATAGGTTTTTGACACTGTGTAGCATTCCTTTCCAGGTTTTCTAAGAACAACTACTGTCGCTTTTTTCCATATCAGTGGGAAGTGACTTAGGTGGAGACACTTGTTTGCCAATGCCAGAAAAATCTCTGGATCTTGATTTATAGCATTCTGACATATGTCTGCTGTAAGTCCATCGGAGCCTGGTGCTTTTTTAGGATCGAAGCTCATTGTAGCTACCGCAAGTTCTGTTCGAGTAAACATAGGGTCATTGTGTTCACCATGATCTGATATGTTTACTTGTGCAGCTCTGTTTCTGATTCTTCTATGATCCTCGTTTTCGCCGTGTTCTTCATCTACAGGGAAAAAAGTTGTAGCCAAAAGCTCCGCTGATTCTTTTTGGCCAAGTGTTTTGCCATCTTTTATTAGAGGTAGGTCTTCTTCTCTTTTTTCCACTTTCTTAATTACCCTGTAGATGCCTTCCCAGAGCCCCCCTCTGTTTTGGTTCCCACAGAAATTCTTCCAGCTCTCAATCCGGTGTTTTTGTGCTGTTGTTTTATATTTTTCTTTCGCTTCCAGCTACTCTCCAACGACTTTTTCCTTCCGGACCTGTGCTGCGAATCTTATTCTACGCCGCTTGGTGAGCGTATCCGACTTCAGTCTGGCGAGTTCTTCATTCCACCATGGCAAGGTTGGTGTGGTTTTATTAGTTTTTAATGGTATGCTTTTGTTACTTGCTTCTATTATTATTTGTGTGTATGTGTCTATTGTTTGGTCTAATTGTGTAGTTGTGTTAATTTTACTTATTTGCTGTATACTAATGTTGTTTTCTATTAGCAACTGGCCCACTTTCTCATGAAAGCAGGTCCAGTTTGCTTTCTTACTGTTATATATACGTGTGGTCCTATTTATAATGCTGCCTCTAGATTTAGTAAGTGTAATATTAAATATGATTGTGTTGTGGTCGGAACTGTGTGCACACTGTGATGTCCTCAGTACTTGAATACGATTTACCACCGCGGACAGTATCGTATGTTGGAGTATCGCCGTTGTTGAGTACCTGCAAGCCTTTTAAGCCAAGTTTCCTCTAGTGTTCCAGACAGTTCGATTCCCCTCGCGTCCACTTCAGCGCTACCCCACCAGATGTTATTTGCATTTGCGTCGCCACCGATGATCAGATTGCGGCCAAATTCGTTTTATTTTTATCGCAAACTTGTTTAAGCTGGTCCAGGTATGGCTGAATGGGTTTTGGGTTGGGTTCAAAATAAAATGAGACTACTATGATCTCCCAAGCTTTGGTTTTCATTTTTAGAACAACGATGTTGTGATTTGTGTATTCTGGGTATTGGGTAACTTCGATATCATTGTCGAAGACCGTAATAGCTGCTTTCACAACACTATTGTTTTGATCCGAACATTGGAAGATCCTTGCGCCATTATAGTGTCGCATTTTGCCCAAGCCACCCACATAGGGCTCCTGAAGCATTGCGAATGCTATCTTTGCTTTCGTGGCCTCAATAATCATTTCATCGGTGGCGAGTTGCTTGCGCTGGAGGTTGGCTTGTGCCACGATATAGTGTCTTGATTTGACTTGTGCACCTGGAACCATCTTAGCAATAGTTAGGTTAGGTTAGGTTAGGTTTTTTTTTTTTACCTATGCTGTTCCCTCCAACTCGGGGGTCGAAGCTCTTGTAATTCTAAGCGACTCATTCACACCTGCTCTCTGTTCATCATTCATACTTCATACGATATCTTTCTTCATCCATCCACTTTCTCACTATACAACGGTGGGGTGCCGATGCTATTCCTAGCCTACCTAAATGTGTACCTATTCTATTTTTAAGTTCTTTATTTATTTATTGCCTTATTCTTCTTATTTCTATATACACTATATCCTTATTTTCTTATTTATCTTATTCTATTTATGCTTTACATTCTAGTTACATCTCTCGGTATATTACAATATTAATACATTAAGTTTTATTTTTGTGTATTACCCTTTCTATAATAACTTTACAAAATCTTAAAAATATATTTCTAGTTTTATCGTCCTCCATTATTGAACATATATAATCCTGCCTTATTTCTGTTCCTATTTCTATCTCTACCTTTGCTCTACTAATACTGTATACTGGACATTCTGTGATTATGTGTGCAACTGTTTCGTCTACATTAAGGTCACAGATACATAATGGGCTCTCACTCCGCTTAAATCTATTTAAGTAGTGGGAGAATCCCCCATGTCCCGTAAACAGTTGCACCAAAACTGGTTCTCGTTTAATTTTCTTTAATATTTTGTAGGTTTGTAGCTTGTGTTTGTAGTTTGTGTTGTTGTTTGCGTTTGGAAAGAATAATTTGGTAACGGATGCTGTCCCTCCTTCTTTGTACGTACTATCCCATTCTTCTATCGTATTCATCCTTAATTCTCTCTTTACACACGATATAGGGTACCTATCATACTCGGGTTTTGTCTTTAAAAGCAAAGCTGCGTCCTTCGCCAACTCGTCAGCCCTCTCATTCCCCTCCAGCCCCGAGTGCGCCTTGACCCAAAATAATTTTATAATTTTGTTGCGAATTTTGATCTTTTTTAAATTCTCGCGCGTTTGAACAGCTAGGGGATGGAGGGAAACTCCACCCACCACTGTTTCCAGTGCTGAGCGGGAGTCGCTATAGATGTTTGCGACGGCCGCCTTGCCTTTATGAACCTCCTCAGTCGCCTTGCAGAGCGCCAACAGTTCCGCCTGGTAGACGCTGCAGAAAGACTCCAACTTTACTTTCCTTATACCAATCTCAGAGCCATTCTCCCACTGGGACAATGCAGCTCCGACCTTTCCTTGGATCTTACTTCCGTCTGTGAATATTTTCAGTCCCGAATGCTGGAGTATTTCTGCAGCATCCCCCAGACATTGGAATGTCAGCCCTAACTGGTCAGCCGGATGTGGCGATTCAACGAAGGGCACAGGTCTCTCCACCTCCCGGTCCCCGATCACCAGACGAGAATGACCCTTCTTTATTTCATAAAGGGAGGCCACTTCCTGGATTCTGAGATCCAAAGGAAGCAGTCCGGCAAGTATTAACGCCGAGTTGAGCGATACGGTCCGGTACCCTTTGACACATTTCTGGACAAAACCCCTCTGCACTGCATCTAACTTTCGCCTTACACCCATCTTCTTTGCGGCTGGACCGCATGCACTCGCCGCATACAATACTATCGGTTCAACTGCCGCCGTATAGATGGTTTTGATTATCTCAGGTTCCAGTCCCCAGTGTACTTTTGCGGTTCTTGACAGTTGTTTGTAAACATTCAATGCCCTACGGCACACATTTGCCACGTGGGCATTGAATGTCAGTTTCTCATCTATCAAGAGACCGAGCACCTTGATCTCTTTTGATATGCTTATGCTAACACCCCCCATGTTCAGGATTGGGGTGTCATACTTCAATTTTCTAGTTAGTAACATTGCTCTTGTTTTTTGAGGCTCAAATTTCAGCTTATTTATGACACCCCAATCCCGAACAGACTCCAATGCTTTGTTAGCCTGTCTCTGTATTTCCAGTGCATTCCCACCGGAGAAAAACAGAACCACATCGTCAGCAAACGCCTGGCAGTGAACTTCCTTTCTCTCCATTTCTTTCAACAATGAATCCAGCAGCACATTCCAAAAAGTTGGTCCCCCTACAGACCCTTACACACAACCTTTATCAGTCTTCTTCATACATTCTGACCCTGCGTACCTGACCAGCACCTTTCTTTCCGAGAGATAGCTGTCCAACAAGCGCCTAAGGTTGACTGGGCACTTGAACTCCGCTAGTCGGCACCTAATTGCAGGCCACCACGCACCATCAAATGCTCCCTCTATGTCCAGAGATATGACTAAAACTATCTTTTTATTTTCGCGCTCTTTTTTAATAAATTGACTCATGTCATAGAGAGAGTCCTCGGTGCCGCGCTGCGGCATGAAACCATACTGCCGGGTGCTCATTTTTGGTAGGACATGTCATCTTATTCGGCGGACAACCATCTTCTCGAATATCTTACCAAGAACTGGTAACAACCCTATCGGTCTATATGATTTTGGATGGGTGTAACTATCCTTGCCATGTTTACGCAGGGCTACCACAATCGCAATCTTCCATACCTTGGGATAGTAAGCTAACTGCAGGCATTTATTTATTAAGGCCAAAAACAAATCGATGTTCAGGGTGATAGCTAACTTACAGATGTGGGCTGTAAACCCATCCTGGTGCCTTTTTCTGTTTTTTTTTGTTTCATCATGCGTACTTCCATTCACTCTTTCAGCTTCCTGTCTTATTTTCTGGTGGTCGGCTGTGTCTTCCCTAGTATCATCTGAGGGGTAGAATGTATCTGCCAGTAATCTAGCAGATTCCCTCTCCGTCAATATATTACCCTGGTGTTCGAGTGGTACTTCCTCTTTCCTATCTGTTGTCCGGTTTATCACTCGGTATACTCCATCCCACATGCTTTCTTTCTCTTGCTTACAACAAAAGTTTTTCCAGCTTGTGGTCTGGGCATTCCGCACGTCTTCCAAGTATTTATCCCTGGCCTCAAGATATTGTTTAGCAACCCATGTTCGGCGGACGGCGCAAGCGTTTCTAATCCTACGTTTTTTAGTTACAACTTCTCGTTTTAGTTTGGTGAGTTCTTCGGTCCACCAAGGCAATCCTATTTGTTTTTTATCTTTTAATTTCGGTATTATGTCATGACAGACTTCAGCTATGCAATTCGTATATTTTTCGACAGTTTTTTCCAATACTTCCACGTTTTCAATTTGATCTATTTCCCTTTTATTCATATTATTGTTTTGCCAAATTTGGGTCAATTTGATAATAAATTGACATCAATTTGCTTTCCTGGTATTGAAAATTCGGGTTGTTCTTTTAATATCTACACCACCCGAGTTTTGTAATCTAATAGTAAATAGAATTGCCCTATGATCCGAGGTAGTTATGTATTCCGACACTCTCCAATTTACAATTTTTCCAATCATGTCCGCCGAACATGTCGTGATGTCCACACTGCTGCTAAATCTTCGACCTCCTCGGATCGTATCAAAGGTAGGCTCGTCTCCGCAGTTAAAGACATGCATACCCAGTTCACCTAACAGGCCTGCAACATCCTCCCCTCTCTTGTCTACGTCTCTACTCCCCCACCACAAGTTCCACGCATTAACATCACCACCGAGTATCACGCGTCCGTTTCCCAGACCCTGTACTGCTCTCCTTATTTGGTCAAAGTAGGGATCCAGGGGTTTATCCTTTTCTAGGTATACTGACACCACCCCAATTTCCCAGGCGCCAGTTCTCAATTTTGCGACCACTACATTTTCCGTCGTCAAGTGTGGGTACTGGGTGATGTCAATCTTTGAATCGAATAGTGCAATGGCAGCCTTAATCACCCCTTCACCCCTCCTGCAACATTGCACCACTCTCACTCCCGGATAGGTTTTCATTTCCCCACTCCGACCAATGTAAGGCTCTTGGAGCATGGCAAATGCCGTTTTGGACTTGCTTGCAGCCATGACTTATTGACACTGACATTTAAAGATTCTCACTTTCTAATTTTCACTGTTTTTTCGTGATTCTACTTCGGTGCTAAATTTTTAAGATTTTATTTTCACTATCGTATGCGCCTCGTCACTGCGCATCTAACGATATATCGCACTATATGGTTTGTAACAAAAAACCCACAACTTTGGTTTTTCAAAGGAAGTTTCAACGTTATATTAACGCGGAGCAATTTTCTTGCGGTTGGCACGTGCTAACTGGACGTTGAGATGTCCAACTGCGACTGGTTAGGTTAGGTTAGGTTAGGTTAGGTTAGGTTAGGTTAGGTTAGGTTAGGTTAGGTTAGGCGATATAGGGCGGCGCTCATGCGAGCCTCCAAGGCCCAGGGCGGAGTGCCCGCAATAACGCAAGCCGATTCTAACCAAGCCGATTTGATCCTAACCTAACCTAACCTAACCTAACCTAACCTAACCTAACCTAACCTAACCTAACCTAACCAGTCGCAGTTGGACATCTCAACGTCCAGTTAGCACGTGCCAACCGCAAGAAAATTGCTCCGCGTTAATATAACGTTGAAACTTCCTTTGAAAAACCAAAGTTGTGGGTTTTTTGTTACAAACCATATAGTGCGATATATCGTTAGATGCGGAGTGACGAGGCGCATACGATAGTGAAAATAAAATCTTAAAAATTTAGCACCGAAGTAGAATCACGAAAAAACAGTGAAAATTAGAAAGTGAGAATCTTTAAATGTCAGTGTCAATAAGTCATGGCTGCAAGCAAGTCCAAAACGGCATTTGCCATGCTCCAAGAGCCTTACATTGGTCGGAGTGGGGAAATGAAAACCTATCCGGGAGTGAGAGTGGTGCAATGTTGCAGGAGGGGTGAAGGGGTGATTAAGGCTGCCATTGCACTATTCGATTCAAAGATTGACATCACCCAGTACCCACACTTGACGACGGAAAATGTAGTGGTCGCAAAATTGAGAACTGGCGCCTGGGAAATTGGGGTGGTGTCAGTATACCTAGAAAAGGATAAACCCCTGGATCCCTACTTTGACCAAATAAGGAGAGCAGTACAGGGTCTGGGAAACGGACGCGTGATACTCGGTGGTGATGTTAATGCGTGGAACTTGTGGTGGGGGAGTAGAGACGTAGACAAGAGAGGGGAGGATGTTGCAGGCCTGTTAGGTGAACTGGGTATGCATGTCTTTAACTGCGGAGACGAGCCTACCTTTGATACGATCCGAGGAGGTCGAAGATTTAGCAGCAGTGTGGACATCACGACATGTTCGGCGGACATGATTGGAAAAATTGTAAATTGGAGAGTGTCGGAATACATAACTACCTCGGATCATAGGGCAATTCTATTTACTATTAGATTACAAAACTCGGGTGGTGTAGATATTAAAAGAACAACCCGAATTTTCAATACCAGGAAAGCAAATTGATGTCAATTTATTATCAAATTGACCCAAATTTGGCCAAACAATAATATGAATAAAAGGGAAATAGATCAAATTGAAAACGTGGAAGTATTGGAAAAAACTGTCGAAAAATATACGAATTGCATAGCTGAAGTCTGTCATGACATAATACCGAAATTGAAAGATAAAAAACAAATAGGATTGCCTTGGTGGACCGAAGAACTCACCAAACTAAAACGAGAAGTTGTAACTAAAAAACGTAGGATTAGAAACGCTTGCGCCGTCCGCCGAACATGGGTTGCTAAACAATATCTTGAGGCCAGGGATAAATACTTGGAAGAAGTGCGGAATGCCCAGACCACAAGCTGGAAAAACTTTTGTTGTAAGCAAGAGAAAGAAAGCATGTGGGATGGAGTATACCGAGTGATAAACCGGACAACAGATAGGAAAGAGGAAGTACCACTCGAACACCAGGGTAATATATTGACGGAGAGGGAATCTGCTAGATTACTGGCAGATACATTCTACCCCTCAGATGATACTAGGGAAGACACAGCCGACCACCAGAAAATAAGACAGGAAGCTGAAAGAGTGAATGGAAGTACGCATGATGAAACATACGATCCTCCATTCACAGTGGAGGAGTTAAGGTGGTCTGCTGATAGCCTTAACCTGAAAAAGGCACCAGGATGGGTTTACAGCCCACATCTGTAAGTTAGCTATCACCCTGAACATCGATTTGTTTTTGGCCTTAATAAATAAATGCCTGCAGTTAGCTTACTATCCCAAGGTATGGAGGATTGCGATTGTGGTAGCCCTGCGTAAACCTGGCAAGGATAGTTACACCCATCCAAAATCATATAGACCGATAGGGTTGTTACCAGTTCTTGGTAAGATATTCGAGAAGATGGTTGTCCGCCGAATAAGATGACATGTCCTACCAAAAATGAGCACCCGGCAGTATGGTTTCATGCCGCAGCGCGGCACCGAGGACTCTCTCTATGACATGAGTCAATTTATTAAAAAAGAGCGCGAAAATAAAAAGATAGTTTTAGTCATATCTCTGGACATAGAGGGAGCATTTGATGGTGCGTGGTGGCCTGCAATTAGGTGCCGACTAGCGGAGTTCAAGTGCCCAGTCAACCTTAGGCGCTTGTTGGACAGCTATCTCTCGGAAAGAAAGGTGCTGGTCAGGTACGCAGGATCAGAATGTATGAAGAAGACTGATAAAGGTTGTGTGTAAGGGTCTGTAGGGGGACCAACTTTTTGGAATGTGCTGCTGGATTCATTGTTGAAAGAAATGGAGAGAAAGGAAGTTCACTGCCAGGCGTTTGCTGACGATGTGGTTCTGTTTTTCTCCGGTGGGAATGCACTGGAAATACAGAGACAGGCTAACAAAGCATTGGAGTCTGTTCGGGATTGGGGTGTCATAAATAAGCTGAAATTCGAGCCTCAAAAAACAAGAGCAATGTTACTAACTAGAAAATTGAAGTATGACACCCCAATCCTGAACATGGGGGGTGTTAGCATAAGCATATCAAAAGAGATCAAGGTGCTCGGTCTCTTGATAGATGAGAAACTGACATTCAATGCCCACGTGGCAAATGTGTGCCGTAGGGCATTGAATGTTTACAAACAACTGTCAAGAACCGCAAAAGTACACTGGGGACTGGAACCTGAGATAATCAAAACCATCTATACGGCGGCAGTTGAACCGATAGTATTGTATGCGGCGAGTGCATGCGGTCCAGCCGCAAAGAAGATGGGTGTAAGGCGAAAGTTAGATGCAGTGCAGAGGGGTTTTGTCCAGAAATGTGTCAAAGGGTACCGGACCGTATCGCTCAACTCGGCGTTAATACTTGCCGGACTGCTTCCTTTGGATCTCAGAATCCAGGAAGTGGCCTCCCTTTATGAAATAAAGAAGGGTCATTCTCGTCTGGTGATCGGGGACCGGGAGGTGGAGAGACCTGTGCCCTTCGTTCTTCTAGCTTTTCTATATTGCCTGTTTGCTTGTGCCTTCTTTAAAACATACACCTAGTTGGCTTCTATTTTATTTTAAGCTTTACTCTTTCTTCCTCATTATGTCCGAGTCTCAAATAAAAACGTTGATTAAAAAACGAGGTTCTATAAAGGCCAAGCTTACACAATTTTCGAATTATGTTGAACTATCTAAATCTTGTAAAAAATTAAGCGAATTGCAGACTATAGAACTGGAGTTCAGGCTGGCTGCTATTGAGGCCCTACATGAAAAGTATGACGCCTTGCAGGACGAGTTGGAGATGTTGGCGGACGACCCCGACGAGCAATATGCGGAACGCGAAGAATTTGATAAACTATACTGCAGTCTAGTGGCTACTGCTCGCCAGCTGATCACTATCGCGCGCAGAGAGTTGAATGCAGACATCGCGTCCGAGGTGAGCTCTTGTTCAAACACGCATAAGCATAATAGTGTGCGTCTGCCTAAAATTGATTTGCCCAGATTTTCAGGCAGCTATCATGATTGGTTGGAATTTCGTGACACATTTCAATCAATAATAAACAGTAACCAGTCTATCGATGACATTAATAAGCTCCACTATCTTCGTGCATCACTAAAGGGGAGTGCTCTTTTAATAATTAATAATCTCGATTTTAAGTCGGAGAATTACAACGCTGCCTGGAAGTTGCTTTGTGAGCGTTATGACAATAAGAGGCTGCTTGTGAATAATCATGTGCAAGCTTTGTTTAACATTGAGTCATTTTCAAGGGAATCAAGTAAGTCAATAAGACATTTAGTAGACGAAACTAAAAAAAATTTAAGAGCCCTGGCGACCTTGGATCAACCTGTTCAATATTGGGACACCTTAATTATCCACATTATGACGGGTAAACTAGATCAAATCACAAATAGGGAATGGGAGCAGCACCGCAACTCTATGTCACAGCCTCCCACCTTACCAGTCTTTATTACATTTCTCAATAGTAGGGCAGATTTATTAGAAACACTAGAGGAGTCCAAAGTTGCTAAAACACAAAACTCACAAGCTTTTAACAATACTAAACCTAAAAGCTTTGTAATTAATACTAATAATAATTTTACTAACCATAAATCATTCAATCATAAATCTTCATTATGTCAATTATGTAATCAGTCACATTTCCTATTTTCTTGCCCTAACTTTAGAGACTTACCTGTAGAGTCCCGTATTAAAAAGGCCCAAGACTTAAAAGTTTGTTTGAATTGCCTACGTCCAGGTCATGTACTTTCAAAATGTAAATTAGGCTCTTGTAAATATTGCCGTCTGAAACATAACACTTTGTTACATATTGAGAATGAACCAGAGCAATCTACCTCTCAAAATGTAGCGCTTACTCTTAATAACACGTCTGAAACAAGAACTGTGTTACTCTCCACAGCGCTCGTGAATGTGGTGGATACTAACGGAAAGCTCCATACCGCACGGGTCTTGCTGGACAACGGGAGCACAGCCAACTTTGTTTCAGAGGATTTCTGCCGTAAGCTGCACCTTTGTACTTTGAATACCAAATCCAGAGTGTTTGGCATCAATAATCAGTCTTCAAACTGCACAAAATCATGCAATTTTAAATTACAGTCATTAGATAAGGTATACGAAGTCAACATAGAATGCTTTGTATTATCTAAAATAAGTACTAAGCTACCATCAACTTATGTTGACACAAGGAGCTTTCAAATACCCACTGGCATTCGTCTTGCCGATCCTACTTTCAATTGTCCGTCTTCAGTCGACATCTTAGTTGGCGCAGAAATATTTTGGGAAATTTTAGGCGCGAATCGTATCAGTTTAGGAAAGAACAAACATTCTTTATTTGAATCTAAGTTAGGCTGGTTGATTTCCGGCTTATTTATAAACTCAAATCATAATAATGACTCTTCTTCTCCCGTGTGCATGTTTTCAGACAACACACTATCAGATTTGTCTCGATTCTGGGAGCTTGATACTATTTCTTCAAAACACAAATTCACTCCCGAAGAGAAGCGCTGTGAGCAGATATTTGCGGATACCACGTATCGAGAATCTGATGGTCGTTTCGTGGTGACTCTACCCCTCAAAGAGCCACCCACCATTCTAGGTGACTCTTACAACATGGCCAGGCATAGGTTTATATCTTTAGAACGTAGATTACAAAAAAATCCAATTCTTCAGAAACTCTATTTTGACTTCATGCGTGAGTAAATAGGTAGATGCGCGTGCGCGGGTGTCGTGCTGATAGGGTTTGACGCGACTGCGGTACGTGGCACTGCCGAGTGGGTCGACGACCGTTGCCTCCCCTCTCCGGCGGCTCCCCTCTGGCGTCCGGCTACACAACCGGTTCATCAGCCGCAGTTAAGGCGGCTCCAACATAACCCATAACACAGGCTATATATTATGCTTAACTTGGGGTGAGATAATTTGGGTAACAAGTTTGTCAATATTATTATTATTATTAGTTTATAAAACGACATTATGTTCATTAAATTGTATTTTGTTAATCTTGCTAGTGTTATACAGGATGGCACACCCAAAACGGTCTGACTGACCGGTTTGGGTGTGCCACCCTGTATATTATGACAGTTTATAATTATGTGTCCGTTTATTTTCTTATCATATATTTTTTAATATTTCTTGCTACAATTAACACACTTACTACCACACTCGAAGTATCACTAAATTAATTCAAATGAATAGGTTAATTATTTATAATGAGCGCCGTAGCTAGTGATATTATTGGGCAAATGAGACATAACGTCTTATGTATCAAGTTGACGAGCGCAATTGTAGTGTCGTTAAGAATTTTTCGGTTTCTCAAGAATCCTGAGCAGCACTACAATGCGTATCAATTACAATAAGCTAAACGTCCTGCTGTCTCGTCCCTTACTGTCATAAATAAAGAGTATTTAACAAATTATCACTAACTTCATTAATTGGTAATTGCTCTCAGAGACATTTAATGATTCACTAAACTACTGATTTAATTTATTTATATTTATTTTTTCTGTGGGTAAGATGTTTAGTGGACAAAATCATCTTTGGGCTAAAAGGTTTTGACACTCAATCTTCCTGAGGCCATCCATTTACCGCACCCTTTCTCCGGCGACTTAACACTGTTTTCACTTTAAGTATAAGTTTGCCTTGTTTGCTAGTTGTCCTCAACTAACAATATGATATGATTTGAAAGTGGAAAAATTAGATTTCAATTTAATACGTCTTCTTTGGGAGAGGTGTTTTTCTAGCAGTAGACGTCTTCCGGCTAATTGAATTGAATTGAAAAGAAATTGAATGATACTTTTTTGAAATTTTTGTTTCAAAATTGCCATCTTAAGTGATAATATTTTATTTTTTATTTTTAGTGAATTTGAAGTACACTAACTAATTTGTCTGAATATGCATAGACCTATAAAATGTAGTAGTTTTCAATGTAGAAATGAACGTAAGCACATTGCAATTTGATAACAGGCAGATTGAAACATTAACACAGATCCCATCCATGCTGTAAGTCATTAAGGAGTTCCATTGATCATTAGATTCGAATACGACAATTAGGTACTTGACCATTACGACGATAGGTTTGTTGACTTAAATATCTGGATAGCATATAAAAGATTCGGCTGAGTATCATTAATTTATTCCTAAGAACTGAAGAATTAAGACAAAGTAACGGTACTTTATCATGGATTCCATGGTCAGAACCTCACTAAACTCTCACCAAACTACCCTTGCAGTACATTATTTCCAATAAAAAAAGAATGATTGAAATCGGTTGGAGTGATATTGAGTTATACGTTCATTTGTATTGCACATACTTAATGCAAATTAAAGAATTTTATGATTTTCTCATGGATGCCACTGTCAGATCTGGACCGATGGGACCACACGGAAAGCACCAGCTTTTAAAAAAAACTCGGACCATGGACATGATCAATGGGACCACACCGGTAGCTCCAGCATTTAAACATAAAAGAATCATCAAAATAGGTTCAGCCAATCGAAAGTTCTGAGGTAACAAATGAAAATAAATACAGTCGATTTGAGAACCTTCTCCGTTTTTTAAGTCGGTTACAAAAGGGAAAATATTAATATCTGATAAATTTTTGAACGAATAAGGTTTAACAACACTATAAATTTCAAATTGGATATAACTACACCTGGCTGGTAGTCGGAGGTCCCAAGCCGGAAATTATATTCATAAAATGAACAAATTCAAACGGAACTTTGTCCTGAAAGTTTAGTATATTTATAGCGCCAAGCGGTACCATACTGTGTTACTCTCTCTATCAAAGTGGTTTTTCGGGATTGACCTCACAATTAACGCCTATTATAATGGCTTTTGTAATGAGCTTGTGAATTGGGATATTTCGATTTGCAACAGGATAATGCCAAAATTATTCTGTAACATGACATAAAAACAATATGTTATCAAAAATAATGTTTTCAATATAATTATGAAGTTATAATTTTTGGAACAATGCATAATTTAAAAATGAATAAGTTACAAGGCATAAAAGGCATATATTTTCTCATATTTGATTCCTTTAGAATTCTTTTTGATGTCATTTCTAATATAATAGACACTACGACCGTTTCAGAAACAAATGGCGCTTTGAAAGAGAAGAAGCAGCGCAAGAAACTCTGCCAGCATTCTTTTTTTGCGCAGCATTTTTTTTTTAATTGAATTATACATAATTGTACTGTCATTGCTATTGCTATAAAATAATCATTATCTAGTCCCAGGCTGTCAGATCACTTATATATTGAGCTGTGTAGTAGTACGATTTACGACAAAGCCATATTTATAGATAACGCCTGAACAGTGACTGGTACTTTATTATAAATGTGTATACATTTACCCTTTAAGCTGTTATGTTTCTTATGAAGCCAAAGCCAAGTGTTATAATTTACTTACAACATAGAAACATAACTGGAACGCGCACTCGGTTCCCAGGATGATTATTGATGCAAAGTCTGAGAAAAAGACCCAATGAACTGAACTGA
Source organism: Leptidea sinapis (assembly GCF_905404315.1). NCBI lineage: Eukaryota > Metazoa > Arthropoda > Insecta > Lepidoptera > Pieridae > Leptidea > Leptidea sinapis. The sequence goes on along the minus strand of NC_066270.1, from coordinate 12,547,146 downwards.
TATACCTTTATTGGAGCTATTTCAATAAGATCCTGAAAGTGTCTCAGCTAAATTAATTGTGGCTTCACTACATGAAACAAAACTATATTCTTAGCAAGACCTGGAAGGTATAAGGGGTTGGAACCCCTAAGTAATTTAAGGCGCGTTGTTTGGCCGAAAAGATCATGGGCTGTGTTTTCTGGGATAATAAGAGTGGTCATAATTGAATCTCTTGACTATGGAGATTTTTTTTATGTTAATAAAGGACGAGACGAGCAGGACGTTAAGCTGATGGTAATTGATACGCTCAGCCCATTACAATGCAGAGCTCGTCACCTTGAGACATAAGATGTCAAGTCTCTTTTGCTCAGTTATTTTACTAGATACGGCGCCATTCAGACCGAAACAGTAATCCTTAAGGGCCCTGTAGACGGTCAAATTTGTTTGTTGAATTTGTTTGTCAAACTTCATGTATTCATCAAACAAAAGCGCATACGATCAAACCAATAGATCAAATAAATTTGCCCATATCTCAGTTTTCTCCTTGAAGTTCGTGTGTTGTTATCATCTTCTGTCGTATATAACAATGATTAATAATACAGATAAGGCGTTTTTGGCATTGACACTAGCACTATGTATGAAGAAAAAGAAAAAAGGTCGTCGATGGTGAGAGAGAGTGGTTGAAATTACGGGATAAATATACGCACGAAAATTTGTTACGGGAAATAGTGCTCACAGAACCAAATGACTATGCAAACTACCTGCGCATGGACCATAAAACATTTGAAGATTTATTAACATTGCTAAGTCCTTGCATAGCAAAACAGGATACCGTTATGCGTTAATCTATACCAGCTTCTCAAAGATTATCTATAAATTAAGGTACCTGGCTAGTGGCGCCGATTTTGAAGACCTAAAATTTCAAGCCTGCATTGCACCTCGTACACTCAGCGGCATTATCATTGAAACTTGTGAGGCAATAAATGAAAAATTAAGCAATATTCAGGTAAGATTTTTATTTCAAAATTACAAAATATATAATTTAAAGAGAATAAAAATTGTTTATAAATTTGGCTGCTGTATCATCTTCAGGTTCGGTTGGATTATATTCATTTGTTTGCGAGTCTGAAATATGAATCATCACAGGTTGCTCCGTATTGGACAGATATGATTGTTCAGATGAAGTGTGTGAAATAGGAGATGGGGTGTACGGAATAGGTGATGGAGTGTTCCAAGCGAGTGCTGGCTGAGACGGATTAATAACTACTGAATGTCTATGAAGGTTTCCTTCTTCTCCTTCAAAGAGTATTTCGTTTATGAATTTTTCTCTTCTTTGTTCTCCAGACATGCGCTCTAGTTTAAAGGCCCATGGCCCTTGCCATCACTTGATATTCATTTTCAGGTTTTTTGAAATGATCCCTGGCTAATGTCATTAATTCATGTTGCAAGTCCTCCTTTTTCTTCTTTTTTATTTGTACAGGACTAATAGATGCTGAAGGTGGCAAAGGTGATTGTATTGATGTTGATGTTGGGAGTTTTGATGATGATTCCTAGAAACCAAAACAATAAATATAAACATATTACATAATAATAATAAGTATTTTTATGTTTCAGATACCCAAAACACAAGAAAGTTGGAAAATATTGGCACGACAATTTGGAAATTCATGGAACTTTGATAATTGCATTGGAGCTGTAGACGGAAAGCATATCACTTTACAAAAACCTGAGCATTCCGGTTCCTATTATTATAATTATAAGGGAACACACAGCATAGTGCTTATGGCCATAGCTATTGCAAATTATGAATTTATCATGATTGATGTCGGTACAAATGGTAGAGTGTCAGATGGAGGAGTACTTAAAAATACAAAATTTTGGAATATGTTTGAGAACAACCAGTTGCAGATTCCAGAGCCACAGGAATTGCCAAACTATAATAAAAAAATGCCATTTGTATTTGTAGGCGATGAAGCTTTCCAGCTTCTTCCAAATTTTATGAAGCCCTACAATAAGCAGGTTTTAAATGATAACAGAAGGATTTTCAATTATCGTTTATCCCGTGCTCGGCGAATAATTGAAAATGTATTCGGCATTCTTGCGAGTCGTTTTAAGATTCTCCAAAAACCCATCAAATTATCTCCTACAAAAGCTAAAATTGTAATAATGGCGTGTTGTCATTTACACAATTTACTAATGAAACAAAAAAACTACATTAGGAATGGAGAATTAGACATGGAAGATTGTGTTACAGGGACTGTCATACAAGGATCTTGGATAAATGAGTCAAATCAATTGTTGAATATCGAACGTACACGGGCTGGAAATAGCGCTACATTAGCAAAAGAAGTGAGAGATGATTTTTGTGAATATTTTAATTCAACGGGTGCTATTCCATGGCAAAACAAATGTTTAGAATAGGTAATCGTATTTGCTGTACTTGTGAAAATAAAAAATATTTATTAATTGGTTAAGTTAAAATATTATTATGGGTTAGGTTAAAATATTATGTTGTACCTATTTGTAACAAGTTGTTTATAAAAATATTCTTTTGAAAATGAATTCTTATTTGAAAATGAAAAAATTACAAATGTTTAGAGTAGGTAACTGTATATGTTGTACTTGTAGAATTAAAATAAAGTAAACATTGCTACTATTTACCGTTTGTCCTGTTTTTGAACTGATCCCCGATTCTTCCTCCACTTGGTCTTGTAGAAATTCAAGCTCTTTGTAGTACCATAATGAAGGTACATAGAGTTCATCAGTACCAGATCCAGAAAGCATAGATTTTTTCACCTTATTATTTTCACGCTTGAAAGTTGTTCGTAATTTTTTTTTTTTTTTTAACATCTTCTTCAGTGATGTTCCCGCGAGACACTTTCAATAACTCCGTCATTTTTTTGATCGCATTCATTCTCTTGTGTTTATCCATATAAACTTTTGATTTTATTCTCCACAGCATCGGCATGTCGCGATATACGGAGATAAATTCCAAAAGAAATTCTTTTTCAGACATGTTGCCGTTATTGATTGTCGCAGTTGTGTTCTCCATGGTTTCAAGGCGATAACTGAGATATTATTTGACAAACACCGTTGCACACTATCAAACAGGTTTGCCAAACACACCGTCAATCAAAATTTCCATCAAACAGGTCAAACATTTCCATTGTTTGACAAACACGTCAAACAAGCTCACACACTTTCAAAAAATTTGACAAACACGTTTGTCAAACAAATATTTGACAAATAATTTGACCGTTTACAGGGCCCTTTACACATTACTACTTCTCGACAGAAATAGGCGCCGTTGGCGGCGGTGCGCCATAAAAATATGACTATGGAGATATGTAAATAATAGTTAAATAAACTTAATATAACCCCCAAACATATTATTATAAAATCTCGCAACTGTTATCGTTTTGCAGGAAATGTATGTAAAATAAAAATACTTTCTAAGTGAGGTGTAGCTCGCCTCAATACCTCGAGGCATATTGTACACGGAAGTCACAATGATAAATTAACGTTACTGTAAATATTTTAAATGTTCCTCATTTCCACTCATTTTTATGCCTGAGAAACGAATTTACCTTTTGGTATGTGAACTTATTTATATGGTAATCCTATTGTGATTTATCTTCTTCTTCTTCTTCTCTCCGACTAGCGAAGGTCAGCAGTCAGCTTTGTCAATTCAATTTTTTGTTCTTTGCAAAAAGTTCTGCAGTACTCGTGATTCCTGTCCACACTCGGATGTTGCGCAGCCAAGAATTTTTTCTGCGACCTACGCCTCTTCTTCCGGCAACTTTTCCCATCATGTTGAGTTGTTGGAGTACCTCTCGTGCCTAAACACGTCCCCCAAATATGTGCCTTTCTCCATCTTGAATGTTTGCATGAGTTCGCGTTTTTGATTGACGCGCTGCAGAACTTCGCTTAACAATTTCAAGTATCTATTTATTATAAGCCTTTATTATTCTGCGTCTATAAATTTATTACCGCTTTTGAATTGTGAAACTGTTATTAAAATTTGATACCAAGTTAATATCAATTAAAATGTTTGATTTGACTGGTTGAATCGTGTTCAAACAAAGCAATTAAAATTGGTTTTACCATTGGTAAGTTACCAATAGCAATTAATTTAGTTCGCCTTGACGAACAGTTCAATGTTTTTATTGTTTTAATATTTGTTTCAAAAGATCAAATGGGGTTGTAAAAGAAGTTACATTTTGCTTATACTTAACTTACTTAGCGTTCACACGCTACGCTCCGCTATGCCCTTTACTACGCACTATTCGCCGCCTACGGTACTGAGGTACGTGCTACATTCTACTATGCAATTTCGACCCTGCATACGTCAAACCGTTTTGTTGTTCGCAGCCTAGTTGCTTATAATTTATTGGAAGTTAGTAAGGAAAGTCATAGTACATATCACCACAGTAGACGTACATATGTCTACTGTGCTAATACTATTTGGGTGGTGGATACTTTACGGTGGCAACAAAAAAAACTAACGTCGACCCGGTGCGTTTTTCTTGCCTCTTGGCTTTATAAGCTACATTTTGCTTTAAGGGTAATTGCATACACTTTTCTAATAAAGTCCAGCCACTGTTCAGGCATTCTCTATTTATTTATAGAAAATGCCTTAGTTATTATTTTAATAAAAAAGGCACAATTTTGTATATTTCATTAAAAAGAGCGCAAAAAAAAGAGTGCTGGGAGAATTTTTTTGCTCTGTTTCTTCCTTTCTCAGAACGCTATTTGTTTCCAAAGCGGTACTAGTATCTAGTATATCAGAAATGACATCAAAAGCAATTCTAAAGTAATCAATTTGGAGAAAATAAATGCCTTATATGCCTTTTTCTTAATCTGAAGGAAATCGGCAGACCCGATCCCATAGCACTTGGGTTTTCCCAATGGTCACGGTTGCGGCTATATTTAACAATTGGCAGAGCGGAAGTATCCATGTGGTTGTCCTTCCTTCTTATCGCGAATGTATTTACATTTAAAGACAATGTATTCAAATGAGTCCTTATTGTAACTAGCATTAAACAAATAGATACTTACCTACTTACATAGCGTGACAATTGAGCAATGAACCAGAAATTTAAAAGCCAATGAGTTGAGATTTATGGATTAAATTTAATAGTACAACAGCTACCTCGATACATAAATAATTTTGTCCTAGTTTTATGTTGATTATACTTTTCATTATAATTATATTCTAAGACTTTCCACCCGAGTTATCCTGGGAGCAGGATCAAGGGGATGGGAGAAAGTCACAAGATAGTTGATACGCCCATGATAAATGATACACCCTTCTATTGTATTCTATTATATTCATTCTTGATTCTATCCAAAGATCTGAGCAATTGAGCTCGTCATTGTGAGATATAAGAGAAAGTCTTATTATCAGCCAAGTAATCTGACTAATAATTTCCAACCATAAATTTAAAAATTTAAAGATGTACTACATATTATAAAATTGATGGAAATCACTAGCTGAGATCTATATATTTAATATTAACATTTACAATTTATAATATAAGCTTCATAATTCTATTACTAATCAACTCAAAATGAAAGTGCCAATATTAAAGTAAACTGCAGAATAGGTATATTTAGGAAGTCGCTTTTTAATGACAGGCCTTTATAGGTAGGTGCACGGCGTTGAGCTGTTATAACTTCTTTTTTAAATAATTTATGCTATTTTAAATGCCACCTATTTAAAACCAAAGAGTGGCTGTATTAGTGGTAATTATATAATTATTATATTAGTAAACAATAATATAACGTAGTACATTAATTATTGTAAGAATAACTTATTAATTAGTTTTAAGTTGTGTGTCTTTTCGTCCCAAATACCACAGTGTCTCAAACGGAGATTTCCAACCAGTGTGTGTTGTCAATGATGACTTATGGTACGCAGACGTGGTCGCTAACTATGGGCGTGATGAGAATGGAGAGGGCTATGCTCGGAGTTTTTCTGCGAGATCGAATCATGGCCCAAATGATTGCGACACTCAAGTGGCAGTAGGCAGGGCACATAGTTCGAAGGATAGATGGCTGTTGTGGCCCAAAAGTTCTCGAATGGCGACCACGTATCGCAATGCAGTGTTGGTAGGCCCCCACAAGATAAAACAGTGATCAGAAAGAGCCTCCAGAAAATAGTTCATCTTTACTACTAGCGGTTATTCACTCAGGTTTAGTGCGAGACGTGTGTAGGGTTGTCAACATCGCAATATCTACGAACAAATCTCTAGTTCACGATAGACACTTGCAAAACATCTACCTACGTACACAACAGAAAACAATAATATAACTTTGACTTTTTTTGATTGGACTTACCTAATTGAAAATAATTTATAATTTTTTAAAGTGACACATTGAAATAAATGTTTTATTATTAAATTTCTATGACTAAATTTCTTAGGAATGAAATTTTTCATTATTCTGCCCTGAACTCATGTATTGTTGTACATGTATGACCGTAAGCAAAAGTCGTTTGCCCCTCCTCCCTCACCGCTTCTTGCCACTAACGTCACCTATTCACCGCGAAGATTTTCTTCTTATTGATATTTAACTTAATTTTGGTTTTAGTATAAAATTGTCGTTTTGCGTAGTAGCTGTTTTCGATTAAATAAGACATACATGGTAAAAATAGTTATTCTCTAGAAGAAATACTAAATGTCTTCATAGATTTTATTGCATTCGGTTCCCCAGAGTTCTACTGCAAAGACTTAAATGACCTTTCATTTCAGATTAAGTCAAGTTAGGATTAGGAATATAATATTATTTGGATTCTAATTTTATGTGTGGCATGGAATAAATTTTTCTAATTCGTATTCTTTACGATAGATGGCAGAAGAGTGTCGATAGCGAGGGTAAATAAAAAAATAATATAAAGCTTAGTACGAAAAAAGTATTTCAAACTCTATACCCTAATTTTCAGTGTGCGTTGAGACTAGACATAGTAGCATGTGAAATTACTTCAAACAGTTGCAGAGGGCTAACATCCAAGGTGCTGTAGGGCCAGTGAGTATTCGTAATTTATGTAAGGGCCTCATTACCAGAGCCGACCAGCCGTATATATTAGAGGGAGAGTCGCCAAAGGTACGTCGTCCTAAGCAGTTTGCATGTTTGTCTATAAATATTTCCGACATGTGGTTCCATAATTACATTTTTGCTTTAGTTGAGACACATAATAATTCTAAATTCTTAATTTTAATCACAGTATTATCGGAATCGGTGTCCTTTTGCTGCGACCGCGTTCTCGCCTCTCGCCTCTTCACGTTGCGCGAGGATGGCACCCTTACTGTAAGTCTGTAATGAGTTCCATAGATCATCATATTTGACTACAACACTTACTTGACCATAGCTACGTTACGTTAGGTGACTCAAATATCCGGATAGCATAAAAAACATTCGGGCGAGTGTCGTTAATTTGCTCCTAAGAATTGAAGAGTTCCGTTACTTTGTCATTGATCCCATACTCAGAACCTAACCACCCTTACTCTCACCAAACTACCTTTGAAGTATATCCTTTCCGATAAAACAATCCATGAAATCGGTTGGCACGATATTGAGTTAATCTTAGTTTTGTCGCGCACATATTAATAAATTTAATACTTTAATGGTTTTCTCATGGACGCCATTGTCAGATCTGGACCAAATTATAATAGGTCCATACGGGAAGCACCAGCTTTCAAATAAAAAAATAATCATCAATATCGGTTCACCCAGTCGAAAGTTCTGAGGTAACAAACATAAAAAAACAAACCATCGAATTGAGAACCTCATCCTTTTTAAAATCGGTTAAAAATATACAATATTGTATTACATGAATATCACAACTTTTAACGGTAGAAGAACTGAGTTGCGAGACATGGTTTTATTACATACTATGTTTTGGATTGCATTGTTTTACAGGTGAGTTATCAAAAGTTTTTTTATGACATTAAGGGACGAGACGAGCAGGACGTTCAGCTGGTGGTAATTGATACGCCCTGCCTATAACAATGAAATGCCGCTTAAGATTCTTGAAAAACCCAAAAATACTGAGCGGCACTACAATTGCGCTCGTCACCTTGAGACGTTAGATGTTAGTGTCAATTGTCCAGTAATTTCACTAGCTACGGCGCTCTTCAGATTGAAACAATAATGCTTTCACATTACTGCTTTACGGCAGATATAGGCGCCGTTGTGGTACTCATAATCTAGTCTGCATCCTGTGCAAAAGAGCCTCCCACTGGTGAAAGATTTGTACAAATTCTGATGTCGTTGCCAAAAATTGTATTGATAAAGAGTGGAACGCAGCTTGGCTCCGCCTGGTGCTGTAAATATTCTACATATTCCTGTCAAACTTCCGTTGTATGTGTTCACTTTATGAATATGACTCCCGGTTCGGGAGTTTCGCAAAGCGCCCAGGTGTCTTATAATAAATTCGTTACATTTTTTTAACAATTTTATTAAAGAAAAGATGCTGTTTGATATACAATACCGAATAGAGAATTAGATGCTTGTGTGCGTGGCAACTTCACACTTTATGGAATCTTTCAAATTTTGTAACTTACGCTTTGTTTTACATTGAAATAAATAATTTTCTAAATTCTTACTCATGATATGTGATCCGAATGTCTTTCTTATTTCTTGTAGTTATTTTTACAAAGTTTTACTTCGCAACCCAGCATTTTTATTTCAATTATTAGCAAAGTTTAACAGAACATGTCGCATATCAACGTCATACATTGTTCGAGACTGGCTCGAGTACGCCTACTTGGGCGTAGTATTAGTTTTTTTTATGGAATGGGATTTAAAAATTGTAACAAGGAGTTCCTTTCTGCACATAAGAACTCAATGTTATGTGGTTGAGCGCAAAGATAAAATATAATTTAAATAGATTAAAGTGACTAGAAAAAGAACACAATCGAATAGAATAGATTATAAAATGAAGTAAAGTAAGAACGATGTGCCCTTCGGCTTATTATTTAACATAGAAAATCTTGTGGCGAAAGTAACCTTTGTATTCTAAAGTTATTGTAGCTGTTTCTCATTAAAACAAGGATAAAAGTACATTTTTTTAGTTGAAACCTGAGCTAGGTCTTAAATCCTATGTATACAAAATTTTATGAAAATCGTTGGAACCGTTTCCGAGATTCAGGATATATATATACAAGAAGTGCTCGTTTAAAGATATAAGTTATAATGTCTATAGTATAAAGATAAAATAAAGTGTAAGTCTACATACACTCTCTGTCAAATATCAACATACTTTTGCGATTTTCTGGATATAGCTCACTGATGGACAGACAGAAAGGACAGCGAAGTCTTAGCTATTGCTAACCACGGGAACCTATTGGTTTCCCGTTGGTTTTAGTTCCGATACAACGAAACTCATAATAAATCATTGACCGAAAATTCATGTAATAATATGAAATATTGATTAATTGTATTGTGCATGTTACATTATTATGAGAAACACATATAGATATACATACTAGATAAAATATAAATATGTATATATTATTATGTATATTTTGTATTGAAATGAAATTGGATTTAAAAAAAGGTTATTTAAACTTTTTTTTTTTATTTTACTTTAAGAAGGTTCTTACAGTGAAGCGCTGGGTGGATCCTATATTTAGGTGAAATATTAATTGTTTATGCTCTGGTTAATTAATAATGTGGCATCACGATCTAGCCCTCTCTCGTCTACATGCGGAGCTGACGAAAAAATTGCAAATTCAACGGTCGCCTTAAATTTTATAAGAAGGTTTATAGAGGGTATAAAGACTGAAGTAACAGAGGTCTTTAGAGGATCAGATTGACGATCGATGCTTGCATAATTAACTCGTGCTCTCAAACGAAGCCAGATTTTCTTTTTTTGTAAATTAATATAGCACTATCTACGTGCTTTTCACACAGTACAGTAAACACCTTATTAATTATTTTTCCCACAACATGAATCTTTGTGTATTGATATAACGATGAATTTAGATTGTGTTTCAACCGTTTGCATTAATTGACTTCCTTTTTACATTGCTCATCATTCTGCCAGTTTCGTATTTATCTATAAAAATCTCATAGCTTTTTCACGTCAACTTATCTATAGCATTGTTAAATGTTTAAATGAATTCAACTCAGCTCAGAAACTTATAGCAACTAATAGTCAAGCAGATAATACTTAAAACACTTTTTATTCATTGAAAATCGTAAAAAAAAAATTCATTTTGCAGTCTTGGAGTTTGCTCCGTAGAATGTCCTCAAATTGCTATGTGTTCTTTGAAGTAAAAAATTCTTAAGCATCCTTGTGATTTGAAAGACAATGAAACGAAGACCGCAGCAATTAAAAGAGACCGACACATATATATATTCCTTACATTTAACATGGGAGAAAATGACATAGAAAGCATCATATAGTGTTTTGGTACCAGGTGATCATAGTTGAAGAAGAGATTGTCATATATATATATTCTGACACTAGGAGAACATAAATATGGTAGCGGTGATAGTAATGTCTTTCATAGCGGTTGAAATCATGTGTCATCCTAGCAACATGTACCAGGACCTCATGCAGTTTAGAGGTTCATGCACAATGCAAGTTTCATTTCTGACATATATACTTTGTACGCATGCAATTTTTTTTTATCTTATTCATCTTCCTTTATACATATTCATATTATTGACATAAGTGGCATTTGTTTTGAACTAATCTAGCTGCTGTAGTTCAAGTGTAACGAAATTAGTTGAGCTCAATACGATGATACAAAATACTTTATTAACTCCATATTTTTATATAGTTTAAACGTTCTATCGCGGACAATAAGTGAATATTTATGTAGATTCAGAAAATCATAGCTCGTTCCGTCAAATCCTCCGGGGCTTGTACGTGGTATTTCCTCGACAAATTTGTACAAAGAGAACCAAACATGTAGACTATATTGCATACAACCTTCTATTTCCACTACGAGATTTATGCTATGTTAAAGTACTGTTATATTAAATACATATTTCATTATGAAAATACATATTATAACTTCCGGAGTTATAATATTTACAGAATTTATCAAAATGTTTTTTGATTTAGTATATTCATATAAATCTCTTTTATTATTATCCTATATTCGGATTAATATAAAGTAACAGAGAACAAATAATATTAAAGAAAAATCACGTTTTTTTACGATAACATACAATTTTTTGTTTAAAAATTTAAAAACATTACTTTTACTTTTAGATTGATTTTCTTTAGAAGCGTGTTTTTTTAGGTATTCTTTCCAACTATTAGTTATTTTTGCTTTCTTCGTTTTAAAACGATGATAAAAAATAACTCAATCTTTCCGATGTGCTTATAGCTTTTAATAATATTTTAAGAAACAATAAATGAAGTGCATAGTAAACGTACAGTCAAGTTGCCCCTTGAATTAAGTAACCCCGGTGTTCATTTAATCATTATGACTTATACGATAGTTAACTTAAATATTATCACCCTAGAATTCGCTTTACATAAATTTAAAAATTTGAGATAAACTATACTAATTTTCTACGTACTAAGTTCGAAAAATAATACGATAACGAATATAAGTTCTTCCCAATTAATAAACGTTGATGAAACGAACATACTGATAAAATCACACTCATCGGTAGTAGGAGGTCCGAACTTACCATTACGTTATTTGAAACAAATTTAGTGATAATAAATAGTTCAGTACAATAAAAATAGCCATTCATATAAGTAGGTCAGGGAATGAATTAGTAATCATAAAGGTATGAAGTACCTACATGAGGCAATCGCCGTACTGGACTTGTCATCGACCTCAAGATGGATCAAAGGTACGCTCAAGAGAAGCCGCTATCACCACTCGTCACAAGAGACTGTTACCGATGAACTGAGAACCTTTGACTTTTATATCTCAAACGTTCGTCACAACTCACATGCCAATGCAGCACTTTTTAATCTTTATTAAACTTAATTTGTAACTGATCCCGCATATTCAACATTGTATTAAAGATGTTTACAATATTTAACTAATCTTTCCTCTCCGGGTGTGGATTTTGCCTTTAAGCTTCTGTTCGCTGAAACTCTGAGACCTTATGTGATTATTTAAAGATGTTTGCTCCACACGTAACAATATTTTAGACCGGGCTCATATTATTATTGTAAATACTGAACGCGTTCGGGCATCAACAGTATGGTTCCCCAATTATTGTACCGCTGCAAAGTAAACTTGCCTTGATCATCACCGTCAATCTTGTTAATACAGCTTAGACCTTCTTCCTCGTCATTCCGCCCTTAACGGCAGCAGACGGTAGCAAAGGCCAAAGAGTTACTGAATAAATTTGGCGATTCTGGAGTATCATTATTCACTTCGTTGACGCCCTGCAGAGTGAAAATATTGTCTTCTACTTGTAATTAGGTATAGAGTTGATATTTGTTTTTAGATTAATTTTGTATCTTGAATAAAAATGAACATAAAAAATACGGTTCAATATGCAATGTCAAATAAAAATCAAATTAAATAAGAAAGAAGGGAGGTCATACAATTGTGACGTAAATATTATTAAGTAGAATTATTTTATTTGTTTTCATTGTATGATTTGATAGTATTTACTTTAAAGTTAAACTGGATTTATTTTTAACTATGAGTAACAGTTTTGTTCAAAATATCTACTTCTAGATTTCTTAATGTTTTCATTTTTAAAAGTATTCCATGGCATGAAGACAAAATTCACGTAGTGTATTCAAGGGCTATTTTGTTAAAAGCTTTTCTGGTGTAATTATAAAATGCAATAATTCTACTGCGAAAGCTAATGTTTTAATATAAGGTTACAAAAAATTAACATTATGTTCAAATTTGACGTTTTTTTTTTATTTGACATTATAATAACTTAAAAATGGTCCCACAAAACCATCTAAATGGTTTGTCTGTAGGATCGGTGCAATCTTAATAATAACATTTAGTATCTTAATATGTAAATAGATGGAAAGTTATGAAGCTTTTTTATATAAACATGGAGGTGAAAATTGTTACATAATATTGTTTAACATTAATAACGACTATTATTATTTAAATGTTTATATATAATGTGTCTAGATTGTCAGAATAATATTTTTTTAACATATTTTTAAAGTTTATTTTATCAGGTTCGTGTCTCATATTTTTTTTTTTTTTATGGAATAGGAGGACAAACGAGCGTACGGGTCACCTGGTGCTAAGTGATCACCGCCGCCCACACTCTTCTGCAACACCAGAGGAATCACAAGAGCGTTGCCGGCCTTTAAGGAAGGTGTACGCGCTTTTCTTGAAGGTACCCATGTCGCATCGTCCCGGAAACACCGCACAAGGAAGCTCATTCCACAGCTTCGTGGTACGAGGAAGAAAGCTCCTTGACCGCACTGTGGAGGACCGCCACACATCCAGATGGTGGGGATGATATCGTAACTTGTGGCGTGTCGTGCGAAGGTGAAATTCGGCGGCAGGAATCAGGTTGAACAGCTCTTCGGAACACTCCCCGTGATAAATGCGGTAGAAGACACACAATGAAGCGACGTCTCTACGCAACGCCAAGTGATCCAGCCGTTCACAGAGTACTGGGTCCCCGATAATTTGAGCTGCTCTGCGTTGCACGCGGTCAAATGGATCGAGCTGATACTGGGGTGCGCCAGACCAGAGATGACAGCAATACTCCATGTGAGGCCGGACCTGCGCTTTGTAGAGCGCTAGAATGTAGGCCGGCTTGAAGTATTGCCGTGCTCTATTTATGACGCCCAGTTTCTTTGAAGCCAGTTTGGCTTTGCCCTCCAGATGGCCACGGAATTGGCAATTGCTCGAGATTTTGAGACCCAGTATTCCGATACTAGACGAGGCTTTAAGGGAAGTGTTCTCGAAGAGCGGTGATACGGCAAATGGGGTTTTTTTAGTGGTAAACGCGCAAACTTGAGTCTTCTGGGGGTTAAATTGGACAAGGTTCAACTTACCCCATTCCGCGACCTTCTATCTACTGGTAAACTATTTAATATATATGGGATTCTCTTTTTTAATATTCTATCTCCGTAATAATTCTTAACTCTAGGTGCTTCGTATTTACCATCAGATGTAGACCTTGTCTGGTGAGCATGACATACCAGACTTGAACTACGCTCTTGACTGCCATGGTGGTGGAGTGCAAGTAAATATTAAATTTTTAAGGTAATTGGTAGCATTCTACATACTTTAAATAAATTTTTATAGTTATCTTTACTTTTTTTTGTTCTCTTTTAAAAACAAACTGAAATCTTTTCTATTAGAGAAACAAAAGTGTTCAGAGGCATAAAATAATAATAATCAGAAAATAAACAGCTACAATAAAAAAAACACACAATATATCCTAAAATAAAACTTAAAACTCCCATTACAATTCTATCATCTATTTAGTTTCTTCTCTTTTTGTAATATTTGTAGATGGTCATTTTTAAGACTTATAAATAAAGGAACCATGTTGTCTACGGCTTCTGTCAACAGGTCGACTTGGTAGGTACCTTCTGAAAATCAGTGTTGGAATTGGGGTAATCCTTATTTCGATTCCAAAAATGCTGTGTGGGTGTCCTTTTAATGACGCCGTATTTTTAAATTTGTTAATTTTACTATATTTAATGTTTTGTTGTCATGAATAAATGAATACTTTACAATTTCTCTTTTGTTTTATTGTCAACATTTAATTGGACATGTCGAACTTGCACGAATTGAATCTTCACAACTGTAATTAGAACACAGAGAAGACAATACAATATGTGACTCTATTGTGTTGCTTTGTAGTGAGGTGTTTGTGAGATTGTAAGACCGCTGCAACCATTGTGTACAGCACTTCACCTTCTAACAATATCACTTACACAATCTCGTTTGTTCTTCAATTAGAATAGCGACAGAAACGAAAGATTTTTACTTTTTAAATTTACTTATGTACGTCATACGACTACCAGTGGGACGCATCCTTTGCACAGGATGCTGGCTAGATTATGGGTACCACAACGGCGCTTATTTCTGCCGTGAAGCAGTAATGTGTACGCATTACTGTGTCTTGGTCTGAAGGGCGACGTAGCTAGTGAAATTACTAGGCAAATGTGACTTGACATCTTATGTCTCAAGGTGACGAACACAACTATATTGCCGCTCAGAATTATTAGGTTTTTCAAGAATAAGGGCAGGGCTTATCAATTACCATCAGCTGAACATCCTGCTCGTCTCTTTCCTTACCGTAATAAAAAAATAGTACTGTACATAAAATAAAGAAAATAGTAATTCAACAGTGAAATACAAAGATAATATCGGATTAATCTTAAATTAGGACCTACTAAAATTATTTGTAGTAGTTTTTTATATAACGTGATGAGACAAGCAAGATATTCTCCCGAAGTTTAGTGATACGCCCTGACAATGTAATGCAGTGCAGTTTAGTATGGCTAACGAAGATCATTTTATTATAATGTCTGTTACTGTTAAATCTAGTAGTAGAATACAATTTATTGAAAAGTTTAACTTTAAACTATAAAATATTTAAAATATAATAAATCTTTCAGTTGATAATGTGAGCTATTTATATATCATACTGACACGAGAGTGGGTCAGGGATTGGAAATAATAGTCCGCTTATAGGAACGAGTCTTTATTTGCGTTCACTTTTTCTGAACTTGCACTTCGCCGGTCTGCCGCTGATCCTCTTGTGGGCGGCGGTACCTTCAACGCGTCACACCGCACCGAAAACTAAGTCTCTTCTATCTTCTTCTTCATGGAACACTTCCACTTTTCACTACTTCTTATTTTCTTCTTCTTCTTCTTCTTTACACTTTCGAGTCAGAACTAGAACTGCCGTAGGCCACGCTTAGTACGGCTTATATACCCCCGGATCTGTTCTATTTTCAAAATTCCATATTTAAATTTAAATTGTACTAGAAAATTCTTTTAACTATTTTTATTCTGCTTACATAATTTCCACACCTTTTTTTTCTGTTCGATTTGATCCTGAACTTACTAGAAATTTCCATTATTTTAACAAAACCCAAAAAAATCCATACACTGGTAGGAATTTGTATCGAACCCGGGTATACAGCGTCTAAAGTAAACACTTTTACGCTTAAGCTACGAGTATTGCTGACGGAGCTGTTGAAATTATCAATGTCTTGAAGTTTGACAACTCTCGTCATATACGTCGAAGCGTTGCTACGCGACAATACTATATATAAACAGCTAATATTACAACAGCCTATAAAACAAGAGAAGTTTCTTAATTCAACTATTCTGTTTGAAATTTCCAACGTTAATGATTTTTTATTTATGGACTTATTAAGTTGTCAATATGATAATAATAATAATGCGAGAATTGTTTCATGGTTGAAATAAGTGGAATTTATTTATTTTTGTAAAAAGATAATAATTATTCTTTTTTATGTGATTTTTCTTCAAAACCCATATCTTAGTGAGTTCTAAGTTTTCTCTTTATTAATTTTTTACATAATTAGAAAGATAGAAAATTATCGCATAGTAAAATATATGCTATATAATAAATAAATAAAAATAGC
Source organism: Leptidea sinapis (assembly GCF_905404315.1). Taxonomy (NCBI): domain Eukaryota; kingdom Metazoa; phylum Arthropoda; class Insecta; order Lepidoptera; family Pieridae; genus Leptidea; species Leptidea sinapis. The sequence goes on along the minus strand of NC_066270.1, from coordinate 12,530,621 downwards.
CTTTATTGCAGCAACATTACATTTAAATATATTGCATAACTTAATTATTAAAAACTTTTCCTGCTGCGTGTCCCTCGACATAGGCCTCCTCAAAATTTTTCCAATTCGTTCTATCTCTGGCTAGACGAGTCCACATGCTTCCGACCAAGTTTCGGATGTCGTCCTCCCATCATTTGGATTGCCTGCCTCTTTTTTTTTCCGTTTCTGGGGTACCACTCCGTCACTTTTTTCGTCCATTTTCCAGAATTGTCTCTGATCATATGGCCTGTCCATCGCCATTTTTGCTGTTTAATAATTTTGCTTACATTTTTAAATTTAATTTTTCTTTTATGTCCTCCAGCTTCATTCTGTCTCTCAATCTCTGTCAATCTAACACGTAGGACGCTTCTTTCCATAGAATTTTGGCAAGTTGTGATCCATAAGTTAAACATGGTAGTATGTTATATATGCATACGTTTTTATACAAATATTTTACGTGTATGATTTAGTTTCAATAAACCACATGGGATGAAAAAAAAATATATGGAAAATAAACCTTTTAATATTTTGTCCAAAATATTCCGAAATAAAGCACTTAATCACAAGAACCACTTTTTCCTGTATTTTGACAATTAAATATAAACCTACTGAAATCTGCACAATAAACTGTTAATAAATTCCATCCAGAAAAGTTAACAATTTCAACTTTATGATTAATACTAAGTAAGAAAAGAGCTTGTTAAAACTCACCAGGCCGTGACAAATACGACCACTCTTAGGAAGAGAGAAGCGACAGTTAAACACTCTTTACGTTCACTTATGAAAGTTTCTGAAACCCAATCTTAAATATATATCTATTTAAGATACTTGTAAGCTGACAACATTCATATTCGGTGGCCATTACAAAAGTTTAAATCGAGATGAAGAACAAAATATAATACTGGAATAAGTTTTATTGCAGTCATCGTAACATTGGGATTCAAATTATTTTTCAACTAAAAATATAATTAATAGTCAAATAAGATTTGACAACAAAATTTTATGAACGCCGAGCGAGTGCTCTTCCAATTGATCCAACCGTTTGAGTGATGTATCGTCATAAAATCTTGTATGCTTTGTTCATCTCTCAAGTTGTGGCTTCATCTACAAGATCTACTTTTCAGTTGATAACCTGCTCAACCCCAATATTTGCATATTAGGAAATTTATTTGAGATGTTGATGATTGCTAATCTAAACAATTTGTTATGTTTTAAAGTGATCCTGTAGATGAAGCCACAACCTAAGAGTTGAACAAAGCATAATAAAATAAAAGCCTTTTTATTTGCTCCTATGAACTAAGTAACATTTTGTTTAGTGGATTAGTAATTATAATGAAATAAAGTAATTTTTGTTAGTATTTTTTAGTTATTTGATTTCATTCATAGGAACTTATCATAGGTTCAAGAGTCGAACAAAGCATACAAGAAATGAATTTGCAGCCAATAATGAGATGAATTGAGCAAAATAAGGATACTTAAACCTCGGATGACCCTCGCCAGCCACAGTCTTGTTCCGCCATGTGTTTTCGGGTTTTTATTTCATCCGCACGTTTATTCGACCCTTAATCAACAACAATCTTGTGATTCTTCTACTGTTATAAGAGAGTGTGGTCTTCCTTCGTTGTTAACAGTAAATGGCAAAATGTTTGGCTAAGGAAGAATAATAATATATGTAAAATTACTGTTTACAAATTAATTGAGTTATAAAAATTTGTTATTATACATTAAAATATTGTTACTAATGCATGCGTATAGTTACTGTTATGCGTATAATTTAATTTTGTGAGTCCATTTAATGATTCCTAATCAATAAAGCTGTTTCAACAACGGTAAATCCACTATAGCACTGAAAATAATAAAATGTAAATAACATTAAAGGACAGAACAAAGATAATAATAATTAACATAATGTTGTTCCACTTTAATTCTTGTTGTGCTTCTGGGCTTGAGCCAAACAACTGTACTTAGTGTTGTCGAGAAGATTATACAGACTCGTGTTAAACAGTAGCAGAATATTTTTTTTATGAAAATAAGGGTCGAGACGAGCAGGACCTTCAGCTGATGGTAATTGATACGCCCTGCCCATTACAATGCAGTGACGCTCAGGATTCTTGAAAAACCACAAAAATTCTGAGCGGCACTATTTGCGCTCGTCTCGTTTGCCCAGTAATTTAACTAGCAACGCTGCTTCTAACCAAAACACAATAATGTCTACATATTACTGCTCACGGCAGAAAAAGGCACCGTTGTGGTAGCCTTAATCGGTCCATCCTGTGCAAAGGAGCCCCCCACTCATGTTTTGGCTAGAAGGGCATTTTGGTTAAATTACTGGGCAAACGAGACTTAACATCTTATGTCTCAAGGAGACGAGCGCAAATAGTGCTGCTCAGAATTTTTGGGTTTTTTAAGAATCCTGAGTAGCACTGCATTAAAATGGCCAAGGCGTATCAATTACCATCAGCTGAATGTCCCGCTCGTCTCTTCATTGTCTCTCTCTCTCTCTTCATTCAATTAAGTTTACAGATTTTCGAAAAAATGTTACTTGACAATAGCATAACATATTAAGAATATTGGCAATTTTTCCAATGGGGATTTATTACGAGTAACGAGCGCGCGAGAACTTTTTTGCCGTTGAATAATTAAAAATATAAGGAATAAGAGTTTCGGCAATTAGAATTTGTTATTAAAATTTTTCTCTTGATCAAATGAGTCGTCGCTCATATTTTTAGGAGCTCATCAATATCTAATACACGATCTATAAACATTAACAGTAACTTGTTGATACATGACCTTCTTTAAGTTATGTATAACATCTTCGTAAGCAATGCACGACTTGGAATATATTTGTGAAGTAATATCTAAAACGGTAAAGTTTTCAAATACTCATAAACAAGGAAAAACTTAAGCATTTGATGTGCTCCCGACCGCATATTTACCGATTTCTATATCGTAACTAAAGAACATTATATCTATATTTCATTGCTCTGTATCGTCGGTGCTTTTATATAAAACAAGTTTACCCTTTTACCGCAATCCTCTTAATAATATTAAACTGAATGTATAATATAAAACGCAAGGGGAATTTGAATCTAAGATTTAGTATTAAGGTCTAAGAATTATTTATACGTCTATAGCAGAGCTTCTTGTTGTTAGACACTCAATGAAAACAGGCCAGATTATTACTTTATTACGCATGACAAGCTACGTCTAAGGCCCGGTTTCCACCAAAGCGGAGAGGAGAGGAGATGCGTTTTGATAACCAATCAGATTTCGTTATTTGATGTGGCTTACATTTATGTTACTATAACATAAAGTACTTGCTTAATGATACCACAACGATACACAATATTAAGCTTAATTGTACAATATTACTATGTAAACATATTTTTTGATGAAAAAAAAACTCCGCTGAGTTTGTTGCGCCCGTTCTTCTCAGGCCTGAGGCATTCATTTTGGAATGGGTGGTAGTTTTTTTGACTTTCTATAAGTGATGTCACATCCAATTTTGAATAAAAATATTTGAATTTGAATTAACACATCTCCTCTCCGCTTGGAAATGGATCAAGCGGAGAAGAGAGGATATCTCTCATTTTTCTTTGATTTTGTGCCGCGTCGAGCGATCAAGTGGCGCGGCGGATACGTAGGCGGTAGGCCGGGCGACCCGCGCCCTTTTCCCCGCTGCCTTCTCCCCGCGCCTCGCACGCCCGAAAGCGTTGCTATAAAGAAGCTCACATCTCCTCTCCGCTTTGGTGGAAACCGGGCCTAACACTTGCGAGTTTTATGTCACTTTGTGTTAGTATGCGTGCATTGCTCAAAAGTGATTAGATCTAAGATTAAAATATTGTTACCTTACCAATAATATTGACTCATTTTCGTCAAATCAATAAAATAAAAAATATGAAAAATGGGTCATGATTTGACTGATCTGCAGAAATAAACGCGTGTTGCCTTGTTGAATCGATACAGAAATTAAGGAATATTGCATCGAATTGTCACATACGATGAGAAGTGGAATCTTTACGATAACCGTAAGTGAAAAATGCAATGGCTGACATCAGTTCAAACACCGCAACAATGTCCTAAAGCAAACCTTACCAATAAAATTTGTTTGATGGTCTCAGCATGGTTTTATTCACTATAGATTTATCAGATCTGGTGACAATTGCTTGTCCGGCAAATGTCTACTGTACCATACTTCGAACAATGATAGCAAAACTAGCAGTGAAACAGCCCCGACTCATGAATCGATCTTCACCATTATTGCTCCATGATAACGCGAAACCTCATATAGCACGAGAAACCGTTTTAACTCTACAACAATTGCAATTAGAAACCATTCGTCACCCTCAGTATTCGCAGGACCGGTGCTCCAACGGACTACTTTTTTTTTCGTGATTCGGATAATTTTCTACGTGATAAAAAGTTTTCTTCTCAGAATGCAGTACAAAATGCTTTCACACAGTGTGTCGAATCTAGATCACCACAGTCCTATCTATAGATAATAATGATAATTATTTTGATCAAACAAATATGCTAATTAAATAAAAAAATAATTTCAATTTTTCAGTACAAATCGGCAATTTCATACTTTAACCCCAAATATATTTTTTGACAAAAATGCGCACTATACTGATTACAACGTAGCATAGCAGACATGAACTCTCTGCAGATGAAAATATAAGTCTTACTTCTTTCAAAGGTAAATAAATGTTTGCCTTAACTCGTGAAATGCGTACAAATCCCAAAGGATTCGATGAAACTAGCTGCGATTTAAGGCATTTACATAAATTTCCACTTGTTACCAACGGGACAGAGTTTGAAAAATGATTTTCTAGTTATTTTTGCCATAGACATCGTTTTTAATAGAATCATTAAATATGATTTCAGGAATTTGTGCTTAGCAATCCTATTTGAATTTGTAGAACTACCAGCCGAATCTGAACGTCTCTGTAAGAACGCGTAAGAAAATTTCAAAATTTTCCTCAGGTTGAGCCACTAAAGTGGAATTTAAAAATTAAATTGAGAAATTGCTACTAACCCTTGTATAATCATAAAATTATTTTGGGGAGATGTAGTATTGCACTATATTAAATTCAAATATTTTTATTCAAAATAGGATTTAAAATCACTCATTGAACGTCAAAAACTACCACCCACACACAAACGTTTCTTTACAATTCTTTTAAATTTCGTAACACATTTGTTTTGTACATTTTCTGGGATCATATTGTAGAAGCATTTACATCGCCCAACAAAAGACTTACTAACTGCAACTGCAATAACTATACCTGTAGATTGTGGGAAAGTTTATGTTCGCGCCACCTGTCGGTTATAAATGTAAATATAAGCCATTGTTGAACGACATACACACGAAATAATGATAAAGTCAAATAGACTTAATTCAATCAGGCTATTATTAGAAATTATAAATATTTATTTTAAATTACTGAATCTTCTATATGTTCGGAAAAAGTAGAGCTCGTGAGAATAACACACAAGAAACTCAACGGCCACTTTTAAATCTAGTAAAGTATTTTACAATTTCTGTAAAATCCATAACAAATAAGTTTGTAATATGTTACATCCAATATAACATGAATTTTACTCGAAGTTGCATTGTAAATATAAAAAATTTCATAAAAGTTTCAAAGAAGAAACTGTATTAAAATAAATTATCAAAACAATTTGTTATTTCCAAAGTGATATAGCTCACTTCTGGGATTAATTATACAAATTAAATTTGTAACCAAAATTTATGAACGATGCGGGACTTGAAACCGCGACCCCTCGGGTTCCTTCGAAGGGCTCTTACAAACTAAGCCAACCATTCGAGCGACGCATGGTTTATAAATCTTGGAATGTCTTGTTTAAGTCTCAGGTACAACAACCTAAGAGTTGGACAAGATATACCTGATACATGATATTAAGACTAACCTGTGACATTTTTTTTTTCATAGAATAGGAGGACAAACGAGCGTACGGGTCTCTCGGTGTTAAGTGATCACCCCCACCCACATTTTCATGCAAAACAAGAGGAATCACAGGAGCGTTGCTGAACTTTAAGTAAGGTGTACGCGCTTTTTTTGAAGGTACCCATGCCGTATCGTCCCGGAAACACCGCACAAGGAAGCACATTCCACAGCTTTGTAGTACGTAGAAGAAAGCTTCTTGAAAACCGCACTGTGGAGAACCGCCACACATCCAGATGGTAAGGATGATATCTTCACTTGTGGCGTGTCATGCGAAGGTGGAATTTGGCGGCGGGAATCAGGTTAAAGATCTCTTTGGAACACTCCCCGTGATAAATGCGGTACACACAATGAAGCGACGTCTCTACGCAACGCCAAGTGATCCAGCCGTTCACAGAGCACCTTTTTATCACCTATTTGTAGCGTAAGATGTAGCGTTATGTAACAGGCTGATTGTGTCGTTCTAAACAGAAACTTTGTTAAATTTGTGCTGAGTCGCGGAAATTTCTGCGAGACGAAACTAATGGGTTTGTGTTTATTGTTAGTCAAACCGATATTATGTCATCATGCATTGTGAATTATAATTATATACTTAGCACATTCAATAAAAAGGAGTGCGAAAAAGAAAAGGTATTAATTTTTATTTTTAATTGGTGTGCAGTAAAAACATGTGATTATATAAAATATATCATTTATCTATACTAATATTATAAAGCTGCAGTGTTTGTTTGTTTGTTTGAACGCGCTAATCTCTGGTACTACTGGTCCGATTTAAATGATTCTTTCAGTGTTGGGTAGTCCATTTATCGGGAAAGGCTATAGGCTATGTTTTTTTTTTTCAAAATTAGGGATCCATAATAAAATTGCTACTTTGTAACACAAGGTGTAAAATCGAAAACCTATTTTTGCGTGCGCTGCAAAAACTATTGACAATAGAACAAAATGATGTACAGGCTATAATATAGGCAATTTTTTATTACTTATAAAACTATCGCGTGAATTATACTTTATATGGCAAAACAACGTTTGCCGGGTCAGCTAGTTATTGATATTAGTACAGCTTATGATATTCATAAGATATAAGCTTTTATGTCTTTCTTTTGAAATGAAATGAAATTTATTTATTGCGTCGAATACAGTATACACTATAGATCTTAAATTTACTGTAGTGTCTTCTATTCGGCTAATTTAAATTAGCATGCAAAAAGTTTACTTAAAATTTAAAAAAATCCTTAACACAATAAGATTTTTTGTCGAGAAACAATTTATACAGGAGTCCAGTAAATCGTTTCTGTGGTAAGATTTTTATTTCTAGAAGTAGTTATTTATATAATTTTATTTAATCTATATATATAGATATAATGGTAAATTATAAATTATAAATATATATATATATATATATATAATTTTCTATTGCCCTGGTAATTAGTTTAGCTACTACAGTATATCCCTGATTCAAGTTAGGTTAGGTTAAAGGTACGATTTTTATTCAAAAACACGATTTTTTCACCAAGTAAGATCAAATATCACTGGAACTTATTACGATCATATTACTTCTGAACATTAAAATTGTTATTAAAATCTAAGTCCAGTGCTATCCAAAATTTTAAGTCACATCCACCAGCTTGAACCTCGAAATAGGTGCCATATTTGTAATTGACACTCCCGAAAATCTCGAAAATTATACCCATATTGATTTTATTGAAAATGTGGATGTGACATCCGCCATCTTGGATCTCGTAATGGGTGTCATATTTGTAGTAGACACTCGTTAAATATAATGTTAAAAACAACTTATAAACATGTCCTGCACTATTATAATACAAAAAAATTGTATCATAATAATCCACAACACTCTCTGTGCTGTTACTATCAAATAATCAAAGACATCTCAAACCATCGCAAATTATAAATCACGTACAGTTAAAATGATTCTATCCACCAAAGATCAGTGATAAGCGTCCAATTTGAGAAGGCGCCACGACGGGGTACGGAGGTCGTTATAACAGAAGGCAGTTCCATTTAGTTAATTGTACACAGCCACGCTATCTGAACGTGACAGTGGCGTCGAACATATTGCTCCTCCAAATATGTGTGACATTCGATTTACTGTTTTCAATATAATCAATAGAGTCAGAATAAAATCATTCACATTCTCAGTTAAAACAAGGGGCTGTCCTATGACTAGTTAATTCAGAATTATGTATTTGTGAAACCGAGTTTTATCCAAAATAATGAAATCTTAAAGTATACTACAATATCTTTCATTTTCCCATATTATGTATTCAAATTCAAATATTTCTATTCGAAATAGTATGTGACATCACTTATTGAAAGTCAAAAAAAAACTACGACCCATTCCATAATGAAGGCCTGAGAAGAAGGCCAAGGCAAACTCAGCGGGCTTTTTTTTTCATCAAAAAAATATGTTTACAAAGTTATATTGTACAATTAAATTTATTATTTAATAACCTGAGGGCGGTCGCTCCATTCCCAATCTGTGGTATCATTACGAAAGTCATTTATGTTATAGTAACCTTTACCACACAATCGTTTTTTAACAATTATTATGAACATTTTCTGGGATCTTGTTGTAAAATCATATACATCGCCCCACAAAAGACTTACTCAACTTAGCCGAGTAGTAGGCATTACAAGCTTATGTCTGTTCCTGGTGTTAATATTATGGTTATGACAGTTTCTAGCAAAATCACTTAAGTGCCTATGAACATACATTGCATTATCAAGAATATAGTGAGAAGCAACAGTCAAAAAGTATAAATTCTTTGAATTTTGCTCTCAATGATTCTTTAGGACCTAGGTTATATATGTAGGTTGTTGTTGATGGCATAACTACATATCCGTAACGAACGATATTAAATCATTTTACTGTTGTCTCGGTAAAAATAACTTTCATGATAAAGTTATCAGCGCCAACGTGACATCATACGTCATAACTCACTTTAAATTATGTTTCCTCCAAGTCACATGTAATGTTCACTAACAGAACATTCTTCATGTATGCAGCAGATACTGTCGTCCATATTCGCATACTATCAGTTTTACTAACATAAGAAAATAGATTTTTATATGGCAATGAGTCATGACGATGGCAATTACTTAATAGCATTCACTATAATATTGGTTTCTATACCAGTAATAGTTATTTATGCAACTGTTGTGTAATAAGGGGTATTAAAACACGAATGTGGGTTTAGTATCATCAGATAATAGTATCACATGAGTGTTTTTATACCTAATTATGAACAGTTGCATACAAGACTTTATCTACACCCATAATATGAATCTTCTATAAAAGATTCTGAAACAGTTAGTTTACTGTTAACATTAAGCACCAGTCCAAGTAACCATAATATCATCCAAACGAGTGTAATAATGAAAACGGATGGTATCATGTTGTACTGAATTTCATTATTACACTCGTTTGGATGATGTAGTGGTTATTAGGCCATGGGTGTTTTAATGTTGGCAATTAGCGAACTGTTTTAGAATCTTTAATAGAGGATTTAAAGCATGGTTGTAGATAAAACACTAAAGAGCTAAAATATAGGTACCATGACATAAAACTTTCCTGCCTATAATTGGCCTGTCATATATACTGGTTATCAAAGACCATAGTTACTTATCAAAGTAAAACTGTAGTCTATAGATAATGTTTAGCTTGAATCAAAATATTTCAGACTGAGTGGTAGTGTTTCGTACAGCCAGCCACCAGTAAGAGTTTACAGTTCAGTTACGAGGCAATAACAAGACAACTTATCGAATATAACGTTTATGAGATGCCCACAGGCATTCTCTTTGAGTTTGAAATTTAGCTAATACGATAGGACGGTGTTATGTTGTATGTGTATATGTGTATATGAGAGTAGTTAATAGTTACATTAATGACAAAAGCTGTTTACATCACCAAAAGATTTGGGATCGAGTGTAACTGCTTAATAAGATGAGTTGACACATTTGAAAACAACCAATCAACCAAAATTTATGAATGATGCGGAACTAATTAATCCTAGAAGTGAGGCATATCACTTACAAGTAATAATAATAAATAACAAAAAAAAAGAGTAAAAAAGTACCCAATTAATAAAAGTTTAGACACCTCTGTCTGCGGCCCTTTTTATTTCTCCCTACCTACACACCCACTTCATTCATGCTACCTGCGACGGGCGCGCAGGCGGCAGTCAGTGGGCGAAAAAATACGGAAATTTTGTTTTATTAATTACCTTATTCATTATTATATCCACTTGTTCAGCGTCTCTTAACCACAGGTTCTGCTAGACGTGACTGCCATTGACTCCGATACATTTAGTGCAACGTTTCACGACATTGTTGTAACACCGTCGTGTTAGTCTTAATCGTATGAAATACTGTAACGATCCGGGCTCTCATTTCCTCCTCAGTATCACATATTTTTCAGAGCGCGTATTCTTTCACTTGTACCAAAAAACTAATTTACGGGTGGACTACCCTTAATATTTAAGGGCATGAAAAATAGATTTTGTTCGATTCTCAGACCTATTCAATATGCACACAAAATTTCATGAGAATCGGTCAAGCCGTTTCTGAGGAGTTTAACTACAAAGACCGCGACACGAGAACTTTATACATTAGAAGATAACGTTTCACTTAAATTATTGACATGTCAGCATTACTCTTAAGGGCTGATTTCAGCATTGAAGTAATGCGATAAGAACAATTTAAACGCATGTAAACGAGTTTACAGCTTCTTTTCACATTTCACCCACACTAAATAAATAAGTAATTATCGTAATAAAAATATACACATCTGTATTACGATAGCGAGAACTTTTATTCATAATAATTGTCGATAAAAGTTTTGACAACTATTTGATACACACCACTAGGTATTGGTGAAATCGCTTTGTCTTTAATCGAGATTAAGACTGGCACTAGAAGTAGTGTAAAGCTTAGTTTTATTTAACTCAGTTTGTATTGGCTTTTGCAAATCAGGGCTAAGTCCTATAAATTATAATAATAATAAAATTCTTTATTTCGACCAACGAAGGATCATAATGTATTAGTAACAAAGTAACTTAAAACCTAGTGTCAGTACAAGATATCTTAAAATCTGAACCTTCCTAATCTAGGACAGGACCGACTTGTAAGCGCATGTATCAAACAACAGTGGTTCACGTACTGACAATCGAACCTGTGAGAAAATGCCCTCAGAATACCGTTGGGGCTAGCCCGGACCCTATGCAACAGGGACGTAGACCGCTTACGCATAGTCGCGTAACAACAATCTACGTGTGCCTCAGCAAACATCCCCGACGCGCTGCAGTATTGTAACAGCCCCAATAACATTCTGAATTCATTATTATACTGAACTGGCATTGTACTGCTTCTGGGCATAGTCGACCCACAGACTGCTCGTGTAAAATGAGGTGCAGTAAGCTTTGAAGAGTGTAGTTTTTACTGGCACGGTACAGCGAGCAAATCTGCGGATGATAATATTCGCCCTAACTGTCAACAAAATTATGAAAGTTGTTAAAATACATTCGCTTGCTCTGATGTTTCTCACGTATCTATGAACGTGCCATTCTCGTATAAGGGGGATTTCGGGGGCGATAAATCGATCTAGGTTTCAATTAAAAAAAAATGTGGTGTTTTAATGAGAAACAGCTACAATAACATTAGAAAACAAAATTAAATTTCGCTACTATATACAAGACTATAATGTACAGATGTAATATTAGTTTTTTTTTTGTTCAAGTTTTGTACATTCTTAAAAATCCGAGCAAGGCTCGGACATCCGGATATTATAGAATAGGAGCGAAATAAATTAGGGCGTAAGTGATATTTTAGTTAAACTTAGTTTTTCACGTATTCGCTGGGAGATTAATAAATTAAGTTCTCACGGGCTTTCCTCGAAGATTCCCAACACATTTTCAATAATAGAAAAGCTCTTTGTGGGGAATAAATAATATTCATTCATTTACTTGTAGGCATTATATAAATATTTAAAAAATGATTTGAATTATATATTTTACAATCACCCAATCTACCTTAATTCAGTCAACACTCCAATTCAATCTTGGCTGCACCATACAGATTGGAAGTTTGTCAAAATATTATATTCCTTCCAAAGATGCCTTTGTAAAGTTACCTAATGACACATATTTTAATCGCGAATTAACACTAATTGACTCACGGCCGTTCCCAATATTCAGTCTATCTCTTACTTGAGATAAAAATCGTAACTATCGTTGACTTTTCTGTCCCAATAAACTTATCGACAGTAATTCACCTTTTCCGTGCACGCTGTCAGTCAATGACAGGACGACGTATAGCTTACCAGCGATATAAAGTTTGTATGGAAATTGCAATTCACGCGTCCCAATATCAGGCGAAAATAATGACCTATCGGGTATATTGGGACAGCTTCAGATTATTGTCAGCTAATTACTGACAGTAGAAGGTAGTAATTTATAGTTATAAGCAAAATAATCTAGCAACTAATTATTGCTAGTCCTTAATTAATTAAACTTCTGACATGTCATCCTTAAATAACAATGATTAATTTTGTTAAATTTAATTTTGTTGTGGAGTCCAATTGATCTGTCACCATTTGATAATTTTTAGATGACGTCAAAACTTGTTAACGCCAATGTGCGAAAGCGCACTACGTCTGATCCGAGTCCGATCCGTACCCGTGAAAAAATGGTCCGGTGTAGTCGTACAACTATTTCTATTGTAGTTTACGCACAACATCCGGCTTCCATCATTCGATTTCTTTCCATCAACTAGAAATAGTTCTACGACTACTTCGAACCGTATTTTCACGGATAAGTATCGGATGTAGTGCGAAAGCACTCTAAGAGTCCAATCTGCGCCGGTTAAAACTATTGTTAATGTTAAATAGCTAAATAGCGACCTGTCAAAAGTTTCAAACAAATATTTGATATTGACTTGATATTTCACTTTTTAACTTTAACTATTCCAAGCAAGGTTAAAGTCAGCGTTACTGTTAACGTTAAATTTGACTTAAACCTTAACTATAACAGCTAATATGATGCAACCCAGCCTTAATCTTGCTGGTATTATGACAGTATATAATTATTATGACTGTTTCTTTTGTTAATCCAGAATGTTTACGATTTCTCTATTACAACAAACACAATTAATTGTCTTATTCACAACTTAAATAAGCTCAATAGTTATCAGATCTTGATTGCAATTTATGTATCAATATACTTAGTCTGGCCATAAAATATACTGTTACACTTAAAAATAAACAAAATGTAACATTTGAACTGGGAATCTGTCATATTTATATAAATGTTCATTGAGTTCTCTCATTTTGGCGCCAACACATTGTACAATACTCTGCGATATTAAAATGGAGTTGGGTGATAAAGAGAACCGAATCGCTGTGATTGTATTTCTCAAAATTGGTATGGAGCGAAATACAATTTTTAAAACACTCCACACGCTTGGTAAAATGTTTGTATACCGGGCTACTAATAGGTACAATGAGACCTCCTCTGCTAGTGACAGAAAAAGATCTGGCTGTCCACGTAGTGTTCGTACGAAAAAGGTGGTCAAAGCAGTAAGGGAAAAAATTCGAAGAAATCCTGTCCGAAAGCAAAAGATTTTATCTCGGGATGAAGATAGTACCTAGAACCATGTCACGTATTTAGAAGATGACTTAGGACTTGCAGCTTATAAGAGACGTACTGGTCATTTCTCAACTGATTATTTAAAAAGAATAGGGCGGTAAAATCGAAACAACTACTGCAGCGGTACACAAAAGATTTTGTTTACGGATGAGATTTTTTTCTTACAATTGGGCAACATTATAACAAACAAAATGACTGTATTTATGCAAAAAGGTCTAAGGAAGCTTCCCAATTAGTCGACAAAGTGCAACGTGGGCACTATCCGACTTCAGTGATGGATTGGGGGGTATTAGCTATCTAAACATCGGCACAAGTGTATCAAGATACCATTCTTGAGAAGATAGTGAAGCCCCTTAACAACACCACGATCAAGAACCAAGAATGGTCCTTCCAGCAAGACTCGGCGCCGGGTCATAAAGCTCGGCTTACGCAGTCTTGGTTGGAAACAAACGTTTCGGTCTTCATCAGAACTGAAGAGTGGCCATCGTCTATTCCCGATCTTAATCCGCTGGATTATGATTACGGTCAGTTTTAGAGCTTTCTCTTAACCCCATGATAATTTGGAGTCCCTAAAACAATCCATACGATTGGCAGTGAAGAATTTTCCCATGAACGAGTGCGTGATTCTATTGATAACTGGCTTCAACGTTTAAAGGACTGTATTGCAGCCAATGGAGAGCACTTTGCATAAGCTTTTTATATTTTAAGGTATTTACCAATAGTAAGACCCGTGTCCAATAATCCACTGTAACAAACATAACAAACAATATAAAGACAAAGGAGGTCTTCAAAGATGCACGGAGAATATTTATAGACATGTTGTCCTTTGGCGACTCCCCCTCATAATATCTACGGCTGGGCGGTTCTGATAATGAGGGCGAGTTACATAACTTATGGGTACTGGCCAAGCAACCCTTTGGATGTTAGTCCTCAGCACCTTTTTGAAGTAATTCCACTTGTTTAGTCTTTATACACCTGGCTAAATGCGTCTTTGACAAATCATTTAAACACCATCGAATACATTATTATATAAACAGTGTATTTATTTTCACTGGAATAGTCTGCTGAAATCCTAATCCAAAAAACATACAGATTTATGTCTTAGGAACCGATTGCCCTTTTTTTGTGAAAACGATTTTGATCCCAGGGCGAAATTTCCATAAAAATGTCGAGTCATTCTTCATCAACGCTTTGATCAATTTGCTGTTGTTGGTAACACTTGATGTAGAAAAACGTGAGCAATACAAAATGATAATGATCTTTCGCATTATGTTGAATAAGCATTCCAAAATCAAAGAATTCAAGCTATTTATAATGAGACTGGCGGTATTTTCTTCTGACATGCGCCAGAAGGAACAGGTATAACGTTCCTAATTAAATTTATTTTGGCGACAATTTTATCCAAACATTTGGCGACAATTGGGACATTGCTCCCCAGTAGAAGAACTGCTCAAGTCCAAGATTTTTTGGAGACAAGGAAAATATATTTACGTATTGAAGACTACAAAACGGGGCCCCTATGTCGGGCCCGGGTGTAAAAACCCTAACTAACGACTAAAATCCTCCTCTCTCCTGATAGCCCTAAAGGCTTTAACAGCAAAACCGGGCGGGAGAAAATAACCAGTGAATATGCAATATATTGAAATGCCCACGTGCAATATTTCTTAAATATCTAGCATGTAAAAGGGATGCAGAAATGTAATTGTTGGAATAAATTCACAATGGGAACAAAGATTCTAGATAGAATATATTAAAACCTATAATTTAAATTAGTTTTTGTTAATAAACAAAACCTAGGATAGTTTGTTCCAACCTTAACAAATTTTCTTAGTTAAAAAAGTTATGCTAAATAATATAGTGTTTTAATCCAATTTGTATTGTTGAATAAACCACAATTCCTTTTAATCAATCCTAATTATTCATATGCACTATCTGTGATTACGTCTATATGTTTATTGAGATTATTTTTTGATTCTAGTCAAACACCAAAGCCACGCACCGAGTTGGTGCAATAGGTATCTTTATATATTTCTACAATAGTTACTGTATTCTGTGCAATATATTATGTGGTAAAGCTATTCAATAATATAGTAGCTCACATCTGATATTTAGTACCCCTCGGAGAAATGATAACTTATTTATTGTATAGCTAGATATTGATTTATGTTTGCAGAATGCACTTTTACCTTAACATACATGTTTTATACCGATGGGAAGTTATATAGTAATGAATAATGATCCCTTGCATAGGATCCAAGCAGTAAGGGATTCCACTGAGGTGTTCTTTTCTACCCCCATGCATAAGTATGAAAGCATTTATGTTTTCGTTTTGAAAGGCGACGTATTTAGTGAAATTACTTCGCTTTTGACTCATGTCTTAAGTATAATGAGTGCAATCGCAGTGGTGGTCAAAATTTTATTTTTTTAAGAATCCTGAGCGGAACTGCGTTGTAGATCGCTTTAAACGTGGTTAAACGACTTGCTTGTCGCATCACATCTTATCATAATTTATCCCTACTAATCTTAATATATATAAATTACGTGTCACGTTGTTTGTCCGCGATGGACTCCTAGACTACTCAACGGATTTTAATGGGGACTACTTCATGGAGTTCAGTTTAGTCCAACTTGAGAGATAGGTTAGTTTTTATTTCGATTTGGGACCCATTATTATTTTTATTTTCAATATTTGTTTTGTATGCACATAATATTTTCTAAGTGACGCATGGTTTGACAGTTCCGCTGTGAAACAATTTCATTATTCAGGGACCATTTCTAACGAAATAATTCTTGATATTTTGAAATATTATTGGCAAATTCCTATTAAAGTTTTTTTTATTATCTACAGGACAACGTCTGTCGGGTAAGCTAGTAAAACTATAAATATGAATGTAAGTTTGTTTGTAACGGTTTCACGCCGGAGCAACTCAACCGATTTTGATGAAATTTTGTACGAGATATACTAGAGCTTGGGAAAGGATATAGGCATACATTTTATCCCGGAAAAATGGATGGTTCCCGCGGGATTTGTGTTAAACTTAAATTAAGTCTATGAGTTATAACTATACCAATAGTAGGTTTAGTTTGCCATAACAATCTTCCTCGAAATAAGATTCATATAATATATAATTCAAAGATATTGGGAACGGGAGCGAAAACGGAAACAGGAACTGGAATGGGATATGCGATAATCTTCAATTCCAAACTTGCTTATTATTTTTAAACCCTTTATCTACGCGGACGAAGTCGCGGGCATGTGCTAGGCAATTATAATTGAAACGCATACAATCATCAACATCACGAAGCATCTACAATGAAATATATTTTCACACGACTTTTCATATTAGAAGTACAATAAAGATGACCTATTGTTAGTAATAACATCGTTAATAGTTAAAACTCTAGCAATTTAAATTACCCTAGACAAATTTTAATAAATTCCTGTTTGCTTTAACAAAACCTCGCTTCGTTTGAGAGCATGAATCAATTATGCAAGGAACGATCGCTTATCTAATACCTCTATACTCGTAGCTTTAATGTTTATGCAAAGTTGTTTATATAATTTAAAGCGACAATTAATCTGGCAATTCTTCTGTCACATCCGGGCGTAGACGGAGAAGACGTGGATTTAATTCCTAATGCGACATTATTAATTAATCAGCGCTTAACACTGAATGTTTCATCTGAATGCCAGATCTGTCCACTGTCTGTTAGTGGTAAATAAAATAACAATTTATTATTTTAATTCATTTGTTAAGATACATAGCAGAATATTATTTGACTGAATAATCAATTTAATGTGTTGCTATTTGATTAAATTACGAGCTGACTCGTTAGAACATGTCCTGTACTTAACAAATAAAATACTGTTTTTTTATGAATTTGTCAACAATATTTCATAACATCAAAAATTATTTCGTAAAATATGCCCCCTGATGTTATAATGAAATTGTTTCACACCAGAACTGTCAAAGCGTACGTCAATAAATTCTCTCATAGAAAATATGAGCAAACAAAACAAATATCTATATATAAAAATGAATTGCTGTTCGTTAGTCTCGCTAAAACTCGAGAACGGCTGGACCGATTTGGCTTATTTTGGTGTTGAATTATTTGTGGAAGTCCAGGGAAGGTTTAAAAGGTGAATAAATATGAAATTTGTGGGAAAAAAATTAATATAAACAAAAATTTGATTGTCCTTTACTGTGTCCACCGTCGTTCAGAAATCAAATTGAAAGAATAATTTAAAATAAATAACTAATTAGATTTTATATATCTTCCTTTCTAAATGATACTAAGCACTTCTTGGCCAACATTCGGAAATATAACAGCTGTTTCCCGATGACATATATTTTGCACACCCGTAAATGATTAGCCTAGATAATTATAAAATAACTATATAACCTAAATATTATATAGTCTGAGAATCGGTCGTCGTCTAATTTTTATACCCCAAAAATTTTTATAATTAATTTTCTTATTAATTTATATGGCTATACAACCTTTGCTGGTTCAACTAGTAGGAAATAAAAATAATTATGGGTTATAATCGAAATAAAAACTATCCTATCTCCGAAGATGGGCTAAAATGCACTCCATGAAGTAATCCCCATTAAAATCCGTTCATTCTTTTAGGAGTTCACTGGATTTATATTATATATAAATAATATATTAGGATAAATATATATATTAGGATTATACATAAAATAACACAGTTTTACTTCATATCCAGATGTATTGAAGAGTTAAGTCAACAATTAACACAAGACAAATAATGAAATCTAAGTGACTGCCGTTCAAAATAAATACTTATGTTATAGTAGAACCTTGTATGTGAAATTGGCGTTTTGTATAGGAGGAATTTGTTTAGACGATATCAAGACTTGATTGTTATCAATAGGAATTTCAGAAACAGTTGTGCTAGAAAATACTATTTTTATGAAGAAAGACCGGATACAAAAATCACGTCTTGCGTTTATTACTCATTCGTTGTGCCTTTCTGACCCAATATGTATAAGTGTTTGACGAGATTTCAATACCAACAGGCAGAAGCGATTTTTGTACCCAAGTTTTTTATAATTTCAATAGTGAATCTATAAATTATAGTATCAATATACTTTAAGTATTTTTAACGGATCATTATTAACAAGAGATTTAGAAACGATTATTTTCTCCTTTAATTTATTGAAGTGAAACTTGCTTAGAATCGTTGTGATTTGAAATTCGATGAAACAAAAAAGCGAGACGATAGAGACACAAACAGGTAAATGTATAGGATTTAGCCGGCGAGAGAGTAAGATAGAATATATTACACGTTGTCGGTACCTAAAATGATTTAAAGTGACCGTAAAAAGAGATACATAAATTCATAAGATTTAACGTGGGAGAAAATGATATAGGTAGCATTATACCATTATTATGTTTTGGTACCAATCGTTCATCGTTGAAGAAGAATTTGTCTTATGTATGACGCGAGCATACCTTAAATTATTTTGACGTCGTGCACAGTGGAATTTCGTAAAATCCGTTCTTAGCTGACCTCTACTCGGCGAAAGGAATATTCCTACCAAATTTCAAGTCTCTACGGCTTATGGTTCCAGAGATATCATGATGAGTGACTATATACGTGGAATCTCTTATAAATATAGATTACACATGTGTAATCAAAGTTGATTATGTAGCAATAAAACGATAAGGATTAAAATCCTATTTGTGTAAGCAGCGTTTCATTACTGCTTTATAATTGCCAAATGTTCAAATTACTAAAGAAGATATAGTATGATATCCTTACGAGATAGACATAGTCCATCGGCGACTTTTCTATAGACCTATATAAGATACACAATTCCACCATAAATTATTTTGTTATACCTCAAAGGGTTTAGACATTTTAGTTGAAAGCTCCCAGACGGCTATGTTTTTCCGCCACCGCGCTAACTATCCGTCAAAACAGCATGAAAATCGGTGGTGTAGTTTTTGAGTTTATCGCGAACAGACAGACAGATATATGGGGCGGAGGATTTATTTTAATTTATTTATTTTTATAGTGATATTTGAAGATTTCCACGAATATGAAGTTGCGTGGAAAAGCTAGTATGGATACACAAAAATACAAATTATATAGGTGAAGTAAAGTAAAAACCGAGGAATGCAACACAAACGGTGATAACAAAATGTGACGTCAATTTAGACCAACGAAGAAGATCCATGAAGATATCAAATAAAATTTGCGAGATATTTGTACTAAGTTTCAAGGCTTAATTAGCAGTAATTATTACACAGGAATCCACATCTTTAAGTGATGTGAAAAGCTTTTGTGAAATTTACCTTAGATTAAGGATTGGTCTCCGCTGCGCTCTAACTAGTTACCGCACTACCTAAGAATATTGTTCTTATTTTATTACGGCAACTATTAGATGCTCGTGTACGTGGCATTTTGACACTCAGTAACATCTTTCAAATTTTGTAACATACGCTTCGTGTTATTTTACATTAAAATTGTAATTTATTTTTTAATTGTACAATTAATAAATTTATTAATTGTAATATGTGGCACGTCGACGTCAAACATTGTTCGAGACTGGCTCGAGTACGCCCACTTGGGCGAAGTATTAGTTGCCGCACTTTGCGACTACGCCTGCGGTATCTAGTTGAAATGCAGTGGAGATCAATCCTTAATTTAAGCCATTTACTAATCTCTATATTTTATATTCTCTATTGGATTGTAGCTGTGAAGATAGATTACGTGTATCTAATATATAATATACAATACAAAAACAGATAACAACATCATCAAACAAAAAAAAAATAGAAAAAATCGTTGAATAAGGCGTTACTTTGCCGAAATCCATAATTATTATCAAAATGATGTGTGATTGCTTGAGTGTAAATTCCGCCAAGATTTGTCCTACACAAGGCATCCTCGAGAGATTATGAGTCGCAAAACTCTGGCACGAGACTAAAACGAACTTAAACCAATACCGTTCTATCGTATCAGCTAAATTTCAAACTCAAAGAGAATGCCTGTGGGCATCTCATAAACGTTATATTTGATTAGTTGGCTTGTTAATGCCACGTAAGTGAACACGCAAACTCATACTCGTACGGTACGGTACACAACCACTCAGTCTGAACAATTTTGATACAAGCTGAACATTATCAGCTATAGATTATAGTACAGGCTAATTATAGGCAGGAAAGGTTTTGTCATGGTGCCTGTATTTTTATTCTTTATCGCTTTACTGGTAATAAATCAAATTGGAATCAAAATCACTTTATTCATGTAGGAAACGGAAATGACACCTATGAATGTCAAGGAAAATGTTTTTCTTATTGATTCTACTGCTTCGTAAAGGGTTGAGCTAATGAGAAATGAGTAAGAAACTCATTGTCACTCTTTTACAAATCATTTCAATTACAACATATATGTAAAGTGATGCAACAAACATACTCAAACATCAAATAGTCAATGACATACACGAGTAAGTCAAAAAAGTTAATGTAAATTAATACAAAACATAAGTTATTGAGTACAGTAGCTGCATCATCCATATAGAAGCCAATATTGCTATTAAGTTATTGCTATCGTAATAACATATTGCCATATAAAACATTATTGTCTTATGTTAGTATTAACTGAGTGATATTATGTGAATATGGACGACAATATCTACTGCATACATGAAGAATGTTCTGTTAATGAACATTATATGCGACTTAGAGGTAATATAATTTAAAGTGAGTTATGACGTATGATGTCACGTTGGCGCTGATAACTTTATCATGAAAATTATTTTTACCGAGGCAACAGTACAATGATTTAATATCATCTGTTACGGATATGTAGTTATGCCATCAGCAAAAACCTACATACAAATACCTACATATGGAAAATGAGAGATGTAGAATAACAGAGCTGGCATTATTTTTATTTTTAAAATTTTAAAATAATGAAAATAAGATTTTTGCAAGATTCGCAATAAAGTTAGTATAGACAACGTTGTGGGCAGAATAAAGTCTTATTAAATCAATTATTTAACTAAACCATAATTATTATAAAGATCGTGCAAGCCGTTCTCAAATTAAAGAAGGACATACAGTCAAATCTAAAAAAAATTAAAAAATCCTAGAATTTGTGTCATCGAATCAAAAAATGTAAAGTAATCACACACACAAAAAATATGTTTTATACTTTAGATTAATATAAAATGACGACTTATGATAAACTTTTACGAACAAATTGTAGTATCAGAAATTTATATTGCGAGAGATAGGATAATATCGTACAAACGGGATTACTGCGTATGTATATTATACAGGATCAATATTATAATGTAACTGCAATCTTAATGCTCAATACATCATTCATAGTCACCAGTCATAGGATGGCCTTATGTATATCTGAGAATGTGGTTGATTTTAATCTGACTCTATTGATTATATTGAAAACAGTAAATCGAATGTCACACACATTTGGAGGAGCAATATTGCAACATATGGTCGACGCCACTGTCACGTTCAGATAGCGTGGTTGTGTACAATTAACTAAATGGAACTGCCTTCTGTTATAACGACTACCGTACCCTGTCGTGGCGCCTTCTTAAATTAGGCGCTTATCACCGATCTTTAGTGAATAGAACTATAGACGAGTAACCGTTAACTGTTCGTGATTTTTCATTTGCGATGCTTTCACATTTCTAGCAAAATAGACATTTTGTAGCAAATTGACTTATGTGCCCATGTACATACATAACATAATTGAGAATATATTAAGAGGCAACAGTTAAGGTGTTTATTTCTTTAAATTTTGTCCTCAATGATTCTTAAGGCCAAAGATGGTATTAATATCGGCAGCATTGCTAGACTAAACTTTAGATTTAAATTCCCCTTGCGTTTTATAAAAGTATTCCGTTAAATATTATTCAGAGGATCGTGGTAAAAGGGTAAACTTGTTTTATTTAAAAGCACCGACGATATAGAGCAATGAAATATAGATATAATATTCTTTATTTACGATATGGAAATCGGTAAATATGCGGTCGGGAGCATATCATGTATGCTTAACTTTTGCATGATTATGTGTCTTTGATAACTTTACCATTTTAGATATTACTTCATAAATATATTTTAATATATTGCTTACCAAGAAGTAAAACATAACTTAAAGAAGCTCATGTATCATACAAAACTTATTGGAAATGTTTATAGATAGTGTATTTAGATATAACCAATATACAATATTCAAATCATTCTACAATAAAATAAAGTTTCGTAACTTGTTGATTATAAGTGTGTTACTTAACAATGACAATATGGACTAGTACTACTTTAGATCATTTATACGTCTAGATAGACTATGACAGCTGTATGTAATAAGAAAGAAGAAATAAAATATAAATTAAGAGAATTTCATAAAAACATCACGTAGGTATTTAATTATTGTTGCAACAATTTTTGAAGTGTAAGTAAAGAAGTTCTTTATAATCGTTGTTTTTTGAAACTCGATGAAACGAAAAAGCGAGACGAAAGAGGTGCCGTTCCCAACTATATCCCAGGTTTTCTAGGGTGGAAAGAACGAATTTAGGATCATTTTTGAAATCCAAGATGGCTGCCGTGAAAAAATTATAATTTCAACAATGTGGATATCGTATCCGAGGTTCTCGAGGGTGCAGAGAACGAATTTGAGATAATTTTTGAAATCCAAGATGGCCGCCGTGAAAAAGTATGCTTTCAACACTATGGATATCGTACCGAGGTTCTAGAGGGTGCAGAGAACGAATTTGGGATAATTTTTTAAATTCAAGATGGCCGCGGAGAAAAATTCTTTTTGGGCTATACATATACGTGGTGGTTATAATGATAACCCTTATGCCAAACTACTTATAGGCATCTTTCGGAAATTGTTGTGCCACATGGAACCAAAATCGTTGAAATCATAAATTTGCACAACGGCCATCTTGGATTTAAAAAATTATGCCAAATTCGTTCCCTGCATCCTCGAAAACCTCGGAGTCGATATCAATATTATTGAAATCATAAATTTACGCGGCGGCCATCCTGGATTTCTCAAACAATCCCAAATTCGTTCACTGCACCCTCGAGAACCTCGGATACGATATCCATAATGTTGAAATCATAACTCTGCGCAGCGGCCATCTTGGATTTAAAAAACAAAATGGCGCGTTACTGAAGATCGTGTAATTTGCTATAAAATTTCTCTCATACGTCGATAAAGAAGTTTCACTTCAAAAATATACCGACGTATTGAGATCCTCCTCATTTTTTGAAGTCGGTTAAAAAGAATGGCCGTTAATGTTGTCACGAGCTCAACTTTTTCCTAACATATGGTAAATTCAGTAATTTAAAAGAAATATTTATAGTGACTATTCGTTATCGCTTAGCTTAAGCCTAATTGAATTAAGATTGACTTTGACTTTGAATACTTATAATATCATGTGGTGTCGTACATTATAGCCTATCTTCCAATAAACACAAAAGACTATCCGAGCGGAGGAACTCGGGGTATATACTCGTAGTACTTACATAGTTGGCAACATATTTTTTTAATGGCGTCTGTTTTGTTTACAAAAAGTTTTGCTTTTTTGAAGAATGTATAAGCATATATTAAAAGTTGTGAAATAGTTTTTTAATTTAGGTGTGAAATGTGATTTTCTTATCATAATATTTATTATAAGACGCTTTGTGACACCCTTTCACTGCACAGAAAGTCATTTATCAATTAAATTTCGCGCACTGATTGTTCTGGAAGTTGACAGAACGACACTGACGCGGCGGGAACCGCATGTTGTCAGAAACATTGAAACTGCTTCATTTTGCTTGCGCCTACTCACGATCTGAGCGTTATTATTCTAAGCTGTCAAACATGAAACAGCCTAGCGTAACTCTCTAAGAAAAAATCTACTTACTCGATTGTATGAAACGTGCAGTCATTGATAGATTGACAGATCTTGTAAAAAGCGGAGATAGCCGATATCCACTACGTTTTAAGCATCTGTTCGCTTTCAAACTAAGCCGGATTATACTTCGTGGCCAATCGAGATACTGTAATTACTACTATTTCAAACTTATGTCAAATCACTGCACGTTTCATACCAAACTTAATTTCAATTTTTACCCGCCTCTTATAACGTAGTATTTACATACCCTTTGACATCAAATACTAGTCGTCAAAGATATTTAAGTCGTTAATTGCTTAATTTTTCATACAAATACGTTACGAACGTGTCAGTTTGATCGTGACGTGAGCCCTAATCTTTTCCTAAACTATTTTTTGCTTTTTAAACCAAAAATCAGACTACAACTACTATAACATACATACATACATACACATAGTTGAATGGAAAACCTCTTCTTGTTTATTGAGGCAGTTGATAATATTAGGTGCTTATATATCATGCTATCTTGTATTTTAAAGTTAACCTTTTCAATAAATTTTCATTCGAGGACTTTACTGCCCCAACGGCCATCTGTCCACCGAAATACGTGCCCTGCCCACTGCCACTTTACTCTCGCCGTCATTTGGACTATGTTGGTAACTTTGGTTAGTAAAATTAATAATAAATTTTAATAAGTTCTGTTCGAACAAGACTGGATCCTAAACTAGAATTTTTAAGCTTATATTGACGAGTCGCAATGGCGGTACATCTCAGAATGTTGTGTATTTCAGGAAACCTTGGCGGCACTGCATTGTAGTCTCGAAGCGTATCACTTAACATCGGGAGAATCTCTTGCTTTTCTCATCACGTCATCTCATACAAAATATACTTCAAAAAATCTAAGTAGGTCTTAGTAGAGATCATTTCACTCTTGAATTACTATTTTCTTCATTATATGTACAGTACTAGTGGTATGAAGTACATAAGTAAATTTAAAAAGTTAAGAATGTCTCGTTTCTTTCGCTATTTTAATTAAAGAACAAACGAGATTGTGTAAGTGATATTGTTAGAAGGTGAAGTGTTGTACACAATGGTTGCAGCGGTCTTACAATCTCACAAATACCTCACTACAAAGCAACACAATAAAGTCACATATTGTATTGTCTTCTCTGTGTTCTAATTACAGTTGTGAAGATTCAATTCGGGCAAGTTCGACATGTCCAATTAAAAGTTAAATCTGAAGACTGTTTCTTGCCCGCCTTTGCGAAATCATAATATCAGATCTGAAGCAATTCTATGAACAAACAACAGATACTGATCCAAATAATACAATTTAACATTATAATAATATGTAATCAGAATATTTAACGGAATATACGGAACGGAAATACCATGGTGTTTGTTTTTCCTTTTTTGTTTTTCAAAACGATGAAAATGAATAGTCGAAGTTTTGGTCTCTGCATATTGATTAATTCGCCTGCGACATTATGATACTACCGGGTGTACCGACATGAATAAATCGCTAATCTTGAAGATATGGTAAGAAAAATGGAACAGACTATCAAAATTATTGATGTTAATTGTACAAAGTTTCAAATTAATCTAAAGAATTTAAAGGGGTCTAAAATCAAGTTCGAAATTCTTATATATAAGCTACTAAATGCAAGATAAAATATTGGAGATATTCAATTTTACGTCTCTAGGTAACAGACGCATTGAGATTAGAACCTTAACATTCATTCCATGGGTCCGCTCTTTCCCTCAAATAATTGCTAAGAGAGGGCAGTTTAAAGTTAATATGTCATTGTATTTTTTGGATGTGATAACTAATTATGACAGTAACCACGACCATCATGTTCACGAAGCATCCTTGGATCTTCGGTATCCATTACAAATTAAGTTTAAAAAAGATTAAAAAGTGCTGCATTGGCATGTGAGTTGTGACGAACGTTTGAGTTATAAAAGTCAAAGTCCAGTGCGGCGATTGCCTCATGTAGGTACTTCATACCTTTATGATTACTAATTCAATCCCTGACCTACTGATATGAATGGCTATTTTTATTCTAATGAACAATTTGTTATCACTATTTTTGTTTCATATTTGAAACGTTAAGGTAAGTTCAGACCTCCTATCAACGAGTGTGGCTTTTTCAGTATGTTTGTTTCATCAGCAGCAGTAAATTCGAAAGCAATATTTTTATTGATTTTCGTGTTTTTAGTATTCTTAAGTGTAATTCAGTTGTTTGGAATCCACATGAGAGCAAATATACTTTAATGATCGAACAAGTCCAAAAACTGTTCCTTAGAAACTTGTATAGGAGACAATATGGAAACTATCCATTTACATATCCAACACTCTTTACATGAACATCTGCGCTTTGATTCACTGCAGTTACGTAGGTATGTGGCTCTTACTAAATTTGTCCTCAATATAATTCGTGGCAGAGTGGACTGCACAAAATTATTACAACGTTTACTGCGTTTCTTTGTACCGACCTCGTACATACGCGCGTGGCGACACGCCCTGTTAGCGCAGCCGCTTGCACGCACACAAGTGATATCACGCCATATTATGTGTAATACGAGCCATCTGTTTTCTAAGCTGTGTACTTGAGGTAGCACCACAGTGTGATGTTTTTGCCATCTCGATGGGATGTTTGGTCAAAGAATGTAAGAAAAGATTTGGAAGTATGATGCTTGTAAGCTCTATAAAATAAGATACCTACCTAGTTTTATAATTTTGATTGTATTCTTTCTTTAGTACAGTATCTTTGTAACGCTTTAGATTTTATCTGCAATGTTACATTGTTTTTTTATTATCAATAAATAAATAAATTTTTGTGCAGTTAGACATTTTTGCCGTACTTTTAAACAGATCTAGTCAACTTCAATCACAATATCTAAAATAACCACCTTATAACTCATAATGATAACATCAACAGTGGGCTTACTAGCTCTACTAGTATTTCGAAAGTCTTCATGTAGAGTGTAAAGCGTAAATTCCTCAGTTCTTTTAGCGGCATGACAATATACGTGAAAAGTGATGACCTTTTGTTATAACTGTTTTTAGTATGAATACTAATTCTATTTTTCTCGTATAAGATCCATAAAGGAGCCTGCCCATTGCCATGTCATACCATGGAATGTTCGAGAATGAGTCAGGTGACAAATTTTCTTTGTATCAAAAGTGCGATATTTCTTTTTTTAGTGACAGTAAGGGACGGGACGAGCAGGGCGTCCATGTGATGGCAATTGATACACCCTGCCCATTACAATGCAGGGGCCTTCAAGACTTCAAGATACTTGAAAAACCAAATTATCTGAGCGGCAGTACAATTGCGCTCGTCACCTTGAGACATAAGATGTTGAGTCTCATTTGCTCAGCTACGGCGCCTTTCTAACTGAAACACGATAATGTTTAGACATTACTGCTTCACGGCACAAAGAGGCGTCGTTGTGGTACTCATAATCTAGCCGGCATCCTGTGCTAAGGAGCCTCCCACCGGTGGGAGTAGTTCTTCCACTAGACCCATTCATCACTGACCAACACCATCGCCACAGCTGAAACACGATCTACTACGTGTTGTATTCATTACAGTTTGTTATTTTACGTGATAAATTCAGTTTGAACCAAAATTTATGGACGATGCCAAAAGAGCGAGATATCACTTAAGAAATAACTAACTGTTAAGATTTGAAAGAGCGACATCCCAAGTCAATTTCCTAATATAATTATTGGGTTTGAGCAGGTTATCAACTATGTTGTAGAACCTGTGGATGGAGCCACAACCTAAGAAGAACTACTTACAAAACATGCGAAGATTTATAATCAATGCGTCACTCGGACGGGTGGCTCAGTTGGTG
The DNA here is from genome assembly GCF_905404315.1 of Leptidea sinapis. Lineage (NCBI taxonomy): Eukaryota > Metazoa > Arthropoda > Insecta > Lepidoptera > Pieridae > Leptidea > Leptidea sinapis. Next base: position 12,502,214 of record NC_066270.1, on the reverse strand, counting down.
AGAACCACAGAACAGTTTAATTTACCTGTTCTGTGGTGAGAACGTTTGGACGGAACCCAAGTACAAAACGAAAGTAGTAAATAGTATTTAAAAAGAAACAAAAACATCACGCTTTTTATAGAAAAACCAAAGAGAAATATAAAATATTTCAGGTTTAAAATATAAGGTTGGTTTATTTAAAAGCGTGTTTTTTTTTGAACTATTATTGGCAATGTTGAATTAATAATTCTTTTTGGTATTCGACAAATTCGTATTATTAGCAAAATTGATTAAAGATAATGGTTGAAATCAATCAATTCCTGCCTTATAGACGATAGATGAAGATTATATAATAAACAAAATACTTATTTTGCAAACTGAAAATGTAATAATTTTATCAAATTATTGTATTATCATCGGTCCTCGATAAATCTACGAAGTTTGAACGAAATTTGGCCGTTTAAAGTGGGTCAAAATCGCGCCCGAATGAGTCACAAACAAACATACATACAGGTGAAGCTAATAAAAAGCGTGTAAAAAAAGATATAAAATATGGTTCGTCAGCTCCGACGCACGATTGGAGTTTACTTCTCAAGAACGATTGTCTTTGAACAGGTACTAAACAACATTTTTACATACATGTCATACAATACATGTCATATTAATGTATGAATTGTAACATACTTAGTACCCACGTGCTTATCAGATTTTCCGGCACTATTATTTACACCACTTTCTTCCATAATTTATAGAAATTTCACTTAACTTTATGAAAGTATAATAATAAATCAATTTCAATAATATAATAAAGCTTCAAAATACAAGACAGTGAAAGGTGCGCGAGAAATGATGCGCACCAAAAACGTTACTATCCCATTTGATTAGTAGGTTTTACTCTCCATATTTTTCACATACTGGGCGCCTTATATGAATATCGCTTAAGGAGTTAACACCAATAATCATGACACAAAGTTATTTAATAAGCTGTTTACTGTACTGCATGAAAAACATGTAGATAGTTCTAGGTTAATTTAGTTTGTTCCTTATTTTCAGAAAGTCTGGCTTCGTTTGAGAGCACGAATTAATTATGCAAGGATCGATCGCTAATCTGATCCTCTAAAGACCTCTGTTACTTCAGTCTTTATACCCTCTATAAAATTTAAAGCAACCGTCGATCTGGCTATTTTTCCGTCACATCCGGTTCTTCCTGATGCCACATTATTAATTAACCAGCGCTTATACATTTAATATTTCACCTGAATACGGGATCCATCCAGCGCTTCACTGTAATACCTTTGATAGCATGTTTATTATTTTTTATATAACAAGCCTTTTGTTAAATTATTCCAATGCCATTTTATCACATATACGTCCTTACATATATCAATATATGCAATTTGTTTTAAATTTTATGGATATTGTTGTTCTAATAATGATGTAGTGTACAAATACACAACAGGAATGAAAATAATCACAAATACGCAAATCCATTTAAACAAATACTATGAATATACAAATGATTTAAGTTCTCTTTAGTGTTAATTCCGCCAGTATAATTATGGATTTCCGCAAAGTAACGCCTAATTCAATAAATCCAGTGTCCTGATGTTTGTTTCAGACTAGTAGAACAAAAGTTAGCAGACTGTAGTAAAACATTGTCGACCTGTTTAATGTTTGATACTTATATAGTTTAAATGCATAGAGACCATCAAATCATTTTAAATGCAGTACTTAATCATAAAAACTAATAAAATTCCACTAAAACCATTTCGTGAACCTTTATGTGGTTAGTTAGTTAACTTTATTATATTATATGCTCATTGCACGATGCATGATAAAGTGATTAAAACGTTTTATGACATGGTCGACTTAATTATCCACCATGTTTGATCTACTTATAATCTCTTTGTGACTTACGTCAGTTAAAAACTTTATTATAAATCAAGGTTCAATTTTAAAGGAATCTTGTAGAATCATCTTATTAATATGAATTATAACGTGGCAGTGGACCAATATTCTCAAATAAATTTAACACGGATTGTATGTCCAATATTTTATCTGTTTTTATTTTAAATGTTCCTTTATATTATTTTATTTGTTAAGGATTAGAGCGGGGTTTTAACGTACCGTGCTCAGAGCTTATTCTACCGTTTGTATAATAATATAATTAAACATATTAAATATTAAACATTAGCATCCAGCAAATCAATTGGAATCATGTAGCTTGTTGTTTATAATATAATTAACGGTACGTCAATGTTCCAACTAACACAGATAATTAAGTGTGAGAGGCGAAGCGTTAGTTTAGTGTAATGAAGCGGTGAAACGTAACTGAATAATGTGTCTAAAGGTCCGCAGTAACTGCTCTCCTCAGATATACAGATACCCAAATGCAACGAAACAAAAACTGTTTATTTAGAAAAAAAAATATAATTGCCATAATTTTTGACATATTATTACTTAATTTTGTCATGCAAATTTTTCCATTTAGAAACGCGTGAGCAAAGAGTGAGTGAAGGCACTTGGGGCAGGCCGTGGGAAAAACATGGCATGCAAATATATGCGTACTTCTTTTAAGGTTTGACCCTGCGATTTGTTGATAGTCAATGAAAATGCAACTTTAAATTCGATTTGCAGGCGTTTAAAATTAATAACTCCGCAGTCGTCCGATCGCTCACAAGTCCGTCCCATTCGCCCGCCACAGGAACGCACCATAATATCGCGAGCTCGGTTGTTTATCGTCATCGTCGTAACTATTCTAATATTTTTTTTTAAATAATGTAGCATAAAAAACAAAGTTTATCTACTTTAAATACCAGATGCAATAATCAGGCCGGGTTTCTTCCTACTTACTTGACACTTTCGTAACGTTTACACAATTTCGTAAAGTTTAATCAAAACCCATTCAGTAGTTTTTGTGTGAAAGGGTTACAAACTTACATATATACATTATTACAAAATTTAGCATTTATAATACTGTATATTTCTTAAATTATAGCCAATGTGTTATTCTGATGTGTAAACTATATTATTGTAAAGCTTCATCAAAGTCCATTCAGTACTTTTTAACGTCCAAACATTCTTACAATCTTTCGCATATATCATATTAGTGGCATGTATATTTGTAACTCATACGGCTTTTTGTTGAGCACGCATGAATAGCTTGTAGATTTCAGATTTTTTTCCTACCTCCTCGATACTATCGTTATATTTTGGATAATTCACACTATATCTTTATAAATTATAGCCTATATGTTATTCTGATGTGTAAGCTATATTATTGTAAAGTATCATTAAAATATTTTGCGTGAAGAAGTAACAAACATACACTGTGTGTGTAAACACTCAAAAACTTTCGCATTTATAATATTAGTAGGCTATATTGCACATGAGAACGTTTTTACACCTGGGTGCTTGGTGAAACTCCCGAGCCGGTAGTCATATTCATAAAGTGAACGAATACAACGAAAGTTTGTCAGGAATATTGAGAATATTTATTGCACCAGGCGGAGTCAAGCTGCGTTCCACTCTCTTCTAATACAGTTTTTGGCATCGACATCGAAAAATAACAGCTATACTTGAGCGTAATGATCCAAATTTTTAAATTTAACACTGCGAGCTATAAAATATATCAATTAGCTTTTGATAAATATGTAAGAAAAAATAAAATTTTTATAGAGTTCTTTGAAGTCTATGCTGTAAAACTCTGGGTACTTGGATGGAAAAGCCCTATGAAGGCATTTATTATTGCTTGTTGAGAATAATAATTAAAACCATGGATGTTGTATTTCATTTTTATAGTCTCAAGTAGCCGGTACGCCAAAGCAGCAATTCTATGCTGAAGCTCAAGTAAGTACAAAATGAATAAGTAGAACATCTTCGCGGTAAATAGGTGACGAGAGTGGGAAGAAGTGATGAGGTCGCGTCGCAAAGGACGTTTGCCATATGAGTTCCGGGTAGAATAGTCGTTGTAATCATTTCTGAGTAATTTAACAATCATCATCAGCCGGAACATGTCAACTGGGAGACAAAGGCCTCCCCCAAATATCTCCACGACGGTCGGTCCTACGCTGCCCTCATCCAACGTATTCCAGCAATCTTGACCATATGGTCGTGCGTCAGTTCATCTTGTGATGGCCTACCAACACTAGGTCGGCGCTATTCGAGGACTTTTCTGCATCACCGGCCATCTGTCCGTCAAACTATACCCTGTCCACTGCCACTTCAGTTTCGCAATAATTTGGGTTATGTCGATGACTTTAGTCCTACGGATCTCCTCATTTCTGATACAACCTCGCGGGGAAACTTCGAGCATAGCCCTCTATATTGCCCTCTGAGAGATTTCAATAATATTTTTTTTCTATGTTCATTTTTCGTTTCACACTAAACTTTCTCCACTATCATCGCTATTTCTCAATATCCAACTAACATACTTCCACTTATTGATGTTTTTCTAAATAATATAAATAAACCTAACTACCATACTCATAGAACGTCATATCATTTTTTCAAAATGGTTAATAATTATTACCAATACTATAGTATTGGACACATAGGTTAAAAGGCAGGTAAAATTCAAAATATTTAAATAAAAAAATTGCAGCCATATAAAAAATATAGAAAGAAATAAAAAAAAATAACAAAAAAATAACCGACTTCAAAAACACTATTTCAAAACAATATATGTATATAATATGCACTAGAAACTATAAAAATAATCGCATATTTTCATACATTCTAATTCTAGTTACGATTATTGTAATTTTTGGAGTCGGTGTCATCCAAGATAGGCTTGTAACTACATACATTATAGGTGAGATGTGCTTGAGTCGTGAGGAGGTGAGAGGCGAGAGCGGGCCGCGGCGGAAGGACACCGATATAAAAAAAAATTGTAAATTTGTCATCCACTTTGCTAAACGTATGTATAGCAAATTTAAGACTTTTATGGTTTTCTCATGAATGCCACTGTCAGATTTGGACCAATTTACAACGGGACCACACGGGAAGCACCAGCTTTCAAATAAAAAAAGAATTATCAAATTTGGTTCACCCAGTCGAAAGTTTTGAGGTAACAAACATAAAAAAAATATACCGACGAATTAAGAACCTCCTCCTTTTTTCATTCAAGTCATTCAGAAGCATTCTATTTTCTGAACACACTATAAAAAAAATCTATTAAGTGAAATTAAATTCTTGGTCTACGGATAAATCAATAAGACCTCAGCAATGACTCGTAGTTCCACATAGCTTTGCAAAACCAGCACACCCTTATCATTTACCAAATCAACAGAAATATATGCGTGAGAACTGACTGATTGATGGGGCGGCCTAGATTGAATTACATTTCGTATAACCTGACGAGGGTCAAAGATGTGGGTCTTGATGTAACGGGAATAATATTTAACTTTATCTGTAGACTAAAGATGTTCTTGCAAACTTTTAACGACCCAACGTTTCCTATCTTACAAATCAATGAGTTAGTAATAAATAAAGCCAAATACACTTAAATACTAGTGAGAGGCTCCTTTGCACAGGAAGCGGGCTAGATTATGGGTACCACAACGGCGCCTTTTTCTGCCGTGAAGCAGTAATGTGTACACATTGCTGTGTTTCGGTAAGAAGGGCGCCGAAGCTAGTGAAATTACGGGGCAAATGAGACTTAACATCTTATGTCTCAAGGTGACGAGCGCAATTGTAGTGCTGCTCAGAATTTTTGGGTTTTTCAAGAATCCTGAGCGGCACTGCATTGTACTGGTTTGGGCGTATCAATTACCATCAGCTGAGCGTCCTGCTCGTCTGGTCCCTAATTTTCATAAAAAAAAATATTTTGATAATCTTTCGACTATTTTAAAATGATATTTCAAGTTAGTTTTTTATGTATCAGAAAATTGATATCTGTGAACTTGTGACAATTTTCGAGAATAATTACGAATGGCTTATATAAGTTCTTGTAGCCCCTAGCTGGGGCAGAGGTCATCCACAGTGCACCTTCTTCGTGATCGGTCCTGAGAATTTCTCTTGATTTCACTCGAGAAATTTCCGATAGCTTTCATAACGCCGGCCCACATTCTAGCACTGTACAAAGCGCAGGTCCGGCCACATATGGAGTATTTTTATCATCTCTGGACTAGTGCACCCCAGTATCAGCTTGATCCATTTGATTGCGTGCAACGCAGAGCAGCTCCGATTGTCGGGACCCAGTGCTCCATGAACTGCTGGATCACTTGGCGTTGCGTAGAGACATCGCTTCATTGTGTGTCCTCTACCGCATTTATCACGTGGAGTGTTCCGAAGAGCTGTTTAACATGATTCCTGCCGCCGAAGTCCACCTTCGCACGCCACAAGTTAGGATGTCATCCCCACCATCTGGATGTGTGGCGGTCCTCCACAGTACGGTTTTCAAGGAGCTTTCTTCCACATACTACAAAGCTGTGGAATGAGATTCTTTGTGTGATGTTTCCGCGACGATACGACATGGGTACCCTTAAAATAAGCGCGTACACCTTCTTTAATGGCCGGAAACGCTCCTGTAATTTCTCTGGTGTTGCAAGAGAATGTGGACGGCGGAGATCACTTAACACCAGGTGACCCGTACGTTCGTTTGTCCTTCTTTTCTATAAAAAAAAACTTCGACCATGACAGTTCACCGCCAGGTTTGCTATGGACGGCTATGTTTGCGTTTCCCTTGGGGGTTTCTGTCTAGAACTTGCCTCAGCACATTCAATTTGCAGCGTTCAATATTTTGGTCGGTCAGGTCTTCATGACAGCTTTTTCAAAGGTGATCGTATTAAGCTTATTGAAAAGATACATGCGTAGTATTTATTGTAATACGCACTACGACTTTTAAATCGCGTCACTTATTAATGAGTATATTATCATAACACATTTCGTGTATGTTAGGAGAGTTACTGTACAATATGAGCAACGTACGAGTATTTCAAAGAAACGCTCTCTTCTGTTATAGAATATGATGCAAAACTACTGCAAATATTATAGTTTTGTGTGGAAACTTGAAAACCTTTGTAACACTTCTCGCTGGGAAATATTTTATTTTCCGCTAGGGCATCTTACTCACTCTATAAGAGGAAACTTCCTATGTTGCTGTTGATTCTTTTTCTTTATATAAATTAGAATTCCGAATTCCCGCTTAGTATTCTAATTTTATATCTGAATCGAACTCTAGAGTCTAGTCTTGTAACTAATTATTAGTAATAATTAGTTACTAATAATTAAAATTAAAGATTGATAACAGAAACATAATAACAGATACTGAAATCGCAGATACATTTGAAAAGTTTTTTGTCCTCAGTATCCAGGTATTCCTCACGCCTAGTCTTCGGTATCCTGTTTCAGTGATCTCCGCATAACGAAAATCAAGGTATCCTTGGCAGACCGAACATTATACTCCATCCCTGGACTGACGAACGCACGCACTTATACATTTTAATTGCGTAATAGAAATTACAAAACTGAGCGAAGTAGGCTAGGATCAAAAACCTATAGATAAACTCGTCAACACAATTTTATAGTTCTGTAAATATTCGAGCTAATTTATAAGTCACCTATATGTCGCGAATATAACAGATATAACAGATCGTTAATATATATAAGAAACAAGAAAGGACCGAGAATAGAACCCTGTGGAACACCTATTCCCATGGGTTAATAATTTAAAGCAGCAGTGTATAATATTATAGTAGTTTTGTTATGTTAAAAATTACAAAATGCAAGTTTTTAACAGGTTTTGCAGTTAAAACTTAGTAGTAAAATAAAAAAATTAGTCATGAAAAATAATATATATAATAAAGTAGGCTAGGATCAAAAACCTATAGATAAACTCGTCAACACAATTTTATAGTTCTGTAAATAATCGAGCTAATCTATAAGTCACCTATATGTCGCGAATATAATGTCACTACTAGTAACGTTATTAAATTTCTAGCTCTTTAGCTATAGAATTAAGTGCACACCTCCAAAACGTTTCTCTGTCTACTCTATGGATGTTCACAGATTTTATGGACCGCGGTGACTAAACATTATAATTTAATATATATCATCTTTTCAAATGTATTGCTTCTATTTTTTTAATCAAAATAATATTTCAAATAACTTATTGAACGCCCACAAGTACCATTCGAAAATATATGTCTTGGACTTGAGAAGAGCGGGAGCAGAGGCGCCCTTGACTTAGCGGGCCTTTTGCTTATTTTTCATAAAATTTCGTAACAATATTAAAATTTCGCGGAATAAAATCTTTTATTAAATATCGTGAGCTCAGTTTCCAATATATGGTATCATTAAGGAATTAGTTTATGTTATAGTAACTTTCACCATATAAACGATAACTAATAGAACGAGACAATTTTACAATCACACACCTTTTCGCTCGGCCACATAATATGGAGAATTACTTACTTCTGTGATAGGTTACATCTCAGTATCAGCTCGGATCATTGAACTTCGTTGTGCAGTGTGTTCAGAACGACATGGTTACCATCCAAAAAACTAAAAGCACCAAAGTGAATAAGTTAAATGAGAAGCTCGAAACTGGCCAATAGTACTCTAAATGCGATTTCCTATATCTAAGATATAAATGAACTTTTATCAAATTATTATACTAAGAAATTATTAAAAATCCATGCACTATATTATCATACAGCAACGAATTTGTTAAGTTTCTAGTCCTAAGTTTGAAAGTTCTATCCAATGCAATATAATAAGCGCTGTGAAGTTTCAAAAGATGAAGGGTGGGAAAATAGTTTTCAGTACACTGCAAACTGAATTATAGATTCTCCCTTGCTGCGTTATGAAGAATATTTTATCTTATTTGTAACATTAAATACCTGAAGATGAGTAATTAATTAAAGCTAAATATTATTTAATTTTTGTGTACATACAACACTCGTTATTCGAATTATAAAGATTGAAGGAAAATAACTATGCATTATAATGCTTATGTTGGAATTTTGAGAAACTCGCAAAATAATTCTCATCAATAATTGTAAAGCAATTTAAAATAAATATTTCGAGTAATCGATATAAACTAAAAATATAACGGCTTTAGTTCGCCATAATAGTTTTGTGTTGGAAGTTGTTAATAATCATTAAAAAAAGTGAATATTTAATTGATAACGCATTGGTTTCGTGAATATTCTGTACAGAAGTTATATTGTGGTCCGGTGATCACGGACGGGTGATCCTCACAAAGGCGAAGAACCGCCCACAAGTTGAAAACAGGCGTCAACGACGTGCAACTATAGTAATGAAGAGAATCATATAAACGAACTGTTTCACGTCCGTCTTTCAGATTAATACTAAATCATTACATAATTGCTGGTGATCTGTCACCTTTGAGGCGATATATAGCCTCAATTTGAATTGATATCATACTAGGTATATAGTATTCTCTATGTTTAACACGAGTGTTGCACTTTAAATAGAACACTTTTAAAGGATTAAAACGCGTGAATTTGTATTTTTATTTACATTACATTCTTGCGTAAAAGTTATTATTATTTTAGTTGACCCAACGTTTCAAGACCTTACAAAATCTCGTTTTTAACGGGACTGCAGATGAAATGAGTCAAGATAGTATTTGTCATAGGTCATTGTGTAGTTTAGCGCCATTTTTTGCCTCAGAGGTGGTATCATCTCTCTACAGCAAATATCATCTCAAAGTGTTTTATTTAAATGATATTATAATATAGATTCATTAGCATTCATAGCTTTTTAGCTTCTTATTTATTTATTTATTGTCCAATTAGCACGACAGTGCCACTTACACTAATTAGACGAAACACTAAAAGGAAAAAAATACTAATAAAAAATGAATAATTAAGAATAATTGAAATAATTATACAATTTCAATGTTTTCCGCGTACCTTAATATTTCAGAAACTAGGGAAGTCAACACATCATTGAATGGATCCCATTGAGCATTCTTGTCCAAGAGCGCGTTGAAAGATGCCAATGATTCTAATGCGGTATAGGTGCCATGACTCGGGCAACGATGCGATGAAGCGGGTCCACGAAAAGATTATTTTTTCGTGGGCGAAGATTATTGTATTTAGGGACACGTTTACGACACAATTGCTCGTGAAGTTCTGGAGTATCAACGTCTCCTCGTAAAATTCGACAGAGTATTTAGCTGGTCGCAAGTCTGCCTGACCTCCAGGGAATTCAAACATAAATAGCCTAAGAGAAATTTGGTTGGATACATGAAAGGATAATATCCATAGCAATGTTTATGGTGTAGCTTCAGTTCCTGTCTCCGAAAATTTCTTCGAGTAATAATTTTAAATAAATCTTGCCTGCCTGGCAAATAATTGCTTACAAGGGCACAAAGTGATAAATAAATACTTCAAAATATGCGGTGATTAAAACAGTGTAAAAAATAATATAAATGAGGAACATTTAAAATATTCACAGTTATGTTAATTTAACAAATATTGTGAGTCCCGTGTACAATATGCCTCGAGGTATTGAGACGAGTTACATCTCACTTATACGATATTTTTATTTAACATACATTTCCTGAAAAAAGATAGCAGTTTTGAGCGTTTTTATTACTTGGATAAAGCATTTTATTTTTGAAATTATTTCATTTTGAAATAACAGTAGGAATTTTGTATGTTATAAATATTTTGTGACCTTATCCACAGTTCCTTGATAAGAGGAAAACACTGAATGCTTTGTCATTTATTAGCACTGTATTTGAAGGTTTAGAAAACGTGTTTGATGAATTGTATAAAATAAATTTTTCGTCAGAGACAATATACCTAAGAGAATAAATTAAATGAAAACTAAACTTGTGTGTATAAATTCTAAACGTTAATATTTAATATTTAATACAGGTATTTCTTCATTATCATTTTCAAATAACACTAAAAGAATTACAAAAAGTGCAAGGAGGGTGTAAACTGGACGTACTTAAAAACCTAATCATCCAGTACTCTCATCATGCTTAACTCTGGGGTCAACACTCTTGAGTTACAAGAGATCCGTGTTTTTGAGCCAATCTAATCATTGTGAAAGACTTAGAAATGAATAAAATAACATCCTTCGCACGGGCGCACCATGGTACGAGAGCAACTGCACGATCCAATAGTCTAGAGCCTTGACAAATTCATCCATAATCAAATTCAAATATTTTTTTTTCAAAATAGGATTCAAAATCACTTATTGAACGTCAAAAACTACCACCCATTCAAAATAGACTGCCTCAGAACTGAGAAGAACGGTCGCAGGCTTTTTTATAAAATTATGGATTACAATGTAATATCGTACAATAAACATTTATAATTAAAGAGCCTGAGGATGTTCGCTTCATTCCCAGTCTGTAGTATCATTAAGAAAATCCACACAAAAACGCTTTTTAACAATTCTTTTAAATTTCGTAACTCTCTCATCTCATAGCAAACATGTCTGCGCGTGCTGACGCGTCAAGTCTTTATCATCTGCGAGGTTCTCCTGGCACGTGCAGTTTTTAACGATTTAAAAACACAAGACTAAAAGATTAGCCTGAACAAACTTTTATTTTATCTTTCCTTTTTTGGTATGTTTGGCAAAAGTACACAAGTATTAATTGAGAAGGATGTTTACGTCCTTGTTGTTACGTTCAACGTGAGCTCGTATAATGTTAAGATTACGAATGAATGGACGGTCCAAGGCAGGACGTAAAACTTTTAGTGTCCATTTGTATTTATTTGTAGGTAATGTGTATTAATTATATTTAGGGTTGTAATTGATTGAGTCAAGGAATACATTTCTACATACTTAAAAAATTCTAAACGTACTTACTAATGTGATTGATATTTCACTTAAAAATATTTTAGAAACCGTTTTGAAATGTGCATTTACAGATCGTGCATGGTCTCAAATCTCATTACAGATACGGTTTGGTGGTTTGGGTACTCGTAAAGTTTCGGGCGTTGGCTTACCAGCATTTCTAACTTCAGTTCATAGTGCGCAGCCTACGGTTACTAGAATTGTAAGTCATGTACCAGGTAACTCAGAGATAGCGTATTTGAACGAAGCTAACAATGCTAGGCTTAGTATTGCAAATATTTAAAATTTTCCAGACGATTTAAAGTGTCAAAAAGCATGGGACGTGCTTCTTTGTAAGACAGCCTTTGCTGATCTTTTGATCACATCTACTGATAGAATAGAGCATGCTTACTTTTGGCCGTGACACAAATTGAGTCGGGCTTTTGGTTATAAGCTTGGAACGTTATTGACTTGCGTTTTTAGTTGAATCGCTTTCGTAGAGAAAATTTGCAAGATCATTCTTGAAGCAGTCCGAGGAAAACCAGCTACTAAGGTAAGTAATGGTGAATTTACTGCGGTGATAGAAGCTGATTCGCATCAATCTACAAAAAAAATTGCTGTACGGTTTGACTTCAGCATACCCACGATATTTCGTATAAAAAGATATTAACAAACATTACTAGTTATTAATATAAATAGTAATGTTTGTTAATCTTTTTGTACCTTCTGTTGTTTCTATTTTATAAAAGCCAACTCGGATGAAATTGCAGGCTGAAATTAGTTTTAATCATAGTACTACGGTTATAATTTCACAACATCTGCATAACTAAATTGACGTTAATTTAATTTTAATTATATTTTCTCACTGGATTGAGTAAATTGCGTCTGAACAAAGCAATTATCTAGCGTTGTAGCATTGATCGTAAATGTTGGCATTAATTGGTTTTTGCCACGATGAACAGTTTCTACAATGAATGAACATTTGATTGCTACGAAATAACAATGAGATAAACAAAACAATTATTATGATGACAACATTATCTCAACAAAAATCTGAGTATCTAGCGTATATGTTATGGATAGATTCTAGTATCAGCTGTACTTAATATATTACGTAAGTAATCCATGGGTTAAGTAATAATTCATGTGAAGAAAATGAAGAAATGGGACTGGAAATAGTGGATGTCAAAACCCCAGGTCTAAATTGGTTGTTCGTGTTTCAAGAACATTCTTTAGTTAATTTGTTGATGCATCTATTAAAATTTCATCATGATTGTAAGAGCCGTTTCCAACATTTATTTCTTATAGGTACTTATTTTTTATTGCTGCTTCGACAGTGACCAACTCTAAGGAGTGTGAAACTTGAGAAAGCGCATTTTTCCAGGGATGACACCTAGCTAGATTAATATTTCGTTACCAAAAATCGTAAAGTAATTTACATGGAAATAATTACAGAATATTTCCATATTTTGCAAAATAAAGATACACGTAAAGATTTAATATAGTTGCTCGTTTTAGTATATAACATTTATTACTATTAACATATAGAAATAAATAATCCCAAGACAGGAATTCACTTTTTAAACTGTTATCGTAGGTATTCGTTACATTATTCTGGCAAAATAAGGGCTTAATTTATAAATATATAAATAGTGTATAAAGTTAATTTGAGGAAAACTTTTATAAAATTTGTTAAGTTATTTTTAATTTTATGGAAAAAGGAGGACAAACGAGCGTAGGTCACCTTGTGTTAAATGATCACCGCCGCCCACATTCTCTTGCAACACCAGAGGAATCACAGGGGCGTTGTCGGCCCTTAAGGAAGGTGAACCCGCTTTTTTTTGGAGGTACCCATGTCGTATCGTCCTGGAAACACCGCACTAGGCAGTTTATTCCACAGCTTTGTAGTACGTGGAAGAAAGCTCCTTGAAAACCGCACTGTGGAGGACCGCCACATATCCAGGTGATGGGGATGAAATCCTAACTTGTTTTATTTTCATCGCGATATTTTAAAATCGATTGTAATACAATTGAAAATTTTCGTCAACTCTTTTTTGTTATTAGCTCTATTCGGATTTGTCTACAGTTAGCAGAAACTGAGTCTGTTCAATATTTTCGTTTAGCCATCAATTGCTATCAAGAACTCTCGAAACTTCTACATTAGACTTCAATATTGCTCGATCCAAGCCCGCATGCAATGTTAGACCCTCGTTAGGGCATACAAAATGTTATTACATCTAGGCTGGTCCATGAACCTGTCGTTTCGAGGAGCTTGTAAATTAAACCACCGACTTGAACTTTACTTTTGTTTATTGCGTGAGCACTCGTGAATATTAACAGAAGTAAGTTTATCTAGGTGACTTATTCGTTATAATTTATATAATGCAAGTTAAAGCCTATGAGACTCGCGGTAGAAAGTTAGCGTCCGTATCGCGACTCGCGTCCTTTTTTTATCAAGTGTCTGGCGTCTATATCTATCTCCCTCTCTCTTATGTGATCAATTAGCACTCCAAACAATACTGGGTTGCCAATTTAATGTGGATGCAATCGCCACAAACCTTTGTGTTCTCACGTTCTCTCTCATGTTCGACATATTTAGGTCCTTGCAAATCTGTCTAGAACATTATAATATTTTTATATATTATAAGTAATATACTACTAATTTACTACCCTACTAATATTATAAATGTGAATGTAAGTTTGTTTGTTACGCTTTCACGCTAAAACCACTGAAACGATTTTGATAAAATTTAATACAGAGATAGACTGCAACTTGGAAAAGGCCATAAGCTACCTTTTATCGCGAATGAGATGTTTGGAGGGGTTGAAATGGGGGGGTGGAAATTTGTACGGAAGTACGTCATTATCAATGATGATACCATGAAACTTTGTATGTAGGCACGTAATAAGAAATAAATTAATAAAGAAAATAAAACGTAGTTTATAAAAATGTATTAACTACAGCAAAAAAATATAAAATTCTGACCAATGTTATCTACTATTCCAAGCGGACGAAGTCGCGGGTTAAAGCTAGTATTTAGTATAATATTTCATTATAATATTTTCTGTTTGTAAAATACTATCTCTAATTTATTTGAGATCATAATTTCTTACTTAACCTTATAGTTATTCAGATATTAATAATAAGTAGCAAATATAATTTTATTTTCAAGGTAATTTTTGAGTCAAGTCCACGTAAAATAACTCATTTCATATCATCTAAATTAATTGCTAATATTTCGGTGTACTACCAATTAAAAATCTGCCCAGTACAGCTTTACAGCCAAATATAACACCACCATGTTTTTAAAATTAGTTTTATGCACACTCAATATGATTTAAATTCACTACTTAAATTACTGCCAATGACGCACAATAATTAACAATTACAATCACAACCGACGCCAAATATCTAACAGTTTTTGTATTTTATGATCTCGTTTACGTGCGGTTTTTTATTTACTTGTCACATCCAGGTATATACTTCATCCTAATTCTGAACCTTTTGAGCGGAAAATAAGCACGTGATTTCAATTCCAATGACAACCAATTTTCTGATAACCTAGATTAATTTATCTAGGATAAGGTACGTATACATATAAAAAAAATTGTGTTAACCCAATTAAATATGAAAGTTTTAATATTTTGATATGGCTACTGCGCTCTAGGCTCCTAGTTTCTTACAAAGTTGGAATCTAATAAGATAAGTCCTCAATGCATGAAAGACATTATTTGTAATACTTAAATTTGGTATACTTAATCCTTAAAGACACATTCCCGAGAAAAAATGTATGGACAATGAATTGATCATGTAAGGGTTTACTTTACTTAAGGCACGGAGTAATACAAACGGAAGCCATTAAAGAGTAGTTCACATAAATATAAATTGTTATTGCTATCCCATTTCAAAGGAAAATATCCGAATTGGGCAATTACAATGAGAGTTAAACTTTGGTGTCGTTGCCAAAAGCCGTGTTGATAAAGAGTGGAACACAACTTGGCTCCGCTGGGGCTATAAATGTACTAAAGTGTCCTGACAAACTTCTGGTGTCTTTGTTTATGAATTTGATTTCCTACTCGGGATTTACATAATCCGTGCGGTACATATCAAGTAAAACTGATTGGATTATATTAAACTTTATTTTTACCTGATCGCGATAAGTATACGTATACTAAACGCCTTTTTGTATGAACACATCCTGGGATTAAAACGCTTGCATAAAGCCCAGGTTCTCACGATGTTTTCTTCTATCATAGAATCGTTAAATAAATTGAAATGAATGCTGGAATTCTAAAATACATTTTTAGATGGTGGGCGAGGATTGATCCGGCATCTCCCAGATGAGAGGCAACGACCCTAGCTTTTGCTTCACTAATCCTTCACTTGCTCGGGATGATTATTATACTATACATATACATATATAATCACGCCTGTCCCTTTGAGAAAAAAATAAAGTGTAGTGATTTGCATTAGTCACAGTTCAGACATAGTTTCCTGGCTTCTGTATGCTCTTTTATTTTTGGTACCTTTCCCTAACCGTTTGTTAATTCATCCTCTACCTTT
The DNA here is from genome assembly GCF_905404315.1 of Leptidea sinapis. Lineage (NCBI taxonomy): Eukaryota > Metazoa > Arthropoda > Insecta > Lepidoptera > Pieridae > Leptidea > Leptidea sinapis. The sequence goes on along the minus strand of NC_066270.1, from coordinate 12,485,905 downwards.
TTTTAAAGCACTAAGGGATGAGACGAGCAGGACGTTCAGCTGATGGTAATTGATACGCCCTACTCATTACAATGTAGTGCCGCTTAAAATTCTTGAAAATCCAAAAAGTTCTGATCGGCACTACAATTTCGATCGTCTCCTTGAGACATAAGATGTTAAGTCTCGTTTGCCCAGTACATTCACTAGCTACGGCGCTCCTCAGACCGAAACACAATAATGCTTACACATAACTGCTTCACGGCAGAAATAGGCGCCGTTGTGGTACCGATAATCTAGCTGACATCCTGTGCAAAGGAGCGTGTGGGCTTAATGCTTAGATCGATTCTATTCAATATTTCAATCCACATCAACTGTACAAATGTTTGCACTCAGTACTTTCATCCAACCTCGCCACACCACTCCAATATTCTCTTACCAAAACTCTTCGTCACTGGCACTTCTTTTATTCCACATCGCTCTCTTAATCTGTCTTTCAAAGAAACTACATAAACTCGTACCCCGCAAAACACTCATATCTATCGCAATTATTCTGCTTTAATTTTTTTACTGTGACACCCAAAATAGCTTTCATTTGCTTAAGAATCAACATTCATAAACAAAAGAAAAACATAAACATATCCCAAATTTAATTTGTAATTTTAAAAGTAAACTAAACTAAAATTTGTGTGTTAAAAGTAAACATGAACATACAATCTTACGAAGTCTACCAATTGCTGCAGTTGCTGAAATGTTGCTAAGATGGCCAAGAAAATACTCAACAAGGAATTATAATACTTCCTCGGGGAACTTTTACAACGTAAGCATTCTGTAACTTTGTAAATGACTACATAAAGGGCGAGGATTGATATTATTAAGAATTTTGTTTTGAGAAATCTTGATAATAACTGATGTAAAGTCAAATTAAAATTTTACTGTGGGGTCATGCTGCTGACATTGATATAGTGTTTGCTCTGCAAAAGAGAGCTTTTCGTGCTATATATCAGCTTAGTTATAGAGAGTCTCTCAAAAAATTTTTAAAAAATTAATATTATGACTGTTCATTGTCAGTACATTTATGAAAACTTTATATACGTTCACAAAAATCGTCACCTTTTTGCTCTTAATGGTAATTTTCATTACTATAATACTAGAAATAAGGGATTACTTGTTACTAATTCTAGTAGGATTCATAAGATTCATATAATAGCTTTAAGGGTAAATGTATACACTTTTATAATAAAGTCCCAGCCATTGTTCAGGCATTATCTACAAATAAGTTTAAATATTTTATCTGTCGTAAATCCAACTAGTCCACAGCTATATACAAATATTTAAGAGGTCGGAGAGCCTGGGACCGGATTGTGATTATTTCTATGAAAGTTTCTTGCACCGCTTCTTCTCTCTCAGAGCGCCATTTGTTTCTGAAGCGGTAGTAGTATCTAGTATATTAAAAATGACAAAATAATTCTAAAGGAATCAATTTTGAGAAAATAAATGCCTGTAGTAACATTAAAAGGCATAACCTTTTAATGTTTTAATTTCACAACGCTATTGATGAAATCTCCATTCCATAATAAAAAATACAATTAATGTTTCGATGTTTAGTTTCAAGATCATTAACTTATTGAATAAATTTTTAAAGCGTTAAAGTCTAAATCTAAAGCGATTGTAGAATTTCGAAATGAAATAATATTGTATTTATGTAGATTCAGTGATCTGAATGTAATGGATGCAAATTGCAAACTGGCTCGGTCAGAGGTTATCGCTATCCAAAGTTATCAAGAACATCTTTGTTTGACAGATCAGTTAATACAACATTCGCATGTAAGACACTCATCAGTTACATACATATATACGAAAGCTAATTCAATTTAGGTCTCCTATATCTGTAAGTTCTCACGTATATATTTTTGACAAATGATTTGGGTGTGCCTTCCACGTAAGCCTTTGCAGATTTATTTTGGCAGGCATGTGTAACTCTGCGAGTAAGTTACGAAAATAAACCTTCGGGCACGCAGGATAAATCCTGGCTAGTAAAGCTGGGATATCATTCAAATATAAAAAAGAAATAGAAGTCTTTTATTTTCAGGTTGTCCAAGCATGTTGACAAAAAATGGATGGCGGGCGGTTATTAATTATCTGTGCTCGAAAAATATCAGTAGGTACGGAGCAAATTAATAAAGACTTACAGAATATTTTAGGTGTAAATACTCCACTGTATTCTACAGTTGCATGTTGGTGTGATGAATTTAAACGAGAGAGGTCAGCCACTAAAGATGACCCTCGCAAGAGTCATCCAAAAATGGTAGTACGTTTTATATCCGAAAAACTAAGAATTCGACTGGTAGTCTGCAAATCAGTTTATACGAACGCTTGAATTTTTTGTTATGACAATAAGGAACGAGACGAGCAGGATGTTCCTCTGATGATTATAATTGATAAGCCTTGTCCATTACAATGCTGTACCACTCAGGATTCTTGAAAATCCTAAAAATTCTGTTCGGCACTACAATTGGGCTCGTCTCCTTGAGACTTAAGATGTAAAGTCTCGTTTGCCCAGTAATTTCACTAGCTACGGCGCCATTCAGACCGAAACACAATAATACTAACACATTACTGCTTCACGGCAGACAGACAGAAGAAAGACAGACAGAAATAGCCGCCTTTGTCGTACCCATAATCTAGCTCGCATCCTGTGCAAAGGGGCCTCCCACTGGTAATAATGAAAACACGCCATATTCCAAGAATGAACAAATGATACTGAAAATTTCTCAAGATTACTACTACATTACCTAGTGTTACAACAAGATACTGATTCCTAACTCAATATCATACCACAGTGAAAGCGAGGATCCACTATTATGATCCAAACACAAAATTATACTCTATAAATTCCAAATACTCTAATAGATAACTTCAACAAGACCAGCTATTTAAAGTAACGCAGTTAACACAGGTCCTTATTTTGAAAATTTTCAAAGTTACAAAGAGGAAGAAAGAAAATCCAAATCATGTTGCCTTTTATACGTACGAGTATGTTAGACGCTCGAGAGAAACTCTGTGTGTTATGTAACGTTAAAACTGTTTCAAAGGTTTTCAAGTTTCCTTATAAAACTAACAATATTTGCAGCGGTAACAAGTTGTTTGAAAGAACCGGAGCTCACATTCACAGCGTCATTGTCTCGCTCCTCTGAACTTAGTAGCATCAGCACCCACATTGTATTTATTTTTTTCCCATACAATTGTTTATTTCACTGGATTGACAGATAATTTACACAACATATTCGCTTGTTTTTTTTAAACGACTTCCAATATAACTCTTAAACCAAGATAACAAAAAAAAACATCAAGCTATCTAAAACATAATGATAACTATATTCAATTTTCTTAAAACAAAATATATCTATCACCTTTGGCATTACTACAAGACAAATTCCCTCAGACGAAAATTTTTCCGTACAAGTTCATAATTGTATGAAAGTCTTGACTCAAAATAAAGGATGCTCTTGTGTTAACCTTAATAAAACGAAAATAATTAAATACCTAGGAGTTCTAATAGATGAGACTCTATCATGGAAACCGCAAATTGATCTACTGTCAGAAAGGATTAGAAAACTTATTTTCGTAATTAAAACCTTACGTCAGATTGCTGATTTCACTCTTTTGAGAAATGTTTACTTTGCATTAGCACAATCCTTATTAACTTATTGTATTAAATCGTGGGGTGGCGCTCGAAAATCATGTCTTTTGAAGCTTGAACGGACCCAACGTGCTCTATTAAAGGTTATTATTTGCAAACCCTTTCGGTATCCTACTTGTGAACTATACACTAAATGCGATGTCTTGTCATGATGAAATTGAAAATTTGATTATAGCTATACGTTAAATTATTAATTATCCAGCCTTACTTACCCTACCGATATACGCACAACATACAGAAAAAACTTTAAATTTCATTGTTTATTTTATACCATTATCTTATAAAATTATATTATGCATAATAATAGCTTATATTTCACATCTACAATAAATTAATATTTCTATTTATCTTTATGTATACATGTACCCTTATATATTTATCTTTACAATTTATTATCTTTAATACTTTATTATACATTATTACTTTAAAAGTTCAAAATACACCCAATCAATAATACCTTACTATATTATTATATGTATACGCTTTTATGTATTGAAGTAATCTGTAAAAAACAATGTATCTGGAAGTAACTAGTATTAAAATACAGGCCCGGCCTAGTTTAATGCTAGTGACAACTAAAATAATATAAAATACTAGTGGAACCGACAGACGTTGTCCTGTACACACGTCTTAAATTTGAAAAATCGGTCCAGCCGTTAGGAGGAGTTCACTAACATACACATGAGCAGGAGAATTATATTATATGGACGGAATTGAGAATCTAAACCAATCTCAAATTCACTGGAACACACAAAAAAATCATCAAAATCGGTCCAGCCGTTTAGGAGGTAGTTCAATAGTTTTTTTTTTATGGAATAGGAGGAAAAACGAGCGTACGGGTCACCTGTTGTTAAGTGATTACCGCCGCCCACAATCTCTTGCAACCCCAGAGGAATCACAGGAGGGTTGCCGGCCCTTAAGGAAGGTGTACGCGCTTTTTTTGAAGGTACCCATGTCATATCGTCCCGGAAACACCGCACAAGGAAGCTCATTCCACAGCTTTGTAGTACGTGGAAGAAAGCTCCTTGAAAACCGCACTGTGGAGGACCGCCATACATCCAGATGGTGAGGATGATATCCTAACTTGTGGCGTGTCGTGCGAAGGTGGAATTCGGCGGCAGGAATCAGGTTAAACAGCTCTTCGGAACACTCCCCGTGATAAATGCGGTAGAAGACACACAATGAAGCGACGTCTCTACGCAACGCCAAGTGATCCAGCCGTTCACAGAGCACTGGGTCCCCGACAATTCGAGCTGCTCTGCGTTGCACGCGGTCAAATGGATCGAGCTGATACTCCATGTGTGGCCAGACCTGCGCTTTGTAGAGCGCTAGTATGTGGGCCGGCTTGAAGTATTGCCGTGCTCTATTAATGACGCCTAGTTTCTTTGAAGCCAATTTGGCTTTGCCTTCCAGATGACCACGAAATTGGCAATCGCTCGAGATTTCAAGACCCAGTATTCCGATACTAGGCGAGGCTTTGAGGGAAGTGTTGTCGAAGAGCGGTGATACGACAAATGGGGTTTTTTTAGTGGTAAACGCGCAAACTTGAGTCTTCTGGGGGTTAAATTGGACAAGGTCCAATTTTCCCCATTCCGCGACCTTCTCAAGAGAGGACTCGATAGAAGACACAAGTTTCTCCCGGCACTGGTCGACGATTTCCCGAGAGAGACCTGCATGGCCCGTGTATATGGCATCACCAGTGCTGTCGTCTGCATAGCAATGAATGTTGAAGGTGTCCAACATATCATTGATATGCAGAAGAAACAGGGTGGGATACAGCACACAGCCTTGGGGCACTCCAGCATTCACGGGCTTCGGGTTCGAGCAATATCCGTCGACAACGACCTGTATGCTACGCCCAGTGAGGAAGCTGGAGGTCCACTTGCACAAGCTCTCGGGAAGCCCAAATGATGGAAGTTTGGAGAGGAGCGCCTTGTGCCATACACGATCAAAGGCCTTCGCTATATCCAGGCTAACTGCCAGGCCTTCCCCCTTGCTTTCAATAGCCGCAGCCCATCTATGTGTCAGGTATACCAGAAGATCACCTGCCGACCGACCATGGCGAAACCCGTATTGTCGGTCGTTGATCAACTGGTGACCCTCTAGGTATACCAAGAGCTGACGGCTAATTATGCTCTCCATGATTTTGGAGAGCAGGGAGGTAATAGCAATAGACCTGTAGTTTGCCGGATCCGAACTGTCTCCTTTTTTTTTGGATCGGATGGACAAGGGCTGACTTCCATGAGTCAGGGACTACGCCTTTAGAATAAGAGTGCCGGAATAAACGCGTTAGAACCGGCGTCAACTCAGGGGCACACGTTCTAAGCACGATTGGAGAAATGCCATCCGGCCCGCTCGACTTCCTGACGTACAACGAAAACAGAGCTCGCCTAACAGTTTTCTGTCTGAACTGTACTTCAGGCATAGAGCTCTGACACCGCGGGATGGTCGGCGGTGTTTTTCACCGGTCCTCGACACTAACCTATGCGAAACATAGCGGCACTAGGCCGCTACTTCACGCCGGTATTCTGTTGCGAGTGTGGTAATTAACCCCGACGAGTCTGGCCCAATTGTGCTGACGTCAAAAGACGGCAGCGTGACTCTCCCACTTCTAAAAAGCCCTTAGTCGCCTCTTACGACACCCATGGGCCTGGGACTCCCCTATTCTTTTTACGCCCCGGGAAAAGTACAGGGCATAGTGAATCTTAACCATTCTCGATTCCACCTGAAGACACACACCAATCTCAAATTCACTGGAACAACCAAAAACTTCATCAAATTCGGTCCAGCCGTTTAGAAGGTAGTTAAATTATGAATCTAAACCATCCTCGAATACCCTTGAACTCACACAAAAAATTTCATCTAAATCGGTACAGACGTCTAGGAGGAGTTCAGTGACATACACACGCACAACGCACACAAGAAATATATATATAAAGATTTTAACTAACTATTAGATACACTACTTATCCTACGGGATTAGTGGTGCGATTATTTTCAAAAGCATTGTGAATATTTGAAAATTATTTTGATGTATTTGGTGTTGTTTGTCCAGAAAAATGTCGTGTACGTTCCATTACTTGTATTGTTAGTATAGTATAATAATATTAAGTAGAATTAAGTGAACTAAGTAATGTATGAAGGATTTATAATAAAGATTTTTTTTTTAGATTATTAATAATGATAATATAATGACTGAGTAACTGGCTGAGTGGGAGGCTCCTTTGCACAGGATACTGGCTAGATTATGGGTACCACAACGGCGCCTATTTCTACCGTAATGCGTAAACATTACTCTGTTTCGGTCTGAAGGGCGCCGTAGCTAGTAAAATTACTGGGCAAATGAGAATTAACATCTTATGTTGACGAGCGAACGACGAGCAACGAGCGAAATTGTAGTGCTCCTCAGAATTTTTGGCCTTTTCGAGAATCCTGAGGGGCACTGCTTTGTAATGGGCAGGGTATCAATTACCATCAGCTGAACAGCCTGCTCATCTTGTCCCGTATTTTCATAAAAAAAAATATCCGATAAGTAATGAATAACATGACAAATGACATTTCATAACTACTGTTATATTTACCTGAAATCCAATAATTCTGACATATTGGCGTTTATATTATCATTATCGACAAGACGGTAAATATCAAGCTATCATTTCCATATCATATTTCAGTAAAAAACTCAATTTGTTTTTTGCGTTCCTGCAAATTGAAACGATTTATATAATATAAATGTGAGTGGTATTTCTGCTGCATATATGAGAAATGTTGTGTTAGTGAAAACCGTTATAAAAAAATTCAACCGTGATTCTGTTTTTTTTGCAAGTTATTGTTATGGTATATATTTTGTTTCAGATTAAGTGTAATACTTTTTGACAAACAATGAACAACCTCTTTAAAATCCAATAGAAATTCAATGTTATTAGCATATCTATATATATATATAAATGAATCGCTGTTCGTTAGTCTCGCTAAAACTCGAGAACGAACGAACTCGAGTAGTTTTATTTTTACGTTTTACTGTCAGTTAATAATAATATTTAATCAATCTGAATGAAAACTCTAAAAAAAAAGCCGTACACAGAAAACAATTATGTCATCCAGGTAGACAAAAATTTTCATATAAATGTTCATAAAATGAAAACTACTCGGCCAAACAATGTAAAATGTTTTATGGGGCCAAATGGCATCTATTTCGAATCAAACAAAAGAAGAATTACGTAAATCGGATCTTAAATCTCAGAGTAATCGGTGTACATACATAAAAAAAAATACCGATCGAATTGATGACCTCCTCCTATTTGAAGTCGGTTAAAAATATAGATTATCAGAAGGCTTTAAATTGAAATTCAATATCAAAGGAAAACCTTAGAAATAGCGAATCTTTCAGGAAAACTCTGTTTTGTAAGTTGGCAACATCATGTGTAAATTAATCGAAAATAATAATAAAATTTCATTTATACCGAGCATTTCTTTTTATTTGTTTTAAGTTTATTTTATACAAAAGTTTAGGTACTTTATTTATCGTTTGAGGTAGTACGAATTCTGCCGGCTCAGGTAGTCTATATATATATATATAAATAAATTCCTGTTCGTTAGTCTCGCTAAGACTCGACAACGGCTGAAACGATTTGGCTAATTTTGGTCTTGAATTATTTGTGGAAGTCCAGAGAAGGTTTAAAAGGTTGAATAAATATGAAAATACTCGAAAAACAATTTTGATTTTCCTTTGATGTGTCCCCGTCGTTCAGAAATTAAATAAAAATAATAGTTTAAAATGAATAACTAATTAGAATTATTATATCTTTCTAACTTTTTCAGGAGGTAAAAAATAAACTTCCTTAAAACACGGGTTTCCTTAACACACTTAAAAAATGATTTTAAATTTTAAGTTTATTTTTTATTGAATAGGAGGACAAAGGAGCATACGTGTGTTAAGTGATCACCGCCGCCCACACTCTCTTGCAACACCAGAGAAATCACAAGAGCGTTGCCGGCCCTTAAGGAAGGTGAACGCACTTACTTCTTTTCAATGTGAAACTTCTTTTCAAATTTTGTACATAAATTTAGGTGCTTTATCGATTGAGGCAGTTCGAAGTCTGCTAGTTTTTAATAAAAAAAAAGAATTATCGAAATCGTTTTCCGTTATATTGAGCTATTCGTCCATTTCTCACGCACATACTTATAGCAAATATAAGACCTTTATGGTTTTCTCGTTCATGCCATTGTCTAACTGGGCCAAATAGCAATGGGACCACACAAGAAGTACCAACTTTAAAATAACAATTCAAAAAAATTCAAAATTGGTTCACCCAGTCGGAACGTCTGAGGTCACAAACATTTTAAAAAAATCCGACGAATTGAGAACCTCCTCCTTTTTTGAAGTTGGTTAAGAAGAAGACGCTAGAAGATTAGAAACAGTTTTGACTATCAAAGTGCACTCGGAATGAGTTCGACATTGGCAATCAACAACCTTGTGCCTCTAAATATCTAAAACATAAATAATATTAAGGTCTCATAATTGTGCAACCCCGTTGTACTTTGTTACTCGCATAATAGCAGATGGAGTCAGAACGTATTCCACAGAGTCTCCAGACGATACTGAAATTCAAATAATGAAGGCGAAATGGGAGCGACCATTTGAAGCTCGAATGCATTTTATCGTGGAACAGAGCAGTCATAAGTTCACGCGTGGACGCTGGTATCAGACGCACTAAGGAAGAATCTCGAACAATCTACAACATTTATTAATATATTATTATTCTCTACTTCATCTTCATTTTTTTAATTGACTTCAAAAACGAAGGAAGTTCTCAATTCGTCGGTATTTTTTTTTGATTTTATACCTCAGAACTATCGATTGGGTGACCCGATTTTTATAATACTTTTTTATTGGAAAGCTGGTGCTCCCGTGTGGTCCCAAAATAACAATAATGATTGTAACTAAAATTAGATTATGAGATTATCTATTGTTTGGGAATATTTTTTTTGAGTCTGTCGTTTTCTGTTAAAAATTTTTTTACAACTTACTATATAGTATAAATTTCTTTTTGCATTAGTAGATGTAAGGATATACCTTTAAGAAGCTATTGTGATATGCAAATACCTGTTAATATGATTATATATTGTACTCATTAGAGAAATTTCTAGAGTTGGATTCCAAACGGAGAAGGATTTGCATAACTATTATGTGCATAAGAATCGAACCAGGGCTCATATAGTGAAAAAATGATGATCCCTAATATTCCGATGTATGTATCTGAGAATTGTGGTACTGGTGTAAGTCCTACTAACCATTACATCATCCAATCGAGTATTGTAATGAAATTCAGTAAAACATTATAATCGTCCGTTTTCATAATAACACTCCTTTGGATGGTATTATGGTTCCTAGGACTGGTTTTTTTAATCTTAGCAGTAAGCTAACTGTTTCAGAATATTTTATAGAAGATTCATATTATGGGTGTAGATAAAGTCTTGCATGCAACTGTTGATAATTAGTATTAAACTTAAAGAAAATACAACTAAACTATTATGTACAGAGTAAAAAACGGCACTGCGTCATACCGATATTTTTGTAACATTTATGTATGAATGAATATGTATACTTCCAGTGGGAGGCTCCTTTGCACAGAATGCCGTCTAGATTATGGGTACCACAACGGCGCCTATTTCTGCCGTGAAGCAGTATTGTGTAAGCATTATTATGTTTCGGTCTGAAGGGCGCTGTAGCTAGTGATATTACTGGGCAAACGAGACTTAACATCATATGTTACAAGCTGACGAGCGCAGTTGTAGTATCGTGTAGAATTTTTGTGTTTTTCAAGAATTCTGAGTTATAATGGGCAGGGCGTATCAAATACCATCACCTGAACGTCCTGCTCATCTCGACCTTTATTTTCATTAAAGAAATAATAATAATATTAAGTTAGTATATAATATATTATTTATATTAATATGGAAGCGACAGTAATATTTTTTTTAATGATTTGAATATTAAATTATCTACATGTGATATATTTTTGAAGCAAATTATGAACTCATATTGTAAATACGTGTTACGTGATTGTGATCGGAACGATTGTTCCGCTAGAAGAAACACGTGATTGGTCTGGATTTAATATAAATGACACCCATATTTAACATACATCTGAGAAGAATTTGCATAATGACATACTAAGTTTACTAGTTCTGGGAGTCTCCCAGAACTAGTAAACTAAGTTATATATATAATTAATTATAGCTTCGAAAATATATAATAGTTACTTAAAACTGTAAAGTAGATCCTGTAGATAGAGCCACAACCTGAGAGTTATTTTTTTATGGAAATGGAGGACAAACCAGCGTACGGGTCACCTGGTGTTAAGTGATCACCGCACACATTCTATTGCAACAGCAGATGAATCACAGGAGCGTTGCCGGCCTTTAAGGAAGGTGTACGCGAGTTTTTTGGAGTTACCCGTGTCGTATCGTCCCAGAAACACCGCACAAGGAAGTTCAACAAGACATACCAAAATTTCAATCGATGCGTCACTCGCACGCATGGCTCAGTTGGTAAGAGCGCTCGGACTGAGTCCGAAAGGCACGGGTTCGAGTCCCGCATCATCCCTGAATTTTGGATTAAATTGTTAAAAATATGCAAATTATATTCGTATATTTTTAACTGTTTTGTAATTCACCTCAAATGTATAGTTTCTTGGTCGTTTATTATATGATTTAGAAATTATTCCACATTGGACTAAGGTGTGATCTATCGACTATCGATAGCACCATCACTAGATGGTTTCGAATACCAGTTGTAAATATATAGAGCTCAATATGAGCCTGAGTTGGTCTTGAAGATTATAATAATAATATAGCCTTTATTCAGATAGTATAATTTACATATATACTTAGATACTATCCTTAACTAATTATCTATCCCTATCTGTTTGTATATTGACTTCTTCCACTATTTTCTATCTTTAGCTAACCTAGACCATGTCTTGCCTGCTATCGTGCTAAGTTCGTCTGACCATCTCCTGTATTGTCCCCCCCGTTTCCGTTTTAGGTTTCTGAACTTAGGATTCCACACTCGCACGTGACGCTACAACTTAGGATATCATCCCCACCATCTGGATGGGTAGCGGTTCTCCACAGTGCGGTTTTCAAGGATCTTTCTTCCACGTACTACAAAGATGTGGAATGAGCTTCCTTGTGCGATGTTTCCGGGACCATACGACATGGGTACCTTCAATAAAAGCACATAATGTACGCACTTTAAAGGCCGACAACGCTCCTGTAATTCGTGTAGTGTTGCATGAGAATGTGCGGCTGTGATCACTTAGCCCCAGTTGACCCGTACGCTCGTTTGTCCTCCTATTCCTTAAATTAATAAAATAAATAAAAAAAGAACAAAGTTTTTTGAGCTTAGATCATCTATACGTCTAGATAAGATAAGATAAACTTTATTTGCATTGAATAGGTTTCATAATAAGATGGTATAGTACAACTGTTTACAGTTTGCTATTCAGCTCCATACAAAGCATGCAAATGTCAGTGATTTACAATTATTTATATAAATAAGAAATTTAAATATCCATGTGACAATTCAAGAATTCACTTACATTATAATATAATGATGTCAATAGAAATTTTTTAAGAGTTAATCTAAATTTATATTCGGGTAAATTTTGTACACATTCGTATGCGTTACGTTAAAGCAATGAAGTACGTTGTGGTCTATCCAAAACCAGTGTATGACATGTTTTAAACAAATTTTTATGTTTTTTAACGAACATGCATGCTTCCAATATATAGATGCCAATTAGTGTTAATATATTCAACTTACGAAATAGTGGCCTACAAGATTCGTACGGGGGGATACCTAATATAGCCCGAACACATTGTTTTTGTGCTACGAAAGCTCTTTGAAAATGAGTTAATGAGCCCCATAATAATAAACGATATTTAAGATTCGAGGCTACGTAACCATGATATGCTAAAAGAGCTACCTCCACAGATGCAGTTTGGTGTAATCTTGAAAGAACGTAACGGAATTTTATGAGTTTATTGCAAATCTTGTCTATATGGTGAGTCCAAGTTAAGTAGGTATCAATGGTTATACCTAAGAATGTGCTGCTTTGTACATCTTTAATTGATTGTCTTCTGGAATTAATTCTTAAATCTACATCAGATTTGTTTTTGTTTTAAATCCAATAAAGTTAGTTTTTGCTAAATTAATATTTAGATTGTTACATGTCATCCAATTTATTACTAAATCAATTGTTTTATTTACGTCATATTCAAAATTAACAATGTCAGAACTATTTTTAGAATTAACAATAATAGAAATGTCATCAGCAAACATTATGCAACGATGTAATGTCACATTCGGGAGGTCATTAATATATAAGAGAAATAGCAAAGGTCCAAGCCCACTTCCTTGTGGTACGCCACTATTTGTATTCTCGTAGGGTGATCTATATTTAACAATTTCATTTTTCTTATTTACTTTAGTAATTTCAACACACTGCAATCAATTTCTAAGATAGGACGACATCCATAGTAGTGCTAGTCCTCTTATTCCAGATTTCTCAAGTTTGTCTAATAAAATATTATGAGAAACAAAGTCAAAGGCTTTTGACATATCAAAAAATAGTACAATTACGTCATTATTAAATTCAATATTTGTTATAATTTAGTCAATTAGATTAAATCCAGCCAATGTCGTGGATTTATTTTATTGAAATCCGTTTTGATCATTTTTAATTACATTATTCATGGACCAGTATTTATTTATTCTTGTGTACATACATTTCTCAATTATTTTTGAAAGTATTGGTATCAACGTGATTGGTCTGTAATTATCTATATTTGTTTTGTTGCCTTTTTTAAATAGTGGTTTGACTTCCGACTTTTTTAATAACTCGGGAAAAGTACCTTGTTCAAAAGATATGTTGACTAAGTGTAAAATCATTGGGCTAATGTCATCAACGCATTCTTTTAAAACTTTTGTAGAAATTTCATCATATCCAACAGCATTAGAATTGTTCAGTAATTTAATTGTAGACTTAATTTCATTTTCTGTGCATGGCGTAAGAAATAATGAACGTTGGACGGCACAATCGAGACTGTAAGTAAAATTATTTCGGCTTACCTCTTGGTTATTTTTACCTTTCGTAAGGTTAGTAAAGTGATAATTGAAAGTAGCAGCTATATCATCAGGGTACCTTATAATTTTATCATCAAATTTAATAGCATCAATCTGACCTGTCTTTATAGTACCCGATTCACTTTTTATTATGTTCCATGATGCTTTTGCCACATTTTTGTGATTAGATATATATTTTTTATTACAATTTATTTTTGCACACTGAATACATGTTTTAGGACTCTTGTGTAGTTTTTGTATTTTATTTTGTGCTTTATACATTTTTTTTTGTAGTAATTTATTCTTAACTTACTTTTAATATTACAGTTATTTTTGATACCCTTAGAGATCCATTTAGGAGTTTGATAACAATTAGTTAATTTAATTTTTAGTATCGGAAAAAACAGCTTGTACAGAAGACACAATAAATCGTGAATTATTTTAAATGCTTCATCAACATAGACAATGGCAACTGTAAAAAAGTTGAAAAACATTGAGTTTTTAGCACTAACACTAATTGAGGTTTTAGAATTAGCCTCTATTTTCAGGAATGCACGCACACTAACACAAAGTGTCATACAAATCGCGAGTATAAAACGTAGCTTGTCACGCACACTAAACCTAATATTCCTGGCCTAACTATCTCGACGTATAAATTATCTAAGGTTTAGAGCAGAGATCGACAATTTTGCTTTCATATTTTTTTACTCAAATACTGCTGTTTCAGGTTCACTCTTGAACAATGTTATTCTTTTCCACATCATAGATATTTACTGAGTCCATAGGAGTGGTATTTGATAATGGATATAATTTTCAGGACTTACTTTCTGCAAATTATAAGTTACATACATAAATTAAGATAACGATAGTTAAATTTAAAAAAAAAATGACTTTTTAATCCAAATTAACGACATGAGTAAACAATATTAATTGAAAATACACTATTATTCAAAAATATATTTTTTTAAAGTTTTTGTCGAAAGAAAGTTCTGTGTCAAATAAAATGAAAACACAAATCAAATAATTTGAACATCTTCTCGGTGGATCACTAATTCTAATAAAATAAATTGAACTCCCTGCTTATGAATTTCATTTGTCACAAACACAATATTAATGAAAAGAGATTCTTCCGAATAAAATTTATGAACTGTGGTCTCATTGTTTATTTATTACCCAAGCTACAGCTTGTTAACTTTATAAAACTTCTCCTGGGAAATACACTTTTAAGTTGAGTCTCTTTAGGAGTAGTGACTCCTGATTACAATGCTTAAGCTATCATATTTAAATTAATATAAGATAAATAATTTCTTTTCTTTTCTGGGATTCATTACAAAAATAGAACTGAAAATAAAATTTTATGAACGATGCGGGACTCGAACCCGCGACCTCTCCGAAGTTCCGTGTGAGCGCTCTTTCCTTCTTTCCTGCAGATGAAACTACAACCTGAGAGTTAAGCAAAGCACACAAAATTTTATAAACGATACGTCACTCGTACGGTTGGCTCAGCTGGAAAGAGCGCTCGCGCTGAACGCGAGAGGTCACGGGTTCGAGTCACGCAACGTTTATAAAATTTTGTTTTCAGTTTGATTTGTGTTAATATAAGATAAAACGCTTATAATTATTAAAATTGAGTTTGAAAAAGAGTTCCACTGATGATGCTGATGTTGTAAGAACTAGTAAAATATACAGCGATTTTGCACCTCGAATAAAAATAATTTATCTGGAAGCTTGGTGAAACGCCATGGGCTCAAACCAAAATCCTACATTACATTAACACAATATACGATGGAATTTTCACAGGAAAGCTTAGAGTATCTATAAAACTATGACAGAAGACTTATATATTAATCATACTTTGTTAGCGATAAGTTTCCATTACTAATATTCTAAATATAATTCATTAATATTATATTATAATCTACACGAGGCTGTTAAAATCCTACTATAATGGGCTATAAAGTATGGAAATGTATTTAGTAACATTAATATGTTTTAATTAAGGACGCGTTTACGAATCCGACAAAAATAAGATAATTTTCGGTAGAGTTTGTGATGAAATGAAACTAAATCTAACAAAACTAAACATTGCCACAAATAGATTACTTCTTTATCTCCAATTAGCGGGAAATTTTTGCTTTGAAATTTTGATATTTTATGTCGTAAAAACGATTATCCGTTACCTCTTCACGCAAAATTGACGAAATGGGGCTTCATTCAGGATCAGTTTTCTGCTACTACTTACATAATTTTGTGTCTTAAAAATTACATAAGGAAAGCAGATATAATATTTTCAAAAACACGGGAAATAAATAAATCAATATGTTATAAATAATCTCAAAAAAAAAATAAAAATGAATCATCTAAAATTCATATATTTTTCTGATAAGTATGAGCTTTAAAGTGTGGTATTAAGGGTTATTTTATTTTGTTACTCCGTACGCATTGCACAGAGAGGTCTATCGAAACAACGTCAGTCCGCGCTCGGCCGCCGTCGTGGGTAGACACTGTGTCGGTTATAAGTAGCAGCTAGTACTCGGAAAGATCGCTGTACGAACATGAAAATTTTTATAGGACTACAATACTGTCTTTGATACTTTACATATTTTGTACGCAGACAGATTGTCAAAAAATTTTATTTCTGTATTTTTTTTTGAAGAATTTGTGATTTATAAGTTCATCTCTAAATATTAGGTCTATATTAAATCGAAATCCAAGATGGCGCCTATGAATTTTACCAACTTCTCTTCATGGGTGTCATTTTCATGGTTTTCGGGGTCCACAATAACGAATATTGGGTCAAAATCGAAATCCAAGATGGCGCCTATGAAAATTACCAACTTCTCTTCATGGGTGTCATTTTCATGGTTTTCGGGGTCAACAATAACGAATATCGGGTCAAAATCGAATTTCAAGATGGCGCCTATGAAATTCACCAACTTCTCATCGTGGGTGTCATTTTCATGGTTTTTGGGGTCAACAATAACGAATATCGGGTCAAAATCGAAATCCAAGATGGCGCCTATGAAATTTACCAACTTCTCTTCATGGGTGTCATTTTCATGGTTTTCGGGGTCAACAATAACGAATATCGGGTCAAAATCGAAATCCAAGATGGCGCCTATGAAATTTACCAACTTCTCTTTATGGGTGTCATTTTCATGGTTTTCGGGGTCAACAATAACGAATATCGGGTCAAAATCGAAATTCAAGATGACGCCTATGAAATTTACCAACTTCTCTTCATGGGTGTCATTTTCATGGTTTTCGGGGTCAACAATAACGAATATCGGGTCAAAATTGAAGTCCATTATGGCGCCTATGAAATCTACAAAATTTTCTTCATGTGTGTCACATCGTCAAAATTAGAATTCATTCATAAACGTAAATTATATTATAAAAGGCCTGTTTATCAATATCCCACGTACTAAATTAATTCTTCATTCCCAAAATATAGAAATATTTACGTTTCGACTTTTCACCCACAATATTTACAATACAAATTCCGTTACCAATCTAATTAAAAAATCTCAAAATTTGATTTTGAAAGACCTATCTAATGATACCCTACATGCAAAAAAAAATTCATCCTCTTTTTAACCACAAGAAGCTCTACCCTTCTTATCAATTATTACCACCATATTATGTCAAGAAGAGTTATTTCAATAGGTATTGTAATCATAAGGTATAAGCTATTACATAAATGTAACGTATATCTTACTTAACCAAATCTTATTTTCAAAAGACCAAAGGAAATGTCATGTATCAAACCTGAATTTAACTTTCGAAGACCTATCCAACGATATCCCACAAGGTAAGTCTCCAGTTTTTTTTTCAACTTCACTTTTAGGGGAGGTGTTCTTTGGGGGGAAGTTACGTCTAAAGCACAACACAACACAAAAAATGGCATGCGTACAAAGTACACATGTCAGAAGTGAAACTTATTTGTGAAAACCAATTATTAAATCTCGTTTATATTAACAATTATCCAAATCTGTTCTCTAAACCAATTGCTTTTTGTCAATATTAGAAATTATTAGATGTTTTACTAATCATTATTTCTCATTAAACCTGCACGATACAAAGCTAGTAAGGAAGATGTTCTACTTACTCGCGGCCGCGCGCTGAACCTGCATGATACAACGCTAGTAAAACAACTTCACGTTTTACTTCATAGCGGTACCGTCTGCTTCATGCTACATTCGAATTTTCTCACTCTATCTGAATCAGACTCAATCTCCCTTCCCTCTTCTTAGATAAAAACGTCCTTCATTTTCGTGACAATTTATTATTTTATTTTATTGATTTGGAAAACCAACAGCTTTTAAACTTAAACGATACTTAAGATAATTACAGAGAGCCAATTATAGGTTTCCACAATTAGTGCTAGAGTAGAAACATTGAACTGACAACGTGAGCATATACAATTCGAAAATTACAATTTACATTATCATTAAAGTTAAAGTTAATGTAACAACTTCAGAAGATGTAGGGTTATTAGTAAAGAATTTGGTGGCTAAGGCCCTCGATAACCTCGGATACGATACCCATTTTGCTGAAATCATAATTTTTCGCGGCGGCCATCTTGGATTTAATAAAAACTGCGTTTACAGCACACGACGTTATGCGACAGAATTGCCATCTAATGTACTTATAATTAACTACTAAACGAATACATCAACCAATTATCAAAAATACATAGGTATTAAAAAAAAAACAAAATTCAAACTTGCTAAAGTATCAAAGTCATTTGATTCCCGCAAAATAACTTTTAAGTACGTGTAGGTGTTTGAGCGGTGTCAGTGTAGTGGTGCGATTCGATACCTCTCTGTTTTGAGAACGCGTCCTTAAGGCGGCGCGCTCAATTCAACATTGATAACGCTACAAGTAGTAATGGTAGCCGTCTGTAACCGTGGCTACGACGTTTTATTCCTCATAATAACATATTAGGGTGAACCCTCGGGCGCGTCGTTACTACGTCGCATATTCGTTCGCCGAGCAAATAAAACTCCGCCGCCAAACCACTGCACGACACACCCGTAACTTTTTACATTCAAATTATTTAATGGCCTTATTACAATACAAAACTGCGACATTAACTGACTTAGTTCTTTTATTCTGTTTTGTATATTTTATTTAAGTACAGTTATGTTACCGGATATAATATATACGTTGGATGAGGGCAGCGCAGGACCGATCGTCATGGAAATCTCTGGGGGAGGCCTTTGTCCAGCAGTGGACGTCTTCCGGCTGATGATGATGATGTTACCGGACCTTATCTCATATTATATATTTGCGAGTATTAATTATTACATGTAGTTTCTAGGTCATTTTTCTCACTTCTGCTAGCGTGTAGCCAAAGAAAATAAATGACAAGTAAGATATTTTATGAACTTGCATTAATATTAAAACTTAAGTTCAATCTTTTCATTCAGTTTCTTTTATATTTTTTTAAAATTGATAGATTACGTGATCTGATGCAGATAATTTCAAGCGGGCACCAAGGGTTTAAGGATCAATTTTAAATGGCAAAAAATTCATGCTTAATCATTACTTTAATATAATTTTATTTTACAGACTAGTGAGACCTTTCTCACCCTTGCCCACGTAAGCTATTGAAACGCACATTGGGTCTATTTTTAGACAGACATCCAGAGTGTTAGACAGAAATACTATTCGGGGTCTCTCCCTCGTAAAGTTTCCGGGTGTACGGACGCGGTAATGAGGATGAGTTACGAACCTTACGAGTGCCCACTGGCCGAGCTCCCCTTGTTTATTAAAACTATGCAACTGTTTGAAGTTATTACACTTGTTAAGTCCCGACGCACACAGAAAATCATGCGTTCTAACTTCATAACCCGTTCCATTTACATTATAGAAATGCGACTGTTACTGTATTAATGTAGTAATGTAGAGTGCACGACATCCTTTGCACAATCAATCTGTATTTTTGATACTTTTGCCAGAACTTCCTCGCCCGCCATATTATCTAAGTATTTTCAGTTTTTGAATTCATATGAGTGTTTTTTCGTTGCTAAATTGGGTCGGCAGCGCTCTTGTGATTCCTCTGGTACTATTAGAGTGTATGAGACGCGATTAATAACATACCATCAAGTGACCCCTATGTATTCCTGTTAGTCCTCCTCTTTCATATTTTTTTTAATGTTGATGGATGAGATATTAAATACTAAAATATATTATCAAATGCAATATGAGTGTGTAAAACATTTGTGAAAAACAAGGATAATTTGACATTTCCATGTTATGAAATCTCCAAATCGCCAATCAAATCAAAATCTATGCATCCAAATTGTTGTTTCAAAAAGTTGACTCCAAAGTACATAGCAGAAATGTGAGCAATTTTATTCAAACTTTATACAAATAAATTATAATTTTTATAATCACTCTAGTGATCAATGATCAACATATATCACATGATTCTTAAGCTCTATAATTCTACACAAAAACTTCGTATTAGGACAGTATTACTCTTTATTTTAGATATAGACGACCCATATATCCGAATAGTTAGTGACACTGACAACGAAGCTAGAGGTCCCGGGTTCGAATCCCGGTAGGTGCAATCCTTTATAAGATGAATATGGATGTTTGTTTCCGAGTCATGGATGTTTATATGTAATTATGTATGTTTAAGTAAGTATATTGTATTACATATATCGTTTTCTTGTACCCATAGTACAGGCTATGCCTAGTTTCTGTAAGAGTGTGTCAATATTATTATTATTATTAGCCAGAGGCAGAGCGTAGCTTATAAAGACTAAAATAGAGAGGAAAAAATTTTAGTCGAAATAATAAACATAAAAAAATACGAGTTCAGCTTTTAAAAACAGTAATCTAAACAGCTCAACACTCATACCTATAATGGAGTCTCGTTAAAAGTGATGAGGAAAGTCCGCGTTACATTATCCGATAAATGACGTGTTCCGAAGTAGAGCTACCCCACTGTTGATGTTATTATTATGAGTTATATGACATCCGACGTGTTAGCTTGTGTTTTTAAAAAATACTTAAAATTTAATGTGGAACCATATAACGAGGAAATATATTTGTTAACGAATAATCTTAATATAAACTGTCCCATGCGGTTTCACTACGATCATCTTCGTGAAATTATTTATTTTAAAATACCAAACGCCAGCGCAAACGGAATAAGTTTTATTCTTTCGTCTTACTTGGCAAATATCATTATTTAAGAATAGTTGCACACTATTAACATTAAAACTATTTTTCATGAGTCTGGCTGTCATAATATACAAAAAAAATATTCGAATCCCTCTGTTACAATTATTGGGTTTTTAATAAATAATACTGAGCGGCACTGCATTGTTATGGGCAGGGCGTATCAATTACCATCAGCTGAACGTACTGCTCGTCTGATCACTTATTGTCATAAAAAATGCAAAGAGTAGCTCGTTCAAACAAACATAATACTAAAATTATTTTCGGTTTCATAATATGAGTATACCTTCCAAAAATATGGGGCAAGAATATCCATGACTGTGGATATAATTTTATGTAACATTATATATTAAGGTCTAGGCAATGACTCGTAGTTCTACAAAGCCCTACAAAACCCTAATCATTTGTCAAATCAACAGAAATATATACGTGAGAACTAACAGATTGATGGTGCGTCCTTGATTGAATTACATTTCGTATAACCTGACGAGGGTCTAACATTACAAGCGGGTGTGGATCAAACAAGCATTGCAAGAAGTTTTTTTATGACAATGAAGGACGAGACGAGCAGGACCCTCAGCTGATGGTTAATGATACGTCTTGCCTATTACAATACAGTGCCGCTCAGGACTCTTGAAAAACCCAAAAATTCTAAGCACTACTAGAATTGCGCTCATCACCATGAGACATAAGATGTTAAGTCTCATTTGCCCAGTAATTTCACTAGCTACATTACCCCTCAGACAGAAACAGAATAATGTTTTCACATTGCTGCTTCACGGCAGATAAAGGTTGTGGTACCCGTACTCTAGCCGGCATGCTGTGCATAGGAGTCACCCACAAGTTATTGTTTTCTTGACAGCTACGAGTAACGCAAACACATAATGGACTCAATTTCACTGAAATGCATTCATTACGAAATTTGATATATAATGTTAATTACTTCAATTTTCTCCGACCACTTTAGAATGATATTACAATATATTTTTATTATAATCATGAAATTATAAAACCGTAGCTGTGAACTGTGCTCCTGTGTGATTATTTTTTTTGTTTGTTAAGTTTTCCTGCAATTAATTTTTATAGCGTTCTTTTCATCAACATTAAATATGCGGATTTGTGTTTTAAACATTTCGTAAAGGTTATAATGAATAGTAATAGAATTATTTCAGTTTTTACTTAGGTTATGAATACGATCGGTTATACTTAGGTTACGAATAGATCTCTTCCTGTTCCGGCCGTTCCCAATATACTATCCACAGATAGAGATAAATTACTACCTTCTACTGTCAGTAATTAGCTGTCAATTATCTGAAGCTGTCCCAATATACCCGATAAATCATTCTTATCGCCTTATATAAGGACGTGTGAATTGCAATTTCCATACAAACAGACAGCGTGTACGGATAAGGTGAGTTACTGTCGATAAGTTGATTGTTACAGAAAAGTCAACGATAGTTACGATTTTTATCTCAAGTAAGAGATAGACTGAATATTGGGAACGGCCGTTAGACAACCGATAAAAGAAGTTTTTAGTGTGCGTGACAAGCTACGTGTTACAATCGCGATTTGTATGACACTTTGTGTCAATGTGTTCATTCCTCAAAATAGAGGTTAGTTATACACACAATTTTTTTTGACTTATTCACATGCTGTCCTAGTGTATCTACACGTATAAATGATCTAAGATTTTTCCACGTACGTGTCACGCGTATGATATTAAAAGGGAATTTGAAAATTGAATCAAAATTGTGTCTTATTTTTGTAACCATAAGCCTAATACTATCAGTTATGGAATATTAAGATAAGACTAATAAGATAAGTATTGACAATGTTAGATACAATTATGTTGTTCATTACACTATCGCTAGACCCTGCTAATCTACCGCAAGCAGGTGCTAACATTGTTTCGCGTATTTTCGTATAGCAACCTGTGTGAATACATTCCTTAGAAGTTTCTTGTTAGTGTGTGTGTGTGTGTCTGTGTTAGTATACGATTAACAGACAATACTAAATTTGAAAAAAAAAACCAATTAAATTTTACAACATTGATTTAATCTTTACAAGTTTGTCTGTAGTACTAAATAATAATCATAATTTTTCCTGTATAATTGGCGCAATAAATGAAAATTTTAGTCCTGTATTAATACATCACTACTAATCACTTCTAATATAAAGAGCACCAATTTTTTTTTAAACTAATAATTTTTCAATTCTGTATTGCAGCAATTGCTTATGAATCCCAAGTCTGACAGTTGTTTTAAGTTACAATGAAAATTGTCACATTATAATTCCTCATGTTTTTCATGTAAGTAGTAATAGAGCCTGTTTCTGCAATATCGATGGCTGAATGACGGAAACAAACCTTTTTCATATAGAATGAATTAACTGTAAAATAACAACTGACTTTGTGTCTTTCGGTTCCGGCTCACGTCTGCAAACTTCACCCTTATACGAATCCTCGAATCATTCACCCCTCAATGAACAGTATACTATTAAATAATAATTGCCTTGTGCTTGTGGCCTTTATTATTCAGGTTGTTCATTTTACCACATTTGTATTATTCAAAGTCATTCTTTACGAAGTCATGCTACAAGTTATATTTAAATGTTATCTTTTTTTAATAATGTTAAAATTCTCTACCATATTATCTTAGACAGAAAGTAAATTCAAAATGTGAATATTAAAATAGTGGGATAGATTTTTATTTTATTTATATAGAGTGAATATATTTAAGTTGATTTTCAGTAAAAAAAATGTATCAATGATATATATTGATTAATATAAAATATGACATGCCGTCTCCATTAGTTCAGGTATGAACTACTCCGTTACGTAACTAATCGCCCCAAACACAATATTTGCAAATAAAGATGGGTGTACACTAAACTAGAATCACAATATTTTATGTCCTGCTTAAGACCGTCCAATCAGTCGTGATGTTAACAATTTACGAGCACACGTCTCTAGTAACAACGAGGATGTAAACAATTTTCACAAGAGGTAATAAAGGACTTGTTCTATTGTTCTCATAATTAGGAAGAGCAAAATGAGTTTGTATTGTTATTGTTTTGTATAAGAATGTACTTCTAACTTTCTGTAACTAGAACTAGTCAAAACTAATAAAGAGAAATTTATTTTGTATAATTATAATATAATAGCTTATGCCAGCGACTTTGTCCGCGTATAAAAAGGGTTTTTAAAACAATAAGCAAATTTCGAATTGAAGATTATCTCATGTCCTATTCCAGTTCCCGTTCCCGTTTTCGCTTCCGTTCCCAACATATTATATGAATCTTATTTCGAGGAAGATTACTATGGCAAACTAAACCTACTATAGTTATAGCTCATCGACGTGAATTTAAATTTTTCACAAATTCCGCGGGAATCATGGATTTTTCCGGAATAAAATAGCCTATGTCCTCTCCCAAGCTCTAGTCTATCGCAAATTTTAACAAAATCGGTCAGTAGCTCCAGCGTAAAGCGTAATAAACAAACTTACATTCATATTAATAACATAATATTAGTAGGAATTAACTCAAAAACGTCTTAACTAATTTAAAAAGCTATGGACCCTATAAGAAGGTATATTATTAGCGGCTAGTCACGTAGAAATACATTTAATTTTAAAAAGTAAATATTCTTTATGCTACTTAAACTCATAGTAAAACATTGATAAAAGTACTCTTTTCGTGTGTGTGCCTGAGAGAGAGTGGATTTCCCACCAGATAAATAAAAATTTAGGGTCGCCTAATTTAACTAACGCCTTAATATATCAGTGATTTCAGTTGTTTCAAGATTTCTACTTATTACCAATGACAAAGTTGTTTGAGATTAAATAAATTTATCACATGAAAACGAACACACACACGCGCGCGCACATATATATTATATATTGACTAGCATCTATCCGAATACATTCCTGCTTTCATGCTTTATTGTATTGATTGCTTAAAATTCAGGCCTTTAAAATGTTAATCCCCTTTTGACTGTCAGATCAAATTTAACATATGTACTAGTTAAACCTTTTTAGAGCTGTGGATTATGTACTATTATTATAAATAAATTGAGTATTTTTAAGCGATTGCTGCTTTAAATTCTATTTAAATAAATATTTCATTAGCTCGTGATTTTATTATTATAAATATTAATATGTAACAACTATATCAGATAGCTTATCTAGAGGTGTGAAAACTACCGTAAAACTTATCGCCTTTATTACTGAGAGTACGTTGAATACACAGTTATAAAAAGTTTTGCTTACGTCAATAAACGAATTGTTTGGCGAAAAACGATTCGAGTTTTCATTAATAAAAACGCACAGCGTTTTTGCTGATGTAACAATAAATGTAAAAATTGTACACAACTAAAATTATTATTCATAGTCGTCTCCTTCCTTCAATTATGTGTGAAGGGAACGATTGCTGGTCCATTCATCAACTTGCGAATGGAGCCATCGTAAAATACTCTATTTGATTGAAAAAAGTGGCCGTTGATTTTCTTGTATGTTATTCTTACGGCCTCAACAATTTACGAACATAATATGATAAAATCAGTAATTTACTAGAAATACTTGTAGTAACGATTCACTTGACAACGCTTCCCTTGAGTTAGCAAATTTATCTAAATTTTATTTATCTATTTGTAAACAACAACACTTTTAGTTAGACTTAGTAAAAAATACAGAATACTTTACGTACGAGTGAGTACGACGCAGATGCTCGCGCGATATAACGTTGGTACTGTAAAAAGTTGTTACAATAGTTTAAAATTTCCTTGTAAACTCCACAATATTTGCAGGATCCTCCAAGCTATTGTTTCGTCCGACAGAGGCACTCTTCTGTTGTTATGTTATCTCCCACACTGTTATTACCTTTCTGGTAATATGACCACGTTTCTTATACGGAGTTACTAATGGTATATTATTCACAATAATATTATACAGTTGGGTCATAGGATTTATAGTTTACTTTTCAAAATGGTGCACAGTTATTATTTAATTTATCTTATGTTGAAAATCAGTTCTTCATGTTACATGTCTATTTGACTGTGACACACAATCATGATCAAAAATTGTCTAAAGTAAAACTCTGCCTGCGCGTGTATTAGGCAGAGTTTTCGTTTAGTTGGTTTTGACCGCGCTTTGCATATAATGCCACGCAATAACAAAGTATTTAGTGAAAAACTGTCTTTAGTTTTTCAATAAATAATTTTCATTCATTATATAACTTAAACTGTTCTTATTATATTTATCTTTTAGATAGATTTTTTTAATATATATTTTTTATATTAAAATAGTTCTCGTACAGCAGGCGATGTTTTTCTTATTTTTCCTGATAAACACGACTTTTTTACAATCGACAGAAACACTCTTTACAGCTTTATAACCTAAGACTTGTTTGATGTTATTCTATTGAGGCATGTAGTTAAGCCTTTATGGCGCACCAAAAAAAGAAACTCTTGAAATAAACAATTCAACTTAAAACATAAGTGACTGGGTACATTATTAGTCGCTTTTTATCGTCTATTAAGTTGTATTGTTAACAAAATCTTTATTTAGTAAAAGGGTTTCAACACTCAATCTTCAGACGTCGATCAATTACCGCACCCTTCTTTCAACAACTTAACACTGTTTTTAGTTTTATAAGAGATTTTTGCTTTGTTTTCAGTTGCGTCTACTTTAAAAACAATATTAAGATATAATCAGGATAAGGGGAATAGTTAGTAAAAGTGTCATAAATGAAATCTTTTTCTTTCTTCAAACATTTTTAGCAGAATTATTTTGAGGTGAAACTTTTTAGAATCGCTGTGATTTATTTATTTACAAATAGGTATTATAACAGATTAGAAGATAAAACTAATAAGCATATTTTTATGATCCTGAGATCCAATTAAAATTGTAGACATCATTCACCAAATACAATAAAAATAATAATTGGAAACAACAGAAATTACATTATAACGAAATTTAAGTTAAACATTAAATTGTTTTACGTAAACTAACTAGTTATGTAAAGAGTATTTTTAAAGAAGTGTATATTTGTAAAGAATATATCAAAATCAGCACACAATTCATTAAATTCTCTACAAATTCTCATAATCGGTTGTGGGCGAATTCCCACAGTTTGCTTGGGTTCAGCGTTGTACGTGTGTTAATACTTGTTAATGCACGCATGCGTAGTAAAAACCTTGAGAGGAGGCATCACAAAACCGTAGTGTTTTGTATTCGTGTCCGTATTATACGTTTATAGAAATTTTTCATCATTTTTAGAGTAAAATTCTTCATCATTTTTGAAGGTCTCACTTCTACCACAATTGCACACATGTTTTTTTTCTTTTCTCAATTATGTAAACATACAGATACTCTATATTTACACATAGTCTAAAATATGTATGAGCTTACAAAAAAAATTTCAATTGTTATTAACAAATAAAGACGAAAAAAGCAAAAACCGAAAAAAATCTAATAAGTAGGAACTTATTTAACTATTCACCATTTTATTTATTTATATCGTCATGAATAAATATTTATCCAACCTGTGTGGATTTGTTAGCTAAACGATAAAGCTCTTCTTAAACATTAGCAAAAATAAATAGACCTTCATTATTAGGCTGCTTATAAATGTACACACCGGAGAATTAGTTTAGTGGGAGAAATAGTTAATGAAGCGGTGAAACATTAACTGATGAATGTCCCTAAAGGTGTGGCAATTACTGTTCTCCAGAGGGAATATTTTTGTCTGAGACAATGTTAAATTATTTAAATGTAATGTGGTTTTGTGTGACTTACGAATCATGACAGCATTTCAAATGCCGTTGTGTTTTTGGAGTAGTACCCACTTATTGTGTTAAAACATAAACACGTCATCAATTCTACCTTCGCCTGACAAGCAACAAATTAGTATATCAACCCAACTATCTGCATGTGTGGCGTTCTTCCACAGTGTGGTTTGTTAAGCTCAAGCTGTGCAATGAGCTTCCTTGTGTGGTATTTCCAGGACGATACGACAAGCGTAACTTCAAAAAAACACGTTCACTTTTTTAAAGGGTCAGCAACGCTCTTGTAATTTATCTGGTGTTGCATGAGAATGTGGGTCAGGCGACCCGTACTCTCGTTTATCCTCTCTTCCATAGAAAAAAAATCAAAACTCAATCTGGTAATCCATGTAGACTTAAGTGTCGATCGGCTAAAACTTGGAACCGTTGACTCTCACCACGCCACGGTGCCCGCAGTTTGATCTTCATCCACCACGTAGCAATGTGTTTTCGGTTTTCAATGCTTAATATTATGTTTGTACATTCGATACCTAAAAACGTTGGCAACTTCGCTGGTGTTACAAGACATACCCCTTTATCTGGTGCTTGTTATAAATCCTATTTAAAAATTTCCCAGTGGGAGGCTCCTTTGCACAGCAAGTCGGCTAGATTATGGGTACCACAACGGCGCTTATTTCTGTCGTGCAGCAGTAATGTGTAAATATTATTGTGTTTCGGTCTGAGGGACGCGTGAATTGCAATTTCAATACAATATTCTATCGCTGGTAAGCTATACGTCGTCCCATTGACAGACAGCGTCAACGGAGAAGGTGAGTTACCGTCGATAAGCTTATTGGCACAGAAAAGTCAACGATAGTTACGATTTTTATCTCAAGTAAGAGATAGACTGTATATTGGAAACGGCCGTAAGGCGATAAGAATGAGTTATTGGGTTTATTGGGATAGCTTCAGATTATTGACAGTTAATTACTGACAGTAGAAGGTAGTAATTTATGTCTATCTATAGAAAGTGTATTGGTAACGGCCGTAAGAGAATAAATAATTTCGTATTAACAAGCTTAAACTAGTCAAACACCTAGCAAGCTTAAAAAACCTGCTATCGTGACTTATCAGGCGCATGTAGAATCGCTACTGCGCTACGGGCTTATATTATGGGGAAACAGCACAGATATAAGCAGAGCATTTATTGCTCAAAAAAAGTGTAGGTTAAAATCCGGATGCATCCCGTACTAATGTACGGATGCATCCGGAGCAATAAATAATGTCAATCCATCGCTTTATATTTTCGACATATGTTGGTTTCTTTGTTAATAAACATAAAGCCATGTTTAACCATGTTCAGCCAATGATTTAAATCCGCGGATCCGACGTGATCCACAAAGGCTCTCTCTCTACTTCATGTTTCCATACTCACTGCATCTAATAAATTTTATTTATGTAATTGTGTTCGTATTTATAAAAAGTAACCGAGTAGTATTAAAAATTTTAATTCTAGATTATTTAAGAATAAACTATATAAGTAATTGGCTAAATACTTATAATCTAATAATAATAATTACTTTTATTTGACACACACATGAAACAGTACATTGCTACAAAAATAAGAATAAAAAAGAAAAATTATAACTAAAACTAACCTAGAACATATTTTATAAAGAATAAATAAAAACCTTTCCCAAGATATTATTATATAGGAGCTGTGTGGCAGTGCGTGTCAAAAGGGATGCTACTCAGGTTACCTGTGACAATTGGCCACAGCACTGATTTTCAGTAGTCCATTTCTATAGTCTTAAAGAATTTATGGACAAGAAATATTAGTTGTGCACGTAAGTGTCTATCCGTGGTTGTGCTAAGTTAAATATTTGCATGCTAGGTATAGTGCTAGCACATAATGTAAGCTCATTATTGTGTTATAACACCATTGCCGACACAAGCACCGCCCTGCCATGGGTATGACGCATGGACCAGCCATCGCTTCCTTCGAGCATATAATAGGAAAGCGAACGACTCTCCCTACGATACCGCCACAAGCAATGAGATTCATTATTCGGAGTTGTTAAAGCCTTTTCTAATACGATCTTCAACCAAAAATTACAAATCATTTAGACACATTTAAGATGATCTTACACAATAATAAAAATAATATAATACATGTACTTTATTATAACATGTTTGATTATTTTAGAAAGTTCGATCAAACAGTTTCAAAACAAATTGTAATTCGTAAGCAATAAAGTACAATCTAACTTGAACCTCGAGAAACAGGAGCAAAACAAAATTTTCAGGTAATCCCATAAAGAAGAAAAGGTTAAGCAAATATAATATAATATAATATGCTCCCGACCGCATTTATAACGATTTACATATTATCGTAACTACTGAACATAATATCTATATTTCTTGACTTATTATTTTATGTACTCTTCTATTAATCAACAATATTTATAACGAAAGGTTCATTTATTCATTACTTTATTTACTATTTGTTGATTGATTCAAGGAGCTTTTGAAAATTTAATTCGAATATTTTTGGGGATTCCTTCGTCCGATAAAAAGTTTGTTTTCAGTTTTATTTTTGTAATTTTTTTTTTATGGAATAGGAGGACAAAGGAGCGTACGGGTCACCTGGTGTTAAGTGATCACCACCGCCCACATTCTCTTGCAACACCAGAGGAATCACAAGAGCGTTGTCGGCCTTTAAGGAAGGTATGCGCTTTTTTTGAAGGTACCCATGTCGTATCGTCCCGGAAACACCGCACAAGGAAGCTCATTCCACAGCTTTGTAGTACGAGGAAGAAAGCTCCTTGAAAACCGCACTGTGGATGAACCGCCCCACATCCAGATGGTGGGGATGATATCATAACTTGTAGCGTGTCGTGCGAAGGTGGAATTCGGCGACAGGAATCAGGTTAAACAGGTCTTCGGAACACTCCCCGTGATAAATGCGGTAGAATAAACACAATTAATCCCAGAGTGAGGGTTATCACTTTAAAAATCATAATAAATTGTTTAGATTTGCAAGAGCGGTATCTCAAATAAATTACCTAATATGCAAATATTGGGTTTGAGCAGGTTATCAACTGTAAAGTAGATCCTGTATATGGAGCAACAACCTGAGAGTGAAGAGGTGTTATGTTGTATTATGTTATGGTCTTCCTGTGACGTATGTTCGTTGATTTCTCAGCTTAACATCTAAAATTAGAAGATTTTGCTTAATTAGGCCTACTCATAAAGCCACCATCGGAAGATGGAATCCCAAGAAAATAAAAGTCAAACTCAATGTATGTAGCCATTTTAGTAATATTAAAATCAAAAATAATATTCTTATACGTACTACTCGGTTGATTTAGTTAGTATTTGGTTATTTTAGTATTTTTCAATTAAAATCAAGCATTTGAGTTATTTAATATATCAATTGGTGAAAAAAAATTGTACAACTAACTGTATGTGCAGTAGGTGCAGGTACCTATATGTTCTGTCGCAGAATAGCAAATTTGATCTTTTGAGTTTAAGTTACGAGGATTGAATGTTCCCGTTGTATGCTATACAAAAATGGCCGCCTCCAGCTAAGCCAAATAAATTCTAATATGTTTTATCTTCAAAAGCGTTTCGCTTTGTTTTATGGCTCTTAGAACCAAGAGTAATTAATAATACACCCGGTAAAAATCTCTCTTGTGTTTTTATCTAGGGATACGTAGATTTGGCCGTTTTTGACTGTCTTGCCATGTCCACGTAGACACGGTAGCATAGGACATTAGAAACACTTGTACACGGGAGCATATGGGAGTGTTTTGGTTCTGTGAAATTGACAAATGGCATTCAAACTTAAGTATCAGGGTGATTGGCTAACGGCCGTTCCCAATATACTATCTACAGGTAGAGATAAATTATTACCTTCTACTCTCAGTAATTAGCTGTCAATAATCCGAAGCTGTCCTAATATACCCGATCAGTCATTCTTATCGCTTTATATTGGGACGCGTGAATTGCCATTTCCATTCAAACTTCTATCGCTGGTTTTTTTTTTTATGGAATAGGAGGACAAACGAGCGTACGGGTCACCTGGTGTTAAGTGATCACCGCCGCCCAAACTCTCCTGCAACACCAGAGGAATCACAAGAGCGTTGCCGGCCTTTGGTAAGCTTTACGTCGTCCCATTGACAGGCAGCGTGTACGGATAAGGTGAGTTACCGTTAGAAAAGTCAACGATAGTTACGAATTTTATCTCAAGTAAGAGATAGACTGAATATTGGGAACGGCCGTTAACGGTGCGATCATCGTATCGAATCTCGCTACGCGTTAGCCAACTCTCATGAAACACCAGATGAATCGCAGGAGCATTGCCAGCCCTTAAGTTCTTCATGTTCTTCTTTTAAATATATTTTAGTCTGTATTTGTTTTGAAAACTTTTTATCTCATCAGTTTGCGTTGCCATCAAAGTTGTAAGACTACTGTTGAGTTACGAACTTATTTACTACTTTCTTTACGTTCAGTATAAAGCCATAAAAACTATTTCGAAGACAATAAACGATGTTGTTTTTGACTATTCTTATTTTTACCGCCATTGCAAATAATCTAACCTATAAAGAAAAATTCGAGGTAGCCCGTGCTTATAAATAACATATTTAGTGCGCTTAACGAATTGTATCAAACTTTAACGTGATACGTAAAAAAAACACTCGCGTAGTTGCTGATCGATTTAAGGTCGCTTTCAATGTTCAGTCTAAAATGTAATATTATTTTCAGATCTTTATGTCATTTGTCAATCGATCTTGGATCTGCACTGTAATATGACAATCTTCATATTTTATAAATCCGTAAAAACAGAAAACACTTACACACATTCATTTACGGCCGTCTTCAATAACGTAACTCTAGTTACAGATACATTGCTTTCACCGTTTAATTACAAGATCTTCTCTTCCATAGTTATGTCCAATATAGTTATCGTCCAATGCTTTATGTCGATAGGTTATTGAAATGTATGTAAGCCTAAATGGATACATTTGTCTACTTCTAGTAAGGTAAACTAAGGATAGATAGGTTTATGAAAACGGCCGTTAAATGGCAGGCTGAAAAAATCAAATCGTCATAGATGGTATAAAAAGAACGTTCCATAGATATATAGTTATAGAAATGCAAAAAATATGAAATGGATTAAAATGTCAACTGTGAATCGCCAAATTTATGATTGCAATTTCTATGGAAATCAACTTGATTTGTAAGACTTATAATCGTATCTTTGTAAAGAAAATCTTTATAAGAACTTGAATAACTAACGAAACACATTTTAAATTTCTAAGATGTATACATATACATTTTTTAATACGCCAATCACAAACTAGTTAAACTTGAGCGATTTGAATTAATAATTTCTCGGGGTAACATTAAGTGGAATATTTTAATCAATTTTCTTAATAGAAAGAATTACAAATTTAAAGGAATGAAAAGCATAAGCCTTTATACAAACAAAACATTTAAAGTAAAATAATTAATGTAACATATTGAGCATGTCGCTCAAAGCAGTGTAAATCTTAAAGCCTTGTTAAGTTTGTGCAGCGTCGCGGAAACTCCTGCGAGACGATACTAACAGGTTCGTGTATGTGTTAGATTAGTAACAATAATTAGAAATACTGTAATTGTTAGCACAACAGTGTTAATAGTACTGAGGGTTACAGATGTAACTCGATACTTTAATCTACACGTAATGCAATTAACAAAAACCAAGACATTACAGCATTTTGCCCTGTGCTGCCCCGGGGCGTAAAAAAGAATAGGGTAGTCCCAGGTCCAAGAGTGTCGTAAGAGGCGACTACGGGCTTTTTGAAAGTGGGAGAGTCACGCTGCTGTCTCATGACGTCAGCACAATCGGGCCAGACTCGTCCGGGTTACTTACCACACTCGCACAGAATACCGGCGTGAAGTAGCGGCCTAGTGCCGCTATGTTTCGCATAGGTTAGTGTCGAGGACCGGAGGCCATTCCCCCTCGTCCTTCCCCCCCCCCCCCAACAAAATATGAGAGCATTGGTATTTAAAGAGAAATTACCCCAGGAGGGTACCGGCTCTTGTAGAGCCAGAGAATCCCTCCCCGAGCATTCGCGCTCGGGCTGCCCTTCGTATTCTGGGGAGGGCACAGTACCGTGTATGTCACAGGACAAACAGGGCAGCAACACCACGGCACCCCGCTCCACGCTTAATGTGGACTTTTGTAACATCCGGGGAATTCACTCCAACTTAAACGCCGTCCACCACCACCTTGAGACGTCGCAGCCGGCCTTGTGTTTCCTTACGGAGACGCAGATATCTCGTCCTAGCGATACGCCTTATTTAACGTACCCCGGGTACAAAATTGAGCATAATTTCATGCCTCATGCCGGGGTATGTGTGTACGTTAGGGAGGATATCTGCTGTCGCCGTCTCGGCAATTTTGAGGGTAGGGGCCTGTCTACTCTCTGGCTTCGCGTAGATTTAGAGGACCGCGTCCGCATCTTTGCGTGTGTCTACAGGTCCCATAGTGGTAACGCAGAAACGGATCACCTCATGGGCTGCGTTCAAGCGGCATTTGATGACGTGCTTGCTCAGATCCCCTCCGATGAAATCGTAGTCTTGGGTGATTTCAACGGGCACACTGCCGAATGGCTTGGATCACGTACCACAGACTACGCAGGGCGATCTGTGCATAATTTTGCATTGGCGTATGGTCTGTCCCAATTGGTTGAGTCGCCGACGCGGCTCCCGGATGTGGATAGCCACATGCCGTCCTTATTAAATCTTCTGCTGACTACACATCCCGATGGTTACCAGGTCTCTGTCGACGCCCCTCTCGGAACGTCCGACCATTGCCTGGTCAGGAGTGTAGTGCCTATCCGACGCCAACGTCGCAGACCACCAGCGACCCGCCGCGTTTGGCACTACAAGTCAGCAGATTGGGATAGGATGCGTTCCTTTTTTGCATCCTACCCTTGGGGCAGGGTTTGTTTCCCTTCGGATGATCCTAGTGCCTGCGCCGTTGCAGTAGCCGATGTGATACTGCAGGGCATGGATATTTTTATACCAAGCTCTGTAGTACCGATCGGATGCAGATCACAGCCCTGGTTCGATGCGTCAGTTAAAGCAGCATCTGTCTGCAAAAAACAGGCGTATCGAACTTGGGTTGCGGCGCTGGGCTCAAAGGATCCGAACTGCAAAGTTCTGAAGAGGAAATATAACCGTGCCTCCAGATTTTATAAGCGGCAAATCGCCCGTGCGAAATCGAAGCACGTCGTCAAAATTGGCGAGCAGCTTTCCAGTTACCCGACCGGAACACGCAAGTTCTGGTCGTTGTCGAAAGCTGCTCTTGGTAACTTCAACCAGCCGTCCATGCCGCCGTTGCACATGAGGAATGACACCCTGGCCCATACGGCAAAAGAGAAAGCCGATCTCCTGTGCACTCTTTTTGTCTCCAACTCGACTCTTGACG
Organism: Leptidea sinapis; assembly: GCF_905404315.1. Lineage (NCBI taxonomy): Eukaryota > Metazoa > Arthropoda > Insecta > Lepidoptera > Pieridae > Leptidea > Leptidea sinapis. Next base: position 12,450,660 of record NC_066270.1, on the reverse strand, counting down.
AAACGGAAAAACACCGCCGACCATCCCGCGGTGTCAGAGCTCCATGCCTGAAGTACAGTTCCGACAGAAAACTGTTAGGCGAGCTCTGTTTTCGTTGGACGTCAGGAAGTCGAGCGGGCCGGATGGCATTTCTCCAATCGTGCTTAGAACGTGTGCCCCTGAGTTGACGCCGGTGCTAACGCGTTTATTCCGGCACTCTTATTCAAAAGGCGTAGTCCCTGATTCATGGAAGTCAGCCCTTGTCCATCCGATCCCAAAAAAAGGAGACAGTTCGGATCCGGCAAACTACAGGCCTATTGCGATTACCTCCCTACTCTCCAAAATCATGGAGAGCATAATTAACCGCCAGCTCTTGGTATACCTTGAGGGTCACCAGTTGATCAACGACCGGCAGTACGGCTTTCGCCATGGTCGGTCGGTAGGAGATCTTCTGGTATACCTAACACATAGATGGGCGGCGGCTATTGAAAGCAAGGGGGAAGGCCTGGCAGTTAGCCTGGATATAGCGAAGGCCTTTGATCGTGTGTGGCACAAGACGCTCCCTTCAAAAGTTCCATCATTTGGGCTTCCCGAGAGCTTGTTCAAGTGGACCTTCAGCTTCCTCACTGGGCGCAGCATACAGGTCGTTGTCGACGGATATTGCTCGAACCCGAAGCCCGTGAATGCTGGAGTGCCCCAAGGCTGTATGATATCTCCCACACTGTTTCTTCTGCATATCAATGATATGTTGGACACCTCCAACATGCATTGCTATGCAGACGACAGCACTGGTGATGCCGTATACACGGGCCATGCAGGTCTCTCTCGGGAAATCGTCGACCAGTTCCGGGAGAAACTTGTGTCTTCTATCGAGTCCTCTCTCGAAAAGGTCGCGGAATGGGGTAAATTGAACCTCCTAAACATTGTCGGGAACCCAGTGCTCTGCGATCACTTGGCGTTGCGTAGAGACGTCGCTTCATTGTGTGTCTTCTACCGCATTTATCACGGGGAGTGTTCCGAAGAGCTGTTTAACCTGATTCCACCTTCCAGCCGATTTCCACCTTCGCACGACTCGCCACAAGTTAAAATATCATCCCCACCATCTGGATGTGTGGTGGTCGTCCACAGTACGGTTTTCAAGGAGCTTTCTTCCGCGTGTGGATGCTGTGGAATGAGCTTCCTTGTGCGGTGTTTCCGGAACGATACGACATGGGTACCTTCAAAAAAAGCGCGTACACCTTCTTTAAAGGCCGGCAACGCTCTTGTGATTTCTCTGGTGTTGCAAGAGAATGTTGGCGGCGGTGATAACTTAACACCAGGTGACCCGTACGCTCGTTTGTCCTCCTATTCCATAAAATAAAAAAAAATAAAAATTATTTAAATAATTGAGGTGTTAACGTTTTTTTTTATTCATATCTTATTAATCTCAATATTTATAATTATTTATTAAATATATTGTCTTAAAACTATTTATTTTTTAATTCAATAATACTGTCATCTCGAATATTACCTAACATGGGCACAAAAATAAAATTATACCATTAAAAATATTGACGTAAATGGAGCAACATACTTTATTATTAACTAGCTGACCCGGCGAACATTGTTCCGCCTTAGAGGCAATAAATGAGCAGATTTTGGATTTAATTAATTTCAATATTTTAATAGGATAATAAATATAAGGAAATAAAAAAAAATCAAGTTCGTTAATTATTTTTTATTGGCTGTGTATTTTGGTGCATGTTGCACTCGTCAGTGAAGCACCTTGTGATAGGCGACATTTACCATTTTATAATCATGCGCAAAAGCAAATAACGCAGATGGTCTACCATGCCGTGAACATGCCACATATAATTAATTGAATTGTTTCCCACTAAGGCAGCACAATCCTGGCGTTTCTCCGGAAAAAACTCGCAAACAACGTCCATTGGCCCAATGAGAAAGCTAGTATGTAAGCATTAATAAGTACTGCAATCGTATCGAAAGGCTGCTCGATTCAAATCAGTACTTCATAAATTTCTTCTTGTGCGTCGAAAATTATCTAGTTGTTGCTCTCTGAGGTTTTACTGGACGATTACGTATTGCCATCCAATCCGTTTTACGGGCTGCCTCGCTTTGCTCTTGTGATTCATAGCACGACGTCGATCCATACTAACGCGGTTCTTTACACCTATAATTTCTTGTTCTTCTTCAGTCCTTTCATTCACAATGTTTCGAATTGTAGTTGCATTACGTCTTTGTCGCGAATAATTTGATCGTCTTGGTCGTGACATTGTTAATGATAATATCGGCACAATAAGCTAATAGAAACTCGAAACAAACATACCAATCGGTCAACTTGAATAACATAACGTGCACTGTCAGTTGTATTTTATTACTTATGTAGCGTGAAACTAACAAAAAACTTCATTGAATTCTTTCTATTCTCGAGATGTCATGAAAATTTTAATCCATACAAAATGTATCAGAAAATATTTTTTTTGTAATAATATTATTTCGTGATTTTTTTCGATATTTTATTACTTGTTATCCTATTCCAGACTAAGAGAAATCCAAAAAATCAAACAACAGAAAAATTAGTCTAGCCATTCTTGAGTTATAAATGGTGTTAATAACACGACTTTGTTTTACATATATAGATTTATTATGCAACCAAAGTGACACGGCCGTTTCCAATATACTATCTACAAATAGAGATATATAATAAAATATATAATAAGTTACCAGACTATTTAAAAGACATGACCAATTATTATAATCAACTTAAAACTAAATTAACAATATGGCTAATAAATTATTGTTTATATTCAATAACTGACTACTTAAATTAATGGAAAATGTACAAAATAAAATGTTATACTAGATATATATTTGCATGCCTTGTAGTTAGAATAAGACAAATTAAGATTAATTTGATTAAATTTACCTATTGTAAAACTAACCTTATTTTAATGCAAATAAAGATTATTATTATAAATAATAGTAATGAATTATAAAGTTAAAATATTTTAACTACAATATATAATTAACCAACGTACAATGTAGAACGAAGTAAGCTAATTTGTGTACATGCCATGTTAACGTACACGAGATGATTGTAGTGAAACGCTATCTGTTGTGGACGGTCCAGTAAATACTAGTGCTATCAACAAACTAAAGCAACTGTTATGTAACTGACTCCGACATTCACTTTGATAATAACTACTGACTTGTTACAATACACACCCTTAACGGCTGTTCCCAATTCAAATTCAAATTCAAATATTTTTATTCAAAATAGGATTTAAAATCACTTATTGAACGTCAAAATCCACCACCCATTCAAAAGACACTGCCTCAGACCTGAGAAGAATGGGCGCAAGAAACTCAGCGGGCTTTTTTTTTTAATATAAAATATGGATTACAATGTAATATCGTACAATAAACATTTATAATTAAAGAGCCTGAGGGTGTTCGCTTTATTTCCAGTCCGTGGTGTCATTAAGAAAATCGTTTATGCTATAATAACCTTTCCCACACAAACGTTTTTTAACAATTCTTTTAAATTTCGTAACACATTTGTTTTGTACATTTTCTGGGATCGTATTGTAGAAGCATATACATCGCCCAACAAAAGACTTACTAACCCGACCCAACCGAGTAGTAGGCACAACAAGTTTATGTTTGTTCCTCGTGTTAACATTATGAATGTCACAGTTTCTAGAAAATTCCTCAATGTGCTTATGAACATACAAAACATTATCAAAAATGTATTGAGAAGCAACAGTCAAAATGTTTATTTCTTTAAATTTTTCTCTTAATGATTCTTTAGGACTATAATATATTAGAATATTCAGTCTATCTCTTACTTGAATTAAAAATCGAAACTATCGTTGACTTTTCTGTCCGAATTAACTTATCGACGGTAACTCACCTTATCCGTACACGCTGTCTGTGAATGGGGCGACGTATAGCTTACCAGCGATAGAAGTATGTATGGAAATTGCAATTCACGCGTCCCAATTTAAGGTGATAAGAATGACTGATCGGGTATATTGGGAAAGCTTCAGATGATTGACAGATAATTACTGACAGTAGAAGGTAGTAATTTATCTCTATCTGTAGATAGTGTATTGGAAACAGCTGTAAGTGTTTCGAAAATTGACACGTGTTGATGCCTTGACGTGACGCAATCACTACTTACCTAGGTACTTATTTTGTACATTGGCGTGAGTTGATAAGAATGACTTATCGGGTATATTGGGAAAGCTTCAGATGATTGACAGTAGAAGGTAGTAATTTATCTCTATCTGTAGATAGTGTATTGGGAACGGCTGTAAGTGTTTCGAAAATTGACACGTGTTGATGCCTTGACGTGACGCAATCACTACTTACCTAGGCACTTATTTTGTACATTGGCGTAAGCTAGTAGCAGTAGTATTGGGAATGGCCGTAAGATAGCAGTAAAATCACTTACTGGATCCCGTTTCAATTTAGTGAAATAAGAAAAAAAACATAAAAGGATAATCCGAATCGAACACGAAGTAACAATTCCGTAACAATTCACTTTATTATTAATTTATAACAAGACTAGCTGACCCGACAGAACTTTGTACATAATAAATAAAATATTGTTTTTTTATGAATTTGTCAATAATATTTCATAACATCAAGAATTATTTCGTAATATATTATGCTCCCTATTGTTATAATGAAATTGTTTCACAGCAGAACTGTCAAACCGTGCGACAGTAAATTCTCTCGTACTCAAAATTTTCATACAATACAAATATTGGAAAGTATCCTATCTATAAAGTTGGACTATACTGCACTCCATGAAGTAATCCCCATTAGATTCCGTTCATTAGTTTAGGAGTTCACTGGAAACAAATATCAGGACACTGGATTTATGTATAACATGATGTATTAATAAGTTACCGTCATGGTTTTTGAAGGGGCAACTTCTTTGGAGTAGCTGAGCACTTTATTATATTTGTATTAAATGAGACACGGCTGTTCCGATTGGTTATGTGACGCTCGTGCGAATAATGTCGGCTTGAGTGGAGGATTAGTCGAGTTAAGCCAACTTAGTCGAAGCAAATTTTACCAGAGGTATTATATTACACTTATTTATACCAGCAAAATATGCGGTTAAAAATCACGTTGCGACTAGTTAACGGACGCTTTCAATAACCTATCTATCCTTAGTTTAACTTACTAGAGGTAGACAAATTTATCCTTGTACGCTTACTTAAATTTTAATAACCTATTGACAGATTAAATTGGACTATAACTATATTAGACATAACTATGGATACATAAGATCTTTACATTAAATGACAGCAATGTATCCATAAGTTAAGCTAAGGGTAGATAGGTTATTGAAAACGGCCGTTAGTTATTTAATGAAATAAACATTTAACTATTGCATCTTAATAGATTATTGATGTGTTTTTTATGTTTATAAGCATGGTAACGAATTTGCTAGAAACTGCGACAATCATAAATATTAACACGAGGATCAAACAAAAAATTGTTATGCCTACTACTCGATTAAGTCATTTTATTGGGTAATGCATATGCTTTTACAACATGATCAAAGAAAATGTTCAAGAAATGTTCAAAAGTTACGATTTTTATCTCAAATAAGAGATGGACTGAATATTGGGAACGGCCGTTAACCAACTGTTATGTAACTGACTCCGACATGCACTTTGATAATAACTACTGACTTGTAACAATACATACTCTTAACAGCGATATAGCGAAGGCCTTTGATCGTGTATGGTACAAGGCGCTCCTCTCAAAACTTCCATCGTTTGGGCTTCCCGATAGCTTATGCAAGTGGATCTCCAGCTTCCTCACTGGGCGCAGCATACAGGTCGTTGAATACTGAATATTGGGAATGGCCGTAAGAACACACGAACGTTATATTAAAGTCACGTATGATTCACATTCGTTTCACAGGTTGGCAGTTCATACGCAACTGACTTAACCGTATTGCATTCTCGAGTGCAATATCCGTTGACTAACAAGATTTTAGTTCAAAAAACTTTTTTGGACCACACTCGCGAATGGAAGTTCACGGTAATTGGCGTTTCGAAATCTATCGAAATTCGCTACAGTAATTGCTTTGGTAATAGTTAGGAGATAAATATAGTTTTCACGTCACCTGACGCCAAACATAGTGTGAACTAGGTATATAGTGAATTTAAATTTATGACACATATAACTAATTTTTTTATGACAGTAAGGGATGAGACGAACAGGACGTTCAGCTGATGGTAATTGATAGCCAATAACAATGCAATGCCGCTCAGGATCTTGAAAACTCAAAAATTCTGATCAGCACTACTACTGCGCTGGTCATCTTTAGACATAAGATATTAAGTCTCATTTGCTCAGTAATTTCACTAGCTACGGCGCCCTTCAGACAGAAACAAAGTAACGTTTACATATTACTGCTTCACGGCAGAAAAAGGCACCGTTGTGGTACCCATAATCTAGCCGGCATCCTGTGCAAAGCCTTCCACTGGTAGACTGAACTTCCCTGAGCAGTGATTGCAGGACAGTATGACATAGATGTCTTCAAAAATAGTAATGCTTCTGTGATTCCTCTGGTGTTGCAGGAAAATGTATGCAGTCGTACAGATAAACTTTATACTTGATTGCCCCCTTCCATTAAAACCCATATTTTTTTTCAACTTGGCGTCTGAAATCATGTCAAATGGCATTTCATAATCTGCCTGATAGATGCAATGACGTTACATGTCCACATATAACAGTCAACGAATCAAGTCTAAGGTAAAATACTGTAACCTCCAACACCAAATACAGCGAAGCTGTTAAAAATGAAAGTAAGAAATAAAAGAAAGAAATCGTCGATTATATTTTTATGATACCACCGATTCAAAAAGCAACTTATGTTGAGAAGAATCTACAAGAAACTCAAGAGTTGTTATTTTTTTTTAAATCCAATTGATAAGATTTAACAATTAGGTTGGATTGGAATATTCCGGTATTAACGATCATCTTTGGCAACGCTGTCATGAAGTCGACAAACAAATAAAACGCCGCAAATGGAGTTGGATAGGCCACACACTCCAGAGAGTTCCCAACCATATTATACCAAGGCAAGCACTAAGCTGGAACCCTCAAAGAAAACGCAAACGTGGCCGTCCAAAGCAAACCTGGCGGCGGACTTTCATTGACGAAGCGAAAGACATCCGAAAGATCTCCAAGAGATACTCAGGACCGATCGTTATGGCGATGTACTGTGGATGCCTATGGGATACAAGAACTTAAGTCAAATAAGTCAAACATTGAGGTAGTATTGTTATCAAATAATTAATAACAAAAACATTACAGTTTAAACAATTATAGTTCCAATTAAGGTTAAAACAATTAAAAATGAATAACATTTAATAAGTATACTGAAAAAAACAACATGCATTTATTAAATCCTATGAAAACAGTTTGTGAGGATTTAAACAAACAAGACTCAGATTACATTTAGTAGAACGAGTTTCTGTTTCGTTAACGAATGTAAATTAAAATGTATATATAGTACCAAGCATGTTATTTGAAATAAGTAAATACATGCAAATTAATATGCACATAATATTATGTGCTACTCGATTAAACGTACATTCAAACTTCCTTTAATTTGAGGGTTTGTCTGAACTACGCATATTATTATTCACAAATGTTTGTGGCAGCATCGTGGAGCGGGTTTTTACCTTCCATAAAATACATCATGCTTGTGAATTGGTGCTGCTTTTGGTGACTAATTGATTAACACTCTCCATTTTTGATACATATACTTATATATAAAAAATTAAAGTTCTTTTTATTCTTAGTAATTTTTAACGTGAATTGTGTTCACATAGGTAATACCTTTTTAATTAAGAATTAATTCAAAAGGACGATGAAGTACGTACTTTTTCGCCTCACTTGCTGAGCAATGTCCACGATATGTCAAAGTATAGACCGTCTTTATTCCCATTCAAAATGCAGAGATAGACAATAATGAAATGAATGAACCAAAAAGGGGATTATAAAAAAACCGTCTTCAAAAACGAAGTATGAAAAGTATAAAATAACTTACTAAATATTTAATTTATTACACCTTTTATGCAAACCTTTATACCTTTAATATTGATAAAATACTACATATTGATAGGGTTTTAGTCGGTGCCTGTCCACTTGGGTTGTTTTGTTCTAGACTATCCCGGTAAAAGTCACGCGTGGCAAGTGTAAGTACCTTTTTTTATTACATTTGGCCTGGCACCGATTTCAAACCTGTATTATATCTGTATTATAGGTACATTATATTATTTTTATAATATAATATACATAAATGTAATACAATATGATGTAAGACAGTCCTTTGTTCCTCAGGCGGATATTCTGCTACTTTTGCTCGTATTCTCAGGCCCATTTGATATTTATATCAAATGGGCCAGAGATTATAACGTTTACGTTATAATATTTTTATGTCAAATTATTGAAGTAAAGCTTTTATACTCACGTTCGGGCGCGGGCTCTCTATTCGTGCTAAGCATCATATTTTTAAAGTTACACAAGAGCGTCAGATTTAGAACCGTTACACGAAATATATGTTTTCAGAGTGGCAGTTGCCACGCAAATACCAAAACATTTTTGAAGTGAAAACTTCTTTAGCCGCGTTGAGCACTTTTCTTGGGATGGGTATAAAATGTTATACTCGCGTCAGGACACGTGACTTGTTCGAAAATTTCTAAGACAGTCCTTGATTTATACTCCTAACTAATAATAGTTCGGCAATTTCAACTTAATGATCATACAGTCGTTGGACCAGTGGTTGAATCATTGTGATTGCGAAGCCGAATCACTGCGAGGTTGAGGGATCGAATCTCAGCCGTGAAATATTTTTACAGTTTAATTATTTGGTTTTTATGCTTTGTCATTAGCGAAGACTCTCCCTAAGGCGATAGTTATGCTTGTATTTCTTTGATACTTATTATTTTCTTTAAATTTTTATTTTATTTTATTATTTTGTTCTTTACTTTAGCTACCATAAACCTATTGTATTTAAAGTAGTCAAAATTTTCTATTACCCTCAATGATATATTTATTTTTGTTTTTGATTGCAATAAATGCGTATGAGAATATGATACTACAAATCCAAAATAATTTCAAGCGTCATAGCTTACCCATAACAGTATCGTAGCACAATACTAAACGACCTAAAGTATAATATGATAATATGACCTCGTTGAAATGACAATTCGCCTGTCACCCATATATAGAATATCATATTATAGAACTATATATGAAATATTATAGTAGATTAGACTTTCTTACTTCGAATTGTTTACATTATTGTTGTAATTACGTAGGTACTGTAAAATAATCATCGTTCAGTACCTACTCGTTAGCACACAAAAACTGTACCCTACACGAACTAATAAGATATTTACTCTTACCTACACAGATCACTCGATGAATATGCAATATCTAGTTTAGAGGCTCAGTAAACATGAGTGTGCTCAGACTATTAATTTGCTTTCGATTTAAATGTTTACGCCGCAGCTTGCGAAAATTGGCGGGAAAGCAAATTTTGCAATTTCACTGAAACTACATAATTACGTCTATTAATTCGGGAGAAACCAGAGATATACGGCCTTACAAATAAATATGGTATTTATACTATATTTATTTGTAAGTTTACTTGAGAATAAAACATCGCAGAGACTAAAGCTGAGATTTAGAAAACGTACTCTACTTACGTAAAACTTAGCTGAGTGTGATAAAACGCGAAGTTGACTTTTGCATTGGACTGTCTTAGCTTAAGTTCAGCATAATTTCAGCTGTCAAATCACCGAGATGGTTATACAAGATAAATGACATTATGTCATTATGTTGAGGCAGTAATTCCTTTGTTGGGGGATGTGTATGCTTCATATTGTATATGATCCCAGAAAATGTACAAAACAAAAAGTTAAGTTTGTGTGGGAAAGGTTACTATAGCATAAACGATTTTCTTAATGACACCACGGACTCGGAATAAAGCAAACACCCTCAGGCTTTTTAATCATAAATGTTTATTGTACGATATCACACTGTAATCCATATTTATATAAAAAAAGCCCGCTGAGATTCTTGCGCCCCTTTTTTCTCACGTCCGAGACAGTCTCTTATGAATGGGTGGTAGTACTTGGCGTTCAATGAGGGATTTTGAATCCTAATTTGAATAAAAATATTTGAATTTAAATTTGAATTGGTGCAACACATCTGTTGAATTATTGTTATAGCAATAGTTTGTTACAGTATGTTATCTAGTCTTGTTGTATCCTAGTCTTCTTGCTTGAGTGATATAATGCCCTGATTTCACCGACGGAGGGTGGCGAGAGAGTTATTTTAACCGAGAGCTTGGCCAAGAGCAAAATGGCGGTTGTCACTCGGAACTCGAATTACTGCAAGTGGGATATGGCCAAGTTTAATCAATCTTAAAAATATAATAATAGTTTGGCCAATTCTAAAATAACGCTAAGCTACAAACATTATGCGCTAACAAATTTTCCAATAACTAGTTTAGTTGACTTCAACATCATAATAATATTATGAACATGGTGTTAGATTTGAAAGACTGACATCCCACGTCAATTTTCGAATATGTAATTATTAGAGAAACAAACATAAACTTGTTATCCCAGAAAATGTTCAAACAAAAGTATTACGATATTCAAAAGAATTGTTAAAAACGTTTGTGTGCTAAAGGTTACTATAACATAAATTACTTTCTTAATGATTCCACAGATTGGGAAAGGAGCGATTGCCCTCAGGCTATTAAATAATAAGTTTAATTGTATTACTTTGTAAACATATTTATTAATGAAAAAAAAACACGCTGAGTTTGTTGCGCCAATTCTTTTCAGGTCTGAGGCATTTTTTTTGGAATGGGTGGTAGTTTTTGACTTTCAATAAGTAATGTAACATCCAATTTTGAATAAAAATATTTTAATTGGGGTTGATAACCACTTGGACGTTATCCGAATGGCGCGGGTTTTGAATGCCACATCGTTCATAAATTTTGGTTACAAATTAAATTTGTATAACGTAGTGTTATGCTTAATATACAACTATATATTGTTAAATTTCACACAAACTGTAACTATTAAATGTAAATAAAACTGCTTGTATCTGCTTATTTTGGACAAACTTTTTCAAAGTGGAAGAATAGCCGAACAGAGTTGCTTTCATGTAGGTACGTTATACGCTCGAGCAAAACATTGTACGTATGTTATACAATAAAAGTTGTAACAAAGGTTTTCAAGTTTCATTATAAATTTAAATGTTTTTGCTGCAGTAATAGGGAGTATTTTCTCAAACCTGAAACTCATATTCGCAGCTTGTCATTTTTATGCTCAACAAACTTTAAAGGCTTTAGCATCCACATTTGTGCCTCTTTACCACACGCTCCATAAATTCACTGCAACGATACGTCCTTACAAAAGTTACGCTTTCCCTTAAACTCTGCTAACAATAACAATGATATTGAGCTTCGTGGAACAAATGGTTGATATTGAAATATTTCTAGTTTTATCTATTTGATCATTGTGAATTTGAATGTACTTACTAAATTGTAAAGAATCTATTCGTATTTATGTCAAAATGTTCGCAATGATAGATCCACAACCATTGTAGTTGTTGTAATACACATTTATGAAGTGAGGTATTCATCTAATTTTACCACCCCACGGTCAGTCACATTCACAGCCAGAGCTCCCATCAGACTCCAACGCAAAAACACAATACATAGTTATGCTCAAATAGCCATCGCTCAATACTTAGGTATTAAAAAAAGTATTATAGAAGGGCGATCATATGATAAATGGGTTTCTTACCTTTATAAACTTATCTCCTTTGCGTCATTATTAAAAAAACTGGTTTATGGCTAAAATAAGTCAAGTCAAAGATTAATCTTTATATCGTGGGAGGTGCTAGTAGTTTAAACAGTGACATTCAGAAATAAAACATCAAGTGATAAATATGTACTGCTTAGACAGTTACTTACTTAGTCTAGAAAAAAAACAAAGTGTTTGCGGTTCATTATACCAAAAACAGCGAAGGTACTAACCAACGTATTTATAAATGACCAGAGATTGGAACTTGTGGACGCTACGATCTACTTGGGTATCACATTAGATAAAAAGCTTCAGTGGGGTCCACATATAGCCCAATTGCGCCATTGGTTTCCGAAGCAGTAGTAGTATCTAGTATATTAGAAATGACATCAAAGAGTATTTTAATGGAATCAATTTTGAGAAAATAAATGCCGTTTATGCCTTTTAGATAGTAATATTATGTAATAATTTAAATCAAAAGCAAATAGAAAATAGCTTTGGACACAAAGCTGTTTTCTTTTTGCTTTTATCTGACTGAGATAAATAATTAATGAAAATAAATTTGTAATTCTCTTGTATTGTATACTATTTTATTTTTACGTATACTATTTGTATTGAATTTGTATACTATTTTATTTGTACGACTCAATATTGTGTATGGGATTTTATGCCTGCAATAAAGAATTATTATTATTATTATTATTATTATTAAAATTGGTAATTAATAAAGATCATTGTATATCACTTACTTGATATCGCTGGCACGAAAATAATATCATACGTATATATTTCATAATACAATCAAGGAAGCAGTCATTTGCTTACACTCGCTAATCACTCATTGAACATGTACTTGAGGAAATCAGTAAGAATGTGATCCGCATATTAATTTGTTTTATTGATTTAAGTGAAAGCGCTACTGTTTGATGCCGAAAATGATCAAATATTAATTTTGTAACTACTGCATTTATCTATTGAATTATAATGAATTTGGTTGGTTTATTGACTTGATTGAATATTTTGATTTTTAATACATTTCTATCTATATCCGATAAGTAAACCCAGTTGTATTATGTAGTTGTACACATGTAAAGAATATACAATTAATATTAAACTTGCTAAGAGCTTTAACACTTAAATCGTGATATTTTTTATCAATATTTAAAGAAAATCAAGCAAACATAGGGATCAACTGATAGTAGGTGATCACCGCAGCCCTTATCCTCTTATAACATTAAAGGAGTTGCTGACGATAAAGCATCAAATAAACATTCATATGAATTCAAAAACCAAGAACGCTTTGGTACGTGGCGGGCGAGAATCGAACCGGAAACACCGTAATGATAGTCCACGGTTCTAACTATTGTGCCAACAACACTCATTCTATGGGGTACACGATTCATTAGGAAAATTTTACGTATTTTAAACAACATGATTATTGTAATTTATACGTGGGTAACACTGAAAATGTTTAGAACTGGCCAGTTAGAAACATTGCTAATGAAATCTTTTTTTGAATTTCAATTTTAGAACTCTTTGGTAACCTAATGTAGTATATTGCATTCACTTGTCATTTTTTTGTGAATTGGCGGGAAATCTTAAACTCTTGCTACACGTGAAAATGAACCTAACGCTAGAAAATTTTCGGTCAATGATTTATTATGACTTTCCTTGTAGGCTTACTCAACAACAAAGCTATGATAGGCTGCGATTAGCATTTCTTAATGAAGCCCCATCTCGTGCCACCATTTACAATTGGTTTAACGAGTTTAAGCGCGGACGTAGCAATCTCAATGATGATCCGCGTGAGGGACGTCCTTCATCAGTGTTGTGCGACGCATGATAGAGAAAGGTAAGAGAGTGACCCATCAGCAGATACGGGCAAGCCTATGCATTGGTATGAGTCAAGTTCCAAAAATATTAGACGAACATTTAGGCGTGAGGAAGCTTTGTACAAGATAGATTTCCAATACTTTAACCGACGACCCATCATTATAATTACAATGTTAAAGTTTCGCGATGGGAAAAGTTAAAAAGAAGATTAATAATTATGATTCCAATAAACTCATATGCCATAAATCAGGATGTCTTCCCCACCTTAATGTGTGGCGGTCCTCCGCAGTGCAGTTTTCAAGGAGCTTTCTTCCACATACTACAAAGCTGTGGAATGAGATGATACGACATGGGTACCTTCAAAAAAAGCACTTTCACCTAAATTAAAGGCCAGCAACACTCCTGTGATTCCTCTGGTATTCCAAGAGAATGTGGGCGGCGGTGATCACTTAGAACCAGTTGACCCATACGCTCGTTTGTCCTTCTTTTCAATAAAAAAAGGTATTTTTAAAGGCCTTTTACATTTAATATGCAACAGTTTAACATGGGAAGGTATAATCTTGTCAGGCTCACTAAATAAGTCTTGGCTCAAGCCCAGAAAAGCTCAACAAAAATGAAAGTTGAACAACATTATGTAAATTATAATTCTCTTTGTTCTGTCCCAATGTTATTTACATTTTATTATTGTCAGCGGCATAATGGCCTAGCCGTGTTTAGTACGATTTTATTGTTCAAAACACATAATATGGATTAACGCAAATCATATCTTAAAAGCAGAGTATTGTAACCGTTTATTTCAATTTATATAATTAAGTGAATTTATTATTTTGTGTTTCATACCTTTCAGTTCGGGCGCTCGACAAGATCTGCCCAAAAACCGCGGAGTTAATGTCTAATGTCGATACCAAGCTGAAATGGCCGGAAATTACTGAATATCAAATCTTTTCTCTCATTTGTTACTCATGCAAGTCAAATGAGATACTCTAATATTAATTCAATGAAATAAATCATTAGATATTAATGTTTTTTTATGAAAAACAAGGACAAGACGAGCAGGACGTACAGTTGGTAATTGATACGCCCTGCCCATTACAATGCAGTGCCGCTCAATATTATCGAAAAACACAATAATTCTGAGTGGCAATACAATTGCGCTCGTCACCTTCCATAAGAGGTTAAGTCTCATTGGTTATACACATTACTGCTTAAATATAATCTAACTGGCATCCTGTGCAAAGGAGCCTCCCACTGGTTTATCAATATAAGTATTATTTGAATATCAGAGCGTATCAATTACCATCAGCTGAACGTCATGCTCGTCTTGTCCTAACGGACAAGACGAGCATGACGTTCACAAAGAAAATGTAGTAGGTTTGTGTTTGTGTTAGATAACTCACAGTTATATTCGATTCTGTAATGCTTGTAATAGTGTTTCATAGTTATGTTATAAGTTAGAATAATAAATAAGACCAGGTTATCAACCGTAAAGTAGAATTATATAGATGAAGCCACAGCCAGAGAGTTAAACAAGACAAAATATCAAGATTTATGAACGGGACGTCACTCGAACGGTTGGCTCGGTGGAAGAGCGCTTGTTCATAAATTTTGTTATCAAATTTATTTCGTATAATAATTTAGTTTAGAAAGAGACATTGCTTTTAATAGAGCGGTGAAACGTTGACTGAGGAATGTTCTGTTAACAACGAGAGAGAATGAGCTCATCTTAGCAAATCTATAGCCTCATACATACATACATATATAGTTTTGTTTAAATATATGTTTACTATACAGAGACTTATACCCAAAAACTTTTGAAAAGTGAAAACTTCTTAAGACCCGCAGAGCACTTTGATATAATAGGTATTGAAAGGAACTGAGCCGTCTAATTCGATTATGTAACGCTCTGTTGGGTTAAGTCTGCTCGAGATGACTAAGAGAGATCGCAAGATGAACAAAGTTGTATTATTTACCGTACCTTCATGATTTTCACTTTTTTTTATGAAAATAAGTGACGAGACGAGCATCCTGCTCATGGTTGTTCATACGCCCTGCCTATTACAATGCAGTGATGCAGGATACTTGAAAAACCCAAAATTTCTGAGTGACACTACAATTGCGCTCCTCACCTTGAGACATAAGTCTCGTTTGCCCAGTAATTTTAGTAGCTACGGCGCCCTTCAGATCGAAACACAATTTTGCTTAGACATTACTGCTTCACGGTAGAAATAGGCTCCGTTGTGGTACCCATAATATAGCCGGCATTCTGTGCAAAGGAGCCTCCCACTGGAAAACTTGAGGCAAGAGGTCTTAAGCACACACTTTTCATTTTATAATGCTAGCTCTGTCATAAAAGTACTTTTGGATCTTACTGTATAGTCTTCATCCGTGGTAGTAGTGGCACCACACTTCTTTCTGCCTAGAAAAAAAATGTGTAATTATTGTGTGGGTGTCAGGCTGGTGTGATCAATGGCATACTAGACTTGTTAGTTGCCGGCACTTCTCCCCTTTATTAGAATTATTCTTTGTTAGAAGTCCAATGAGGTAGCCCTCGTCCTGTAATCGTTTAACACCTCTTACACTCACACTGCAAATCACACACGTGCAATAACAGTACACACAAATAGTCATACACTTATACTCGTAGTCTAAAGTCTCTTCAAACCTTCTCTTCAAAAAAATAGAGTCCATTGGATTAACAAATATATTAGATCGTTAGTGATCTTCTTTCGGCCTCGAAAGCCCCCACCCGGCTTCGCTGTAAATCCTTTAGGGCTATCAGCACAGAGGAGGTTTTTAGTCGGTAAGGGATGCTTACCGGCATATAGGCCCCGTTTGGGTCTTCAAAACGTAATTGTATTTTCCTCCTCTCCAAAAAAATCTCTCCTTTGAGATATTTAAATGTGCCATTAATATTCGTAAATAGAGATCACAATATCTCTTCACACAACTTCTTTTATTTATTTATATTTCTTTCATGCTTTTAAAAATGCTGTGTGTGTTGGTTTGGTTTTTAGATGAAGGTTTATTTTTCGACTGACAATAAATACAGTAAAGTAGACTTTTGCGCGTTATGTTTACAATTTTACTAATAAATTACGAAGTATATGGAATCAATATTATGTTTGGTAGGCTTAAACTTACTATTTTACTTGATTAAGAAATAAAGTCTTGTTTGCGTTCTATGCATCCTAATACGATGCTTTTTTAAGTTAGGAACCGGTCCTCTGATTCCTCTGGAGTGACGAGATCGTATAGCCTGCGGTGATCAAATACCATCAGGTGATGTGGGTATGTATATTGTACATATTACGTATGTATGCTATAGCTCTTTCTCATAAAATCAAATCAAAATCACTTTAGTTTTCTTTACTTTTTAAATTTATCGCCACTTTGGAAAATGTTCATCAAACTCATCGCCACTCTTTTAAATAAACATTTACAGCTTCATCGTTTTACAAATAATCATTGCATAAAAAATACTCATTCGTCAAATATATTAGCTAACACGATTATGTTAAAAAAAGTAATTTATGTATATAGAGTAATTGAGTACAGTAGATGTATCAATCCACACACACCGTAGATAAATAAAGGTATTTTGCGAGCATTATATTAGTGATTGTAAAAATATAAAAACTTTAATTTCAAACACATGAATCAGAGTTTCTGGTAACAGGATTATCCTGCCACCACAAGTAGCGTGCGCTTTCCGTCTTCGTTAAAAAAAGAAGAAATAATCATAAATTAAATTAAATATGTTAATTGATGTGTAAATTACTTTTTGACAGTGTTGCGTACTTAGTGTGTTTTCTTTTTTGATAAAGTTTTATGCAAAGAAAATCTCACATGAGAATGTATCATCTGAATGCCTGCCGCAAGTCCCAAGGTGAAAATACTACACATAAAATGAACAAAAGCAACGAACGTTCGACAGGAAAGTTTTGTATATTTATAGTACCACATTGAACTGTGTATCAATACAGTTTTTTGGCAACGACATCCTGCATGTAGGTGAATATGGGTACTTCAGATATCAGCAACAATTTATTTTTATAAGAATAAATTTTCTTGAACGCTTGATAAATGAAGCGTTGAAATAATTGTATACGGATATTTGTTTAATTCTAAGGAATAATATGATCGATGCTTCTTGTTTCTTTTTTAATTCGTCACCTTTTTTCTCTTAATGATGATTTTTATAATTATAACACTAGAAATAAGGGATTGCTTGTAACTACTTCTAGTAGGCTTTATAAGATACATAATAGCTTTAAAGGTAAATGTATACACTTTTCTAATAAAGTCCCAGCCACTGTTCAGGCATTATCTATAAATAAATTTATTAACTTATTTAGTAGATTTTGTTAATTTCTTAATTTCATTACATTATAGAATGTTTGTTTTATAACTTATATTTATTTTATGTAACTATTTCACACAATATAATTTAGCATGCGGTATTCACCTTAAAAGGTAATGCATTTAGTAATAAGACCCTTGTAAATTAGCATAATAATAATTATTATAAATGTATTATTGTAATTACCACTGGTGAATCTAAATAAATAAATAAAAAATAAAATAAAAAAATAAATGTAACACTAAAAAATCTGTCGTAAATCCTACTACTTCACAGCTGAATATCTAAGTGATTTGACAGCCTGGGACTAGATTATGATTATTTTATAGTAATAGCAATAAGAGTACAACTGTATTTCATTCAAAAAAAATAATTTTGGGAGAGTTTCCGCCGCTTCTTCTATTTCTGAGTGCAATTTGTTTGTAAAGGAATCAATTTTAAGAAAAAAGAATGCCTTTTATGCCTTTTTAAAGTAGAAATGTGTATGATCTGAAGTTCATGTAAGTATAGTAAAGTAAATTTGAAAAAAATGTTCAGGAAGGGTGTCTTCTAATTTAAGTAAAAGCAAATTAAACTCTACTCTGACCCTAGCAATGGCCTCAAACTCCTGTAGGATTTGTTCAGTGGCTTTGAATGAATGAATAAGAAGACTTTATTGCACTAAAATGTATACATTTGTATATAAAAGTTATAGTAGTATAGTTAGTTGACCTTATCGCTATATAGCAATCCCTTTCTGGTAATCAAAAGCTGTAGAATAAAATATATATACACATACACATTTATAAATGTATACAAACAACTTAAATTTATCGCATAAAAGAGGAGAGAAAAAAATAGGATTTCATTAATAGTTTGATGAAAAATTTATACTTTATGACTATGTAGATGACTTGGTCTAGCTTTTAAATGCATCTGAGCATCTGAGCTTTTCTTATTTATATCGCTAGAGCATTCCACAGTCTGATCGTCAAACACAAAATATGACTTCTGAAAAAAGGTGGTAGTGTGATGAGGAACAGATAAAATTCGGTTAGCTTCAGACGGCAGCTAAAGTTCCTTGTTGCTATATTGGCACAGCGGACACGCTCCCTGGTTATTTCTGATGGGATGGGATGGGACTGACTACTTTAGTTCTATACTTCATAAAAATATAAATAATATACCAAAAAATAGAAAGCAATTAGAAGCCTCAGTTTTCCTTTAAAATGTTAATAATAGAACTAATGTAACTATAAAAAATAATGATATCCTATGTACATTTAAAGTAATATGATAAAGAAAAAGGATTTGATTTATTATTGGTTGTAATGTAAAAAGCATAAAACAATATTAATTATTCTTTCATTTATGGAAAAGTACATTCTCAGCGAGAAAATTTAGCAGTATTTCATTGAAGAAGATAAATAAGAGATCCTTACCAGGATTGTAACGGTGCAGCCCATCCAAAGATTCTTAAGTTTTAACTAGAACGAAATTAGTTTAACATAATTTAAGGACTGTGAATATATAACGTTTCTCTCATTTAAATATTCCTTGTAAATGAATTTAACAAAATATATCGTACTTTTGCTTACCTTTATCACAAAGGAAATAAAATGTTTCCGCTAACTTATATTCAGAGATTTGTGTAGAAAAGATGGCGAGTACTAACCCCGGAGGATTCGACGAAACAAGCAACGATTTACCACATCTACATATATTACTACATATTACGATAGAGAAAAGGATTGATATAATATCTTGATTTCAATTGCAAATTAATATTTTTGTATAAAAGATATGGGGACAATCGATCATGAACAAACAAAAAAACTTACCAGTTTTCGGCTTCTTTGCACCGGATGCCGGCTAGATAATGGGTACCACAACAGCGCCTATTTCTGCCGTGAAGCAGTAATGTGTAAGCATCGTTTCGGTCAGAAGGGCGCCGTAGCTAGTGATATTAGAGGGCGAATGAGACATAACAGAGATCTTATGTCTCAAAATGACGAGCGCATTTGTGCCGCTTAGAATTTTTGGACTTATCAAGAATCCTGAGCGGCACTGCATTGTAATGGGCAGGGCGTATGAATTACCATCAGCTGAATGTCCTGCTCGTCTCGTCCCTAACTGTCATAAAAAATTCATACGTGACCTCTGGGGTATATCTGTTAAAGTAATAGGCTCTCTGATTGATATAATAGCGCCTGATCTAGCCCTAATATTTAACAAATGTATAGACTGTGGCACATTTCCAGACCTCATGAAGCATAGCAAAATAATACCTTTATTCAAGTCGGGTTGCTCATCAGATCCCTCTAATTATAGGCCTATTTCAATTTTGCCTACCCTGAATAAAATATTTGAAAAACTAATACTGTGTCAACTACGCGCTCATTTTAACATAAATAAAATTATACATGATAAACAATTTGAATTCACTCGGGGTCGTTCAACTGTTGACGCAGGTGTTGCATTAATGGAACATATTTTTAGTGCTTGGGAGGATTCACAAGATTCTTTAGGAATCTTTTGCAACCTTTCCAAAGCGTTTGATTGCGTCCAACATGAAATTCTAATCAGGAAATTGCAACACTATGGCATAAGAGGAAGTGCATTAAATTTATTAATCTCATATTTGAATAACAGGATACAGTATGTTGAAGTTAATAGTGTAAGGTCTTCAGGCTCCGTGTTAGGAATGGGTGTCCCGCAGGGTTCAATTCTCGGACCATTTCTGTTTTTAGTTTATATCAATGACCTACCCTATCTTATAAAGAACACACATGATATAGTATTGTTTGCGGATGATACATCACTATTATTTAAAATTAATCGACATGCAACTACTATTGAACATGTAAATAATGCTATTTCTAAGGTAGAACAATGGTTCAAAGTAAACAATCTTCTTTTGAATAGTAAGAAAACGAAATGCTTAAAATTCATATTACCAAATGTAAAAAAGATTAACACACATATTAAATTAAATGAAGAAATGTTGGATCTTGTAAATAAGACAGTGTTCTTGGGTATAACTCTAGATGAGAAGCTTCAGTGGGGTGACCATATATCTGCCTTACCAAACAGATTAAGCTCTGCAGCATATGCGGTTAAGAAGATAAGAGAGCTGACTGACATAGATACGGCCAGAATAGTATATTCTAGTTACTTCCACAGCATTATGAGCTATGGTATCCTTTTACGGGGTAATGCTGCTGAGATCGATACGATATTTGTGCTGCAGAAGAGAGCCGTTAGAGCCATTTATAACATGGGATCTAGAATTTCGTTAAAGAATAAGTTTAAAGAAATAGGTATTATGACAGTGGCCTCACAAAACACTTACGAGAATTTGATGTTTGTACAAAAGAATAAAAATAAGTTCACAAAACTAAGTGACTTACATGGTATTAATGCTAGAAATAGGGGTAGACTTGTCATGCCTGCCACAAGACTCCATAAAGTCAGTAATTCCTTTAGGTGTCAGTGTGTTCGCTTCTATAATAAATTCCCCGAACATATAGCAAATATGTCTATAAATAAATTCAAAGCCTACACAAAAAGTAAATTAAGCAGCAAAGGCTATTACAATATCCAAGATTATTTAAATGATAAAGCAGCCTGGAATTGAATTGATCTACTTAAAGTGTGATTTGTTTTACGTGATTTTAATTGTTTGATGTTATTTATATTAGTTTTTGATTTGTTTGATTTTAATTTTATCTGTTTGATATTATTTATTTATTATTATGAAATTTTGTGTATGACTGAACTTAAGCCAATGTAAATCAATGTTATGAGTTCAATAAACGTTTTGATTTTGATTTTGAATGAATATTATTCCATGGGCGGGTAAGGATGACATTTATTTTCTTGCCAAATATTGTGTTCCACCAATTGGACGCAAGGATCAGCTGCTCAATCAGGTTCCGGAACACGTACGTAATGTACACATACAAACAATTCAAAAAAACAAAACACCTTTTGATTTTTAGTTTGGAATAAATATGGGTTCTGGTAAAATGTTATTTAAGTTAAATTATTAAGACTTAAGCCAACTACAAACTATATTTCAAATCAACGATAGTAATATTATTTCACTTCTTTTCCTAATTAATTTAATTTATAAACTTCTCAAATAGTTAAATTAAAATAAAAAAACACAGTAATGCTTACACATTACTGCTTCACGGCAGAAATAGGCTTCGTTGTGGTACCCATAATCTAGCCGGCATCCTGTACAATGGAGCCTCCCTCTGGTAAAATGTCTGTCAATAAAGCAGGTATCTTACGTAAAATCGCAGTAATGCTCTTATTCTTCTGGTGTTGAAAGAGAGTCTGATGCTCACATTACTACGCACGTACGCCCCTTTGCTCTGATAACCCTCTAAAAATATCACAAAAGGAATGAAAAATGTAAATGTATATATATATAAAAATGTACATTATGTAATAAAGGCTTACTTAAAATATATGCACGCCATTAATTGTATAATTTATAAAAATAAATAAACTTATTGCCCCCCACAGTCACTTTGTTGGATTAATTAACAGTTGAACCTATTCGACTTAGGAACCTTCGAGCTTAGATCAAACTTCCATTAGGCCGCCAACGTATTTCTGGGCACCTGGTGTTGCGATATCAATGAATGGTTACCTCACCACTCTTGTTTAAAAAAAAATCTGAGTGTTTTTTTTTTCATAAAGATGTTATGAATAAGTGTCTCTATGTATGTTGCAGGTTTCAGCGATAGTAGAAATCGTATAATAAGAAACGGTAAATACACGGTTCAATCAAATAACCTTCTTAAAATGCTTACGGTAGAGATACAATATCAAATATAGTTTAATAATTTAATAAAATCCTTGATACTTGAATTAGTTTCCTTTCGTAAGCGTTCAGTGGTACAGAATGACCAAGTATGTTCATCGAAGTGGACACACATAGTTCACAGTTACATGACTTATATTAGTTTAGATAATGTCTTGCTGATTCACAGCTTTACACTACATTACACATTAAGCTCTCGAGCATTTCCAGATTTTTACACACATTTATTTAATTAAATTTACTTGGTTGGTCACATTGTTACGTTATTGTGAACGACTCTTTAGCTTAACTAGAAGTTAAGTATCAAATATAACAGAGAAACTTAAACGCTCTCAATATGGATGGTTCACATATTCACTGTTATTGCACAATATTTTTTCCAGTTCATGCCTGAAGGTCTTCTAATGATATTTTAGAAGCATCCTCTTCATTTTTATTGATTATTTTAATTTCGTTTCGTCTCTCACGCTTGAGATATTATAAATTTAATTGATGCTGGTTGAGAGAAGCTAAAGAATAATGAGAGAGAGAGAGAGAGAGCACTTCATTCACTTCACACATCTTATCCCATGCTATCATATAAAAATAGATGTTAATGCTCGAAAAGAAAATTAAAATGGAAAGCTACAAATTGTAGCCTTTTAATTTTAGGACCACTTGATTTTCAAGAAATAATGTATATATGAAATTTATAACAATTCATGTTTTGAATATAACTATCTATATTTTGTGAAAACATTTTTTCTAAGAAAAAAGAAAAATACTGAGTTTCACTTTCAGGAAAACCTAGATATTTTTGGTAATATCAGGACACAGTGTTTTGCATTTATTATTAACACAAAATAATTAATGCTAGCCTATCGTGATATGTTTCACAAAAATAATAATATAATAATTTATGTCATAAATAAAGCTCATAATGCTTTCGTAATAATAAGCCTACCTGCTATAGATTTCCTCACTTTAATGGTTACGTTACAAAACAATGATTTATAATAAGGATGCTGCATTTAATACTTACTTCAGGGTGTCACTTTATTGTGACTTTGAGAGGATGCCAAAATACTTGCTGAACTTTTTATAGTCGTTAGACCAAAAGACGCAACGGTAGTGTCTGACGCAGCGAGGAATATCATAAGCTTTTCTATCCCCTAAATCAGTGGTCAGCAAAGTGCGGCTCCAGAGCCGCATGAGGCTCTTTGGTTATTCAAGTGCAGCTCTGGCACAATAGTAGCTTTGAAAAACAATTGCTGGATTCAATACAAGGAAAGATGGCACTATAAAAATGAATGAATCACTTTCAACGCTTGGAATAGTATTACTGACTCTTATTATCAGCTGAAAAAGCTTGCGTTTTCTGTTATTTCCCTTTTCGGCTCTACATTTATATGCGAACAATCTTTTTCAAGCATGAACATAATCAAGAGTTTACTGAGAAGTCGTCTTATTGATGAGAACTTGAAATGGAATCATGCTTACCTAACATTAAAAGCATCAACATACAAACCTGACTTACTCATACTTTCCAAGGTGATGCAAGCACATTTTGTTTTATTTAGTGTACTACTTATTTAGTGAAATAAAAAATTACTAAGCAAGCAAATTTGGCAACCATTTTTTTTAGATTGTTGTATGGTTCATAATTGGCTGTTTGGCAAATAAGTTTGTCAACCATCGCCCTAGATAATCTTTTGCTGTGTATTAAGCTGACAATTTTTATGGCCTAATACATCGAGATTTGTTATTTTAAGTCAAAGATTTTAGTATACACATAATATTTGGTGTTAGGCCTTGTGTATACACAGAGTATTAAAAATACTCCTAAGTTATCAATAAACTTTCAACTGCATCAAATGCAAAACATGTAACGGTAGTACCAAGTTTGGTTGCGTGACCAATGAGTTTTGTTATATTTCTTATTGTTTTCCAGTTGTTGACCCTACACTATCGACATGAGGCGGTCACCAGTGAAGGTTCAACCCGCAATTATGCCAATGAAATGATTTATAAAAGCGCTACTTGCGACGGAATTCCTTATCACGAACATTATTTTGGAAGTTATGTCAACAGGCCACATTTACGGAGGTAATTGAATGTTGAGAACGGAACTCATTGGCTTATGATTATAGTTTATTTATTTATTTATTTAATAGGTACACACAACAGAATTACAACAAATACATAATAAAAAAAAATAAACTATCAGCTAAATACAAGATAGGCTGCAACTCCACGAGGGTGTGTACTCAGCATGTTTAGCATAAGTTGATAACTATGCAAATACAACAGAAATAGCGATTTTAAAACTAACTTTAGGTAATGTAGTATTATAAAAGAAAAAGATAGAGAGAATATATATTTGGACAAATATTTATGGAAATAATTATGGAAGTTAAATTAAGATGCTTTTTTAAAAATTTAAACTAATTAAGGAATTTATATAAACTAGATTTCCATTTACAAACAGATGAACTGTGGATGTCAGGTACTTCACTGATTTCGAGTAGTAGTGCATTGTATTCACGACAAATTCTATAGATGGGGTGTTGGAAGGACACGTTATTATTGCAGAACGGAATGATAAAAGGCTGTTCATGTCTTGAAGACCGATTGGGAACTCTTAGATGGATATTCGACAAGAGGGAAGTAGAAATTGTGCCATCCAGTATTTTGTATAAAGTCGTTAGGCCATGCAATTTGCGACGACTCTCGAGGCTCAGTAACTTGAAGTGAGATAGCCTTTCCTCATATGTAGTCAGCTCCCTTTTTAGATCAAACCTAATCGTCAATACGCGAAGAAGACGTCTTTGAATAGACTCAATCATATCAGTATATGTATTATATTGAGGTGACCAGACAATGGAGGCGTACTCGATTTGGCTCAGGATTAGCGACTTATAGAGTAACAGTAAACTATTTGGTGACTTGAATTCTTTAGTAGCTCTGCATATGAAGCCAGATAGCTTATTACATTTCTTGGCTATTTCTTCATAGTGATATTTAAAAGTTAGTTTCGAGTCAAAAGCAATACCTAGATCCCGTAAAACAAACTTCCGCTCAAGTGGTATATTATCAATTTTATAGTCAAATAAAATTGGGTTTTTAATACGAGTGAAAGATATAATGGAGCATTTTTTTATACTCATACTCATACTGTTAGCACTACACCAATCGAGTAGAGTATCAAGATCCAATTGTAGATTAATACAATCACTAACAGTTTTAATTCGACTAAAAATTTTAAGGTCATCCGCATAAAGCAGGGAAACATTTCTTAGCCTAGGGATCAGATCATTAATATATATAATAAACATCAATGGGCCGAGATGGGATCCCTGAGGAACGCCGGATATTATAGAGACTCGTCGTGAGTAGAATCCCTTCAGAGCTACTAATTGACTACGATTGGATATATAAGATTTTATCCAACGTAAGAGGCAACCATGCAGACCTATAGTTTCCAATTTACAGGCCAATATTCTATGGTTTACTCTATCAAAAGCCTTTTGGAAGTCAGTATAGATAGAGTCAACTTGACCATGATCGTTGAAAGCTCTACAAATAAAGTCTGTATACTCCATCAAGTTACTGGCGTTTGACCTTCCTTTTAAGAAACCGTGTTGCTTCTGAGTGATATGCGGGATAAAGTGGTGGTATAGGTGGTCGTAAACTAAGGACTCTAATATTTTGGCAAAACTGGATAAGATGCTTATAGGCCTATAATTAGTACAGTCGCTAGGGTCACCCGATTTGTGTATTGGTATGATGTGTGCTTCTTTCCAAGCATGAGGAAAAACACCAGTTTGTATAGATTTGTTAAAAATCAAGTAAAGAGGGTCTATCAGAGCCTCTGAGCAATGCTTAATAAAGTAGGGAGGAATGCCATCTGGCCCAGCTCCTTTGTTAGGATCCAATGCATTGAGTTTCTTTAAAATATCCTCTTTAGATATGTGCACTGAAAATAGAGGATAATTAATAGGCTGACTTGATAAAGAATCGTTCATGTGCCTATCTGGTTCAAAAACTGATGAAAAATACTCGGAGAAGAGTTCGGCTGCGGCTTCACCACCAGTTGCAATTTTGTCACCAAACTTAATGGTCTCGGGGATTGACGGTCCAAGTCTCTTACTTTTAATATAAGAAAAGAATAGTTTGGTTGAATTATTAAGCGACTCTTCCACACTTAAAAGTTTAGATGTACTCGAATATAAAGGACTGTAATCTATCGTACTTTTTATGTTTTATTTACATAACGTACAATATACACGCACCAGCTAACTCCATAGTTGAATTTTTTTTTTATAAAACAAAGGGACGAGACGAGCAGGACGTTTAGCTGATGGTCATTGATAAAGCCTTCCCCATTAATGCAGTACCTCTCAGGATTCTTGAAAAACGCAAAAATTGCGCTCGTTTAATTGAGACGTAAGATGTTAAGTTCCAATTGCCAAGTCATTTCGTTAGCTACAGCGCCCTTCAGACCGAAACACAGTAATGCTTACACATTCCTGATTCACGGCAGAAATAAGAAGTAATGGTACCCATCTAATCTAGCCGGCATCCTAGGCAAAGGAGCCTCCCTGGTAAGAGATGTGTTGGACAAATATACTATCATCATCTGTATCATCATCATCATCGTATTAAAAAATTACATATTTCAAGTGTAATATTATTTACGTAAGAAATAAGATATTTTTGATTTGATTTGATCATCATTTCTGCCGGAAGACGTCCACTCGTAGACAAAGCCCGTCATAATATTATAGTATATGTAAATTATGTTTTCCTGTGTAGTCGTCACTTGTGAAATAAATACAATGCAACGGGAAAAAGCTAGAAGTATTTTATAAGTAAGAAAATCTTTTCCAAAAGAAAAAAATAAACACACACATATAAATGATAATCATTTCTATTGTGAACTGTTGTGCTTTTGACTTTATAATAAAACTTATAACTATTTTTACAATACTGACAACATAAAATTAAAACTATCATTACGTGGAAGCATACCAAGAATACTGGCAGAAATTCCACGTTGGATAGCTAGGCTGATCCGTTGACCGAAACAGCTGCCAGCACTTGGGTTGCCAGTAGCCCTATTGAGGCGAGAAGATAGTACTTTGTACATTCTCCGAATCTCTGGGCCCCACGGGCCAAGTGTCTCGACACCAAACGGCACAAAGATGTAAGACTCACTGAGACCGACATATTTTCGACGCATGCTGTCTTCGGCAGCAGTCGAAGCAGCAGCCCCAGCACCAACTGACGTAACTTGACATTAGAAGGAGCCAGAGTGTCGAAGCAAGTCGCGTCACACACGCGTTATATTGATAATCTCCTACATTTTTGAAAATGGTTGAAATAATATAAAATAAACAGCATCATTTGTTTTACTAACACATTGCCTCAAAAAAGTTACCCAATCTAATTATATATTTCAAAAGTCTGTTTAAAATAGTGAGCGAAAAATAAAAGAATTATCTTGTATGTTACATATTCTGAGCGCCAGGTAATCTAGGTTTCCTTGCTATTTCTCAAATTCAATTTATTTTCACCGTAAGCTTGTTGTAGTCGGTCGTAACGTTGATCGAACGGCAGTCGAACGAAACTTGAATGCTTTGAGGTAACTAGGCGGGTAAACAAAAACAAGGAAAATTATTAGTTTAATTTTATATATCGCGGTATACATTTAAATTTAGTGATTGAAGACACAATTTTATTACGTTTTACATTAATTACTGTATTATGTTGGTAAATACATTGTTTCTAAAAGGGCATGTAAACATTTTTTAAGTAGCTATTTGTTATTATTTAGCATATATTACATCGTTAAAATTTAGGTTTTCTGAATTTATTTTATAAGTATTCGCTTTAATTATTATACACTTTATTCCAATTCAATCTTATTTCTTACACATAATAATAAACATATATAAAGAAAACATCATTATAACATAATATTGTTGAAAATATTCAAGAGTGAATGTTAAGTATAGATTTGAAGTCGGTATTTTTTATATTATCTAATTTAAAATATTACATTCACAAAGTTAAAATTCCGATTTATAATAAATTATTTCCAATTAACTTATAATATCCCTAAATAAACCATAGCTACGAAAACCGTTATAAATTAATAGTAAATTATAAAATTTTGTAACCTTGCAGTCTTAAAAGGAAGTAGAAAACATTTTGCCTTAAAATAGAAGTGAAGTGTTTTCATAAATTTTCATTTAGGCCCTTGAAAACGCAATAAAACCCGCACTTTACGAGGAAAGAAACGATGGAAGCTCAATCTCTGTTGCGTCTCGGTTATGATATCATCCAGTAGCAGTTACTGGCAAATTGGTCGCTTGTCTTGCTCTCAACGACCTACTGTATATTGTACGTTATTTGTAGACTTGTTTTTGTTCATATTTCGAAGAAGTGTTTATCCGGGAATTAACTATTTCATGGAAACTACTAAGAAACACAACATAGAGTTCATGCTATTTTATATTTTTTGGAATATGATAATAATATTTGTATATTTTATTAAAAAGAGCGCAAAAAAGAACTCTTCGCTTTCAGAGCGCCATTTGTTTCCGGAGCGATGGTATTGATTGAACTGACATCATAAAGAATTATAAAGCAATCCATTTTGAGAAAATATTTGGACTTTATGCCTTTAAATTTTAAATTCTGAGTAAATGCATAATGTTTTTGGGCATGGGGCACGCTAAAAGTTTTGCACTTCATTCTTAGCTTCCGAAAAAGTACAACTCGTCACCCATCGTGCAAATAGCCCGTCCTAGCACCCTGTGATTTCTGTATTTTCCCCAAAATCAATGATTTGATGAGAGGTTTCACTTTTACCAATTCCGAAGAGGCAGTGATAGCGTTCAATCAGCACGTAGAAAACATGCCGTCAGATCTGTGGTCCTCCTGTTTTAAAATATAGTTCGATCGCATGAAAAAATGTTTAAAATGTAAAAGAGAGTAGTTTGAAAAGCAATCAACATAATATTTTGGTTATAACATGTTGTTTTCTTAATTAACGCAAAACTTTTAGTGTGACCTACGTGCTCTTCAATACTACGATATCGTGGAATAAAATAGTTCAGTGTATCTAGATCAGATGTATAGGAAATTAATAAATAGGTTTCAATTTACGATTAAACATCATAAGTTTTGTGTATTCATATACAGGGTGTCCCAAAGTTATGGGACATGAAGGGAAAGTACCTTAAATATCGAAGATAGGCTATTTTACTGAAAGAAGACTTATGTTATTTTTAAAATTAAATTAATTCTTCCTCGTCTGGCTTAATGACCGAATTAAATGGCCAAAAACTAATAACTCTTCTTAAGTAACATAGTATTTTAAAAAAAAGTAGTCAATTATGTGGGTATTTGTAAATTAATTAATTAAATGCTCAAAATGTGATCTCTCTTGTCTTACGCAAATCGCCAATCTTTTAATTAGTCCGCTGCCTGTTGATTTTCTTATTATTTTATGGTGAAAACTCGATATGATATGGCATAATTCTGTTTCAACTTCAATTTCACATAATTGCTTTTCTAAAAAGAAATCTGCATCATTCATCACAGCATTGATAAGCATAGTATGATACTGATGTCAACTTAGTTATCTCAGCTCTTCTTCTTATTTCAAACTTTTGAACAATTTGTAAGACAAACATAATATTATAATTGTTATAATTATTATAATGTCCTCTGTACCACCAACATCACCTCTATCAGTTACTACTGTTCCAAATTTAGAAAGAATCAATTTGAGCAGGAAGTAACATTAACAAGCGCCATTATAATACTGATAAAATATTGTTGAGTTGAAAGATAAAAAGAAAAAAGATTTTATTGTATAAGTTACTTACAGATAAAATCCCAGTTCAGTAATTGAATTGTTAAGACAGAGGAAAGTTTCCCTTTGACAAGGGATTGAGACCATGAACAACATAAAATCCTGGGAATGAAAAACGGAAATAGATTTATTTAGCCTCTATTTTGCAAATAATAGACGGGTTGTGTATATTCCCACAGGATATACTTTGTATAAGTTTTCCTAGTGTTTTTTTTAATGAAATATAAGAGACGAGACGAGCAGAACGTTCAACTGATGGTAATTGATACGCCTTGCCCATTACAATGCAGCGCCGCTAAGGATTCTTGAAAACCCCCAAAAATTCTGAGCGGCACTACAACTGCGCTCGTCACCTTGAGACATAAGATGTTAAGTCCCATTTGCACAGTAATTTCACTAGCTACGGCGCCCTTCAGACCGAAACATAGTAATGCTTACACATTACTGCTTCACGGCAGAAATAGGCGCCGTTATGGTACCCATAATCTAGCCAACATCCTGTGTAAAGGAGTCTTCCACTGTTTTGAAATTTGTTATTGAAATTGTTATTCATATGCCTGTTTTCTTTCATAAATTTAAATGCTTCAGCAACGCAGTATGTAAGTAGAACCATTCACTATTATTACCACGTTGCTCCTAATTAAATGAAATGAAATAAAATTATTTTAATTGCAAGAAACATTGTACTTAAGATACTATCATAGTATTCTTAGATCAAGGATTGGTCTGCACTGTGCTCCAACTAGATACCGCACTACCTAAGAACAATAGCTTTTTTATTACGGTAACTGTTAGATAGTTGTGTGCGTGGCATCTTGACACTCAATGTCATCTTTTAAATTTTGTAACATATGCTTAGTGTTAGTTTACATTGGAACTAGCTGACCCAGCAAACGTTGTATTGCCGATATTAAAATCGCGATACAAAAGTAACTGTTGATCGAAGATGCGTGAAAATTTGAAGTTGTATGTATTTTTAATGCTGACTCATAATCAAACAAATTTAAAAATAAAATGTCAAAAAAATTAAAAAAAAAATTCGTGTGGACCACCCTTAACATTTAGGGGTATGAAAAATAGTAGTAGTAGATGTAGTAGTAGATGTTGGCCGATTCTCAGACCTACTCAATATGCTCACAAAATTTCATGAGAATCGGTCAAGCCGTTTCGGAGGAGTACGGGAACGAACATTGTGACACGAGAATTTTATATATAAGATTAATAAAATACAAATTACTTAATGACGATATGTGATCCCAGTGTCTTTCTTATTTCTTGTAGTATTATTTTTACTGTTTTATTAATATAACTCGGCAAAGTTTTTGAGATCATGTGGCACGTTAATGTCACACATTGTTCAAGACTGGCTCGAATACGCCCACTTGGGCGTACTGTTGGTTGCCGCAATTTGTGACTACGCCTGCGGTATATAGTAGGAGCGCAGCGGAGACCAAACCTGAAACCGAGAGAGTATCATTAGTTATTATCCAATATGTTTCTTCAATTGACATGCAAAATATGCTTTTTTTTTCATTTTAGAATTAATAATTACGTTTATTTGGTGCTTTATTATTAGAGAGAGTATTATGGGCTACGATGATCACATACCATTAAGTGACATACATACATACATACCGTATGTATCATACAAACAGGATACAAAGCGTTTGTTCTCCTCCCTCATTTAAAAAAATCTATTCAGACCTATAGAAACATTCATCTAAGAAGCCATTTATATGATGCTGTTGCAAACAAAATGTTTTAAAAATTAAACAACTAATAGTCTCATCATTATAAATCATTCAAAATATACCATTTTAAATGTTTGATTTACATCACACATACTCAAAGTTATCAAATTACTGATGAGTAATCATCATCTTCAGCCGGAAGACGTCCACTTCTCGACAAAGGCCTCCCCCAACAATCTCCTCGACGATCGATCCTGCGCTGCCCTCATCCAATTACTAACTTACGCTTAAACGGCTAATATTTAAAACAAAATTTGTAATAAACATTGAGGCGTTTATTCGGCAAGAAGTAAAATGATACATACAAAATTATATTTAGTAAGACAAAAATTTAACTCCAAACCAATTATCTCCTACGGAGCAATAGCTTGGTGGCCCAGGACAGAGCTTGTGACAGTACAAACCAAGCTGCAGCGTTTCCAGCGGCTGGCTTGCGCAGCCATAACAGGATGCATGCGCACCACGCCTACTTCCGCCCTTGAAACTATTCTAGGGCTAACACCACTCGACATACACTTTCAACAAGAAGCGACAATGGCGACTCTACGTCTAAAGCTGTTGGGTGTATGGAAGAATGAAGACTGCCTAACAGATAATCTCTGGAATAGGGTAACAAAGGACTATCCACTCTGTGGGGCACCATGCGATAAGATACCTAAAACACATGCTTTTCATAAGAACTATCACATACAGCTATGTGAGAAAGACGCTGACCAGTCAGGTGTAAATGAATTAAGAATTTACACAGACGGCTCGAAAATGGCTACTGGAACTGGTGCCGGCATCTTCTCACAGGAACTGAACATACGCACTTCAATACCCTTGGGCACACACAGCTCCATCTTCCAATGTGAGTGCGTAGCCATCAAGGAAGCCGCCAGCGCAATATTAAGAAGAAAAGTACATGGCCACAGAATCAGAATTCTTTCTGACAGTATGGCGGTACTAACAGCGCTGAAGGGTACCTACAACTCAGCGCTAATACACGAGTGTCACCAAACCCTGAAACAAGTTGCTTCTTATAACCGGGTAACTCTGCAATGGATCAAGGGACATAGCGGTTCGTTGGGAAATGATGCATCGTATGAGCTTGCAAGGCGGGCATCGGCAAATTTCCTTCCTTTTCACAATCGGCGTAACGGACAGTCCTAAGTGTGTGTGTGTGTCTGGCCGAGGACGAAACATCGCTCACGTAATCCTGGAATGTGCGGGGGTGGCCTACCAACCAGACCTTAACCAATACGAGGTCGCTCCAGGAAGTCTGCAAACACCCCAGGAATTTTCTGAACTTCTGGATGGAGCTGGGCTGGTTGGAGTAACTGCCCATTACTGCACGCAAAATGGACCCATGCTAGTGGTTTAATTGCGGAAACAGGAGCCCCTATACCACACCATACCAAGACAAATTTTTTACAATAAAACTAATTAATAATTATAGTCGAGCATAATTTGTGGTCTTCGTATTAATTTTAGAGCTGTCTCTAATCATATCTTTATCTTGGCTCACATTAACCTCATCTTCATTAATTCTGCTGTCGAGCGGAAGATAGATATGTTTATAAATTATCATGCAGTGCTGTTCGGGGATTGAAACCCTAATTCAGCCGTAGTTTGACGCAGAGCAGCAATAACTTCACGCGTAGTTGCCGCTTGTAACAAGGAGCTGTGAAACATAATATAAAATGCCTCTGGTAAAAGGTTACCGCAATTCAACATGATATTATTGTGGCTTATTACTACTGCAAATAGACCTTTTTTTCCAGCACGTAAATTTCTTCGTGTTCAGGTAATTTGTAAATTTAAACATAAATAATCATAATAAATTAACAACGGAATATTTATCACTAGCTGATGCCCGCGACATCGTCTGCGTAGATAAAGGGTTTTTAAATAATATAAGCAAGTTTGGAATTGAAGATTATCTCATGTCCTCATGTTTGTTCCTAATATATTATATGAATCTTATTTCGAGGAAGGTTGCTATGGCAAACTAAACCTAATATTAGTATAGTTATAGCTCATCAACACGAATTTCAGTTTTTCACAAATCCCGTGGGAACCGTGGATTTTTCCGGGATAAAATAGAGCCTAATTGCTTTCCCAAGCTCTAGTCTAAAGCTGAACTTAATTTCATCAAAATCGGTTCAGTAGCTCCGGCGTAAAAGCGTAACAAACTAACTTACATTCACATTTATAATGTATCGCGTTAGATACGCAGGCCCAACACGGCTAAACCTGCATACGTTGCCACCCCGTACCCCGACGTAGTGCTGATCGAGCACCCATTGTCTTATAGATTTCTTTAGTTTGATTATAATATTGTTTAATCAGTCTTGTTCCAATTTACCTGTGAGTAACATTAAATATTGTTAAATAAAGTGCTTTTTAAAAACTTAATTCCCGACGCCTGATACATAACTAGCGCAGTCGAGTATTCTCGCGGTAGCTTCTTTTCGTCGGTACAAAATCTTCCGAGTGTAAAGTAGCTGTGGTTTTCGAGCCGCTAAACCGCAAGAATCAAAGAACCTCGTCGGTCGTTGGGACATCATCATCAACGTGCACGAAAACCCGGAACATTGGGAATTCACGCGCTGGGCAAGACTCGACAGCAGATGCACATGCTGATTTGGTGAGTACTCTCGCTATTCAAGTATCCTGCTATGTCTACTGTCCTAGTATTATATATATTTTATTATAAAAGTTAAAGAACGTTGCGTACAGCTAATATTGCTAAATAACGGGTTACACTTACTTAGTGACTAGAAAGGTGTATCTAGGTGATTAATAATAATAATAATAGTGAATAATTACCGAGTATTAGAACAATAGTGTAATCCGAAACGCAATGTCTTTCAATGAATGTGATAAGGATTTTAAATTCCTTGCCGATTTATTACCACGGTATGATGGGAACCCATAGTTATTAAACTTTTATATTAGAGAAGTAGAGAATATTATACACTCCCGGGTTCACCCGGCATTTATATGTTTATTAAATAGTAAGTTAGGAGGTGTCGCTATTGATGCGATAGTTTACGAAGAGTCGTTAATAACGTGGGACTCGATTAAAAACACTCTAATTAGACATTTAGGAGAACCGCGCAACAAAATCCAGGTGATGCAAGAGCTCACGCGGACCCGTAGGAATAAATACGAAGATGCGGAGACATTTGGCAAACGACTCCGTGAGTTGTTATTTACCCTGTACTCGGTCGGTAAACACGGTGACCGTTCGTACTATGAGGAAATGGTTATAGAGCAATATACTAATCAATTAGATATCAATGTTTCGTTAGGAGTTAGTATAAGTAAACCGTTAACATTAGAGTCAGCAATTATGGCAGCAAGGCAGGAAGAGGCTAGGCTCGTCCACAGTAAGCCTTTTTATAATCGGTCACCTATTTCCCATTTTAAGCAAAAAGATGCCCCTAGAGTTTCGCAACAACGGAATATTCCATCAAGGAATTTTATATGGACGCAACCTCAGCACCACCAGCCTTCTAATATCGTAAATCATCAAAATATGTACCCCCTAGACCTAGACTAATTTTAGGAGAAACTCAGGTAATTTAAGGAATAGTAACAGCGCGAATTTTAGGCAATTTAATGTACCGCAAAAACAGGTAACACCTAAAATAAGTTCCGATGTTACTATGCGGTCCGTGAATAAACCGGATACGCCCCAGTATGCTGCTCAGAACGTTTTCAATACTCAAAGTCAACCAGTATTATATGGCAATGAATGCCATACCAACTACAATGAAGGTGAGTACCCATATCATGTAGTACAGGAACCTGAAGAGGAGTACCAGCAGGAATTTCCTCAAACCCAGGAGATGCCAGACCAGACCTAGTGATAATAAACTTGTTGGTCAGGGATCACCTCCCTTACATAGAAATACCCGAATTAGGAGGTAAGTTTCTTATTGACACTGGAGCAAGCCGAAGTGTAATTGCATCAGATGCTATTTTTAATACGTATTATGAACCTTATGTGGAATATGAACCCTTTGAAATATCAACGGCTCATAGTGTATCTCGTCATAATTATGTAATAAACCTACCCTTACCACCAATTTTTAATATTAAACTTAGTCATACATTTCTTATATTTGATGTCGATCCAAAATATAGAGATCTTATAGGTTGTGACTTATTGAGGTCACTAAAAAGTACAATATATTTAAATAAAAATATATTGCGCACATCGGCGTTAGATATCCCGATGTACCTAAATAAACCAATAAGGAAAACTAAAATAGGTCCTAAATGTGAAAAATTGGTTCATGTGAAAACACATCACATCGACGGCCAATATTTATATGAAAAACTTTATTGGTCGGAAGACTTAGAGTCACCCTCAGCCTTTGTGACGGTAAAAAATGGTTCCTTCAGAACCACGGTTATAAACTATAATAACGAAAATAAATTTATCCCAGTTGTAACCAATATTAAGTTAGAAAAATTATCCGAAAATCTTGAAACAAGTATAATAAATTCGTTAAAAGTAAATCCAGATGTGGACAAAATATTAAAAGAAAATTTAAATCAAATACGTACAAATCACATGAATGAGGAAGAAAAAAGAGAAATAACAAAAATATGTTATCAATATCGTGAAATTTTCTATTCAGAACACATACCCTTAAATTTCACTCATGCTGTGAAACACGAACTAAGATTGACAAATAACAACCCTATCTTTATTCGTAACTACAGACAAGCCCCTAAACAACGGGACGAAACAAAGAAACAAATTGATAACTTATTGATATGATATGATAACGACAATGTATCATAAGAGAGAGCATATCACCTTGGTCTTGTCCAACTCATATAGTACCGAAGAAACCAGATGCGTCCGGTAAAGTTAAGTGGCGTCTTGTTATAGATTATAGACGTCTTAATGATAGAATAGTAGAAGATAAGTATCCCTTGCCTAATATACATGACATACTTGATAGGTTAGGAAGAGCCCAATACTTTACAACATTAGATTTAGCTAGTGGGTACCATCAAGTGGAAATGCACCCTAATGATATAGAAAAGACAGCATTCTCTACAGAGAGAGGGCATTACGAATTTTTAAGAATGCCCTTTGGCTTAAAAAACGCACCAAGTACGTTTTAGAGGCTAATGGACCATATACTTAGAGGCCTTAGCAACGTTTATACGTACCTAGATGATGTAATTATAGCTCCTACATCCCTTCAGGAACACATTGACAAACTTACACAGATATTTGATAGATTTAAAACTCATAATTTAAAAATACAACTTGAAAAATCTGAATTTTTACAAAAACAAGTGAACTTTTTAGGGCACGAACTAACGGACGAAGGTCTTAAACCAAATAAAGACAAAATAAAAGCCGTATTAAACTTCCTGTATGCGCTGGATCTAGGTGAAAATTTTAATTAGGAAGCCGGTTTAATGAAATAAGACAGGAGGTTTTACCAGAGCAGCAGCGATTCTTCCACCACGTGCCGGGTCGCAAATTTCCCTCTTTATTTTGTAGACGTTTTCTTTGAGTGGCCACTCTTTCTTCCCGAGTTCGATAATTATAAGACTAGGGCTCACAAGACAATTGATTGCGAGATTACAGGTAAGGAGACGAATTAATGAGTTATCACGGCGTTGACAAGTTCAATATTTGCTCAATACAAGTTCAATACTCATTCAATACTAACTAAGTAATTACTCCTCGCGGAACGCATCGATCCGCTGCGCTCGCGCTACTCCGTAAGTGGGAGGGATAGGATGCAGGTAGGAAAGAGAAGGAATTAGTGCAACTCTTTGTGCACCCACAATATTTAATTCATTAGTAAATTAATTAATTAATGCGGTGACTGTTTCACTATTTATAAAAACCCTTTAGGCATATTTGGCCTAAACACTTCCCTATGCCCCAAAATCAAAAAGAAATAAAAGCTTTTCTTGGACTTGTAGGATACTACAGGAAGTTCTTAAAAGATTTTGCTAAACTTACAAAACCAATGACACTTTGTCTAAAGAAACACAGTAAAGTTACACACAACGCTGAATTTATAGATTGTTTTAATAAATGTAAACAAATCTTAACAAATTCCCCAATCTTACAATATCCAAACTTTGATGAACCTTTTATATTAACAACGGATGCATCAGACGTAGCTCTTGGCGCGGTTTTATCCCAAGGAAAAGTGGGATCGGATAAGCCGGTAGCCTACGCATCACGTACGCTTTCCGACACAGAATCGCATTATTCAACTATTGAAAAAGAATTGTTAGCCATTATATGGGCAACAAAATATTTTTGACCTTATCTATATGGTAACAAATTTACCATTTACACAGACCACAGACCACTCACTTGGCTTATGTCATTAAAAGACCCTAATTCTAAGTTGACTCGCTGGCGTCTAAAGCTTGGTGAGTATGACTTTAATGTAAAATATAAAAAAGGACGTCAAAACACGAATGCAGATGCATTATCTAGGGTTAAAATTTTCCATAATAGCATAGATTCCCTAGCTGTAAATTTTGATGATAATTACGACGATAATATAAAAGATAGAATTTTTGAAAATGCACGGAGAGAAAATGAGATTGAGCAATCAGCCCAAAACAATGTGGAAGAACCTGAACCATCCACAAGTCACATTAACTTACCATTACCTGTACTCTCTCAGGCTGAATCAGACAGCATGAGTGCAGTTACAATTAGTGAGAACCAGTTAATAAGTACAAATCATACCCAACCTGATAACGAAAATGCAGGCATACCAATGCTGACAGACGCTATAGACAGACAATTGAAGCAATTTCACATACGATCAACCCCTGGTTTAGAATAAAGAGTCGATAATCGCTCTACAAACTCTAAAACAGTCATCCACATCAAGTGTTTAGCAAAATCTACATACAAAAAGGCTTCAGGTACATTCCTACTTACCCTTACAGAGGAATGCCAAGTTGAGATACTGATTAAAACATTGAACTCAAACCGCAAAGAAATTACATTTAATGAAGTTGTTCCACTGCCTAAAAATATTGAAAAGAGTGTACCAATACAGTATCATATAAAATTGAAAAATATAGAACTGGACAACCTGCAGCACCTTCTGGAGACAGCCCAAGAAATATCTGTCACAGAGGAACCACACTGGACCACCATGATGGCAACACCAAGTTGGACTACCCTTATCCTATATGGCTTGCTGTTTGCTGTTGGAGTCACAATGATCATTAGCTGGAGGAAGTCGCATGCAGCCAAGGACACCGCTGTACAACACAGTGAGGACACTGTGGGAAGCTGCCGGGTCAGCTTCCAGCTTAAGGAGGGAGGAGTTACGCTGGCCCAACACGGCTAAACCTGCATACGTTGCCACCCCGTACCCCGACGTAGTGCTGATCAAGCAGCCATTGTCTTGTACATTTCTTTAGTTTAATTATAATATTGTTTAATCAGTCTTATTCCAATTTACCTGTGAGTAACATTAAATATTGTTAAATAAAGTGCTTTTTAAAAACTCGATTCCCGACGCCCGATACATAACTCCCCCTACACCTAATTTTAAGAGAAACTCAGGTAATTTTAGGAATAGTAACAGCGCGAATTTTAGGCAATTTAATGTACCGCAAAAACAGGTAACACCTAAAATAAGTTCCGATGTTACTATGCGGTCCGTGAATAAACCGGATACGCCCCAGTATGCTGCTCAGAACGTTTTCTATACTCAAGGTCAACCAGTATTATATGGCAATGAATGCCATACCAACTACAATGAAGGTAAGTACCCATATCATGTAGTACAGGAACCTGAAGAGGAGTACCAGCAGGATTTTCCTCAAACCCAGGAGATGCCAGACCAGACCTAGTGAAAATAAACTTGTTGGTCAGGGATCACCTCCCTTACATAGAAATACCCGAATTAGGAGGTAAGTTTCTTATTGACACTGGAGCAAGCCGAAGTGTAATTGCATCAGATGCTATTTTTAATACGTATTATGAACCTTATGTGGAATATGAACCCTTTGAAATATCAACGGCTCATAGTGTATCTCATCATAATTATGTAATAAACCTACACTTACCACCAATTTTTAATATTAAACTTAGTCATACATTTCTTATATTTGATGTCGAGCCAAAATATAGAGATCTTATAGGTTGTGACTTATTGAGGTGACTAAAAAGTACAATATATTTAAATAAAAATATATTGCGCACATCGGCGTTAGATATCCCGATGTACCTAAATAAACCAATTAGGAAAATTAAAATTGGTCCTAAATGTGAAAAATTGGTTCATGTGAAAACACATCACATCGACGGCCAATATTTACATGAAAAACTTTATTGGTTGGAAGACTTAGAGTCACCCGAAGCCTTTGTGACGGTAAAAAATGGTTCCTTCAGAACCACGGTTATAAACTATAATAACGAAAATAAATTTATCCCAGTTGTAACCAATATTAAGTTAGAAAAATTATCCGAAAATCTTGAAACAAGTATAATAAATTCGTTAAAAGTAAATCCAGATGTGTACTAAATATTAAAAGAAAATTTAAATCAAATACGTACAAATCACATGAATGAGGAAGAAAAAAGGGAAATAACAAAAATATGTTATCAATATCGTGAAATTTTCTATTCAGAACACATACCCTTAAATTTCACTCATGCTGTGAAACACGAACTAAGATTGACAAATAACAACCCTATCTTTGTTCGTAACTACAGACAAGCACCTAAACAACGGGACGAAACAAAGAAACAAATTGATAACTTATTGATATGATATGATAACGACAAGGTATCATAAGAGAGAGCATATCACCTTGGTCGTGTCCAACTCATATAGTACCGAAGAAACCAGATGCGTCCGGTTAAGTTAAGTGGCGTCTTGTTATAGATTATAGACGTCTTAATGATAGAATAGTAGA
Organism: Leptidea sinapis; assembly: GCF_905404315.1. NCBI lineage: Eukaryota > Metazoa > Arthropoda > Insecta > Lepidoptera > Pieridae > Leptidea > Leptidea sinapis. The sequence continues at coordinate 12,409,262 of NC_066270.1, read as the reverse complement.
AGATAAGTATCCCTTGCCTAATATACATGACATACTTGATAGGTTAGGAAGAGCCCAATACTTTACAACATTAGATTTAGCTAGTGGGTACCATCAAGTGGAAATGCACCCTAATGATATAGAAAAGACAGCATTCTCTACAGAGAGAGGGCATTACGAATTTTTAAAAATGCCCTTTGGCTTAAAAAACGCACCAAGTACGTTTCAGAGGCTAATGGACCATATACTTAGAGGCCTTAGCAACGTTTATACGTACCTAGATGACGTAATTATAGCTTCTACATCCCTTCAGGAACACATTGACAAACCTAGACAGATATTTGATAGATTTAAAACTCATAATTTAAAAATACAACTTGAAAAATCTGAATTTTTACAAAAACAAGTGAACTTTTTAGGGCACAAACTAACGGACGAAGGTCTTAGACCAAATAAAGACAAAATAAAAGCCGTATTAAACTTGCCATTGCCCCAATTAAATTAATTCAACTATTGAAAAAGAATTGTTAGGCATTATATGGGCAACAAAATATTTTAGACCTTATCTATATGGTAACAAATTTACCATTTACACAGACCACAGACCACTCACTTGGCTTATGTCATTAAAAGACCCTAATTCTAAGTTGACTCGCTAGCGTCAAAAGCTTGCTGAGAATGACTATAATGTAATATATAAAAAAGGACGTCAAAACACGAATGCAGATGCATTATCTAGGGTTAAAATTTTCCATAATGGCATATATTCCCTAACTGTAAATTTTGATGATAATTACGACGATAATATAATAGATAGAATTTTTGAAAATGCACGGAGAGAAAATGAGATGGAGGAATCAGCCCAAAACAATGTGGAAGAACCTGAACCATCCACAAGTCACATTAACTTACCATTACCTGTACTCTCTCAGGCTGAATCAGACACCATGAGTGCAGTTACAATTAGTGAGAACCAGTTAATAAGTACAAATCATACCCAACCAGATAACAAAAATTCAGGCATACCAATACTGACAGACGCTATAGACAGACAATTGAAGCAATTTCACATACGATCAACCCCTGGTTTTGGTTACCTCTACAAACTCTAAAACAGTCATCAAAGATGTTTTTATTCCAATCAATAATACGGAACAGGAAATTATACGTTTCTTAAAAGAACACACTATAGCAGGTAGAATATTCCATTGCTATTTCTATAATGAAGAGCTATACTTGGCCTTTTCTAGAGTATATACTACAATATTTAACGATACAGGCCCTAAATTAATAAGATGCACAACTCGCGTCACTTTAGTTGAAAATAAAAATGAACAACAAAAATTAATAAAGAAATACCACGAAGGAAAAACAGCCCATCGAGGTATTCAAGAGACGCATAAGCAGTTACACCGAAATTACCATTGGCCTAACATGTGACTTTCGATTCAAAGATATATTAATCAATGTGACATATGTCTTAAAGCGAAATATGAAGCAAATCCATTTAAACCAGCTTTAGCATTAACCGATACACCCAGAAAACCAATGGAACACCTTTACATGGATCTGTACTCGACAGGAGGAGTTACATTTCTAACTATAATCGATAATTTTTCTAAATTTGCTCAAGCTATTCCCATCAGTGCTTGTAGCAGTGTTCATGTAGCAGACGCACTGTTACAAGTCATATCGACATTGAGACTTCCACACCAAATCACAACAGACTCAGGCACAAAGTTTGATAATTATGTAATCAAAGAAATTTGTGCATTACACAATATTCATATACACTTCACAACACCGTATAACCCTAATTCTAATTCACCAATAGAACGGTTACACTCAACTCTTTCAGAAATAATTAGAATTCAAAAGATGACAAATAAGGATGACACAACTGAGACAATAATGAAATATGCACTCATTGCGTATAATAACACTATAGACTCAGCGACAAATTACACTACACATGAAGTACTATTCGGACACACAGCATCACGAAACCCTTTAGAAATTTACTATCCCAAAGAGTTTTACCAGGAATATGTAATAAAACACAAGATGAACACCGAAGCCGTACAAGAATGCATAACAGCTCATATGTCAAAGAACAAGGAGGCTGTTATCGCCAAGCGAAACCAAAACGCCGAAGAAATTGCGCTCAAGGTAGATGAAATAGTTTATAAGCAAGTAGCTAAGACAGCAAGAAATGATAAAACTAAGCCCGTATTTAAAGGTCCGTATAAAATTATTCATCTTCACCCTAATAAGGTAGCGGAGATTATAGGTAACCACCCTAACTCAAAATCAATCAGAGTACACTTCAAGCTTCTACGAAGACCTCAACTTGGTTCAGGATCCTCATCTCAGGAACAATCGTGCTCACAACAACCGCCGACGTAACGCTTGTCCCTATAAATTATGAGAACGGAATCCTTTTGCTTAAACAGGGTCAAGTACTACAACAAGTCGATTATTTTAATCTTGCATGTGTCTATAATGTCACGTACCTACATTTAACATCAATTAAACTTTTATCTTTATTCGAGAGTGTTAAAGCTGCCGAAAAAGATACATCAATTGGAGACTGACATAGATCGTATAAAGATCAAATAGTACATAGTTTATCTCTTATAAGTAAGAAAATTAGCTTTAATATTCCGCACACAAATAGAAGGAAGAGAGGCCTTGTAAATGGTTTAGGCTCTATTGTAAAATCAATTACAGGAAATTTGGATAACGATGATGCACTTAAATTCGAAGCAGAAATTTCTAATATTCATAACAAAGTTAATAATATCGCGAGCACCCAGGGCAAATCCCTGATACTTCCCGAAAGTACCATTAAAGAATTTAGCCATCAAATTGAAAAAATAAATTTAAATGAAAATAAATTGCTTCTAACCATCCAAAATCAATCACGGATTAGCGATAAGATTGCCAACCATTTATATTTCTTAGAAATATACGTGGAAATAGATTTTAGCTTACAAATTATATTAGATAGATTAGAAATTTTAGAAGACGCAATGACTTTTGCGGAATTAGGAGTAATGCACCCTAGTATTATAGCACCCTATATAACCTTTTATTTTTCATTGTCTTATAGATTTCTTTAGTTTGATTATAATATTGTTTAATCAGTCTTATTCCAATTTACCTGTGAGTAGCATTAAATATTGTTAAATAAAGTGCTTTTTAAAAACTTAATTCCCGACGCCCGATACATAACTCGTTGCTTAAATTTTTATTATTAGTTGGCCACTGTTTCTAGCACTATTGCTGCGATCAAATTGATTAGTTTAGAATAAAGAATAAATCCTTTAACAATATTTCTATTTACATATTAATGCAAATTGCAACGCGTTGAAGGATCTTGGTTTAATTGGGAAAAGAAAATAAATCAAATATCTTTTATTTCGCAAAATAAATATTCGCAAAACACTACTTAAAATTTTCTGCCATTGTTATTTCGTGTTATCGTGGTAAAAAGGCCAAGAGGGCGTAATCGAGTCAGTATCGAATAATGTGTGACGTTGACGTGCCATGTGCCATGTACTGTTAAACTTCTCAAATAATTGAAACTAAAATGCCGGGTTGCGAAGAAAAAGTTGAAAGACACTTGGAACACAAATCATCAGTAAGTATTTTGTATTTTTAACCGACTTCAAAAAGACCTCCTCGGTCATCAATTCGATTGGTATTTTTTTTGTATGTCCACCCATTACTTTGAGATTTATGATCCGATTTACGCAATTTTTTAAGTCAGTAGGTCAGGCCCAGCAGTTTTCATTTTATGAACATTTCTGGCACCGACTTAAAACCTGTCAATAGGTAGCACATATAAACAATACTATTTTTTAATATTAAAGGTAAAGGTGTATTAAATTAAATTTTAAGTTATTTAATATTTTTTTACTTTTTGATGTCGGTTTTTTTAAACGTAGTTTTTTTTTAATGTTAATGTAAAATAACACTGAGCGTATGTTACAAAATTTGAAAGATGCCATTGGGTGTCAAGATGCCACGCATACAAGCATCTAATAGTTGCCTTTTTAAAAAAGCAAATATTTTTAGGTTGTGCGGTATCTAAATGGCGCGGAGCGGAGACCAATCCTTAATCTAAGACCACAACATAAGAAATTAAAACTATTCTGACAAAAAAAACCTATGTAGTGGTAAGATATCTTGATTACTATAACAACATATTGTTATGACATATCGACAGTGACACTTTCTTATGAAGCGTGACATAAGATAGTAGATCTAATATGAACTATACTTCATTTATGTTCACCTGGTATCTACGCATTTTCGTCAGATACGCTTTTTACTCTCACTGCCCATGGACATGCCAAAGGATTTTTTTTTTGAAAATTTATCCTTAGTTATTTATTTTAAAAGTCGGACAATCGAATGTTGTTGAAATTAAATAAATAAATATGAAACGAATACTATTATTAATCACCTCTTACAGTTGCTTCAGTCCAACAATCTAATCAAACCATTACACAGTTTGACGTTTGCTGAAATAGCTTATTCGGAGGCTGTATAAATCAGTGACGTCACGGGCATAACAAACGTGTGACAGAGTGAATGCACAGCGCTATTCCCAACAAAGGATTTAAGAGCATATAGAGATGTAGAACATGTTGTTGTGATAACTAGATATACATTATTATCTTCGATCCATCATTCATATAAGATTTAGTCAAGCAATAGAAGCATTATATTATAATTGGTTTATTTCTGTAATTTGGAACTTAAAAAATACCGGCAAAAGTGAGTAAGCTTTGTATATCACGTGTATCGCGTATTATCGCGACTTCAACTGCAACTTATTTCCGATGTGGTATTAATAGACATCAATAAAAACTTTGAAAGAAGTAATTTTGATAAAATAAATAACACTTACATATTTTAATGAATATATTTGCTTTTATGAGATGAGGACAAGGAGGTCGTGTGGCGGGTCGTTTCCTTCCCTCAAATATGTGCGAAGGGAACGATGGCTGGTCCTTGCGTCAACTCGTGAACGGTTGCTGCTTGTGGTGCCAGATCGACCTGTTATAGTTAATAAATCATTGTATTTGTTGGATGCAATTACTAATTGTGACATTGAGACACATGCATTTCATAGAGTCAGAATGAACGGATAATTTCCTTAATGTCAACTGTAACGCTAAAAGTTAGGCCGTTCCCAACATTTAGTCTATCTCCTACTTGAGATAAAAATTGTAACTATCGTTGACATTTCTGTCCTAATAAACTTATCGACGATATAAGTTTGTATGGAAATTGCAATTCACGCGTCCCAATATAAGGTTATAAGAATGACTTATCAGTTAGCAGTAACCTAACTGTTTCAGAATCTTTATAGAAGATTCATATTATGGGTGTAGTTAAATTATTGCATGAAACTGTTGATAATTAGGTATTAAAACACTCATGTGATACTATTATCATTCATTATATCTTCGCCTCGTGTGATAAACCCACATTCGTGTTTTAATATCCCTTATTACACAACAGTTGTATAATAAATAATAATTAATACTAATTTTGGTTTGAGGAGAAATAAATCCTTTGGTATTTCTTTAGCGGATACAACTTTAACATCCAGTAAAAGTGTTAATAATGAGTTTGCAATTAGCCTCGCAGTAAAGTCACACTGTTAGAGAGTACATTAACGCGTACACAAGCCATTACAAGCCTTTTGGCGGCAATTCTTTAGCTCGTTCCTTTGCTTTATACAACTCTCTGGAGAAATACAACAGACTTATCGTTTGAACCTGTTAATTGGCATCTTACTAAAGTTCACAGCGTGAGTTCGATATTTTTTGTCCTCCAATAGTGATACCGTCTGTCCAACCATCCAAAGCAATTCTCATAACCAGTTCTGTGTAGATGTTAAACAGTAATGGAGAAATTATACATCCTTGTCGGACTCCTGTACTGGGGTGAAAACTGTTGGATAGAACCTCATCGGTTCTTTCTGAGGCCGTAGCATCTTCGTAAAGGTGCCTAAGAAGTGATACCAGATGTTTTGGGGTACCCATTTCTAGAAGAGTATTCCAGAGCTTCGGCCCCTTGACAGAGTCGAACGCCTTGGAGAAATCAACAAAACAGATATTTGTAGGTTTATTGAAATCTTGGGATTTTTCGATTATCTGGCGTACGGACAGTATCTGCTCCCGTGTTTATTTTAGGTCAATGTTGAAAATGGAAAATTTTACTTTGTGTGATTCCCATTTGTATATTTTGGCATAGTTCTTGTATGGTGACAGTGCAATGAATGCAACTTGATAAAATATTCGCAGCATGATTTTCGGTGTAGGTAAAGTCAACAAAAAAGGTGCCAGAGACTTCAATTGTGTTAAAGCTCCATCTAGCCCTATGTATTCCTGGTTCAGTCAATTTTAACGTGGATCCAGAGATGATCACAGATTTTTCTTAAAAGTCACCCGATGACTGCTATTACTGCTGGACAAAAGCCTCACCCAAAGATCGTCATGACGATCAGTCCCGCGCTGCCCTCATCCAACCTTCTCCTACGATCTAGACCAGATCGTCGGTCCATCTTCCCACGGGGCCTACCAAAAATACGTCTTCCGGTACGTGGTCACCATTCGAGGACTATACTGCCTCAACGGCCATCTATCCGTTGAGCTATGTGCCCTACCCACTGCCACTTCAGTTTCGCTACTATTTGGGCTATGTCGATGAATTCGGTTCTAGTACGGATCTCTTCATTATTGATTCGATCTCGCAGGGAAATTTTTTTTCTATGAGGATAAGGGACGAGACGAGCAGGACGTTCAGCTGATGGCAATTGATTCGCCCTACCCATTCCAATGCAGTGCCGCTCAGGATTCTTGAAAAATCCAAAAATTCTGAGCGGCACTACAACTGCGCTCATCACCTGAGACATAAGATGTTTAGTCTCATTTGCCCAGTAATTTTACTAACTACGGTGCAATTCAGACCGAAAGACAATAATGCTTACTCATTACTGCTTCACGGCAGAAATAGGTACCGTTGTGGTACCCATCAATATCCGGCATCCTGGTTAATGGAGCCTCCCACTGGTAAAGACATTATGTAAACATGGTATTTAGTGTCTAATGTGTAATGAAAGGAAAAATTAAAATATTCTGCAATTTCAGTCCAGTTTTCTAGATACATGAACTGCATAAATATCTTTGTAATCCCATATATTAAATATGAGATTACAAAGATATTTACGCAGTTGGTGTTTGTGTTGCAAGATTACGTGGCACTTTCGAGAGTAACATCTAACTAATGTCGACTTCGGAAGTATGCAGGCGCAGAAATTCTTAATTTGTGAATACAATATACTAAGAAGCATTAACCGTCCATATTTGTGAAAAATTGTAACATCGAGGCCTCCGAGAAAAACCCATAGAGCCATAGATGGGCTTTGAGAAAATCTGTAGCTAAAGCTCAATAAGTAGTAACGGAAAAGAAAAAGAGGAAGACTACCTACAAGAAGAAGAAAAGCTCATAAGACAGGGTTTTAAGAAAATCCTGTTGTTGTTATTCAAGAAGTAGATGGATTCTTCATCCAGTAGGAAGGGAATTAAGTTGGATTATCTACAAAAAGAAATGAGTATCCATCAAAAACATAACTTTAAAAAAAACCAAGACTGACTTGGCCATTGCACTTAACAGTCTAATTTAATATATAAAAATATGTTTTATTTGGGAGACACATTTTAGTTTAAAAAAAAATAAAAGAAAACACAGAGTGTTTTTTCGTGCGATACAGATGGCCAAGTTAATCTATTTATTGAAACATAAAATATTTTCAATATAGATATGGTCACTATAATATGTTGCTAAGTTAGCTAATTATGTCTTAACATTTCGATACAAAAAAGTTTTGATTTAACTCTACTGAAGCAATAACCTTAAGATTGTAATTCATCCAAATGTTTTTAGTTTTCGTTAGTATCAATTCCGCCAATATTTGTCTTCAAACAATTCGACTCACGAGTCTCGTGCCATAGTTTGGCAAATCAACATCTCCAGGCGAAATTAACACCAAAGAAAACTCAAAACAATTGGAAAATTATGGATTTCCGCAAAGTAACGCATACATCAATACATTTTATTCATATTATAAATTCATATTGTTATGTTTCTTTGAAAATAATTTAATATTGAGGAGACTAAGACCAACAATCCAAGCCAATAAAAACCTGAAGAAAATGAACAAATAGTATTTTCTTTGATTTACGCGAGTGTTACACATTTAAATAAAACACTTTTAAAGCATTAAAAATGTGTAAAAAAATGTAACTGTTTTCACATTAGATTTTTGCGATAAAGTTACTTTTTTATTTTTATTTAAGTTAACCCGACTGAAAACGTCCCTCTGAAAACGAGATAGGAAAGGTCTTGAAACGTCGGGTTAACTAAAATAAAAACTAAAAATTATAAAAGCAAAAATCTAATATGAAAATAGCTACAATTACACGTGTATTAATCCTTTAAAAGTGTTTTATTTAAAAGTGAACAAAAATAAACAGAATAAAACAATCAATTTTACACTGCAATTACAATATAATATCATATCCAAAATTGATATTTATTCCAAGAGATTTGGAGGATGCATCATCAGGACGCTTAGCTTAGAGCGTTGGAGACATAATTTCTGGAGGCACGAGATCAAGACCTGGATCATGCATGCAGCTAGTGGATTTAGTAGGTGTGAGGCAATCATTTAAATAAATAAAAAACAAATACACGAAAGCATAATTAAACAACCAATATATCAAAAAAGCGCGTACATTTGTCAAGGCGTACAGCGCTCCTGTGATCCCTCTGTTGTTGCAGCAGAATGGTGATAACTTCACATCAGTTGACTTGTATGCTCGTTTGTCCTCTCTTCCATCAAAATTAAAATTAAGCCAGAATATTTTAAATTATTAGGTAGTTGCAATCGCTATTTTCATTTTTACTGGAATTATTATAGCGGGTACTCACGATATACACTGGCCTACAAAAGTAAGTATCACACTTTTCAAATATTTTTTTTTTCTTAACTATAGAAGGTAGAGATTTAAGATTAAAAACGTTTTGTTGCAAATTTTATAGGCTTTAATTCTTAGAAACTAAAATTATACATTAGTAACATTTTTAACTTAAAAAAGATAAAACAATGAAAATAGAAATTTTTAGTTTAGTGTAAAAAAAATCAACTAAAATGTATTACATGTTATTTAATTTTTAATAACTGCTATTGCCTCCTCGAGCTCTGATTACAGCTTCGAGCCGGTTTGGCATACTGAACACTAGGTTTCGGAGCCGATGTTGGGGAATATTCTCCCATTCTTCTACCAGGGCCTGCTTTAGTGCCCTGAGGGTAGTAGGTGGTGGTCTGCGATTTCTGACTAGCCTCCCAAGCTCATCCCAGGCGTGTTGAATCGAGTTGAAATCAGGACTTCTTGATGGCCAAGCCATCACGCTGATACCGACCTCCTGAATATACTCTTGTACGATATGAGCCGTGTGTGGCCGGGCATTATCATGCATCAGCATCGATCCATCACCCATATTTGCTAAATACGGCCCTGCATACTCATTGAGAATCTCTTGAGCATATCTTTGCCCAGTGAGGGTGCCATTTTCTATGGCTATTAGCTCTGTGCGACCTTCTGAAGATATGCCAGCCCATACATGTACACTGCCTCCACCGTATTGGACTCTTTCTGAGATGCAGGCTTGAAGGTATCGCTCACCAGGTCGCCTGTAAACACTTCGCCTTACATCAGAAGTGTAAAGGGAGAATCGAGACTCATCTGCAAACAAAATTCTTGACCATTCTTCTTCATCCCACTGCATGTGTTCACGGGCGTAACGCAGTCTCGGTACTCTATGCTGTCTCTCGAGTTTTGGGCCACTCGCTGGTCTTCGGGGTTTGAAATTTGCTTCAGCAAGTCTTTTTCTCACTGTACTGTCACTAATGTAGTCCCTCCGGGTCTGAAGTAGGTGTTGCTGGACTTCAACTGCATTTTGGTGGCGATTTATTAACACAGTGGAAATAATATAACGATCTTCTCGGGCACTGGTACACCTGGGTCTGCCATTACAAGGTCTCCTCAGATGGTGTCCAGTCTCTTCGTACCTTCGCTTTACTTTCTGAACCGTTCGTACCGTCACACCCACCATTCTTGCAGTGCGACGCATACTGATGCCTAGTTCCAGAAAAGCCATGATCCTAGCACATTCTTCAACTGAAAGAGGCATGATAAATAAATGTTATGTGCTTTTTAGCATACATTTTTAAAACAACACCCATTGATCTTGAAAAAAATTTAAAACAGAAAGAAAAACGTGAATGGTAAAATTCTAATTCGGAAACGTCCACTTTGAAAAAGGAATGGTTGTGTTTTTGAAGTTTTTTTCAGCCAATTCTTATAAGAAGGTTACCGACTATAAAGTTTTTATGTACAAAATTAAATTATCTTTGGAGTCCTTTTTATTTCGAAAGTATATCTTGTGAACTTAAAACGTTATCCCAATTTTAAAAGTGTGATACTTACTTCTGAAGGCCAGTGTATATTTTATTAATTTGGTGCCGATATTTCCATCCGATTGCATAAATCGTGGACGCGGCGGAACTGCGGAGGCGGCGAGTAACTCTTGACACATTGACACTAATAGTGGCGTCTAATTCGTTTTGCAGTATCGGCATCAAAATTAATAGAATGTATATCGTCAGTACTCGTCATAATAATTACAATGTTAAAGTTCCGCGATGATAGAAGCTTAAAACATAATATATGTGTTTAAGTAGATTTTTTAAATATACACCATTTTTCATTTAACAATAATTAAGTTAAGATGTTTCAGCAACGCTTTTAATTGAAATTAGCCGGAGCTAGTGTAATTACTGGGCAAATGAGACTTAACATCTTATATCTCAAGGTGACGAGCGCAGTTGTAGTGCCACTCAGAAGCTGAACGTCCTGCTCGTCTCGTCCCTTATTTTCATAAAAAAATATTTCTCGGATTTTACACTTTGACAAAACCACAAATGTTTTGAATATAATTTGCAAATTGCTCTTGAAGCTATACTGTACCAACAATAATTATTGTCCGAATATAAATATACTGGAGAAATTATTGTACCGGGTTCAGAGATCAGGTATTTAATTGAAGGCTATGTTAGAATTTATCAACAGTTTGAGAAAAAAAATAACAATTAATATCAACTGTTATTCAGGTCAGGACTCATTAAATGAAATCAGGCAGCTAAAGTTACTAGAAAGACGGATACTTCAATTATAATGATGGTACTTAAGGCTGTATTATGGGTTGCAGGGTGTGTTTCGCGGAATACAATTCCACGGTGACTGCAAGCCGGACGTTACTTACTAGGAATCCTATTAATAATAAGCTTGTTTTTAGAATTCACATGCGTTTTCCCATCGCACTGTGAATATTATGGTTTGCCTTTTAAATTATTCATAGGGCTGCTAATCGACTAATGCTACTAGATTGTATTACCTTTTTTATATTTATGGTATTAGATTGAAATAGATAATTGGACGTAGTTCATATCAGATGGCCGTTGGGGCGGTAAAGTCCTCGTCAATGGCGATCATAACGGAAGACGTAGTATTGATAGGCCGACCAAGATGGTCCGACGATCTGGTCTAGATCTCCGGAACACGTTGGATGAGAGCAGCGCAGGACAGATCGTCATGGAGATCTTTGGGGGAGGTCTTTGTCCAGTGGACGTCTTCCGGCTGATGATGATATGATGATAATGAAATGGATTATGGCCACGACAGACCTGGGTGGCCTGCTCTGTTTGCCCCGAGTCAGCATAAATTTGCCCTCCACTGACTTTGCAGTTCAGCCAAAGCATTCACCTAATTGTGAACGTCCACATATTCTCCAGGACTGATTAGTCTGGTACTATCGCAAAGTTGTCTTTTAGGAATCGTTGCTGTTATTCAACTCTGGGGGAGATGGTGGGGGTAAGTCCTCTGGATAGTCCACTTACCGTGTTATTTCACGTTGGATTTAAATTGGAGAAAGGTACTTCCATGGGCACGTTGCCCTGATTTGGTTGGATCCCTTAGAACGAAATGTTGCAATATCACTCAGACATGTTAAGGGAAAATAATCAAAATAGATTGAAACTGTACAGCTGAACCAGGTGATATAGAACGTGGAAAATCATCTACTTACTAAACTATTTTTTTTGTAACTATTTAGTACATTAAACCTCAAGTCTAATCTTAATAATTTTTATTTTAAGCAAACCATTTAAAAAGTCAAACAATCTAGAAATCTATATGTATGTCAGGTTTTGTAAGATTTCCAATAATAATAATGGTCAAAAAAGAATACATTAAAAAGGCAGAACTCTCAGCTTAAGGAGTCTCGACCCAACCAAATAATGCCGCCGAATTCCACCTTGGCACGACACGCCACAAGTTAGGATATCATTCCCACCATCTGGATGTGTTGCGGTCATCCACAGCGCGGTTTTCAAGGAGCTTTCTTCCACGTCCTACAAAGCTGTGGAATGAGCTTCCTGGTGGTGTGTGCGGTGTTACCGGGACGATACGAGATGGGTACCTTCAAAAAAACGGCGTACACCTTCCTTAAAGGCTGGCAACGCTCCTGTGCTTCTCTGGTGTTGCAAGAGTATGTGGGCGGCGGTGATCACTTAACACCAGGTGACCCGTACGCTCGTATGTCCTCCTTTTTATATGAAAAAAGCTAAAAAATCAGAATTTGAATGTTGGTATTAAAATCAAAACATAATTGACAGTTGATGTATTGGATTGTGGTTGTGTTAACCATTATGGCCGTTCCCAATATACTATCTACAGATAGAGATAAATTACTACCTTCTACTGTCAGTAATTAGCTGTCAATCATCTGAAGCTGTCTCAATATAGCCGATAAGTCATTCATATCGCCTTAAATTGGGACGCGTGAAAAGCAATTTCCATACAAACTTCTATCGCTGGTAAGCTGTACGACATCCTAGTGACAGACAGCGTGTACGGACAAGGTGAGTTACCGTCGATAAGTTTATTGGGACAGAAAAGTCAACGATATTTACGATTTTTCTCTCAAGTAAGAGATTGATATGAATATTGGGAACGGCCGTAAATGACCTTTATATTCGTACATTGAATTCATTAAAGTTCGAGATATCCAAACATAAAAAATCGTAAGTTGCTAATATTAATCTGGTAGTCTATTAGAGATATTTATAACCTAGGTCCTAAAGAATCATTAAGAGCTCAGGCTCTTTAATTATTATTAATGTTTATTGTACGATATTACATTGTTATCCATATTTTATATTAAAAAAAAAGCCCACTGAGTTTCTTGTGCCCATTCTTCTCAGGTCTGAGGCAGTCTCTTTTGAATGGGTGGTAGATTTTGACGTTCAATAAGTGATTATAAATCCTATTTTGAATAAAAATATTTGAATTTGAATTTGAATTTGATAGTAATTGTTACCCCACGTGTGACTGCCCGTCTGCGTATCAATTACAACCACAGTTCACTCTCTGAAGCCCTCCAACGATTGTCTTCGTAACACACTTCTTACATTTCATGAGGGGACACCTTATTATTTCTACCGTAATTCGTTTGACATTTATTATGCCTCCCCTAAGATTAATCTTATTCTGACATGAGACAGGAGAAAAGGTAAATATGGGGTTCGTATGTTGGGATGGGGCAGTCCCATTCAGTGATGTCAAATAAGGAGAAAAAATATATATTTCAATTCAAATAAATTACAGTGTATTTGGAACATAAAATGGTAACTTTTCACCAAATTTCGTGAAAAATTTTTTTTTGTCAAAGAATAAAAAATCAAAACCTATGGTTTTTTTAATTTTTTAAATAAATTTTGAGGTTATGTGAAAAAGTGTGAAAACAAAAGTTGTCTTTGTATTTTTCCTTTAATTTTTGTTATATTCTCTTCCATTTCCAATGGGTTCCAAAAATTATCGACCCTGGTCTTTATAGCCTAATATATTATAGTAGGTATAAAATTTTTCGTCTTTTACATACGCTGTCTTTCAATGTCTAGGCAAAGCATAAATTTACCGTAGCATAATATATAAAAACATATAATACATAATATACAAATTTCAACACGGAATAGAGATGGACCCTGCTATCGTTTGCGTGATACAAATACCTCTATATTATGTTCTAGTTGACAATAAGCTTAAAATATTTTATGTTGTAATAATAAATAAATTGTTACTGTATCGGATTACAAGTAATAATGTACAAGTATTTTAAATAAGCGAAACAATATCATACAGAAATCGTAACGTACGACCACGGACGAGTAAAAAAAGAAGGACTCCGCGCCGTGATATTAGCAAGTGAAGCACCGTTATGCTAGTGTGTGTGCTGTTACGAAGGATACTAGTTACACAATTTTTTCTCCCTTAAATAATCATATATGGCCACAAATACTTATACAGTATCGTTTTTACACTTTTTCACAACGCACGACGGCATTTTTAAAATATTATATTGAGACGCAAACTGATCTGTCACAGACGATGACAATTCTCATAATTGCCGCCTATCGGCTTGTAGTAGTATAAGTGTGTGCGTGGGGCTATGTATTTACACATTAATCGGCTTGCTTTAGTGCTACACTGTTATGTAAGGTAACACGGAGTCCTTATTTTTTTACTAGTCCGTGCGTACAATGTGAAAGATAAATTTTTATGTATTGAATATCACAGCAAGTTCCTTACAATAATATTATTGTAAGCAATGATAGCGGCCTCCGTGAAAGAGAAGGCTTTACACAAAGGGGAGGTGGTTTACGCGCGCCGGTGCAGTTTCATAATTTCACTTGCACCCTTGTCCTTTATTCAGTGTGCGTAGAGCCTTCAATTGGAACGGTCGCTTTTCTTGTGGCGGATTCAATTTCTCAAACTTTTCTCGATAACGAAATATTGTAAGCAATAGCGACTTAATCACTTTTTCGCGTGCGTCCACCGTGATCTACGGTGCTCTTATAATGTGTTGTGATTTAAATATTTTCAAATGTTGCTCATTTGCAACTTTGTTTTAATAGAAGATGTTTTGTTGTTATCGTTGAAAATTGTGCATGAAACTTCCCGACTAGGACTGAAAGAGACTTAGAATTGTAAACAAAGATGGATCGTTTTAATGGTTTAGGAAAATACGGACAATTGTTGCTAACTGTTTTTATTCTGGATTGGTTAATGAGTGATTACATACAGGCTACAAGTTGTAAGTATATATAAACATATTAGAACATATACCAATATTCAAATATAATATTGAGCCTTAGTAAAATCTGATCAAAATTAGTAAATCTTTAATGATACTCGAAGTTTAATCATAGATTTATCAACATCAAGATAGTGGTTTAGTGATTTATATGTAAAGGTAATAATAACCCGAATTCTCATACAATATAACAAAGAATCATTCAATACACAAATAAAATTTGAAAAACAAAATTTTATGAACGATGCGGGACTCGAACCCACGATCTCCGGCGTTCCGTGCCGGTGCTCTAACCAACTGAGCTAACCGTTCGAGTGACGTATCGTTATAAAATCTTGTATGCTTTCTTCAATTCTCAAGACAACAAATAAAATTTTGTTTTTCAAAAAAAAAATATTTGTGTATTTATCCTAGAAGTGAGGGTTATCACTTTAAAAACATAACAATCCATCCTATAGATAAACCTATTTCTCAAAAAGGAATTAATGAGTTTTTGACAGAAAAATAAGTGGTATATGTTAACAATCACATCGAAATATCTTCTGTTTTCAAGTCGTTTAAAAAGATTTGTTAAATCTTACTCTCTATGAAACAAAGGCCAAAGTAAAGCCCTTATTACTGGAAATAGTAAATATGAAAGTATTTTATATTAGTTCAACATAGCTCGATCCTATTCAATACTATGTTAATTTTAGTAAACCTTAAAAAAATACTCTCCGAAATAAATCACTTTTTCAACTTAAAGTTTGATTTAATTTTTAAATGACTTCGAAAAGGAGGAGGTTCTCAATTCGGTTGGTATTTTATTTATGTATGTACACCGATTAAGCTGAGATTTATGATCTGATTTTCGTGATTCTTCTTTCGTTTTATGTGGAATGTTTGCCATTTGGTCCCATAAAAATTGTACATAGTTTTGCGCAGTAGTTACGAATATTTTTGTTTACGTGAATGATGTTATTATATTTTGTGTACGGCTTTTTTAGAAGTTTCCATTTAGTTTCATTATATATTATTATAATTAACCCGTTTGCCAAAAAGTGGGTCTTAGGCTACTTGTCAATCATATCTAACAAACGTTCTTCACGATATTTCAGTGTCTCATAAGAACGTGAAATAGGGGATCTATCTTGTTTAAGGCACGCGGAACCTTTCGTACCCAATAGCTACCTAAAAAATTACTTTTATAATATTATGACAATAAAAAGCAATGAAGTCTTATATTTTGGCTGATTAATGACATTTAAAAGTATAAAATAAAATAAATTAATTACGTTTAAAAAAAAACATATTATTTTTTATAAGTCTGTTTTTTTAAACGTATTTTTTTATTTTAATTATTCATACTGTAAGACGAAGTAAATGTTTGATGTGTAGGTACTTTGCTCCAATTTGCATTTAACTATTAAATAACATATAAATAAAGCTCAACTTTTCCAAAGCGATGGTACAGAGTATTAATAATATTCAGTTTTCATATTGTTCTGCATCATTGAACGATTTTTGTCTTTACTTGAAATGGCAGTAATTAATTTTATTAGAAATTTTAAGATTCCTATCGAAGTTAGAGAGCTTAGCTGTTCTCAAGGTTTGATTTTTATTGGAGGATGGTTAGGAGGTAAGACGGAGACATTTGCTTTTTCTTTAATAAAGTTTTTTAGATAGATATCTTTCAAAATATTTGGTTTAATATTGCTATTTTTTTGTATAATACGTAAGAAAACTTGGGGATAATAAAGTATTTATGTAACCGAGTTTTATACAATAAATAATTGTTCTTATTAATCATAATTGAAAAATAATAAATAATTACTGTACATATTGCTTATATTAAGAAAACTATGCTACGAAAAATTAATAAGACAATATTAATATGTTCACGAGTGGGAGGCTCCTTTGCATAGGATGCCGGCTAGATTATGAGTGTGGTAACCAAAGGCACCTATTTCTGCCATGTGTAAAACATCTATGAATTAAACCTCAAATCTATGATCTTAATAAATACACAAAATCTACTAACAATTCTCGATTTTTTAGTAGATTACTAGATTATGATCGAGATCAATACTTATCAAATCATGAATATTAATTATTTATTTTTACCTAATATTTCATTTATATTTTTGCGAAACTTTGGCAACGAGTCTCTGAATATATTATCTAAGTATATATAATCGGACCGGATCGGACGTAGTGCGAAACCGCTCATAGCCATAAATCTGGATTAAAATTATGATGTCCATTGATTTTTTATTTCTGTGGTTGAACGTTGTCAGGTTGTAAGTGAAAATTTTTGAAATGATTTTTTATGGAAGAGTAGTCTAACTATTGTACGAGTCACCTAATGTGTAGTGATAACCAGCGCCCACATTCTCCTGCTACACCAGAGGAATCACAGGAGCGTTGCAGGCCCTTTAGAATGATGTTATTATATTTTGTGTACGGCTTTTTTAGAAGTTTCCATTTAGTTTCATTATATATTATTATAATTAACCCGTTTGCCAAAAAGTGGGTCTTAGGCTACCTGTCAATCATATCTAACAAACGTTCTTCACGATATTTCAGTGTCTCATAAGAACGTGAAATAGGGGATCTATCTTGTTTAAGGCACGCGGAACCTTTCGTACCCAATAGCTACCTAAAAAATTACTTTTATAATATTATGACAATAAAAAGCAACGAAGTCTTATATTTAGGCTGATTAATGACATTTAAAAGTATAAAATAAAATAAATTAATAATGTTTAAAAAAAACATATTTTTTTTTATACTTAAAGTCTGTTTTTTTAAATTATTCATACTGTAAGACGATGTAACTGTTTAACGTGTACTTTGCTCCAATTTGCATTTAACTATTAAATAACATATAAATTAAGCTCAACTTTTCCGAAGCGATGGTACAGAGTATTATTCATATTTAGTTTTCATATTGTTTCAAACGATTTTTGTCTTAACTTGAAATGGCAGTAATTAATTTTATTAGAAATTATAAGATTCCTATTGTAGTAAGAGAGCTTAGCTATACTCAAGGTTTGATTTTTATTGGAGGATGGTTAGCAGGTAAGACGGAGACATTTCCTTTTTCTTTAATAAAGTTTTTTAGATAGATATCTTTCAAAATATTTGGTTTAATATTGCTTTTTTTTGTATAATACGTAAGAAAACTTGGAGATAATAGAGTATTTATGTAACCGAGTTTTATACAATAAATAATTGTTCTTATTAATCATAATTGACAAATAATAAATAATTACTGTACATATTGCTTATATTAAGAAAACTATGCTACGAAAAATTAATAAGACAATATTAATATGTTCACGAGTGGGAGGCTCCTTTGCATAGGATGCCGGCTAGATTATGAGTGTGGTAACCAAAGGCACCCGTTTCGGTCTGAAGGGCGCCGTAGATAGTGAAATTAGTGGGTAAATGAGACTTAACTTCGGCGAGGACCCTAATTGTATTGCCGTTCAGATTTTTTGGGTTGTTGTAGAATCCTGAGTGGCAATGTATTATAATGGGAAGGGCGTATCAATTAACATCAGCTGAACGTCTTGCTCGTCTCGTCCCTTATTGTCATAAAAAAAAGGCAAGGCTGTGCCGCTCGACTTCAAAATGCTTTTGGGAGAGAAGCACGTTGCTTGAGTACCGTGAGGCGATTGTTTGCTGAATTTGAGAGAGGTCGGGTTTCTTTACATGACGAATTTCGTGAAGTGGCTACTTTTAAGCGACTAATTGAAAAAAAAAAACCTGCGGATTACCTATGAGACAATTCTAGGACTATTAGGGATTGGTATGAGCCAAATTCAGAAAAATTTACACGAAGAATTGAAAGTTTGGAAACATTGTTTTCGTTGGATCCCTCATGAACTGACAGCGGAGCAGAAGAGGGCTCGCGTGGAATGTTGCTCACTGATGCTGAAAACGTGGATTTATGGTTTTGAACCAGAAAAAACAGCAATCTTGTAAATGGGTGTTTGTAAATGAGAACAGGCCAACAAAAGTGAGGCAGGCGAGAAATGTTGGTAAAAAAAGATCGCATTTTTTTACTCAGCTACGTTACTTTCCCATCTGCACAATTCCATTTGAAGATCAAAAGAGTGACGAGTGGTATTCTACCATTTGTTTACCAGAGTTAAACAAAGTTCGCGAAAGACAACCAAAAACCCGCGTTCTCCTACATCACGACAACGCTTCTTCACACACGGCCAACAAAACTAAGTCATTTACATCTTCCGAAAATCAATGATTTGATGAGAGGTTTCACTTTTACCAATTCCGAAAAGGCAGTGATAGCGTTCAATCAGCACGTAGAAAACATGCCGTCAGATCTGTCCACCTGTTTTAAATAATGGTTCGATCACATGAATAAATGTTTAAAATGTAAAGGAAAGTATTTTAAAAAGCAATAAGCATAATATTTTGGTTATAACATGTTGTTTTCTGTAGTTACGCAAAACTTTTAGTGTGACCTACGTATTTTAAAAAATATTTATTCATTAAGATTTACCAGTGATAATTACAAAATTACAGTAATTAGTATGCTATTTTACAAAGTTCTTATTGCTAAATGCATTTGTTTTTTTGCATGTAAGGCTATTCACCTTGCGCATGCGAAAATATCTATGAAATAAAACTACATTACTATGATCTTAATAAATACACAAAATCTACTAACAATTCTGGAATTGTTTGTAGATTACTAGATTACGATCAGAGATCAATACTTATCAAATCATGAATATTAATTATTTATTTTTACCTAATATTTCATTTATATTTTTGCGAATCTTTGGCAACGAGTCTCTGTATATATTATCTAAGTATATGTAATTTAACATAATCGCAACACATGCAATTGTTCCCCAGATTAGTTCTGCGTTCTGCTTTTCAAATAAGTTCACAGAGTTACGTGAGCATCTAGGCACTCTAAAATTAAACATAGACACAAGAAACGAGTTTTCATAAACGCTGTTATTACTTTTGATATTTATATAGATTATAGAATAGAATAATTTATTGGGGTACAATATAAGCTACATAGTTGTTAGAAAAATATTTGTTACAAAGTATACATTGGTACAAAGTAGGTTACCTTAATTTTACAAGTATTCTGGCCTCACACTAGGATTCCCTGTGTCGTGAGGTCCAGTCTCTTCCCCTATATTAGTACAAAATAAAAATAAAAGAAATTCGCGTGTGTTTGTTTATGGAAGTACGTGCGTGTATGGATGTGTGTGTATGTGTTTGTGAGTGTGCTTGGTAAGAACAGTCATATATATGTTTATACAATTGATAAGCGTAAGATTTTAGTTTTGGTATATATATTACCTCTAGTATTTCAAGCACTATAAAACTGGATTCTTTCAAAGTACTACACGATATATTTAAAAAAAAATCTTACGTTAATGTTTAATGCTTGCATAGTAAATGTTAGTCAGAACATCAAATTATCACGCGATGACGACCGTTAGTATTAACTATTTCTAACGGTTGACAGAAAGAAATCGGATGACGGAAGCCGGATCTAGTACGTAAACTACCATAGAAATAATTATACCACTACTTCGGAACGAGTTTTCACGGGTACGCATAGGATTCGGATCGGACGTAGTGCGAAACCGCTCATAGCCATAAATCTGGATTAAAATTATGATGTCCATTGATTTTTTATTTCTGTGGTTGAACGTTGTCAGGTTGTAAGTGAAAATTTTTGAAATGATTTTTTATGGAAGAGTAGTCTAACTATTGTACGAGTCACCTAATGTGTAGTGATAACCAGCGCCCACATTCTCCTGCTACACCAGAGGAATCACAGGAGCGTTGCAGGCCCTTTAGAAAAGTAAACACACTTTTTTGAAGGTACTCGTATGATCCTGAAAACACCGCACAAGTAAGCTAACTCCACAGCTTGGTTGAACTTTGATGGAAGTTTCTCAAAAACTTCATCAAGTGAAACAGCTCTTTGGAACACTCCACGTGATAAATGCGGTAGAAGACACACTATGAAGCGATGTCTCTACGCAACACCAATTGATTCCGCCGTTCACAGAGTACTGGGTCCCGGACAATTCAATCAACTCTGAGTTGCACGCGGTCAAATGTTTCGAGCTGATACGGGGGTGCGCCAGACTAGATATGACAGCAATACTAAATATAACGTTATTAACCATTCAATAGCTATATGGGTCGTATATAGCCGAATGGTTAGTGACCCTCACTTCTAAACTAGAGGTCCCTGGTTCGAATCCCGGTAGGAGCAATCTTTTATATGATGAATATGGATGTTTGTTTCCGAGTCATGGATTATTATATGTAGTTATGTTAGTTAAGTAAGCATATTGTATTAAATATATCGTTGTCTTGTACCCATAGCATAGGCTATGCCTAGTTTGGGGCAATTTAATTTGTGTATTGTAATGTATATTTGTGTGTGTAAATCAAATTAATACTTATTATTAATAACAATAATGTCTTGATGAGTCCAACAAAAAACACGATACTTCCGCCATGTTACTAATCATTTGCAAATGACAGTTTTAATATTGCTAAAGCTCAATCGGCGTTTGGTTTGACGTGCTACGAACAATTTTACGTAGCGGTTTAATATTGCATTATATTATAATATTTGTGGAAGTTGATAATGTGCTCTCTTAATATTTCTCCTTAGAGTTGCAACCTAGCAGTACATTCAAGTTATTCAACATCTTATTATTAATATTTATTATATTTACAAAAATCTCCTAAATTCACTTGAATCTCGGTTATTCAATTATGTAAGCCTTTTTAGGTCTCGCAAAAAATAATATAGTTATTTTTTTTGCAGTCCTGGAATTTGTTCTATTAGAATAGTCCATTGTTATAACCCCAATATCTATATACATATATATATATATGTGGGATGGTCATTTTTAGATTTTAGTTTTCTATTTTATTGTTTAATTGCACCTTTGTTAAGTACAAAGTGTTGCAGTAAGTACTGTTTTCAAAAGGTTGTAAATAAAGGGATTGAGAAAAATTCCCAAATAACAGATGTTTAGTTAAGATATTTTAGAAAGCTTGGGAACGTAAGTATAGTTTTGTCTCGTGGCAAAAATGTACATTATAAGTACTGAGAGTGTAAGAACGAAGTATGACTGATGCGGGGGTGAGAACCCAGGTAGTAAGTAAGATATAATTGTATCAAGCGGGCAGTTCCTACTTAACTTCGATGTACGACAGACCTCTGTCCTTTAACTATGTCAATTTTTTCTAATAAATATACTCACTTTTATTTAACCGCCCCGTGATTCCTTAATTATAACATCTTAATAAACATTTAGTATCCTATCCAATAAATTGCGATACTACATTTGGGGGCTCGTCCGGGATTACGGAAAATTGGAAAATTAAAGATGTGTAATAGACGCGTCGGTGTTGTGTGAAAGTTTCGTATAAGTGCGCGAGTTAGTAAGCCATGGAAGACGTAATTGACCAGGTTGTTAGAGGTGTTGCCGCGGCGGATTTGGAAGATGACCAACTTCCGCAACTGAGAGTCCCACAGCTCAGAGAGCAGCTA
The DNA here is from genome assembly GCF_905404315.1 of Leptidea sinapis. Lineage (NCBI taxonomy): Eukaryota > Metazoa > Arthropoda > Insecta > Lepidoptera > Pieridae > Leptidea > Leptidea sinapis. Next base: position 12,386,431 of record NC_066270.1, on the reverse strand, counting down.
AGGCGCCGGAAACTCCGTGTGACAGGTCATGGGACTCAAGCGGGCAGTTCCTACTTAACTTCGATGTACGACAGACCTCTGTCCTTTAACTCTGTCAATTTTTTCAAATAAATATACTCACTTTAATTTAACCGCCCCTTGATTCCTTAATTATAACATCTTAATAAACATTTAGTATCCTATCCAATAAATTGCGATACTACATATATATACATAGAAATAAATGCAGAGTTTCCAAGATACTCAAAGTGTTCCTAACTTACATTCAAAAACTAAAAATATTAGTTTTTAAGTTGAAACATTATTTCTTTTATTTAAATTCTGTAGTAACAGATAGTGTAAGATAAAGATAAATTACCTTACAAATACCCAGCTTGGGCATAAAGTTATACCTCAGAATTAACCAATCATATGGAAAATGTTCAACATATCGCTGACAATATAACTGTTATTACAGTGATAGTTCTGAAGTTTTCTGAATGTCAAGCAGGCTTGCAAATAAATGCGGAAAACCTTATACGTCAACGTGTTTCTTCAATTCCACTCGACATTGGCGAAATAATTTGCGCTCGACTGGTGCGGTGCAGCCACACGCCATATCACAAAAATCGAATTGAATTGAACCTTATACGCCCAAATACGTCACAAAAAATGTCTATTTGAAAACATTTTGCATCATAATCCCATCATCATCATCAGCAGGAAGACGACCACTGCTGGACAAAGGCCTCCCCCAGAGATCTTCACGACGATCGGTCCCTGCGCTGCCCTCAACCAACATTATGAATATTCAAATAAAATTTTTAAAACAAAATTTTATGAACGATGCGGGACTCGAACCCACGACTACGGCGTTCCGTGTCGGTGCTCTAATTGCAAAATAATGGTTTATTCTCAGGTATAACCTTATACCAAGTAAAGACGAAAAAGTTTTAAATTTGGAATAACTTTGCTCCGTGTTTATTCATAACACGGCTAGTGTACGACTAGTGTCAACTAGTCTCTACAATATATTAAGGTGTTATAATAATTGTTTTCATTTCAAAATAGTGGAGTGAGATTGTAACATAAGCTAGTTTCAAAACTAATTCAGATTAGAGAAACACTGCTTTTTTGAAAAGTTCTTAACATAGTTATTAATAAAACGTTTCGCAAAAATCTTTCAAAGATACATCAACATGCTATGAGCTACGAGTACATACACAAAACTGAAACAACATTAAAGTTTCGAGTATAAACTTTTCTCCAGTCACCGTCTATGCTTACTTATCTCTCTGGAGTCGCTGTTTATTTTATTTCACGTTTGCATTTGAAACTTGAAATTGCGACGTTTTACGTGAGATCTGTTCTTGAAACAACCCTCTCAAAAATATTATTATATTCAATGTTGGTGCTCCGCGAAAATAAATACCTTAGCTTATTTTAAATAATCTTCGATTTTCCTTTCTATTTTATAATATTATGAAATATTTAAAGTTTATTTCCTTCCATTCAATTGCTTTGATTAAAACTAATCATAATAATTAAATTATCTTAATCTTAATACATAATAATCAATCTAGTGTTCCGATGTTTGTTCCCAGTGAACTCCTTAACTAATGAACGGATATTAATTTGGATTACTTCATAGAGTGTAATTTAGTTTTTATTTTGATTTGAGACCCTCGATTTTTTTTATTTGACGCACAGTTTGACTGATCTGCTGTGAGAAATTTCATTTTAATAACAGGGAGCATATTTTACGAAATAACTCTTGATGATATGAAATATTAGTGACAAATTAAAATAAACCGGCACCGCTCCTGTGATTCCTGTGGTGTTGCAAGAGATTGTGGGTGGCGGTGATCACTTAACACCAGGTGACCCGTGCGCTCGTTTGTCCTCCTATTCCATAAAAAAACAAATCATTAAAAACAGTATATTACTTATTATGTACAGAACAACATCTGTCGGGTCAGCTAGTAGTTTAATAAAATGTAACTGATTGATGTACCTACATGAAAGCTACTTGGAAAGTACTTGGAGATAAACTCAAAACAAGGCTATTTTTCATTTTTGCTGCTTCTTATTTCCACTTATTTTTCCTATTTTAAAACATGCCTTAGCGGAGTTGGATTTATATAAAGTTGCTTGTTTTTATAATAAAAGGGTTATAATTAAATACTATTTGATAAACTAAATTTATTTGCTAATCAGGTAAACCATATTGGGGGATTCTTGGATTGAATTGGAAAAGCATGAATATTTAAGATAAAATAAGCCGTGGGCGGTCGCTCACTTCCCAATCAGTGGTATTATTATGAAAGTAATTTATGCTATAGTAACCTTTACCACACAAACGTTTTTTAACAATTCTTTTGATTTTCGTAATACATTTGTTTTGAACATTATCTGGGAGCTGGTTGTAAAAGCATATACAACGCCTTACAAAAGACTTACTAACTCGACTTAGTCGAGTAGTAGTAGGCATTATAAGTTTATGATTCTTCCTGGTGTTAACATTATGGTTATAACAGTTTGTAGCAAATTCACTTATGTGCTTATGTAAATACATAACATTATCAAGAATATATTGAGAGGCAACAGTATTTTAAAAATCAGTTTAAAAAAGGATAAAACTTTATTCTCAAGAATATTAACTGAAGGTTCCATGTTTGTTGTTGACATCGGACTGGTGTAAATATGAAAATCACGCCTATATTTGGAATAGGTTGCGACTAGCGGTTATATTTGACATGAAGTCAATTAGTAGCGTCACTATAGAGTTCGTCAGTATACCGCTACTCGCTAGACGTTCGTAATTTGTCAACGACAGCGCCGGAACTTCAGCTGTTAGAACATTTTAACAATGTAAACCATAATATCACCGTTCAACCTGTCTAATTGGTTTACCTTCATTAACATAATGATTAATTGTTAATGAGAGCGATTAGTAGTGCGATATAATGTGAAACTTAAATAGTTGTTGTGCTTTGGTTATTATTATTCTTGGATGAATGAATTATTTAACTGATTGATTGTCTTATTATAGGCTTTGTCTAAATAGGAGATATTTGCTCCTATCTTATGAATTCTAGTCTACCACTAGCTAGTAGTATAATATGTAGTCACGGACTAGTAAAAAAATAAGGACTCCGTGTCACCTTACATAACAGTGTAGCACAAAAACAAGCCGATTAAGGACGCCTTTAAGAATCCGACAAAAATAAGCTATTTTTCGGTTGAGTTTGTGATGAAATGAAACAAAACCTAACAAAACTAAAAATTGCGACTAATTGATTACGTCTTTATCTTCAAATAGCGAGGTATTTTTGGTTTGAAATTCTGATCATTTATGTCGTAAAAACGTTTATCCGACGACCTCTTCACACAAAATTGACGAAATGGGGCTTCATTCAGGATCAGTTTTCTGCTGCTACTTACATAGTTTTGTCTTTTAAAAAATACGTAAGGAACGCAGATGTTATATTTTCAAAAGCACCAGAGAAATATTAATGAATATGCTATGAATAATTATTCATAACAAATTCATTAATATTTCTCAGAAAAAAATAAACGAATCGTCTAAAATTCGCATATTTTTTCTGATAAGCATGAGTTTTAACGTGTCGTAATAAGCGTTATTTTATTTTGTCAGTCTGAACACTTTGCATAGAAATAGAAGTATTTATTGATACAATGCCAGCCCGCGCTCGGGCGTGGTCGTGAGTGTACACTGTGTCGGTTGTAAGCAGCAGCTCGTGCTAGGAAAGATCGCTGTACGAAGATAAATACTTTTTATAAGCTCTGCAATACTGTCTTTGATACTTTACGTATTTTGTACGCAGTGGCAACTTGACAAGGTAAGATTTTCAAAAAAATATGTTTCTGTATTTTTTGATTTTTATGTTCATCTCTAAATAATTATAAGGTCTAAATCGAAATCCAAGATGGCGCCTATGAAATTTGCCAACTTCTCTTAATGGGTGTCAATTTCATGGTTTTCGGGGTAGACAATAACTAATATCGGGTCTTAAAAGAAATCCAAGATGGCGGCTATGAAATTTACCAACTTCTCTTCATGGGTGTCATTTTCATGGATTTTGGGGTTAGCAATAACGAATATCGGGTCTAAAACGAAATCCAAGATGGCGCCTATGAAATTTACCAACTTCTCTTCATGGGTGTCATTTTCATGGTTTTCGGGGTCAAAAATATCGAATATCGGGTCAGAAACGAGATCCAAGATGGCGGCTATTAAATTTACCAACTTCTCTTCATGGGTGTCATTTTCATGGTTTTCGGGGTCAGGGTCCAAAACGATACCCAAGATGGCGCCTCTGAAATTTACCAACTTCTCTTCGTGGGTGTCATTTTCATGGTTTTCGGGGTCAGCAATAACGAATATCGGGTCTAAAACGAAATCCAAGATGGCGCCTATGAAATTTACCAACTTCTCTTCATGGGTGTCATTTTCATGGTTTTCGGGGTCAAAAATATCGAATATCGGGTCAGAAACGAGATCCAAGATGGCGGCTATTAAATTTACCAACTTCTCTTCATGGGTGTCATTTTCATGGTTTTCGGGGTCAGGGTCCAAAACGATACCCAAGATGGCGCCTCTGAAATTTACCAACTTCTCTTCATGGGTGTCATTCTCATGGTTTTTGGGGACAGCAATAAAGATTATCGGGTCAAAATCCAAGTTGATGAATCCAAGATGAAATTAATATGGGTCACCCAATAATGAATTTTATACCTGTTAGATCTTGGGAGTAAAGGATAATGAAGTGACCAAAAGGTTGACTTCAGTGACTAATGACTATTAGTAGAATTTTTAGATATAAAGTGTATAATATTTTACATTTGAATTATTGTTTTATATGCCAAAGCTGAAAACCTTTGGGAAATGCTCTCGTAAAAGTATGCGCGCAAATAGATTTAACTTAAAACAGAGGTTAATATTTGATTATAGTAAATACATGTTTAATGTAATTGTGATTAGAGTTTATAGTTGTAGGATATTTTACACAGGATTCATGGAGGTAGCTGCGATACTCGTTATAAACTCGAAGAACATCGGGAAAGATATGAACAAGCGCATAGTAGTACTTCTGAAGAAATCAATTTGGAAACGTCTTTTGTTAGTTCTTTTTATATTGATAATATATAAAAAATAAAGTACTCATATCTTTTTTTTGCTTTTAGAGCACAAACAATGAAGAAACCGAACCGTTCCAAGTTTCAGGAAGAGGGGTTATAGAATAAGGCTATTTTATGAAACAGCTTCAAGAAATCGGAAACCACAGTTCTATATTTAATTGCAATTTAAGCACTGTTGAACTTTTAAAGGAAAAAAGGACTGGGCTTATTTCAACTTTTTATTTGAAGTGCCAAATGTGTGGCTCTAAATTTGTATTGAAATCGTCAAATTGTTTGGAAAACAAAATGGATGTGAATGAGGAAATTGTTGCAGGTATAATGAGTATTGGTGCCGAAGTTACTCAGCTAAATACAGTTGTTTGCCATATACCACCTACCAAATATACCACCTATGTCGATACGATTGTATCAAACTAAACATAATACCATTTGTCAATGGTGGAAAAAAACTGCCCAGCACTGTATGGCTAAGGCTGGCGAGGAAGAAAAAAGACATGCTCTTTGTAATTGAAACATTAATGATACCGGAATACCAATGATCGCTGTATCGGGTGATGCTTGTTGGTCCAAATGTTCATATGGATCTTACTACAGTGCAATTGTCGGAGTTCATTCAAAGAAAGTTCTCTACTACGGAGTGAAAAATATGATGTGCAACATCTGGTCACGAGCTATTGCGAAAGGAACTAAAGCACCAATACATAATTGCTTCAAAAATTTTCAAGGTCCTTCTACTGCAGTGGAAGTAGGTATTATAACAGAAGGGTTCAAAAAATCAATTAAAAGTCATGGACTCATTTACAACCAGTACGTCGCAGATGGTGATTCCAGTACATATGCTAGTATTCGAAATGCAAGGCCATATGATAATGTCACAGTAGGTAAAATAGAATGCAAGAATCATTTGCTTAGAAACTACTGTAAGGGCCTTCTTGCGATAGCAAATAACACTACTTACCACATAAGGGCCCGAAAAATAATTAAAGACAAATATTTACGGATTCGCTGGGGTATCGATAGTAGCGTTAAATATTAGACAAGTAAAAATAATATTACATATGAGGAAAAAGTAAAAAATATAAAAAGTGATATTGTTAATGGGCCATACCATATATTTGGTGATCATCATCAAAATGTGCATCATATTTTTGCACAGATCACGTGAAAAAACGTAGTGAAAATATAGCGCCAGAAATGTCAGCATACGGCGTTTTTTAAAAAGTTGAAGATTTAGCCCATCGACTATATTTTCATGCGTACAGTTATGTGTACAACAAAACAAATAACACCGTGGAAAAATTCAATACAAGAGTTGCAAAGTTTGTCTGGGGCAAAAGAGTAATTTTTTCCCAGCGAGGGTCTTATCTCGCTCGTTGTGCCGCAGCCGTCGTCTCATACAATACAGGTGTCCTACAGTCGGCGGTACACAAATATATTTTTAACACAGACGCCAACTCAGAAATAATTATGTTCTAAGAAATGCGACGAATATTAATAGGATAAGAATGGAAAGAAACGTTAGAAAGAAAAAAATGTCAGGCCAACAATTTGTAAAAAAGTATTATGGTGATAGTTGCGAAAAAGTTGATGTGGATGAAGAACAATTTAAAGAAGCCATAGAAAACTTTTTGAAGACACTGGAACTGTCAGAAGGCGAAAGGAACAACCTTGAAAATGACACAATTTTACATAGTGGAAGTCCATTATGGTTGGAAAAGCGAAGGAAGCTCTTGACCACGTCATGGTTTGCTACAGTATGCAAAAGGCGTCCAACGACTGAGTGCGGTCCTCTGGTCAAACAAATTCTTTATGGTAAAGACCTCAGCAATGTGCCATCAATCAAACATGGCAAAACGAACGAACAAACGGCGATCAGAGACTAAGAAAGGGTGTTCAATACGAATATAGAACAGTGCGGATTATTCGTAGACCTAGAATTTCCGTTTCTAGGAGCGAGCCCTGATGGAAAATGCGGTCTTGGTATCATCGAAATAAAAGTCCATCTTCGACCTATGGAATGGAACCAGACGACGCAATTTTACAAAAAAAAGTTACCTTTTGGTTGCCAATTAATAATCACTTCAAAATTAATAAAAAGCATAAATGGTATTATCAAATACAAGGGCAGCTGCGTATTACTGGGCAAGACATATGCGTGTTTGCTATTTGGACGGTAAAATAAAATATGAATTTATCGGGAAATACCCACAATTTTGGAAGGAGAAAATGGAAAACTTTCTGATTAATTTCTACAAAAATTGTCTCCTTCCATAATTGATTGACCCAAGACAGGCAAGAAATATGGGTTCATTCCTCACATGTACCGTCAAACATTTTAAAAATAAAGAATTGATTTATTTCATCTTTTTTGTGGTTTTCTTTTAGTGCCTAAAACTTTGAACAAAGACCAAAGTCTCACAGATTAGATCTGTTCATAATAATTATCAAAAATCGTTCATAGACCTCAATTAAATTTTAAAAGAGACTTATCCAACGATACCCCCACTTGCTGAATCATTTTTCATCAACTATTCAGCATAAGGGTGGTGACCCTATCATTACAATGCTTAAAATAAAGGTAAACCGCATAACAAAATAAAAATTCTAATAAAAAAGGGCTAATTTCACCGTTCAATATCTCCAATATTTTCATAATAACACTTTATTATCAAATCATTCACAAATCTTAATTTGATTTTAAAAGATCTTTCAACCGATGCACTTCATGTGAAAATATATTTAGATCCCCTAAATGGCCTAAGGGTTGGAAACCCGGTTGAAGTCTCGCATCGTTCATAAAATTTTGTTTTCAGTTTTTGTAATTAATCCCAGAAGGGCTATAATTGTTAGCACGTATAAAATATATTCCACTCCCAATATTTTCAAGGTATGTACAACGTCAAAATTATAATTTATTCACAAAATTTAAATTTTATTTTAAAAGACGTATCAAACACTGGTACACCTGGGTCTGCCATTACAAGGTCTCCTCAGATGGTGTGCAGTCTCTTCGTACCTTCGCTTTACCTTCTGGACCGTTCGTACCGTCACACCCACCATTCTTGCAGTGCGACGCATACTGATGCCTAGTTCCAGAAAAGCCATGATCCTAGCACATTCTTCAACTGAAAGAGGCATGATAAATAAATGTGATGTGCTTTTTAGCATAAATTTTTAAAACAAGACCCATAGATCTTGAAAAAAATTAAAAACAGAAAGAAAAATGTGAATGGTAAAATTGTAATTCGGAAACGTTCACTTTGAAAAAGGAATGGTTTTGTTTTTGAAGTTTTTTTTCAGCCAATTCTTAAAAGAAGGTTACCGACTAAAAGTTTTTATGTACAAAATTAAATTCTCTTTGGAGTCCTTTTTATTTCGAAAGTATATCTTGTGAACTTGAAACGTTATCCCAATTTTAAAAGTGTGATACATACTTTTGAAGGCCAGTGTATATATCTTCTCATGTCGCGGTGTTTGTAGTTAAACTCCTCCGAAACGGCTTGACCGATTTTCATGAAATTTTGTGTGCATATTGGGTAGGTGTGAGAATCGGACAGCATCTATTTTTCATCCCCCTAAATGTTAGGGGTGGTCCACGCCAAATTCATTCTTTAAATTTATGACATTTTTTTTTTTAATTTGTTTGAGTATGAGTCAGAATTAAAAAATACATACAACTTCAAATTGACCCATCTACGATCAACACTAAATTTTTTATCGCGATTTTAATATTATTCTAATTCATCCACAGACACGCGATAGAGTTGAAATATGGCAATCGAATATAATGATTATTGCAGTACGATAAATTTTTATACCCGAAAAATTTTAATTATTGATTTTTTTTAATACTTTAGATGGCAATACAACGTTTTCTGGGTCAGCTAGTAAAATATTAAATCTACTTCTATTATGAAGCGACTTAATTGAGCAAATTTTGATATACACCTTATTATTGGTAGGGAAACTAAACATTTTTGTATTTTGTATTGTTCTAATCATTTGGCAACTTATATAACTAAAATTGGAGTGCCTGTTTGTAATATTGAAATTACCGTTTTTTACTAGATGTATATGAATATATATACGGTACTTACACCAAAAAAAATTTTTTTTACAATTTTTGTCAGTCTGTCTGTTTAATCCGGATAATCTCTGAAATGGATGGACCGATTTTGACGGGACTTTTATTGGCAGGTAGCTGATGTAAGTACTGTCAGTAATAAGCTGTCAATAATCTGAAGCTGTCCCAATATACCCGATAGTCATTCTTATCGCCTTATATTGGGATGGGTGAATTGCAATTTCGTACAGTGTACGGATAAGGTGAGTTACCGTCGATAAGTTTACAAGATACAGAAAAGTCAAGGATAGTTACGAGTTTTATCTCAAGTAAGAGATAGATTGAAAATTGGGAACGTTAGTCACATTCAGTACTCAACCAAAATGAAACATAATATTGTTTTGACTAATATCTATTAGTTGTGTTAATTGACGCTCATTGTACCAAGTTTCAAAGAAGATTATGCCTGTGGCTGTGAAATCGGTTCTCTTGTTTTGAGATCAATTACAAGCTCGCATTATTGGTAACCATCGGCTGTAAACAGATGGTGGTTTACATCGAATTACATTTTGTATCTGGTGCTCCAATGGTGTGTGCTGGTGGTATCCAATGCTTATGCATCAAATATTATTTCTGATACGTGTGTTTTTGATTCTTTTATATTGATCGGTCTCAAACAGCTTGGGATGAGACACTCACCCTGATGCGTCATGCTCGTGAATGGGCGCTGCTTGTGGTGGAAGGATAATCCTGTTGCCGGAGGCTCAGCTTCAGTTTCTTAAAAGTTAAAAAGATAAATTATATATATATTATTTATTAAATGCTCACATTATTTGTTAATTGCTTATAAAATGCTCACAGAATACCTTTATTTATTTACGGTGTGTGTGGATGATGCAGCTACTGTACTTAATAACTTTTGTATTAATTTACATTTACTTTTTTGACTTACTGGTGTAAGGTATTGACTATTTGACGTTTGAGTATGTTTGTTGCATCATTTTATATTTTACATATTATATTGTAATTGAAATTATTTGTAAATCGATCGAAAGTTATACAACTGCGATCCGGAAACGATTTGGTTAAAATAGTATGACTAGTTAAAACTATGACTTTTCTCCAGTCTTTGTTAGTATCACTGTTATTTGTTTCTTTCTTTTTGTATTTGATCATTGCTGTTGGGGGCACGAAGATTTTTATTATTGAGATTAATTACTCTTCCATTTTTGTATTTGATTATGGATAATGGCTCATAACGATGTATCCATTTTCTATCAAAACTGTGGTGGCATGAAAAGTAAACTCGACGAATTAAGACATAATATTGCATTGAGCAGCTATGATATTATTGTATTGGTGGAGATCTGGTTGTTAGAGTCTTATTTTGATGGGAAGGTCTGCGCGGGCAATTATTCAATATTTAGGCGTGATAGAAATCTTTCAATATCCGGTAAAAAGGGGTGCGGTGGGATCTTAGTACTAGTTAATGAACTCTATTAAGGCCATAAGGTTACCTGAATTTAAAGCACTAGATTTAGAGGAAATATATATTCATTTGCCTTCCTTGTCAGATCTCTTGTTAAACGCATGCTATTTACCTCCTTCTACTCCCTCCACAGCATATAGCTCGTATTTTCATAAACTTCATGATATTTATACCATTGCGCATTTCAATAACTATTTAATTACCGGTGATTTTAACTAACCTCAGCTTAACTGGACATCCGGTCCTGACGCCCTGTTAGAATCTGCTATTACAGAACAGTCAAATATTCTTCTGTACACTATGTCATACATGAACTTAGAACAATCTAATTATATATTTAATGAAAACGAAAGGATTTTGGACCTAGTCCTGACCACTCTTCAAAATTCTACCCTAATCCTCTGTTGATCCCTTGCTGAAAGTTGTTCCCCATCACCCGGCCTTGGAAATATTTTGCCATATACAGAAATTAAATCCAATGCCCCATATTCGTACTCGCAAAAGAAAATTTATTTAAGGCAGACTATCAAACTATAAATACTGTAGTCAAACAGATTGAATGGAAGTCACTCTTAACACCACTGCCAAGCGATGAGGCTGTAAGTGTGTTTTACACGGAAATAAACAATATCGTTGATACATATGATGGCCTTGATGTAGCCTAAATCACATAAATACCCCATTTGGTTCAGTAGTGGGTTAATACGCACTCTCAGACGAAAACAAAAGCTGTGGGGTCGTTGGAAAACCTATAAAAATCCTCGTGATTATCAAGAGTTTTCTCTGTTAAGAGCGCGAGTGAAAATGCTTCTTAAGATATGTCATAATCGGTATATTGAATGTGTTGAAGATTCCCTAAAAAGCAACATTAAACATTTTTGGAAATATACTTCATCGCTAAAGCAATCTAACTCAGGGTATCCACATATCATGAAGTACGGAAATACTTTGTCTAGTGACCCAAACGCCATTGTTGAAATGTTTTCGCAGTACTTTCAATCAGTTTTTGAGCCTTCAGCAAACGAGGCTCTCTCTGATTCCAGTGCAGTTGGTGAGAGTATCGTCAATGACTCGCATGTTCTAATTAGTCACATATGCATCTCCCAGGCGGAAATAAGCAGAGAACTGCATACACTCGACCGCAATAAAGGCCTTGGACCAGATAATATTAGTCCAATATTTCTTAAACACACACACGAGTCAATTTGTGTACCACTAGAAATTATTTTTAACAAGTGCTTGTCAACAGGCTGTTTCCCCAGACTCTAGAAATCGGCCTACATTACACCCATTTTTAAATCTGGAGCAAGAAATGACATAGAAAACTATCGTCCCATTTCTATCCTCTCTACAATTCCCAAAGTACTAGAAAAGCTATTGCACCGTCATGTCCTCTCCAGCTTAAAAAATGTTATTATTGGTCAACAACACGGTTTTGTTGCCGGCAGATCAATTCTCACCAATGTTCTTGTATTTACCAACAACATTTTCACCGGCTTAGATTGTAAAACAACAAATAGACACTATATACACAGACTTCCAGAAAGCTTTCGACAAGGTTGACCATGTATAACTCTTACAGAAGCTATCTTTCAATGGCATTAAAGGTAACCTCTTGAGATGGTTTGCGGCCTATCTGCAGGACCGCATTCAGTCGGTAATTGTTAATGGATATCGTTCTTCTCCAGTTCGCGTGACATCCGGTGTACCGCAGGGCTCTATTCTTGGACCCTTGCTCTTCACTATTTTTATCAATGACATATCTCAGTGCTTTTCACATTGTCATTATTTACTTTACGCTGACGATTTAAAGCTGTACAAAACAGTTACTTGTCCATCTGACGCTGTCCGTATTCAGGAGGATCTTAACAGACTTGATGCATACTGCACACGTAATAAACTATACTTGGCATACAAAAAGTGTAAACATATCGTGTTCACCAGAAATAAAAATTTTATCACGACTCATTTTAAGCTCGGCAATCAACAGCTGACGTCAGTTTCTACCATCAAAGATCTGGGTATTCATTTAGACCGCACACTAATCCTCGGCACCCATATAGACCATATTCTAAATAGCTCTCTTCGCATGCTAGGCTTCATAGCACGTGTGTCCAAGCAATTTAAAGACAAGTGTACTTACACATACCTTTATAAGTCCCTCGTGCGACCACAACTAGAATATGCAAGCCCAATATGGAATCCTTTTTACTAGGAAACCGAGCCCACTATAATGATTTGTTGCTTGAATACAACTTTCTTCAGCTATGTCAGCGCCGCACTATAACTGTGTAACTTTAATGAACATATGTACTGGTGAGCTGACATCTTCTGAGCTACTCAGTCTGGTAGGCTTTCACGTCCCAGCCAGGTCTCTCCGCTCATGCATTACTTTTGAGCTATCGTCCCCAAGAACAAACATTAGGTTTCGCGCGCCATTACACAAATGTGTAAATCTTACAACAATAGTTTTCTTGACATCGACATATTTTCGTGCTCCCCTGCTGTGTTCAGACACAGTTTAGAATTAAAATCGTTGTTATCGTTGCCCCAAGTTTAGTTTTAATTAATTTCATTTGTCTACATCTTTTGTATCAATGCGCATAATCAAATAAGTTACTTCTGTGAATGTTTGCGTTTTGTGACTTTTGATTTTTCTTTTTGTTATTATTGTAATTGTGAAACATGTGTTAGGACGCATCTATATTTATATTTTGTATCTCTTTCCAATATTGTTCAGTTCTTGTGATGTGTTTGTTATGTTTCCTTATAATAATAAATAAATAAATAAATGAAATGTAAATCTTGATATACAAGAGTGGCAATGAGTTTCTTGCTACTTCTTCTCATTAGCTCAACTCTTTACGAAGTAGCGGTAGATTCAGTAAGAAAAATCTTTTTTTGACATTCATAAGTGTCAATTCCGTTCCCTACATGAATAAAATGATTTTGATTTGATTTGATTTTGATTTGATGAAGGACCTCGGAATGGTCCGAAATTAGTAGGTACCAACTCCAACAAACCGTGAGTAAACCCGTTTAAGACAAATAAAGTTTATAATGTCTTTAATAATTTAAAACGACAAATGGTTTTCAGTAGTTGGTGCAAACTTGCGTTTTAAGGGGATTTAAGTCAACAAGGTTCATTTAACCCCATTCCGCGACAATCTTCAGAGAGGACTCGATAGAAGATGCTTGTTTCTTGAGGCTCCGGTTGACAATTTCCTGTGAGAGACCTGCATTACCAGTACATACGGCAAATCCAAGTGGAATCTATCATAATATGTAGAAGAATTAGTGTAGGAGATAGCATATAGCCTTGCAGAAATCTAGCGAACCTGGTGTTTACAATCGACGAAAATCCATCGATAACCAGCAAGCCGCGCCCAGTGAAGAAGCTGGCCCGATTGCAAGAACGGCAAGCCCAAATTACGGACGTTTCACCAGCGCTATATCCAGACTAATTGCTCGGCATATATTATGTTCTTTGACCAACCGATGAACCTCTACATATACCAAGAGCTGGTGGTAAATTATGTGTTCCTCTTTTTTAACAGAGCAGAGTTATAGCAGTAGGTCTGTAGTTAGCTCTGCCAATCATGTTATCTTCTATAGGGATTGGGTTAACCAGAACTAACAACTATGTCGCTTGAGTATCAGAGCTGGAATAAATGAGTTAGCACCGGCTATCAACTCAGAGGCATACTATTTGAGTACGATGGGACTATATCTCCCTCGAGATTCAACCGGATGATATATCATCCGGTCGAATCTACATCTTAACGACTAAGGAAACAGAGCTTGCTGGGCAACGCATCATATTATACCATTCTGGGTAATTTTGTGCCATACCCGTTGGGTCTCCGGTGTTGTGCGATATTGGCGTGTGAACCGGAAATGGTCCAGGCTCCAAGATGGGCATTAACAGACACCTGGAAACCCATAGTCAGCAGAATATCCAATAAGAGCGGCATATGGCTATTACGTCTCGAAGCCGCGTGGCTGACTCAACCAAAATAGGACTCCGATTCAAATTATCCTCAGAATAATGTATATTGCGTGCCTTCCGTCATACGGAATTACGCCCGTTGAAAGTCGTCCAAGACCGCAAAGGTTCTCGACATCAACTTAATATGTAAAATATAATAATCTGGTGGAGTTTGTCTCGACTGTTCTGCTGTACGATTGCACTCGTGACTCTCCCATATCAATAAAGCTCCAGCACCTAGGACTGTCCTATTCATTCAACGGTCTTGCAATCTGTATATTATAAGAATATTTATCTCCACCCTTGCTTTAATTCCTCTAATAAAGATTCTAAAACAGTTAGCTTATTGCCAACATTAAAACACCCAATATCCTAATAACCATTACATCATCCAAACAAGTGTTGTAATGAAATTCAGTACAACTTTATATCATGCGTTTTCATAATAACACTCCTTTGGATGATATTATGGTTACCAGGACTGGATTTTTTAATATTAGCAGTAAGCTAACTGTTTCAGAATCTTTTATAGAGGATTCAATATTATGGGTGTAAATAAAGTCTTGTATGCAACTGTTGATAATACTACTAAAACACTCATGTGATACTATTAGCACGCACATACGTGTTTTAATACCCCTTATTTATCTCTGAACCGCACTGTATGAAATGAGAGAGTATTTGTTTTAACGGTGTGAGTTGAACAACTCTGTTGTTGAACTTACCTTTCGGATACCGGTTAGTTTGCCTTAAGTATTTTGATTACCTTTAGGCTCAGTTATCATGTTTCATCTAGAGAATGGTTTATTTAGGACTCTGTGGTTATGATATTGTTTTGATCTCTTGTTTAATTTACTTTACAAATACTGTTGTTAGTATTCAATATGAGCATATGTAAACATGGATTAATTAATTATAACATTATTCATTTGTCTATGATTTTGTTTTGCTGTTTCTTTTGTTATAACGTTAGGCAAATTTTTATTGATTTTTCCTTTTTAACCGACTTCAAAAAAAGGAGGAGGTTCTCAATTTGTCGGTATGTTTCTTATTTTTAAACTAAAATAGACAAATTTTACCAATTTAATAACAACAATGCTCATTACCCTACTAATATTATAAATTTGAATGTTAGTGCGAATAACTTAATATAAGCGATAGACTAGAGCTTGCGAACGGAAATAGGGTACATTTTATCCCCGAAAATGTTGGGTTCCCGCGGGAATTGTGAAAAACTGAAATTCACGTCGATGAGCTATAACTATTCCAATAGTACGCTTAGTTTGGAATATCAATCTTCCTCGAAATAAGATTTATATAATATGTTGGGAACGGGAGCGAAAACGGGAACCGGAACCAGAACCAGATAATCTTCAATTTCAAACTTGCTTATTATTTCTAAAAATCCTTTATCTACTGGCCTTCTGGTACTTGCTCAGAATTTTTGGGTCTTTCAAGAATCCTATGCTGCATTGTAATGGGCAGGGCGTACCTATCAATTACCATCAGCTGATCGTCTGGCTCGTCTCGTCCCTTGTTTACATAAAAAATAAAAAATAAAACTACGCGGACGAAGTCGCGGGTATCAGGTAGTTATTAAAATAATGATAAGCATGATCTAGAGTGAAAACCAGAATAAGCTATACCTATCTAGGAATAGGAAATCTTCTATCAGCATTACAGACACGAAATTCTATATAAAGTTATTACATATCACAGATTCTGTATGAATAAGATTGGCATACAATGAAAGGGTTTGCTCAAAAGAATACAAAACAATAAGATATTTACTTATTATAATATTTAAAAAGCTCGTAGTACTAATGAAAACGGCGAAAGAAGAATGAAAAGTCTTTATATAAGTTCAATCGCGTTTTTCAATATTTATTTATTTATTATGTCAATGGTAAGTAAGTACTAAGTTACAAAGTTGTTATTAGTAAACGGATTACCTTTTAAGGTGCTGCAAGCGAAAATAGTTTTTTTTTTTTGAGAGGAGGAAATACGGTTACGTATTTACGCCCCGGAACGGGGCGTAATATGTCGGACTCGAGTGTCCGCGTAAGCGGACACCCCATACCGACTAAAACCTCCTCTGTGCTGTTAGCAGCCCTGGCTTTCACAGCGAAGTAGGACGTGGGCCGTGGAGGCCGCAAACACTACGCAACAACAGTCGCGGGGCGTCTCCTAAGGAGACTCGAACCTCAGACCGGCTGTGTGCTTGTGGGAAGGTGAGAGAATGAAAATGAAGATGAAATGAAGATGAAAGATGAAAAGGTGATAAGAACACACTCGCCGGCGAGTGTGTTCTTATGATTGTATGTATGTGTGTTTGTATGTATGTACGTAGTGTAAATGTTTGTGTGCATGTATGTTTGTGTTTGTGTCTGTTTGTGGAGTGTGTTTGTGATTGTGTAAGTGGTGTATGTCAGTCCGTCAGTCAGTCCGTGTGTGAGCGAGTGTAGTGAAGCGATTACAGGACGAGGACTAACGTCTCGTCGGGTATCAAAACAATGTGTGGTGTATCTAGGGTGCGGGCCGCTGGCCATCGTCAGAGCGACGAGTGCCAGTGGTTTGCGGTGGTTGACCGCGCCTACGCCTGCGAAGGCGGTGTGTGCGTGTCTGTGTCGGTGTTTGTGTGGGTGTCGCGTTCGCGATGGTGATGTCGTCAACCGGGTCTACCGTTACGTGTCTGGGACGTCTTATTGGGTTGAGACTATGTTGAAGGGGGGTGTACCCGCATGCCTTCCTAACCAAGATGTTGGGATGGTTAGGCGCCTTGTCAAAGAAGCGTCGCGAGATCTCTTTAAAGTGTTGAGCTATCGTCGGAAGCTCTAGGTCGCGGTGAAGGTCAACGTTTCGGATGAACCATAGGGCTCCGGTTGCCATGCGCGTGAATTTTTTTGAACTACTTGCAAACGACGTAAGTAGCTCGGTCGGGTGTGCGCAAAAACGACGCTTGCGTATGACAGTATGGGCCGTACGATGGTTTTGTACAGCGTCACTTTGTGTTTGACCGGAAGTTTGCTTCGCCCACACACAAGTGGATAAAGGCGACTGAGGACAAATCGGGCTCTATTGCATACCGTATCAATATGTTTCTTGAAGTTCATATTGCTGTTGAACGTGACTCCTAAGTATTTGTAATCCTTCACCCACGGTATGGGTGTTTCATACAATTTAATGACGTCGGTCGGTCGTTTTTTAGCGCGGATGCTATTCGCGTTAACGAAGAGTACCGCTGCACTCTTGGCGAGGTTCACTTTAATCCGCCATTTTCTGAACCAGTTGCCTAGTTCATCGACGGCGGCTTGAAGCACTTTAATGTTCCTGCTCAAGGTTGAGCGGTTCAATAGAGCGGAGGCAAAGTAGAGTGCCGTATCGTCAGCGTACTGAGCGAGCTGGACACTTGGAAACTTGGGAATGTCGCTCGTGAAGAGCGAGAAAAGAGTGGGAGAGAGGACTGAACCCTGTGGCACGCCAGACCTGATGGGTCTGGGTGAGGATAGGGTGCCCTCTACTCGATATCGGAAGGAGCGATCAGTAAGATAGGCTCGTATGATGCGCACGAGCCTGTCTGGCACTCCCAATTGATACAGCTTGAATACTAAGCCATTGTGCCATACCTTGTCGAATGCCTTCGCGACATCGAAAAACACGGCTGCCGTGGTAGCGTTAAGTGACGCCGTACGAGAATGTACTCGGTAAGTCGGTGAGCCTGCTGGGGACACGAGTGAGCGGTTCTGAATCCAAACTGTATGTCGGGTATCAGGTTGAGCTCCGCGATGTAATGATTAAGACGCGCGAGGATTAATCTTTCGTAAAGTTTCCCGATCGAGTTAATTAAGCTAATAGGCCTTTAGCTACTCGGATTAGCTTTAGGTTTATTGGGTTTTGGGATACCGATAACTATGGAATCCTTCCATTGTTCGGGGAACGCGCTATTAGACAATAGAATATTAAAAATGGTAACCAATAAAGTAATAAGAGTCGAGGGTAGGATTTTAAGAACCCTATTGTTTATAGTGTCGGGCCCCGGGGCCTTCTTAGAGTGAAGCTCCTTAATGATTAGTTTCACCTCTTCGTAAGAGGTGGGTTTTATTACATCGCCTGAAGGGCTCAGAGCGGAGCGACGTTAAACTTCACGATCAACTTCGTCAACGTGTGTCGGGTCGGCTGCTGCATTTGGAGAGCACTGACTCTCGAGACTATCGGCGAGGCATTCAGCCTTCTCATCGTCATCGAGCGCCGGCTGCAGTCCCGGTCTGTCCAAAGGAGGCATGACAGTGGGCGGCTCCTGTTTGAACGCGCGAGGCAGCTTCCAGAAAGCCACATGTGATGGCTTAAGGTTGCCGAGCAAGCGGTCCCAACATTCGCCGCAAAGTTCCGCGATACGTTCCCGTACCACCCGCTGTAGGTAGCGGGGGTGGCGCCTATTCTCGACCGACGGATACCTATCGTAAAGTCTAGTGGCTCTGTGCTTCTGTGTGAGTAAGTTCCTGACCTCTGGAGGCAGGTTTAGGCGATGCGGTTGCATCGTCGGAACCTGCCTGGAGCAGGCCTTGATCCTATTCTGTATATGTGACGTCACATGAGAGATAGCACTGTGAGCCGTGTCGACCGAGTCGATGACGTCCGGTATAAGGTCAAGGTCGTCGGACTTGATAGACTCGAGATCCTTTTCCAGCTGTTGCCAGTCGATCACTGTTTTCGTCGGTGGTTGAAAGTTAACCGGTGGGCCTAGATTTAGAACGACGGGCCGGTGGTCTGACTCTAATTCATGAAAAACCTCGATTAAATTTACATTGAGCGTTACGTTTTTAAGTAACGCAACGTCTAGAATGTCGGGTCGGTGCGCGACGTTATCCGGATAACGTGTTGGTTCGTCGGGTGCTATTACTGAAAAGTTCAGCGTGTCTGTCAGCGAATCTAATAAGATAACGTTTCTATTTGTGGCGCTACTGTTCCATCTGGAGTGTTTGGCGTTAAGATCGCCGCCCACTATGACTGCGGCCCCGTGGCCAAGTAATAATAATAGTATATCTGTGTCTAATACTTGTTTGTTAGGCGGAAGATAAGCTGAAATAACAGTGATCGGCTTGTGATTCGCCATACTGACTCGGATGGCAGAGGCCTCAATGTTAGTGAGGACCGGAGGATCTATAGGTATGCAGTGTAGAGACCTTTTAAAATAATTGAGGGTTCCGCCCATACGGGTGGTGCGATCATTCCTGACTTAGTTACGACTACGGAGCGTATGTGGTTTAACCCGTCCGCCTACGTAATTAGGCATCGCGAATGTTTTTATACTTTCCCCCTATATCGGAGAGGGCTCGGAATATTTTGGCGTTGTCTGCCATAACTTACAGGAGCGACGGCGGGTCGTCCCGGACAGCATCGAGCCTGCTGGCCAGGGCTGTGATTTCGTCTATGTCGAACAGCTCTGACAGCTCAAACATGAAGGCAAAGGCGCTGCCGCCTTGGATGCCTGTTGGCGCGGACGCGGGCGACGGTGGCCTCGGTCGCGGGACGGACGCCGCCGGGCGGGACGCTAGCGGTGGCCGGAGGGCACGGGGGCCGCGAGAGTGGCCTCTGTGGCAGCTTTGGCAGCCGGAGGAGACCTCGCCCAGGCATTTACCTTAGGAGGCGGCGCAGGTTTGAAGGTCGGAGTGAACTCCACCTTCTCTGCTCTGCCTTGCGGCTGGCGGCGCCTTTGGTGACGCTTGTGTTTGGGTGCCTTGGGACACCCGCGATAGCTCGCGGGGTGCCCCATCTCCCCGCACAAGACGCAGGCCGGGGGCTCCGCGCATTGCGCTGGTCGAGGGCACTCCGGCGTGCCGTGTTTGCCGAGGCACTTCACACACCTCGGGGTGTGTTCACAGTTGCGTGCCGAGTGCCCGTATAACTGGCATCTGTGACACTGACCGGGCCCCCCGCGGTTGCGAGGAGCTTCGGCCCGGATGCCCTGAAGGGAGCAGACCGATTTTATGTTGAAAATTTCCTTTCCCTCTTGCGTGAGGTCGAAGACGACGAGAACCATGTTAAATGGTTGTTTGTTGTTGGTGCCGCGCATACGGTGCACCTCGTGTGCAGGGTAACCCTGCTCTTTGAGGTCCGACAGAATGTCGGCCTCGTCTATCTCTCTGGGGACGTTCCTAATAACGACCCGCTTCTCCTCAGGCAGGGCGTACGTGTGGAAACCCACACTCAGCTCTCTAAGAAGAGATGTCAAGGCGCGGTGGTCCGCTACCTCTTTGGTCTCTAAATTGATAAGAGATTGGTTCGCCCTCGCCTGGAAGGAGAGCGTCTTTGGGATCCTATTTTTGATCACCAACCAGCGGCCTCGGTCTCCTATAAAAATAGGGGGCGGGCGCTTGGTCGGAGGCGGTACGCGGGCTTTTACGGGCGCGGGCGCGGGAGTGGAGATAGTTGTGGCCGTGGCTTTCTTGGCGGGCGTGCCATCGACAGAAGGCGATTCGCGACCGCGCTTCTTTTTACGGCTCACGGTGGTGAAGCCGTCCGTGTCCGACGCGACACTCTCCGCTCTCGACGGTAGAGTGGTTTCCGGCTGGGCCGGTGAAGCACTGAAAGCCTGAGGGGCTTCCTTGCGGTCAGGAGTGACCGCGGGGACCTTAGGGAACGCCTGCGCGTCAAAGTAAGCCCTGTTCATGTTCTGTTCTTTCGTCATGCTTTCAATAAGATTAAATAAACATTAATTAAGGTTTCCTTGTAAAAGCAGACATTGTATATTTATATTTTTATTAAAACACGTTCATCCCGCCTGAAGCACGACCAGTTGGAAAAAACCGCAGTGGATTTAATTTATATTATCTTAGGATTCGTATTCCTAAAATAAATTTAAGCGTTTTATTGGTTTAAATAGGTGTATTATGTGTGTGTAAGTCAGAACGCAAAACTTTCCTTGAATGGGGTTATGATGAATTACAAAATGTATTCGAATAAAACCCTTATTATTAGCCATAATAATAATAATATAATATAATATTGATACACTCTAAAACAAATTATCTTGCCCCAGTCTAGGCATAGCCTATACTATGGGTACAAGAGACCGATATATTTAATACAATATACTTACTTCAACGTACATAAATACATATAAACATCCATGACTCGGAAACAAACATCCATATTCATCATGTAAATGACTGCATCTACTGGGATTCGAGCCAGGGACCTCTGACTTAGTAGTCAGGGTCATAGATCGTCATAATAATGCATTTATTATTAAATAATCTAAAATCATTTATCTGAAGAACTCATACATACATCATTAAACCTCCCATCATTGCGCGAGTAAGATAGAAAGTTGATGTTTTTTTGTTTTTTTTATCGTGTTTTTAATACGACTATGTAACACTAAATACCCAAATACTATGGACGTTGTAAGTAGTGTGTGTAACTATGTTAAAATTCCACGATGATAAAAATATATAATATAATATAGTGATTAATTCTATTATAATTTCTTTAACAAAAATGACATATAAAACTTTTCCAATGGGAGCTTGCACAGTGTGCCGGCTAGGTTATGGGTACCACAACGTCGCCTATTTCGGCCGTGAAGCAGTAATGTGTAAGCATTACTGTGTTTCGGTCTGAAGGGCGCCGTAGCTAGTGAAACTACTGGGCAAGTGAGACTTAACATCTTATGTCTCAAGGTGACGAGCGCAGTTGTAGTGTCATTCAGAATTTTTGGGGTTTTTCAAGAATCCTGAGCGGCACTGCATTGTAATGGACAGGGCATACGAATTAATCAGCTGAACGTCCTGCTCGTCTTGTCCCTTATTTTCATTAAAAAAACTAGGGGCCTCCCATTAAACTTATCCCCTGTGTTGGAAGGTACCGCTCTTTAGCCTTAGTTTATGACATACAAAATTATAAAATTTATATACATACTCAAAAGTAATTTATAAAAGTTAACTGACGGAAATATATTACGAAAAACAAAATTACAACTGTTATAAACTTCTATGAATTCTACTTATATATTCTACTATTCAAATAAGACTTCTTCGAGGAATAGATTATTGTGAGAAATATATAGTAACTGTAAATTCAAAAACAGTCAAGCAGTCAATTTAAATTCACATATTCATTTTGAATATAATAATAACATTAATGAAATTGTTCTTTCTCTACGTACAAATTTTAAAACAATTTTCATAAAATGGTATGATAGTAAAATACAATATTTGTTACAGATGAGCCCGGATTCAGCGGTCCAATAGAGAACGTGACAACTCCACTGGGTCGGGAAGCTATCTTAGCTTGCTCCGTGCATAACCTTTCTACATACAAGGTATTGTAATAAATAATATATATTATAGTCGTTGGGACTTTCTTTTATACTCCTGTTCTTCTTAACTAATTTATGGGCACTTTGCACTTTATTCTGTGAGTATTTAATGAGAATGGGCCGTTACGCTCGTCTCTTTTTTTATTTGGTAATCTTACATCGATAAAATTAAAATAGATTTTAACAACAAAGTTGATAATATGGACTACGGTGAATTGAAAATTTAAAATTACAATAGAAGGTTCAACTATTGCTGTGTCTTTCTGCATTCAATAAATCATTTAACAAAACAAAACAAAACAGTCCTTACATAGACCACTAGGCGAATATGCAAGTTGCATGGTATGATAACCAAATTGGTTATCATGTAAATAATATAATATAATATTATTATCTATTACGCCATTTTTACAGTTATGTGGTGCTGATTAAATCAGATTATAGTTTTTAAGAAAACCTATTTGTAAGTGGTTCATCCTGCCCAGGACTATGCAGTGTCTCTCTAAATTCTTGATTGGTTCTAAGATTTTGAAATGCATCGCAATTACGCTCTTCAGTTTTAATTTATATTAACATGTTTAGTCACATTAGCCCAGTAATATCACTGCTACTACGTCAAAGCAAAACACAACTATCCTTGCGCATTACTGCTTCGTGGTAGAAAACAGACCCACTGAGGTACCCACCTAGTCGAAAACGTGTTCAAAATCATTGTATTAGTAAAATAAATATAATATATTTATTTTGGTTAGCACAGATACTTTTGAATTTTGTGACATTCATCAATATAGTTAAGACATTTTTTATAGTCAGTGACCATTATATCATTTGAAGCTTTCAAATAGCTATTATTGTCAGTGAAGTGGACATTGAAAAACAATGGACCCAGTACAAATCCCTGAGGAACACCTGAGTGGATTAATATAATATAGTAACTACAAGAACTACCAATACTACTAGCTTGTCTACTGTTTGTACTTTATGTTTCCAACCATCTTAAAGGTCTCTGCGAATACCTAGAGTATGAGCTCATGGAGCAGAATGAAGGAAAACATGCGATCAAACGCTTTTCCTAAGTCACTACAGATCACATGTAACTGACAACGCTGAATGCCTCGGAATATGAAATCCCTTACGGTACCTGAAAAAACTATTTTGTTCGTCTGTTTATCGGATTTTCAAAATCTTTTACATTATAATATACTGAAGCCATTGATTTTTCGGTAATGCACGATTTGGGTTCTGAGATCTGTTCCTGATTACGCACTAGGTTATTAAGAGACTTAGTGGCTATGTCAACTATTAGTACAAGTAAAGTAGCAAATTGACACAGGCTAGATCAATACCGCAATGTTTATTTATCATTACATAATTACTTTGCACTTTCGTGTAACTAAATTTGAAAATGTCAACTAATTAATTGTCATGAGCCCTTCATAATTGTCCATAAGTTATAACAAAGCCACAATATACCAAGTACTAAACATGATATAAACTGACATTTTGTCAAATTCTTGTCACTCTGTCAGACTATTCAGTACCTGACACTTAAGTATGATATTTGCTACGAGATTCATCCTATAATTGCAATGGCGCTTCATTTGCTTCTCAACACTATTTATACATTATGAGACGAAAATAATGTTTTTATTCGATAGATGAGTGGCAAGTAGCCTATTGGTAACTTTACTTGTACATTGTGAAACAGACCCATAAAGATTTATATTAACGTTCACACTATTGGAAAGTTGTTCTTATAGGATAAAGCCGATATTTTCTTACTTCTAAGATCCATATTAATATATAAGACAAACCTAAGCGGAGTTCCTACGGAAACTTCTATCCGATAATCTACACATTCTGTAAGCATTTAAACAACCCCTTCAGAATCACTCGCGACGAGCTTTAAGCAACGTGTTGAACAGTAAAGTATACAGATTATGTGCATGCATACAAAGTTCTTCAAACTTGAGTCGGCAGTGTTGACTTTGAGAGATATATTCAAGTCTCCTGCAATGTAGTTGTGATTATATATTAAGCGTAGGAGCCCGCGACTTTACCTGTGAACACTAATTTTTCATGACATCTGATTAGATTTGGATTTTATTTATTCTTACACGTTACCATACTTCACTTTTCAAAATAATAATAATAAATAACTGCCTGTGAAAATCCCATAAAGTAATCCAGCAGTGGATTTGAAGATTTTTATGACGAAATTTTCAGAAGTCAAAAATTTTATTGCCAACTTTAGAAATGAGTGTTTGATATAAACTTGAAGGTTCCCAGGTCGTATCAGATCGGGAGAACAGCAAACAACAAAATTCCACAAAATAGCTGCGTGTGACTGAAGACAAAGTCAGAAGTAATAAATTTTAGAATATGACATATTATAATATGGCATTCTGCCGACTTCCATGATAAAGATTTCAGAAAACGGCAATATTTTTTATGCTCTTACAACAAGATCCAAGAAAATGTTCAAAACAAAAGTATTACGTTATTCAAAAGAATTGTTAAATAACGTTTGTGTGGTAAAGGTTACTATAACATAAATGTCATTCTTAATGAAACCACAGATCGGGAATGGAGTAATCACCCTCAGGCTATTAAATAATAAGTTTAATAATTGTACAATATCACTTTGTGAACATATTTTTTTGATGAAAAAAAAAGCCCGCTAAGTTTGTTGCGCCGATTCTTCTCAGATGTGAGGCATTCGCTTTGGTAATTTTTTTCACTTTTAATAAGTGATGTCACATCCTATTTTGTTTAAAAATATTTGAATTTGAATTCAATTTATTTAACTATAAAAACCATTCAATGGCTTTAATCGTAAAAGATTATTTTTTCCTGATTACGAAGTCTTCAATGTTCATTCTGTTAAAAGGCTAAACATACTACTGGATACTAATGAACTGTTTTAAACAACTTAGAATTATTATTTCAAACAGAATTTTATACAATCCACCGCAATGTGTTACTCACTAAAATTGGACTCATTTTTTTCAAACATAATCTTATCCAATCCACATTACACATATTCGTAATAATGTGCTTAACCAGTTTAGCTTTTGTGAAGGTCAAACCCAAGGACCAACTAATACATAAAACGGAAATAGCCTTCAAATGAAAAGTACTTACACACTAGGCGGAAATTCAATTTAAGTTAATTATATTATAACGCGAGGCGTTTGTTTTAGAGCAATTCGCTCGCTCGCTTAGCCTCTCAAAATGACGCGACTTCCCGCGTGTCATTTTTGGTTCTACACTGGAGAAACGAGATCAAATAATCGCGCCGGGCGTCCGGCTCTTGTTTCGCTTCAACTTGAGCGACAATTCGCGTCAATTTGAACACGTCCATACAAGTTAGCTGACACAATCGGCGTGACCTACTTCCGTCCCGCGTCCCGTGCGTTATTCGCCTCAGTTTGAACAGAGCTTTAAGTGTCAGTCATGGTTGCTTTTATTTTAGGAGATAAATCACTTCTTCTATATCTATATATCTAAGATCTCCATTCGATATTTTTTTTTGAACTACTTTACAAAGAACTACTTAGCAAAGAGCGTAACGCATAGACCAGCTCACTTTCAAAGGAAAGCATCTAGAAGTATGAGGTTATACAGTAAATCTTCATATATAATAATATAATTGCACAATCTTTGTTTCAGCAAGATACAATACCAAGGTGTACCAAAGCAAAGATATTTATGACCTTGTTGTAAAAGCATATCCGGTGCTTATAATAAATCTTGGTGGCATTAAAGTTTATATTTGTCGCGATAAATTTTACAAGATTGTGATTTAGATAATAAAAAGTCATTTCGTTGCATGACAGGGAGTGTTTCGTAATGTTTGTATTTTGTGAAGTCAATAGAAATGATAGTGATATTCTGTCAACAGGGATCGCATTGAACGATATAATCGCTCTTTTACCAAGCACATATGTTTTATTATTTGAAATATAAGCAACAGAAACGACTATAAATAAAAAAGTTTTTTTTTTAATAAACTCACTGATAGACTTCGTATGCTTGAACACTCGTTTTTATATAAAGTTTTAAACAACATGCTAAGATACACCGAATACCTTCAGCAAAATAACATAAAACATACCGAGATTTGGGACAAGAAGCAAACATAAACTTTTCTATCTACCCACTGTAAGAACTAACGTTGGCAGCAACGCGCCACTATTTCGTGTCTGTCATTCATTAAATAATATTTTGGAGACATCCGGGGCTGGTCTATTTTGCGATGGTCTCATAGCATTTAAACCTAAGATAACTATAGTATAATGATTCTCTAATAACTTATCATATTTTTTTATATACTGTATAAGTCTTTGTGTATACTGTATAAGTCTATATTTAAATAAATAATGCAGATACTTTCATATTATTTAAATCAGCTACCTCGAAGGTAGTATTTGCGCTATAGAGGTGGGTTCAGCATAATTGATTAGCAGTATTGGGCACTGCCTCATGATAAACAGCTTTACTTTATCTAACCTATATTTTAAATTCAACAAATTAATGAGACTTAACATCTTATGTCTCAAGGTGACGAGAGCAGCTGTAGTGCCGTTTAGAACTTTTAGGTATTTTAAGAATTCTCAGCTGCACTGCATTATTTGGGCAGAGCGTATCAATTATCATCAGCTGAACGTCCTGCTTGTCTCGTCGTTTAGTGTCATAAAAAAAACAACAATAAAGCCATGTGGAGATATGAACTATGTATCGATAAAATTTCGAATTTGCTTGAGAAAAATTTAACTAAATTTAAAACCACAACATAAACACGCCTGACTAACCTTTGTAAATGTTATCTTCTTTTCTCAGGTTGCTTGGCTTCGTGTTGACACACAGACAATCCTCACAATCCACACACACGTGATATCAAGAAGTAGAAGAGTGGCTGTTACTCACAGTGATCATAGAACTTGGTTCCTGCACATCAGGGAGCTCCGGGAGACAGACCGAGGATGGTACATGTGTCAGATAAATACCGACCCGATGAAGAGTCAGCTTGGGTATTTAGATATAGTTGGTAAGCATATATTATTATCTCTCACTATTGCTTATTGTACTATCAATAGGAGCAAGTACGCCAGAGGGCCGTACCTACGTCACCACACCTTTTATGTCACAAGATAGCTGTGGACCTGTACTTATATTGTGTTCCGGTCTGTAGAGTTTGGATGTGCATTAAATTAATGATTTTATGCAAAATACTGAATCATTTACGCCAGTTTTCAAATTTAATTTTAAATGATGCACTTCCCGGATACTTCAAGTACTCTAAAGATATATAATATTTATTCAAGTATTCTAAAGATAACAGAAGGTTTTGTTTACATGATATTTGAATGGATTATATTAATACATGTTAGGACTGCAGATTTCATAAAACCGAAATTGTGGAATGAGCTTTCAGGACGATACGACACGAATCCCTATAAAAATGCGTACAACTTCCTAAGATCTCGTGTGGTTCTATGCTGCTGTTGAATCACTTCTTACTGTCTGGTGTAAGTTTAGGATATATTCGTTGGTCTCCGTCTTCTATAACAAACAAAATTATAATTCCGAAAATAATTTAATACACGCTCGCTGTTCTATCGCTTGTTATGTTACACATCATATTTACTTCGAAAGCTCAGTCACTAGTAATCAAAAGTCGCGCGCCAATTTATTCATTTATCTCTTACGAATATTCAAATAATGTTGAACAATCTAGTTGTTAATAAGCATTAACAAGGGTTAATACACACACACACAGGCACAGCTAGTTATGCCATACTTGACCTAATTATTATATGAAAGAAAAGGTAGAGATCTCCTCACGCTGGTAGCTACTTACAATACGAGAATCGTACATCGAATTTTACGAATCTCACGAAAAATAACGTGATCTTTGTAACCATTTTGTAACAATATTGGTTCACAATTATATTGATTTTTACAAATAAGTCATACTGGATGCCTTGTGAAGAAAGGATAAGCCGTTATAAGTCGACAGATCTGTTGCAGATGATTCGCGAAGCATAATACATTAAACATTGTGTTATTTTGTCAGTTTCGCCAGATATTATTGATCGTGGAACGAGCACAGACCAAACAGTACGAGAGGCAGCTTCAGTGAGTCTGACGTGCGCTGCTACTGGATCACCACAACCTCAGATTACTTGGCGGAGGGAACACTTTAAAACAATCCCTCTAGGCGATGGTTCACAAGGTAATACTGACGAGCTCGATGGTGGAATTTTTTACTGTACCGATAGTTTGAATGTTGAGTTATAAGTTTAATAATCGCGTTTCGTAGAAAACTTCTTACATATGATGTCCATTGGTAGCTGTTTCTCACATTCCATCATTTAAACCTCTTAACCATTTGCAAAATAATGTCATGAGAGTGGGTTAGGGATTGGAAAGTAATATATAGCTTAAAGGAACCAGCCTTAATTTCTTCTTCAGATGGCGGTGCCTCCAGCATATCACACCGAATCGAACACTCGTTCTCTTCTATCTTCTCTACTTTTTATACTCTTCACTACTTTTTCTTCCCTTCTTTCTTTTCCTTTTCACTTTCGAGTCTGAACTCGAACTGCCATAAGCCACGCTTAGGAAATCTTATATACCCCCGGGTCTGTTCTATTTTCAAAATAAGTCTCTTCCATCTACAAATTAGCAATTTGCACTAGAAGTTTTATTAACAATTTTCCGATGAGCTACGAGTATTTGTGACGGAGCTGTTGAAATTATCAATGCCTTGAAGTTTGATAACTCTCTCATTTACATAGAAGCTATGCTCCGCGACAATAATATTGCACACTTAATGCCTTTTTAGTATTAATAGATCTGATGAGGTAATGAACTACCCTTTCCAAATATTGGGGCACTGCACGTTTCACTTTCATTTAAAAATATTGTAAATATTATCACTCAAAGTTTTACCTTGAACACAGACTAATATTCGGTTCGTTCGGTTTTAAGGGCGCCTTAGTTAGTGAAATTACTGGGCAAATGAGACTTAACATCTTATGTCTCAACGTGACGAGCGCAATAATTCTTATGCCGCTCAGAATTTTTGGGTTATTTAAGCATCCTGAGCGGCACTGCATTGTTATGGGTAGGACGTATCAATTACCATCAGCTGAACGACCTGCTCGTTTCGTTCATAAAATAAACAAAAGACTAATAAAAATAATGAGAAGTAATACTAGCCGCAGTTATCAAACGACTGAACTGAGCCAAAGAATGACTTATGTGTTTGTCATAATATGATGAAATGTTGGAATACTAATGCTTAAAAAAAACCTTTGCACCAAATAATGTGAAGATTTTTTTTTCTCTTTTTAGGAATCACGTTTTCTCGGTTTTTGAAAATTATTGGAAAACTATAAAAAATTCTCAGTATGAAATATAGTGCAATACACTATATAAATACACTGGATAAAAGTTGTTACGTTGTTAGATTCGTAGCGACTGATATTGTGTTTATGATTGTAGTGACGTCACTGGAGGGTCCTGTATTAAATATAACGAGAGTGAGCCGGCAGCACGCTGGAGCCTATTTATGTATTGCTTCCAATGGAGTACCTCCTACCGTGAGCAAAAGAATAATGCTTTCTGTGGAATGTGAGTTTTACATTCAATTCATAAACCTTTTTATACACTACTTTATTTTGAACTCTAGAGAAAACTAGCAATGTATTTAAAAACTACCCGATATTAAAACTGTTCGAACAAAGAAACAAAAAGCAAAATTCTCAAAAGAATTCTTTCATAGAAAAAAAATTTCAATGCTATTTAATACAATCTGTCAAAATATTAATTATTTAAGAACATTTTCATCAACTTTTAACAAATTCTTATTGAAATAACGTTACTAAGCTGTGTTAAACTATATTTTTTTATATTCTTCACAACATTTTTTATTTACCATAATATTTATTATTTACAAGTATTTTGCAACTTAATTACTAATAAAATTAAAATCGAATTGTTCAACAAATATATTAGAGTTTGAAAGTACTTCAAATATATTTATTTTGAACAATTTACACAGTAATGGTTAGTGATACATAAATACAATATTTCACAAAAGTATACATTTTTACAGTCCACAATATCGAATACTATTTCTTATACATAAGCTTCAATAGTTATATTATTATAAAAAAATATTATTCACGAGTGAATCTGTGGGGCGCCATTAGTTGTCAATATAACACCATACTCTTTTGCCTTAGCTAACATAAAATATTTCTTTGTATACTACAATATATAAGTCAGAAGTACTAAAATATTTTTGTTTTAGTTCCGCCGGTCATCACAATAAGAAACCAGCTGGTAGGAGCTGCTCTCGGTACTGACTTGGTGTTGGAATGTGAAACAGAGGCTTTCCCGAAACCAGTCAGCTACTGGAGCCGAGAAGATGGAGAAATAGTCCCTATTGGTAAGGTATTAAAGGCTTTAGATACTTCTTGCGTCTGATTTGTTTACGAACTATTTTGTTGTTTTGAGGAATGTATTAGCTTAAACTATATATTGTGAAATAGTAAAAACGCATGAAATGTGATTTTCTAATAATAATTTTATTTTTATTATGAGACGCGTTTTTATAACCTCTCACTGCACAGTAAGTCATTTCTCAATTAAATTTCGCGCGCTGTTTGTCATGGAACTTGGCAGCGTGCAATTGCTTAAATTCGCTTACTACCTACTCACGTTCTGAGCGTTATTATTCTAAGCCCAAATCATAAAATAATTGTAAAAAAGCCAGCCAATATTGACATCCTTTATATACATTATGTAATCTGCGTAATATAAATAAATTACATAATAACAGTTATCTTCTAAATTGTTTTAGAAAACAATAGAAGCAGTAATGATAATAATTTAACAACGAATTACAAGAAATCTTATTTATAAAATTTTTAAATATTTGATATATATCTTCATTAAATCTGCCTTATTCGTAGGATCCATCTAAACATTTTTTAAATTTTTTTTTGTTAGAATTTATTATAACTGATATAAACTTATAATGGCCCCTTCAAATATTTGTGCTAGCTGTCATAATGTGTTGCCAAAAAAGGATTATTTGTGCTGCCATATCTGTAAGCTAAAATACGATCTAGATTATGCAAATGTCCCAC
The DNA here is from genome assembly GCF_905404315.1 of Leptidea sinapis. Taxonomy (NCBI): domain Eukaryota; kingdom Metazoa; phylum Arthropoda; class Insecta; order Lepidoptera; family Pieridae; genus Leptidea; species Leptidea sinapis. The sequence continues at coordinate 12,354,265 of NC_066270.1, read as the reverse complement.
GCAAGCGCTTTATTGAGATGGTCGCAAGACAAAAAGCGTCATTCAGGTGTCCTGAATGCTCTGAGAGGCAGCCTAAAGATGACAATGCAAACACGTTATCGCAAGCTCGCGCAAATTCCGATGGAAGCGCCCATGATATGAGCTCTCAAGAAACAAGCCCCGGAAGTGAACCTTCATGCTCTGATAACACAGCGAATAAAGCCCTCACATAGATCCCCTCCACAGCTGCCAGAAATAGAACCATTTGTTACTGAAGAAAAATTGCGAGATATTTTACAACAGGAGCTATCTTCAGTCCTCACCGTGACAATCAAACGATTGGTTACGTCGGAACTTAACAATCTCACTGAAAAGGTAGCCGAGTTCCAAGACACAATCAGCTTCCTGAACCGACAATTTGAAGACATTAAATCATCGCTAGAACAAAAGAATATTGACATAGTCCATTTAAAAAAAGATAATGAGAGGTTAAAATCTACTGTCACTGATCTAACGAACCGGCTAAGCTCCGTCGAACTTCATGTACGGGAGAACAATATACTTATTAATGGGATCCCAGAGAATAGATCAGAGAATTTATTTGAAACTGTAATTCAGATTGCCAAGACTGTGGACTGTCCTCTCACTCAGGATGATGTACAACACGTGACAAGAGTGGCTAAATTAACAAATGACAATAATAGACCTTGATCCGTCGTAGTTAAGTTAGGTACTCCGCGCAAACGTGACGTCGTTCTGGCTGCTGTGAGCAAATTTAACAAGAAGAATCCGCAAGATAAGTTAAACTCTCGCCATCTTGGTATTGGAGGAACTAAAAAACCTAAATTTGTATCCGAACATCTAACTCCATTAACCAATGCTCTTTACGCGGCTACCCGTTTGAAAGCAAAACAGATGCAGTATAAGTTTGTATGGATTCGCAATGGGCGCGTTTTTACTAGAAAAAATGAAAACTGCCAAGCCTTGCTTATTAAGAACAACGAAACCTTAAATCTTTTAACTTAATTTAGTATATTAAATTGTAAACTTAGTATATAATTGTAGCTTAATAATTTATTGTTTTTCTCTATAGTTTTTTTTATAAGATGCTTAACATTTATTACCAAAATGCTCAAGGGTTGAGAACTAAGACGACAAACTTTCTAAAGAACTTATCAACTTCTAATTATGAGGTCATCGCTCTTACCGAAACTTGGTTGAGATCCAGTATTTCAAACAATGAATTATTTGACAACAGATATACCGTCTATCGTAGGGATCGTTCGAGTTCTAGCAATACTAAATCAGATGGTGGAGGAGTTATGTTAGCAGTCTCTAAGGACATTTCTTCTTTCAGAGTTGAGTCATGGGAATCAGATGTCGAGGATTTATGGGTCACATTACATGTAAATATTAATCAAGCAATAAAAAAACTTTCTATATGTGTGTTGTATCTACCTCCACCTGTAAAAATTGGGACGTTGACACAATTTTTGGACAAAATTGACTTAGCTTTCAACTTAAGCGATGATGTCATTATAGTTGGTGATTTCAACCTAGGGTTTATTAACTGGAAGTCACAAGCAAACGAAGTTTTTATGACTCCCTCTAACTATAACAATACTCTTGGCTTTGCCTTAGTTGATTTTATGTCTATGAATAACCTAAAGCAATTTAATTAATAAAAAATAATATCTTTGTAACGCTTAAGATTTAATCTGTAATGTTACATTGTATCTTTGATAAATAAATAAATAAATAAATAATTGTATTAGTAATAGCGATGACCGCTTTTTAGATTTAGTATTGAGTAACATGTCTAATATTAATGTATCAGCCCCACCTGACGTGTTAAGTAGGATATATACGAATCATCCTAGCATATTGTTAAATATTGAAAGTTGTGGAATATCATTTTTGCGAGCGAGAGGTAATGCAAAACTAAATTTTTATAAAGGTGACTATGTTTCTATTATCAATGATCTGAAAACTATTGATTGGAATCGAAGGCTATGCGTCCATGATAACGTAAATAGTATGGTATCTGAGTTCTATAAAATAATTAACAATATCATTAACAAATTTGTTCCTAAAACAACTAACACGAGATCTATATATCCAGTATGGTTCAGCTCTTCCTTAATAAAATTGCTTTCTGAAAAAGAAAAATTACGTAAGAGGTTCCGAATATATAAGAATCCTAGAGATGAATTCGAGTATCACATGATTAGAAAGCGTTGTCATAAACTTTATGATGATTGCTATACTAAATACAAGAGAAATATTGAAGCAAACATTCCAAATAATCCAAAATGTTTTTGGAGTTTTGTTAAAAATAAAAAAGGCGGCCATTCAACACTTCCCTCTTGTATGAAAATGGATAATGTTACAGCACAAATAGCAGCGGATATTGCCAATCTATTTTCATATAAATTTTCTTCTATATACACTTGTGGTCAGCGTCGCGTTCGCAGTTCTAGTCTAGTCGATATTGGTAATGTTCATTCTCTGATGTCCCTGAGCTTCAGTGAAGCTGAAATATCACAGAAAATAAAAGGACTCGACATTAATAAAGGAGCTGGGCCAGACTCGATTCCTCCTCTCTTTGTTAAACGATGTAGGTTTGCAATATCATTATCCTTAACTATTATCTTCAATAGATCACTTATAGAAGGTGTATTTCCTGAAGAATGGAAAAAGTCTCGTGTTGTACCTATATATAAAAAGGGGGATATTACCGACGTAAAAAATTACCGTCCTATATGCATTTTGTCTTGTTTTTCCAAGCTTTTTGAATCAGTCCTTCATCCTGTTATCTCCAAAAATATGTATAGTTTGATCTCCGATGAGCAACATGGTTTCAGGAAGGGCCGTTCAATTCAAACGAACCTCATCTCTTTTGTCACCGAAGTATGTCAAGAATTGGACAATGGGCGCCAGATTGATGCGATATATACAGACTTTAGTAATGCCCTCGATAAACTCAGTCACCCTTTATTGATTCAGAAGCTAAGTAATTATGGAATTGGAGGAAACTTACTGAAGTGGTCCGAGTCATATCTTCATAATAGACTTCAGTCAGTAGTTGTAGGAGGCACTGAATCTCATTCATATATTGCGCGATCTGGTGTTCCCCAGGGATCCCACCTAGGACCGTTGCTCTTTTTGATATTTGTGAATGACGTTAGGAATCATATCAAATATTGTAAAGCATCTCTCTTCGCCGATGATTTAAAAATTTATAAAGTTATCAACTCTGCCTCTGAGGCTGCTTTTGTTCAAAGTGATCTCAATGGTATAAAAGATTGGTGACTATTAAATGGTATGATCCTAAATGCAAGCAAATGTTTTCATATTAAGTACACTAGAAAAAAAAACGCTTGTTACAGTGTATGAGCTCGATGGCACACCATTAAAAGAAGTGCAGGAAATTCGTGATTTGGGGGTAACTATTGATAGCAAACTAACGTTTATTGCACAAGTTAATAAAGTAGTTACCACATCCGCACGAATGTTAGGATTTCTAAAGCGAAACTCGAATTGTTTCGGCTCCAAAACGAAAACAATTCTATATAACGCTCTAGTGCGCAGTCATATCGAATATGGTAGTATTATATGGAATCCCCTATATACGATCCATTCGCAACGCATCGAGAGTATCCAAAGAGCATTCACACGACACCTTGCATACATTAGTACTGGATTCTCTCATAGACACCCATACCATCAGCACCTCAGGAAAAATAATATGATTTCATTGCTCGATCGGAGATCTCTTTCCGGAGTAATATTTTTGTACAAACTCTTAAACGGTCAAATACAATGTAGTAACTTCTTGCAGAATATTAACCTTGCTGTCCCATATTTATTCCCAAGGTTCAAAATAAAGAGAATCTTCCAAGTTCCTTCTGTAAAAACCAACCTGGGAGTTCAGGCGCCTCTCGCTCGAATTATTCGCGAGTACAATAAGTTAAACGATACCAATTCAGAACTTGATATATTCGGTGGTGGGCTGGTCAGGTTTAAAGAAAGTGTTGTTAAACACTTAGCTCGTACTCAATCGCATTTGTGAAATAAGTAGTTTTTCTTTTTTTTCGTCTTCATTATTTTCATTATTTTAATAAGTTAAAGTTATAATTTGTACTTTAATTTTTTATTTTTATTATAGTTTAGTTATATTTTTCAGAAGTATTTAGGGAGAATTTTTGTAATTTTTATGTTCACCATAATTGTCGTATACTTTAGAACTACTAATTGTAACATTAGATTAAGAAAATTGTATTGTATATGATGTGGTGTGCTTAAATAAATAAATAAATAAACAATCTATAAGTGAAAATAAATTATATTCCTTATTTTGCCTACTGTAGGTATGACAGTCTTACATAAATAGACTTACCGGTTCTGCCAAACTTGAACATTAAATTTGTGCATTCTTGAATATTTTGGAACAATTTCACGCGGATTGCTTTATTAATTAGTATAAAAGTACTAGCATTTATGTCGTTTAATACAATATTCAATTTTCTCTTTATCGTACACAAAAGTGACAATTTATATTACATAAATAATTTAATACTTCAGTACTATTTCAATTATTATACAATAAAGAGTTTATCTCTTAGAAAAATCAACTTTCTTCCATAATTTCAACGAGTGTCTTACGAATTTTCGATCAGGTCACGTGTCCTGACGCGGGTTTAACATTTTATACCCATCCGAATTAAAGTGCTCAACGCCGTTAAATAAGTTTTCGGTTCAAAAGGATGAATTTTTATTAGGAAAATATTATAAGAATAGGAAAAGTCGGGTGAGGTATTTTAGATTCAATCTAGCGGTTTCTAAGCGGCTCTACATTTTAATGGATATGGAGAGGGTATCACTTACCACCAGTAGAAAGGTCTTGCTCGTTTTGTTAATTTTTCTCATAAAGAAAATAAAATATTTTTCTACCTTGTAACTGTGTTTTTACATTAGATTTTTGCGTAAAGTTACATTTTTATTTTAGTAAACCCGACGTTTCCAAGACCTTTCAAGATCTGGTATTCAGGGAGACTGAAATAAAATACAATGTTTTTTATCATTATAAGTCATTCCTTTTATAAGACATTAATTTTAGTATTATTGCAGGAGGAAGCTTAGAGCCACAAAGGATAAGCGGCACGTTTCGTTCTGTGTTGAGATTGTCTCTACGAAGGATCAAAAACTCTGATTACGGTTCATATAAGTGCGTGTCTAAGAACTCTTTGGGGGACACAGAGGGCACGATCAAGCTATATCGTAAGTAATTTGATAAAATTATACGTAATTTTATGTCTTCTTTTCTCAAAAATTAAAAAATCTACACTTTGCCGTGTTCGCCTAGGTCGTTAAGGTTGAAACAGAAAGCTTATTTGACTTTAAATTAAAAAAAAAAACAATTTTCATATAAAAACAAAGTGTAATAAAAAATCTACTTGAATCAACACACCAGTTGAGTTGAGTTTTCCACTAGTGTTGATTCACGCAGATTTGTTTTGGAAAGTAATTTTACTTTATATTTCTGATTTCAATTACTTTTTTGTACCTGAGTACCTGAGCATGAAGTTGCTGCATTTGAAAATGAATTCTTCTGTTTAATCATGTCGACTTGTCATTTAAGTCGAGAAATTAAAGTAATTTTTACGCTTCCCTTTTAGAGCAGACCAGTCACAAATTAATTATTTATTAATAGACTTAAAACTATTCTATGTGCCAACAGTATAATTCAAAGTGGCATAAACTCTATTGGTTCAGGTTTGATTATTTTATATATTTATTTGTTTTTTTACAGCCATGCCACCACCAGCATTGGAGAATAAAAATGGTTTGTACCTAACTATCTTATTTGCAAAGATATTCAATAAAATAATGGATATTGATATAATCTACTATTAAGTATCAACAAACATCTACTTATTTACGCTAAAAAGTATCACGAGTGTACTGAATTTCCGGCAAAATGATTTAATACGAAAATTTATGAATAAATAATAACGTTAAAAATAATATATATAATTGGAAATGGAAGTTATATTGTAATAAATGTGCAATTAATAACATTAATAGGATCATAAGTAAAATAAAATTAATTTAAACTATAACTTTCTCAATCCATCGAATAAGTATATCAAATTTAAAACTCTATAAAATGCAAAAATTATGCGAATCAACATGACATTGAGTCTCATATCGCGGATAATAATGTTATGTTAAAGTAAGCTCTATATAATCCTAATAAGCTCAACTTCATCCAAACATTTTGTAGATTCAGTAATTTAAAAGAAATATTTATAGTGACGATTCTAAAGCGTATAGTTTAAGCCTAAATGAACAAAAGTTTATTTGACTTTGACTTTAATAAGAGTTCAATCAACACACCACCATCAGATGGGAGACGGTGGCGATAAGAAGAGCCACTGAGTTTTTTGCGTCCGTTCTTCTCATGCCTGAGGCATTCATTTTGGAATGGGTGGTAGTTTTTTTCGACTTTCAAAAGTGATGTCAAATCCTATTTTGAATAAAAATATTTGAATTTGAAGCCTCGTTAAATATTAAGTTAAGGTATTTCATAATATAAAGGAACTAGGGAATAATTATAAGGACTCTTATAGCAAATAATAGTTTACATTTTACCCTCTGGAAGACGTTTTGTTAATATCTTTTATTATATGTGTGATTATATGATTGTTGATGCCTGTCAATGTCACTTGAGATACTCTGTAGTCTTCAAAGTCTTCAAGAAAATAGCATACTCCTACCCTGAAGGCCGGCAACGCATCTCTTGACACCTGCTGTTGCGGATGTCCATGGGCGGTTGCCTCACCACTCCCATTCCGCGAACCTGTTGATCTTTTATATAAAAAAAAAAATGATGATGGTAATGACAAATAATATAAAAATTACTCTCTGTTCGTACCTACTTGCGAAGTGTTGAGATTGAAACTATCCAGACACTGATTAAAAGGGATAAAAGAATAAAAGGAAGAAAGGCTAAAAAAAAGGATTTTTCTCAAAATTTATTCCTTTAGAATTCTTTTTGATGTCATTTCTTATATACTAGATACTACTACCGCTTCGGAAATAAGGGCACTCTGAGAGAGAAGAAGCGGTGCAAAAAACTCTCCCAGCATTCTTTTTTTGCGCTCTTTTAAAATAAAATATGCAATATTGTACTGTCAATTGTAAGTTAATATACAGACTAATAAAATAGGACAAGATGGATACTTGACTCAAGAAACTGTGGCAAGTAATGGGATGCCAATTCATTCAAAGAAAGCCAAATGCTTAAAAGTCGGCCAAATAAAAGGTCTGAATCACAATAAAAGCAAAAAGTCAAAAATACTTTAAAAAACATATTTAAATTTTATATTATTTATAATTACAATTCTATGGAAGATAAAATAATAAGTTCAACTCGACCAATGAGTTATTACACTCGTGACGCACACATCATATGACTTCTTTTGCCTCAGTCGGATTGTTCAACAACTGCGGCTGATGCTTCCAATTCTTCTTTTTTATTACTCTGTTTACACTATTTTAGAACATTAACTATAATTCAATAAACATCTATAATGTACAACTTACATACTTTGTTTTGTTTCCAGTAATACAAAGGCTTAACATTATGATCGATAAGGAATCTGAGAGCACTCCCTACGGCACTCAGGGTGAGTTTAAATTATTAGAATCTCTCTCGATATTTTCTTTGTACACGTTAAAGGGCTAATTAGTTTGAAGAGTTCTAATTATGTAAAGGAAAATATCGTTTATTATTTGATCTTTTAATAATAAATTGCGAACATAATAATTATTTTTAATATTGAAGTACAAATTGTTTCTTTAATGTGTATTTAATAAAATTTGTTAAGATTTCAGATTACAAGACTACAGCGGGTCTGTTTCAAGGAACGAGCTGTGTTACGTGTTAGTGATCTCTTTGATAACGACGAATGTCTTGAATGTTGTTTCGTTGTGAGCTTGGAGTTATTGTTAATATTGTTGTCTGACGTGCTTTATTGTCTAACTCTAGTGGAACAAGACTGATGTTCAACGTATCTGTAGATATTATGTTACAGTAAACCTTCTAGAAGCATAGTAAGCTTATCTTAATATTGTTTATTTTACAATGAATCTCGCCACATGCAAATTTTAATTCTATGCAGCTAACTTGAAAAGTCTATAATAAAACTGAAATCTTATTTAAAATTGGTGGATTTTAAATGGTGGAAATTAAAAATATCGGTACTTTTTATAAATTTATAGCCCTTGTAAAAAATATTTATGCTTTATGATTTCAACATGTTAACACAGTATTATCAAAATAGAATATGAAATTATTTTTAATTTTTAAATATCCTATCTAATTCTTTTTTCTATATTGTGAGGTTTTTTATCAAATCTTCTGTTTTAGCATTTTACTGTTCTTATTTGTTGTGTTAATATCTTTAGCATTTTATTTATTGCACGTGAAAAACATATCGTTGAAAATAAGTTTAGCTTTGTGTTAGTTAATATGATACTAAATAGTTTTAAAATGATAAGAAAGTATTATAATAGACTGAAAAAAAACGGCTTATGTAAAAAAAATTGGAAATTCCAAAAGTGCACGCCTTGAACGCTCATGCAAAATTTTGCATTTTAAATTTATATTTCGAATAAAATCGAATCAACTACGATTAAAAAAAAAAACGAGAAGGCCTACAGTCGTGATTTTAATCTCTGCTTAATTCTGAAAATTGTGAAAAAAAAAATTTATTCGTTTCGTCAAATCGTTCTCGATATATCCGTACCACGCCGTTTTTTTTTAATGAACTTTTTTTTTATATTAATACGTATTCGACAACTTAAAAAAAGTGTCAGGATTGAATAATCCTGATATTTTTTTTGACACTTAAGAATATTAGTGTCTCAGCTTTATATTGATGTGCTTTTTATAATGTTTAAGAGAAATAGAAAAAAATACAGCTTAAAGAGTGAAAATCGTGTGACCTTGACAGGTCGGTTTTAAAACACAACCTCGCCGCTTCGCGTTCGAGGCGTGCAATATCACAATTAGTCAATAGCTAAATAAATTAGTTGTTACTTAATTTATGTAATTATATTAAGTTATAAATGCTTTAATTGTATTATCCTTTAAGAACCATTTATATGTTTCAAAATTGATTATTAATGACTGTAAATTATAAATATTAGTTGCTATAATTATCATTATAATACGTAGCTGTGAATAAATAAAGTAGATATATTATGACATGATGTGTAAAAATTAATTTATATAATGTTAATGTAGTGATTTATTTATTTATTTGCGGAGAGAAATATTTTATAGAACCTGTCAATTGTGTTGTAAGCGGACCATAATGGCTACTATGAAATATACTATTTGTATTAAAACCTGACTTTTATTATTTCACTATTAAAATACAGAAAGGCAGTCTTTTGTATATGTTTCAGTGCCAGGTGATAATAACATATTAATAATTACTACAAAATTGGCCACGGAAGTATGTATGATAAATGTATTTCTCATTCGAACTGAAAACTATATAACGAGCTTTAGTGTCAGTAGTTGAAATAGTTATGGCATCTTATACCTACTTTAATACTACAACAATTGTATACTTTGAATAAAGAAGTTAAGTTTTCCAACTATTAGAAATATTCAGTCTAGCAAAACTTAGCTATTGAGAAATTCTAAAGGAATAAATGACGGAATGAGCTAACGATCTGAATGGTGTTTAGCTGAAAAATGTTTTACCTGATCTCTGCCACACATTGCAGTTTACGAAGATATTTCTGTCACTTATAACTAAACTGTGGAATTAGCTTCGTTGCTTTCGACTTTTTAAGACCTAGATGTATTAAAAGTGGTGAACGCTTTTAAAAACCACATAACTAACCAATACAGATCTTATATAAACCTACAATAGCCAGTAGTTATTTATTACGATATGTTGCAGTTATCCGTGCTCGCTCATCTCAGTTGGCTGACTAATTTGTTTGCATTTTGAATATTGTAGATGTCTACTGTGTTATAAGGACTATGTTCCTTGTTTTTTTTTTAATGAAAGATAAGAGACGAGAAGAGCCGGAGGTTGAGTTGATGGTAATTGATACGCCCTGATCATTACAATGCAGTTCCATACAGAATTCTTGAAAAACTACAAACATTCTGAGCGGCACTGCAATTGCGCTTGTTAGAATGGCTTCGAGAAATAGAGTATATAGTAAAGAAATTACTAGTAAAGCGAATATGAAAATCTATTAACCTTTATATTCAAGTAAACTACCGTCACCTTTATAAATATATTTATTAAGTCATGAAGCTGCATTGGTTCGTAAAGGAGCTTTGACATTGGGAGAAGAACCGACAAGAATCTCCCAGCTCATCTTTTGAATTATAATATTACAAAATATAATGTACAACATACATCCAACAAGTTGAGGAATCTTTAATAATATGTACTTATGTTAAAATACTAAAATAACACTTACTAGCCTTATTTAATATTCACATGGGGTGACGCTATTAGACTGTTAATAGGTACTAAAAGGGAAAATAATATCGAATATATATTATATCGAAAACTTCGTAGACTTAGATTGGCAATCCTAGCTGCTTGATCGCTGATAGGCGGTCGAACAGCCTATCAGGAACAAGCTCATATTGGCTGTATTGACTATAAAATACAATTGAGCTACTTTTTAGTTTTAAGATGTCAAAATTTAACTCTTAAGTCTAGTTATTTAGTACTTTATGATTATTGAATAATAACATAAAAGCTTAATAATCTAACACGCTCGTCACTCTGAGACATAAGATGTTAAGTCTCATTTTCCCAGTAATTTCTCTAGCTACGGCGCCCTATAGACCGAAACACAATAATGCTTACACATTATTGCTTCACGGCAGAAATAGACGCCGTTGTGGTACCCATAATCTAGCCGGCATCCTGTGCAAAGGAGCCTTCCAATGGTGACACAGGTATCAGACATTGGGTCACCTGTTAAATCTGTTAGGCGTCTGGATAACTCTTTTATGAAATTATGCGCTGATTTACCCAAAAATCATATTTGTTCTGCTAAGGCTTATAGCACCTTCCACCACAGTTTTGTATTATCAGTTAGGGAGGGTGCTAGCGTATTGCATCAAACTCCAGCGGCGACCACTGATAAATTATGCTAATTGTTAACAGCTGGTACCAATTAAAAATTATTCAACAATTTTCCATACTAACATACCAAAAAAATTGGAAAATCCAAAAGTGCACGCCACGAACGCTCATGCTATATTTATTTTAAAAGTTAAATTTCGAATACAATCGAATCACCTGCGTTTTAAAAAAAACTAGAAGGCGAAAGTAGTGATTTTCCAAAGAAACCTTCTCTGCTTCTGAAATAGTGAAAAAAAAAAATTAAGTTGTTTCGTCAAGACGTTCTCGAGGTATCCGTACCACCGTATCGATATCCGTATCGATTTTTGAACCACAGACTAATGGACGTCCACGATATTTTTTTTATTGTACTTTTTTTATATTAATACGTATTCGACAACTTAAAAAAAGTATCGGGATTATTCATTAGTGTCTCAGCTTTACATTGATGTGCTTTTTTAAATTAATTTAAGTCAAAACTAAAAGTACTGAATGCTTTAATCTTCTATACGCCTGTCACTATAATGTTAATAAAGCTTACAACATTTTAGTCACCAAATTGATTCAGTCACAATCCCTTTGTCATCGCTGTGAATCTCTACAAACTATTTAAACGAACCGAGCGTGGATAGCATTTATGTGTCCAGTACAAATATTTACTTTAGCGGATCGTGCTTGGAAACAATTGAGATTTTAAACATTCAACAAATTGAGTAAATAACAACATAACGTATGTAGTGAATGTATTACTGATTAACAATACTGTGAATGTTTTGAAGTTAAAAGTTATTTAGGCACAATGAGCACTTTGTTTTGTAGATGTCGAATGTGACTGAGTCGTCACGCTCTGGTGAAGTCCGCTAGAGTCGACTAGAGAGATTCTCTCGGTGAACATGTTGTAATTAGGTTTAAAAGTTTAAATAAACTTTATTCTCATTAAGACATATTGTCACTTAGATTAAACATTATATATTAAAATTTCTGACAAGAATTGACTTGCTATAGCTTTTGATCGGCGTTTATTGGTGTATTTAAATTTTGGTCTTCTATGCTTAGTTCGTGTGCGTACGACAAAGCTTTATTCACCACGCTTCCACGATTTCTTATATCTATCCGTGAATTTAAAAAAACGTTGCAGACCAAGCAACAACGACAATGCATGTTTAGTATTTACTATTTACACCTTGTATGTAATTCTACAAAATGATAATAAATGTTTAATGCCGGTAATTACTTTCTTGACTCATAATATCAGCGTAGTTTTAATTATGAATAAGTTTATAAACAAAAAATAGGTTTCTCTTGCAAAAGTATTTCACTAACAGAGTGTGTTTGAGGATGAAGGCAAGATAAATTATATGAAATACAACTATGGTCACCAACCGAGCCATGTGTTACAGTTTAGTCTCATTCATTACCCACCAAATAATGTACTATCGACGAGATTGTCGCGACCTTAATGTCGTTACATTAATGTCGTTTTCCTACAGTCATAATAAACAAGTAGGACAAAAAATGGCTGCGCCGTAATTTAACTTCCTTGAATGCAATCATGCTATGAAATGTTTACTTTTTTATTTCTTAATATGTAATTACTAATAATGTCTTAATGCAAGACAAGCCGCATGCAAAGCTAATCTAATAGGAAACTTCATGGTATATGTTAAGTTGCAACATTATATTATTAATATTATTGTTAGGTGGCAACTGTTTTGGATGTCAAGTTAAAGTACTTAATAGAGATATTGTCTGAAATAGCGCGGTGTAAAGAAGTGTTGTTAAGTTGTAACATTAAAATATATTATAACACATCTTCTTCTTCCTTTCTATTCTTCCTTCACGTTCAAGGTTATGACCACGCGGTGTCTATTACTAACCGTATACTTCGATGTCTACAATTTATCGGAATATTTCTTGCTTTAATTCGTGCTCTGGGCCCACAACCTATTCGAAATTGTTGTAGTAAAGGCAGAATATTTTGTGTTGCCTTTTTTTTATATTGCAGTTAGATGTTGAGGGGGTGAAGAATGTTTTGTTTTTATAATTTATTATTTATTGTATATATTTATTATAATTATGGCAAATGATCGTAATCTTTGTTTTCATTATATTTTGTATTATGCTGCCGCATTGTAAATTTTATATTATAAATTAATGATAATATGATCTTTTGCTTTTTATATCCATTCGTGTAATAGTATGAGGAACCCACACAACAAGTTAACTGATTGTATCGGCAAATTATGTAAAAAAATTGTTAGGTGGCAACCCTTTAAGATGTCAAGTTGTAGTAATCTACGATGTCTGAAAAAGCGCGGTGTAAAAAAGTGTTGTTAAGTTGTAACATTTAAATATATTATAACACGAATAGTATTTTCTGCCTTTACCACTACAATTTAGAATATTATAACAGATGAGTATATCATTAAATAAACACGTTCAAGTTTGAATAAGCCTGTAACATACAGTTTCAATAAACGTTTCACAAATTTATAGGTTGCATATTGTAAGAAAATAATTTTCTAGTCCCTTACATGTGGCAAGGTGCCCAGAATGTAGGCTGCATTCCTCATACAATACTACTATGTTATGCAATTGTAGAGGCCAAGGAATCGCGCTACCTTTTAACTTATACAACAACGAATCACTAAAAATGATATTGTTGCGGTATAGGTATTTCAATTTTTAATAGACATACGCCGGTATTGTATGTCTCTAAATTTGTTCAATTTTTCTAGGCTTTTAGCCTAAAGGTTTTTATATTTCTATTATATCATCAAAATCTCTCCAAAACCACATGGTTTTAAAGTTGTTCTTCTTAATAAAGACGGTTTCGGTAACTTGAAGTCATAAGCGCCTATCTTGGGTCAACATTTTGACGAGCATGTCCTTTCATCTAGTCTTTCCTAGAACGATAGATGGAAAATCTAAACGTGCACGAAACAGGAGCAGTGAAGATGAGCGCTGGTGTAAAATAATTGAAGATCATAAGGGGACCACGTAACTTACACCCAAGTCACAAATTTCAGACATAAAATTTAGATGGATCTCTCTCGGATGGATAATTCTTTATACATGGAGTCATGAAGAAAATTAATATAATTGTACTGTGGGGTCACCTTAATGTATCCAACTGTGTCCGATGAAAATGTGATTTTCATGTAGCCAATACCCTCCGGTACTATCATTTAATTTATAGCAATGTTCGCAAGCTTTGAGAACTTACAAGACCTAGAAGGAAAACAAAATCAAAATAATAGGGTCTGATTTAAATTAAAGTTTTTTCAAACAAGACTACAAAATAATATGATACCAGGTATTACCCGAAGATTCACTCGCGTGAATGTTCTGAAATAACTGTAATTTCAAAATTTTGAAATTAATTGAGCTCACAAAATTGAAAGAAGAGCTTTATTAATTTTTTTTGTCGCCGGGTACCCTTGACGAATTCTTAGCTATCTAAGAACCTATGTACCTATTTGTATATCAAAAGGCATAAACAGGCATTTATTTTCTCAAAATCGATTCCTTTAGAATTCTTTTTGTTACGCTCATGTTACTTAAAATATACACAATAGTGTACTGTCATTCTTATTGCTATAAAATATTCATAATCTAGTCCCAGGTTGTCCGATCACTTAGATATTCAGCTGTGGAGTAGTGGGGTTTACGACAGAGCCAGTTTGTAATCAAACATATTTTTTTTTAGATAATGCCTGAACTGTGGTTGGGACTTTATCATAAAAGTGTTTAAGTTTACCCTTAAAGGTATTATGTATCTTATGAAGCCTACTAGTTTTGGTTGCTTTTTATCTAACGTGATTACCAAGAAGAATGTAGTGTTCAAGTTCCAATTTGTGGTCATTTATAAGTACGTTGGTTTGTACTTCCGCTGTGTTTGGTGGAATGAACTGTAAACACTTTGTTTTTTTACTGTTTAAGTGCAGATTATTCGTCTCAAACACTATCTTTAAGAGTGCATTGTTTACCTCGTCATCAATATCTGCACGTCGCTTCACTTTAAAAATAAGTAAAGTATCATCAACCAACAATACAATCTCATGGCTATCATTTACCGCAAACGGTAATTCGATAATATATATAAGAAACAAGAAAGGACCGAGAATAGAACCCCGTGGAACACCTATTCCTACAGGCTTACCCGGAGACTATCTGAACTCTTTCCCTTAAATATGATTTTGACAGATTAAGGGCTGTATTTTTTACTCCATAATGCTTTAGTTTTAGTAGTAAAGATTCATGGTTGACGCAGTCAAATGCTTTGGAAAAATCACAAAAAATGCACAATGCATCCTGTGACTCTCCCCAAATGTCAAAGATGTTTTCAATGAGTCTAGTATCCGAATTAACTGTTTAAAAGCCAGTAGTTAAACCGAATAGATTTTTGTTCAATAATTTACAAAAATGCATTTGTAGCTGCTGAAGCAAAAAGTTTTTTTGAAAATTTTTACTTAATACGGGCAGCACTGAAATACGTCTGAAATTAGCAGGGTCAAAAGAATTGCCCGACTTAAACAAAGATATAACTTTTCTGTATTTCATGGGACAGGGAACACCCTCATCAATACATTCGTAAAAGATTATTGCCGAATTATTATTATTGATTATTTTAGATTGTTACCGTTATTGGAGTAAAAATCCTGTCAAATTGCAATTATTGCAATCACATTTACAATTACAGCTAGTATAGTTATGAAAACATTAAAAAAATACATTACGTTATAATTTTATCATTAACATCGCAATCTATTCAACACGTTTAGAAAATTTTTATATACCAAGTAAATACAATGTGCACTTAACAATGATGTAATCTCGAGTTAATACGTTTGCAGAACATCCACATCATTAAAGCGACCCTGGATTATCAACTTGAAATTGCGAGCGTTAGAGTTATGATATAAAAAGATATGAACACAGTTATAACCCTCTCTCATTTCATTTGTCGTAAAACTTAGATTGTATTTATATAAAAAGGATTCATAAAGGCTTAATTGTGTTTCTTTGTTTATCCAAAACGATCATTGGCAACAACATTTATGATATTATAGTCCTTAAATGTGGTGAAATTCTCACATAATCTTTTATATTTCAAACAATATCTGTTGCGACCTCGACATGCTCATGTTGAAAGATATCCACTTCATTTGAAATACATTGAAAGGAAACGATTCTTCAGTGAGATAATGCAGAGTAAGGATTTGAAATATCAAATAAAATTCGTATCATCGATCGAAAACCAAGCGAAATTATAAGGGAGCATTTTCATGCTGTTCTAAAAGTGTGTTATAATGGTAAGCATAGTAGTTGTTTTTTTTTTGTGAGCAGAAAAATATAATCTGCGAGCAGAAATAGCTAATTGATCAGCAACTCATGGCCAGCAAACATTTCAAAATCAATCAGCAATTTGTGTCATCCTGGATAGCTGTAATTATTTTTGTACAGCGTATTAATTATATGATTTGCAATGAGCTGCTCCTGTTTCGTAAAATTTTGGTAAGTCTTCTTCGTTTCTGGCACTCGCCGGCCGCTGCCGCGGCCCGCTACGCTTGGCTTGTGCGTTGTTTTAACTGTTCTAACATTACCTCACCTAACCAATTCTTATAAATTATGGACTGGACAGTCACATCTCCCTTTTATCCAATCATTTCTTTCAATTGGCAATAAGAAGTCACTAAAACACACTTTATCTGCTGATCAATCATAAAATCTTGCTGACCAAGTACATATTTCGCGGACTGAATGTTTATTATGCAAGCTCATGTTATTGTAAGCTACCTATTTATGATTTAATTTTTGACCACTATCAAAATTATTTGCGGAACAAGATTGCTGCCTGATGTTTTTTATTGCAAACAAAATCTTTGTATGCTGACCAAATTATTTAAATGCTGTGTTTTTGTGGCTCACCTAATTTTATAATTGCTAAACCTTTAATTACTTCTCGTTCTAAAATATATTACTGTCATAAACACATAATTTTTGTAGGATTGCTTTAATACAACTAACGAGCTAACAGTAGCTTAAATCTTTCTCAGATTAAAGAATTCTTTATCTGTATGTTCAATTAACTTATATTCATGATCCTCACTCATCCTCTACTTTCTGGCCGTCGTTCGCACCGCGAACAACAATCAACTCATCATCGACCGTGTTAATCACCAACTGCGTGGTTAATAAACCGCATACTACATCCTACATTTACGAGTGATCGTATTAGTTATAGTAATTGTGAGTTGACTAATATATAGGTATCTATTGCTTAGTGCTGAATTCCACCTTTGCAAAACACGCCACAAGTTAGGATATCATCCTCACCATCTGGATGTGTGGCGGTCCTCCACAGTCAGGTTTTCAAGGAGCTTTCTTTCACGTACTACAAAGCTGTGGAATAAGCTTCCTTGTGCGGTGTTTCCGGGACGATACGACATGAGTACCTGCAAAAAAAGCGCGTACACTTTGCTTGAAGTCATGATCACTGATCTGTCTCAGAGAATGTGGTGATCACTTAACACCAGGAGACTCGTGCGCTGGTTTGCTCTCCTTTTCCATAAAAAAAGTGCAGTGGAAGTGAACTATTTCCGGACAAGAGACTATTAAGACTTCATCTGGAACACTAAATTGAAAAAAAAACTGGATTTCCTATTAACGTAAATTATGCCGCGTAAAATATCAACTAATAATAACTAAGCAAGACTAAGCAACAATAACGATCTTCCTTAGATTTTAGGCATTTAGAGCTTTATTACCATTTATAATATACAGCTCACAAGTTACGAACAGGTCTGGGATATCAAATATTTAAAGGATGTTAAAACCATTGCGTCTGTGTTGTTTGATGTCTGTTTGTGAGGTCATCATATAAAATATTAGAGAGACGTAAACTTTGTGCTGAATGTATTTGACTCCTTGTCAAAATAAAAAAATAATAGTAAAGCTCAAATTAAGTAAAAATTTTATGTTAATATAAGAAACTCAAAAACAAAATATCGGGTGAACTGAATTTAGGGGAAAACTGCCCACATTCTCCTGTTGCACTTGAACTATCACAGAAAGGTTGCCGGACTTTTATGAAGGTGAACGACTTTCTTAACTATACTCGTATCGTCCTGGACACACCGCTCAAGGAAGCTCAATCCAAATGTAGCGATTGCATCCACATTGAATTAAGTTTGCAACTCAGGAATGTTTGGAGTACAAACTGATCACATAAGAGAGAGAAAGAGGTAGAGATAGACGCCGGATACTTGCCAACAAAGTAAAGGACGTTAGTTACAGACGCTAACTATTACCCGTGAGAGTCCTAGGCCTCAATTTTTTTATGAAAATAAGTTACGAGACGCTCAGGATTCTTGAAAAACCCAAAAATGAGCGGCACCACAATTGCGTTCGTCACCTTGAGACATAAGATGTTAACTCTCATTTGCCCAGTAATTTCACTAGCTACGGCGCCCTTCAGTCCGAAACACAGTAATGTTTACACATTACTACTTCACGACAGAAATATGCACCATTGTGGTACCCATAATCTAGCAGGCATCCTGTGCAAAGGAGCCTCCCACTGGTTTTACTTTACTTGTTTACTTGTTATTATATTGATTGTATACTCGTAACTCTGGTAGTTACCATTACTTCTGTAATAATTCACGAGCACAACGCGTAATAAAGTGAAGTAAAAAATCGAGTCAGTGGTTTAATTTACCCGACACATAGTTTGCTTGTCCTTGAAAGACAGTTCTTTGAAAAGCGCACTATAGAAATACGCCAGACATTCAGATGGTGGGGCTGATATTCAAATTTCTGGAGTGTCTGCCTTGTGCTTCCCGGGGCGTAAAAAGAATAGGGGAGTTTTTTAAAGTGGGAGAGTAACGCTGCAGTCTTATGACGTCAGCACAATCAAGCCAAACTCGTCCGGGTTACTTACTACACTCGCACAGAATACCGGCGTGAAGTAACGAAATAGGTTAGTATCAAGGACCGGAGGCCATGTGTGGCGGTCCTCCACAGTGCGGTTTTCAAGGAGCTTTCTTCCACATACTACAAAGCTGCGGAATGAGCTTCCTTGTGCAGTGTTTCCGGGACGATACGAAATGGGTACCTTCAAAAACAGCACGTAAACCTTCTTTAAGGGCCGGCAACGCTCCTGTGATTCCTCTGGTGTTGCAAGAGAGTGTAGGCGGCTGTGGTCACTTAACACCAGATGACCCGTACGATCGTTTGTCCTCCTATTCCATTAAAAAAAATCTTATGTCTTCTGGTATACCTAACACATAGATGGGCGGCGGCTATTGAAAGGAAGGGGGAAGGCCTATCAGTTAGCCTGGATATAGCGAAGCTCTTTGATCGTGTATGGCACAAGGTGCTCCTCTCAAAACTTCCATCATTTGGGCTTCCCGGGAGCTTGTGCAAGTGGACCACCAGGTTCCTCACTAGTCGCAGCATACAGGTCGTTGTCGACGGATATTGCTCCACCCCGAAGCCCGTGATTGTTGGAGTGCCCCAATGCTGAGTGATATCTCCCACGCTGTTTCTTCTGCGTATCAATGATATGTTGGACACCTCCAACATACATTGCTAGGCAGACGACAGAACTGGTGATGCCGTATACACGGGCCATTCAGGTCTCTCTCGGGAAATCGTCGACCAGTGCCGGGAGAAACTTGTGTCTTGTATCGAGTAATCTCTTGAGAAGGTCGCAGAATGGGGTAACTTTAAGCTTGTCCAATTTAACCCCGAGAAGACTCAAGTTTGCGCGTTTACCACTAAAAAAACCCCATTTGTCGCATCACCGCTCTTCGACAGTCCTTCCCTTAAAACCTCGCCTAGTATTGGAATACTGGGTCCCGAAATCTCGAGCGATCGCCAATTTCGTGGCCATCTGGAGGGAAAAGCCAAATTGGCTTCGAAGAAACTGGGCGTCATTAATAAAGCACGGCAATACTTCAAGCCGGCCCACATTCTAGCGCTCTACAAAGCGCAGGTCCGGCCACACATGGAGTATTGCTGTCATCTCTGATCTGGCGCACCCCAGTATCAGCTCGATCCATTTGACCGCGTGCAACGTAGAGCAGCTCGAATTGTCGACCCAGTGCTCTGTGAACGGCTGTATCACTTGGCGTTGCGTAGAGATTTTGCTTCATTGTGTGTTTTCTACCGCATTTATCACGGGGAGTGTTCTGTTTATCCTGATTCCTGCCGCCGAATACCACCCTAGCACGACACGCCACAAGTTAGGATATCATCCCCACCATCTGGATGTGTGGTAGTCCTCCACAGTGCGGTTTTCAAGGAGCTTTCTTCCACGTACTACAAAGCTGTGGAATGAACTTCCTTGTGCGGTGTTTCCGGGACGATACCACAAGTCAGTCGAAAGTGAACAATAGACGGTTATCAATAAAAGCCGCCCGACCATTGTGTCTAATGTGAGGGAATTAGCTATTTGATTCGTGACGAAGACAAATTGTATCCTTATTCGATTAATTGTCGGCCTTAACTGTGTTATACATCATTACTTGTAAGATAATGTTTGAAGCCACTAATTAATCAAGGGGCAATTTAGTGCAAGGTGCTCGGTACTAACTTTTATAATAGATCAAGGTTAAGAATATCAAATCAAGTAAAATTAGATTACTTTCGTATGTTTAGATAAATAATATTATACTTTAATTAACTACTTAATAACTATAACATTCTCTTTAATCCTAAGACTAGTAAAAATAAAGTTACAATACGGAAAATTTAACAGCACAATCAGCTTTGGAGAGTGGAATTAAACTAAACAGTTCATGATAGTTTTTTACTACGCACTATGAATGTTTCCGTAATATAAACTTATAAATAATATTTAAATTGTAGCCGGGTATCCTTGACGAATTCTTAGCTATCTGAGAGCCTATTTGTACATCAAAAGGCATAAAAAATCATTTATTTTCTCAAAATTTATTCCTTTAGAATTCTTTTTGGTGTAATTTCTAATATTACTACCGCTTCGGAACAAATGGCGCTTTGAGAAAGAAGAAACGGCGCAAGAAATTCTTTTGTTGCGCTCGTGTTACTTAAATATACAATATTGTACTGTCAGTTTTATTGCTATAAAATAATCATAATCATAGTCCCAGGCTGTCCGATCACTTAGATATTCAGTTGTGGAGTAGTAGGATTTACGACAGAGTCATTTTTTTTATCAAACATTTAATTTTTTTTTTATAGATAATGCCTGAACAGTGGCTGGGACTGTATTATAAAAGTGTTTAAATTTCCCTTAAAGCTATTATGTATCTTATGAAGCCTACTAGATTTAGTTGCTTTTTATCTATCGTGATATCCAAGAAGACTGTAGTATTCAGAAGTTCCAATCTGTGGTCATTTATACGTACGTTGTATGTATGTACGTTGGTTTGCACCTCCGCTGTGTTTGGTGTAATGAACCATAAACACTTTGTTTATTTACTGTTTAAATGCAGATTATTCGTCTCATTTTAACAGATTAAGGGCTGTATGTTTTACTCCATTATGCTTTAGTTTTAGGAGTAAAGTTTCATGGTGGACGGAGTCAAATGCTTTGGAAAATTCTCAAAAAATGCACAATGCATCCTGTGACTCTCCCCAAGTGTCAAAGATGTGTTCAATGAGTCTAGTATCCGAATTAACTGTTTAAAAGCCAGTAGTGAAACCAAATAGAATATTGTTCAATAATTTACAAAAATGCATTTGTAGCTGCTAAAGCTAAAAATTTTTTGCCAGCACTGAAAAACGCCTGAAATTAGCAGGGTCAAAAGAATTGCCCGACTTAAACAAAAATATAACTTTTCTGTATTTCATGGGACAGGGAACACCCTCATCAATACATTGGTAAAAGATTATTGCCGAATTATTATTATTGATTATTTTAGATTGTTACCGTTATTGGAGTAAGAATCCTGTCAATGCAATTATTGCAATCACATTTACAATTACAGCTAGTATAGTTATGAAAACATTAACAAAATACATTAAGTATTATTTTAATTACATCAAATCAAATCAAAATCACTTTATTCATTAAGTTAACGGAAATGACACTTTTGAATGTCAAAAAAATATTTTTCTTATTGAATCTACCGCTACTTCGTAAACTCCACAGTGCGGTTTTCAAGGAGCTTTCTTCCACGTACTACAAAGCTGTGGAATGAGCATCCTTGTGCGCTGTTTCGAGGACGATACGACATGGGTAATGTACCCAAAAATTCCTTAAAGGCCAAGGGAATGTGGGCGGTGGTGATCACTTAACACCAGGTGACTCCTACACTGGTTTGCTCTCCTTTTCCCTAAAAAAAGTGCAGTGGAAGTGAACGGTTCCCGGACAATAGACGATTAAGACTTCATCTGCGCGTGACCATACCATCTGGAACACCTGGATATTTCGAGGTTAGTGTGCTTGTGTTGTATATTCAATCCTTTTGTTTGTTCACGCCATCTCACCCCACAATCTACTGTCCATTAAAATTCCAAAATCATCGAACCAGGTTAACTACCACTGTATATTTTTGTCGCGGTGACGCGATTGGGACAAAAAATAAAGACAGATCTGGCTAAAAATCATGAATGAAACAAAAATCTTCGGATATTTCACTAATCGTATCGATTTCTTCGAAACTGAATAGAAAGGAAAAAATCTGTTTCGGACTGTTTTAATTCTTCCACGTATTGTTACCGGATTTGTAACAAGGCTTCAGAACGCGGCTTATTTGATTAACCCGTTTTTTTATGATCAAATTTGCCCTTGTTTGATCATTACTACATATTATAAAACACCTCCTCCGTCTGTCTGTATATCTGTTCGCAATAAACTCAATAACTACTCAATTTTCATGCTGTTTTCAACAATGAATAGCGTGATTTTCGAGAAAGGTGTTAGTATATAATTTATTAATTTTTTGTATACATTAACAATATTTGTTTAACTATCGGAAAAAATAAGCCATCTGGGAGCTGTCAACGAAAACGCTGTCTAAACCCTTTGAGATATAACAAAATAATGTATGGTGGAATTATGTGTTATTTAGTTCCATAGAAATGTCCGCAATGGCATAATATGTCTATCTATAACATACTTTATCCATTTCAATACAATAAAAATTGTCAATTATAAGGCGGTAATGAAAAAGCTGTTTACACAAATAAGATATTAATCCTTATATATTTTTTACTATTATAAAATCATTCATTTCCGATGGCTTTACGCTAAATTTTTCCCGAATACTTAGGTACATATTTTTTTTTCTATTGACAGAGCAGCGTCATCGGATCAGCTAGTATTATATAAAAAAAAAAAACAAAAAAGAGATACAGATACTGGTAATACTAATATTATTTGAAAAAAAATAACGATCTAAGATTGAAAAGCAATTATGAAAAGTGTATATCAAAAAATGAACGTTAATATTTCCTATTAAAGTAAATTATGCAAGCTTAGTTTTCAACTAATAATAAGGAAGTTAGACTAACAATAACAACGATCTTCCTTAAATTTTAAGCATTTAGAGCTTTATTACCTTTTATAATATACAGATACATACAGTTAACCACTTTACAAGTTACGAACAGCTCTGGGATATCAAATATTTACAGGATGTTAAAACCATTGCTTCTGCGTTGTTTGATGTGTGTTTGTGAGGTCGTCATATAAAATATTAGGGAGACGAAAGCTTTGTGCTAAATTTATATTATTCCTTATCAAAATAAAAAAATAATAGTAAAGCTCAAATTAAGTAAACATTTTATGTTAACATAAGAAACTCGAAAACAAAATGTCGGGCGAACTGAATTTAGGTTAAAACTTGCCGAGGTTTTATGAAGGTAAACGACTTTCTTAACTATACTCGTATCGTCCTGGACACACCGCTCAAGGAAGCTCATTCCAAATGTGGTGATTACATCCACATTAATTTAGGTTTGCAACTCAGGAATGTTTGGAGTGCTAACTAATCACATAAGATAGAGATAGACGCGGCGCCGGACAACAAGGGAAAGGACGTTAGTTACATACTCTAACTATTACCCTCGAGAGTCCTAGGCGTTAGTGTCGAGGACCGGAGGCCATGTTCGGCGGTCCTCCATAGTGCGATTTCAAGGAGCTTTTTCAACTTTTTTCAAATTCAAATTCAAAAACACTTTATTAATGTAGGTCACGGAAATGACACTTATGAATGTCAAAAAATTAAAATATTTTTTCTTATTGAATTTATCGCTACTTCGTAAGGGGTTTATCTAATGAGAAGAAGTAGCAAGAAACTCATTGCCACTCTTTTAAGTCATGATTTATATTTTAATTGTTTTACAAATCATTTCAATTACAATATATGCAAAGTGACGCAACAAAAACACGAGTAGGAAAGTCAAAAAAAGAAAAAAAAGTAAAGTAGTTTTTTCTATTGACAGAGCAGCGTCATCGGATCAGCTAGTATTATATAAAAAAATATTTTTGTTTGTGTAAAATGTTATAAAATAATTTCCTTAATGTTAATTCCGTTAAGTTTTATAACAACATACTCACGGCGTGTTAATTTTCTTTTTATGAAAGAGGAGACAAACGAGTCAACTGATGGTAAGTGATCACTGCCGCACCAACACCAGAGGAATCACAGCAGCGTGGCCGGCCCTTATTTACAATAGTTCCAAATATTGTTGTGTAAAATAAAACTATTATTGTTTCCGAGTGAACTAACAATTAACCTGGTCGTTCTATCAAGCATTCACCGACTCTTCGGTGTATGATACGTTTACTCTCTAACACTATGTCGTGCGGGCGGGTTGATACTATCCTGCAAGTGAACTAATAATACTTAGTGGAATTAACACTAATACTTCAAATTCTAATTTAAATATTTTTATTCAAAATAGGATTCAAAATCACTTATTGAACGTCAAAAACTACAACCCATTCAAATAAAGACTGATTCAGACCTGAAAAGAACGGGCTCAAGAAACTTAACAGTTTTTTTTATATAAAATATGAATTCAAAACATTTACATTTTCATAATTGGCTATTTCCTCTAAACAACGCCGTATACAATTAATTTATAAAATAAATAAATATTAAGCTGAAAATAATTCTGATGCAATTGTCAGATCTTCAGATAATGACATATACAGTTCAGATCAGTGTTGTTATGGATATCCTTAACCGAAACTATCGGATATCCGAAATAAAAAAATATCCGTAACCGTAACCGAATCCGAAATAAAAGTTTTGGATAGTTTCGGATAGCGCGGTATTTTGTTTTGGTGTCTCTATGTTTTTTTAATATTTTATATATAAATAATTAATATCATCAATGTGGCTATACATTATAATCAATATTAAATTATTTTTTTATAAAATCAATGACACATTGTCTTCCTAATTTCAATGCAGTTTTACTACTTTATAGCTTTTACTACATGAACTCATGAATGAATCGTAATTTAGGCATAAATCATAACAATACAGTTAATTCATAACTGTATTTTCTCTATACAAATACGAAGCAATTAGCAAATTAGAGTTATCTCTTTTTCGCTTGCGATAATTGCATTTACTATCCTTCTTTGACGTGTAATTGTAATGCAGTGTGCTATTGCAATGTTAAATTATTCATGTGTGCGTTAGTGTATCATTTTCAAACAACGAATGTTGTCTACGTAACCTATCTATACTTTTAAATATCATTGGACTATGACAGCTGTGAAAACGTCGAAAAAGATAGACTTGAGATCTTACCTCTATTTTGAGCAATTCACGCACACTAAATTAATATTCCTGGCCTGTTCTTATCGGTTGTCTAACAGCAAGAGAGTCTATCTAGACGTATAAATTATCTAAGATTTTAGTGTTATACTTAATCCGTGGTTACATAATCATAAAAATACATTAACAATTGTGAAAAGCAGTAAAGAAATAAAAGGTAAAGTTCTGACGACGAACGGCTAACATTCTAATCGCGTGTGGAACGAATCATACCGAATAATACACGAACGAACGTTTAGATCGCGTTTCAGCCATCATCTGAACAGCAATCATATTGCCTCTGGACTTCTATTTTATTCAACGTATTTTGAAATTCGGAATTGAATAGTGAGTTTGTTCATAGATTCTGATTATCTGATGGCCTTTTATATAAAAAGATTACTTCTCAATTACGGTGAATTCCGACATTTAGCATATATATACCTACGCTGTCCCATCACTTCATTAGGCGTGAACTTTTTTATGACAACACAATATAAAGTTTTCGCCAAGAGAGGTCAGTGCAGCTTGTGCGTGAGGTATTAACGTTATGTATCTGTGTCTTATAAGTGTGCCGTTTCATATGGAGACCAAACCGGTCTATTTGCAGCGCTGCCAGATCTTTTGAACTGAAAAATGATTCACATCATCACCCTCTGAATATCGAAACCTTTGATGCAAATATACTCAAAAAGTGCAAAAGTTTTGCTGGGCTTAATAACTTTAAGTACTATTTTCTAAACCGCTAAACACCAGTTGTATTACTTTAAAGGCGAGATAAATAATAAAATTACTAAAAGTTACATAGATTAGAAGCCTTCGGCAATTCGTGCAACATAATCTAGTAAAATAGTTTCTTTGATATCTTGCTTCATTCAAAATTTATTATCTAAGTTATCGATAAATTTTGTTTCGTACTTTTTAAGAATTACGTTACCACAATATTCTAAACTCTACTCCTACTACTCTATCTTCAAACTATTTCCTAGCTGGTATGATATTTTTTTGAGGCAGTTATAAAATGTGAAGAGTTTTCTTAAACTTAATAAGCTTTAGTAATATTTGGACATTTTGACCAATAAAATATGAATTAAAATTAATGCAATATTCCTTTTAATTTACAAACAAATTATACTTAATCTGGCCATAAATATTGTAACAATTCAAATAAATAAAATATGAGATTTGAATTTGGAATCTGTCATTTTCATATGATAATTGTCCATTGAGTTTTCCTATTTTGGCGCCAATACATTGTACAATATTTTGCGATATTTAAAAGGAGTGGGGTGATAAAAAGAACCGAACCGCTGTGATTGCATTACAAAAAGTAGGCATGGAGCCAAATGCAATTTTGAAATCTCTCCTTACGCTTAGTATTAGTACCGGGCTAGTAATAGGTACAATGAGAGCTCCTCTGTTTATGACAGAAAAAGATCTGGCCGTCCACGTAGTATTCGTAGGAAAAGGTGGTCAAAGCAGTAAGGGAAAAAATTCGAAGAAATCCTGTCCGAAAGCAATAGATTTTATGTCGGGAGATGAAGATAGCACCCAGAACCATGTCTCGTATTTTAAAAGATGGCTTAGGACTTGCAGCCTATAAGTACTGAAGCGGTACGCAAAGGGAGGTCACAGAAAAATTTTGTTTACGGATGGAAATATTTTAATAATTTAGCAATATTTAAACAAACAAAATAACCGAATTTATGCTCTAAGTTCTGAGGAAGCTTCTCAATTAGTCGACAGAGTGTAACGTAGGCACTATCCGACTTCAGTGATAGTTTGGTGGGGTTGAGCTATGAATTAGTGACTGAGCTATACTTTTGTGAAAAAGGTATCAAAAAATCGGCACAAGTGTTTCGAGATACCATTCTTGAGAAGGTAGTGAAGCCCCTTAACAACACCATGTTCAATAACAAAGAATGGTCCTTCCGGAGACACTCGGCGCTGGGTGATAAAGCTCGGTCTACGCTGTCTTGGTTGGAAACGTATGTTTCGGACTTTAGCAGAGCTGAAGACTGGCCATCGTCTAGTCTCGATCTTAATCCGCTGGTTTATGATTTATGGTCAATTTTATAGAAGTACAGCTCACTCTAAACGCCATGATAATATGGAGGCCCTAAAACAACCCGTACGTTTGACAGTGAAGTATTTTCCTATGGAAAAAGTGCGTGCTTCCATTGATAACTGGCTTCAATGTTTAAGGGACTGTATTGCAGCCAATGGCAAAACTGATGGTTATGGCTAGCACACTTTTGATTCAGTATTTATGGCATGACTACGTACATTTAATTGCTGTAAATTCAATTTTTAAAATTCTAAGCTCGCAACAATGAATTTATTGATCTCATACTACTCATACCAATCACTATTCTATCAACGAATGTATTTTCAAATCCTTCACATATTGAAATACATGCATGAGGAACGGAGCTTAAATTTTCATAGGCTTTCTTAATTGAATATTCATTAGTTCATTCGCTTATAGAGGCTTTACATCACGAAAATGAAACTCGCGTGAAAATATGCGGACGACAAGAGATTAATTAAATATTTATTATTCGAGTTAAGTCAACGTTCTAAGGGAAATTTATATTTGAACATAAAATGATTAACATAGTTAAAGAAATTCAGTATAAAACATGTTTAAAAGTTACATAGATTAGAAGCCTTCGGCAATTCGTGCAACATAATCTAGTAAAATAGTTTCTTTGATATCTTGCTTCATTCAAAATTTATTATCTAAGTTATCGATAAATTTTGTTTCGTACTTTTTAAGAATTACGTTACCACAATATTCTAAACTCTACTCCTACTACTCTATCTTCAAACTATTTCCTAGCTGGTATGATATTTTTTTGAGGCAGTTATAAAATGTGAAGAGTTTTCTTAAACTTAATAAGCTTTAGTAATATTTGGACATTTTGACCAATAAAATATGAATTAAAATTAATGCAATATTCCTTTTAATTTACAAACAAATTATACTTAATCTGGCCATAAATATTGTAACAATTCAAATAAATAAAATATGAGATTTGAATTTGGAATCTGTCATTTTCATATGATAATTGTCCATTGAGTTTTCCTATTTTGGCGCCAATACATTGTACAATATTTTGCGATATTTAAAAGGAGTGGGGTGATAAAAAGAACCGAACCGCTGTGATTGCATTACAAAAAGTAGGCATGGAGCCAAATGCAATTTTGAAATCTCTCCTTACGCTTAGTATTAGTACCGGGCTAGTAATAGGTACAATGAGAGCTCCTCTGTTTATGACAGAAAAAGATCTGGCCGTCCACGTAGTATTCGTAGGAAAAAAGGCTCGTAGGTGACGAGCGCAATTGTAGTGCCGCTCAGAATTTTTGGGTTCCCCAAGAATCCTGAGCGGCACTGCATTGTAATGCGTAGGGCGTATCAATTACCATCAGCTGAACGTCATTCTCTTCTCGTCCCTTATTTTCATGAAAAAACATCCTCTTTTTATGAGAGTATGCAACTATGACGCTTTAGTATTGATGAAGTTATACCAAGACATTACCAGAACAAAGGAAGCCTTTGAATAAAACTCTCTAATACTCGCTTAAGGTCTTGTTCTTATACTTCAAGACTTATAACAAAAATATTTTGGTCTTTTCCTATAACTAGTGCGATCTTTATATCATCATTATCAGCAGAAAGACGTCCACTGCTGGACAAAGGATTCCCCCAAAGATCTCCACGACGATAGGTCCTGCGCTGTCCTCATCCAACGTATTCCGGCAATTTTGACCAGATGGTTAGTCCATCTTGTGAGGGGCCTACCAACACTGCGTCTTCCGGTATGTGGTCGCCATTCCAGTTTTCTGCCCTACCGGCCATTATCAAAACTGGCCAACTTAATATAACTTAAGAATACTCGGTTGATGATTCCACATCAATGTGGAGTAAATAGACTTACGGCCGTTCCCAATATTCAGTCTATCTCTTACTTGAGATAAAAATCGTAACTATCGTTGACTTTTCTGTCCCAATAAACTTATCGACTTTAACTCACCTTATCCGTACACGCTGTCTGTCATTGGGACGACGTATAGCTTACCAGCGATAGAAGTTTGTATGGAAATTGCAATTCACGCGTCCCAATATAAGGCGATAAGAATGACTTATCGGGTATATTGGGACAGCTTCAGATTATTGACAGCTGACCGTAGAAGGTAGTAATTAATCTCTATCTGTAGATAGAATTTTGGGAACGGCCGTTAGAAGGTATTCATTTTACAGGACTAAGTTATCAAATTGTTACAATAGCTTTATCATGTTTGAAAATATATTTACTTAAAAAAAACCGAGATCGCTTGTAATTCCTAATATTAAACAAAGTTATATTACTTTTCTAATTTCATTACTAAGCCTGTACTTAACAATAATAAATAATCTCTTCAGTTCGTTCATAAAGTAATATTGTGACGTCATCACTCTGAAGAGTTATTATGATAAGTGTGTGTTATTGTACCTGAAACATATTTACGTTCATATTAATTACTTTGATTTAATTGAACTTCATATTTTGATAAATAATTTACGTTGTGGAAATTGTTATTCTGCTTTTCATGTTAAAACCAAATAAGTGGTATGTTTTGTACAGAGACATTGTTGAATTATAGGTTGTAGGTAATATTGAACAAATATTCGTGAACCATTTTTATTATGAAAATAAGGGATGAGACTAGCAGCTGTTTATAATTGGGGTGTGCATAATAAAATGAAATTTAATCTCACTAAATGCTATATTGTCACTTTTTGTCGAATGCAACAACCAATCACTTTTCAGTACCGCATTAATGGTAAGCTCATATGTAGACGAAATTCAATGAAAGATCTGGGTGTGACATTTGACCAAAAGCTTATCTTCCACGACACGATCACACGACCACGATATAATAACAGTCACTCAAGAGTCCTTTATGAGACTAGGGTTCGTATTAAGGAATGCGCGCGATTTCCCCAGCGCTAATACAATACACCTGCTTTACCCTTGTACGTAGTAAGCTTGAAGCGAGCTCGTGGGTATGGAATCCCTACGAAGTTAACTATTCCGTTATGCTGCAGAAAGTACAAAAAGCATTTTTGCGTTTCCTGTATAAGCGGAAAGTGGGTTACTACCCGTACTTGTACCCGACGGCGTATCTCGTCGGTTGCCTCGGATACAACACTCTGGAAACCAGACGGACTCTCGAACAGGCAAGGACAAAGTAAGCCGGGGCTTAATAGATGCCCCTGATATTCATAATGAGTTGATTCGATTGTATACACGTGACAATTATATTCGTAGTAGAAATCACCGTCTGGTGGCGGTACCCGCGTGTCGCACGGTAGCACGCACTGCGGCGCCCGTACTGCGAGTCTTGAAATTCTTTAATCACCTCGTAGAAGCCCGCCCTGATTGTGCTCTATTTACTAATAGACTTGAGGTGTTGGTGCAGTTGCTGCTCCAACTTTGTGAGTCCTCGCATTATAGCGTCTAGCAATAGTATAATGAACTTGATTATAGTAATTGGTGTTGTAACAGATTTCATCAAAATAAATAAATAAATAACGGTTTTCGAAAGATGAAGACCATAAGAAAAATCACTATTAACTATGAAGTTATTGGAGGTTACTCCTTTAGAATTGATTTTCATATAAGGCGCCCGATATGAGAAAAATATGGACACTAAAATCTGCTCATCAAAATTTGATAGTAACGTTTTTCTCATTTAAATAAAAACAGACTTTGTCAGCTTACAAATAAGGTGACAATTAGCAATGTATTTTCCTGTCGGCCACCTATCGTTACTTTTAAAAATTATTTTATTTTGCATTATGAAGTGTTGTGGCTAGTGAAAGTTAGTTTCCTAATTTCCTAGTTTCCTATTAGATGGCGTTGAACCACAGACACCCCATCATAGTTCAAATTAAAAACAAATTAAACGTCATCCAGTGTCACTTTCATAAACTATTTCGTATTTCCAAATCGAACGCTGAATCGTTCGAGTAATACGACAACATAACTTTTTATTATATTGATATTGGTTGATATTATAAAAGACACTAAACTTAAACTTAAATTACATAGAAATTGGAGGAAAACCCATCAGCAAGATGACTTCCAAGCCTTTTCGGATATGAGAAGTTAATTAAAACGTCGAGCTGCTGAGGCTTACAAAGCATATCTTATACGCGTAGAAAATCAAATCAAATCTAATCCGCTTGTATTCTGGAAGCACCTAGCAAGTCTTCGCTCCAAAGGAGGTTTTGAGCCAACGGTAAAGTTACAGGGTGACAGTTTTACGGGAGCTGCAGCTGCTGATGCATTTGCAAGGTTTCTTGCAAGTGTGTATTCTACCGATATTCCCCAACTAAATACAGCACAAGCCAATAATAATGACACTTCTCATAATAGCAACTATGTAAATATACTTAAATTCACATCTCAGGATATTCTATATGGTATTAATAAATTAATATCTTCCAGTTCAGTAGGACCTGACAGATTACCATCTTTTCTCTTCAAGGATTTAAAGACAGGCATTGCCTTTATTTCATATTTTTAATTTATCTTTGCAAGCAAGTTGCTATCCCCTCCAATGGAAAACAACGAGCGTAACGCCTATACCGATGTTGAAAGTTATCGACCCATAGCAATTCTATCTTCACCAGCTGAAATATTTGAAAATGTTCAAAGACATTCGTTCTTGAGCAGTAACCTCCAGTCGTGCGTCGGAGCTGACACACACACTTTTTTTTCTTTGAGAATTTCGCTAGGCTGCACTTCCGCTGCAACCGCTGGCGGTACTCTGCCCAATTTCTGTTGGAATATTAGTCATAGAAGCTTAACAGCTTGATCTACACAAATAAAATTTTAAAATAATATTTTATGACCTCTGGCGTTCCGTGCCAGTGCTCTGCCAACTGAACTAACCGGTCAAAATCGTATCGTAGCGTATCGTCATAAAATCTTGTATGCTTTGTTCAACTCTCAAGTTGTGGCTTCATCTACAGAATCTACTTTACAGTTAAAAACCTGCTCAACCCCAATATTTGCATATTAGGAAATTGACTTGAGATGTCGCTCTTATAAATCTAAACAATTTGTTACGTTTTAAAAACCCACACTTATAGGATTAATACACAAATAAAATTTGAAAACAAAATTATGTGAACGATGCGGGACTCGAACCGACGACCTCTGGCGTTCCGTGCCAGTTCTCTGCCAACTGAGCTAACCGTTCGAGTGACGTATCGTCAAAAAATCTTGTATGCTTTGTTCAACTCTCAGGTTGTGGCTTCAAATTTTATTTGTGTATTAATCCAAGAAGTAAGGGTTATCATTTTAAAAACATAACAACTTGATCTATATGATTTAAAAGTTAATTATATTAATCTTAGCTTATAGTGATATTAAAATTTGTTATAAAAAAAACCCTTTTGATCTTATTTCCTAGAATACATAGACCACATGATGGTTGTAGATAGAATGCAACAAAAGCGTTTCACTGATTGTGTTTTGACTGTGTAACGTACAATGAAACACTATTTGCCCTTGCAATGGGTTGTAGAGTTCTTCAAACTGTATTTGAGTGGGCATCACGAGGGTGAAGTCTAATTAACAACAAGACCGTAATACAACGTGTTCTATATTATATATTGTTGGTATTCTACGATTTTGACTATTCCTTGTTTAGACGTGTTACAAGACATCTTCTATATAATATATATATAATGAAAATGGTCAATGTTTGAGTCTCTTTCACCTCTGTAAACTTGCGTTGCCTATACAAATAGGTATCGCAAGTTTAGAACATGTGTTATATTATGTGAAGTTACTTTTTAATATAAGAATGAATTGAATGATATAAATTACTAGCTGGCCCGACAGACGCTGTTCGGTAAATAGAAAAAAAATGTAAGTATTTGGGAGTAATGTAGTCTAAAGCCATCGGAAATATGTACTTAATCAAAGTTAATCAGTTAAAAATTTAAATAAAAACGTATTTCTGAATGATTATATAATATGTAGTAATAAAAATTATAAGGATTAATATAGTATTTGTGTAAACAACTTTAACACTACCGCTATATAATTGAAAAAAATTTAAAGTGTAAAAATATTGTATAAAGTATGGTTTCCTTAAGAGATAGACATAATATGCCTTTCCAGACTTTTCTGTAGACCTAAATAAGATACACAACTCCAACATACTTTATTTTGTAATATCTCAAAGGGCTTAGACAGCGTATTCGTTGAATGCTTCCAGATGGCTTATTGTTTTCCGACACCTCCAACAAATATCGTTAATGTATACAAAAATGTTTAGAAAAACTTTACAAGTTATAAACTAAAACATTTCTCGAGAACCACGCTATCCATAAGTTGCATGAAAACCAGTGTTGTGGTTTTTGAGTTTATTGTGAACAGACAGATAGAGTGACGCGGCGGATGACTTTGTTTTTATAACATTAGGAGTTAAAGTATGAAATTGCCGATTTGTACTGATATATTGAAATTCGTTTTTTTAGGTTAACATATTATCGATACATTGCTGCCATCTAGTACGAAGGTCGTTTATGCCTTTGCGATAAAACTGTGATGATCTAGATTCGACAAATTGTGTGAAAGCATTTTGTACTGCCTCCTGAGTAGAAAATTGTCCAAATCTCGAAAAAAATGGTAGTGCGTCGGAGCAAAGTCCGGCGAATGCAGAGGGTAACGAATGGTTTCTAATTGCATTTCTTGTAGATATACGGTTTCTGTGCTGTATGAGGTCTCGCGTTAGCATGGAGATTTCGACTATCAACTTTCAGTTGTTTTTTTTTATTCAGCTTAGACAAGAAAGATGGATAATCAATAATTCGAATGATTTTTGAATAGTAATCTTAGAAATAACGCGGCAGAAACAGCTCGAAATATCAATATTGCGTTTGGAAAGGGGACTATTAATGAACGTACCGTGCAATTTTGGTTTAAATGTTTTCTTGGAGAAAACTTTGATTTGGAGAACGAACCACGTGAAAGAACCACACAGGTGAATAACGATGAATTGAAAGAGACGGTGGAAGCTGATCCGAGCCAAACTTCCCAGGAATTAACGGCGGCTTACCAACAATATTGACTCATTTGCGTCAAATCAATAAAATGGTTGCCGCATGATTTGAATGAGCTGCAGAAAGAAACGCGTGTAGAAACTTGTGTTGCCTTGTTGAATCGATACAGAAATTAAGAAATATTGGTTCGAATTGTGACATGCGATGAAAAGTGGATTCCTTACGCTTACCGTAAGCGAAAAATGCAATGGGAGACCCCAGGTCAAACGTCGCACAATATCATAAAGTAAAGCTTTGGTAAAAAAGTAATGATAACAGTTTAGTGGTCTCAGCATAGTGGCATACTTACTACAGCTTTCCCCGATCTGTTCAAGCAATAACGACAGATGTCTACTGTGCCGAACTTATGTACTGTTGCACATTTTTTAGAAGAAGAACTACATCAGTTAAAGTTTCACTCAAACATCTCAAACCATGAAGGTTCTATGTCAATTCAGAGTACCTACTACAATAAAATGGCAATTTCTTACTTTAACCCCTATTATGTAGTGATGAAATATTACAAATACTTTAAATATCTCTCGTAACGATTGCACGAAACCATTTTATCGTCTGTACTTTGTGTGAAATTTGAATTTCGTGAGGAATTTAGCAAGTTGGCACGGCGTGAAATTGTACCCGACTTGTAGCGAGCATCAAGCTGACGCAGTACTGTAGTCTCGCTCTTAGATATTTTGTAAGTTTTGAATGCAGCTGCTTTTTATGAGATAATTTAGCACAATTTACAACGTGCACAAGATCTGAGAGAGCTTTAGACCCAACAGATCTGAAAGCAGAAGTTTCATTATTGTCTTTAACTATCTCAAAATAACCACTTACGGCCTTACAAATAAATTTGGTATAAAGTTATAACTGATGTTAAACAAAGAAAATGCAAAATGTTTACAATATCGTTGACAATACTGTCAATACAATGATAATTCTGAAGTTTTCCTAAGGACAAGCTGCCTTGCAAATGAACGCGGGAAACGTTATACGTCCGAACAAACCATTCGTAAGCAAAATGTCTGTTTGTAAACATTTAACATATTCTTGGTTATTACTTAGTTATAACTTTATGCCAAATTTATTTCTAAGGCCGTAAATGTCAAAAACTTATACTGTTTTCAAGTAAGTAAGTTTATATACGTAAAATATTTGCGAGGGTAACGATGATTGGTCAATGCGTCAACTCGTGAACGGGTAATGCTTGTGGTGCCAGGTCAACCTTTATAGTTAATAAATCATTGTATTTGTTGGATGCAAATTGTGACAATAATCACGACCATCATGTTCACGAAGCATCCTTACACAAACAACGAGTTGAAGCTTTAAAGGTTAATGCATCCAATATACGATAATTTCTATGTATATAGTTAATTCTTTATTACTTTTTATGAAATAATTTATATTATTTAAACACGATTCATATATTGGACGCAGCACCTTACAAACTAATTTGTTATGTATATTACAGCTATTTTAAAATACTCTATTTGATTGAAAAGTGTAGCCGTTGAGTTTTTAATATGTTCTTCTCACGAGCTCATTTTTTTACGAACATAATATTATGGTTAATTCAGTAATTTAAAATAAATATTTGTAGTGACGATTTAAAGGGCTTAGTTTTAGCCTAATTGAAAAGTTTGTTTGACTTTGATTGAGTTTGTGGTATACGCTTCTTAAAAGGAATAGGTCTAGAGAATACAATTTAAATCCCGACACACGTCTCCTTGTCAGTAGCTTCAATCTCACCACAGCTATTTGTCTTAAGACACAAGAAATCGCGGGTAGGGGCGCTAGCGCAAATAGGGGGCACATCCTAAGATTTAATTGCATCTCATCCCCTACTCATAATAATAATAATAAGTTTGTGGTATGCATGGGCTCATAAAGAAATATTCAAATCACAGCTTCCGATGCCTACCAAGAAAATAGTTATGGACTCTGAAATTCTCTCTCTGAAAGTTTGATCTAAAAACGAGAAACAAAATACAGACTACTCAAAGGAGAATGGAGAGAAGCTGTCTCGGCTTAAAAATTAAAGACAGGGTGAGAAACGCAGACATCCGAAGTAAAACTAAAATAACCGATGCACTTACTTTCTCCCTCGAAAGAAAATGGAAGTGGGCGGGGCACGTAGCCAGATACTCTGACGACAGATGGATACATATAATAATTAAATGGTCCGGTCCTCGAGGCATTAGAAAGACAGGCAGGCCTTGAGGTAGGTGGACGGAATAGTTTTGTTCCGGTAAGGATGTCAGAGCTTATGAAGTTACTGAACGTCTCAAATTAATAAGCGCAATGACCGTGCCTCTTTAAGAACCATGAGCGGAGCACTACATTGTAATGGACAGAGTGTATCTTTTACCAAACATCTTGCTTGACTCGTCAGTTTTTCTAATAAGCAAATACAGGAATAACAAATTCAAATATTTTTATTAAAAATAGGATTTGACTTCACTTATTGAAAGTCAAAAACAACCACCCATTCGAAAAAGAATCCCTCTGACCTGAGAAGAATAGGCGCAACAAACTTTGCGGGCTTTTATTTCATAAAAAATATGTTTACAAAGTAGTATCCTACAATTAAATTTATTATTTAATAGCATGTGGGCGGTCGCTCAATTCCCAATCAGTGGTATCATTAAGAATGTCATTTATGTTATAGTAACCTTTACCAAACAAACGTTTTTTAACAATTCTTTAAAATTTCGTGATACATTTGTTTTGAACATTATCTGGGATCTCAATAATCATTCATCACTTCATAAAAGCATATACATCGCCCCACAAAAGTACTTACTAACTCGACTTAGCCGAGTAGTAGGCATTATAAGTTTATACATTATAAGTTCCTGGTGTTGACATTATGGTTATGATACTTTTTAGCAAATTCACTTATGTGTCAATGTACATACATAACACTTTTAAGAATATATTGAGAAGCAACAGTCAAGATGTTATTTTTTTTTAATTTTGCTCTCAATAATTCTTCAGGGCCTAGGTTTTAAATAGCGTGAAGAGCTCTCTTCTGCAGCACAAATCTTATATTAATATCGTCAGCGTTGCCCCATAGCAATATATGCTATGGAAATAACTAAAGTAAACTAGTCGCGCCTAATCTATGTCAGTTAATTGTCTAATCTTTTTAATCACGTATGCTGCAGAACTAAGTCTTTTCGCTAACCCTTCAATATGGGGGCCACAAACATGTTCCTAGAGTATATTTCTACCGAAGAGCGATCTCTCTCTATTAATAATGCTTACGTTAAAATGTTTCGACGTAACTATACAACGAAATGAAAACCGCTGATTGAAAAATATGAGGAAAGAATATCAGATACAAAGTAATTTTGTGAGTGCAAAGGAAATCTCAAAGCGATGTAATGTGGACATCGCGTGACTCAATGTGGCGTGAGAGTATGTAGCCTGCGGTGGAATACAATCTTATACTAAACGTGTTCATATAACTACAGTACCTTCTATTAGAGATTGACATAAGGTGAATTTTACATTGTATGTCTCATATATGAAAAAACTTCTGTGGGCAATAAAGCAGTATATGATGATCGAACTTCAATTCATATATTTTAAGAAATAACCGCAACCTTTCTGAACTAATTGAAAGGTAAATTATTACAGCTATAGTATTGAGGTGGAAATCTAATTAGCAGTTAATGAAGCAGTCATCAGTGAGCAAATCACAAGGATATTGTCACGTAATTTATAACTTATTATGATGAAACTTAGTGCTGGTTCTAATTACCTTGCTCTCCGGAAAAATGAACTTTGCAAATTTTCTGTTCAGATGTAAATGAATCGGAACGCTTAACTTTTGTATTTTATTAAATTGAAAGCTCTTTGTTTGAACTGGATACAGTCAAGATTCTCTCTCATCAACTTTTTCGATTAAGTGAACAATTAATCTGCTATTTATGTAAAGCAATAACAAAAGTAAATATTGTTTCGATGCAGATTTTTCGACACATCATCTAAATTCGATATTATTATTGCAAACTTTTTAGTAACAACATAATTTTTTTTCATGATTTTTTTATGAAAATATTGGACGAAACGAGCAGGACGTTGATTGTAATTGAGCAGCTGATGGTAATTGATACACCCTGTCCATTACAATGCAGTGCCACTCAGGATTCTTGAAAAACCCCAAAAATTCTGAGTGGCACTACAACTGCGCTCGTCACCTTTAGACATAAGATGTTAAGTCTCATTTGCCCAGTAATTTCACTAGCTACGGCGCCCCTCAGACCAAAAACAGTAATGCTTACACATTACTGCTTAACGGCAGAAATAGGCAGCATTGTGGTATAGGCACCCGTAATCTAGCCGGCATCCTGTGAAAAGGAGCCTCCCACTGGTAAAAATTATTATATTAAATTAATTAGGCGGCGTCTTATTTTTAAATATTTTCTCATACGTTTGCTTTTATTAATTATGTATTACCACAGTTTAAAAAAGAATTAATATGCCTTCGAATGTCTGTTTCAAAAGGTTTTCCCAATGAGTATTGATCGTGTTACTCATCGTCTAGACTCTAGACCTACGACTTAATACATTTATAAAGAATGAGTAAGGGTTACGAAGACAGTTACAATTTAAGCAACTTTAATGTAAAATAATCCGATCCTGAGTTATATATTATCTTCTTTTTTCCACATCCATTTAACACCCTGTCCCATTGTTTTGATTTAATAATAACCTGGAAAATTATGTGTATTGGCGGGAAATGATCGAAGTTTCTAACAACGGGTACTAAATTGCAATTCAAAATAGAAAAAGTTGAAGTGTTTAAGTTAAAATTATATTTATGGCCAGGCAAGTAATCCTACTATCCTACTAATATTATAAATACGAAAATTTATGAGTATGTTTGTTCCTTCTTCACGCAAAAACTACTGAATGGATTTCAATGAAACCTTACAACAATATAGCTTACACATCAGAATAGCACATACGCTATAATTTATAAATTTTTAGTGTGAATTATCCAAGAATATGAATCCAGAAATAGGCGCCGCAGCCGTTGTGGTACCCATAATCATCCGGTGCATAGGTATATATATATTATATTAACCCGAAAAATTAAAAGACTTTGTCATGGTAGTCGGCTTTTAAAAGCAAGTCGGAGAAAAAACTGTAGAACACTAAAAATAATTTATACGGCAAAATAATGCCGGGTCAACTAGCATAAATATAAATGTGACTAAATTACTCTGAGATATTTATACTCTGACTGACCGCGCTTCCTTAGTCAAAAAAAAGCCGACCCAAATGTTCGCTACATAGCCGAGTGTGACAGTTTAGTCTTTAGCTATTCAATACGAACAAAATAATTAATGAGAAAGTTTTACAATGAACATCAATACAACCTGAAAAATCACTAGCTGTTATGTAAAACAACCTATTTTATATTCTACCTATGACACATATCATTTAGCAATATATTTAATTAATCGAATGAAGAATCTTTATGAATACCAGAACAATATTAAAAAAATGGAAGAAATGTTTGTTAACAAGTACCTTAATATTTTCTTGAAATGCATAAATTTAGGATCGTTGGCATTGGTAACTGTAATATAATAGCAATTATTTAAATAGTCCGAGAGGCAGCAGCCTGCAGCAACTACTGATCTATTGCTCTTTATATGAGTAACGGTCTGGCTTACATCCATTCGTTACAGTTCACCCGTACAAAGGAAATATCTCAAAGCAAAAGTTTAAGCTTTTAACTAAAGAAAATGTAAAACGAACTCGCCAGAAATCGTAAAACTTGCCAACTGTGACGAAGCACAATCACAATATATTTATCTTGGAGCGCTGATCGCCAGCAATGTGTTGATATTAACCGGTGTATGGCAATTACCAGATCCAACATGAACAAATTAAAGAAACTTTGGACAAACTGTAGCATAATAAAACCAGCTTGTAAAAGCATTATTAGTATTTTATAATTATTTGTGCCTCGCAGAAATAAAGGAAGAATTGGAAAAGATTCCAATACGTATATTGTATGTTTTTGTGAATAGTTTTTCATTCAACAATTCAATTTTAATTTCAATTCAATTAAACATTTATCTATTAGCCATAATTTTAAGTACAAAAAAAAATTAACGATATTCAATGTAAAGTGAAATCATTGTTTCGTTATACAAAAAAAAGGGTAGAACCTCTCGCCTCCTTATTGCATGCCACCCTTGTGAAAACTTACAATCATTTTCGCGAAATTGCACCCGATATGATCAAAGTATACCTACCCTATGTTTTTATGGCATTACCACACAGAAGTTATAAAATACGTATTAACATTTTAGGATTTCGGAGTTTGAAAATTTTTTGTATAAATTAAGGCACTCATTATAACGGGTTTGCATACAAAGATGCTTAAAAGTACGAGGAATATTATGCATTAGGAATAATAACGTACTATGATAATAATTATATAGGTCTAGTTCATTCATTCATATTTTATTAAATCACTTCCTACAATTTGTACAAAAATATTTTTGGATTGATTTTGTATTTCTAAACGCAATAGCAATAAAGTCCTCGAATGGCGACCACGTACCGGAAGACGAAGTGTTGGTAGGTAGGGTAGTACATTATTTTGATCTATCTCATACGGTTTAGCCGGCCGCGACGTTTGCAATGTAAGCGCAAAAAATGTGTTTATTGACGACGTCATATTCGAAGCCTCTAAAAGTATTAGTGTTTCTCTGCTATATTATGCGTGTATTATACATATAACTTCTTTTGAATCATTTTTTTTACCAAAAATAAACTGCATAAAAATCCTTTGCATACTTTTAGAGATCTAAGCATACATAGGGACAGACAGTGGGAAGCGAGTTTGTTTTATAATATGCAGAATACAATGAAAACAAAATAAACGTCAATCGATTTCAATTCCTGATTAAATGAAGTTAGTAAAAAAGAATATATACAATCAGGGACACAATTCGTAGAATTAAACAGCCGAGTACCGGTTTATCAGCACGTAGTCCACATTTTTGAGTTTACTAAACTAATTGAGTTTACAGACAGATACTGCTGGGTCTGTGCGATACAAATTGATTTTAATAATTGTGTTAGTCTTATCTTGATGAGATGTCGTATCATCGCTCTTGGAAAACTATAGTAACGGACTATTGAGTTTTAAAATATTTAACAATTGCCCATCCCGCGATCACGTGGAAGGCAAAGCTAATTTAGCCTCGAAGAAACTGGTCGTCTTCAAGGAAGTGAGCCACTACTTCAAGCCGGCAAACATTATATCGCTCATGCATGTGGCGCAGCCCCAGCCAATATACGGAGTATTATTCTCATCTCTGGTCTGGTTCACCACAGTTTCAGCTGGAACCATTTGAACGCATGCAACGCAGAGCTGCCTTATAAATCAAGGATCTGTTACTGTGTTAACGGCTCCTTAGCGTTGCGTGTGGACGTCGCTTTGTAGTTTATCTTCTACAGCATTTATCACGGGAAGTGTTCCAAAGAGCTGTTTCACCTGATTCCTGCCGCTGAATTACACCTTCGACGACATGCTTGTGGCATGGCATTAGGATATTATCCCCACAAAATAATTTTAGTTTAGTGACAGTATTTTACTTAATAGTGTCTTAAATGCTTAACTATGTTTAAGCTTAATAATGAACCTCCTTCCGCTGTGTTCCAAGAAAGATATGATGTGGGTTTCTTCATAGACAGTACGTACGTACGCTCGTTTTGTTTCCAATAAAAAACTATCTCATGTTTTTAAGTAAATAAAAATAACAATTACACTATTAGGCATAAATATATTTATTTAGCCGTAGTATTATTTAAGTCATCATTAAAAGCGTACTAAAGTTACAACAGAGAAAATAATACAGCTACATCAATCTAGTGATCATGTTTTAATTGGGTAACGTAATACAATGAAACAGTCAACAAGTGTACTGTTATCCCTGCACTGGGATGTAGAGCTCTACAAACAGGAGTAGTATTGCGAGAACGGTGTTGTTTAATTAATGAAAAATTAGACCACGATGTTACACCAAATTATCTTTACACATATTTAACTTTCTAACTAAACATTTTATATAATGCTCTTTATAAAACTGAGGAAGTATGTTTGTATTTATAATATTATGATATTATTACATTATATTATGTACATATGAATACGTTTATATCTACAATCCTTCCCTTCTTTCTTAAAAGATGTCCTAAAAACCATTACATCATCCAAACGAGTGTTGTAATGAAATTCACTACAACATTATATCATCCGTTTTGATAATAACACTCGGTTGGATGATATAATGGTTACTAGGACTGGCTTTTTTAATGTTAGCAGTAGGCTAACAATTTCAGAATCTTTTATAGAGGATTCATATTATGGGTGTAGATAAAGTCTTGTATGCAACTGTTGATAATTACGTATTAAAACACTCATGTGATACTATTATCATAAAACCACATTCGTGTTTTAAAACCTCTACTGTTGTGTACAGTTACATAAATAACTATTACGAATAAAATTTTGTAATCTGCGTGAAAATTACAAAAACATTCTTAGAAATAACGATAAGGTATTTAAATAAAAACAAATGATAAAGATTAGTTATAATTATTAGTTTTAAACTAATTTGGCATTAAACTCGAGTGTCGGTTTATGAAACCGAACCGAAGGCGAGAGTTTTGAAGTGAAAATTCTTTAGGCGCATGAGGGTAATTTTTTTACAAATGAAACGGAAACGGAAGCGTCACGGAAATTTGAGACGTTTTTGTTCAAGAAGAGGAGGAGGTTTTTGTTCATGGCAGAGAGCGATTGACACCGATTGATGAAGAGTATTTCTTACTCTCGGGCTTCCCTACTAGCCTTGTATCATGCAGGTTTTTTTTTAAATCGAAGATGGCTGCCGCGCAAATTTATGATTTTAACAATATGGATATCCTATCCGAGGCTCTAGAGGGTGAAGATAACGAATTTCAGATCATTTTATAAATCCAAGATAGCCGCAGCGAAAAATTATGATTTCAACAATATGGCTATTGTATCTGAGGTTTTCGAGGGTGCAGAGAACGAATTTGGGATCATTTTTGAAATCCAAGATGGCCGCCGCGCAAATTTATGATTTCTACAAAATGGATATCGAATCCGAAGTTCTCGAGGGTGCAGAGAACGAATTTGGGATAATTTTTTTAAATCCAGTGTCTATATGTGCCAATAAAGTGTCACGAAAATGTGGGACGTTTTTATCCAAGGAGAGGGAGAGTAGTAAGTAGAACAACTTCCCTACTAGAGTTATATCGTACAGGTTCAGCGCGCGGCCGCGAAAACGTAGAACATCTTCCCCACTAGCTTTGTATCGTGCAGGCTTAGCGCACGGCCGCGAGTAAGTAGAATAATAATTTCTAAAATTGTCAAAAAACATTTGGTTTAGAGAACAGATTAGGATAATTGATATGAACGACAATTAAAAATTAGTTTTCCATAGAAGTTTCACTTCTGACATCTGTACTTTGTACGCACGCCATTTTTTTTTAATTCAGAGACAATTTAGAGTTGCCCCAACAATTATATTGTTCGATATCTTAC
The DNA here is from genome assembly GCF_905404315.1 of Leptidea sinapis. Classification (NCBI taxonomy): domain Eukaryota; kingdom Metazoa; phylum Arthropoda; class Insecta; order Lepidoptera; family Pieridae; genus Leptidea; species Leptidea sinapis. The sequence goes on along the minus strand of NC_066270.1, from coordinate 12,309,625 downwards.
TTACCTGCAACAATAAGTTTTAATAGCAAAGAAAGTCAGGAAAGGTATGGTAAAGTGTAATAGTTAAAGAACCAGTTGAAGTATTTCCTTTATAAACAGATATATTAGTTTTCCCGCTTCAGTCCGAAGTAGACTGAATTTTTAATTACACAGCTCAAGTTTTCCACTTAACGCCTCCGACTGTACTATCAGAGTAAATATAGTTACGTTTGCAAATATTTCATGTTATTTTACTTGAAGATTACTTACCTACTGGGAATTCGGTGAATTTGCTACTATATTTATTGTTAATAAACGTCATTTTAGGTATGAATTGCGGTATATCTTTAATATAATAGCTGTGAAAAACGACTATTTTTTTAACATGGAGACATTTTGCTGTTGAAATATCGTAACTACGTAAAACGCCGTATCCATATTATATTTCTTTAAGAATAAGGAAAGAAATCAACTTGTTCAAATTTATGCAAATTAAATTAAATGGTTCTACGCGTTTCATTACGCACCGAATGGCAATCGAAAGTTTTAAAAATTTTCTAAAAGATATTTAGTCTCATTTATTATACATTTAGCATTTTTTTTTGGATTTGATAAATTTTTTCATGGTTTCATTTTAGCATTACGCATCATTGTCAGTCTTTGTAGTTCTAATAGCACGTAGCTACTCCGATCTTCAGTGATTTTCATCAGAGGAAGTATTCTTTTTTTGTTTTTTTTTTCTCTTCTCTCTTTATTGCCCTTGTTGTATCCGTTGGTAGTTTCCAACAATGAGCACCACTTCTGTCAGCTTGGATTGCATCTTATAGTTGAGAGTGATCCATTGGCCACGTGCCTCAATTATTGGTTGTTTTATTCAAAACGTGTTTGCAGGCTAGTCACACTAAGTCTCCTTAGTCGGGTGTACTGAACACAGTTGCAATGATCGAGTCGGCCGAGGCCAGGTGATTCGAAATCCTTTCCAAATATCTTTGGATATGAATTTTTATTTCTTCACTTACTGTAGGGAATCCTAGATCTAGGTAGATATGTCTATTGCTTATATACCAAGGTATCTTATAATCATGCTGATTACTTTGTATTGAAAACGCTTCATTATTTTTATGTTTGTTTCAGCCTCTGTGCCAAAGAGCTGCACTCCATGCCGGGTTGAGTATGCCTTTATATACACATAGTTTGCTTAACTTGGAGATAGTCTTGACTGTTTGCCTAGGACCCAGTTCATCTATCTGACTTTAGAGTCCAGCTGTATTCTCTTGGTCCAAATATGCTTCTGCCATGTCAATCTACGGTCTAAGTACAGTCCCAGGTATTTTGCTTCTTCTATCTGTGGGATGATCTTGGCGTTTAGGGTTTTAGGCGCACAGTTTGACCTCCTAAGCGTGAAGTTAACCTGTATAGACTTTTCTGCATTGGTTTTGATTCTCAACTTTTGATACCATTTTGACATGAGTTCAAGATTTTCTTACAGATGGTGACTGGCAATGAATTATTCCTATGGGTTGCTATTATAGCTGTGTCTTCCGTAAATGTTCCCATTACTGTGTTGTCAGTATTGTTGGTAAGTCTGCTGGTGGTGTATTATGATGTGCAGCATAGGTCCAAGCACGGATGCAATGCACAGTGCAAAAACAGCATCATGGACTCTTACTTCAAAGCATCTGTCTGTTACGTAGGATTTCAATAGAAGCTTTGTTTTAAGCTTAAAGAGGAGACCACCGTGCACACACATCTTATCGAATGCTGGACTGATATCCAGAAACGCCGGTATGCAATAACATTTATTTTCTAATGCTCGAAAGATAGTATTCACAGTTCTATGAGCTAGTTCTATTGTCACACGCTCACGGAATCCAAACTGGTGATTAGGGATTACTGGTGTAAGGATGGGTTTTAACCTCGCCAATAGCACTTTATCGAATAGCTGCGACAAAGTTAGCAGTAGACTAATTGGCCTGGCTCTTTCAAGAGACTACCGGTTATAAAATCGTATCCAGGTGATTTTTTAGGCTTTAGAAGTTTCTTATTTCCCGCGGTGAGACACTTTTGATGGGTGGCGACAGGTAGTAACAGGAATCCAAGAATGCCTGAATGTCCTCGTCTGGCATTGAATTTTCAGTAATTCTGTGATTTAGCTGTAAAAATCCGACTAGGGGTGGTCACCAAATAAATTTGCTTTCCTTTGGTCGCTCAGAGGAAGAGTAAGTATTGCCATAGATATCTATCGATAGTACATTATGAGGACATGCCGCTGATTTCGAGTACAAGAAATGCATAAGTCTTGTCATATTCTCCCCGTGGAAATTATATATTACTAGTGGACCCAACAGACGTTGTCCTGTACACATGTTTTAAATTTGAAAAATCGGTCCAGCCGTTAGGAGCAGTTCACTAACATACACATGAGCAGGAGAATTATATTATATGGGCGGAATTGAGAATCTAAACCAATCTCAAATTCACTGAAACAAACAAAAAAGTCATCAAAATCAGTCCAGCCGTTTAGGAGGTATTTTAATTGTGAATCCAAACCATTTTGGAATCCACCTGAAGACACACACCATATCTCAAATTCACTGGAACACACAAAAATATCATCAAAATCGGTCCAGCCATTTACGAGGTAGTTCAATTGTGAATCTAAACCATTCTCGAATCCACTTGAATACGCACAGAAAGTTTCATTAGAATCGGTCCAGCCGTCTAGGAGGAGTTCAGTGACATACACACGCACACAAGAATTATATATATATATATATATATATATATATACATAAGAATAAGATTAGCTGTAAGTGGATTTTAGCAAATCTTGTAATAATAATAGTACATACAAGTTTATATAATATAATTACAATCAATATAAATAGAATAATTAAATAAATAATATTTAAATTAACACTTAATCAGATATTAATACATTCAAATTGAATTGAATATTTAAACACATAATAAATCAAGAAAACATGGATTTCTCTGAAATAGTAAATTAAGAATTCCGATCATGCAAACATTGAATCACGGCCACAATATGTGTAAATTTAGGAAACGTTTTCGGAGCATTATCGTCTTAGGAATTTTCAAATAAAATGGGTTCTAACTTTATTGGGTTCAATTTGATTATGTGTGATCATTGAGTCTTATAAGAATGGTGCTATGTACCTATGTACTGTTTTACATTAGATAATATAATAATTTTGTTTCAATCTGCCTCCTTATAAATAATTTTCATATTAGGAAGTCATTAAATTTCTTTTTTATTCAAACAAAACAAAATATCTTATAACTATAATTCCAATACTATGACTACATAAAATTAAAACTCATTACGTGGAAGCGTACCAAGAATACTGGCAGCATTTCCGTATTGGATAGCTAACCTGATTCGTTGACCGAAATAGCTGCCAGTGCTTAGGTTTCCAGTAGCCTTATTGAGGCGCGAAGACAGTATTTTGAACATTCTCCGCACCTCTGGACCCCATGGGCCAAGTAATTAAATAGTAGATATTTCTGAATGTTATTTAATTCTGTTTTCTATGTGTATGTGTAAAAATTTAATGGGTAAGTGATTTTTTAAAAAATAGGTATTAAAAAGTCACATGTCGTTCGGGAAGCTCCGTAAAATCTTCTCGTCTCAAATACCAGTCTTCAACCAGTGTGTGTTGCCAGTAATTACTTACGGTACGCATACGTTGTCGCTAACTATGGGCTTGATGACAGAGAGGTCACTCAGAGAGAAATGGAGAGGGCTATGCTCGGAGTCTCCCTGCGAGATCGAATAAGAAATGAAGAGATCCATAGGAGAACCAAAATTACCATATATGTATTTATATATTTTATAATATGCGTGCTAAAAATTTTACATTATGCATGTATAATGTATTTTGTAAAATCTGAACGTCATAAACATGTACTTTATAATATTTATGTCACATCAATATGCAAATAAAAACTTTGACCGACATAGCCCTAATGATTGAGAAACTGTAATGGCGGTGGGCAAGGCACATAGCTCGACGGTCAAATAGCCGTTGGGGCAGCAAAGTCCTCAAATGGTGACCACGTACCGGAAGACGAAAAGGTAGATCGATTGAAGATTTGTTCGCGGCTGTGATGTTGACATCTCTACATACATCTCTTGCTAAACCGGCGTAATTCAACGCTAGTAAAGAAGATGTTCTATTTACTTGAGGCCATATACTTCAAGTATGTCGCATCTGGTTTTGCAAGATATTCGGTTACAATCAGGTGTTCTGTACTCTCGTTTCTATCAAATTCTATTTAAAACAATCTATGGAGATAAAATGATATAACAGAACTTTACCTGAGGCTTTCCTTGATTGCACAATTTGCGATAGGATATTATGTTTCCTGTTTTAAATGGAATTTGAAATGGCTTCTAGTTTTTTATGTGCTTTATTATTAACATATTTACTACGAACACTACTTCATATTTTAGCTTGAAATTGAAAACAAATTTCTAGACAGCAGGTCTTGTTTTAGTTTGCGGGATGGATTGTTCTTTTTTATGAGAATAAGTGACATGTCCTTCATTTAATGGTAAGATACCTATTCGTCCTGCCCATTAAAATGCAGTGCCACTCATTCTTGATTGAAATTGAAATTCTGAGCCGCAGTTATGTTCAGAAAATCCCTCTCAGCTTCCCAGTTGTTTTCAGCTATTACGCCCTTCAGACCGAAATAATGTGCAAGAATTACGGTGTAGTTCTTGTAAAATTTTTAAATAAATAACTTATTGCTTAGATTTTAAAGAACGACATCTTAACTCAATTTCCTAATATGCAAATATGGGGTTGTGCAGGTTATCAACTGTAAAAAAGATCTTGTAGATGAAGCCACAACCTGAGACTTGAACAAGACATATCAAGATTTATAAACGGTAAGTCACTCGAAAGGTTGGCTCAGTAGAAGAACGCTCGCAGGGAACGCAAGAGGTCGTGGATTTGAGTCCCGCATCGTTCTTAAATTTTGTTTTCAAATTTTATTTGTGTAATTTTTCCAGAACTGCATAATTCTAGGCTACTGGACAGAACCCATAGCCGTTATTTACTAAGTACTTGCTACCGAAGTATAATATTAAACAAAAATTATAGGTTAACTTTTTTTTGTACTAGACGGGGCAAACGGGCAATAGGCTCAAATGATGTAATGTGTAAAACCAACCCATAGAAATCCGTAATATCAAAAGTCAAGAAATACCGGTCGTCAATTCGGAGCAAGCCTTAATGAATGATGCTTTTTTATGGAAAAGGAGGACAAACGAGCCTACGGGTCACCTGGTGTTAAGTGATCACCGCCGCCTACATTCTTTGCATTGCCTGACTTTAAGGAAGGTGTACGCCCTATTTTCGAAGGTACATATGTCGTATCGTCCCGGAAACACCGTACAACGAAGCTCAAGCTGAAATGCTCACATAATGCCTCTATTTATTTACGGTATGTGTGGATTGATGCATCTACCATACTCAATAACTCTTGTGTTTATAAGTATTAATTTACTTTTTTTTTCTTTTTTTTGACTTACTCATGTAAGCCTTTCAGTTTTTGACTTTTGAGTATTTTTGTTGCGTCACTTTGCATATATTGTAATTGAAATGATTTGTAAAACAACTAAAATGTAAATCTTGACTTAAAATATATAATATATAAAATAGCTCAACCCTTTACGAAGTAGCGGTAAATTCAATAAGAAACAATTTATATATTTTTTTTGACATTCATAAGTGTCATTTTTGTGACCTACATGAATAAAGTGTTTTTGAATTTGAATTTGAATTTGAATCCAGAGCTTTGTAGTACGTGAAGAAAGCTCCTTGAAAAGCCACACATAAGGTGGTGGGGATGATATCCTAATTTGGGACATGTTTAATGCTAATAGAATTAATTAATTTAATTTAATTTTAATGCTATGCTCTAAGCATGAAGATCTGACGTTGAGGAAAAGTACAACTGATGATTCTACAGATTGGCAGATAAAAGCAAATTTCTTGGAATACGCGCGGTTGTGAATGACACACATCGACTTGATGCGGGCGAAATAGGCTATTCGTGGATGTTTGTTTTAAATATATTCTAAAATGATGGTAAAGATTCGATAGTCAAATGGTATTTTTAATTCCTCAGAATAATTGCACTGTATGCTAAGAAAAATTGTTTTAAATTGAAACTTTTGATAGTCGCGCCAAAAAGGAAACCGCCATGAAGCCGTGACGTCATAATAACATAAAGTAAGATACTCAAATGTCAAATGCAATTATTGATTTTTCTAAAAATTTCTTTACACAGTCCGTATCGTCCGTGTATTGCTAAAGTCTAATTGTTTCTGCTATAGTGACGTCACAAAATGGTGGTCGGCGTTTTTGATCACGTGACATACAGATAATAAAATAATACTCAAATTTTTATAACATATTAGTATTGAATTCGTGTTATGGTAAAAACACTATAATTAAAATACTGTTATCATTTTATTTTGATACATGAAACTGACCTATTATGCGTTTTCACGTAATGTTAAACCTTATCAACTCTTTCGCAGATGCACATACATACCACATCTCTACGCAACGCAGAACAATCCGATCAGCTATGACTTGATTAGTAGGCTCCCCACAAGATGGACCGACGATCTAATCAAGATCGCCCGAACACATTAGACGAGGGCAGCGCAGGACCGATCGTCGTGGAAATCTATAGGGGAGGCCTTTGTCCAGCAGTCGACGTCTTCCGGCTGATGATGATAATGATGATGGCTTGATTGGGTTGATTGAAGTTTAATTTTGTCTCGGCTTCAAGTGTTATTTGATGTTAATTTCATCTAGAAACAGCCACGCGTGCTAAAGGAATTGTTATTCTTTTTGAAGCACTGAATATTAAATGTAATGTGAAAATGTCATTGACTGTGAATATAATAATAAATAAAAAAGAATTGGGCCACATTTTTGTGTTATTTGTTGGAGTTAATTCCCAACGCTCTACAATTGTTTTCTGTTGTATCTCTACGGGTTCAAAAGTTTGTATCTCGGCAAAGTGAGTGCTACATTGTGCCTTATTGATTGATGTTGCCCAAGTGAAAACCCAGTTTATTATTTGTAGAAGGTTAGCTGGATTTAACGTAGCTTTGTTTTTTTTAATAATACTACTCTACTTACTATGTTTTTTGTTTATGTGAACGTTACAACTAATATTTGTTCGTATGTAGGTATTTAAATAATTTCTACTAAGCTTAGAAAAAACGACTACAATCATAATGTTATAGTGGAAATAAAAATGGAGACTGTTTGTTTTTGTAATATTTATTGAAATCTGTTTAATACATTTCATTTTCAACACAAATTCTTCATATATCATCATCCTAAAGAGGCCATAAGGACTAATCTTGTGTGATCTGCAATTACACATCTAATGGAACTCCTCTACCTTTATCATGGTATAGCATAGGGTCTCCTGTTTCTGGAATTAAACCACTAGTATGGGTTCATTTTGCGTGCAGTGTGGGCCAGTATTACTCCATGTGAGCCTAGCTCCTTCCAGAAGTTCAGAACATTCCTGGTGTGTTCTTCAGACTTCTTGGAGCGACCTCGTATTAATTAAGGTTTTCTTCACCACATGCAGCACCCGTTCACGATGTGGTGCATGGACCAGCAATCATTCCCTTTGTACACATTTGAGGGAGGGAAATGACTCGGCACACGACGGCGCCGCATGCAATGACATTTTATCGGATGTCTTGCTCGAGGTATTTGAAAATGAAACTAGTAGTAGTGACTTTATTCAAGCTTAGTCCAGACTCAAAGAATGGATACCGACAAATACTATTCTTATATCTGGAGGATGAAGGAGGAGGAATGATCAAGTATCTCTCCTGATGGGAAGTGAGAACTGCCGCCCATGAATTTCTGTGATACAAGAGAGTAAAAGATTATGTTTAAAATGTAGGGTTCATAAGTATAATATAATCATACTAGGCATTGCCTGTACTCTGTCTGCCACACAACGATATGATTGGTTGGAGGAAAACGCATAAACCTTGTAATAACTATCTTTGGCTATACTATAAAAAGGACTTCTCTGACCTTGCACCTACAGATTTCTAGCTGTTTCGATCTCTGCAAAATAGTTTTTCCAGTGTCAGTTTAACATCATGAGAGGAAAACTACATGTAATATTTTTTTCATCAGAAGTCCTTAAATTTCCACAGTAATGCGATCATTTCAACTACCTGTAAGATAGCAAAAAGTTATCAAACAAAATATTTATATACCTACTATAATCAAGTGTAATTAAAACTGAAAAAAGGCTTGAATTTTCATATATAATACAAAGAAAATGTTTCGACACGTATCTAGACCTACCAACCTATATTTAGACATCCAATTTACTCGGAAACAAAAATTTATGATCATCATACCAACGTTTGCAACTATCGAACCCGGCATCCTTATTGCAGTAATTAGGATACAATTCATAAATCAACTATTCTAGAATCGATGCTGTGTCGCACATATCGATATTATGTATAGTGTGGAAAAAAGTTTGTGTTTCCATTTTACTTTCTTGTACGAAAATGAATAATATTTTTATTTTTTTAAACGTCTAATTAATGTCTTTTATTAAATTACATAGGTGCATTGCTTTGGACCGAGCTAAGGGCCCAGTAGAATCAAGCGGAGATAGGTTACCTCTCTCGCACAAGATCACCACAGATTTAATTCGGAATTAGAAGCATTTTTAATTCATTACAATCATCATACAATTTTCTTTACAAAACTAATAAAACTATGTCATGTTAAATAAATAGTATTGGTGTACAAATAATAAATTTTCGTATAATTTTTACCAAGATTGAATGAACAGCATGGCTCCAACTGTAAAAGGTGATTTTTTTCGCACAGTCTATAAAAATAGAAACAGAGGCAGAGGGCTATGCTCGGAGTTTCTCTGCGAGATCGAATCAGAAATGAAGAGATCCGTCGGAGAACCAAAGTTACCGAGATAGTCCAAATGATTGCGAAACTGAAGTGGCAGTGGGCAGGGCAATTAGTTCGACGGACAGATGGCCGTTGGGGCCGTAAAGTCTTCAAATGGCGACCACGTGCCCGAAGACGCAGTGTTGGTAAGCCCCCAACAAGATGGACTGACGATCTGGTCAAGATCGCCGAAAACGCTGGATAAGGGCAGCGCAGGACCGAACGACTTGTAAATATTTGGGGGAGGCCTTTGTCCAGCAGTGGACGTTTACCTTCTGATAATGATGATGGCTTGATTGGGTTGATTGAAGTTTGACTTTGTCTCGGCTTCAAGAGTTATTTGTTGTTAATTTCATCTTGAAACATCCACGTGTGCTAAAGGAATTGTTTATCTTTTTGAAGTACTGAATATTAAATACTAGATACTACTACCGCTTCTGAAACAAATGGTGGTCTGAGAGAGAAGAAGCGGCGCAAAAAACTCTCCCAACATTCTTTATTTGCGCTCTTTTAGTAAACATTATACAATATTGTAGTGCTATTGCAATTGCTATAAAATAATCATAATCTAGTCCCAGGCTCTCCAATCAGTTAGATATGTAGCTGGAGTAATAGGATTTACGACAGAGCCATTTTTTAATAACACATTTAAATTTATTTATAGATAATGCCTAAACAGTGGCTTAGACTTTTTTATAAAAGTGTATATATTTACCCTTAAAATTAGTTACAAGCAATCCCTTTTTTTCAAGTGTTATAAAAATGAAAATCACAATTGATAGCAAAAACGATTTTTGTGAACGTATATTAAATTTTCATAAATGTACTGACAATGTAGAGTCATAATATTTATTTCTTTAAATTTTTCTTTGAGAGACTGTCTATAACCAGCTTGGTTATGGACAGCTATATATTATATAAACCGTCGAGAAATGGTTTCAACTATGCGCTATGTTGGCGATTTCTTGGGATAGCAGCCTTAATTAATACACGCTTTCAATCTATTACATCTGTTGGAATTCGGATCCAAGATATAAAAAACGAGTATATAGAAAAAAACAGCGAGAAGCTTTATGTCACTTGTATTGAAATTGATGTAGACATTATACCGTATTTAATACGCTAAGAAAAATGAAATATTATATTTTGCTGTTGTTGATGCTGTTGCTATAATTATTGTATGATATTAATATAATAAATAACATCAGTTAAGTAATAAGAAATAATCTTTTTTTTTATGAAATAAGGACGAGCAGGACGTTCAGCTGATGGTAATTGATGCGCCCTGCTCATAAGAATGCAGTGCCGCTCAGGATTCTTGAAAAACCCCAACAATTCTGAGCGGCAGTACAACTGCGCACGTCACCTTGAAACATAAGATGTTAAGGCTCATTTGCCCAGTAATTTCACTAGCTACGGTGCCCTTCAGACCGAAACACAGTAATGCTTACACATTACCGTTTCACGGCAGAAATAGGCACCGTTGTGGTAGCCACAATCTAGCCAGCATTCTGTGCAAAGGAGCCTCCCACTGGTGACATCTGACGTAGTATTAGTATATGAATGGATAAAGATGGTGAAGTACAATATTAAACTAATCTTGAATTCATACTAAGTTTTCTTTTAAATGTAATGGGTTAGATATTTTGAAGCATGATTTGCTTGTATTTCTTTGTCTTATTTATTTGAATGAATATAATATTATAATAAAAAAAAATAAGATTGGTTTTCTTCATATAATCTTGTGTTGAAGAAAAATAAGAAGTTAGCGATTTACATAGATAAAAATAATCATAATAGTATAGCAATCACAACGATTGGCAAGATATTAAAATGATGTATAGCAGTAAATCAAGAATCTAGAGTTTTGTTCTAAAGAGTAGAAGGAACAACAAAGTTTATAATAAATGAGAAGGGATCCAATCAGGACACTAATTTACAATCGTGTGTTACAAAGCCGCAGTCACACACGGACAAACAAACCACTTGAACCGTGTAATTAGTGTGATCTGTCTATCTTACTATGAACTACTAACAATGTGTAACAATCTCAATGTATGGCTACTTTGAAAGGCAATAAAAAAAAAGAAAAAGTATTTAATAATTATCCTCTTTAATCATCTCTTGTTCTCAAAAAATGTACGCGTAATTACATCCAACGATCTTATTTAGTTTAAGAAAACTTTATAAATAATACGAAAGTATAATTAGATTTGTGAATACCAAATTTATAAATAAAATTTGAAAAACAAAATTTTATGAACGTTGCGGGACTCGAACCCACGACCTCCGGTGTTCCGTGCCGGTGCTCTAACCAACTGAGCTAACCGTTCGAGTGACGTATCGGTATAAAATCTTGTATGCTTTGTTCAACTCTCTGGTTGTGGCTTCATCTACAGGATCTACTTTACAGTTGATAACCTGCTCAACCCCAATATATGCATATTAGGAAATTGATTTGAGATGTCACTCTTGTGAATCTAAACAATTTGTTATGGTTTTAAAGTGATAAACCTCATTTCTAGGATTAATACTAAGTAATTAATACCAAATTACTAATTCTGTACATTTTTTTTTAAATTTGCTTTTGAAGTTGTAAAGGTTGGCAGACAGGCTTGGGACACCAATTATGTTATGATTACGAGAGTATTCCAATTTCCTATTTGGCAAAAACAATTATAGAAAATTTCATAACCACTGAGTTATTTTAATTAAGTAAGAAAATATATAAAACATAAAAAGTATAATATTCTTAATTTAATTGTAATCTTCTTCTGTAGCCAGAATTATTCTGTAGAGACTGTTCAGTATCTATAAATAGTCTCACTGAAGCTACTATAATATTCAAAGCAAAGAGAATCAAAAATAGGTACGTTCCGTTTAATATGTCTGGCGAATAAAAGTGGATAATCTGTTTAACGTTCGGTGAATTTAAGATGGAGACCTGTCCGAACTCCGGAAGGCCTTTTGTTGAGATCAAAGCCATTTTACAGCTACGTTAATTGATCTTTTCATTTTTAATGCGGCTCTCGACTCTTATTCTAATTTAATTTTGTTTTTAATTAATGTGTCTGGAATAAAGTTTAAAAACAAATTATTTATAAGGCATGTATATTATTTATAAATTATGGGTACCACAACTGCGCCTATTTCTGCCGTGAACCAGAATGTGTTATGTGTAAGCATTACTGTGTTTTGGTCTGAAGGGCACCGTCTAGTGAAATTACTGGGCAAATGAAACTTGACAGAACCTATCAATCATCTGGCTGCGTGTAGACTGCGATGACCAGAGTATGACCGGCTCCTCGAACATATCCAAATGGCTACAGATTCCGTGTTAGAGCAGATCCCCACTGCAGAGATCGTGTTTCTTGGCAATTTTAACGCCCACCACGCAGAATGGCTAGGCTCACGTACCACCGATCATGCAGGGAGATCTGTTCACGACTTCGCCTTAGCATATGGTCTGACGCAACTGGTTATTGTGCCAACGCAAATTCCAGATGTGCAAGATCATACACCTTCACTGTTGGACCTTCTGTTGACCTCACATCCGGACGGCTACCTAGTTTTCGTTGACCCTCCTCTGGGATCGTCCGACCACTGCCTGATCCGGAGCACCGTGCCGATCACGCGCCTAACACGGCCCCGCTTCTTAGGCTGTCGCCGCGTGTGGCACTATCATGTGGTCAGCAGAGTAGGCCGAGATGCGGTGCTTTTTTGCATCCTACCCGTGGAGGCAGATCTATTTTTTGCTGGGAGATCCAGATGCCGCTGCTGACGCTGTTGCTGATGTGGTACTGCAAGGTATAGAACTCTTCATTCCATCCTCCTCAGTGCCTATCGGTGGCAGGTCCCAACCATGGTTTAACCGCTCCTGCAAAATGGTCTCATGACGAAAGCAGGAGTGCTATCAGGCTTGGGTCAATGCGGAGGTATCTAAGGATGTGAATTCCAGCGAACTTAAAAAACACTTCAATCATGCCTCCAGGTCCTTCAAAAGAGTTATTACTGACGCGAAGTCGAAGCACATTGGCAGAATTGGCGAGAGACTTGCACGCCTTCCCTCGGGAACTCGTGCGTTCTGGTTGCTCGCTAAGGCTGTCCAAGGAAACTTCTGCCCGCCAGCCATTCCGCTACTAAACAGGAATGATGACTCGCTGGCCCATGACGCGAAAGAGAAAGCTGATCTCCTGGGCTCCCTCTTCGCGTCCAACTTGACTCTGGATGACCACCGCATATTCCGCGGTTCATACATGCCGGAGGTAAAAATCCGGCATGGCGCCGTGGTTAAGGCGCTTCTCATCTTGGACATTCACAAATCGAGCGGGCCCGATGGCATTCCCCCGATAGTGCTGCGGACATGTGCTCCGGAACTGGCACCGGTCCTTACCCGTCTTTTCCGGCTCTCTTACTCATCAGGCGTAGTCTCGAAATTATGGAAGGCGGCTTTAGTGCACCCGATCCCTGAGAAAGGTGTACGCTCAGATCCATCCAACTAGCGCCCCATTGCCATTACCTCCATTTTCTCCAAAGTTATGGAGTCGATCATCAACCGCCAGCTCTTGGGATATGTAGAGGGGCACCAGCTGATCAGCGACTGCCAGTACGGTTTCCGTCAGGGTCGCTTAGCTGGTGATCTTCTTGCATACCTCACCCATAATGGGTTGAGTCGAAGGGAGACATAGCGAAGGCCTTCGATCGGGTGTGAAACTGCCGTCCTACGGGCTTCCCGAGAAGTTGTGCAAATGGGTTTGCAAATGGGGTGCAGCTTTTTGGCTGATCGGAGCATCAAGGTTGTTATCAACGGTGCATGCTACGACTTAAAACCCATAAACGCTGGTGTCCCGCAAGGCTGCGTGCTATCCCCTACGCTCTTTCTTCTGCATATCAATGATATGCTGCAAATCAGCAATATTCATTGCTATGCGGACGACAGCACAGGGTATGCTTCCTATACCAGCCGTGCCAACATGTCCCGGGATAGCGTCGACGAGAACCGGAACAAACTTTTGTCTGAAATCGAGACTATGCTTTGCAAAGTCTCGGAATGGGTCCGACAAAATTTAGTCCAATTCAACCCCAAGAAGACACAAGTTTGTGCGTTCACCACTAAAAAGTCTCCCTTTGTCATATCCCCTCGATTCGAGACCACTCTTCCAACTGCCACAGCCTGTATTGACATACTTGGCGACGATATATCGAGCGACGTTCAGTTCCATGGTCACTTGGAAGAGAAGGCCAAACTGGCCTCAAAAAAGCTTGGTGTACTCAGTAAGGCGAGACAGTACTTCACTAAAAGCCACCGCCTGCAACTTTATAAGGCGTAAATTCGGCCTCACATGGAGTACTGTTCTCACCTCTGGGCGGGTGCTCCCCAGTAACAGCTTCTTCCATTTGACCGCATACAACGAAGAGCGGCTCGAATCATCGACGATCAAGTCATCTCCGATCGGCTTGATTATCTAGCATTGCGTAGAGACGTGGGTTCTCTCTGCATCTTCTACCGCATTTATCACGGGGAGTGCTCAGAGGAGCTGTTTGGGTTGATTCCAGCGACCGAATTCCACCACCAGACATTACGTGCAAAGTATCATCCGCATCACGTAGACGTCTGGCATTCCACAACCGCGCGTTACGTTTGAAATTTCTTGCCTCGTACAGCCACTTTGTGGAATAAAGTACCGGTAGCGGTCTTCCCGAACAGATATGACTTAGGGACCTTCAAGAAAAAAACATGCTCTCACCTTAAAGGCCGGCAACGTCTTGACACACCTGTTGTTGCGGATGTCCATGGGCGGTTGCCTCACCTCTCACCACCACCCCGTGAGGCTCTTGCCCGTTTGCCCCATCTCATATTAAAAAAAAATCTTATATATCAAGGTGACGAGTGCAAGTGTAGTGCCGCTCGGAACTTTTGGGTTTTTCAAGAATCCTAAGCGGCACTGTATTGTAATGGACAGGGCGTATCAATTACCATCAGCTGAACGTCCTGCTCGTCTCGTCCCTTATTTTCATAAAAAAAAATGAACAGTTACAAGACACGATCTAGTGCTCTTTGCCTGATTTAGTCTTTTTGTATTTATGCAAATTTGTTAAAAATAATCTACACAATTACACAATGAAAGAAAATAAGCCCCGTCGATTTCCCGAAAGATATATAAATAAATTAAACCTCCCACAATCAAATTTAGTACTACATACATCGAGTCCTTATGTAATGTCTATAAAAATATTTAATAATCTATTATAATAATAAATAAATATATAATAATGCTACTATGCCGTAAATGATTTTCTAAACGAGCCAAACTAAAATAAATAAAAATATGGGTTTCCCTACTACGGTCTGCTGTTCAGACCAAATTGCGACACCCAAACTGGGTATCCATAATATACTGCTTTGTATAATAACTATAGTATTAACTGCAAATCTTATATTTAAGGACTATATTTGTGGAATTGCAATAAATTGAAATTAATTTCAGATGGGATATTTAAAGCAAGTATTGAAATTCGTAATGGAACAACCTCAAAATATTTTAGGAATTTTTATTAAAGTTTTTACTTTCAATGGTCCGGCATCACTAGCCTAGAACAAATACAATCGTTATATAACATATCGCTCGTACTATATTTATTACATCAAAATTGACGCGGACGCCGAATCTATTTACAGTAGACATATGAGATGAATTATTTAATGGCTTCATAATTTTAGCTCCAAAATTTAACTGGTTTGACAGGACATTGGTCTTACGTGGATTCTTGTTTAATATTTAGTTTTGTTTAGTGTGTAATTAGCATTATGGTTATGGTTTGTAAAGTGGCTTTGGTACAGTTCAGTTCAGCCCTGTTTCACTGCGACCAATGTGATCTATTGTAATAGCCACTGTTAACTATAGCTCACTGCTAAGATGGATTCTATTCATTTAATTATATCTTTTGCAGTGAGCTGACGTATCTCAAGTCGTTGAAGAATTGAACTTCCCAAAGAGATGCTACGTTCACGCATTACAAGACAATTAGAAAGAATGTGTTACGGGGTTTCATCTGCACTATTACAGATTCTACATGCTCTGCAATCTCTAAGACCTAAGATTGAGAGGTGATTGTTTAATATGCAGTGCCCCGTTAGTGTTCTGGTTACAATGCGCCCTTCTTGTTGAAGGCTTGGATTAGGGATTTGGAATGGGTTAAGCAACACTCCGGGTTGGGACACCATTGAAGGGTTAAGGGCGACATTGAGTGCTTTTAGCATCAATTATTGCAAGTTCGTCAGCGTATTCATTGCCTTCGATCCCTGCATGTCCTGGAACCCATCGAAGTGTAACTCTATGATTTAACTCTATTAATTCTCCCAGAGTATTCTGTATAGTCCGGCAGTTGTCTACAAGCTTTGATACTGTTCTGTTGTAGTCTATAGCCGACAGATATAAATACACTTGACGTATCCTTTATTTAGGATGGTTTCCGCACATTCTAATAAGGCATATACCTCCGACTGGATTACGGCGGCAAGATTTCTCAAGTTGACAGATTTGTCAAATTTGGAGCACTCTCCGAAGATTCCAAAGCCAACGTCAGATCCCAACTTGGATCCATCAGTATACCATTTAAGGCTCCCTTTTTTACAAGTAATTCAATTTTTTAACCATGTGGGGAATTTAATTCTAAAGTTGCTGATGAAGTCAAATTTCAGCAGCATGGCGTCACTCACCTTCTCAGTAAGGATTGCTCAAATAGCCGCAACGATTTTGAAAGCCAGTTATTAGCAGTAGCATAAAGTATCACTTATTAACAGGTCTCAGATAATTCAATAAATTAGTATAACTTTACTAAAAATTAATTGTAAATTTAATAGTTTTAAATTTAAATCTGCAATACCTGTGTTAGTAAAATAATAAAAAAATAAAAAATTTCGTTTCTTTCAAATTTACTTATACTTTTCATTATACACAATTATGTAGTGGCTGAGACTTCTCGGTATGTTATCTTATGACACATTGTTTGTGACAAAGAGCTTGTAACTCCGCACGTTAGGTAAGTAACAACACTTAAATCACAAATTGAAATATGATTTAAATAAATTAAACTTAAAAATAAATTTAAATAAATAAAAAGAAGTAATAAATACAATTCTAAACAACACGATCAGGCCTAGCATAAGTACAGGGTGATAAAAACGTATCTAAAGACGCATTCTAAATTTTGAAGCTAATTCAGTTTTCAAAGTCAGCTAAGTCATCGTTTAAAGATCACAGAAATGAAGACATTTGGAACAAGTGTTACAAATTGTGAATTTATTTGCATAATTCCCCAAATCCTTTGTCCGTAGGTTTATATTTGAATAAACTGTAGTGCGTCTAAAGAACATTATTTTGTCGACTTAGTAATAATTAATGCCGACATAATAAGACTTACTAAGTTTTTATTAGCTGACTTGAAAAAAGGAGGAGGTTCTCAATTCGACGGTATTTATTTATGTTTGTCATCTCAGAACTATCGACTGGGTGATTCGAGTTTGATGATTTTATTTTATTTGAAAGCCGGTGCTTCCCGTGGGACCACATTTCAGTCAGTTTCATTCCAGTTCTGACAATGGCATCCATGAGAAAAACATATAAGTTTTGAAGAATACGCAATTATCTTTTTAACATTTTAGTGCATATTATAATGATTTGGAATAGTTGTTTTTCAAGTCGGTTGATTTTTGTTTCATACATATCGACTCCACACTAATATGACTTATGGTCAAACATTTAAATTGTAGTCACTCTTAGTTGGCATGTAACATCTTTTCTCTCGGTTGCTGAATATTTTTTTGGGTTTGATTTCGTGAAAAGTGACGGAAATGTGTAACAGGAAACCGAGGAAGATACATGACTTATAAGAATAAATATTTCAGTGTAGATCTTATTCATACTTAAAAGTTAATTATTCGTGTCGCTCACAGTAAGTTACATGGAGTTATCATATTAAATATTTTAGTGTGGATCTTTTTCATACTTAAATGTTAATTAATTATTGATGTCGCTGTCTAAAAACATTTTAAAATGAGACTTTAAGAGTTTCCTTGATGAAAAAAAGTAAGTTATTCATTAGTTACACGGGCAATTTTGTGTTTCTCTAATATTTTTAATTCTTGAAAATTTTCCAATCTATCTAATCGAATTAAATAAATTATCAAATTGTCATGATTTTGTGAATTGAGAGATGGGTAAATCCAGAGCAGAATATATAATAACATGTTAGATGTTACACATCCAATTATGTGACTAATAACAGGCTCGTTTAGATTATTTTTTATGATTTGGGTGGCGTAACCATTTTTTCATTTTTTTTTTGTGGATAAAAGGAACATTCCCCTCCAACATCGTGAAAATTTCTCAACAATTTTCTCCTATGCTCGTCCATGCTGCAGATACTTATAAATAAGCTTTTAATATAGGTACTGCTCAGAGAAAATACATAGTAAAAAGTGTTCATTATTAAAATCACCTCACAAAATAAACAACAAACACAACTATGAAAAAGTTACCCGAGCCAGCTATAAACTGTAAAGAAAACTTGTTTATTGTTAGTTTACAACACTGTGACCCACAGTATCAGGATACAGCTTGGTACAGTTTTACTTTATTGATAATATTAAAGGGAAAAAGTTCATTCAAAGAAGTAGATAACAGCACCTTTATTAATTTAGACTTTTATGAATTATAAAATAATGATTTTAGCGTTAGTTTTGAAATACACGTTGAGAGCTCTTGCTGACGTGTGATTTTAGAGTCGATGAAAAGTTTTTCTTAAAAAGTATTTATTTCGTTTTCAAAAATTATAATGTAGTAATAACCTTTGGTAACGGGTGAAACAACTGTCGTTCAGTAAGTATCATTATTACCACTCTCAACCGATGGCCGATTCTTATCACATATCTAATTCAGACAAGACGTCAATACACTACAAATAATATTTTATCTTGTGAACATATCGAATTGGGTAAAAACGAGTTATAGTTTCGAACCAAAGTGTGGTATGATCTTCTTTAAGCGGTACAAACATATTGTTACGACGTGGGTATCAGCATAAAAAGTAGTGGGTATATCTGAAATCTGACAAAGCTCCTGTTATTCCTCTGATGTTACACGAGTGATCACTTGTCATTAGCTGACAATATTAAAATAAATTACTAATAAAAACATATAGAACTGTTTTATTTATTGAACATAATTCCAAAAGCTCAATAATTGTATAAAGTTGTATCTCTACGGGTTCTAAAGTTGTGTTAAACTGTCTATTACAAATATGACTAAGTGAACGATGATGCCCAAGTGAGATGCTCGAGGCTGTAACTCAATATATTATTTATATAAAATACTCCTGGAAATATTTTTAATCAATGTGCGAGGGCGGCTAACGTGACATATTTTTCATACAAACGTTCGTACATGATTATGGTGATTTCTATGCAATTTAACACATATTTCTTAAAAAAAACTATATGATAGGAATCTTTTCCATTATAATATCTAGATTTCTATGGAAGCAGAAAATACAAAATTTAATAAACAACAATAAACACTGAACAACGATTAATTCTCGAGGAAACGCAGATTTAATACAGGTGATATAAGAAGGTTAGAAGCTGGATAAAAATTAAAGATCTTAAATATATTGAATTCTTAGTTTCACTTGAAGTTATTTTGTTTCACTAGAGTATACAGATGGATAAATTTTACCCTATTGAATACAGATATGCTTAGTTGAGTTTCACACACGTTAAATTGAAAAAGTGCACAAACTTACAGAATTCAATTTGTTGGCTGGAATTACCAACTAAGTTGTGTTACAGACTGTTTATAGATTTGAGACGAGATACTAATGATTCAGTCACTACAGAAATCTCACATACAACTAAGTCCAAGTAACTGCAGGTGTTATCTTGTCTAACTTTTATAATATTGCTTAGCTTTCTCTAAATGAAGTTTGTAATAACTTACTAAAGTTTAAGTAAATAGTATTTATTGATTTATTTTTTGCTGACTTAACATTTTTTGTTCTGTTGAAATATAAAAGGATGTGTATTACGAATTTGTTAAAGGCCTAAGGAAATGCGTTAATAAACAAGTTAAAATGAAATATAAGTTTTAATATTCTATCCTTAAGGGGGGTAAAATAGGGGTGGAAAAGTTGCATGAAAACTTAATTGATTTTTAAGCAAGTGCTATAAATATAGATTTAATTGTTTTTTTTAAATACTTTGAAGTTGGTACCTACTCTAAAAATTAATGTGAAATTTATAAAAGATCGCTGGGGGTAATTAATATGAGTCTTATTATTTGAATTGGGAAATTTACTCACAAACAGGTACTTAAAGAGTTAAAAGTAAGCTTGAAAATCCATCTATTTTGTATAGCTTATTGAGAGATGGTATTTAAAGTTGTAGTAGTTACCATGATTTCTTAAGAATAGTATAAAATCAAATAAAAATAATTCCGCGCAGACAAAGCCGCGAGCTACATCTAGCATATATCGTTAAGATGTAGAACTATATTAGAAGTTGATAAATTATTTATTTTAATATTATTTTCTTTGTTGTTCTTCGTTAGAGGTTTTCTTTTATCTGACAGGCTTTGTGTTAGTGTAATATATTTATGTTAGTTACAATACCAATGTAATCTGTGACCAGATGAGGGTCTGTTTTTCTGTGCATGGGGACTTTAAAAAGTATAATTGACACAGTGGGGGGCTCCTTTGCACAGGATGCCGGCTAGATTATGTGAACCACAACGGCGCCTATTTCTGCCGTGAAGCAGTTATGTGTAAGCATTACTGTATTTCGGTCTGAAGGGTGCCGTAGCTAGTGAAATTACTGGAAAATTGAGACTTAACATCTTATGTCTCAAGGTGACGAGCGCAGTTGTAGTGCCGCTCAGAATTTTTGGGTTTTTCAAGAATGCTGAGTGGCATTCTATTGTTATGGGCAGGGCATATCAATTACCATCAGCTGAACTGATTTTGATGAATTTTATTACGGAGATAGACAAAAGCTTTTGAAAGGACATAGGCTACCTGTTATTGCGAACAAAAGGCTTAGCGGGGTTGAAATAGAGAGTGGAATTTTGTATGAAAGTTCGTCATTATTGAAGATAGCACCACGAAAGTTTGTATTTAGGCACTAAGAAGGAAGATAAGAAATAAACAAACATTTATAAAGACCTTTGTTGGGCGGGAAAAGGGGGATGAAAGTTGTATAGCACAGCAGTTTGTTATGTATTATTTGCAAAGTGAGTTTTAAAAAAAAATATAATATTATGCCCAAAGTAAGTATTGATGCGCACGAAGTCTCGGGTTAAAACTGGCAGTGTATAATATGATAGTGAATTGAATAAATGGGTAAAGTAAGGTCGTGTCTGATCAATTAGTATTGGAGCTTATATATAGAGGGCTTTAATAGATTCAGCGCTTACACAGTAAGTAGATTAAGTGTTAACGTCAGTTTTAGACGCGCTCCGTTCATTGTTAAAACCTAATCTAACAATAATAACGTTAGGACTATGTTCTAGAATTAAACAAATACCTTATAAAGATAAAAGGCATTAGTTTCTCATAATTGATTCCTTTAGAATTCTTTTTGATGTCATTTCTAATATACTAGATACTATTACCGCTTCGGAAACAAATGGCGCTCTGAATGAGAAGAAGCGGCGGAAGAAACTCTCTCAGCATTTTTTTTTGCGCTCTTTTTAATCAAATACACAATATTGTATTGTCATTGCTATTGCTATAAAATAATCATAATCTAGACCCAGGCTGTCGCATCACTTAGATATTCAGCTGTGCAGTAGTAGGATACGCCTTAAGATAGAGCCATTTAAAAAAACATTTAAATTTATTTGTAGATAATGCCTGAACATTGGCTGGGACTCTATTATAAAAGTGCATACATTTACTCTTAAAGCTATTATGTATCTTATGAAGCTTACTAGAATTAGTTACAAGCAATCCCTTATTTCTAGTGTTATATGTTATAATGAAAATCACTATTAAGAGCAAAAAGGTGATGATTTTTGTGAACGTATATTAAATTTTCATAAATGTACTGACAATGAACAGTCACAGATATTGTTATATACGGTTAATATTCCTAATGATAGTAATACTTATTACTTATAATAATATAACTTGCTGACCCGACAGACGTTGTTTTGTACGTATGAATAAAATACTGTTTTATTTATAAATTTTTAAATAATATTTCATAACATCAAGAATTTTTACGTAAAATACGCTCCCTGTTGTTATAATGAAATTGTTTCACAGCAGAACTATCAAACCGTGCGTCAATAAATAGCCACCCTTAATTATTATAATAACGCTGACTCATGCTTTCTTCCCCGATCAGTATATCCATAAAAAAAAAACGGAAAACGTCAAAAGTAAGGCATAGTACAGGTTATGGATATGCAAGACAACGATAATTATATTTAATATGATATACATACTAAAACATACATAAATACAATAATATGTATAAACATCCAAGATTCGGAAACAAACTTACATAATTATGAGTCTCCAGTAACTCTATCTCACAAATTAAATTTTAAAATTAAATTTATGAACGATGAAGGACTTGAACCAGCAACCTGGCGTTCCTTGCGAGCTCTTTTCCACTGAGCCAACCGTTCGAGTAACGTATCGTTGATAAATCTTGTATGCTTTGTTCAACTCTCAAGTTGTGGCTTCATTTACACTCTACAAGATTTACTTTACAGTTTATAACCTGCTCAACCCCAATATTTGCATATTAGGAAATTGACTTGAGATGTCGCTCTTGTAAATCTAAACAATTTGTTATGTTTTTAAAGTGACAACCCTCAGTTTTAGGATTAATACACAAATTAAATTTGAAAAACAAAATTTTATGAATGATGCGGGACTCGAACCCACGACCTCTGGTGTTCCGTGCCATTGCTCTAACCAACTGAGCTAACCGTTCGAGTAACGTATCGTCATAAAATCTTGTATGCTTTGTTCAACTCTCAGGTTGTGGCTTCATCTACAGGATCTACTTTACAGTTGTTAACCTGCTCCCAATCCCAATATTTTTATATTAGGAAATTGACTTGAGATTTCTCCCTTTCAAATCTAAGCAATATTTATGAACGATGCAGCACTCGAACCCGGGATTTCTCGCGTTTCGTGCGAGCGCTCTTCCACTGAGCCAATTTTTCGAGTGACGTATCATCAATAAGTCTTGTATGTTTTGTTCAACTGTCAGGTTGTGGCTTCATTTACAGAATCTACTTTACAGTTGAAAACCTTACAAATCGTGGGAGTCCCGCATCGTTCATAAATTTTGTTTTCAAATTTAATTTGTGAAAGTGAGGGTTATCACTTTAAAAAATAACAATTTTTTATGCTCTATCTCAGTAAGCAGGCTCACTAACCACTGCGATGTTATCATCTTTAGGTCATCTGAAAATTATTCTTAGTGGTATTTCGTATTTAATTAAAACAATGTAAATAATACCAGCCTGAGGGATATCTTAATAAATATAATATTTCTTTAATAATACAGAACGGGGGATCAGAAATCAACTCTTTCAAATTTATGCAAATAAAATGGATGAGCGCGCTTCGTTACACGCCGAACAGCCTTCGAATTTGTAAGAAGTTTGAGAAATCCTTAATCTCATTTTGTTTTTCCCAATTAAATATTTAACACGATACTTTTTAAATATACCTTGAAAATATAAAATGAACATTATATTTATGTAATGTAAGAAAAGGATGACAAAATTATCTGGTAAATAAATACATTTTTAAGTAACTTTTAATGACACAAAATTAATTTGTAAACAAAATTTATGAACGATGCGGGACACAAACCTGCGGCCTCTCGCGTTCCTTAAATAACATTTAATGTTTTTTCTTCAAACGGTTACAATTAGTGATTTATATTTTTTATTATACTTAGTTAATAACTTATTCCTATCTAACTGATTTAAATGTTTCTTTGGGACACATCGGATAAATAACGATTAATAAAATCGCCAACAGTTAACCCTCAATCCGTACTTACAATAAATAAACATTTGAAAGCTGAATTAGAGTTAAGCCACTTTTGAAATCCATGAATCATGAAGTTAAGACATTGCTTACAATTGTTAGAAATTGTGAATCTATTTGCATACTTCAGCCGTTGTTTAAGTAGTGACGAACTATGCTTTGATCGTTTTCAATCTAACGGTTTCTAGTCTCGATAAAGCAACACGCGTTCATATTGCGTAATAAAACCGATCTTACAATCTATGTTAAAATGGAAAAAGACTAATGAGGAATGTGTTCTTAAATAGAGACATTTTTTTATGGAATAGGAGGACAAACGAGCGTACGGGTCACCTGGTGCTAAGTGATCACCGCAGCCCACATTCTCTTGCAACACCAGAGGAATCACAAGAGCGTTGCCGGCCTTTAAGGTAGGTGTCGGTGCCGTGCTTTTATGAAGGTACCCATGTCGTATCTCCCCGGAGGACCGCCACACATCCAGATGGTGGGGCTGATATCCTAACTTGTGGCATGTCGTGCGAATGTGATATTCGGAATTAAATTATTAGCGTTTTCACAAACATATTCATATTGTCTTCTAAACTGTAAGTTAATTGTAAGCACGTAATTTCATTTAAAGCTTCATTCAAAGTATCTTTAAAATTCCTAGGAAAAGCGTCACATCGACTATTTGAGATACATTGTAGATTAATAATTGACACGTAGGTATAAGAAGATATTATTAATATTTGCTGTACTGTCATTCTGTTAATGAATTGAGTTTTTTAATGACCATAAGGGACTTCACGAACAGGACGTTCAGCTGATGGTAATTGATACGCCCTGCCCATTACATTACAAGTGCCGCTCAGGATTTTTCGAAAACCCAAAAATTCGGAACGGCACTATAATTGCGCTTGCCACCTTGAGATATGAGGATGTCAAGTCTCTTTTGCCCAGTAAATTCAGCTACGGCGCCCTTCAGACTGAAATACAATAATGTTTGCACATTACTGCTTCACGGCAGATAAAGGCGCCGTTATGGTACTCATAATGTAGCCGGTAACCTGTGCATACCAGGCTATACTGGTAAATGCCTAAGAGTCGCGTCTTACGACTCCCTTGGGCCTGGGACTTCCCTATTCTCTTTGTGCCCCGGGGAAGGACAGGGCAAAACATTTGACACAGATAATAACATATTAATTAATGCTGTACTGTATTTGCGGAAGCGATTTGAAACAGGTTTTGATTACTAACCGACTTCAAAAAGGAGGAGTTTCTCAATTCTAGCGGTATTTTTTTTACTTATGTACACCGATTACGCTGAGGTGTATGATCCGATTTTACGTGATTCATCTCTAGTTTGATGCGGAATGTTTGCTATTTGGTCCCATAAAATTTGACATATTTTGACCCAGTACTATTTTATGAAATTTTTTATGATTATTTTGGTTTAAGTGGATGATATTATTATAATTTTTGTATGGCTTTAAGAATTTTATTTCGGTTAACAATATAACGAAAGGTATATACCCCTGCCAATCAGTAGGTCTTAGACTACCTAAAATTCAAAGCTAACAGACGTTTTCACGATATTTCAGAGTCTCACAAGAACGTGAAATAGAGTTTCAAACAGCATTTTTCGCAGTAAATTTTTTTCGTTCCCTTTTCTTGGTATTTATATTGTATAAGACGCGTGCCACCTTTCGTAGTTACTTAAAAAATCAATTTATTATATATGACAATTAAAAGCAAACAAATCTTATACAATACCTGATGTTATCTAAAAAAATCCTACTGTAGTTTACAGAACAATCTATAGCAGGCACTAAAAAAGTAAAAAATAAAAAAAAAACTCAAGAGAATAAAATAACTATATAAAGTTTTAATATAATACACCTCGTATGCAAACATGATACCTTAAATATTAAGAAAATACTACCTATTACCAGTAGCCTTGTTGAGGCTTGAAGATAGTTCTTTGTACATTCTCCAATATACTTAATATATTATTTGATATCCAGATCACACCAGTCCACATTTTGAGTGCATTTTAATGGCAAACATTGATAAAATTAGTGCAAGGTTAAAAGTGGACAAGTTCACTAAATAGATCAATAATCTGATAAAATTGAGGCAGAGTAATTGATAGTATTTCATCTAAAAATTCTACTAATATTATGAATGCGAAAGTCTGTAAGAATGTCTGGATGTATGTTTGTTGCTCTTTAACTCAAAAACTTCTTAATGGATTTTATTGAAACTTTACAATAATATAGCTTAAACACCTGCATAAAACATAGGCTATAATTTTTAAACCTATAGTGTGAATTATTCAATATAATATTATAAGTGTCAGTAATTAGGAATATATCTGCAATCTGCCAGGTATTCATGCCTGCGGCACAAAAGTTGTAGGGGTTGGATGTAACACGAAAAAGACACATTCATTTCTTTAGTGGCGTTCAATCAATCATTCAATTACTTATTTGTTGAAAAAGGTACGTACAGATGGATAACATATAATAAAAATGATATTATTAACAATATTTAATTAAAATTTTCCATGAATGTTCACAAAATGTCAAGGAACATAATATAGTCTAGATGCGGGTATAGTATTTTTGCTGTTTCATAGCGTAGCAGGCGACGTCGTGGGAATCAGCTAGTACAGGTTCAGACCTACACTTTGCATTGGGCTACTATAAAAATAGATAGGTTTAAAATTAATAAATCTGTTAATAAGTTGCACTTGATAAAATTATGACTTAATAAAGTCAATATTATTCCATATTGCGGTTGGTTTTCAATTTACATATACAATGTTTGTTTCAATTGAGTTCGATATTGTTGTTTACGATTTACGAATGTTTCCATATTATGTTGAAGCACTGCCGTCATAAATAACGTTTAATGTTCTTTTCAAACCCTTTAATATCCGTCTCTATTTTCACCTAATGTTAAATTTTGAATTATGTCGTTATGAACACGAATATGTTTCGGTAGAATTGTCTAGAACGTAACGTGCGTATTGTTTAGAATATTTTTCTTATAATATTAATTTCCTGAAAATTTAATACTACAAATAAAGTTTGAAAACAAAATTTTATGAACAATGACCAGAGGTCGTAGGTTCGAGTCCCGCATCGTTCATAAAATTTTGTTCTCCAATTTTATTTGTGTATTAATCCTAGAAGTGAGGGTTATCACTTTATAAACCTAATACTATATTTCATCTGCAGTCCCCCTGAAAACGAGATCTGGAAAGGTCTTGAAACGTCGGGTTGTCTAAAATAAAAAATGTAACTTTTACGCAAAAATCTTATGTAAAAACAGTTACAATTACACTCGTTTTAATCCTTGAAAAGGTTTTATATTTAAATGTGTAACACTCGCGTTAACAAAAAAAAATACTAAATATCTTAATATCATAACTGTCCTTAAGCTATGACCACACTTATCGAAACTAAATAATTTTAACACAACGGTGGTGAAATGACACTGTAGCTATAATATATGAAAAAAAATGGGACAAAGAGATAATTAGGATCTGGTCTAACAGTGAGGTGATGTTAAATATGAATATAAAATGACAAGTGTCAACTATAAAAACAAAAAGTATAAATTTTAATTTCATATAGAGCGGTGCTATTAAATTGTATAATTTTAAAATCATTATGAATGTACTCCACTAAAAAATTACAAACACAACAAAGGAATTAAATAATAAATAACTTTAAATACATAAAGTAAAAATTTCATCAGAGAATCTGTTTAATATTGAATGCCGACAACAGTACAGTAGTAATCCCGTAGTCTTGTTTCAAAGTGTAGTAAAATGTAAAATGGTTCAATCTTGGCCGCTGTAGAAGTTGATTCACAAAGGCGGTACCTACATACAAATACCGCAGAAGTTTTATAAACGAACCAAGCAAGTTGGATTTCAGTAGCCATTTTAAGTGTTTGATTCAAGCTACCATTTTAAATACAACGTTTATAAGATCAATAATATTATTTATTTGTTAAGTGTTTGCATTTGTCATAAAGCAACATACCAAGAAGCTACATAATAAATATTAGATGGGGGTGAGTGGATACAGACAGACGAATGAGTCTCTCTCTACCTTTCATAGACTATTAACTTTCTCACAAGCTGGAGAACTCATACGATTGGTTATGTAATAAAACTATCGGACATGATAATTATCAGACAAATTATATTTGTAAGCAAAATTTATGAACGATGCGGGACTCGAACCCACGACCTCTCGCGTTCCGTGCGAGTGCTCTTCCATCCATCCATCCGTTCGAGTGATGTATCGTTGATAAACTTCATCTACAGGATCTACTTTACAAATGATAACCTGCTCAATATTTGCATATTAGGAAATTTAATTGAGATGTCTTTCAAAACTAAACAGTTCGTGGGTTGGAGACCCGCATTGTTCATACATTTTGTTTACAAATTTTATTTGTGTAATTAATCCCAGAAGTGAGGGTTATCACCTTGAAAAATAACAAATTGCTTAAAAAGTTATATTTAGCAGCATCTTTTTAATATAGGTGTCAGCAACCACAGAACAGGTAAAAGACATTTAAACTGTTCTGTGTCAGCAACCTTGTACAGGGTTTGCATGGATGCAGAATAGACAGAGCGACACTCATCACCAGCCTGGTGTTCCTAAGTGTGGCCACACACCTTGCTAAACACCTGGGGTCATCTGAGACACCTCCGAGATCATGGGTGACATCAGAGTTATTTAACCTCTTGAGGGTAGCGACGTCGAGTTGCATAAAATATCCAGTGATTACCTAAATCTATAACTTGTTAATTGTTTGTTTCTCATGCTGAACGGAGGTAAGGTTCATCATTTCCCTTAATAATAATAATGTTTTCTTACCCGTCTCAAAGTAACCCGTTTAAATTATCGCTAGCTGACCCGACAGACGTTGTTCAGTTTATAATAAATAAAAAAAAACTCTTGCGGATGGAATTTCGTAAAATCCGTTAGCGGCATATTCCGCACCAGCTATTTTCCAGAAGCCAGATAGCCAAGGTGGTGATGCTTCTAAAACCAGGAAAGGAAGCCCGTAAACCGGAAAGTTACAAACCCATCACTTTGCTAACCACTCTCTCCAAACTGCTCGAGAGAGTCTTACTAAAGCATGTGACACCATATACGAAACCGAGAGAGGAGCAATTTGGTTTTAGAGCGGAACAACACCTTGCAAATCACACGGATGGTGAACGAGATGGCCGTGAGCCACAACAAGAAGGAATCATATCCCTTCGACTGCTGCTGCAGATATGGAGAAGGCCTTCGATCACGTATGGCACGAGGGGCTGCTGTACAAGATGATGCACACTGAGATGCCAAAACAAATAGTCAAAAAATTAGCTGCATTGAATACAAATAGAAGATTTCTTGTCTGTGTGGAGGATTGCCAATCGAGTGTTAGGCCAGTGAGAGCCTCTACTCGGCGATTTCTACCAAATTTCAAGTCTCTACGCCTTATAAGTCAATATATAGGTGGAAATCTATTTTATATATATAAATAGATAGGTAATATAATTATTGCAACACACAACGTTTAGAAGAGTGTTATACTTTATCATATAATTATGTTACAAGTAGTACCTACTCGTATTTCATTTGTAATATAATAGAACTAATGGTTTGGGATATTGACGGCTATTGCTTTCCCAACAAATGACCTATATCAATTATTACTATTGATAAATTGATAACAATCTTAATAATACTATTGACATAACATTAATAATAATATATCTACTGATATTACATTGAGCACAGCTTACGGATAAATTTCTTTTAAACCTTTTCTTTAATTCTAAATATATTTTACTATCGTATCTTATGTAAGTCAGCTTGATGTGCTTACAAGCACTACCAACGTCATGAACTGTCATTTTTGACATTATTTCACATGTTTAAGTTCACGATATATGATTGATTAGATTAGACATCCCAATTAATTATAACATTTATTTAACTACTTACTGTGTAAGTATTAACTATATAACTATAATTTTAGAAATAACTATTTGCTATTATAATAGCAAATTGTTATTCTGGTAGCATCATCACTGTGACGGTCGTGCCCTATCCAGTGTGTGCCAGAGCGCTCAGTTCGAGAGAAAATCTCAGCGGATACTCCATAGGGAGTGCCGCTTGCGCCGCTCTCTCCCCAAGAGAAGGTCGCCTTCGATGAACGCTTAGGGGGCCCTGCCCAAAGCCAACTTTAGGTGGTATTTAGTGGGTAGGCACCTAGGTTTTTACGTGAGTCCCACATAACCAACGCAGACTTAGGCTGTATGCATGAGCATTCACCACCTCCCTCCCGTCGTTATCCCGAAGGGTAGCCCTTTCCCTTTGTTTGGGCGCAAAAAAAAAATTTGAGAGAGCATTAATTTTTGTGAATTGTAAGGGATAACGCTGCCCAAATTATTGTAAGTATTGAGTCATTTATTATAATAATTATTATTAGTGGAAATAGTAAAATACAGATTTTCTATTTTAAGTGCGTTTAAATTACCAACCCCTTCTACATATTATTAACTAAACAAGCTTATAGTTATAATTTTTTTATGTACGAGTAAATATAACCGCGCAGAAGTTTCACCTCATGGGAATTGAAATACCAGACGATTATTGAAAATCCGCTATACCATCAAAGGATGGGATGAAGGCCCTTAGATGGGAGTATGCTGTATTCTCGACAGTCTTAAGTCGTATCAGTTCAGGACAACTGGAGCCACTAATTGAATCCGTTGAGTGGTTTTCTGCTGGCAACTCCCACCTTAAAGGCCGGCAACGCATCTCTTGTCACCTGTTGTTGCGGATGTCCATGGGCGGTTGCCTCACCACTCTCCATCCTGTGAGCCTCTTGCCCGTTTGCCCCCTCTTATATAAAAAAAAGTTTCTCAGGAAATGCGTGCAAACCCTGGGTTTAACGTGATTTGGGTGGATTTTTACATTTTGACATAATGTCTGCAATATAGCTGCTGTTATTAATTATAACTGTATTAAATGTATTTTGCGAATCTATGAACTTGCTATAAAATTTTAATTCAAACAAAGAGGATTATTGAATGTAGCAGATCAATGTTGTAAATCAAAATTGTAAACCTCTCTAAATATTTTGATTGGATAAACACCTTTGAGGAGCCAACACGTACAACTTTTCATTCTCTACTCGCATTGACAATAAATATAGTAATTGTGACACACTTTATAAAAAGATATTAAATTCACCGACATCCAATCACTGTGGGCAACAAATTTGTTTTAAATATAAACTGCCCAATCTTCACAACGTGCAGAGCTTGGTCACACAAGTCCAGTCTCACTAGAATTTCACTGCCGTTTTGAAATATATAAATGAAAGATCCGTCAAATAAACACAGATTATATTTAATACGACGGACATATTTTAGTCTTTACAAAGAAAATATTAAAAAATAAAACAAGCTAAGCATACAAGCCTGATATCACGGTTGTTTGAGAAATATTTGCAAAAACAATTTGCAAAGAATTTGACTGTCGGCAGACAGTCGGGCTAAAAGCACCGACCTTTTAACTTTGAGATGAAATCCAGCAGCAATTTAATACCTGGAGATTCATTTGATGGTTAGCAATGTTTATTATTAGGGTTACTAAAAACATTTATTTAAATAGTAATTATAAATATATTATGTATATAATCAATTAGTAGTAGTGTTGCGTTCCTTAAACATATTTGTGCTTTACAAACTTTGTTACAATAATTGCATTAATTACAAAGGAAATAGTCACAAGTTGCCATGGATAGATTTAAAGGAAACTGTTAGAGGACGCCTTTGTTAAGGGGCACTTTCATCACGTAAAATTGATTTCATTAGGGTTTTTTTATGGAAAAGGAGGACAAACGAACGAACGGGTCAACTAACTTCCAACACCAGGAATCACAGGAGCGTTGCCGGCCTTTTTAGAAGGTGTACGCGCTTTTTTTGAAGGTACCCATGTCGTTTCGGTCTGGAAACACCGGCACAAGGGAGCTCAATCCACAGTTTTGTTGTACGTGGAAGAAAGCTCCTTGAAAACCGCATTGTGGAGGACCGCCACACATCCAGATGTTGGGGATGATAGCGATGATATTTGTGGCGTGTCGTGCGATGGTGGATTTCAACGGCAGGTTGACTGTGGTGTTCTTTCCACATTTTTTTTATGATAATAAGGGACGTGACGAGCAGGACATCCAGCTGATGATAATTAATACGCCCTGCCCATCACAATGCAGTTCCGCTCAGGATTCTTGAAAAATCCAATATTTCAAAGCGGCACTACAATTTCGCTCGTCACCTTGAGACATAAGATGTTAAGTCTCATTTGCCCAGTAACCATTTCACGGTGGATGTTAAAAAAAATGCATTTGGCACCGCACCTGCTTTGTATAAAGCTATCACAGTAATTCGGGTCTCTGTATGTCCCTACTCCATTTTAATATCACATAAATATTTCCCTTAGATTATTTATTCGTCTAGATAGACTATGACAGCTGTGAAAACGCCGAAAAAAAAGAATAACCTCTAATTTGAGCAATTCACGCACACTAAACTAATATTCCTGGCCTGTTTTTATCGTATGTCTAACAGCAAGAGACTCTATCTAGATGTATAAATTATCTAAGTAATTACTCAGTTATACACAGCATAAAAATAAGAAAACAAATTCATAATATGAAAATGACACATTCCAAGTTCAAAAATTTTTTATTGTCAGTACTTATTAGCAGATTAATAATATAAAATAGTTACAAGGGACCTCATTCACTAAAGGCCGTTCCCAATATTCAGTCTATCTCTTACTTGAGATAAAAATCGTAGCAATCGTTGACTTTTCTGTCCCAATAAAGTTATCGACGGTAACTCACCTTATCCGTACACGCTGTCTGTCAATGGGACAACGTATAGCTTACCAGCGATAGAAGTTTGTATGGAAATTGCAATTCACGCGTCCCAATAAAAGGCGATAAGAATAACTTATCGGGTATAATGGAACAGTTTCAGATTATTGACAGCTAATTACTGACAGTAGAAGATAGTAATTTATCTCCATCTGTAGATAGTATATTGGGAAAGGGCGTAAGGATAGTAAGTAATTATTACTATCTACTTTAAGTATTACTATGACTTCAACTTGATTACCCAAAAACCCTTAAGATACTATGCTACACAATAATAATATAATTCATATATACTTTTATCATTAATATTAATAAAAATCCAGTCGGTGATATATTATGTGATATTCGAAAGGTTTATATCGAAGTTGATTCCCCAGTGCTCTGTAATGCCTTTAGTTGTGTGTCTGATGCACAAAAGTTGTGATTCGACCAACTAACTGACTAATATGCCAAAGTGAATGATGTTGCCCTTGTGGAAACCTCGATGTTAAAGATAGAATACTGAAGCACTAAAACAAACTGAATCAAAGTGAAATCCAGTATCGAATTTCTCGCCTCATTCGATTTCCATTTGTGAATAATCAAGATTTCGCTCAGTTGAACAGCCAAGTACTCGTTTACAACTACATTGCCTGTGTTCGAGTTTACCAACCCTGATTGAATTGACCTTGTTAGAGGATGCTTGTAATTGTTTTGTAATTTATAATCTAGTTTAAAAAATAATCATAAAAAAAACGTTTCAAAAACAACGTTTTATGTTCTTGTCAATAAAAAAAAAACTAAAAAGTATTTAAACCTGATGAACAAAATATCACTACATCATCGGCATCATCAGGTATCTAGCATTTAGGAAGGTAGAATTGAAACCTTTTCTGAAAATTTATTAACCATATTCGTCTACGTCACAATAATCCCATATCGTATGTAGGTACATACCTATGCGACATTTTTATTAAACCCATACTGTGTTATTAATAAATGCGAAGTAAAGTTATTGGAAATTTAAAACTTTTTGTCATAATCTTAACTTTGTCACTACAGAATAACATGACAGGGAGAAGTACCTACACTGAAACCTTCAACGAAAATAAACCATATTCATCTACGTTTGCTATAAAAAACGCCTTATTACTTTAAAGGTTTGCAATAATTTTATCTGGATGTTAATGTTATTTAGTTAAACAAACAAATTTACAATAAATATTCCCAACTACATCCAGCCCAAAACCAAGAGCTTTCAATTTAATTGAATACAAAAGTTAAACGTTCCGAGTCATTGTCTTTTGAATGGAGTGTTTGCAAAGACCATTTTCCCGCAGAGTAAGCAATTAGCACCAGCATTTTCATTTCTAAATTAGTCACAAATTACGTGAAAATGGCCTTGTTAATTTGTTCATTGAAGAATATTTAATAATTGCCAATTAGATTTTGAACTAAGATATTACCCTTCCGTTATTTTATTAAATAGTTAATATTGGTTTTATTTACGATTCATATTCATTTATTATCAAGACGGGGGAGATGTTCACATTATGGTAAGTTATATACTCTGCTCTTTACAATTCTTGATAACACTGAGATAAGATTTAAAGTGCTTAATTAGTCCAGTTATTTTACTAGTTACGGCACCTTTCAAATTTCATACAATATTGGTTTGCAGAATGAGGCGGTGCTGTAGTACTCACCTAGCCGCCATCTTGTGCAAAGAAGCCTCGGTAGATTTTCT
The DNA here is from genome assembly GCF_905404315.1 of Leptidea sinapis. NCBI lineage: Eukaryota > Metazoa > Arthropoda > Insecta > Lepidoptera > Pieridae > Leptidea > Leptidea sinapis. The sequence continues at coordinate 12,274,894 of NC_066270.1, read as the reverse complement.
TTATAAAAATTAAATTCAGGCAAACAAAAAATATTTTCTTAATAGTTAAAGAACACACTGTAACATAGCAGTCTAGTTAATAATTCAGACAGAACTTCACGATGCCCACTCAAATACTCCAGTTTGAAGAGCTCTACAACCCAGTGCACGGATAATGGTACACTTGTTTACTGTTTCTGTGAACTTTACTCAATTAAACCATGATCACTAGAATAACTTAGCTGCATCAATCCGATATAGCATAAGCTTATTTTTTAGCTAAAGTTTAAACACTCCTTATAGACGAGAACCTTACTAATCAATTAAATGAAAAGAAAAAATACGGTTTTCACTTCTGTTGTTCTGTACATTTTTGAACATTGTGGAATGGTTAGGTATAATTTTGCACGAATTGCTGTATTTAGTAGAATAAAAGTACGAGCTTTTATATGGTTAAATACAATATTAATTTATTGCGTTATCGTACACAAAAATGACAATTTATATTACATAAAAAATTTAATAATTCAGAACTATTACAACAGTTTTACATTAAAAAGTTTATCTCTCAGAAAATAAAGAAGATTTCATTTTTCAAAGTGATAAACTTGCTTGAAAATAAGAGAGAGAGGAGTAGATGAAAATTTTTTACGAGAATAATTAAAAATGCAAGGAAGCTTGATAAAATATCAGCTATTTAATTGAGCACGTTCTTGATTATTCAGATAATGAGATATTTCTCACTAACAGACAACGGTTTAAGTTCAGGAAATTACAAAATTCATCCTTGTAACATCTTTAAGTAATAATCTTATTTCTGGGATTGTATAAAGACTTTCACACTAATACAGTTTCCAAATGTAAATTCGTCTTCATTTCTAAGAGTTGGCATTTCTCACACCTGTTGCCATAGTAGTATATTATGTCAGATGATATTAAAGCGTGACGTCATGTTATGTCATTTGCACAAGATGATAGATTATTCATTTCCCTGTGTATCACTACATATTACAAAAAAATAAAAAAAATTAACAAAAAACAACCGACTTCAAAAACACCATTCCAAAACAATAGGTGTAATATGCATTAAAAAGTATAAAAATAATTGCGTATTTTTAAACAATCTAATTAATTAATCTAATTCTAGGTACAATTATTGTTATTCTCACTCACTCACTTACTCACGCGACATGCGTCTTACTATCTTCTTCTACACTTCTACACTAACTTCTAAAATCTTTTTGTTTTAAAAGTAGTATCGCAATGAGACTTCAAAAACCTGTCTTCGTTCGAGATATGTTTAATTTATCAAATTGGTACCTAATTGCAGATATGGGGAATATTAATTATTTCCTTATTTTAATTTGTTCGCGCAGGTTTAGACAAACCACTATGTATAACTCGGGGTAAAGTGTGATTCCGTTACTCGGGTTGGGCCTTAAGAGTTTATCCAGAACTCCATCTCGTGCCTAAAAATTAGCTATTCTTAACGAATTGCAATTTTTTCCTTTCGGGGATAATATACTATTTTAGCTCGGCAATTGTAATGTCTGACTGAAAAAGAGTAAATAATTCGTTGTCATGTCACTTGAAATATTTATTTATTTTGATTCAAACTGTTACTACACCAATTACATTAACCAAGTACATTATATTATTGCTAGACGCTATTATGCGAGGACTCACAAAGTTGGAGCAGCAACTGCACCAACACCTCAAGTCTATTACTGAATAGATCACAATCAGGGCGGGCTTCTACGAGGTGATTAAACAATTTCAAGACTCGCGGCACGGGCGCCGCAGTGCGTGCTACCGTGCGACACGCGGGTACCACCGGCAGACGGTGATTTCTACTACGAATATAATTGTCAGGTGTATACAATCGAATTAGCTCATTATGAATATCAGGGGAATATCCCCGAGCCAATAATGTGCCCAAAGCGTTTACTAAATTTCCACATGTTGTGTTCACGATCAAACTGCATGGTCGGAATACTAAATAATATTATAAAGAATATCACGCGTAATTTATGAAACAATAAATGCATTCTTTTTTAATATTATTAAAACAATGTTATATTTTTTAAAGTGATATCCTTCACTCCTGGGATTAATTAAATTAAATTTGTTACCAAAATTTATCAACGATGCAGGACTCGAATCCGTGACCTCTCGGGTTCCGTCCGAGCGCTTTTCCAACTGAGCCAACCGTTCGAGTAACGAATGGTTCGTAAATCTTGGTATGTCATGTTCAACTCTCAGGATATGGCTCAATCTACAGGATCTACTTTACAGTTAATAAACTGCCCAATCCCAAAAAGTATAACTTTTCATTTCATACAGAGCGGTGCTATTAAATTGTATAATTTTAAAACATTATGAATGTACTCCACAAAAAAATTACAATCACAACAAAGGAATTTAATAATAAATAACTTTCATCAGAGAATCTGTTTAATATTAAATGCCGACATCAGTACAGTAGTAATCCCGTAGTCTTGTTTCAAAGTGTAGTAAAATGTAAAATGGTCCAATCTTGGCCGCTGTAGAAGTTGATTCACAAAGGCGGTACCTACATACAAATACCGCAGAAGTTTTATAAACGAACCAAGCAAGTTGGATTTCAGTAGCCATTTTAAGTGTTTGATTCAAGCTACCATTTTAAATACAACGTTTATTAGATTAGAGATTAGATCAATAATATTATTTATTTGTTAAGTGTTTGCATTTGTCATAAAGCAACATACCAAGAAGCTACATAATAAATATTAGATGGGGGTGAGTGGATACAGACAGACGAATGAGTCTCTCTCTACCTTTCATAGACTATTAACTTTCTCACAAGCTGGAGAACTCATACGATTGGTTATGTAATAAAACTATCGGACATGATAATTATCAGACAAATTATATTTGTAAGCAAAATTTTTGAACGATGCGGGACTCGAACCCACGACCTCTCGCGTTCCGTGCGAGTGCTCTTCCATTGAGCCATCCGTTCGAGTGATGTATCGTTGATAAACTTCATCTACAGGATCTACTTTACAAATGATAACCTGCTCAATATTTGCATATTAGGAAATTTAATTGAGATGTCTTTCAAAACTAAACAGTTCGTGGGTTGGAGACCCGCATTGTTCATACATTTTGTTGTATAGGGGCTCCTGTTTCCGCAATTAAACCACTAGCATGGGTCCATTTTGCGTGCAGTAATGGCCAGTTACTCCAACCAGCCCAGCTTCTTCCAGAAGTTCAGAACATTCCTGGGGTGTTCACAGACTTCTTGGAGCGACCTCGTATTGGTTAAGGTTTTTGCCCGTTGGTTCCCCCGCATATTCCAGGATTACGTGAGCGACCGTTTCGTCTTCAGTCAGACAACCTCTGCACTTAGGACTGTCCGTTACGCCGATTGTGAAAAGGTGTTTGTTTAGTGATGTGTGACCCGTTAGGGTGCCCACCATTATACGGATGTCATGTCTGTTGAGGCTGATAAGTCTACGTGTCAGTTTGGGCGATAGTGCAGGTATCGCCATCTTCGACTGTCTACAGCTTGAGACATTCATCCATCGGGTGTTGTGTAGGTCGTTGGTGAGAGAGCGTATCCATGAGCGCATTTGGCTGAAGGGCAGTGGCAGAAGTGGCAAAGGACCAGTCACTATATTTGCCGATGCCCGCCTTGCAAGCTCATCCGCTGCATCATTACCCAACGAACCACTATGTCCCTTGATCCATTGCAGAGTTACCTGGTTATAAGAGGAAACTTGTTCCAGGGTTTGGTGACATTCGTGTATAAGTGCTGAGTTGTGTGTGGTGCCCTCCAGCGCTGTTAGTACCGCCATACTGTCAGAAAGATATCTGATGCTGTGGCCATGTACCTTTCTTCTTAATATAGCGCTGGCGGCTTCCTTGATGGCTACACACTCACATTGGAAGATGGAGCTGTGTGTGCCCAAGGGTATGGAAATGTGTATGTTTAGTTCCTGTGAGAATATGCTGGCACCAGTTCCAGTAGCCATTTTCGAGCCGTCTGTGTAAATTCTTAATTCGTTTACACCTGACTGGTCTTTCTCATATAGCTGTATGTGATAGTTTTTATGGAAGGTATGTGTTTTAGTATCTTATCACATGGTGCCTCACAGAGTGGATAATCCTTTGTTACCCTATTCCAGAGCTTATCTGTTAGGCCGTCTTCATTCTTCGATACACCCAACAGCTTTAGACCTAGAGTCGCTTGTTGAAAGTGTATGTCGAGTGGTGTTAGCCCTAGAATAGTTTCAAGGGCCGAAGTAGGCGTGGTGGGCATGCATCCTGTTAGTAGCATCATCACTGTGACGGTCGTGCCCTATCCAGTGTGTGTCAGAGCGCTTAGTTCGAGAGAAAATCTCAGCGGATACTCCATAGGGAGTGCCGCTTGCGCCGCTCTCTCCCCAAGAGAAGGTCGCCTTCGATGAACGCTTAGGGGGCCCTGCCCAAAGCCAACTTTAGGTGGTATTTAGTGGGTAGGCACCTAGGTTTTTACGTGAGTCCCACATAACCAAAGCAGACTTAGGCTGTATGCATGAGCATTCACCACCTCCCTCCCGTCGTTATCCCGAAGGGTAGCCCTTTCCCTTTGTTTGGGCGCAAAAAAAGAATTTGAGAGAACATTAATTTTTGTGAATTGTAAGGGATAACGCTGCCCAAATTATTGTAAGTATTGAGTCATTTATTATAATAATTATTATTAGTGGAAATAGTAAAATACAGATTTTCTATTTTAAGTGCGTTTAAATTACCAACCCCTTCTACATATTATTAACTAAACAAGCTTTTAGTTATAATTTTTTTATGTACGAGTAAATATAACCGCGCAGAAGTTTCACCTCATGGGAATTGAAATACCAGACGATTATTGAAAATCCGCTATACCATCAAAGGATGGGATGAAGGCCCTTAGATGGGAGTATGCTGAATTCTCGACAGTCTTAAATCGTATCAGTTCAGGACAACTGGAGCCACTAATTGAATCCATTGAGTGGTTTTCTGCTGGCAACTCCCACCTTAAAGGCCGGCAACGCATCTCTTGTCACCTGTTGTTGCGGATGTCCATGGGCGGTTGCCTCACCACTCTCCATCCTGGGAGCCTCTTGCCCGTTTGCCCCCTCTTATATAAAAAAAAGTTTCTCACGAAATGCGTGCAAACCCTGGGTTTAACGTGATTTGGGTGGATATTTACATTTTGACATAATGTCTGCAATATAGCTGCTGTTATTAATTATAACTGTATTAAATGTATTTTGCGAATCTATGAACTTGCTATAAAATTTTAATTCAAACAAAGAGGATTATTGAATGTAGCAGATCAATGTTGTAAATCAAAATTGTAAACCTCTCTAAATATTTTGATTGGATAAACACCTTTGAGGAGCCAACACGTACAACTTTTCATCCTCTACTTGCATTGACAATAAACATAGTAATTGTGACTCACTTTATAAAAAGATATTAAATTCACCGACATCCAATCACTGTGGGCAACAAATTTGTTTTAAATATAAACTGCCCAAGCTTCACAACGTGCAGAGCTTGTTCACACAAGTCCTGTCTCACTAGAATTTCACTGTCGTTTTAAAATATATAAATGAAAGATCCGTCAAATAAACACAGATTATATTTAATACAACGGACATATTTTAGACTTTACAAAGAAAATATAAAAAAATAAAACAAGCTACAATACAAGTGTGATATCACGGTTGTTTGAGAAATATTTGCAAAACCAATTTGCAAAGAATTTGACTGTCGGCAGACAGTCGGGCTAAAAGCACCGACCTTTTAACTTTGAGATGAAATCCAGCAGCAATTTAATACCTGGAGATTCATTTGATGGTTAGCAATGTTTATTATTAGGGTTACTAAAAACATTTATTTAAATAGTTATTATAAATATATTATGTATATAATCAATTAGTAGTAGTGTTGCGTTCCTTAAACATATTTGTGCTTTACAAACTTTGTTACAATAATTGCCTTAATTACAAAGGAAATAGTCACAAGTTGCCATGGATAGATTTAAAGGAAACTGTTAGAGGAGGCCATTGTCAAGTGGCACTTTCATCACGTAAAATTGATTTCACTAAGGTTTTTTTATGGAAAAGGAGGACAAACGAACTAACGGGTCAACTAACTTCCAACACCAGGAATCACAGGAGCGTTGCCGGCCTTTTTAGAAGGTGTACGCGCTTTTTTTGAAGGTACCCATGTCGTTTCGGTCTGGAAACACCGGCACAAGGGAGCTCAATCCACAGTTTTGTTGTACGTGGAAGAAAGCTCCTTGAAAACCGCATTGTGGAGGACCGCCACACATCCAGATGTTGGGGATGATAGCCATGATATTTGTGGCGTGTCGTGCGATGGTGGATTTCAACGGCAGGTTGACTGTGGTGTTCTGTCCAAATTTTTTTATGAACATAAGGGACGTGACGAGCAGGACGTTCAGCTGATGGTTATTAATACACCCTGCCCATTACAATGCAGTTCCGCTCAGGATTCTTGAAAAACCCAATATTTCAGAGCGGCACTACAATTTCGCTCGTCACCTTAAGACATAAGATGTTAAGTCTCATTTGCCCAGTAACCATTTCACGGTGGATGTTAAAAAAATTGCATTTGGCACCGCACTTGCTTTGTATAAAGCAGGACGTATAAATTATCTAAGTAATTACCACAGTTTGGCATAAAATAAGAAAACAAATTCAAAATGAAAATGACACATTCCAAATTCAAAAATTTAAGTATTTTTATTGTCAGAATTTATTTGCAGACTAATAATATAAAATAGTTACAAAGGACCTCATTCACTAACGGCTGTTTCAAATATTCAGTCTATCTCTTACTTGAGATAAAAATCGTAGCAATCGTTAACTTTTCTGTCCCAATAAACTTATCGACGGTAACTCACCTTATCCGTACACGCTGTCTGTCAATGGGACGACGTATAGCTTACCAGCCATAGAAGTTTGTATGAAATTTGCAATTCACGCGTCCCAATAAAAGGCGATAAGAATGACTTATCGGGTATATTGGGACAGCTTCAGATTATTGACAGCAAATTACTGACAGTAGAAGATAGTAATTTATCTCTATGTGTAGATAGTATATTGGGAAAGGGCGTAAGGATAGTAAGTAATTATTACTATCTACTTTAAGTATTACTATGACTTCAACTTGATTACCCAAAAACCCTTAAGATACTATACTACACAATAATAATATAATTCATATATACTTTTATCATTAATATTTATAAAAATCCAGTCGGTGATATATTATGTGATATTTGAAAGGTTTATATCGAAGTTGATTCCCCAGTGCTCTGTAATGCCTTTAGTTGTGTGTCTGATGGACAAAAGTTGTGATTCGACCAACTAACTGACTAATATGCCAAAGTGAATGATGTTGCCCTTGTGGAAACCTCGATGTTAAAGATAGAATACTGAAGCACTAAAACAAACTGAATCAAAGAGAAATCCAGTATCGAATTTCTCGCCTCATTTGATTTCCATTTGTGAATAATCAAGATTTCGCTCAATTGAACAGCCGAGTACTCGTTTACGACTACATTGCCTGTGTTCGAGTTTACCAACACTGATTGAATTTACTTTGATAGAGGATGCTTGTAATTGTTTTGTAATTTATAATCTAGTTTAAAAAATAATAATAAAAAAAACGTTTCAAATACAACGTTTTATGTTCTTGTCAATAAAAAAAAAACTAAAAAGTATTTAAACCTGATGAACAAAATATCACTACATCATCGGCATCATCAGGTATATAGCATTTAGGAGGGTAGAATTGAAACCTTTTCTGAAAATTTATTAACCATATTCGTCTACGTCACAATAATCCCATATCGTATGTAGGTACATACCTATAAGACATTTTTATTAAACCCATACTATGTTATTAATAAACGCGAAGTAAAGTTATTGCAAATTTAAAACTTTTTGTCATAATCTTAACTTTGTCACTACAGAATAACATGACAGGGAGAAGTACCTACACTGAAACCTTCAACGAAAATAAACCATATTCATCTACGTTTGCTATAAAAAACGCCTTATTACTTTAAAGGTTTGCAATAATTTTATCTGGATGTTAATGTTATTTAGTTAAACAAACAAATTTACAATAAATATTCCCAACTACATCCAGCCCAAAACCAAGAGCTTTCAATTTAATTGAATACAAAAGTTAAACGTTCCGAGTCATTGTCTTTTGAATGGAGTGTTTGCAAAGACCATTTTCCCGCAGAGTAAGCAATTAGCACCAGCATTTTCATTTCTAAATTAGTCACAAATTACGTGAAAATGGCCTTGTTAATTTGTTCATTGAAGAATATTTAATAATTGCCAATTAGATTTTGAACTAAGATATTCCCTTCCGTTATTTTATTAAATAGTTAATATTGGTTTTATTTACGATTCATATTCATTTATTATCAAGACGGGGGAGATGTTCACATTATGGTAAGTTATATACTCTGCTCTTTACAATTCTTGATAACACTGAGATAAAATTTCGGCACCTTTCAAATTTCATACAATATTGGTTTGCAGAATGAGGCGGTGCTGTAGTTCCTCACCTAGCCGCCATCTTGTGCAAAGAAGCCTCGGTAGATTTTCTTTATAAAAATTAAATTCAGGCAAACAAATAATATTTTCTTAATAGTTAAAGAACACACTGTAACATAGCAGTCTAGTTAATAATTCAGACAGAACTTCACGATGCCCACTCAAATACTCCAGTTTGAAGAGCTCTACAACCCAGTGCACGGATAATGGTACACTTGTTTACTGTTTCTGTGAACTTTACTCAATTAAAACATGATCACTAGAATAACTTAGCTGCATCAATCCGATATAGCATAAGCTTATTTTTTAGCTAAAGTTTAAACACTTCTTATAGACGAGAACCTTACTAATCAATTAAATGAAAAGAAAAAATACAGTTTTCACTTCTGTTGTTCTGTACATTTTTGAACATTTTGGAATGGTTAGGTATAATTTTGCACGAATTGCTGTATTTAGTAGAATAAAAGTACGAGCTTTTATATGGTTAAATACAATATTCATTTATTGTGTTATCGTACACAAAAATGACAATTTATATTACATAAAAAATTTAATAATTCAGAATTATTACAATAATTGTACATTAAAAAATTTATCTCTGAGAAAATCAACTTTCATCCATTATTTCAACGACTGTCAGGCTACGAATTTTCGATCAGTTCACGTGTTCTGACGCGAGTTTAACATTTTATATAAATCCCAAGAAAAGTGCTCAATGCCGCTAAAGAAGTTTTCATTCAAAAAGTGATTAACTTGCTTGAAAAGAAGAAGAGTGGGGTGTTATTGACATAGATGAAATTTTTTTACGGGAATAATTAAAAAAGCAAGGAAGCTTGCGTGCCAACAGATCAGCTATTTAATTGAGCACGTTTTTGATTGTTCAGATAATGAGATATTTCTGACTAACATACAACGATTTAAGTTCAGGAAATTACAAAATTCATCCTTGTAACATCTTTATGTAATAATCTTATTTCTGGGATTGTGTAAAGACTTTCAGACTAATACAGTTTCCAAATGTAAATTCGTCTTCATTTCCAAGAGTTGGCATTTCTCACACCTGTTGCCATAGTAGTATATTATGTCAGATGATATTAAAGCGTGACGTCATGTTATGTCATTTGCACAAGATGATAGATTATTCATTTCCCTGTGTATCACTACATATTACAAAAAAATAAAAAAAATTAACAAAAAACAACCGACTTCAAAAACACCATTCCAAAACAATAGGTGTAATATGCATTAAAAAGTATAAAAATAATTGCGTATTTTTAAACAATCTAATTAATTAATCTAATTCTAGGTACAATTATTGTTATTCTCACTCACTCACTTACTCACGCGACATGCGTCTTACTATCTTCTTCTACACTTCTACACTAACTTCTAAAATCTTTTTGTTTTAAAAGTAGTATCGCAATGAGACTTCAAAAACCTGTCTTCGTTCGAGATATGTTTAATTTATCAAATTGGTACCTAATTGCAGATATGGGGAATATTAATTATTTCCTTATTTTAATTTGTTCGCGCAGGTTTAGACAAACCACTATGTATAACTCGGGGTAAAGTGTGATTCCGTTACTCGGGTTGGGCCTTAAGAGTTTATCCAGAACTCCATCTCGTGCCTAAAAATTAGCTATTCTTAACGAATTGCAATTTTTTCCTTTCGGGGATAATATACTATTTTAGCTCGGCAATTGTAATGTCTGACTGAAAAAGAGTAAATAATTCGTTGTCATGTCACTTGAAATATTTATTTATTTTGATTCAAACTGTTACTACACCAATTACTATAATCAAGTTCATTATACTATTGCTAGACGCTATAATGCGAGGACTCACAAAGTTGGAGCAGCAACTGCACCAACACCTCAAGTCTATTACTGAATAGATCACAATCAGGGCGGGCTTCTACGAGGTGATTAAACAATTTCAAGACTCGCGGCACGGGCGCCGCAGTGCGTGCTACCGTGCGACACGCGGGTACCGCCAGCAGACGGTGATTTCTACTACAAATATAATTGTCAGGTGTATACAATCGAATCAGCTCATTATGAATATCAGGGGCATCTATTAAGCCCCGGCTAACTTTAACTTTAAATATAAATATTTATATTTCATAAGGTATTTCTATGTAAATACTGGGTAATATACATTTATATATTATTATCAAACTTACAGGATAACATAGCAAATCCTCGGGATAATGGCATTAAATTGAGCTCAATAAAGCAATTCGTTGAAAATCCCCGAGCCAATAATGTGCCCAAAGCGTTTACTAAATTTCCACATGTTGTGTTCACGATCGAACTGCATGGTCGGAATACTAAATAATATTATAAAGAATATCACGCGTAATTTATGGAACAAAAATTGCATTATTTTTTAATATTATTAAAACAATGTTATATTTTTTAAAGTGATATCCTTCACTCCTGGGATTAATTAAATTAAATTTGTTACCAAAATTTATCAACGATGCAGGACTCAAATCCGTGACCTCTCGGGTTCCGTCCGCGCTTTTCCAACTGAGCCAACCGTTCGAGTAACGAATGGTTCGTAAATCTTGGTATGTCATGTTCAACTCTCAGGATATGGCTCTATCTACAGGATCTACTTTACAGTTAATAAACTGCCCAATCCCAATGATTGCATATTAGGAAATTGACTTGAGATTCAATTCATTTCATAAAATATAATGTAAGATGCTAAAACTGTAAAAATAAATTTAAAATAGTGACAATGAGTTTAGTGCCACTTCTTCTCATTAAAGCTCGACTTTTCCTAAGTAGTGGTAGTGACATTTATAACTGTTTTTTACATTAGATTTTTGTCTAAAAGTTAATTTTTTTTTTAGGTAACCCGACATTTGAAGACCTTTCCAGATCTCGTTTTTCAGGGGGTGGTGCCCCTTTAAAATCTCGTTTTCAGGGGGAGGTTTATCAAGGAAAATACTATTTTCATAAGTGTCATTTTGACCTATGTAAAGAAATGATTTTTATTTCTTATAGATAAGTAAGCATACAAAAATTAAGTATGTTAGTACGAGTACTACTACTCCTATTTTCAAATACAAATCCAAGTACGATATAGAAGGTTTAGTTTGAACTAAACTTAAAATTTAAAAAAAAGTTTAACGTATCATAAAATTTCGGCCAAATTTTTGTAAATTTCGGTATTGTGGGTCGTTATAAATTTGTGTGAGATTTTCGTTTAAGCCATTCGCTGCGAGGAGTAAGCGACATAATTGAAAGGATCAATTAAACTCGTGTCTAATCCATTAGTTTTAGAGCTTATCAGTAGAAGCTGTTAATAGATTCAGAGCGTACACTGAACATAGATCAAGCGTTAACGTCGGTTTAGAAGTGATCAATGTAGAACGAGTATCATTATCAATTCATTGTTCTAAGAAGGACAACACATCAATATTGTGTGTGTATACAAGCTTATATTTATATTTATTGTGTGGAATTGGCATTTTAGCTATTTATACGACACCTTCTCGAAAAGTTCTTCCGTAGTAACGCGCTGTAAGTGCGTCATTCATTACATACAAATGCGGACATAATAGTTGTACTAAATTTCTTTCCTAGCGTGGATAAGCGGGGTTTAAATTTATTTCTATCGTGTTCTTCATTTGGTTTTCATTTATTTGAAACCTTCCCTGGACTTCCACAAATAATTCAAGACCAAAATTAGCCAAATCGGTCGAGCCGTTCTCGAGTTTTAGCTAGACTTACGAACAGCAATTCATTCTTATATATATAGATTATAAAAAACCTTAACTTGAATGAAAATAAATTATGCAGAGTCCTCTTAAAAGGCATAAAAGGCATTTATTTTCTTAAAGTTGATTCGTTTAGAATTCTTTTTGATGTTATTTCTAATATACTAGATACTACTACCATCATTACTAGTATCATCAGCAAACAATACAATCTCATGGCTATCATCTACCACAAACGGTAGATCGTTAATATACAGGGTGTCCCAAAACTCAACGATAACCTGGTACCGGGCGAGAGGCCAAGGTATACCAGTTATGAAAAAAATAAGAAAAAAAATCTATGTCACTTAGTCAAGCGATGACAGACAATTTTCGAAAATGTTAAAAATTTGACACCCTTTGTCGCATTTTTAGGTACTGTGATCGCAATTTTCACAATTTTACAGTGATTTTTTTAATAATGTTCAAATAACAGTGCTATTAATACTAACCACAAATGAAAGTAATAATCATTGTTAACTAAGTAAAATAAATCTAAAATTTTGACGAGTTATGGTTTATAAAATTTATGTCAGTCAACTTTGACACTCTACGTTGGGTAAAATGTACTACACTACCTATAGCAAGAAAAGGTCTACTCAAAACCAATTCAAAATGTAACAGAATTGCGCCAAAAATTGATGCAGCATCAGAAGAAATCAATGCGAGGAGATTTGCAAGACTGGTGAACAGGTCATTTCTGAGGCGATGCAGAGCTTGTATTCGTGCTGGAGGGAAACAATTTGAGCATCTGCTTTAATTTTAGGATAATAAAGTGTTACGATAATTTACCGTTTTATTTTGATTAAATTTTCCATGAGTTCCTTTCGCAAAAAATACGTAATAGCAGTTTTATTGGCAAGAAAAGTGGCAAGTGTTGTACTATTTTGAAATCTAGACTAAATGGGCCATCTTTTAAAAAAACTTGCCATAGGTAGTGTACTACATTTTTTTTCCAACGTAGAGTGTCAAAGTTGACTGACATAAATTTTATAAACCATAACTCGTCAAAATTTAATTTATTTTACTTAGTTAACAATGATTATTACTTTCATTTGTGGTTACCATTAATAGCACTATTATTTGAGATAACATTATTAAAAAAATCACTGTAAAATTGTGAAAATTGCGATCACAGTACCTAAAAATGCGACAAAGGGTGTCAAATTTTTAACATTTTCGAAAAATGTCTATCATCGCTTGACTAAGTGACATAGATTTCTTTTCTTATTTTTTTCATAACTGGTATACCTTGGCCTCTCGGCCGGTACCAGGTTATCGTTGAGTTTTGGGACACCCTGTATATAAGAAACAAGAAAGGACCGAGAATAGAACCCTGCGGAACATCTATTCCCATAGGTTTACCCGAACCTGTTTGCCATTTACATCGACTATCTGAACTCTTTTGCTTAAATAGGATTTTAACAGATTAAGTGATCTATTTTTTACTCCATAATGCTTTAGTTTTAGGAGTAAAGTTTCATGGTGGACGCAGTCAAATGCTTTGGACAAATCACAAAAAATGCACAATGCATCCTATGACTCTTCCCAGGCGTCAAACATGTGCTCAATGAGTCTAGTACCCGCATTAATTGTTGATGAGCCTCTAGTGAAACCAAATTGATTTTTGTTCAATAATTTATAAAAATCATTTGTAGCTGCTGAAGCAAAAGTTTTTCAAAAATTTTACTTAAAACAGGCAGCACTAAAATAGGCCTGAAATTAGCAGGGTCAAAAGAACTGTCGGATTTAAACAAAGGTATAACTTTGCTGCTCTTAACAAGATTATCCAGCCACCACAAGTAGCACCCGCTCACGAGCATGACGCGTGGACCAGCCATCGCCTCCGTCAACTATATTTTAAGAAAGAAGACGACCCGCTTCACGTCGCCGCCACAAGTATTTGCATTTATGTGCTGTCATCACGAAATATCAACCACCAAGGTTCGTCTTATGACGTGCCTTGTGTTTCCAATTCCCGGATCTTGCATCAATCATCATCATCATGCGACCCAAAACTAAAGAGCTCAATGGCGACTAATGTTGCATCATCTCAGCGGCCACGAACACTCTGATAAGAGTATAAAGGCATTTATTTCCTCAAAATTGATTCCTATAGAATTCTTTTTGATGTCATTTCTAATATACTAGATACTACTACAGCTTCGGAAACAAATAGCGCTCTGAGATCGAAGAAGTGGCGCAAGAAACTTCCAGAAAGCTCCAGCATTCTTTTTTTACGCGCTCTTTTTAATCAAATCAAATATAGAATATTGTACTGTCATTGCTATTTAGATATTTGTGAACGTATATTAAATTTTCATAAATGTACTGACAATGAACAGTCATAATATTTATTTCTTTAATTTTTTCTTTGAGAGACTGTCTATATAGTCCAGTCATTTAAGCTTAAATTATGTACGAATCTCGGAATCCGAGATACCCAGCTGTAAGTCTGTAAATACTTGTATATTGACACCCTTAAAGTTGTCTCAAAACCTACATATGGAAGGGTGTAAGCAACTATTAAATTTCAAGGTCAAAGGTCAAAAAATCGGGCTTTTGCGCATTTTTTTTGGAAATATCTCATTTCCTATGGGTGTTTTGCTGTTTGTATATATTATCAATATTGTAGAATACAAAATTCTCTACAAATTTTGTTTCAAAAAATTTTTATACGGTGAACCGTTTTTGAGATAGAGGGCGGAGAGCGCGCGCTCACAGCATCACTTCAGGTCAACCGAAAAGGCGCCATATATAGTTGATAAACTATTGATAAATCAATGATTATAAATATTTGCCAATTTTTATTAACTATTATATTATATTTTATCATTTTCTTTCGCATTTGAGGAAGAAAATTGTTCGGCCCAGGGATTATTAGAGAGTAGAACTCAAACTTTAATGGCAGTATATAATGCTCCGAAATCTGTGAAAAGTCTCGAACATCTTCGTTATATGCATTACGTCAAGTCTACAAAACTAAATAAACCTGTGCAGCTTTCAAATATTCCACCAACAAGTGCAGCTGCTCATCAACATTTCAACCGTGTATATTATCAAGTTCAAACTTGGTTAGGGCATGATTTGAAACCTTAGGTATGGGGTTGGGCGATGCGAAACGATTTTATGGAGCCTATCATGACAATTTTACCACCTGCTCCAGAAGATTTGCTAAATACAATTTTCTGCAACTGCAAGAGGGGTTGTGGTTCGCGAAGCGGATGCAGGAAAGCGGGCTTGCAATGCTCTTAAGCTTGTGGCCAATGTAATGGGCAAGCTTGTCTCAATGCTCTACCATATCTGAGCGACATTAACGAAGATGGAACCTTTGACCCCGAAATCATGGACTTGAGACAAATGTCTTTGAAGACGATAATGAAGACCAGTTTGAAATTTACGTGCACCAGAAGACGATGATGAAGAGGAAGAAGATGATTAAAATTATCAATTGTAGTTTTTGTACCCTTTATTCCATTTTTTTTACTTTCAATAAAAATAAATGTATTGAATGATATTCTTTAATTAAAAGATTAATTCATAATTTATTTGTTTTATTTTTCATCATGTGAGAAGTTATTAATATTAATTAGGTTAAAATTCAAATATTATTCCTATATTTTAATCAACAATTAATTATAGTTGGTAAAAAAAAATTAATACTGAATAAAAAGGGGAATAGGTTAGGAAAAAAATGATAAAGTATGATAGTTAAAAAAAATTGACAAATATTTATAATCATTGATTTATCAATAGTTCATCAACTATATATATGGCGCGTTTTCGACCGGAGGCACCGGTTGACCTGAAATGATGCTGTGACCGCGCGCTCTCCGCCCTCTATCTCGAAAACGGTTCGCCGTATAAAAATTTTTTGAAACAAAATTTGTAGAGAATTTTGTATTCTACAATATTGATAATAAATACAAATAGCAAAAAACCCATAGGAACTGAGATATTTCCAAAGAAAGCGAAAAAAAACGATTTTTGTGACCTTTGACCTTGAAATTTAAAAGTTGCTTACACCCTACCATATGTAGGTTTTGAGACAACTTTTAGGGTGTCAATATACAAGTATTTACAGACTTACAGCTGGGTATCTCGACTTCCGAGGTGAACGTACTATAATGATCGGTCTAATAACGAAGCTGATATATAGGACGAGCAGCTCCCTTTTGCAGAGCAAACACTCGATTGACCGATTGAGAAGAAATCATCAAAATAGCTCGTATTATTCAACACAAATTTAAGACTCATAAAAATTTCAAAGATCAATTTACAAAGTTGCGAATTAGCTTTGATCTCAACAAAAGGCCTAGTTAGGTCAGCGTCTTTAATTTACTGGCCAGTAAACAGATTATCTTCTAACTCGCCTGTCATTTTAAAAGGAATGAGACCATTTGTAATTCCCTTTGCTTTAAATATTCTGTTTCTATTTTGTTCTGTTTAATATGAACTTTTTTTTCAATTTTTCGTAAAAGTAAAGATAAATATTTATTATTATACCCGACGTTTGCAATATCACGTTTTCAGTGGTATTGCAGGACAGACACAGAAATGTTGGTCAAATAAATAAATAAATTAAGGGAATTCGGACCCGTGAAATAAAATATTTTCTAAAAGTTCTTCAAGTAACGCGTAATGAGCAATAAATTGAAACAGAGCTTTTAGTTATTTAATATATTTTACAATTTGAGAGTGAAGTTAAGCCGTAAAATATCTACGCTGAGAATGAAACAGATGTGAAGTGGAAATATATATGAGCACATTCGTTCGTCCTTATTACACGAGTGTTGAGAAGTATTGTCATGAAAGGGCAAATAAGCTCATAGTTGTGTTTCTCTGTTTTTTATTAACAATCATTGGCTTGTGGTTAATCATATAAATATATTTGAAAAACAAAACAAATCTTATAGCTATATTCACAATACTATGACTACATAAAATTATTAAAACTAGCCAGCGCTTGGGTTTCCAGTAGCCTTATTGAGGCGCAAAGATAGTATTTTGAACATTCTCCGAGCCTCTGGGCCCTACGGGCCAAGTGTATCGACACCATAGGGCACAAAGATGTATGATTCACTGAGACCAACAAATTTGCGACGCTTGCCGTCTTCGGCAGTCGAAGCAGCAGCCCCAGCACCAACTGACGTAACTTGGACATGAGAAGGAGCCAGAGTGTCGACGCAAGTAGCGTCCCATACCCAGCGCCCTTCCCCGTGCCCAAGTCACCTATTCCATCAGGACGCTTGCCATATAAATATATTTAATATCAGGATTCTAATAATACGTTTCGTAAATCGAATGATTTTAATAAATGAAGGAACTTTTGATAGTGATAATTAATAATATGTTTGACGATCCGTGTGGTAGTGATTAGTGAATCTTATTATCATCCTGCTCCGAACAAAGCACTTTAGGTACCTTTATGGGTACAAGACAACAATGATCCCCAGGTGGTTGAAGAATTCGTGAACTGTAAGTTGCGGAACAAAGAGGATTGACGAAAGGAGCAAGTGCACTAACCTGGAATATCAAAGGGGTTGCAGATGTTATGGTCGTGGGGAGATGAGGAGTCTCAATCTTCTCTTATCCGGGAACTGTGGGTTTCCTTCACACTACACTATATACATAAATATTAGTCGAATCACTACTACTATAATCTCATACTATCTCACTAGTAAATGTGGTGATGCGGCAATTTTATCCGAGTGGTCGATGATTTTTTTTTATGGAAAAGAAGGATAACTGATCGTACGGGTCACCTGGTGCTAAGTAATCAGAGCCGCCTACATTCTCTTGCAACACCAGAGGAATCACAGGAGCGTTGCCGGTCTTTAAGGAAGGTGTACGCGCTTTTTTTGAAGGTACCCATGTCGTATCGTCGTGGAACAAAACTCCTTGAAATCCGCACTGTGGAGGACCGCCACACATCCAGATGGTGGGGATGATATCCTAACTTGTGGCGTGTCGTGCAAAGGTGGAATTCGGTGGCAGGAATCAGGTGAAACAGCTCAGCAGATGTGTTGGTTACGGTGCGTTTGATTTGCCGTCCGATGCGACTGTCACTTCAGGATTATAATTATTAGTTAATTGGCGCGAACATACATAATTAAACATACTTTTGTATATATAAACATCCATGACTCGGAAACAAATATCCTATTCGTCATTTAAATGGGTTGTCAATTAATAGTCTAGAAGTTTCCGGGTTATAGCACTCATAGTGTACTATTAAATGTGATAGCTACACAGCTCCTTCACTTCTTACACAAAATATTGAGTCTTAATACCTAATGATATAAAAAGTAACTAAATGGAGGCCAACTAATTTGTCCGATGCGACGTAAACGGCATATTATAAAAGTTAATAGGAGCTCTCTTCATGATTCCTGGCATCCAACTCAATGGGTGCTCATTTCGTTGGTCAGCAATTTTACTTCGTAATTAGCATGTTGGCACTGAAGTATTAAAACTCAAAGTAATGCAGGTGTAACTATGTCAAGTCATTTTTAAATTCAGTTTAGTGCAATTTTGGAACGAATTTCTTTAATTATTTCTAATCTTACAAACTTAACGTTATCAAAATTTGAATATTAAAAAGGTAAGCTTAAATTGTAAAAACATAATAAGTTAAATAATATGCATTTTTTTGTACAGTAATTTTTTAAGCAATTAAAATGCATAAATCTTTTTGTAGTGAATTATTTCTTAAAACAACTACAAATAAAAACAATGTAATAATTTATTTTAGATGATAATATACTATGGTAAAAAGAATGTGTGGAATGTAGAAACAACATCCAATTTTCTCCTCGCTTCGAAAACTAACGACAAATACAGTATATCGGAAAACTTACCCATAATATCTTATTGCAATGCAAATTCAATCAGGTTGGGTAAACTCCGACACGGGCAATGTGCTCGTAAATCAGTAATCGGCTCTTGGATTGATCACGTTCTTGAATATTCAGAAATTTAAATCGAACGAGGTGTTAGGTTCTAGAATGAATATTGTCGCTATAGCTGCACTTCCAATTACGATTTTCTCTTTCTCTCTCTCAGTTATTCGCAACCAGTTCGTTGTATGCTTTATTTAGATTGCACCGTTAATCCCAGTTTTATGCTACCTCCATACAGTTGGTCAGATATTAGTATGTTTAATATTCTATCCTTAAATAACTACAGTATTCGATATCATGCCAGGAATACATTGATAAAACAAATATTTTATAGTGAAACTTATATTACATCGTCTCAAACGTTTTCGTCTGTGTGTTGCATGTCGCGTGACGGTCGGGCGGCGCCTATAGTTCGCAGCAGCTGACCGTGTAGTGTATAAACTATTACTCATTTGTGCCAGTGCTCCATGCTATTTTGTTTGTTTTTGTCAGTGTTTAATGTAAATCTTGTTATTAATTAAAGTCAAACTTTTATTTTCTTTTGGTAATCAACGACACAGCTAGTGGAATATTTTAGTCAAATGTATATAATGTGAAAAAAAGTTTCACTTTTGCCGTGGTTTCATGAAACCACACAATCCTTTCTCTTATTAATTATTGTTATAATGTATTGTTTAAGCGCTTGAACAACTCTACAGGTTTAAACCACTCTAAAGCACTGATAAGGGCATTCAACAGTAGATATGAGAATGAAGCCCAATCTTTGAACAGGAAAAATCTATACATACTCACCAGGATGCTAACAGGGCACTGTCGCCTAAACAAGCACCTCAGTGTGGTTGGCATCAAAAATGATAAAACTTGTAGATTTTGCCTTTAGGCTGATGAAACGCCTCTTCATCTACTCTGGGACTGCAGCCCACTAAAGCATAAGCGTTACACAATCTTTGGCGACTACACCTTGCTACCAGATGGTGTTTATATTATTCACGTCAAGAAGATATTGCGGTTTGTAAAGGCTGCAGGGCTTGACGACGAGCTATGGTATGAGTGGCGAACACAATAGTTCAATTTTGGACGAGGTGTTACTAGGAATCATTAGGACTAGATAAATAGCCACCCTCTTCAAATAATAATAATGTATATATAATATATAATAATTCTATTATATTTTTTTAGAAACCTATTTTATTTTAAACCGATTTGATTCCGAAATTAAAAATTCTTACAAGCGGTCTACTGTATCTATATACTTCATGTAGTAATTCATTATAACCAAATATGTTTCAAAACATAATAATGTAGAGAAAATATTATGTACATATTATCATCGTCAGGCCAAAGAAGTCTACGCCTACAGTGCCTGATCTGTTACTAGTGGGAGGCTCCTTTGCACAGGATGCCGGCTAGATTATGGGTACTACAACGGCGCCTATTTCTGCCGTGAAGCAGTAATGTGTAAGCATTATTGTGTTTCGGTCTGAAGGTTGCCGTAGCTGGTAAAATTACTGGTCAAATGAGACTTAACATCTTATGTCGAGCGCTATTGTAGTGTCGCTCGGAATTTTTGGGTTTTTCAAAAATTCTGAGCGGCACTGCATTATAATGGACATGGCGTATCAGTTGCCATCAGCTGAACGTCGTGCTCGTCTCGTCCCTTATTTTCATAAAAAAATCCAGAATTACTGGGCAAATGAGACTTAACATCTTATATCTCAACGTGACGAGCGCAGTTGTAGTGCCGCTCAGAATTTTTGGGTTTTTCAAAAATCCTAAGCGGGTAGGGCGTATCTTTATAAGACCAATAGTGAAAGATTACGTTTCAGTGTGATATACCACTATCACTCACATTAGAAACAACAAGAAACGCATTGAATACTTTAGTCCTTAAGCACTGACGGATATTAGAAGTGAAGATACACAATACTCCCAGCGCTGCATACCGGACATTTATTTCTCGAATACCTCTTCTAAGTATCCTTTGAAGCTACTGCGATAAAAGATTGAGGAAATTAGAATTACCAAAATTTAACAATGTAAGCATTTGACTATTTGGACAGTATCGATATTGGTGTCAGTATTTCGTTCGCTTTTATCCATTATTGACAGTATATATGTTAAGAATCTAGCTATTATTCGATAAGTAGATCATTTAAGCAACAAAGGCTGACACACTTTCCAAAATTCCACATGTTTGCACTCATATTGAGAACATATGTGCCGATATTGTTGTTGAAAATTGATTGATAACTATTATTGTGATTCTATTTGGGTTATAAGTCACATTATATTATTATTAGCTGACCCGACAAACGCTGTTCTGTACATAATTAATAAAATAACGGTTTTTATGAATTTGTCAAAAATATAGAATAACATCAAGAATTATAATTAAAATATGCTCCCCGTTGTTATAAGGAAATTGTTTCACAGTACAACTGTCAAATCGTGCGTCAATAAATTCTCTCATAGAAAATATGTCCATACAAAACAATTATTGGAAATAAAAATAATTATGGGTACCAAATCGAAATAAAAAGTATCCTATCACTCATCTAAACTGCACTCCATGAAGTTATTCCCATTAAAATCCGTTCATTAGTTTAGGAGTTCACTGGGAACAAACATCAGGACACTGGAATTTTATATGTTAAGACTAGCTGACCTGGCAAACGTTGTTATACCATATAAATTATATACGTAAACCTTTCTTGAGCTTCAACGAATCTATTACAAAATAGTTTAGGAGTTATTAGGGAACATACAAACAAACACTCACTTTTATATATATAGATTAGGTTATTTATTAACAATATGTATTATCACATAGACGTACTAAGACGTGGTAGTACCAAGTTGTTGGAGAATTCAACTAATCTGTTGATGTCAAGGCAATTCAATGATCTTCCTGCCTCAATATAATATCAATACTTTATCTTTCTTTTATTACGTTGATAGTGTTGGATTTGATAAAGTTAATCAGTTCTTTCGTGTATCCCGTTGCTTAAGAAGATATCTACGAGGAATTGAGGGAATTTCAAAAGTTAGGCAGAAATCATGTTAATTATAATATGTTCGTTTACTTAATATGGCGAGACTTACATGGTCCCATGGTTCTGTTGACCAGTGCCACAACACGCTGTAAGTATTTTTATCGACAGCACTATGAAGTAAGTTGAGGAAGGGGGTAAAATGAACCCTATTCAGTTAAACCCTTCGAAGACTTGTCGTCTTCATCAAACCTCACCAAGTGTTCTGAGTCTCGATATTTTGATCGATTCTCAGTTTCGCGATTGTCTTGAATGGTGTTCCAACTTTAGCAGAGTCGGTACTTTTCTTTCTTCCAGAACCACTGGAGAGACGCCGGCTCCCGATATTAACTGTGCAAAAAATAGCGACGACTGAAAAACAGAAGCGTGACTTTTCAAATTCATAAAGCCCTTAATCGCCTTCTAGGATACCCTGAGACGTCCCTGTTTTCCTCGTTTTGTTCCGTAGCACAAGTCAAATCAATTTAAGTCTCACTCAATAAGATACACGCTTCCAAACGTAAATTTTATACAAAATTTCTTAACGCCCTTTGCACTCCTCATATATTTTCCCTCAAACGCCTTTTTCTCACACCTATAGAAAACCTTTTCTTTTTAAAGTGTCCGTGTTCTCTATGGGCTCAAAAATGATAGAATTTTGATGATTCTTTTTATTTTTCAGGCGATCGAATAAATAGTTATTAGTTTAGATAATTAGTTTTTAGTTTCTCTAAATATACGAGATTAACTATTCTTGTAAATGAATAATAATATAATATTTGTGTTTGATGAAAAATCGGTGAAGCGATGATTTTTGATGAGCGTTCATGTTCTGGTACCTGGACCTCTCCTTCACCTCTTTCACCTCATGAAGCTTCACCTCATTGACTATTTTGGGTTTATCTTTTTTCCCTTAACCCCCATACCCCGTTCACATTGTGTTTTATGTTAAATCGAGTGTTTTTATTTAAGCCAGTTTTTTATTCGTGTGATTCAAATATTTTGGATTGAATAAAATATTTTCACATTTACTATTCAGATTAAAACTTTAAAAATATTTCTGAATTTATTTATTATTTTATATGTACATACAACGGTTGAATATAAATGTGATTTTAAACTGTTATTAATTTTTTTAAATAATTGATCAATAAAATACAATTATTAACGATGAGCTAATTTTAAGACGATAAATAAACTGCAATCAAATAAACGATGCCATGACAATATCCTCACTCGTTCCATTTAATATCCGCTTTCCTCAACTTAAAACATTTAATCCATTAACCAGTTGTTTAGGTAAATTAATTTAAATAAACTTTCAGTACCGCAATCACACGCTATAAACTCTTGAGTGAAACCAAATACCGCACTTCCGAAAGCTTGGCACGTATTACCAAGCCGGCTAACATAAATAACGAGTACTACTACTCCTATTTTCAAATACAAATCCTAGTACGATATAGAAGGTTTATTTTGAACTAAACTTAAAATATTAAAAAAAGTTTAACGTATCATAAAATTTCGGCCAAATTTTTGTAAATTTCGGTATTGTGTGTCGTTATAAATTTGTGTGAGATTTTCGTTTAAGCCATTCGCTGCGAGGAGTAAGCGACATAATTGAAAGGATCAATTAAAGTCGTGTCAAATCCATTAGTTTTAGAGCTTATCAGTAGAAGCTGTTAATAGATTCAGAGCATACACTGAACATAGATCAAGCGCTAACGTCGGTTTAGAAGTGATCAATGTAGAACGAGTATCATTATCAATTCATTGTTCTAAGCATCAATATTGTGTTTCGATACGAGCTCATATTTATATTTGTTGTGTGCAATTGGCTTTTTAGTTATTTATACGACACCATCTCGAAAAGTTCTTCCGTAGTAACGCGCTGTAAGTGCGTCATTCATTACATACAAATGCGGACATAATAGTTGTACTAAATTTCTTTCCTAGCGTGGATAAGCGGGGGTTAAATTTATTTCTATCGTGTTCTTCATTTGTTTTTCATTTATTTCAAACCTTCCCTGGACTTCCACAAATAATTCAAGACCAAAATTAGCCAAATCGGTCGAGCCGTTCTCGTGTTTTAGCTAGACTAACGAACAGCAATTCATTCTTATATATATAGATTATAAAAAACCTTAACTTTAATGAAAATAAATGATGCAGAGTCCTCTTAAAAGGCATAAAAGGCTTTTATTTTCTTAAAGTTGATTCGTTTAGAATTCTTTTTGATGTTATTTCTAATATACTAGATACTACTACCATCATTACTAGTATCATCAGCAAACAATACAATCTCATGGCTATCATCTACCACAAACGGTAGATCGTTAATATATATAAGAAACAAGAAAGGACCGAGAATAGAACCCTGCGGAACATCTATTCCCACAGGTTTACCCGAACCCGTTTGCCATTTACATCGACTATCTGAACTCTTTTGCTTAAATAGGATTTAAACAGATTAAGTGATCTATTTTTTACTCCATAATGCTTTAGTTTTAGGAGTAAAGTTTTATGGTGGACGCAGTCAAATGCTTTGGACAAATCACAAAAAATGCACAATGCATCCTATGACTCTTCCCAGGCGTCAAAGATGTGCTCAATGAGTCTAGTACCCGCATTAATTGTTGATGAGCCTCTAGTGAAACTAAATTGATTTTTGTTCAACAATTTATAAAAATCATTTGTAGCTGCTGAAGCAAAAGTTTTTCAAAAATTTTACTTAAAACAGGCAGCACTAAAATAGGCCTGAAATTAGCAGGGTCAAAAGAACTGCCGGATTTAAACAAAGGTATAACTTTGCTGCTCTTAACAAGATTATCCAGCCACCACAAGTAGCACCCGCTCACGAGCATGACGCGTGGACCAGCCGTCGCCTCCGTCAACTATATTTTAAGAAAGAAGATGACCCGCTTCACGTCGCCGCCACAAGTATTTGCATTTATGTGCTGTCATCACGAAATATCAACCACCAAGGTTCGTTTTATGACGTGCCTTGTGTTTCCAATTCCCGGATCTTGCATCAATCATCATCATCATGCGACCCAAAACTAAAGAGCTCAATGGCGACTAATGTTGCATCATCTCAGCGGCCACGAACACTCTGATAAGAGTATAAAGGCATTTATTTCCTCAAAATTGATTCCTATAGAATTCTTTTTGATGTCATTTCTAATATACTAGATACTACTACAGCTTCGGAAACAAATAGCGCTCTGAGATCGAAGAAGCGGTGCAAGAAACTTCCAGAAAGCTCCACCTTTTTTTTTTACGCGCTCTTTTTAATCAAATCAAATATAGAATATTGTACTGTCATTGCTATTTCGATATTTGTGAACGTATATTAAATTTTCATAAATGTACTGACAATGAACAGTCATAATATTTATTTCTTTAAATTTTTCTTTGAGAGACTGTCTATAACCAAGCTGATATAAAGCACGAGCAGCTCCCTTTTGCAGAGCAAACACTCGATTGACCGATTGAGAAGAAATCATCAAAATAGCTCGTTTTATTCAACACAAATTTAAGACTCATAAAAATTTCAAAGATCAATTTACAAAGTTGCGAATTAGCTTTGATCTCTACAAAAGGCCTAGTTAGGTCAGCGTCTTTAATTTACTGGCCGGTAAACAGATTATCTTCTAACTCGCCTGTCATTTTAAAAGGAAAGAGACCATTTGTAATTCCCTTTGCTTTAAATATTCTGTTTCTATTTTGTTCTGTTTAATATGAACGGCTCATGGTTTTAATTATTTTATTAAATATTATGAAAAAGGTTTCCAAGAAATGAGTAGAAATCTTGTAAAAAAAATTTCTACATACCCACACTCTACTGTTATACTGAAACATGTCGGAATTTACAATGCTATCATTAATATTTATAAAATTAAAATATAATGATATTATCATATAAGACGTAAGTAATTTAATAATTCATTTAGTACCTATGTATAATGTTAACAAATTCAATGTCATAAAAGTAAATAATTTAAATATATTAATTATCAAATAGACTAATTCATAATGTCTAATAATTCATTTTGTATTGAAAAATTTATTTAAACTATTGAAGCACTTATTTATTGACCACTGATGCAGTCTTCTTTTAAAAACTTTGAAAGGTAAATCTTTAAATTCACTAGTCTACCTAAGCAACTATTATTTGGTATTTAAATGGCATAAAAGACATTTATTTTCTCAAATTTAATTCCTTTAGAATTCTTTTTGTATCATTTCTAATATACTAAGAAGCGAAGCAAGAAACTCACCCAGCATTCTTTTTTTTGCGCTATTGCTTTTGCTATAAAACAATAATAATTTAGTCCCAGGCTGTCCGAACACTTAGATATGCAGCTGTGGAGTAGTAGGATTAACGTTATTTATTTTCTTTGATTAACGCAAGTGTTACACATTTATTTTATTTAAATTCTTTTTAAAGGGTTAAATGAAATTGTCAGTATAATTTTAGATGAGGCTTTTGCGTAAAAGTAAGGAAAAATATTTATTATTAAACCCGACGTTTGCAAGATAACGTTTTCATTGGTACTGCAGGACAGACACAGAAATATTGGTCGAATAAATAAATAAATGAAGGAAATTCGGACCCGTGAAATAAAATATTTTATAAAAGTTCTTCAAGTAACGCATAATGAGCAATAAATTGAAACAGAGCTTTTAGTTATTTAATATATTTTACAATTTGAGAGTGAAGTTAAGCCGTAAAATATCTACGCTGAGAATGAAACAGATGTGCAGTGGAAATATATGAGCACATTCGGTGTTCGTCTTGTTGTGTTTCTCTGTTTTTTATTAACAATCATTGGCTTGTGGTTAATCATATAAATATATTTGGAAAACAAAACAAATCTTATAACTATATTCACAATACTATGACTACATTAAATTAAAACTATCATTACGTCGAAGCGTTCCTAGAATACTGGCATCATTTCCGCGTTGGATAGCTGGGCTGATCCGTTGACCGAGATAGATGCCAGCGCTTGGATTTCTAGTAGCCTTTATTGAGGCGCGAAGATAGTTCTTCGCTAAGAAATCCTAATTTTAAAAATACTAATTTTGAACATTCTCCGCGCCTCTGGGCCCCACGGGCCAAGTGTATCGACACCAAAGAGCACAAAGATGTATGATTCACTGAGACCAACATATTTGCGACGCTTGCCGTCTTCGGCAGTAGAAGCAGCAGCCCCAGCACCAACTGACGTAACTTGGACATGAGACGGAGCCAGAGTGTCGACGCAAGTCGCGTCCCACACCAGCGCCCTTCCCCGTGCCCAAGCCACCTAAGTCATTCCATCAGGACGCTTGCCATATAAATATATTTAATATCAGGATTCTAATAATAGGTTTCGTAAATCGAATGATTTTAATAAATGAGATAGAACTTTTGATGGCGATAATTAATAATATGTTTGACGATCCGTCTGGTAGTGATTAGTGAATCTTAATATCATCCTGCTCCGAACAAAGCACTTTGGGTACCTTTATGGGTACAAGACAACAATGATCCCCAGGTGGTTGAAGAATTTATGAACTGTAAGTTGCGGAACAAAGAGGATTGACGAAAGGAGCAAGTGCACTAACCTGGAATATGACAGGGGTTGCAGATTTTATGGTCGTGGGAAGATGAAGTCTCAATCGTCTCTTATCCAGGAACTGTGGGTTTCCTTTACACTACACTATAGATACATAAATATTAGTCGAATCACTACTACTATAATCTCATACTATCTCACTAGTAAATGTGGTGATGCGGCAATTTTATCCAATTTTTTTTTATGGAAAAGAAGGATAACCGAGCGTATGGGTCACCTGCTGCTTAGTAATCAGAGCCGCCTGCATTCTCTTGCAACACCAGAGGAATCACAGGAGCATTGCCGGCCTTTAAGGAAGGTGTACGCGCTTTTTTTGCAGGTACCAATGTCGTATCGTCCCGGAAACATACTGCACAAGGAAGTTCATTCCACATCTTTGTATTACGTGGAAGAAAACTCCTTAAAAACCGCACTGTGGGGGACCACCACACATCCAGATGGTGGGGATGATATCCTAACTTGTGGCGTGTCGTGCAAAGGTGGAATTCGGCGGCAGGAATCAGGTGTAACAGCTCAGCAGATGCGTTGGTTACGGTGCGTGTGATTTGCCGTCCGATGCGACTGTCACTTCAGGATTATAAATATTACTTATTTGGCGTGAACATACATAATTAAACATACTTTTGTATACAAAGTATGTTTGTATAGTCATGGATGTTCATATATATAAACATCCATGACTCGGCAACAAATATCCATATTCATCATTTAAATGTTTGCGCCTACCGGGATTTAACCCTGAGACCTATAGTGAGCAGGGTCACTAAACGCTGGGGTAAATGGGTTGTCAATTAATAGTCTAGAAGATTCCGGGGTATAGCACTCATAGTGTACAATTAAATGTGATAGCTACATAGTAGAGGCAATGTCCGGAGCGAGATAATTTGTGTAAAAGTGTTTTAATTATTATTATTATAACTGTTTATTTAAATTAATACTTACATTTATTATTACAATTTCTAAAATAATAAAATATCCGACAAACATCTTGTTATACAAAATATTGAGTCATAATACCTAATGATATAAAAAGTAACTAAATGAAGGCCAACTAATTTGTCCGACGCGACGTAAACGGCATATTATAAAAGTTAATAGGAGCTCTCTTCATGATTCCTGGCATCCAACTCAATGAGTTCTCATTTCGTTGGTCAGCAATTTTGCTTCGTAATTAGCATGTTGGCACTGAAGTATTAAAACACAAAGTAATGCAGGTGTAACTATGTCAAGTTATTATTAAATTCAGTTTAATGCAATTTTGGAACGAATTTCATGAAGTATTTCTAATCTTACAAACTTAACGTTATCAAAATTTGAATATTTAAAAGGTAAGCTGATATTGTAAAAACATACTAAGTTAAATAATATGCAGTATATTATTGCACAGTAAATTTTTTAAACAATTTCAGTGCCTCAATCCTTTTGTGTTGAATTGTTTCTTAAAACAACTATTAAATAAAAACAATGAAATAATTTATTTTAGATGATAATATACTATTGTAAAAAGAATGTGTGTAATGTGGAAACAACATCCAATTTTCTCCTCGCTTCGAAAACTAACAACAAATACACTATATCGGAAAACTTACCCACAATATCTTATTGCATTGCAAATTCAATCAGGTTGGGTAAACTCCGACACGGGCAATGTGCTCGTAAATCAGTAATCGGCTCTTGGATTGATCACGTTCTTGAATATTCAGAAATTTAAATCGAACGAGGTGTAAGAATGAATATTGTCGCTATGGCTGCACTTCCAATTACAGTTTTGTATGTTATCTTCAGTTAGATGTTCTCTCTTTCTCTCTCTCAGCTATTCGCAACCAGTTCGTTGTATGTCTATCTGTGTATTCAGATTGCACCGTTAATCCCAGTTTTGTGCTACCTCCATACAGTTGGTCAGATATTAGTATGTTTAATATTCTATCCTTAAATAACTACTGTATTCGATATCATGTCAGTAAACGCGATGAGTAATCTATAAGATTATTTTGAGTGGACTGTATGGATAAAAAGGTCGCGGGGTTCGTCTCCTTGTAAAACCAATTAGCGCAATGCAGTAAAATTCCAGGGATTAACCGTGATATCTTCTGCAGGCCCCGCCAGGACTCACAGAATTTCAAATTAATATAAATTATGAAGAACTGTAAATATTAAATAAAAAGTTTATTATACGAGATAGCGGCGCATCGAACGCACGGATTGAGATGCGGGGGTCGACGTACACTCTTCACGGTCGCTTCGCGAATGACGTCGCAATGAAGCTAATAAGCGCAACCAAATACATTGATAAAATATTTTAATTATTGTTATAACGTATTGTCAATATATTATTATATTATTATTATTATTCTACAGGTTGAGTACACTTGTACAGAGAGAGCGATGTGTGTGGAGAGGTGCGTGCTATAACTGCTGAAGGTATAGTTCTGCCCGACGCGAATCATCCACCATTGAGAGATTGAAGTCAGGCTTGATACATGTCGCCGTTCAGAGTTTCTTGAGCCATCTAATATAAATCCTTGCAGGGACTGGAATTTTGGTCGATGCGATTATGAACTTTTTTCTGCATTAATCGAGGCAAATTCTTGGCGTACAGTTCTGCAGGCCCATACTGTGAGAGATGCAACTGAAAATTTTTATAAATCCGTTTATATCTTTGACCAATGCATGCCTAGGAAACGACGTAAAGCATGCCATAGTAAACGTTACCCCGTTTGGTTTACGAGTGATATTATCCGAGATATCAGGTGTAAGATGAAGTTGCATAGATTATGGAAATGTTCTAACTCACCAGAAATATACAGAAGATTCTCAGAACTTCGAGCAGATCTTAAAAACCGCATAGAGTCATCCTATTGCGACTATATTAAGTATATTGAAGTTAACATCAAAGCCAACCCTCGTGGCTTTTGGCGTCACGTTTCAA
Organism: Leptidea sinapis; assembly: GCF_905404315.1. NCBI lineage: Eukaryota > Metazoa > Arthropoda > Insecta > Lepidoptera > Pieridae > Leptidea > Leptidea sinapis. Next base: position 12,244,050 of record NC_066270.1, on the reverse strand, counting down.
GCCTTCGCACCAAAGGTGGATTTGAACCTAGTGTGACTTTTGAGGGGCAAACTTTTTCAGGTGTTGCTGCTGTAGGTGCTTTCGCCAACTTTTTTTCAAGCACATTGTTGCCAGATATAACCTGTACTCGATACAGATGAAGCTTATACACTGGCCTTCAAAAGTAAGTATCACACTTTTAAAATTGGGATAACGTTTTAAGTTCACAAGATATACTTTCGAAATAAAAAGGACTCCAAAGAGAATTTAATTTTGTACATAAAAACTTTATAGTCAGTAACCTTCTTTTAAGAATTGGCTGAAAAAAACTTCAAAAACAAAACCATTCCTATTTCAAAGCGGACGTTTCCGAATTACAATTTTACCATTCACATTTTACTTTCTGTTTTAAATTTTTTTCAAGATCGATGGGTCCTGTTTTTAAAATTTATGCTAAAAAGCACATAACATTTATTTATCATGCCTCTTTCAGTTGAAGAATGTGCTAGGATCATGGCTTTTCTGGAACTAGGCATCAGTATGCGTCGCACTGCAAGAATGGTGGGTGTGACGGTACGAACGGTCCAAAAGGTAAAGCGAAGGTACGAAGAGACTGGACACCATCTGAGGAGACCTTGTAATGGCAGACCCAGGTGTACCAGTGCCCGAGAAGATAGTTATATAATTTCCACTGTGTTAAGAAATCGCCACCAAAATGCAGTTGAAGTCCAGCAACAGCTACTTCAGACCCGGAGGGACTATATTAGTGACAGTACAGTGAGAAGAAGACTTGCTGAAGCAAATTTGATACCCCGAAGACCAGCGAGTGGCCCAAAACTCGAGAGACAGCATCGAGTAGCGAGACTGCGATACGCCCGTGAACACATGCAGTGGGATGAAAAAGAATGGTCAAGAATTTTGTTTGCAGATGAGTCTCGATTCTCCCTTTACACTTCTGATGGAAGGCGAAGTGTTTACAGGCAATCTGGTGAGCGATACCTTCAAGCCTGCAACTCAGAAAGAGTCCAATACGGTGGAGGCAGTGTACATGTATCGGCTGGCATATCTTCAGAAGGTCGCACAGAGCTAATAGCCATAGAAAATGGCACCCTCACTGGGCAAAGATATGCTCAAGAGATTCTCAATGAGTATGCAGGGCCGTATTTAGCAAATATGGGGGATGGATAGATGCTGATGCATGATAATGCCCGGCCACATACGGCTCATATCGTACAAGAGTATATTCAGGAGGTCGGTATCAGCATGATGGCTTGGCCATCAAGAAGTCCTGATCTCAACCCGATTGAACACGCCTGGGATGAGTTTGGGAGGCTAGTCAGAAATCGCAGACCACCACTTACTACCCTCAGGGCACTAAAGCAGGCCCTGGTAGAAGAATGGGAGAATATTCCCGAACATCGGCTCCGAAACCTAGTGTTCAGTATGCCAAACCGGCTCGAAGCTGTAATCAGAGCTCGAGGAGGCAATACCAGTTATTAAAAATTAAATAACATGTCATACATTTTAGTTGAATTTTTTTACGCTAAACTAAAAATGTCTATTTTCATTGTTTTATCTTTTTTAAGTTAAAAATGTTACTAATGTATAATTTTAGTTTCTAAGAATTAAAGCCTATAAAAATTGCAACAAAACGTTTTTAATCTTAAGTCTCTACCTTCTATAGTTAAGAAAAAAAAATTATTTGAAAAGTGTGATACTTACTTTACTACACTGTAGTTTCGATAGGACGTATGACAGCAATTATGTAAACATCTTTCATATTACACCTGATGATGTCATAGGTGGAATCAACAAGTTGAAGCAGAGCAGTTCCGTAGGACCGGATTGTATTCCTTCTGAAGTTCTAAAGCTGGCAAAAAAGAACTTTTGTATGCCTCTTTGTCATATTTTCAATCTTGCCTTGGAATCGGGAGAATATCCGTCCCAATGGAAGTTGTCGAGAGTTACCCCGATACCAAAAAGCTCTGATAAATCGAAAGTTGAAAAGTACCGACCTATTGCAGTGATGTCTTCGCCCGCAAAGGTATTTGAGCATTATTCACAACTACATGTACGCGCAAGTGGACAAATACATTTGTGGCGAACAGCATGGTTTTAGACCGAAAAGATCTGTAGACACTAACTTGTTGTCACTAGTTGATTTTATCTCGGACAAACTAGATCATAGTTCTCTGGTTGACGTGCTCTACGTTGACTTCCAGAAAGCATTTGACAGGGTCAATAATGACATATTGTTACAAAAACTTAGCGCTATTGGCTTTACACCGAGACTTCTCCGACTTATCGCAGACTACTTGTGTGACCGTCAACAATATGTCCGGCTTGGTCTGTTCGAACCCAATCATTATTCCTTTAGAATTCATTTTGACATCAAAAAGAATTCTAAAGGAATCAATTTTGAGTAAATAAATGCCTTTTATGCCTTATATGCCTTTTACCACACGCGATCTGGGGTTAGTCAGGGATCGATACTGGGGCCTCTTCTGTTTCTTTTAATGATAAATGATCTTACAGATGTGCTTGATAATTCTCGGTGTCTCCTGTATGCTGATGACCTGAAACTCTTCAAAGAAATCAAATCTGACTCAGATTGCATGGCACTCCAAAATGATGTCCTGTTAAATAATCATAAAACCAAATATATTAAATTCATCGCGCCAAATGTCAAAAATGTAGATGCGAATATTTTATTAAATGGAGAGGTGGTAAAACCAGTGGAATCTGCTATATTTCTTGGCATTACTCTTGATTCCAAATTGCAGTGGGGCCCCCATATCGAAGGATTGGCGAATAGGCTTAGTTCTGCAGCATATGCGGTTAAGAAAATCAGACGGTTAACTGACATAGATACGGCGAGATTACTTTAGTTATTTTCATAGTGTTATGTCCTATGGTATATTGTTATGGGGCAGTGCGGCCGATATTAATACTATCTTTGTGCTGCAGAAGAGGGCTATTCGCGCGATTTATAACCTAGGTACTAAAGAACCATTAAGAGAAAAATTTAAAGAAATAAACATTTTGACTGTTGCTTCTCAATACATTTTTGATAATGTTTTGTATGTTCATAAGCACATTGAGGAATTTTCTAGAAACTGACATTCATAATGTTAACACGAGGAACAAACATAAACTTGTTATGCCTACTACTCGGTTGGGTCGAGTTAGTAAGTCTTTTGTTCGGCGATGTATATGCTTCTACAATATGATCCCAGAAAATGTACAAAACAAATGTGTTACGAAATTTAAAAGAATTGTTAAAAAACGTTTGTGTGGGAAAGGTTATTATAGCATAAACGATTTTCTTAATGACACCACGGACTGGGATTAAAGCGAACACCCTCAAGCTCTTTAATTATTAATGTTTATTGTACGATATTACATTGTAATCCATATTTTATATAAAAAAAAAAGCCCGCTGAGTTTCTTGCGCCCATTCTTCTCAGGTCTGAAGCAGTCTCTTTTGAATGGGTCGTAGATTTTGACGTTCAATAAGTGATTATAAATCCTATTTTGAATAAAAATATTTGAATTTGAATTTGATGTGCAAGCTGTGTTCCAGTGGAGCTTGAGGAACCGTATGACATTTAATACGTCGAAATGCTATGCCATGACTTTCGGTCGAAAGTGGTGCCCAATAGAGTTTGATTATAAAATTGGTGGTGATTCGATATCTCGACCAGAAACTATCAAAGACCTTGATGTCACATTCGATCGAAAGTTAACCTTCCATGATCAATGTGATCATGGAAGGTTTTAACCACTCTGGCCAAGGAATCCTATAGAATTTTAGGCTTTGTTTTGAGGAATTCTGGGGATTTCACATCTGAACCAGTCATAAAGCTTTTATTCGGTGCTTTAGTGCGCAGCAAGCTAGAAACAGCTATGTGTGTGTGGAATCCGCATGAAAGTACTTATGTACTCCTTCTCGAAAAGGTGCAAAAAGCTTTTCTTAGGTACCTTTACAAACGTACGCATGGAGACTACCCCTATATGTATCCCACAAAATTTCTTCTGGGTACATTAGGCTACAACTCCCTCGAGGTTAGGCGAAAGCGACAGCAGCTCACAGTTATGTACAGAGTTCTCAGAGGTGATATAGATGCGCCGAGTTTGCATGTTGAGCTATGTAGAATCTTTGTACCGGACAATTACTGTTCGAGGCGCAGGCATAGATTGTTCGCGAGACCGACACATACCGTACTGTGGCTCGCACCAACTCGCTTTAATATTGTAATTGGCTTACGCCGTTTTATTTAAGTATAAATAAATAAATAAACCACAGTAAAGCATCGGTAAGATCATTCAACAGTAGATATGCGAATGCTTAGCACCTCAGTGTGGTCGGCATCAAAAATGATAAAACTTGCAGATTTTGCCTTGAGGCTGATGAAACGCCTCTTCATCTACTCTGCGATTACGGCCCACTAATGAATAAGCGTTACACAATCTTTGGCGGCTACACCTTGCTACCAGGTGGTGTTTGTAACACTCGCGTCAAGAAGATACTGCGGTTTTTGAAGGCTGCAGGGCTTGACGACGAGCTATAGTATGAGTGGCGAACACAATAGTTCAATTTTGGACGCGGTGTTACTAGGAATCATTAGGACTAGATAAATAGCCACCATCTTCAAATAATAATAATGTATATATAATATGTAATAATTCTATTATATTTTTTTAGAAACCTATTTTATTTTAAACCGATTTGATTCCGAAATTAATAATTCTTATAATCGGTCTACTGTATCTATATATTTCATGTACTAATTCATTATAACCAAATATGTTTCAAAACATAATAATGTAGAGAAAATATTATGTATATATTATCAGCGTCAGGCCAAAGAAGTATACGCCTACAGTGTCTGATCTGTTACTAGTGGGAGGCTCCTTTGCCCAGGATGCCGGCTAGATTATGGGTACCACAACGGCGTCTATTTCTGCCGTGAAGCAGTCATTTGTAAGCATTATTGTGTTTCGGTCTGAAGGTTGCCGTAGCTGGTGAAATTACTGGGCAAAAGAGACTTAACATCTTATATGTCAAGGTGACGAGCGTTTTTCGAGAATCCTGAGCGACACTGCATTGTAATGGGCAGGGCGTATCAATGACCATCAGCTGAACGTCCTGCTCGTCTCGTACCTTATTTTCATTAAAAAAAAATCTTTGAGGTTTGCATTCAACGGTTTCTGGTTGCTTTTATCAGGTCATCAGTCAATTTTTTGGGAAGCTGTCCCGTACTCCACTATTCTACCAGTGGTCGCCAGTCGAGAACCATCTGTTCCGATTGATTATGCCCTGCCTAAACCACATTTAACTTTTTAATTTTTTGCGTTATTTCAGTAACATTAGATCAGCAGTGATAATGTGCCATCGACAAAATTGATTAATGACCCACATTGCTGATAGTTCTTTTAAAATCATAAAAACAGTTAGGTTTATATTTGCACGAAAAAGAAACGGCGGACTGTCAGAGTCTAATAAAATGAAAATTACGTATTTTCAAGCAACTTTCGACCTTTTTGTTTATTATGATTGTAGGAAAATGACATTAAGGTGGGTCACGATTCAATTTTGTAGATAGGACTTTAGTTACATCATTTTAACTATCAGTGGGAGGCTCCTTTGCACAGGATGCCGGCTAGATTATGGGTACAACAACGGCGCCTATTTCTACCGTGAAGCAGTTATGTGTAAACATTATTGTGTTTCGGTCCAAAATACTTCATAGCTAGTAAGATTACTAGGCAAATGAGACTTAACATCTTATGTTTCAAGGCGACGAGCGCCATTGTAGTGCTGCTCAGAATTTGTGGATGTTTCAAAAATTCTGAGCGGCACTGCACTGTAATGGGCATGGTGTATCAATTACCATCAGCTGAACATCCTGCTCGTCTCGTATCTTATTATCATAAAAAAAAGTTATTTCCATAATTTTATCCATAGCGTTTATCGGCTTCTATTTATCTTTATAAGACCAATAGTGAAAGATCACGTTTCAGTGTGATATATCAGTGTGATATATCACTATCACTGACAATAAAAGAAAGGCATTGAATACTTTAGTCCTTAAGCACTGACGGATATTGGAAGTGAAGATACACAATACTCCCAGCACTGCATAGCGGACATTTATTTCTCGAATACCTCTTCTAAGTATCCTGTGAAGCTACTGCCATAAAAGATTAAGGAAAGTAGGGGTATGTTCCGATATTGTGCACTGCGACCACTGTACAGTTTGACGTCAATTTAGTATACTGTGAAGCCGTTCCTTTATAGTAAGTTATATTTGCTACTATTTAAAAGGGAACGCAATCCCGTATACTGTCAGCCGCATTTTTTGACGCAGCATTCAAATTAGTGAATTAAAGTTTTCTAGTTCATTAAAAAAAAACTGTTGAAGTACTGGAGTACTGTCAAATTAAAATTATTTTGGATTAAACTGAAAGTATTGTTTAAGTATAAAACTTTAGGCACTCGAGTGGTTTTGACTGATCACGTGATCAAAGTACTGCGAGTACCTTACCTCGTAAACGCCAGTGCTCACAGTAGAATATGGCGGCGGCTTATGACGACATATATTACCCTAGGGTACTGCGGCAGTGTACTGGCAGTTCATAACGGAACGAATTATTCTACAGTGATAGCACTGTGCAGTGCTCGCAGTGCATATCGGAACATACCCTAAAATTAACAAAATTAAACAATTTGGACAGTATTGATATTGGTGTCAGTATTTCGTTCGCTTTTATCCATTATTGACAGTATCTATGTTAAGAATCTAGCTATTATTCGATAAGTAGATCATTTAGACAACAAAGGCTGACATGCTTTACAAAATTCTACATGTTTGCACTCATATTGAGAACATATGTGCCGGTATTGTTGTTGAAAATTAATTGATAACTATTAATGTGGTTCTATTTGTGGTATAAGTCACATTAATTTATATTATTACTAGCTGACCCGACAAACATTGTTCTGTACATAATCAATAAAATACAGTTTCTTATGAATTTGTCAAAAATATTTCATAACATCAAGAATTATTATTAAAATATGTTCCCTGTTGTTATTGGTGCTCCCACATTGCCGTTAGAAAATGTTTAATAACGTTAGTAAACATTTGTTAGCAAACATTTAATCACAAATAAATTTTCATGTTAGAAAATGTTTAGTAATGTTAGTAAAATGTGTTATCTTTTGTTTGTAAACATTTTATAAGGGTGATGGCGGGATAGGCGGTGCGGTGCGGTGGGGGTTAGAGTACGCAGGTCGCTGCGCGTGGTGTCTCGCTTGTCAGTTCCTTTGTGTCAGCGTGCATCGCTGTGCGTGTGTATTAGTGGTTGCGCGTGCGCCAAGCAATAAAATATGTCCGGTAATTGGAATAACGATGATGTTTACAAACTGATTGAAATGTTTCAAGCAAGAGAAGTACTATGGAACACGATGTCAGAGAGCTACAAAGACCGAAATAAAAAACACGATGCTTGGATGGAAATTGCCAGTGAATTTAATATGGATAAAAAAGTAATTGAAAAAAAGATTCGATCACTCGTAGGTCAATTTAACCGAGAATGTAAATCTAATAAATCTGGTGCAGGAGCTAATGAGTCAAGTAAATGGTTTGCATTTAAAAAACTCATGTTCCTTAAAGGCAAAAATATTCCAAGTTTAACTGTCGATGGAGGGTTGCAGGTGAGTTTTATTTTAACGTCTTTTAATAATATTTAGATGCCCAGTCCAAAAACCCTTCATTTGAAAAATATTCTGCGAATTCTTTTCTTATTTCTTTCCCATCATCTGTCAGGGATTCACATGCTTCAAGTGGTGTTAATTGCTGCTGTTCTAATCTCCATTGTCCATCGATACGTGTACCAGTTACTATGTCATCTCCATCATAGTATTGAGATGGAGCGTAAATCATGCTCGATTCAGTTTTTCTTATAAAATTATGCAGTAGCACGCATGTCATAATTAAAGTAGTAGTTTTTTCTGGATCTAATAATATTGTAGTTCGTAAAACTCTAAATCTGGCTGACAAAATCCCAAATGCGTTCTCTACTGTTCTCCTCGCACGACTCAGTCTATAACTGAAGATTCTTTCCTTAGAATTGCTATCCTGTGGTCCTGGAAAAGGTTTTAATAAGTGTTTTTGTAAAGGGAACGCATCATCTGTTACGAACACATAAGGAAGAGGTTTGTTTCTGCCTGGTAGTGAGCTGTCACTGGGTATTTTTAAACTATTGTCGTTAATTTTATTTCGAAATTTTGTGTTTGCGAAAACTCCGCCATCACTTATGCGTCCTTGGCAGCCAATATTCACGTACAGAAAGTTGTATTCTGCGTCCACTATCGCTAAAAGTACAACGCTGTAAAATCCTTTATAGTTGTAATATTCACTGCCGCTATCAATTGGCTTTTGTATGGCTACGTGCTTTCCATCGATACTTCCTAAGCAATTTGGGAAATTCCATTTTTCTTCAAATGAATTTGCCACGTGTAGCCACTCTTGAGGTGTTGTTGGTATCTGGAACAAAAATAGAAGATTAAGAAATAGGCGCGAAAAATAAATTTATAACTCGTTATTCTAACAAATTTTATTGGATATTTTTATTAAGTATGAAATATTAATAGAATACACTATAAAAAAATATGATTTCAGTTAAGGGTTGTTAAGTAATAGAAAAAGAAAATCGCGGTTATAGATTTTTTTACAATTTTAGCTAATTTGACGCGCCTATAACTTGAAATTATCGTTTAGTTCTATTCTTTCAGGGTAACGAAGAAAACAGAATTGCTTCAGAAAACACTCTCAGTTTGAACGAAACAGGAAATACTGTCACTGATGAAACTACGGGCACGCCTTTCGCCACCCCAAAACCATTTCGGAAAAGAAGACGGCCTGAAGTAGAACAAGATCCAACACAACAAGAAGCTGTAAATATTTTACAAAGAATGTACGAATCTAGAAAAAGCAGGGATGAAAATGACGCATTTGGAGAGTATGTCTCGATGAAACTGAAACAAATAAAAAACAGTCATGCTAAGAATACTGCTCAACATCACATTAACAATATTTTGTACAATGCGACAATGGGACAATATGATTTTCCAACAACCTTTACAGACCCAACCGCTAGTAGTTCCTGGGGATACAACTCTGAACCAAATCTATCCACTTTTTCGGAAAATAATGCTGACTGTAGCTCGAGAGGATACTACACCGCACCGAGTCCCTCGGCTTCATTTGAAACCAGTTCTTCGGATAACTCCAGGACACATACTCGTACCAGCGCAAGAACACAGAGTCCGTCTAATTTATCGGAATCAAGCCAAGATTCGACCCAATCATTAAACGATTTGTTGGAATCAATCAAAAATTAAAAAATACATGTTTGGTTTGTTAAGTATTAAAAAAATTATTAGTAAGGTAAGATAGGTACCTACCTAAAGTATGATTAGATTAGATCATATTAAAAGTAAATAAAAAAATAATTAAAAATGTTGTTTGACTTACCTGTATGTATTCCTTTAAAACCTCATTGAGAGCCTCGCACACTTCTGGTACGATAATAGATATCACTTGGTCTGACAACTTGAACACATTTCCAAGACTTTTATAACTGCTACCAGTTGCCAAAAATCTTAACGTTACCGCAAGTCTTTCCGTCACACTTACAGATTTTCTAAATGTAGTGTCTCGTTTGCCTATTTTTGCCCCAATTAAATTTTGTAGATATTCAAATTCGGAACTGTTCATTCTTATAAAATCTTTTAAGCAACCATCAATACCTAAATCCTTGAGATAGTCTGTGGCACTATATTTTCCTCTAGCTTTTAGCGTTTGGCGCATCCAATAAGAGCGCTTTTTCTTCTTTTTTAAACAAAAAATAAAAGCTATTCCAATGAGCAAATCTTCTTCCATTTTCGTGTAGACGTCCTCAGCCCTCAGAAGGCGAAACCAAACTGCGAGCCAATACTAGATGTTATAAAATGTTTAAACATTTTCCATCAATGTAGGAGCACTTATAACATGTAACAGTTTCTAACAAAGTGCAACAATTGTTAACATTTGTTAGTAAATGTTTTGGTGTTATAAAATGTTTACAAACATTTTATAACGGCAATGTGGGAGCACCATATAATGAAATTGTTTCACAACTATCAAACCGTGCGTCAATAAATTCTACGTTAGAAATACACTGGCCTGCAAAAGTAAGTATCACACTTTTCAAATTAAATTTTTTTCTTAACTATAGAAGGTAGAGATTTAAGATTAAAAACGTTTTGTTGCAAATTTTATAGGCTTTAATTCTTAGAAACTTAAATTATACATTAGTAACATTTTTAACTTAAAAAAGATAAAACAATGAAAATAGACATTTTTAGTTTAGTGTAAAAAAATTCAACTAAAATGTATTACATGTTATTTAATTTTTAATAACTGGTATTGCCTCCTCGAGCTCTGATTACAGCTTCGAGCCGGTTTGGCATACTGAACACTAGGTTTCGGAGCCGATGTTGGGGAATATTCTCCCATTCTTCTACCAGGGCCTGCTTTAGTGCCCTGAGGGTAGTAGGTGGTGGTCTGCGATTTCTGACTAGCCTCCCAAGCTCATCCCAGGCGTGTTCAATCGTGTTGAGATCAGGACTTCTTGATGGCCAAGCCATCACGCTGATACCGACCTCCTGAATATACTCTTGTACGATATGAGCCGTGTGTGGCCGGGCATTATCATGCATCAGCATCGATCCATCATCCATATTTGCTAAATACGGCCCTGCATACTCATTGAGAATCTCTTGAGCATATCTTTGCCCAGTGAGGGTGCAATTTTCTACGGCTACTAGCTCTGTGCGACCTTCTGAAGATATGCCAGCCCATACATGTACACTGCCTCGACCGTATTGGACTCTTTCTGAGATGCAGGCTTGAAGGTATCGCTCACCAGGTCGCCTGTAAACACTTCGCCTTCCATCAGAAGTGTAAAGGGAGAATTGAGACTCATCTGCAAACAAAATTCTTGACCATTCTTCTTCATCCCACTGCATGTGTTCACGGGCGTATCGCAGTCTCACAACTCGATGCTGTCTCTCGAGTTTTGGGCCACTCGCTGGTCTTCGGGGTTTCAAATTTGCTTCAGCAAGTCTTCTTCTCACTGTACTGTCACTAATGTAGTCCCTCCGGGTCAGAAGTAGCTGTTGCTGGACTTCAACTGCATTTTGGTGGCGATTTCTTAACACAGTGGAAATTATATAACTATCTTCTCGGGCACTGGTACACCTGGGTCTGCCATTACAAGGTCTCCTCAGATGGTGTCCAGTCTCTTCGTACCTTCGCTTTACCTTTTGGACCGTTCGTACCGTCACACCCACCATTCTTGCAGTGCGACGCATACTGATGCCTAGTTCCAGAAAAGCCATGATCCTAGCACATTCTTCAACTGAAAGAGGCATGATAAATAAATGTTATGTGCTTTTTAGCATAAATTTTAAAAACAGGACCCATCGATCTTGAAAAAAAAATTAAAACAGAAAGAAAAATGTGAATGGTAAAATTGTAATTCGGAAACGTCCACTTTGAAAAAGGAATGGTTTTGTTTTTGTAGTTTTTTTTCAGCCAATTCTTAAAAGAAGATTACCGCCTATAAAGTTTTTATGTACAAAATTAAATTCTTTTTGGAGTCCTTTTTATTTCGAAAGTATATCTTGTGAACTTAAAACGTTATGCCAATTTTAAAAGTGTGATACTTACTTTTGAAGGCCAGTGTATTATGTTCATACAAAACAAACATGGGAAATAAAAATAATTATGTGTCCCAAATCGAAATACAAACTATCCTATGCTATCAACTAAACTGAACTCCATGAAGTAATCCCCATTAAAATCCGTTCATTAGTTAGGAGTTCACTGGGAACAAACATCAGGACACTGGATTTATATATATTAAGATTTGGTTATTCAATAACAATATGTGATAATAAGTACTAGGACGTGCTAGTACCAAGATTATTAGTTGGAGAATTCAACTAATCTGTTGATGTCAAGACAATTCAATGATCTTCCTGCCCTTAATGTAATCTCAATACTTTATCTTTCTTTTAATACCTTAATATTGTTGGATTTGATAAAGTTAATCAGTCTGTTTGTGTATCCCGATGTTTAAGAAGATATCTTCGAGGAATTGAGGGAATTTCACAAGTTAGGCAGAAAACAAAAAGTTTGTTTACTTAATATGGCGAGACTTACATGGTAGTCCCATGGTTCTGTTGACCAGTACCACAACACGCTGTAAGTATTTTTGTCAACAGCACTATGAAGTAGGTGGAGGAATGGTGTAAAATGAACCCTATTCAGTTAAACCCCTAGAAGAATTGTCGTATTCATCAAACCTCACCAAGTGTTCTGAGTCTCGATATTTTGAGCCATTTTCAGTTCCGCGGTAGTCTTGAATGTAGTTCTGGCAGAGTCGGTACTCTTCTTTCTTCCAGAACCACTGGAGAGACGCCGGCTCCCGATATTAACTGTGCAAAAAATAGCGACGACTGAAAAACAGAAGCGTGACTTTTCAAATTCGTAAAGCCCTTAATCGCCTTCTAGGATACCCTGAGACATCCCTGTTGTCCCCGTTTTGTTCCGTAGCACAAGTCAAATCAATTTAAGTCTCACTCAATAAGATACACGCTTCCAAACGTAAATTTTATACAAAATTTCTTAACGCCCTTTGCACTCCTCATATATTTTCCCACAAACGCCTTTTTCTCACACCTATAGAAAACCTTTTCTTTTTAAAGTGTGCGTGTTCTCTATGGGCTCAAAAATGATAGAATTTTGATGATTCTTTTTATTTTTTCAGGCGATCGAATAAATAGTTATTGGTTTAGATAATTAGTGTATAGTTTCTCTAAATATACGAGAATAACTATTCTTGTAAATGAATAATAATATAATATTTGTGTTTGATGAAAAATCGGTGAAGCGATGATTTTTGATGAGCGTTCATGTTCTGGTACCTGGAACTCTCCTTCACCTCTTTCGCCTCATGAAACTTCACCTCATTGACTATTTTGGGTTTATATTTTTTCCCTTAACCCCCATACCCCGTTCACATTGTGTTGTATGTTAAATCGAGTGTTTTTATTTAAGCCAGTTTTTATTCGTGTAATTCAAATATTTTGGATTGAATAAAATATTTTCACATTTACTATTCAGATTAAAGCTTTAAATTATAACTTTAAATATATTTCCGAATTTATTTATTATTTTATATGTACATACAACGGTTGAATATAAATGTGATTTTAAACTGTTATTAATTTTTTTAAATAATTGATCAATAAAATACAATTATTAACGATGAGCTAATTTTAAGACGATAAATAAACTGCAATCAAATAAACGATGCCATGACAATATCCTCACTCGTTCCATTTAATATCCGCTTTCCTCAACTTAAAACATTTAATCCATTAACCAGTTGTTTAGGTAAATTAATTTAAATAAACTTTCAGTACCGCAATCACACGCTATAAACTCTTGAGTGAAACCAAATACCGCACTTCCGAAAGCTTGGCACGTATTACCAAGCCGGCTTACATAAATAACAGGCGAAACAGTTTACCTACAAGGCAGTGTGAGGTATTCTTACAGCTGTTTACTTTGTTCAATATACGTGTTTGGAATCTGCCAATTAGCTTTGTATGGTTTTAAACCCAATGGTTGTTCAACAATAACAATCTTCACTGTTTCTACTAACAGCTTAAGAGGTGTGTCGGTATGCGTTTTTCAAATACGTTTTATAATAGAAAGAAAGAAAATAGTTTTTGTTTTGTTGCTTAACGGGTTTTGAGTATATTACAAATACATAGTTTTTACAACTGGTTACGGTTTGAAACACCTATCTCTACCTGTGGAGAATGTATTTTGTTAACTTGGTTGCAGCAAATTTAGCCAACCAAAAAGTTTTCCATTTTATAATATTTAACTAATCTTGTTGTTTCCTGATCTTCTGAAATTTAGTAAAATTACACCAATATTTAAATCGGGACTCACTTCTGACCCAAATAACTATTACCCTGTTTTGGTGTTGCCGACCCTTAGTAAAATTTTTGAGAAAAATGTATAAGCCAAATGCTTACTCACCTTAATATTTAAGTTACTTCATATAAAACAATTTGATTTTACTAGGGGATGCTCGACTACGAATGTTAGGTGTTGAAATCATCAGGTATATTTTTGACGCCTGAGAGGAATCACAGAATGCACTTGGTCGCTTCCGTGATTTATCTGAGGCTCTTGATTGCGTTCAACATTCATCGCTGGTCAGGAAGCTATGTCACAATGGTATAAAGGGTCTGCGCTCGATCTTCTGATTTCATAATTAAATAATAGGATTCAGAGGATCGATGTGAATGGCAGGAGATCTCTTGGGACTCCTCTCGGTATGGAGGATCCACAAGGGTCTATTCTTGGACCCTTCCTCATCCTAATTTATATATATAAATGATCTATCTAACGTTGCCGAAAAAAACACAAGGTTTGTTTGTGAATGACACTTCACTTATATTCAAAGTGAAACAAAGCCAAGTTTTATATGACGAAGTAAACAATGCTCTATCTGACAGCGTGTACTGGTTTAGCGCAAATAACTTATTGTTAAATAGTCTTAAAACCAAGTATAAGAAATTTACCCCACCAAATGTCGAAAATAAAGATGCCAATATTTAATTAAACGGAGAAGAGGTAAAACCAGTGAAATCTTCTATGTTTCTTGGCATTACTCTTGATTCCAAATTGCAATGGGGCCCCCATATTGAAGGACTGGCTAGGCTTAGGCTTAGTTCTGCAGCATATGCGGCTAAGTAAATTAGACAGTTAACTGACATAGATACGGCGTGACTACAATACTTTAGTTATTTTCATAGTATTATATCCTTTTGTATATTGTTATGGGGCGGTGCGGCCGATATTAATACCATCTTTGTGCTGCAGAAGAGAGCTATTCTCGAGAGAAAAATTTATAGAAATAAACATTTTGACTGTTGCATCTCAATATATTCTTGATAATGTTCTATATGTATTCATAAGCACATTGAGGAATTTGCTAGAAGCTGTGACATTCATAATGTTAACACGAGGAACAAACATAAGCTTGTTATGCCTAATACTCGGTTAAGTTGAGTTAGTAAGTCTTTTATTGGGCGATGTATATGTTTCTACAATATGATCTCAGAAAATGTACAAAACAAATGTGTTACGAAATTTAATAGAATTGTTAAGAAACGTTTGTGTGGGAAAGGTTGCTATAGTATAATAAAATTAATGATCTTAATGACACCACAGACTGAGAATGAAGCGAACACCCTCAGGCTCTTAAATTATAAATATTTGTTGTACGATATCCCATTGTAATCAATATTTTTATATATAAAAATAAAGCCCTCTGAGTTTCTTGCGCCCATTCTTCTCAGATCTGTGGCAGACTATTTTGTATGGGTGGTAGTTATTGACGTTCAATAAGTGATTTTGAATCCTATTTTAAATAAAAATATTTCAATTTGTATTTCAACTGTACCGGTGCTCGGTGACATTTGGTTATTAGCCGACGAGAGAGTTAATTGGCATAAGAATAGCCAATCAGATACGAATGCGTCTTTTGTCTATAGGTATCTCTTTATTTCTACAGGAACTATCTGCACTATAGTTGACAAAAATTACCAAAAAAAGAATTTATAATAGAATGAAAAATATATAGACAATTGCGACGCAACTAGCTTGCTTATCAATTGATATATAAACGAATTGTTTAAAAAAACTGAAGTAAATTAAAAAAAAACAAATGTAAGGCCAAAAATAATGCTTAGTCGTGAAGAGCCTTTAACGTAATATAAATTATTTTCTTCATGATTACTAGATCAAGTTTGAGGCTTAGCATATTACGCAAATTAATTCACGATTTTGTAGCACTTGTGTGGAATGTCTAATTTCATTTAATTCTAAAATTTCTGGAATATTTTAAGGAATTGTAATGGAAGTCTATCTTTGAAATGCTTTTAATTATTGTAGTTAACTGTTCAAACATCAATGTTGCATAAATTATAAAACAATGTTTCTTTTCCCAAGTTCTCTGTTAAATGTAATTTAATGAAATGAGAGGGAGAGATATACTAGAACTAATTTCATTGCAGCTATTGTAGAAGTGATTCCAAACGTTATTCGAACACCAGCGTCTCGTCGACAGCTTTGTAAACGACAACCCCTTCTAAATGCTCTCAAGTCAATATTTATCCAATTCCCAGAAATTAAACGTTCATTAAGAGTAACAAATTAATGGAATATTACTTACCCTACGTATACAATTGTATTTGATTTACAAGCTGTAAATGTTCATGAAATATTTTTTTAACATTACCAATTTTTTTCCGTATTTAATATAATAATACATGACTTATTGAACTATATTTTTAAAAGATATTTTGAAGTGAAAACTTCTTTAGCTGCGTTGAAAACTTTTCTTGGGATGGATACAAAATATTAAACTCACGTCAGGACACGTGACCTGATTAAAAATTCGTAAGACAATCGTTGAAATTTTGGATGAAAGTTGATTTTTCTGAGAGATATACTTTTTAATGACAAGTAATTGGAATTGTTCTGAAGTGTTAAATGTTTTATGTTATATAAATTGTCATTTTTGTGTACGATAGCACAATAAATAATTATTCAAATTCAAATTCAAATATTTTTATTCAAAATAGGATTTAAAATCACTTATTGAACGTCAAAAGCTAGCACCCATTCAAAAGAGACTGCCTCAGACCTGAGAAGAATGGGCGCAAGAAACTCAGCGGGATTTTTTTTTTATATAAAATATGGATTACAATGTATTATCGTACAATAAACATTTATAATTAAAGAGCCTGAGGTTGTTCGCTTCATTCCCAGTCCGTGGTATCATTAAAAAAATCGTTTATGCTATAATAACCTTTCCCACACAAACGTTTTTTAACAATTCTTTTAAATTTCGTAACACATTTGTTTTGTACATTTTCTGGGATCATATTGTAGAAGCATATACATCGCCCAACAAAAGACTTACTAACTCGACCCAACCGAGTAGTAGGCACAACAAGTTTATGTTTGTTCCTCGTGTTAACATTATGAATGTCACAGTTTCTAGAAAATTCCTCAATGTGCTTATGAACATACAAAACATTATCAAAAATGTATTGAGAAGCAACAGTCAAAATGTTTATTAGTTTAAATTTTTCTCTTAATGATTCTTTAGGACCTAGGTTATAAATCGCGCGAATAGCCCTCTTCTGCAGCACAAATATAGTATTAATATCGGCCGCACTGCCTCATAACAATATACCATAGGACATAATGCTATGAAAATAACTAAAGTATACTAATCTCGCCGTATCTATGTCAGTTAACCGTCTAATTTTCTTAACCGCATATGCTGCAGAACTAAGCCTATTCGCCAATCCTTCAATATGGAATTGAAGGATATTCAATATTTCCCCACTGCAATTTGGAATCAAGAGTAATGCCAGGAAATATAGCAGATTCCACTGGTTTTACCACCTCTCCAGTTAATAAAATATTCGCATCTACATTTTTGACATTTGGCGCGGTGAATTTAATATATTTGGTTTTATGGTTATTTAACAATGTCAGATGTCAGATAGAGCATTGTTTACTACGTCATATAAAACTTGGCTTCGTTTCACTTTGAATATAAGTGAAGTGTCATCCGCAAACAATACCACCTTGTGTTTTTTTTCTACAAGGTTAGGTAGATCATTTATATAAATTAGGAAGAGGAAGGGTCCAAGAATAGACCCTTGTGGTACTCCCATACCGAGAGGAGTCCCAGGAGAACTCCTGCCATTCACCTCGACCCTCTGAATCCTATTATTTAAATATGAGATCAGAAGATCGAGTGCAGATCCTCTTATACCATAGTGGCATAGCTTCCTGACCAGCGTTGAATGTTGAACACAATCAAAAGTCTTAGATAAATCACAGAAGATACCAAGTGCATTCTGTGATTCCTCCCAGGCCTCAAAAATATTCCTGATGAGTTCAACACCTGCATCCGTAGTCGAGCCTCCCCTAGTAAAGCCAAATTGTTTTATATGAAGTAACTTATAAGTGTAAAGTAAAGCATTTGGCTTAAAATAATTTTTTCAAAATTTTTACTAAGGGTTGGCAACACCGAAACAGGGCGATAGTTATTCGGGTCAGAAGTGAGTCCTGATTTAAATATTGGTGTAATTTTACTATACTTCAGAAGGTCAGGAAACACGCCATGTTCAATACAGCTATTAAAAACTAGTGCTAGATATGGTGCTATGACGTCAATAACAGAACTTATTATTTTTACAGATATGCCCCATATATCAGCAGTTTTTTTCATTTCTAAGGATCTGAAAGTTTTAATTATTTCTGCTGGGCTAACAACACTGAATTTGAAATTTAGTTTACATTCCTTAACATTTTCCAAAAGAAGTGACTCGGCAACACTGCTGAAGGAGACAAGGGTGCCTGAGATGGAAACTGGAATGTCAGAAAAAAATTATCTTAAATAATTTTGAATATTTTTTCACATATACAAGGAAAGATACATCATGATTACATGATGATCTCTCACTATATAGTTCATATAACCGTTGTCTGCTCCTAAGAATACCAGCTGTTGCCCAGTTGTTAAATGACAAGAGACCACCCGAGTTGACTGTCTTTGAAGTAAATATAGAAGCAAACTCTGTTTTAATTATTTTAAATAACTTACCATACATCTCATTTGGAGTACTGTTATAATTCAAATACAAGTTTGAGAGTTTTTCTGAAACATTGCCTCTATATTTCTCCATTCGCCTATTGTTTACCGGAACAAACATAAACTTTTTAGTTAAAGTACATTTGTTTCCATCAGTATTAAAAGAGGCTAATTGACCAAAGTGGTCTGAGCTCAGTTTACTAA
Organism: Leptidea sinapis; assembly: GCF_905404315.1. NCBI lineage: Eukaryota > Metazoa > Arthropoda > Insecta > Lepidoptera > Pieridae > Leptidea > Leptidea sinapis. The sequence continues at coordinate 12,225,054 of NC_066270.1, read as the reverse complement.
TTATTGATTGAGAAATAGGTTTATAATTAGTAAAAATATTATCAATACAGCTTTTAGAGGTTCTAAGAAAATATTTGATAAATTATATGATTTAAACAAAGATTTGAATCTAATACTTGTGGTGGATTTTTCTAATAAGTTAATGTTAAAGTCACCACAAATCATAATATATTTCTTAGATTCTGATAATTTTGATAGAACCTCCTCCAATACACTCTCAAATAACTCACATAATGCATCGGGGGGTCTGTATATGCTTACAACAATGGCACACTCAAGCTATTTTAATTAATGTGATAATACTGAGAAATAAAGCAATTCGTTGCTCAAATATTCCCTAACCATTTCAAAATATTCAAAAATGCATAACGTTAATGTTCAAGTTTTCACTTCTGCCGGCACTCTGGAGTGTAACCTTGGAGTGAAACTCCTCTACAAACATGGGCGCAACGAGAGATAGTAGTGCTAAGACTATTTTCACACCTAATGTTGACGACCTGTGAACAATTACAAAGAAAGGTTTTAAACCAGCAGATAGTCTCATGTTTCAAACCGTAAAAAAAAGTTTCGTTAAGAGTAGTTCGTGGTTTATTGAGTCGAAAGCCCGGGAAAAGTCTAATAAAATAGAAATAGTACACTCTCCTCTATCCTCGGCTTCAAGAACTTTATCAACCACATCTAGTAATGTAATGCAGTAGTCGTGCTCCTATGTTTCCTATAGCCAGATTGTTACTGTGGAAGTAGATCATTTTTTTCTAAGAATCCTCTGAGCTGTTCACTGATTACTTTTTCTAGGACTTTTGATATACATGGTAAAATACTAATCGGCCTGAGGTCCTTAAAAGAAGATGGATTTGTAGTTTTTGGCATCGGATTTAATAGGGATTTACGCCAGGCAGATGGAAAAGTTTACGTTGCAATGGAGAGATTTGTTATAATATTACTTGTGTATGGTAGAGATAACTTCAACATGTCTTTTAAAATTCCATCACACGCCAATGCATTTGAATGAAAAACGTTAAAACACGAGAAATTTAGTTCATTGCAAGGAATCTAGAAAGTAAACAATACATCGATTACCCTTTATCATTTAAATTTTAAACTATTCAGAATTTACTATACGAAGATTATTCTATTACCTATAATATTATTTATTGAACACACAATATAAAAATAAGTTCCGTTAATACAAAATTAATTCGCCACATTAATATTCCACGTAAATAACAACAATGACATTCTCTTCACACAGCTCAGCCGAAGTTATTATTAAAATAAATTATCAACCAAGCACATTTCAATCACGGCCTTTCATCCAAAATAAATTGATCAATGCTGAATATTTTATTAAGTGTTGATAATTTAATGCTGTGTGCTTTTCATGACAGAGAAATGATCTTATATTATCCCTCATAATAGATATCTCGTTATGATCAGTGGGAGGTTTTTACCAGTTGGAGGCCACTTTGCACAGGATGCCGGCTAGATTATGGGTACCACAACGGCGCCTAATTCTGCCGTGAAACAGCAATGTGTAAGCATTACTGTGTCGGTCATAAGCGCGCCGTAGCTAGTGAAATTACTGGGCAAATGAGACTTAGTATCTAGTTTTATGTCTCAAGGTGACGATAACATTTGTAGTGCCACTCAGAATTTTTGGGTTTTTCAATAATCCTGAGCGGAACTGCATTGTAATAAGCAGGGCGTATCCACTAACACCAGTTGAACGGCATGCTCGTCTCGTCTCTTATTTTGATAAAAAACTAACAATCTTGGTTTATTATTTATTCTATTGCTTACCTTTATTTTGTTAATTAGTATAATTTGTTTTTTCTATTGTTTTGTTGGAAATCACGATGTAAAACGTACCTACGGTACTCCACACAAACCCAAGTGGCGTATGGAGTGCTAATATATATATTGTATTTTCCTATATATTAATGAATGTACTTTATGTACCTTTAATTATTATTACTCTAAATAGTGATTTTCATTTTTATAACACTAGAATTAAGGGATTGCTTGTAACTAATTCTAGTAGGCTTCATACCATACATAAAAGCTTTAAGGGTAAATGTACACACTTTTAAAATAAAGTCTCAGACACTGTTCCGGAATCATCTTTAAATAAATTTAAATGTTTTATTAAAAAATGGCTCCGTGTTAAATCCTACTACTTCACAGCTGAATATCTGAGTGATCGGGCAGCATGGGACAAGATTATGATTATTTTATAGCAATAATAACAATGACATTACTATATTGTATATAATAAAAACGAGCGCAAAAAAGAATGCTGGGAGAATTTCTTACGCTACTTCTTCTCTCTCATAGCGCAATTAATTTCAAAAGCGGCGATAGTGTTAGAAATGTCTTTAAAAAGAATTGTAAAGGAATAAATTTTGAGAAAATTAATGTCTTTAAATATGTTTTTTTTATGAAACAGGAGGATACATAGGTTGACACCTATCATCACCATAGGGTCACCTAATGGAATGTGATCACCCCGGCTCACACTCTATTCTAATATCAGAAGAATGACAAGAACGTTGTCGACTGTTCTGAATATACTATCTACAGATAGAGATAAATTACTACATTCTACTGTCAGTAATTAGCTGTCAATAATCTGAAGCTGTCCCAATATACCCGATAAGTCATTCTTATCTTAACTTCTATCGCTGGTAAGCTATACGTCGTCCCATTGACAGACAGAGTGAAGGTGAGTTACCGTCAATAAGTCTATTGGGACAGAAAAGTCAATGATCTAGTGACCCGATAACCCCACTTAACGCTTTGTCTTCTCTCATCAAAAATCACGAAATTGCAATTAGAGTATTTTGTTACCTATACATTTTTTTGTAAATAGATAATTTTAATCTTATTTGTTTAATCAATAAAATAAATTTAGTTTCAATTATAATCCAAGTTTCAGTTAGTGAAACTTCAATTATTTTTTTATATTTTTTTGATATTTCATTCTTTTATAACTTTCCTGCAGCAAATAATTCTTTGCTTTTAAAATTACTAAAATTTTTTTCTCTGCTAGTTCGGGTAAAAGAGTACTTTCATCTTATCAGCAAATGTTATTTACAACACTTTCAGGCGTTACACAAAATCCTTTGAATTACTTGAAACCCGACTTAATGTCAAGTACCAACAATTAATCAGTGTTAAATAAATTGTCCCGTAGATTGTGTTCTAACTACGATCAAAGTTTAACGATATTTGTTTCTAGGTTACTCCGTTAATCGACTTCTTAAACATCCGAGATTGCACCATTTTACATTTAACTACAGTTTGAAAGTAAACTACAGGTATGGGGATAAGTTTGATGAAAAATATTCTGATTCAAATAAATTTTTAAAAAATAAATACCAACTCCAAACATACAGATACATATTAAATTGGGTCTATATTAATTAAAAACAACGGAGTAAAAATCAACTTTTGCAATGATTTCGTATGTGCAGCAGTACATGTCTAATAAATTTAATATTTACATAATACCACAATATTTAAATTAACGCATAGTATTATTATATTATTACAAAAATCGAGTGATAATTTGTTCAAACAAAACAAATCTTATAACTATATTTACAATAATATGATTAGATTAATTAAAACTATTATTACGTGGAAGCGTACCAAGAATACTGGCAGCATTTCCGCGTTGGATAGCTACGCTGATCCGTTGACCGAAATAGTTGCCAGCGCTTGGGTTGCCAGTAGCCCTTTTGAGACGAGAAGATAGTACTTTGTACATTCTCCGCGACTCTACAAAAATCTAGTTCCATTTCGAAAATTCGTAAGACAGTCGTTGAAATTATGGATGAAAGTTGATTTTTCTGAGAGATAACCTTTTTAATGTAAAATGCAGAAAATGAATAATGTATTTAACCACATAAAGTACTTTTATGCTGACGAATAAAGCAATTCGTGCGAAATTATTACAAAACCATTCCAAAATATTAAAAAATTAACAACTTTAATGTTCAAGTTTTCACTTCTGCCGGCACTCTCGGAGTGCAACCCGTTTTTTATTGTCTCACCAATATTCAATCTATACCGGCCAGTTTTCCTTTTTGTGGTTGTTAAGAGTTTTTCCCTGATTCTCACATTTTGTTGAACGGGTATTGTACGTTTAACTCTAGCGCAGCGTTAAGCTGCCTGGTTACTGTTTCAGTTCTTCAGTTAAAACTTTACAGTTAAAACTTTTAGCAAGAAATTTTTAGTAAAGGCCACGTGATTCATATTAACGGACTGACAAAAAATGGCAGCCCTTCCGTCAGACTTTAAAAAAGCGATTGTATGAAACATGCAGTGATTGATGGATTGACAGATGACGGCTATAATCTTGTAAAAAACGAAGATAGCCGAAATCCACTACGTTTTAAGTAACTGTTCGCTTTCAAATTTAGCCGGATTATACATCGTCGCCATATTTGTTATTTATTTTAAACTTATGTCAAATCACTGCACGTTTTAAACTAAACTAAATTTAAATTTTTAGTAAGACAGTCACGCCTCTTATTACGTAGTATTTACATCCTCTTTAAGATTCTTAATGATATTGAGTTCAAACGAAGAGCTTTCTATTTAATTTAATACTAAAGAAATAAATATTCGTAATCATAATTTTGCGCAGAATATTAACCATTACGAGGACCATTTCCCTGCACAGTTACAATTTTCATTTCTCAATTACTTATAAATAACATGACAATAGCTTTCTTAATTTGATCATTGAGGAATGTTTCATAAATTGCCAATTAAAGTTCATCCTCAAAACAGAAACCCTTTCGCTGTGTTTTCAATTAATTCAGGGTGGTTGTTTACTTTTACGGCCAATATCGTAAGATATTTTAAATGTGCTTTTCATATTTTACAATTCCGGAAATATTTTTCGGGATTGTGTTCCATGCAATTCGTTTGAAATATTGGATTCAAATATACAGGTTGGTTTTTTGAGAAGGACGGTGATGGCCAAGTCGGCAACTACGTGACTTAGAGGAAAGTCGTGAAACGAGTCATGCCCTCGATTGATAAGAAACCAATAACTGCATATATAGTTTTTTTTAAATATCTTGAACTTTTGAAGGAAATTGACCCGAATGTTTTTTCACAAAAAATTACTACCTGTATTGTTGAGCCAATGGACTCTCTTGCTGATATTATAGATATATATGTTAAAGATACTTAGATGTTAGGTAATAGTAAAATGTATTATCTCTTTATCTTTTTATTACTATTTAGAATAAACCTTAAGTAGCTTGGGTATATAATTCCGTTGAATATAACTTTATATATATAACATCGTAACTAATGTTGGTACTCCAAACTTTGCTATTAAAAAAGCGTAAGGCATAATTTCGTTCAATTATTCAGCGAAGTAATATCTATATTTATTTATTTATTTTTTATTTTATTTTATTCGGGAAACAAACAGTACAACTTAATACACTTAAAAAATAAAGCTTAAAATATAAATCACTGACCAATAAAAGTTTCCACAATTAAATAGTACATAGAAAAATGCGAGCAAATTAATTACAATTAAAGAATACAATTAAAAAGTACCTATTTGTAATGAAAATAATAAATATTAATTAAATATATTGAATTGAAAATAACAAAATATTTATAGAAAATTATATATGATTTTAGTAATAATATTAATAATAATAGCATACATTTTTAAGTTAATAAAGAGATGCAATATTTATTATATATAATACTAATGAGAATTAATTAAAACTAAGACATTTTCTTAATTTGTTCAATCAACTTCTGTATCGACCCTGAAAAGTAATCAATTGAACAGAATTCTTTGTTGTATACTAAACAAGAACGATGAATAAAGGCATTTTGTGCATAGTTAGTGCGTGTAGTATGTAAATTAAATAAAGATTTAATTCGCGAAGATTGTCTTGGACATCGGAAATTAAGGCAATTAAGAAGAAGTGGAGAGTCAATCATATTATGAAGTAATTTTAGCAGAAATGTTTGATCCTTTACCTTACGACGTTTTTCCAGAGAGATTAAGTTAGGGACATATTGATCGATAGCGGAACACCTAAATTTTAAATGATTTAAGAATTTCGTTTGAATTTTCTCTATTTCTTGAATATGGACATTGTAATGAGGATACCAAATTACCGAGCCGAATTCAAGTAAAGAACGCACAAATGCATTAAATAGAAGAATCAAGGTGGTAATATGTTTAAAATCTTTACTGACTCTAAGAACAAACCCAAGCATGCGATAGGCTTTTGCAGTCACACATCTATAGTGGTGAATAAAGGTTAACGAGGAGTCAAGGTGAACGCCCAAATCTCTCACCCATGAAACCCGTTCAATAAGATTTTTATTTAAAGTGTACTTGAATTTAATAGCATTTTTTTTTGCGAGAAAAAGATATTACGTTACATTTTTTAATATTAAGTTGTAAGAGATTATCATTGCAATATTTACACAATTCATTCAAATCATCCTGTAATAAGCTACAATCCGAAGGTTTACTTATTGTTTTATATATCTTCATATCATCAGCATAGAGAAGAATTGAAGAATGTTTAAATACTGCAATAATGTCATTTATGTATAGGTTAAATAAAAGGGGTCCAAGATGAGATCCTTGAGGAACACCAGAAGTAACAGGCACGAACGTAGAGCAGTAACCTTTAACTGTAACAGCCTGGCTTCGATCCCTGAGGTATGAAGTAAGCCAACGGAGCAGGTCGCCATGTATACCGAGTTCTTCAATTTTACAAATTAGGATAGGATGACAGATTTTATCAAAAGCTTTTGAATAGTCGGTATACACAACATCCACCTGGAAGCCTTGATCCATTGCAGTAGTTACCTGATGAACAAACTCACATAAGTTGGACTCCACAGATTTATTGCTAACGAAACCATGCTGTTGAGGAATAATAATGGGTCGTAGAATAGGAAAAACACAATCAAATATAATTTTTTCAAAAAGTTTAGCAATAGTACATAATTTGGATATGGGTCTGTAATTTTTCACATTGTGCTTGTCACCTGATTTAAAAACTGGTACCACATAACTTTGTTTCCACAGTTGAGGCATAACGCCACTACAAATAGATTTGTGGAATAATAAATAAAGAGGAAGAGATAGAGAGGTACGACACGTCTTCAAAAAAATAGGAGGCAAGCCATCTGGCCCACTTCCCTTATTAATATCCAGTTTACTGAGGTATCTCTTTACTATAATAGGAGAAAGTGAAACTGATCCAATGCTAACAGAGCTATACTTACTCGAAGCACTTACACAATTATTATTGTAGGTTAAGACAGGTGATTCATAAATGGATTCAAAATATTTACTAAAAAGGGAACAAATATCATTTCCATCACTTGCCGTTAATTCGCTTAAATTCATAATATCAGGGATATAACTAGAAGAGTTTTTCGCTCGGACAAATGACCAAAAGAATTTGCTACAATTTTTAATTTTGTTTTCAGAATTTGAAATATACAAGTCATAATATTTAGTTTGTAACCTTTTTTCGCGATCACGCAACAGACTAAACGTATCATAATTAGAAATTCTGTTATAAATTTTCCATTTCCTATGATACTTTAATTTTTCTTTAATAACTTTTATTAAGCATCTAGGGTACCAGCAGGGAAACTTATGGGTACTTCTTAAAATTTTGACTGGAATAAAATCATTTACAATTTTATGCATTATTTCATAAAAAACATTAACTGCATCCAAGATATCACGGCCATCCAATAATTCAAACCAATTAATATCGGACAGTGCATTATTGATTTCCTCGTAGTTAGCACGGTGAAAAAGTCGAATCAATCTAGCATTTGGCTTAATTAATCGTAAGTTCTGGATAGAAAATAATATTCCCAGAGCTGGGTGATGTGCATCCTCTTTAACAGGCGGTTGAGTGCAACGACTAACGGAACAGTGGCAGTCACTAAAAACAAGATCTAAATATCTGCCATTGACATTATGAACTGAATTAAATTGCCTCAGATCAGCAAAATTCATAAAGTTGGCCAAGGCATACACCAGACTATTATCGTCGCAAAGGTTACACAGGATCATGACATTGTCATTCCTATCCCACTGCGCAGTCGGGACATTAAAGTCACCCAACACCAAGAAACTATCGTTAGGATAATTTAGCTTCTCATCCGAAACCAATTCAAAGAAATCAATAAGCCTCTCACAATGATGGTTAATATTAGGGAAATAGCAGCAATATATATGAAGTGACCTGGTTATTGCAGTAGACATCAACGATACTGTTACTTTCACTATTTCAGCTGAAAAGTTGCTCAATTGAATGGATGTCGACGAACGAACTGTTATGTTAGACTTTAATGCGATAAGTACACCGCCGCCCATTTTGTCAACACGTACATTATAATTTCTATCACATCTATGGACAGTGTATCTTGAATCAGAGTTCGGAATCAAAAATACCATCATACAACCACGTTTCGCTAAGACAGATAATATCATACTCCCCATGCAACATTGCCCTGAAGAACTTATTAGTTTTGGTACGCAAGCCTCGTACGCTTTGGTACAAAATGTTTAAATTATATCCCATGATTTAAAAAGTTTAAAGCAATTACACGTACAAAAAAATTCTGTAAAATAATAATTATAACTCCACTATTCAATATTTGCCTGGTATTAAAAGAAAAATTATAATATATTACATAATAAATATAAAAAATAACTATAATAACATACATTAAATAGATTCCGCGACTAAAAACCCATATAAAAGATAACTTATAAACACAAATGCCTTCACAAACGTTAAAAATTAAAATTGAACAAAATGCATTATAAAGATATAAACAACTATAGCAGGAAAACAAAAAGACTTCATAATATGATGTGCCATAGGTAGATATATAAGTAATCCTTATACAATTTTGTTTAAATCATTCACATTACATATATTTAGTACAGCGCTATTTTCGGAACGTCTTAACATTATACTGCAATTTTTTATCCAAACATATTTATAATTCTTCTCCTTTGCTATTTTTTTTACAGATAGCAGCAAGGTTTTATTTGAACTTGTTAGATGCTCGTTAAAGTAAACATTATTATAATTGTTTGAAAAACCTAAATCATTACCCTTTATCTTTAGTTTTCTTGCTTGTGCAAGGAATTCATCTTTTTTCCATCGACTTAAAAAATTCACAATGATAGGTTTACACTTTTTAGCATCCTTATTTTTGTTTTTGGTGGCAACTCTGGTGATAAAATCAATGTCGGTGCTGGGATCAATTTTAATGGAGATTTTGCTGGCAACATTTTGTAAAATAGAATACAGATTTTCATTTTTATGTTCAGGAATTCCATAGATTTCAATATTCGATCGACGAGCCCATTGCTCACGATTATTGTTTTCTGTAAGTATTGATTGCATTGTAGATTTTACTTCCTCAAACTCAGATAACTTTTCACTATGCTGATTTAATTCTTTTTCACATTTTTCAATACGTAAAATTAAACTATCAAATTTTGAATTAAAGAAGTCCAAAGATTCCTAAATACAATTGAAATCCTGTCGAATCGATATTAATTCATCTTTGAGTGGAACAAGTGCTGATTTAAATTCATCCTTCAAGCTTGAAAACTCCGATGTGACAACCGTCCTAATCAACTCCAGTAAATTGTTATCATTTTCGGCTTCTTCACATGACGTGTCCACATGAATACGCGAAAATGAACTACCACCTCTTTTAAAATTTATATTTTCATTTGACTTATTAATGACACCACTACTACGTATAGGAGTATTATCGTTGTTTGTTTGCCTGGGTAACATTAAAGAGCACTCCGGGCACATCCAATGCTTCTTCAACTCATTTTTTAATTCCTTTTTATTATCAGTTGCAAAGAGGCACTGAACATGATAATTTTGTCTACATTTAGTGCAAGTGATAATCTCACCACTGCTTCCTGTTGTCAACTTGCAACACGCAAACTTCATATTTTATTTATAATAAGAATATACTAAAATAAATAAAATAATAAAATGTTATTCACGGCCGAGATTTGAACCACGGACTTCCAACTGTTTAAGTTTGGACAGTCTTGAATACCGCAACGCCAAACTGTCTTGAGTGCAAATGTTGAAATAAGGCATCCAATATTGCACTACTGGCCACAACATTAACTGAGGTCATTGAACTTATTAGCTGAAGGACACACAATGTCACCTCACAACAATATCAATCACAAGATTTCATGTTTGAATACTTCAAAATAAGCACTAAACTAACTGATTTTATGTTTAATAGCACTAGTAGCTCAGCTTAGATATTAATTAACATAAAGAACACACTTCTTATCAAGTTTTTACTGTTTATATACTTCTTTTTGAATAAAATATTACGATGAAACGGAATTACACTTGTTCAGCACGACATCGCACTGTTGACTTATATTATATTACATATAACTTGCCGTTCCCACCCCCTTCGCTGTGTGAATTTTAAAAGGAAGGAACATTGAAATTGGAAAAATAAGTTGCCATAAATCATCTAGGATAAATTTCGCATCGAATGGTGGTAGTTTCATATCGATACGATCAGATGTTTAGGCTTAGGTTAAGTTTAGGCTCAAACAAAGACCATTTTCACTATATATATACAGACTAGCCGTTCCCGTCCGTTTCGCTGGGCGAATTTTAAAAGGAAATAAATTAATGAAGGAACGTTAGAAATTCGAGAAATAAGTAGCCATAAACCTTAGCCGTTTAGGAGTAATTGAGCCTCAAACGTAGACCATTTTCACTATATATATATAAGAGATTTCGATCTATATATTGATTCATCACAATATCTCTGGAACCATAAGGCGTAGAGACTTGAAATTTGGTAGGAATATTCCTTTCACCGAGTAAAGGCTACGCTAAGAACGGATTTTACAAAATTCCACTCGCAATCATTTTTTTTTTATTATAAACAGAACTACGTCTGTCGGGTCAGCTAGTTAGTTAATATATATTAATAAATTAGATGGTTTTTAGAGTAATTCTGACGCCTAGTTTTAGACACTTTGCGCCTGTTAGAGACTAACTCTAAGTTTATCTTTACGTGCTTCATATTTATGTAATTTGTATCAGTTTTTTCTTATTGTTTGTTATACTTATAAAATTTAGGATATAATTTTAGTTCGTGTGTTTTAAATTTATGTATATTTTTTTTTATTAGTTAACACGTTTACAGGTATTTGCCTAAGTCATGAATTGACATAAAATTATCTATTTTATTATATAACTCTACATTTATTTTAGTTAAATATCACGCCATCTTTAGTGTTTCCATTTTTAATTGACGTATATGTTAATCAGGGTTTACTTAAACTAGCGTTATTTTGTAATTATTAATACTTGTATGTTGCTTGGGAACCGATAAATAAATAAATTAAGATATGCCACAGAATTGACTTACAGCCGTTCCCAATATTCAGTCTATTTCTTACTTGAGATAAAAAGCGTAACTATCGTTGACTTTTCTGTCCCAATAAACATATCGACGGTAACTCACCTTATCCGTACACGCTGCCTGTCAATATGGACGACGTATAGCTTACCAGCGATATAAAGCTTGTATGGAAATTGCAATTCACGCGTCCCAATATAAGGCGATAAGAATAACTTATCGGTTATATAGGGACAGCTTCAGATTATTGACAGCTAATTACTGACAGTAGAAGGTAGTAATTTATCTCTATCTATAGATAGTATATTGAGAACGGTCGTTAATCGTAGTCAAATTCATTTCAATTGCTGTACGAAATCACAAAAACATAGTGATAGGCGATTCATTTGAAGTTTATATTCGTCAGGTAATTAGTTAATGGATGTATGAGTTAGGTGATGTAACCATAGCACATATACATAGACAAGACTAATTACACGGTTCGAGTGATGTTTGTCCATGTGTTACGGCGGTTTCGGGACCAGGATTGTTAGTTCCCGTCCTGATTGGTTCTCCACTCATTTATTTCAAACTTACTTTTTAGTTTATTATTACTATTTCAAACAAACCTTTGGTCCTGCTTAAATTAACCAGCGTTAAATAGTTGGCTTAACTCACTTAGTTTATATCTTGGTGGGCTTTTTTATTTTCTTTGCTAAATTGTATCTAAATTTATTGTATTTTTTTATGAAAATAAGGGACGAGACGAGCAGGACGTTCAGCTGATGGTAATTGATACGCGATACCCATTACAATGCAGTGCCGCTTGATTCTTGAAAAACCCAAAAATTCTAAGCGGCACTACAATTGTGCTCGTCACCTTGAGACATAAGATGTTAATTCTCAATTGCCCAGTAATTTCACTAGCTACGGCACCCTTCAGGCATGTTGACATGAATGTTCACATTACTGCTTCATGGCAGAAATAGGCGCCGTTGTGGTATCCATAAACTAGCCCGCATCCTGTGCAAAGGAGTCTCCCACTGGTAAAAAAATATCAAATGTTCTATAACAGTAGTATGTTTTGTGTTTAATGTTGGCTTGTAAAACGTGAAAAATAATTGCTGAAGTCAAAGTAAACTATTATAATAAATAATGTGTTTTTAGCAGTGGAATCGCAGTTTCCCTCTCGTCATACATAGTTATTTGATATTTTAATTATTTAAATGTGTGTCTGTAGGTGATTGATGCAATCACATTCATAGACGAAGTAACAAAACAGTTACGGCCGTTCCCAATATACTATCTACAGATACAGATTAATTACTACCTTCTACTGTCAGTAATTAGCTGTCAATAATCTGAAGCTGTCCCAATATACCCGATAAGTCATTCTTATCGCCTTATATTGGGACGAGTGAATTGCAATTTCCATACAAAATTTCTATCGCTGGTAAGCTGTACATCGTCCCATTGACAGATAAGGGAGGTAAGTTACCGTCAATAACTTTATTGGGACAGAAAAGTCAACGATATATTTTGGGGACTTTTTACTTTAGTGTGCGTGACTAACTACGTCTTACGCACGCGATTTGTATGTCACTCTGTGTTAGTGTGCTTAAATTTCTCAAAATAGAGGTTAACTGTTAACCTATATATTTTTCGACGTATTCACAGCTGTTACAGTTTATCTAGACGTTTGATGATATAAGTGTATAACCGATTTTCATTTGTCAGTATGTGCGTTAGCTAGTGGTGTAATATTCAAAATACTAGGGAACTAACGCCAGGCTGACTGTTTACAACTTGTCATACAAAACCGGCTACAGTAACAATAAATTCGCTTCCCTTTTCATTCTTGCTGTATCTCCTTTACTGATATTCTTTTCTCTCGCACGCATAGTTTGTCTAACGGCCGTTCCCGATATACTATCTGCAGATAGAGATAAATTACTACCTTCTACTGTCAGTAATTAGCTGTCAATAATCTGAAGCTGTCTCAATATACCCGATAAGGCATTCTTATCGCCTTATATTGGGACGCGTGAATTGCAATTTCCATACAATCTTCTATCGCTGGTAAGCTATACGTCGTCCCATTGACAGACATCGTGTACGGATAAGGTGAGTTAGTGAGTAGTACCCTATATATAGTATCCCTACTAATATTATAAATGTGAATATAAGAATGTTTGTTACGCTTTTGAGCCGGAGCTACTGAATCGATTTTGATGAATTTTGGTACAGCGGTAGACATGAGCTTGTGAAATAGGCATAGGCTACAATTTATCCTGGATAAATCCACGGTTGCCGTCACACTTATGAAAAACTGATATTCACATCGTTGAGCTAAAACCTTGCCAATAGTAGCTTTAGTTTCCCATAGGTAAGGGTAAATGTATTATACACTTTTATAATAAAGTCCCAGTCGCTATTCTGGCATTATCTTTAAATAAATTTAAAGGTTTTATTAAAAAATATCTTTGTCGTAAATCCTACACACAGATACCTTAGTGATCTGACAGCCTGGGACTAGATTATAGATTATTATTATTTTATTGCAATCGCAAATTTACTAAAATGAGCTCAAAAAAATGCTGGAAAAGTTTTTTGCGCCGCTTCTACTCTCTCAGAGCGCCATTTGTTTCCGAAGCGGTAGTAGTATCTAGTATTTTAGAAATGACATCAATTAGAATTCTAAAGGAATAAATTTTGAGAAAATAAATGCCTTTTAATTGGACATGAGATAATCTTCAATTCCAAACTTGCTTTTTATTTATTGAAGCAGGCGTAACTTTGAGGAAATCCATAATTATCCAAAAGTTTTGAGTTTCCTTTAGTGTTAATTCCGTCTCTAAACAGTTCCACACGTGTTTCGCCTCACGAGGCATCCTCAAGAGATGTTGACTCGCCAACCTGAGAGGAGCAGATGAGTCTCGTACCAGAATTTGGCGAGTCTATTGCTTGCGATTGCGTATTATTTTTAAAAACCCTTTATATGCGAATGTATATAGTGTCTTCAAAATTTGTAATAGTAATGCCAATAATGACTACCAAGATAATAGTTTACTGTTAATCATACCTTTATTTGATCCCACGATACAGTCTCCGACTAGTGTGGCGATTCAATGGCAATCGTAATTAAGTCATACTTATATATAAGCTTGTAAAATATTTAAAGTTAAAGTTAATTTAAAAATATTTAAAGTTAAAATTAATTTAAAGTTAAATTTAACGAGGACGGAATCGCGGGCATCAGTTACTATTGTATATTGTTAGTTTGTAAAATCGCGGTCTACTTGTTAATTAAACAACTCCAACCTGCCCTGCTCTACCCACTCTAATACTCCAGTTTGTAGAGTTCTTCATCCCAGCACAGATATATAATGGTACACTTGTTAACTGTTTCATTGTACAATTCTCAATTAAAATACAATCACTACAGTGATTCATAGTTTGTCTGTTTTCATCATTTTTGGTTTATTTTGGAATTTTCCTGTGTGAAATGAAATTAAAATATCAAGTCTCTTAATTTGAGTGTTCTTATTAAGAATAAGAATAAGAAAAATGTATTTCATGCTACATACATAAAATACAATCTTAATATATTAATATATTCCTTATCCTAGCTTTACTAAATATGCTGTGTGGCAAAAGAAAAGGCCGATCTCAGCTTGTGCTGTAAACCAATACTGGCTGCAGCGCTGATTTTCAGCATCTACCTGGTTGACATTCGGAGTGCCAGTAAACAATAAAATAAAAAAAAAATAAAAAACACATTAAAACATTAAAAGACTTCATGTCTGCCATCTTTCATATAAAAATAATTAATTAATTAACAAGAAATTAAGTATATATTATAAAATATAAAAAAAAGATGTGTGGCACTCGGGGACTGCCGCGGTGAAGCTATTGCATAGCATTTTTTATCAACTTACGCAATTATAATTATTTTATTTATGCAGATTTTTTTTAATAAAATTAATTTTAAAAAAAGCAAACGGGAACTGAGTAAAATTTAACTTGCAAGATTTGATTACAGACAGACAACGGGACAGGTGAAACTAAATAAAAATGCTTGTCATAATAATAAAAATTAAAAAAACGTGATAAAAAGGCTCGAACCTGGGACCTTCTGCACAACGAGCATATGTGATAACCGCTGTTCCACAGCAACTGAAAAAAGCGTGCCGAAATATCTATATACATCTAGTAAATAAGTGTTAGGTTATTTTCGTTACGGAATTTCTGGATTTGGTCCCCACGCTCAAGGCCCGCGATAGAAGCTATGCAATAGCTTAATAATAAATTAACTAACAAGAAATTTAGTATATATTTTTCTATACGGTTACAGCGAAATGTCCAGACATTTTATTTTTATTGAAATTACAGAATTATTTTAACGATTATCTAATATATAAAATTCTCGTGTCATGGTGTTAAACATTGAACTTCTCCGAAACGGCTTGACCGATTCTCACGAAATTTTGGGTGCATATTGGGAAGGTCTGAGAATCGGACAACATCTATTCATCCCCCTTAATGTAAAGAGTGGTCCACACGTTTTTTTTTTTTTTTTTAAATTTGTTTGATCATGAGTCAACATTAAAAAATACATACAACTACAAATTTTCACCCATCTACGATCAACAGTTACTTTTGTATCGCTTTTTAAATATCGGCAATACAACGTTTGCTGGGTCAGCTAGTTATACTATAAATGATCCACAATATTATACTGTCATGTTATTAAATATCATAATAAAATCCCGAATAGCTAGATGTAGAGCGATCCTTTACAGTACAGTTTTCAATGAACTTTTTAACACCTGCCTTAAGGGCCGATAATGCTCCTGTGATTCCTCTGCTTTTTTTTTATTTTTATGAAATCAAAGGACGAGACGAGCTTGATATTCAGCTGATGGTAATTGATACACCCTGCCTATTACAATGCAGTGCCACTCAGGTTTATTGAACAACCCAAAAAATCTGACCAGCATTATTACCATTCGCTCGCAGCTCGCCATCTTGAGACAATTATGCTTAATGCTTATACATTACTGCTTCAAGGCAGAAATAGTCGCTGTTGTGGGTGACACAACAGCGACTAGGGTGGTGTGCAAAGGAGCCTCCCACTACTACTATCTCTTCTATAATCTCCAGTTACGAATAATCTTTGCAATAATATTTTCATATGTCATAAAAAGCTATGATTTGCATTAATTACATACTTTCAAGCCGTTATCCATCAAAAGTTTTCTAATCCTGATTAGATAAAAGTTGAACTTTTTCCCACAGACTCGGTTGATTGATTGTGTCGCTTTTTGTAAGCATAATAGAGAAATTACTTACAAACGAACATTATTTTTTAAGAATAAGGGACGACTTGAGCAGGATGTTCAGCTGATGGTAATTGATACGCCCTGCCTATTACCCATTGCCGCTCAGGATTCTTGAAAAACCCTATTTCGAAAAATTCTGAGCGGTACTATAACTGTGCTCGTCATCTTGAGACATAAGATGTTAAGTCTCATTTAAAGGATGTTTATAAGTATTTATATATGTTTAAGTATGTATATTGTATTAAATATATCGTTGTCTTGTACCCATAGTACAGCTATACCTAGTTTGGGTCGATAATTTCTGTGAGAGTGTGTCAATATTATTATTAATATTTGCCCAGTAATTTCACTAGCTACGACGCCCTTCAGACCGAAACACAGTAATGCTTGCACATTGCTGCTTCACGGCAGAAATGAGCGCCGTTGTGGTACCCATAATCTAGACGACATCCTGTGCAAAGGAGCCTAACACTGGCACTATTTATTCAGTAATTTTCTATGTAGCATATTGGGATATGCTGCAGAAAACGTATGTACAAACGCTGTCCGTACAGATGATGTGACATTTAAGGATGATCCCGATGCAAAGAAAGAAGATAGATTATTTTCCATGATAATAGGTCTGAACTGGGAAACATTAGACCATGAAATAACGGTGTTATAAATAAATTGGATAAAGAAATCAATGATATAAAATCTATTAGCAGACAACATGTTTTATAACAGTATAATTTATGGTCAGCTACAGAGCACTAAATACTGGATGTTAAATAACTAAATAGTAAAAATAAAATCTCACACTTTCTCACTCAAAGCTTTTTATTTTCTTAAATAAATTTGAAAAATCAAGTATCATAATTTTAATATATTATGATACTTGATTTTTAATAATTTTAATAATTTTACTCGGAACGGTGCCCTTCAGACCGAAACACAGTAATGTTTGCACATTACTGCTTCACAGCAGAAATGAGCGCCGTTGTGGTACCCATAATCTAGACGACATACTGTGCAAAGGAGCCTAACACTGGCACTATTTATTCAGTAATTTACTATGTAGCATATAGGGATATGTTGCAGAAAACGTATGTACGAACGTACAGATGATGTGACATTTAAGAATGATCCCGATGCAAAGACAGAGGATGTTTTATTTTATAGATAATAAGTCTGTACTGGGAAATTAAGACCATACAGTGTACATACAATACCAGTGTTATAAATAAAGTGGAGAAAAAAAAACAAAGATATAAAAACAATTAGCAGACTACATGTTTTAACAGTACTTATAATTTGTGGTCAGCTACAGAGCACTAAATATAATATACAGAATGTAAAATAACTACATAGTAAAAATAAAAATCTCACACCTTTTCACTGAGAGCTTATTTTCATAAATAAATTTAAAAAATCAAGTATCATATCGGTAGCAAAACTTTAATACACATTTGATTAATTAGAGGAATTAAAATCGTCAGTTAATTAAGGACCATTGTCCAATCAATAAAGAGCCCCGGTTCATTACTCGCCCCACACGATATGAATTTGGCTTTTGAAGTTATTTGTACGTTTTGGTCGGCAACGCTCTTGTGATCCGGCAGGTGGTATAAGAGAGAATGGATACTGGTGATCACTTTCATCAAGTGACGACCCAGATAGCCGAATGGTTAGTGACTACTAAGCTAGAGGTCCCGGGTTCGAATCGCGGTAGGTGCAATCATTTTCATGATAAATATGGCTATTTGTTTCCGATGATGTTTATATGTATGTGTAATGTAATGTATGTTTAAGTAAGTATATTGTATTATCGTCGTCTTGTACCCATAGTACAGACTATGCCTAGTGTGGGGCAAGATAATTTGCGTAAAAGTCTGTCAATATTATATTATAGTGCCTTTTGTATGCATTCCTCTCCTCCTCTACCAAAAAATTTATTTGCTCATACTAAGATAGTCTAAGCCTGAGTTGCATCATATTAGCTGTTACAGTTAAGGTTTAAGTCAAATTTAATATAAACAGTAACGCTGACTTTAATTTAGACTGCGGAATGTGTTGCACCATCGTATTCCTTGGCATTGTTAAAAAGCAACATATCAACAATCATATATATATATAAGAGACTTCCACGTATATAGTCACTCATCACAATATTTTTGGAACCATTAGAGCTAAAGACTTGAAATTTGATAGGAATATTCTTTTCACCGAGTAGAGGTCAGCTAAGAACGGATTTTCCAAAATTCCATCCGCAAGAGATTTTTTTTTTATGAACAGAACAACGTCTGTCGGGTCAGCTAGTTAAGTATATATTTGAAACTTTTGAGACGTCGCTATTTATCTATTTAACATTAACAATAGCTTTAACCGGCGAAGATTGGACGGTTACGGTTAACAGTTAAAATTATGACGTCATCTAATTAGGTCAAATGGTGCAACACATTTTTTGCTTAACCAGTACTTTAACATGTTTGTTATAAAGTCAGCTATCAACGCAGCCTAAATTAATTATTTAAGAATTCAACGAACATACTTGAACCCAGTTCGTTACACAATATCTTGCATCTTTTGGTTGCTAAGCAAAAGTTTATTTAGATTTTGTTAAAATTTAAAAGAAATAGTTGTTGGAAATTATGAAATTAGCTAAGAATAATAGATGAAAATTTTCGCTTCAAATTAATCAGTATTATCAAATATGACTAATATGTCGCCATCTGGAGTGTTGCCGATATAAATGATTGTCGTAAATTGTAACTACACTGTTGGAATGTTCAATGTAGTTTTGCTTGTTCATACTACGAAGCTAGTAAATATACAAACCAATAGATGGCGCGAATGCGATAAATTTTACTTTCAAGTTTTTCACCGTTACAAATCCAGTTAAAATGACTTTGAGGGCACAGAGTTATACAAATTATTAAATGTAGTATTATTAAGTGGAATATAAACTACTAATATATAGTAAAGTCCTTGCGCGTTTCACCCTTATAAAAACTTTGCAATATTGATTTAAAACTTTTATTATCGTCTCCAATCGTCGGAAGTATTTACATTTTAGAATCAAAAAAGACACGCCAAAGGTTAGCCAAGAATAAGATGTAATAATTACTATAAAAAGTTGTGTGATAATATAATACAAGCGTAGATAGCAATTTACATAAATATAGTTAATCCTTGGGTGGAACTAATCGGTAAGCCAGCATGAATGACATAATGGCTCTTTTTATTGGTTATGATTTAATAATTACATTTTATTTGTGTTTTGTAAATTATTTGTAGATATTAATAATATTCTACACACATAATTGTAGAAGGGGTTGGTAATTTAAACGCACATAAAAAAACATTGTTACATCTGTATTTTAAGGTTTCCACTTACAATTTAAATAATCATTGACAATTAGGGCATAGTTTCCCCTTACAATTCACAATAATTAACGCAAACTCGGAATTTTTTTTTGCGCCCAAACAAAGGGAAAGGTCTCCGGGATAACGACAGGAGGGAGGTGGTGAACGCTCATGCATAAAACCTAGGTGCCTACCCATTAAACATCACCTGAGGTTGGCTTTGGCAGGTGCCCTCTAAGCCTTTATCGAAGGCAACCTTCTCTTGGGGTGCGAGAG
This sequence comes from Leptidea sinapis, assembly GCF_905404315.1. Lineage (NCBI taxonomy): Eukaryota > Metazoa > Arthropoda > Insecta > Lepidoptera > Pieridae > Leptidea > Leptidea sinapis. The sequence goes on along the minus strand of NC_066270.1, from coordinate 12,204,643 downwards.
GCGCAAGCGGCACTCCCAATGGAGTATCCACTGAGATTAGTACGCCTACTCGAACTTAGCACTCTGGCTTATATAGGGCACGACCGTCTACCGTGATGATGCTACCAACTGTTAGATGGCACTGCTGATATCTTATGGCAGTCATGACGTTGAAACCGCTTGTTAACTAATAATATTGCCGACAATAATATAAGGAGATATATTATAGGAACAGCAAAAGTGTGCTTAAAGACAATGTAAGCACACTTTTCTCCTTAGTCGTGTGTCAACTCTTACGGTCCGAATGAATTGACTAAATGTTTTACATTGCTGCTTTTAGACTAAGAATATTTTAAACAACTGGAGTAAATGCGGCAATGTATTAATATCGCAGTCCAAGCTTATGATGGTGTTATTTGTCGCATGTTCCACATTTCAGCTTTGTGTTTATACGACGTGATTTGACTATATGTATAGAACGTCATTAGTGGATGTTATAATTTTTCAATTTCAATAGAGATCGCCCACCTCATAATGTTTTTTTTAGAAAGAGGGCGAGCTGGCATTAAGTTCACCTGGTGGTTTGCCCAGTAATGAGACCTGCACATTACAATGCAGTACCAGGATAATAGATTAAGCTTAAAACCCTGACTGGCATCGCTTTTGCACTCGTCACTTGTCTGGTATGCCTCAAATGTCTATTTGAGGCATAAAGGCATAAAGGCATTTATTTTCTCAAAATTGATACCTTTAGAATTCTTTTCGATGTCATTTCTAATATACCGCTACTACTACCGCTTCGGAAACGAGAAGAAGCGGTGCAAGAAACTCTCTCAGCATTATTTTTTTTGCGCTCTTTTTAATCAAATATACAATATTGTACTGTCATTGCTATTGCTATAAAATAATCATAATCTAGTAGTACCAAGCTGTCCGATCACTTATATATATTCAGCTGTGGAATAGTAGGATTTACGACAGACCCATTTTTTAATAAAACATTTAAATTTATTTATGGATAATGGCTGAACAGTGGCTGGGACTTTACTGTTATGTGTCTTATGAAGCTTACTAGAATTAGTTACAAGCAATCCATTATTTCTAGTGTTATAATGATGAAAATCACCATTAAGAGCAAAAAGGAGACGATTTTTGTGAACGTATATAAAAACGACAATAAACAGTCATAACATTTATTTCTTTAAATTTTTCTTTGAGAGACTGTCTATAACCAAGCTGATATATAGCACGAACAGCTCTCTTTTGCAGAGCAAACACTATATCAATGTCAGCAGCATGACCCCACAGAAAAATAGCATACGTTAGTACGTAGATGATTTTACTGTCCTGTAACTAAACTAGTAACAGCGCCCTTCAAACTAAAACACAATAATGCTTACCCCAGACTATTACACGGCAGAAAAAGGTAGCTGGAATCCTTTTCGAATTAGTCTCCTGGTAAAAAGAAAGTGTGTGAATACTTATAATATACTATATATGCGTATGTATATATAGCAAATTTAAGACTTTTATGGTTTTCTCATGAATGCCATTGTCAGATCTGGACCAAATTAATGGGACCACACGGAAAGCACCATCTTTCAAATAAAAAAAAGGATTGTCAAAATCGGTACACCCAGTCGAAAGTTTTGAGGTAACAAACATAAAAACAAACATACCGACGAATTGAGAACCTCCTTCTTTTTTGAAGTCGGTTAGTTATTCATTCGTCATATTGTAAAAAACGTAAAATAAATTATTGAATATTAACGAATACGGCTGTATTGGCTTGAACCATTTGCCTGTCCTAATAATGGACGAAGCAAAACCAAAAAAAAATTAATTAATGTTGCAAACGTCAGAAAATTTCTGAAATCTTTTATTTTTAGATGTCGTTGTGCGCGTGCAACGTGATAGTCAAAATAGTTTATCTTCAATAACATCAAAAAGGTACAGACGTCATTATGTTTTGCTTTTATGTCAATGTAATTTTGCAGATATAAACCTATTTAAATATGACTTAAATTCAATGTAATTTGTCAGAAATGTGTCAAATGTCAATGTTGAAATTCATGTCAGGTAAACCTCCACACAGTTCACAGACTCTGTGAGTCTGTCAATAAAGTTTACGTCCTAGATGCCTAGATGGCGCTAGCTATAGATTAAAACGGACTATGATTGTGCTTTGTGTATTGGGTGTAAGGCTTAGTATTACTATGTTGTGTGTTCGCTAAATTTTTGCCACGGCGGTGGATAATAAATAAATAGAAGTGTTTGTGTGTGTTTCATTGTGAACGTAGATAGTGTATTCTACAAAAATTTGGTGCCGAAACCCGGGAAATTCAAAAGGACAACAGATATAAGAAGATAAAGTTTCTATGTGGTAGCGGTGAGTTGAGTGCTAATAAATCAAAGTGAATTTGGACCCTAAAACTGTGAGTAAATTAACTTATAAAATTACTGATATTATTTGAACTTGTAAAATTTTAAAGTAAATTCAAGGACTTAGAATAATTCACTAATAAGTGCACAGACGGGGAATCCATGCCCAAAAAATTTTGAAGTGTTAAGTTTTAAAAAGACTTAGAAAGATTTCGATGAATGCTTCATTGACTTAGCAGATTTTCAACAAATATATTCCATCGACTTAGAATAATTACCTATCTCATTGAATTAAATTTCTCACAACTGACAATATGAGTGTGGAAAAATCAATTGCCATTCAACAGGAAAGACTTACGAAATTAAATCGAGCTGAGGCTAATTACAGAAAAAGTCCTAAGGAAAGGGTCACAAGAGGTTATTTAGAAACAAGGTTGGAAATAGTTGAAAGCTTGTGGAAGGAGTTTACGGAGACTCATTGGCATATTATTGGAACAGCAAATGAAAGCCAAAGCTCTAGTCTTGACTACTTTACGAAAGGCACGTACGATACGTTTGAAGAAAACTATACTTATTACAAAGGCTGTTTGAAAGAAGCTATTCATGCCATGATTCGTCGTGACGAATCACAAGCATTGCCACCACAGTCGGTGGTTAAAGAGTCTAAGTCCAGTGATGTCAAACTTCCTAAAATAGAGTTACCTAAATTCAGTGGAAAATACGAAGAATGGCAACAATTTTACGATCTTTTTTGCTCACTTATTCACAACAATCGGAATTTGTCAGCCGTTGAAAAATTGTATTATTTAAAGAGCACTTTATCGGGTGATGCGGAAGCGCTCATTCGAAATTTACCAACAACTGAACTTAACTACAGCGCGGCATGGAAAAAACTGACAAACAGATATAATAACAAAAGGTACAATTGTAATGCTATTCTCAAGAGTTTATTCACTCAAAAGCATATCACCAGCGAATCTGCCTACTCCATAAGATGTTTGCTAGATGGAACAACATCGTGTATCACGTCTCTCAACAACTTGGGAATTGAAACCAAAGAGTGGGACGCAATTCTCGTTTTCCTAGTCGTGTCCAAACTAGATCACGAGTCACTCCGCCAGTGGGAGATAACTGTCAGTGGTGTTTCATCTGACACATTGCCTAAATGGGATGAATTAGAAGTATTCCTAGAGTCACGGTTTAGGACACTGGAAATGATTGATAGTAGCAAACAAATGTCTAAAACTCCTCACAACAATGCAAAACGTATAGAGAAAATTAAATCATTCGCAGTTCATGATGACGCTAAGAAATATCAATGTATCATGTGTTCAGGAGATCATTTCCTCTATCAGTGCAAGGGATTTGGACAACTAGCGCCGCAAGAGAGACAAGAATACGTACAGAAAAAATCTCTTTGTTTTAACTGTCTAGCACCCACCCATTCAGTTAAGAAATGTCGTTACACAACAAGCTGTCGTAGATGTGGTAAACGACATCACTCTTTGCTTCATCAGGAAAGAGAAATACAACAAGGGTTCACAAACACAACAGAGAACAACCACACATTCACACAATCAAAGCAACCTAATCAAGGAAACAGTCAACCTTCATCACCCAATCAAAGGGTGAATGTCGTTGCCAATTTTGCAAGGGAAGAAACAGTCGTCGGATTGGCCGACGTTCTTTTGGCGACGGCAATTGTGAGAGCATCTTCTGACAGCGGTCAATTCTGTGTTCTACGCGCCTTGATCGACCAAGGCTCACAGGCCTCTTTTGTCACAGAGCAAACAGTACAAACATTAGGGCTTAAGCGAGTGTCAGTTAGTGGCTGCGTGTCAGGTATAGGGGATGGTCGATTGCGTATAAAGCACATGGTTTCTTTCCAAATAGAGTCGCGTAGGGATCCAAGTAAGTCTATTCAAATTTCTGCATATGTATTAAAATCCCTTATTTCTCGATTACCCACCAACAAAATCTCGTCACCTGATTGGCTAGATATTGAGAACCTATCACTAGCTGACCCAGGATTCAAATCACCTGGTAGAATTGATATTTTACTAGGAGCTGAAGTGTATGGCGAAGTCCTCTTGAATGACATTATCAAACACCCAAAGGGACACTTATTAGCTCAAAACACCATCTTTGGGTGGATCATTTCAGGGAAGGTATCCCAAGTACCTTCAACTGGTGTCAGAAAAATGGTAAGCCTACACGTTCAAGTAAGAGAAGATATTTTATTAAAACAATTCTGGGAGTTAGAAAATGAACCAAACTTGATTCAAAAGAAACTTACTAAAACAGAAGAAAAATGCGAAGAATTTTACGACTCAACTACTTTCAGGAATGAAGAAGGAAGATTTGTGGTCAGATTACCTTTTAAGAGCGATGATCCACAATGTCAATACGGAGGATTAAAGGAGATAGCAGAGAAAAGATTTTATTATTTGGAAAAGAAACTTCAAAGGAATCCAAATTTTAAGGAAGAATATTGCAAGGTAATGCAAGAGTATCTGGATTTAAATCATATGATCGAAATAAAGGACGAAATGGTCGAGCCAAAGGCAGTATATTTTCCACATCACGCCGTTGTAAGGGAAGATAAGGAAACTACCAAAGTACGAGTTGTCTTCGATGCCTCTTGCAAAGGTAAGAACGGCGTATCTCTTAACGACAATCTTCATGTCGGGCCCAAACTACAACAAGATCTGAGACACATTCTGATGAGGTGGCGTATATTTCCTATATGTATCGTTGCAGATTTAATCAAAATGTACAGGCAAGTGCGCCTTAATGATGAGGACACGCGTTTCCAAAGGATCTTATGGAGATTCAACCCCGATGAACCTCTGGGTCAGTACGAGTTGCTCACACTCACCTTTGGAACGGCGTGCGCACCTCATTTGGCCGTAAAGTCTCTGCAACGGTTGGCAGAGGACGAGCGTCTCAATTATCCAACCGCATCGGAAATAACGATGAAGGATTTTTATATCGACGATCTCATGACGGGCTGTCAAACTGAAGAGGAGGCAATTGAAATTTATAAGGGAATGAATAAGCTTATGCAGGCAGGAGGTTTTCAATTACAGAAGTGGAGCAGCAACAGTAAAGCCTTATTGCAGTACATTGACCAAGACAATCAGAGTTCAGCTCCATCTATTCCCATTAAGGCAGACAAAATGGTTAAAGTTTTGGGCATTTGTTGGAACAGAGATTCTGACGAGTTTCAGTACACGGTAGATTTGCCGGAAGTTGACAAATTACCAACAAAGCGTCAAGTGTTGTCCGACATTGCTCGGCTATACGATCCAATGGGCTGGATCGCGCCCGTTGTCGTGACTGCTAAGGTATTCATTCAAAAACTGTGGAAGTCAGGTTTGGCTTGGGACGATGAGCTTCCTGTAGATTTGCTAAATGAATGGCTAAAATACAGATCACAACTCACTGAGCTGAAAACCATCTTAATTCCAAGGTGGCTACATTTTACTCAAGATTGTGAAGTCGAATTGCACGCGTTTGCAGACGCTTCCCAAACAGCTTACGCTGGGGTTGTGTTCTTTCGTTCAGTAAACGAAAAGGGTGATGTTCACGTACATCTCCTAGCCTCGAAAACAAAAGTGACGCCGATTGAGAAGGAGTTATCAATTCCTAGAATAGAATTGTGCGGTGCAGTCCTGGCTACAAAATTGCTGCATGAAGTTGCACAAGTTATGGCTGTGCCTAAAGAAAAGCTTCACGCATGGTCTGATTCAACCATTGTCCTAGCATGGTTGCGAGGATTGCCGTCTAGGTGGACAACTTTTGTAAGCAATAGAGTATCAGAAATTCTTAACATTCTAGACAGTAATCAGTTCAATCATGTTGGAACAAAACTTAACCCCGCAGACTGTGCTTCCAGAGGATTGCAACCTTCCGACTTAAAGAGAGAGATGCTTTGGTGGAAGGGACCTGCATTTCTTCATCAACCATTGATCAATTATCCAATAACAGAATACAGCACACAAGAAGAAGTCAGAGCGTGCAAAACTGGGGAAATCAAGACCTTAGTTGCGTTGAAGAAAGTGGACGCAAATCAACGTTTCAAGCAAGAAGAAAACAATTTATTTTGGAGTAAATATTCGTCTCTGAACAAAATGTTAAGAATTGTGTCATATGTTAATAGATTTTTAAATTTAAAATTAAAAGCGCACGAAAGAAAGAAACATCCGGAGTTCATTACTGCAAGGGAAATTAATGATTCTTTACTAGGTTGCATTAAACAAGTTCAGGCATTAAAATTTAAAGAGGAAATCAGGCAACTAAAGTCTGGAGGTCATGTACAGAAAAAAAATGAACTGCACATTCTCAACCCGTTTTTAGATGGAATGGGACTTTTGAGAGTAGGTGGTCGAATAACTTTATCTAAGTTGAGTTACGACGAGAAACATCCCATAGTGATGCCTGACGTAAGTCATCTTACCCAGGTCATCGTACAGGACGCTCATATCTCAACAATGCATGGCGGACCTCAAGCAATGCTCAATTACCTCAGAAGTAGGTTTTGGATAATACATGCCAGGCAGTTAGTTAAAAAATGTTTTCGCCGTTGTGTCACATGTATAAGATACTCCCAACGCAAAACCACTCCTCTGATGGGTCAATTACCAGAAGTGCGGTTGCAGCCAAGTAAGGTTTTTAAGTCATCAGGTGTAGACTATGCGGGTCCCATAAATTTCCGAATCTCTCCTGGTAGGGGAGGCAAATCCTATAAAGGTTATATTTGCCTTTTCGTGTGTATGGTGACTCGTGCCATTCATATAGAAGCAGTGTCTGACTTAACTTCAAAAGGCTTCATCGCTGCATTTCGTAGATTCGTTGGTCGACGAGGACGTTGCACTGATCTACATTGCGATAACGGCACAAACTTTGTCGGTGCTGATAAAGAGCTGCGAGAAATATTCCATACAACCAAATCAAAAGTCCCTCAAGAAATTGCGGATGTTTTAGCAATGGAGGGTACAACGTTTCATTACATACCTCCTTTAAGCCCAAATTTTGGTGGAATTTGGGAGGCTGGGGTTCGCTCGGCAAAGACACATTTTAAGAAGGTGATAGGTAATCATACTCTAACCTATGAGGAGATGACCACAGTGTTGGTACAAATAGAGTCTTGTCTGAATTCACGACCATTGAGTCAGTTAAGTGACAATCCGGTAGACCCTCTCCCCTTGACACCCGGCCATTTCCTGGTAGGAGAACCTCTTGTTAATGTTTGTGATAGTTATTACATTAATCATGCTGAAAATGTAAATTTAACAAGTAGATGGAAATTAGTTCAAAAGATTACTAATGATTTTTGGCGTAGATGGTCCAAAGATTATTTATTAAATTTAGATAAGAGGTATAAGTGGACCATAAAAAAATCCGAACCTGATGTTGATGATATAGTTATAATTAGGGAGGATAATTTGCCACCAACAAAATGGATTCTCGGTAGAATAGTTCAAAAACATCCAGGCAAGGATAATGTCACGCGTGTAGTTACTATTAAATGCAAGGATAAATTGTTGAAACGTCCTGTTAACAAGCTTTGTTTCCTACCTAAGTGATAAGCATTCTGATAAATTGGTTTAATTTTTGTTATTCATAGATTTCTTTTCGTTCTTGTTTCTACCTTGTGTTACGGTGGGCGGTTAATGTCCGTCTTTAAGAGTGTTTAGTTAGTTTAGACTTAATTAGTAAATTAATTAAATTATTTCTTTAGTTTTCAAAACAAATGCTTTCACAAGCTCAGTCCCTCACGGTGGGGGGTATGATTGTATAAGTTTATCATTGTTCCAATTACTTATGCATTATGTATTATCTATTACAGATTGTTATGTTTAGTTGTAAGCTGTTACTCGTATAAGTTAAATTCTAATGTACATTTGTAGTCAAGTTCCATATATTATAATTTAATTTGAAGGACTCGTCCTTGGTGGGCGGGATGTTGAAATTCATGTCAGGTAAACCTCCACACAGTTCACAGACTCTGTGAGTCTGTCAATAAAGTTTACGTCCTAGATGCCTAGATGGCGCTAGCTATAGATTAAAACGGACTATGATTGTGCTTTGTGTATTGGGTGTAAGGCTTAGTATTACTATGTTGTGTGTTCGCTAAATTTTTGCCACGGCGGTGGATAATAAATAAATAGAAGTGTTTGTGTGTGTTTCATTGTGAACGTAGATAGTGTATTCTACAGTCAATAATTGTTATTTGTCAATGTTTAAAAGACATATTTTACTTATCAACTTCAACCTGTTACTTTTGTGTTACAGTCATATGCGCGCATCTTAAAATTTCACTGTCATCATTTTTTCATAACGCGCCTTAAGAAATATAACTTTAAAAGTTACTGAGAATTCAAACTCTAATTTGTGAGAACCATATTCATGTTTAAACAGGACCCAATATTAAAATATGCTAAAAAGAATGAATGGAGCTCCACTCATTCACTAATTATCAATCAGTCACGTCCGTATTTTTGTTTTAATAATAATAATGATAATAATAATAATAATAATAATAATAATAATAATAATAATAATAATAATAATAATAATAATAATAATAATAATAATAATAATAATAATAATAATAATAATAATAATAATAATAATAATAATAATAATAATAATAATAATAATAATAATAATAATAATAATAATAATAATAATAATCATTTATTATGCACCTAGCTAGAGGCGCATGCAAACCTATCCAATGCCTCAGCAGTTGGCAATAAGCCTTAAACAGAGTTATTTTGACTTGTTCACTGCAACGCGCAAACCTTCGGGCCAGGATATTACAGCGGACAGCCCGCGCCCTACGTTCCCTCTCTAAGTCTAGGTTATCACTTAGGTTGTCGGAGACCCAGTGGCCAAGATATTTAAACTTCGTTACCATATTTAGTGGTGCGTTATACAGCGATAGAGGTTCTTTATGTTCGTAAATTTTATTACCCGACTTAAATATCATAAATTCGCTTTTACTTGTATTGTATCGAAGACCATGGGCCACATATTCTCAGCAGCTTTCTTAAACCCTTCCCTTTTAAAATTAAACTAATTCTTTAGGGGTAAATAGACATGTATACGGCTATTATAGTTATTTTTGGAATCAATTACCGACTGCAGCTTTCCCGAACGGGATCTTCTACGAGCTTAGAGTATAATTTCCTACAGAAAAAATTCAATTTATTTCTGTGCTTCCAATTTTATCTTCTAAATTGTAAATGTCATGACGTTCAGCTGATGGTTATTGATACGCACTGCCCATAACAATGCAGTGCGGCTCGGGATTCTTGAAACACCCAAAAATTCTGAGCGCTCGTCACCTTGAGACATAAGATGTTAAGTCTCATTTGCCCAGTAATTTCACTAGCTACGGCGGCTATTACTTCTTCACGGCAGAAATAGGCGCCGTTATCCATAATCTAAAGCTAATCTAGCCGGCATCCTGTGCCAAGAGCCTGGTAGAACAAAAAATGTGAGATGAAATTTTTTTTGGCTTTTCGTGACCCCAGATGACCTCAAGAGACGTACACTCATCTAATATATGTTTAAAGCCGGCAATTTAAGTGTAATTCTTCTGTGTTTTCATGTGAGTATGAGCAGCGATGTTCACCTACCATCGAGCGACCGTAAGCTCATTTGTTACAGATATACTGCTATTAAACATTTCGATGAAACTTACTCACGAGATTTCACGAAGTTTCACTTTAAAAACATGGTATCTTCTTTGACATGTACTCAAGATTATTAGTAAACATTTCAGAAAACAAACTAGAGAAGCTGACACGATTATCACCGGGCCAACAGTTTTGCGACTAATATAAGTGACAAAGTAATTATCATAGATGCGTTAGTTTTTCTTTGTGTAAACCTATCTATTACTTAGTAGGATTTATTTGGTATCAATTATCACGTCTTGTAAAGTATGTGTCAATTATGCTGTTGCTGTAGTAAGATTTTTAAAAATATCTTGAAAAAGTTTTCCCAGCGATTTAAATCCTTAAAATATGTACTTTTATAACAAACATAAATTTATTATAACTACTACTCGGATAAGTCGAGTTGGTAAGTTTTTTGTGTATTTTTTTGTAAAACAAATGTATTATTATGAAATTTAAAAGAATATTTGATTTTCTTAATGATACCACAGATTGAGAATCGAGCGATCACTATTAATGAACAATATTTGACTATGAATAAAATATTATAGTCTAAATATTTATAAAATCACTTTATCATTTTAAAATGAAATTCGCAGCCACGTCTCTCTGTCTCAGATAAAAACGCGGTTTTTATTAAAACAAAAACAGAGTAAGTCAGTGGGAAGTATAAGATTAGGTATATAATATGTTAAGGTTTTGTGAAAAGTTGATGTAATATGATGATGATTGTTGAAGGTGCTGAAAATATCTATCCGTATATATAAAAAAAAAACAAATTATTGGTGGGATTTTTGGCTCCATTATAGATCTACTAAATACATCTATAGATAAATAGATAGATACAAAATCTTTGCAAAAATAATTTCAACCAGAATAACGAACATATTAGACGAATCATAATCTAGAGAATAGGCAGGCTTTCGTAACAACTTCTCAATTGTAGACCTATACTGGTAATTAACTTATAGAAAAATGTTATACATATATTAATTTATACTACTATATAGGTTTAGTTGATTATAGTAAAGCCTTTGACTCGATCAAACATAAGTATCATTGGAATGCAAAAAAATATGAACAAAGACTTTGTGAAAATATACAAAGGTAGCACGTCAAAAGTTGGTGACCCATTATCTCCTTAACTGTTTTCTCCAGTCCTATCGGTATCTTTCGGAGACCATATTGGAAACTAAGCGGGATGAACATCAGGGACCCATGCATGTATAATTTGACAATTACAGATTACCTTACCATTCTGACAGAAACTTCAGAAATTTTACAAAAAATGCTGCAAGAATAAGCTACAGAGAAGAAAAAAGTTGGAAATGAACACTTAAAAATCTGTAATAATGAGTAATTATTAACACACATGAAGCCATAGAAATAGATGGCAAAGCAATCGAATACGTAGACGAATATGTGTAGTTTGGCCAGATCGTATCTACCAAAGCACCTTTGATTAAGGTAATTGAACAAAAAATAGCAAGCACTAGGCGAAAACACTGGTCACTCAATCAATTAATATGAAAAGCAGTAATATCTTCCAATCGATTAAGAAATGATATATAGGTACCAAATGAGATATGGGTACCAAACATGATCTCTTACAAAGAAAAACTTAAACAAGTTAAATGTGTTGCAATCCGGGATTAGAACAAACAAGATAACGTAATACTGACAAACATGAGAAAAGAAGCAATAGAGTGGATAAAAAAATTACAGTTAGTAACACGAAAAAGCTAAGGAGAGATATGGACAAAATACATTATTATAGAGTGATATCTAAGATACAGAAAAAGAAATTGAGGGAGTATTTAAAAAATTGCTGTACCAACAACATGGAGGCCTATGTAGGTGGAGATGCGAGTAATGAATTAACAATAAAAAAAATATATTAGGTGAAATATAATTAAAATAAGAATTTAGGAATAAAAAAAATTAGGAATATATTTACTTTGCTTGCAATAAGGACTTCTTTCTCTCATTCATATGGATCTATAGAAAGTTCTGCGAAAAAATCTATAGAAAAAAAATACAGGTTTCTGGATATGACAGTTGTTTAAGTATGAAATTGCCACAGTTCAAGCTTTTTAAAATAACAGCTTGAACATCCAGAGTTTAAAAATGTAAAACATTGGATTGTTTGACTTTACATTTCGAAGTTCCGATCTGAGTAACTATCGATTCGTTTCGATTTAACCGACCCTCACAAAAATTTTAGACAAAATATGAAACCTCTAATATTAAGTCCAAACGATTGGGCTATAGGTGCATTCTGCATGTAAATTAACTAAAATTAACAAAAATATCAGCAGAATGAATACTGATGATAAATCATTACATTTAGATGTTACCATAGATTAATTGATTTAACTGACCTACAGAAGGAAGCATTGTAACTAGCCATGAAGGGGTTTTGGGGTGAATTTTAACTTGTAAGGAAAAGTGGATCTATACGATAATCGCAAGCGAACAGGTCTGATTAATTAATTACAGGTCTGTTAAGTCAAATGCTGTTTTTTTTATGGAATAGGAGGACAAATGAGCGTACGGGTCACCTGGTGTTAAGTGATCACCGCCGCCCACATTCTCTTGCAACACCAGAGGAATCACAAGAGCGTTGCCGGCCTTTAAGGAAGGTGTACGCGCTTTTTTTGAAGGTACCCATGTCGTATCGTCCTGGAAACACTGCACAAGGAAGCTCATTCCACAGCTTTGTAGTACGAGGGAGAAAGCTTCTTGAAAACCGCACTGTGGAGGACCGCCACACATCCAGATAGTGGGGATGACATCCTAACTTGTGGCGTGTCGTGCGAAGGTGAAATTCGGCGGCAGGAATCAGGTTAAACAGCTCTTCGGAACACTCCCCGTGATAAATGCGGTAGAAGACACACAATGAAGCGACGTCTCTACGCAACGCGAAGTGATCCAGCCGTTCACAGAGCACTGAGTCCCCGATAATTCGAGCTGCTCTACGTTGCACGCGGTCAAATGGATCGAGCAGATACTGGGGTGCACCAGACCAGAGATGACAGCAATACTCCATGTGTGGCCGGACCTACGCTTTGTAGAGTGCTACAATATGGGCCGGCTTGAAGTATTGCCGTGCTCTATTGATGACGCCCAGCTTCTTCGAAGCCAATTTGGCTTTGCCCTCCAGATGGCCACGGAATTGGCAATCGCTCGAGATTTCGAGACCAAGTATTCCGATACTAGGCGCGGCTTTAAGAGAAGTGTTCTCGAAGAGCGGTGATACGACAAATGGGGTTTTTTTAGTGATAAACGCGCAAACTTGAGTCTTCTGGGGGTTAAATTGGACAAGGTTCAATTTACCCTATTCCGCGACCTTCTCGAGAGAGGACTCGATAGAAGACACAAGTTTCTCCCGGCACTGGTCGACGATTTCCCGAGAGACACCTGTATGGCCCGTGTATACGGCATCACCAGTGTTGTCATCTGCATAGCAATGCATGTTGGAGGTGTCCAACATATCATTGATATGCAGAAGAAATAGCGTAGGAGATAGTACACAGCCTTGGGGCACTCCAGCATTCACGGGCTTCGGGTTCAAGCAATATCCGTCGACAACGACCTGTATGCTACGCCCAGTGAGGAAGCTGGAGGTCCACTTGCACAAGCTCTCGGGAAGCCCAAATGATGGAAGTTTTGAGAGGAGCGCCTTGTGCCATACACGATCAAAGGCCTTCGCTATATCCAGGCTAACTGCCAGGCCTTCCCCCTTGCTTTCAATAGCCGCCGCCCATCTATGTCTTAGGTATACCAGAAGATCACCTGACGACCGTCCATGGCGAAAGCCGTACTGTCGGTCGTTGATCAATAAGGTATACTAAAAGCTGGCGGCTAATTATGCTCTCCATGATTTTGGAGAGCAGGGAGGTGATAGCAATAGGCCTGTAGTTCGCCGGATCCAAACTGTGTCCTTTTTTTTGGATCGGATGGACAAGGGCTGACTTCCATGAGTCAGGGACTACGCCTTTGGAATAAGAGTGACGGAATAAACGCGTTAGCACCGGCGTCAACTCAGGGGCACACGTTCTAAGCACGATTGGAGAAATACCATCCGGCCCGCTCGACTTCCTGACGTCCAACGAAAACAGAGCTCGCCTAACAGTTTTCTGTCTGAACTGTACTTCAGGCATAGAGCTCTGACACCGCGGGATGGTCGGCGGTGTTTTTCCGTTGTCGTCAAGAGTCGAGTTGGAGGCGAAAAGAGCGCACAGGAGCTCGGCTTTCTCTTTTACCGTATGGGCCAGGGTGTCATTCCTCATGTGCAACGGCGGCATGGACGGCTGGTTGAAGTTACCAAGAGCAGCTTTCGACAACGACCAGAACTTGCGTGTTCCGGTCGGGTTACTGGAAAGCTGCTCGCCGATTTTGACGACGTGCTTAGACTTCGCACGGGCGATTTGCTGCTTAAAAAATCTGGAGGCACGGTTATATTTCCTCTTAAGAACTTTGCATTTCGGATCGTTTGTGCCCAGCGCCGCAACCCAAGTTCGATACGCCTGTTTTTTGCAGTCAGATGCTGCTTTAGCTGACGCATCGAACCAGGGCTGTGATCTGCCACCGATCGGTACTACAGAGCTTGGTATAAAAATATCTATGCCCTGCAGTATCACATCGGCTACTGCAATGGCGCAGGCACTAGGATCATCCGAAGGGAAACAAACCTTGCCCCAAGGGTAGGATGCAAAAAAGGAACGCATCCTATCCCAATCTGCTGACTTGTAGTGCCAAACGCGGCGGGACGTTGGCGTCGGATAGGTACTACACTCCTGACCAGGCAATGGAAAAAACGTTTGTTTATGAAACATCTGGACTGATTTTGATAGGGCTAGAAGAGGCTACTTAAATATTGTTAAAAAAACATTCCGTGGAAAAACAATCGCATTTAATTGTAAACAAGATCTATATTACTCTTTATTCTGTGTACAATAGTTATCACATTAGTTAGTAAGCTTGATCGTGTGAGAGAGCTTGTGTCCTCTGCTACATCCACTTAGCTCTGTCCAGTATTTATCATGTTACTTCAGTTTTTGCCTTATGACTCATGCAGGCCATCCAGAGGGGAGCGTTTGGTTCAGGTCCATTTCATATATTTTTGATTGAAAATAGGATTTAAAATCACGACGCCAAAAATTGCCACCCATTGAAAATATGCCTTCGACCTGAGAATAACTAGCGGAATACCTACAATAGACTATTTCATTTTCTTTTAATAAGTTTTCTTTATAATAAAGTTTATTATTAAATAGCCTGATGGTGGTCGCTCCATTCCCAATTTGGGGTATCATTAAGAAAGTCATTGGCATTACAGTAACCTTTCCCACAGAAACGTATCTTAACAAATTTTCGAATTTCGTAACACATTATTTTGATTTTTTGTTCATTATCTTTATATGTTTTATTATTTCGTTTACCAGTGGGACGCTCCTTTGCACCAAACCAGATTATGGGTACCACAACGGCGCCCATTTTTGCCGCGAAGCAGTGTGTAAGCATTACTCTGTTTCGGTCGGAAGGGCGCCTTAGCAAGTGAAATTACTGGGCAAATAAAACTTGACAACTTATGTCTCAAGGTGACGAGCGCAGTTATAGTGCCGCTCATGATTTTTGGGTTTTTCAATAACACTGAGCGGCACTGCATTGTAATGGGCAGGGCTTATCAATAACCATCAGCTGAACGTCCTGCTAGTCTCGTTCCTCATTTTCATAAAAAAATAAATAAAAAGCAAACTGGGATCATGTTGTAAAAGATTTACATTAACTAAATCCAGTTAACCGTTTAGTAGGCATAACAAGTTTTTAATTGTTTCTATTGTTGGTATTATATCCGACACCCTCTTGGCTAGATCGTGTGCGGCATCATTTTACGTCATTTACTTACGGCCGTTCCCAATATACTATCTACAGATAGAGATGATACTACCTTCCATTGTCAGTAATTAGCTGTCAATAATCTGAAGCTCTCCCAATATACCCGATAAGTCATTCTTATCGCCTTATATAGGGACGCATGAATAGCAATTTCCAAGTAAACTATACGTCCTCCCATTGACAGACAGCGTGTACGGATAAGGTGAGTTACCGTCGATAAGTTTATTAGAACAGAAAAGTCAACGATAGTTATGTTTTTTATCACAATTAGGCCACAACCGGAGATAGACTGAATATTGGGAACGGCCGTTAGACATTACATACTCAGCTATTGAAAACGTAACTTGGGCGGGTATCACACATCGGCGACAAAATGTTTGTTTTGTTACACGTGTTTCATTTACTTGTTTTACAATTAGTACTATTCGTTTTTAGCATTGATTTATACCTAATATTGACACTGAAAAGGCAATTTAGATGATAATAGTTGGGCTTAACTCAGCGAACAAAGTTGAAAGTCAAGGACAATATTACAGGTTCGCGCGAAGAGATTCAAATGTGTATTTATACAATATTATTTTAAATAAATACTTACGGACGTACAATGTATTGATAAAAACATCTTTATAATATATAAAAATCTATTGATTAAACGGTTAAGGTCATACATATGCATATTTAAAAAAAAAACTCAGTAAATGCTACATGGAAATATATCGGAACTTATAACAGACTTAACAGACATCATAAAAATACTTTTATTTTTATACTCATAAATACAATTAGAGCGTTACTTCCTTTCTTCTGCCGATTAATACTTGCATCGCAGGCACCGATTAAGACAGGATCTTATCTATCCATAGTTATGTCCAGTATACTTTTAGTGCAAAGCTTTATGTCGACAGGTTATTGAAATGTAAGTAAGCGTAAAAGGATAGATTTGTTTTACCTCTAGTAAGTTAAACCAAGGAAAAATAGGTTATTGAAAACGGCCGTTAGTCACCAAAAATATGCAATAGTTAAAATGTTTATTTCCAATCTGTCTAATTAATAAAAAGTTATTCGAAATTTAATCATTTTCAATGTTCTTACAAAAAAATTATTTAAACATGCCTTAGGCACGTGTTTTGTTAAATAGTGACCCAACTATAACTATAAAATTACCTAACTATGACCTAACTATAAGATTAGCTCCACTTTAGACCGCGTCGATAACGACCTAATCTTTTATTTTTATTACAAAACAGTGCTTAGCTTGTGATTAACTAAAACATCGTTAAGCAAAACATAAACTGAACTATACAGGATCAATTTTAATAGAACGGAACAAAATTTTTGACAGCTGTCATCTATCTGACATCTAAATCTTTTATATGAATATAATCTACCAGTTACATACACCTAAGACTAGCTTCAACTCGTGTTTAAATATAAGCAATATCAATAGATTTTTTTAACACTAAACAACTGAAAGACACAGATTTGTAATAGAAATTTTGTAAAACAAGTGTTCAACACATGCTTAACATTTTTGTAATAACACATGTAGTCTTTACCTTTTACCACTACCTTTGTCGCTACAGAATTACATGACAGGGAGAAGTAATTTTAAACTTGGAGTAACTTTACACTGCCTTTATTAATAAGACTGGATGACTTAAAATTATTAATAGTGTGATTTACAAAAAATAAATCTACTTCATTGTTATGAAGAGTTGGGTATTTTCAAGATATTTTCAAAAGTACTATACTTTTATCCCCGCGATGATTCCGGCGCATTATTTTAACCAATGAAACTTTTTTTTTTCAACTGCTTCGAATAAAACAAATACTTTTTTTTCTGAAGTTAGCTTGAAAAACAAACAGACCTATTATTATTAATTACTTTTATTTTCGCCTCGACCTCGGTACGTTGACGATGTTATAACATAGATTTTAATCCTAAAGTAAATATTTTAAAAAATCCCATAGGTTTTAGTAGGCATAAAACGATGACTAAGAAAAAGTATGTGTGATATAATAATTTACTTCCTTTTATAAGTGGCAAGTGTAAAGCGATGTATTCATATTGATTTTTACACCTCCTTCAATATTTATTCAATCGTTTTACGTAATTGTGTCCTCAAGTTGTCAGCACTGATGAGGGGTCAAGGTCCCCAAGAACCAAGGTGATGCTGAACAATATTTGAACGGCATCGCTATTATTTGTATTCGTTCATATGAATATTAAAATTTATTTGCAGATTAAACAGATTATATAATAGTTATGACAAAGTAAGCACGCAATTATTTGATTATATGCCAGTGATAATTTATCCAGTAAGAACTATTTAGATTGGCAATTTCCCAGTGTAGTTATAGATTCTAAAATTAAAAGTAATATTATTCACAAAATTATGTATGATCCGAATAATTTATATAAATTATAAAGTGGTATGAAAATTATGCAAAGGTTTGGAAATGTATGATACTGATTGCAATAAAAATACCAGTTAATTAAATATATTATGAACAAAAATATTTTTTATATTATGTGAACAAAATAAGAAATTAGCTACTTATTAAGAACTGGCCAAATAAACTAATACAAACAGTTTTGATACTGAACAAATCATGTAAGATTGTGTTGGTGGTAATAAAAAGCAAATGTATAAAAAAATAATCTTTATTTACATTAATAAAGAATAAATTAATTTGTATAAAGTATTTATTACGATAAAATATAAATATTCTTAATAACAACACATTTATGCTTATTTAATACTAGAAGGCCATCACGACATTTATTGTAATAGTGTAAACTATTAGGCCCTCAATCTACTCAGGTATACTAAAGTTTATATTAAACATTATCCTAAGCCCCTTGTAAAACCAAGGATATATTATCTACAAAAGTTCCGAGAGCAGAGCTTCGAATATTCAGTCGAGCAACACACCTGTCACATTAATTATTAAAATACTGTTATGAAAGTGATAGCTAAGGCGAAGCACACACGAATAATACAAAAGTTAAGGGCCATCGACACGATTCATCGTAGCGAAACTGTCTCACGTTTTAGTAGTACTTTTCAATACTTTACATAGATGATACGCGATGATATATATAACTCAAATTTGAATTGCATTTTTTTGAGTTTTAGTTCGAACATTTTTATATACAGCTTTTTCCGTATTCATATCTTTAGATTTATTTCCATTTACTTATATAGTTTGCAGATTTTATATTAATATTGTATATCAAGATTCACTTCATTTACTGATGTGAAGATGCGAAAAATCAAAGATTTTCAGATATAAATCTAAAATAAGGTAAATCTAGGTATTTGAATATGTTAACACTTACTGGCAATATCACATTTAGGTAGAAAAGGCCGCTCTTTTCCATCCGTATAAAAATCGTACCCAATTTTATGGGCGAATCCCACTCTAGTTTCTTACATAAAATCTAGCAAAGCCCAACCATTGAGAAAAGGAACTCTATTTATTCAAAAATAACCGTCAAAACTGTCTAATAATTGATGGAGAAATCGGCTACAACAATTTAATGTTACCTTCAGACGAAATGAGAATTCCCTCCTTTTTTGAAGTCGGTTAAAAATAAATACATCACGTTGAATACTATAGCCGTGAAAATTACATTTGCGATGACCCTTACT
Source organism: Leptidea sinapis (assembly GCF_905404315.1). NCBI lineage: Eukaryota > Metazoa > Arthropoda > Insecta > Lepidoptera > Pieridae > Leptidea > Leptidea sinapis. Next base: position 12,185,034 of record NC_066270.1, on the reverse strand, counting down.
ATAATTACACCTAAGTATACATATTGATGTATATACTCGTGTACCGATGTATTTTCATGTGTGATTCATTTATATTTTTTTATAGATACACTGTTCCTACTCGCAGTCCCTTTGGTTTCGTGAATAAATTTGAAGCTGTCTTGAAAATGCTGATCAAAGGCCTGAATGTGGTGGCCTCAGTTTGGTAGTAGGTTTGCGGCTGTTGGTACTGATACTGATATTCGTTGTCATACTGGTTGTAGAAGTGGTAGTTGAAGGCTTGAGTGTCACCAGTACTGTCGGGGATGACGTTCGAGATAAATCCGTTGTTATTCAGATTATTCGCAACTTGATAGCTCGAGGTAGCAGTAAAGCCGGCCGCTGTAACAAAAGAGAACATAATGTACATACTGTAAGCAATTACGAGTAAGACTAACATTCCATTGAATTTGATTGATATGAATAAGAAAATAATAAAAATAATGAATTTGATGATATACTTACAGCATAGACCTGAGTATTTCCTTGATTCGGATAATCCAAATGTACTACAGGATGGACGTCCCTTTTCGTATGGGTTAGATCCGATGACATTACCGCCAGGGCCGTAGTTGCAGACATACAACTTTGTATAACCTCGACTGGGGTCGTAGTAGAATGTATATCCACAGCCTACTTGTGATGTTTCGCCCCATACCAACTATAACAACAAGAAAGATATTGTTAATGATTTACAATCAGATATAATAATCGCCATAGTAAAAAAACAAAGTTGTAAATAGAGATAAAAACGTATCAAATATTGAGTTTAATGAAACATATCAAATACATATCAAAATTGACCACAATGTTATAGATAATAGAATACAAAAATATATTCCAAGTGATATTAGTAAGTAGGACTTGATAATAGTCTATAAAGTTTTTACAACCAATAGTCTGCTCTATTCCAGTCTTAATCAGGTTGACATTAAAATTTCTAGATATATTAAACAAGTTTTGCAAAGAGGTTTGCAAAGATTTGTGTAATTTGTGCTTCTTTTATTACTTATACAATTCACACAGCTTTAAAGATTTATTCTCATATCATAAAGCCATATCAAAATTTTCTCTAAGATTTTTATTGTAACAGAAATTGTAACTAAAAGCTTTTCTGCTTTGTCTAAGTAATTTTGTATTGTTATTTTAGTAGTATTATTTTTAGTTCCTTTTCATTCTCATAAGTTTACCTGGGAGTAATGTCCTGTCCCGTGTCCACCGTTGATAGGCTTGAAGCCATATATGCGCACTTCATCGAACCACGCGTTTATCTGCTTCATGAAGTCGGGCTCTGAGTCAGATGGGCCAGATGGAGGCCTAGTAGTCCACGTGGCTGCAAGATTTTGCCCCACAGGAAATCTGCCAACATCTCTCTGGGCTGCCCGATCATGAGCTGGTGTGCATTGATCAGCCCAACGTTGCGCTGTTGCTGCTAATTCATCATCCCACACCTGAATAAAATTACGAGGTTAAATCAATAAACTTTATAGGTAGTTTTTACGAGTTTTCGTTTTGTGTATTAAGGTAGGATAGGAATTGCTTTGAAAAATAGATTTTTAAGGTGAAATAGGAAAAAAAAGGTGCAAACAGCCTGATAGTCAAATGGGAATGGGAAATCAAAATAAATACAGGAGCTTAACATTCCTATCAATATTTCTAGTACATTGCATAAAATTATAGCTCAATATATTTTATTTTGCTTCCTAGAATAGGTTTAGTATACAATATTATCCTTGCAGATGTCTATCTTTGTGTAGTATTTTATCAGCCTTTTCTTTGGTAAAATGGTCATCTTGAAGTTCCTCATTAAATTAACTGAAGCTTCTGTTAGTGTAGATATGGCCCTTTAAGCCTATACCAATAACAATATTAACTAAGTTATTGATTTTAAAATTGAAAAGTTGTCCAAAGACAGTTCTAATCCCAAATATTATAGTGATCCTCAAGCAATACAACTCTATATCTTTATTAAAATTATAAAAAAAATACATAAAAGTAACTTAATAATCGGTCCCGTTAGAATCTCGAGCAAATGATTCTTATTAACATGCACACTAAGCAGGTTGTAACTCGTTTATAGTGACAAAATGTTTAAATATTTATTAAATTGGTTTGCACTCAGTGGCCATTTTATTTGACCTTAAACATTTACCTATCATTTATGACAATATCCTCTCAATAATTATTGTAATTAATCAAATTAAGCATTTTCTTCAGACAAGTAAAAATAAAATAAAATAATCTTCACAAGCAATGAATCAACTTCTTCCTGTTTATAATGTTTTGGATAGTGGTAAGGCAATTATATTCGTTAGCAGCGTTGTAAGTACACGCATCCATAAAAGGCAGCATTTTAAATTGCACTTAATTGCTGATACGAGTGTTCGAGCTTCGTATGAAGAAATTAAGATTTACTAACCATTTCCATCATATTGGCAGCTGGGGGTTGACTTGATACTTGTCCGAGAGCTACTGACTGTCGAAGACGATTGTGTGCATCTACGATGGCCTGCTTCTCATACGCTGTCAGTCCACCAGTTCCTAGTAACAAGAGAGATTATACAATCAAATATAATGAAAATAACTAAATGATTTTACAAAAAATCAAGGTCACTAATCTCTGTGATTTCGTAATCCTACGGATTTATCTGATTGATTGTACCAGTGCGTATAACACAGGTGTCTGAGTCGATAAATTTTTACGATCTTGTTCCATACAAGTATGTAAATGGAGATGTCATTTTAGGTAAAATTCGTTCATGGTATCTAGACTGGGTGGCGACAATTGAATTTATGACGCCCTCGCTTGCAAGCTTGTCCTTTTAATATCTTTATCCCATATCGCACTAAACGAATAGCATATTAATGATATTCATGTTATAAATACTCACATCACAGTATTTATTTGAAAGCACTTACCACTGATATCGAATCAGTTTCAGCGTTGAAATTTATATTATTATCAAATAAGTATTTTTTATTTCGACTGTTAATTTGAATAAAAATATTATTCTTTAATAAAAGCTAGTAAATTATTATGGTAATAGTTAATATGCTAGATTTTACACCTTTTATTGTTACTACTAAATAAATCACTGCAATATTTATTAATCATAATTTCAACAAAGTTTTTAATATTTTAGACTGTTTGGATTTTTATTCACAAATTTTAATAGCTATTTAGGTATTAGACAACTTACTTAGCATCTGTTTCCCGGCTCCGCACGCCTCTGTTGCCGCCAAGAGACTTCCCAAAACAAACAACACTAGGGCATTCATATTGTTCATCAATGTATCACCACACTTAACTGAAAATCACGATAATGTTGAGATTCGTAACAAAAGTATAATTCACTAATATTTACGAAACGTCGAACTAGATAACGCCGGTGATCCGCTGCCGATATGGCCGCGCGCTCTCCGTGCTTTAAACAATATGTGAGGGCGTGCGACTAACGCGCGCTTATGTACCCGCAGACTAGTTACCATGGAGACGATCCGACGCCATCGCATCGCCAGACGACAGGCTTCAGTACTCACTCGTTAGCATCATTCGACTAGCAGAAAATTGTTTTTTTTTTTTCTAATAAATAGAAATGTTGTGATAGAAAATGCTCGCAGACTTCCATTCCTTCCAAAACCAGGAAAAGCTGAAGAAAAGGATCATTGACAGTCGTATTAGAGGTTGGGGTGGAGATAAATTTGTAAACTTTACCACCAACCATATCAAATCAAAAGTAGATCAAGGAAATGAGACTTATGAATGTCAAGATTTGTTTCGTTGTTAAATTTACCGCCACTTTGCATAAGGTTGAGCTTGAGCATAGTCCAAACGAATTCGGTAAATTCTTCGCATTTGTTTGCATTATAGATTTCATTCCCAGGAACATACATCACACTAGATACCCCATCTCTATCAAACTGCGTCTCATTGCTTACTATGCACCCGCAACACATGCATCCCTCAAATTATTTCCTTTTCCCTTAACAGGAGCTTACATCAAAACAAGTATCAACGCATTTCGATGCGGCGTCTTCACTTACATGAAGAAAGGTTAAGCGAACGTCGACTGACCACTTTTTATGTGCAGTAATAATTTAAAACTCATTATGCCGCACTCGTTTGTCAATGAAAGTGAGTTCTTGTGATGTTTTCGATCCAAAGGTGGAAATATGTTGGCAGATATTGTTCGTTCGGTGCGGAAGTTGCTTGCGAAAATTAAAGGTGACTAAATTCAAGGAAAAGAGAGGATCCATATGTATTTAACAAGTATTTTTTATGATTTAGCATTTTACAAGCACTTTTTGGGGCGTTGTATATGCTTTTACAACAAGATCACCACCTGTGCACAGGATGCCGGCTAGATTATGGGTACCACAACGGTGCCAATTTCTTTCGTGAAGCAGTAATATTAACATTACTTTGTTTCGGTCTGAAGGGCGCCGTAGTTAGTGAAATTTCTGGGAAACGAGACTTAATATCTTATGGGCCAATTTGACGAGCGCAATTGTAAGGCCGGTCAGAATTTTTGCATTTTTCAAGAATCCAGAGCGGCACTGCATTGTTATGGACAGGGAGTATCAACGCTCTGCTCGTCTCGTCTCTTATTATCGTTAAAAAAACACCACCACAATTCGCAATTGAGGGAAAATTTAATATTTGGATCACAATAATAATAATTACAATAATATTTACACACTTTTTACACAAATTGTCTTGCCCCAAATTAAGCATATATAGCCTGTGTTATAGGTTGCAAGACTACGATATATTTAATACAATATACTTACTTAAACATACATAAATACATATAAACATACATAAATACATTCAAACATCCATGACAATGGGATTAGGCAATCGCCCATGGATGTGTTGCCAGCCTATAAATTGGAAGTATGCTCTTCTTTAAAGTTCCTAACTCGTATTGGTTCGAGAAAACTGTAGCCAGTTATTGATTCCACAAAGTGCCTGTTGGCAGGCAAAACATGATGTAGGTGGAGGAAACTGCCGGTATCGACCCTTACAACTTGTCTGAGCACTTTCCGTGATAAATGTGGTATAGGATGCAGAGAGAACCTATATCTCTACGAAACACCAATGCCAATGGAATGCTGTATTAATAAAGAATTTCTAAATTAAAAAATTGAAATGAAAAAATGGAAGCGTTTTTGAAATGCTCCTGAATTTAGCAGTGTTTAGTGCAGATAGTCAATGTAGGCAGAATCAATTCAAACAGCTCTGTAACATATTACACGCCTAATATCTATCGTTTACACGTGTGTATCTATATAATTTTTCCGTAACAGAAAAAACAAATCGATTATTATACCGATTAAATATCTTAGATGACCTTTCATGTACCCTAAAGACATGAATAAAGTTTTTACAAAGTAACTTTATATCAAACATATTTGGTCGATTTCGAACTTGTATAAAAAAACATAAATTTATCACAAGCATTTAAGTAATAATTTATGAAACAATTTGACAATACACAACTTTTCCATATTTAAGATCGTTGATAAATACACAATGAATTAATCGAACCTATAATATTTCGTATTGAAAAGAAAGAAATAAAATTACGTGGCTAGAGGTTCGCGGAGACATTTTGTCTGTGTTCGAGCAATCCGGTTTACCACCTGAGGTGAGGTTTTGGTCATGTTTTATTAAATTTGCATATTAATACCTTTTATTTCACGAAATAGGTAAGGGGTTTATCGGAATCATTTCAATTTCGTTTAAAATTAAAAATAATAATTACTATATTATTATTTACTTAACTTTAAGCGTAGATGACGCTGGAAAGTGGCATTATGTTTGCTTATTAGAATTTATTACTATTTTGCTATTTTTTTTTCTTTTCTTTAGGGAACTTAATAATATAGTTATTATAATATTGCCCTCCATGTATTACAATCTAGCCATAACTTAGACTAATAAATAATTCTACTTTAACTTAAACTGCTAGATAGATTAAACTAAGAATGTGTCCATTAAAACATTACTTAGTCTCTATTAAGGGGTAGTCACTTTGTTCGTGTGTCTTTTATAATATCACTATTTTATAGTAAAGTTGTTTAGCTATATGTGATGACTTTTATAATAAATAGGTCACAAATTATCTTGCTCCAAACTAGGTATAGCCTGCATCTTGGGTACAACACAAACCAAACATCCATAACTCGGAACAAACAAATAAACAGTTTTCACCTACCGGGATTCAAACCCGGGACCTTCATCTCAGTAGACACTAACCACTGGGCTATTTGGCAGTATAGTAGTTACTTTCTGCAAATGACTAATTGTATTAAATATATATTTGTGAATTTAGTCATGAATAATAAAATATTATCACAATATAATATATCGTTGCAAATTTAAAATGTATTGTGTATTTTCTTATGATAATTAAAATCTACCATTCACATAAAAAGATTTATACACGCAAAGGCTTTGCGTCATACACTTAACGCAACATTAAAGCTCTGTTCAAACTGAGGCGAATAACGCGCGGGACGCGAGACGCGAGACGCGTTTTAGAGCAATTCGCGCGCTCGCTTAGCCTCTCAAACTGACGCGACTTCCCGCGTGTCATTTTTTATTCTTCAGTGGAGAAACATGCATTGTGAGATCAAACAATCCCGCCGGGCGTCCTGCTCTTGTTTCGCTTCAACTTGGACGACTACTCGTCTCAATTTGAACACGTCCATACAAGTTAGCTGACACAATCGGCGCGAGCGACTTCCGTCCCGCGTCTCGCGTGTTATTCGGCTCAGTTTGAACAGAGCTTTATACTTTAAAGTTATCCGATTAAGCGACATCGAAGCTTGCAGACAAAACGTCGACTCTTCGTGTCTTATATTATAAGTATTATTATATATGTCTTTGTGTTTGCACTCCAGTGAGAATTATTTCCAATGTCACCACAGCGTCGATATGTTGATATGGATGGATTTACGTCAAGGGGTTCTGATGCACAGTCACAATAATATGCGTCATTGTACTCAATGACTGTGTTTACATCCGAAGATAGTTTCAAATGAGTTTAAAAAAAGTGTGTGTGTACTTATGTTAACAAAACCTTCAAATTATTCATTTCGATGGGTTTGACAATTAATTTTTAAATAACGAATACGGCTGTACGGGCTTGAACCCTTACCGTATCCTAATAACAGACAAAGAAAACAAAAAAAAAACGAATGTCGCTAACGTCAGAAAATTTTAGGAATCTTCTTCACCCTGTTACTTTTGTGTTACAGTGGTGCGCGCGAATCTTAAAATTTCACTCTCATCATTTTTTCATAACGCGTCTAAAGAAGTATAACTTCAAAAATAAAAATTAACGAAAATCTTATTTTGCAAATTGAAAAATGGAATAATTTTATCGAATTAATATATTGTCATCGGTCCTCGATAAATCTACGAAGTTTGAACGAAATCTGGCCATTTGAAGTGGGTCAAAACCGCGCCTAAATGAGTCGGTTACAAACAAACATACATACATGTATGTAATAAGAAATAAAGGGCGTGTGATAAACAGCCTTTCAGTATGCTTAAATTCAAATTCAAATATTTTTATTCACAATAGTATGTGATATTACTTATTTTAAGTCAAAAATTACCACCCATTCGAAAAAGACCACGTCAGACCACGGACGAGTAAAAAGAGAAGGACTCCTTGCCGTGATATTAGCAAGTAAAGGACCGTTATGCTAGTGTGTGTGCGGTTACGGGGGATACTAGTTACATAATTTTTTCTCCCTTAAATAATCATATATGACCATAAATACTTATATAGTATCGTTTTTACAGTTTTTCCAGCATTTTTAAAATATTTTATTGAGACGCAAACTGATCTGTCACAGACGATGACAATTCTCATAATGGCCGCCTATCGGCCTGTAGTAGTATAAGTGTGTGCGTGGGGCTATGTATTTACACGTTAATCGGCTTGTTTTGGTGCTACACTCTTAAGTAAGGTGACACGGAGTCCTTATTTTTTTACTAGTCCATGCCTCAGACATGAGAAGAACTGGAGCGATGAACTCAGCGAGCTTCATTTTTACGAAACTGCGCCTCTCCATGAATTTTGATACAAAATTAAACTAATTACCCGCCGCGATGGCAAGCGTCCTGATGGAATGACGCTGGTGGCTTGGGCACGGGGAAGGGCGCTGGTGTGGGACGCTACTTGCGTCGACACTCTGGCTCCTTCTCATGTCCAAGTTACGTCAGTTGGTGCTGGGGCTGCTGCTTCGACTGCCGAAGACAGCAAGCGTAGCAAATATGTTGGTCTCAGTGAGTCATACATCTTTGTGCCATTTGGTGTCGAGACACTTGGCCCGTGGGGCCCAAAGGTGCGGAGAATGTTCAAAATACTATCTTCGCGCCTCAATAAGGCTACTGGAAACCCAAGCGCTGGCAGTTATTTCGGTCAACGGATCAGCCTTGCTATCCAACGCGGTAATGCTGCCAGTATTCTTGGTACGCTTCCTTGGTAAGATTGGTTTTGTTTGAATAATAAATATTTTATATACTTAAAAAAAAGAAAAAATAAACTTGTATGTTATTTTTTTTACTTTAAGTGTTATCCCAGAACAGATATCACTTAAAAATAATAAACTGTTCATATTTTTATTATAAAAATATGGTAACAATGTAATATCGTTTTATTCAGCTTAGTCAAGAAACACTTCCAAAATTCGAGTGATTTTTGTATACGAGTTCCGACGCGGAACTAACGCGGCAGAAACAGTGTCCTAAAGAAAAGTTTACCAATAAAAAGGTAATGGTAACTGTTGATATTCACTATAGCTTTCTACGATCTGATCAAGCGATACCGGCAGATGTCTACTGTGCCGAACTCCGAACAATGATAGAAAAACTCGCAGTGAAACAGCCCCGACTCATGAATCCATCTTCACGATTATTGCTCCACGATAACGCGTGATCTCATACAGCACGAGAAACTGTTTTAAATCTACAGGAACTGTAATTAGAAACCATTCGTCTTTATAATATTAATTAATATAATTCCAGTGTAATGAGGCTTCTTGTTGAGGTGCCATCTCCTACCAGAGGTCGGCTATAATTAGTGCTATTTTTATCTTTGACACAGCAGCTCGGAACAGGGATCCTGCGCTAAAGTTGAACCATGTCCGGAGATTCTTAAGCCACGAAGTACGCCTTCTTCCGGGTGGACGCTTTCCCTGGATTTTCCCTTGTATGATGAGTTGGAGCAGGTCGTATTTATCATTACGCATTAATTCGCATGTTGATGCTTGTTCCCAGTAAAATCCTAAGCTAATTAACGGACTTAAATGGCGATTACTTCATGGAGTCCAGTAATGTGCAACTTAAGAAATAGGATAGTTTTTATTTTGATTTCGGAGCCATAATTATTTTTATTCCATTTATATTATAGACATAATTTCTACGAGAGAATTTATTGACGCACGCTTTGACAGTTCTGCTGTGAAACAATTTCACTATAGCAATAGGGAGCATACTTTACGAAATAATTCTTGATGTTTTGAAATATTATGGACAAATTTATTAAAACAGTAATTTGTTTATTATGTACAGAACAATGTCTGTCGGGTCAGCTAGTAGTTAGTACATAGATTGAAAGGTTACAATACTACTTACCTTATATTACAATTATATTGTGCATGTAAATGATATAAGAAGCACATCGTCAGAAAGATGAATGAGTGTTGAACTTATTAAATATAAATTAAATTGATAATTTGCTATTTTTATTTAAAAAAATTGTTTCAGTGGCTTATGGTCCACAAGAGTAAACAGGACATAACAGGGTAAACAGGATAACTTCTGAAAATATAAATTTTTAACTCAATAAATTTATATATAGTAGTAGAATATAGATTTAAAAGTAAGGTATTGTTATATGTCTTGGGATAACAAGATTTAGTCTTCTTTCCTTGAAGAAACCTGATGTTAAGTGATCACCGCCGCTCACAATCTCTTGCAACACACGAGGACTCACAGGAGCGTTGCCGGCCTTTAAGGAAGGTGACTAATTATCTATAATTCGAAATGCAACACTGTGAAAACTACCCACTTTACAAAGGATTATTAATTCATATATTACGGAGTGACTATCATTTGGAAACTTAAAAATTTAAGGTCTTAATGTATATAAGATGCTTAACCTCATTGATATAATAACACATCTTAAGTCTTCTGTCACTGTGGAAGCAAATAATGTAATACATTTGCAATGCCGTTTTTTATTATCATTAATAAAATTAATATCGTTGATAAATTTGCTCTTCGTGTGGTAACAAAATTGAAGAATCATTAATTGGCATAATAATATACAAAATATTTAACATAATTGATTAATATGTATATCATATCTTTCTATGTAATATATAACAAGACAGTATATTATATTATGTATGTAAAAAATTAGTTCTAAACAAGTTTCTTCAAATTTATTCCAATAGGTTCTGAAGCCTTATTGGTTTGTGACGAAAGCATGGTGAATGTCATCTAAAATAATCGATTAAATAGACATTGTTTATGTATCCTTACTAATATTATGAATGTGAATGTAAGTTTGTTTGTTACGCCTTTACGCCGGGGCTACTGAACCGATTTTGCTGAAATTTAGTACAGCGAAATTCTAGAGCTTAGGGAAATAGGCTACATTTTATCTCTGTAAAATTCATGGTATTCATGCGCGTTTGCACAGGATACTGGCTAGATTATGGGTACCACAACGGCGGCTATTTCTGCCGGGAAGCAGTAATGTGTAAGCATTACTGTGTTTGGAACTGAAGGGCACCGTAGCTAGTGAAATTTCTGGGCAAATGAGACTTAACAACTTATGTCTCAAGGTGAGGAGCACAGTTGTAGGACCGCTCAGAATTTTTGGTTCTTTCAAGAATCCTGAGCGGCAGGCAACTGCATTGTAATGGCAGGGCGTATCAATTACGATCAACCGAACATCCTGCTCGTCTCGTCCCTTATTTTCATTAAAAATAGTAGGTTTAGTTTACTCCTTAAGAATCGATTTTCATATAAGGCGCCCGGTATGATAAAAATATGTGGAGTAAAACCTACTCATCAAATGGGATAGTAACGTTTTTGGTGCGCATAATTTCCCGCGCACCTTTCACTTTTCAGTTGGCGTGACAGTCTAGACGCTCGGTCCCTATATTAGTTGTATTGCATTGATACGGATAGCAAACATCATTTTTCCTTTTTTTCTATTTTGAAGCTTTACTTTTTTTTAAAACCCTTTATGTACGCGAACGAATTCGCGCGCATCAGCTAGTCATTCATATTTATTCTAACATTCCCGGTATTTGCCTGAGGTATACACTTCTACATCCTGCTAACAGCTTAAACAAACAAGAAATGAATATGTACGTAATATTTAAATAATCATGTTTGCACTTTTCAAGAGTCTGTCTCGCTAATATTCTTCGCATATTCAATAGTAATTTTCATGCAATAATTGTCTACGTGGTGTTAGTTTTTGTCAAATTAAAATAACTATGAGCTTTTCTAAACATCTTACGGCCGTTCCCAATATTCAGTCTATCTCCGGTTGTGGCCTACTTGAGACAAAAATCGTAACTATCGTTGACTTTTCTGTTACAATAAACTTATCGACGGTAATTCACCTTATCCGTTCACGCTGTCTGTCAATGGGAGGACGTATAGCTTACCAGCGATAGAAGTTTGTATGGAAATTGCTATTCACGCGTCCCAATATAAGGCGATACGAATGATTTATCGGGTATATTGGGACAGCTTCAGACTATTGACAGCTAACTACTGACAGTAGATGGAAGTAATTTAATTATATCTGTAGATAGAATAATGGGAACGGCCATTAGGAGATAACAAACTTATATATAAAATTCTCGTGTCGCGGTGTTTGTTACCAAATTCCTCCGAAACGGCTTAACCGATTTTTATGACATTTTGTGTGCATATCGGACAGGTCTGAGAATCGGCCAACATCTATTTCTCTTACCCCTAAATGATAAGGGTGACCCACCCCAAAATATTTTTTGACAATTTTTTTTTTTATTGATTGATTGTTTTTATTGATGATTCAGCATTAAAAAATACATACAACTTCAAATTTTCACCCGTCTACGATCAACACCTATGTTTCTATCGCGATTTTTACATTATTCTGTTCCATCCACAGATCCGCAATAGGGTTCCAAGATGGCAATCGAATATAATAATTATTGTAGTGCGATAAATTTTGTACGATATATTTGATAGGTCTAAGAATCGGTAGTCATCTATATTTTATAACTCAAAAATTTTAATTATTGAATTATTTTTATTACTTTATATGGCAATACAACGTTCGTTGAGTCAGCTAGTTGTTTTATAGGATAATTTATACTTATACAGTTTCTTCTTTATAACTTTTTATGAAATATTTGATATTTAAAAGGCTTTTAACTAACATGATACATATATATTACACTACGCGCTAGTTAAGAGTGACAGCCTTACCCAAATTAGCTTTAAGTGGAATTCAACCTCAGTAGATTACTACTGTAAGAGTGCGGAATATTTATAAGTAAGCACCAAAATAAGAATATAATATTATGTTGATTGTAATTAGTTAAAAGATGATTGTATTTAAATCTTTTATTAAGCTCAGACTTATCTCGAAAGCTTATAACAGTATTGAAGATAACGTAAACTTAATTACAATATGTAATTGAATAGTATTATAGTTGTTTTTTAATGGATTTTTTGGTTCAGCTTTGTATTTTTTCACTGGATTGCATTATTTTTAAAATATCTAAATGCTTAAACTTTTGTGTATTTAATATGTATGTATCTGAATTGTATTTTTTGTGATTGAAGTTGACGAGCAATCTTTTGATTTTATGTCAATACAATATTTTTGACTTTGACTTTGACTACGTGCTATGTATTTTTGAAATAAACCTGTGCTCAACAACTTAATTCACTCGTAGTTATATATAAAACAATCAAAATATCTTGCCCTAAAAGCAAAGAAGGGACAATAACAGAGCAGAGATGGAGACTTGCGTATTAATAATAATAATGCATATACTATTGGTGCAAAGACATATTTAATATGATACCTAAATGTACATTAATACTTATAAACATTAAACTGTAATATGATGCACAGGAGGGATTTGAACTCGCACACGTGTTCCAGATGACTCATGCCTGCCACCGTGCCCCAAAAATTATCGCCACAGGTAGAACAAGTTCATTAATGATTTATTTCCAATTATTTATGTATTTTTTTTTAATATTTTCCGAACAGGTGATTAATCTTATAACTAGAGACAGAACATTATTTATTGTAGATTGATGTGCGTTCGAAATTCTCATAAATTGAGGACACATTACTAGCCGACTTGATAAAAGAAGGTGGTTCTCAATTCGTCGGTTTTTTTTTTTTATGTTTGTTACCTAATCAATCTAATTCTAGTTACGATTATTGTTATTTTTGGAGTCGGTGTCAGCCAAGGTAGGTTTGTAACACATACGTAGTTATAGGTGAGATGTGCTTACTAGCTTCACCTGTATGTATGTTTGTCTGTAACCGACACATTTCGGCGCGACTTTGACCCACTTTAAAGGGCCAGATATCGTTCAAACTTCGTAGACTTATCGAGGACCGATGACAATATATTAATTTGATAAATTTATTGCATTTTTCAATTTGCAAAAAAAGATTTTTGTTTTTTATATAATTTTTTCATTTATCGTCAACAAGGCAGGAATTGATGTTGCTTTTAAATTTAAACCATTATCTTTTCAACCAAAGCGTGTCTTTTATAAACTACTTTTATTATTAAAAAAAAAATTAACTATGTTATAAATATGTCTGGTGTCGAGATATAGTAAATTATATTATTTAGAAATATATTACTTTAAGTCTGTTCTATTATTTATTCTAGTATTTGGGAAAATAAAGTAAAATTTTATAAATTAAATAAAAAATAAATAAAGCTTAAAGTCTTAAGTTTATTATTTATACTTTTAAGTTTATTTTTATTAGATATTAATATATTTCTGTAGACAGTGCCAAATTTGGTTTTTAAATGTCCAAGTTTATTTTTTGGGTCATCGTAATCGTATTTTTAGGGTTCCGTAGTCAAATGGCAGAAGACGGAACACTTATGGATTCGTCTTGGCTGTCTGTCTGTCTGTCCGTATGTCACATTTTTTCTGAAACTATAAGAACTGTTGTAACCTGGTAAATAGATGAATTCTGTGAAACGCATTAAGACTTTCACACAAAAACAGAAAAAAAAAAACAATTTTGGGAGTTCCCCATAGGTACTTAGAACTGAAGCTCATAATTTATTTTTCTTATTATCTACGGATAGGTCTTCAAAAATGATATTGAGGTTCAAATATGATTTTTTTCTAAACTAAATAGTTTCCGCGAGAGACACTTCCAAATTAGTAGAATGAGTGTCCCCCCACCCCCTGTAATTTCTAAAATAAGAGAATGATAAAACTAAAAAAATATATGATGTAACAGGCGGGCCAAAAGAAGTCATCCAATGTTGTTTGTCGCTTTTTTTTTAATGAAAAACTTCGATTCTGTTTTTAGATTATGTTTATTTGAACTTTTAGAATTGTATTGGTCAAGTCGGCAAGATGATATCGTCCAAATGGGCGCCGTCACTATTGATTGTCATACGGGCTTGTTTTATCGGCCCTATAGCGCGCACCATCCACTGTAGTCGCTTTGCAGGTGGCGTTCTCGAAAAAAAATGGCCCGATGACTCCTCCAGCGTGAACAGTGCACCATGCAGTCACTTTGAGCGGGTGTAATGGCTCCTCGTGCATCACTCATGGATTTTCGGTGCCCCAGAAGCGATAGTTTTGCTTGTTCACGTGCCCGCTGAGGTGGAAATGAGCCTTATCGCTTACTGTGATTTTGATCGAAAAATCGTCCACTTCTTCCTCGAGATTGAGGATGGCTTGGGCGCAAGTTACGCGCGTTTGGTGGTCTGCAGGCAGCAGCTGATGCACGGATTGGACTTTGTACGGGAACATGCGCAGGTCTTCAAAATTCGCCTTAGGGACGTCCGGATGATGGCTAATTGCGTGGCACTGCATCTGGTCGATGTTTCCGGTGACAGCTCGACATCCTTGGCAACAGCAGCGATATTCTCGGATAGACGGGCGCTCCTGATAAAGCCACATTTCTGAACGTAGCATTTAAAGTTTTTTTTATCACCTGTCGGTAATATTCGGCCATTCTCTCTTGCAACACTAGAGGAATCAGACCAGTGTTGCTGGACTTTGTTTTTGGTAGTTTTAATTTAATGTAGTTATAAATATGTAATATAATATCATCATCATCATTATCAGCTGGAAGACGTCCACTGCTGGACAATGGCCTCTCCCAAAGATTTCCACGACGATCGGTCCTGCGCTGCCCTCATCCAATCTTGACCAGATCGTCCGTCCATCTTGTGGGGGGCCTACCAACACTGCGTCTTTCAGTACGTGGTCGCCATTCGAGGACTTTACTACCCCAACGGCCATCTGTCCGTCGAACTATGTGCCCTGCCCACTGCCACTTTCGCCAGTTTCGCAATCATTTGGACTATGTCGGTAACTTTGGTTCTTCTCATTTATGATCGATTTCGCAGGAAAACTCCGAGCCTCCTCCTCTCCATTGCCACCTGAGCAACCACGTACGTCTGCGTACCGTAAGTCATCACTGGCAACACAGACTGGTTGAAAACCAGATAATAATAATATAATATAATAGTCATACTGTTGTAAATATATAAATATATTTATTATTTGAAGCAAATTTAATCAATGTTTTTCAAATAAGTTGTTTTATTCAATACATTGTAAGAAATAGTCCCAATGAGCATAGACATAGCTTTTAAAATAACTTTCTCTCAAATTTGTTATTCAAACACTCAACTGTTAAAAATAACTTTTGTTGTGTTATATTTTCGCAAAAAAACGTGACCTGTCGCCACTCTCTCAAAAACGAGGTTAGTAATTATTAATTATTTTGTTTACAAATATTGCCTGGATTTACAAGATGGATGCGATGCTATCAAACACATGGTTTATTAATTCAAAACATCGTACTTATAAACAAGAGTTAGCTGTTTTTTATGCCGTATCATATGTACGATATAGTTAATATATCTACAAAGATAAATGAATACAGTTAAAGTTTTTCGATAGCAAATGATAAGAAATCGTTAAGGTTGAAGATAAAATATATTTTTAATTGTTGATTGTCTGTTCCGTACTTTCTTTCGTCCAACTTTCATGTTTTTTATTTGTATTCAATTTTATTTAAATAAAACCCTTTTTAAAGGAATAAGACGAATGTAATAATTGTAACTGATTTTACATTATTTTTTGCCTAAAAGTTACATTTTTATTGTAACTTTAGTTAACCCGACGTGATGCTGACCATCTCAATGAGGCTCTTAGATAATTTATACGTCTAGATAAAGTCTATTGCTGTTTGACAACAGGCCAGGTTTACTAGTTTAGTGTGCGTGACAAGCTACGTCTTACACTCGCGATTTGTAAGACACTTTGTGTTAGTGTGCGTGAATTGCTCAAAATAGTTAGTTGTAAAGTCATTTGTTATGAAAAATGAGGACAAACGAGCGTACGGGTCACCTGGTGTTAAGTGATCACCGCCGCCCACATTTTCTTGCAACACCATAGGAATCACAAGAGCGTTGCCAGCCTTTAAAGAAGGTGTACGCGCTTTTTTTGAAGGTACCCGTATGTCGTATCGTCACGGAAACACGCACAAGGAAGCTCATTCCACAGCTTTGTAGTACGTGGGAGAAAGCTCCTTGAAAACCGCACTGTGGAGTACCGCCACACATCCAGATGGTGGGGATGATATCCTAATTTGTGGCGTGTCGTGCGAAGAAGTAATTCGGTGGCAGGAATCAGGTGATGAGTCTATTATTTCCGATGTCTTCACAGCTGTCATAGTCTATCTAGACATCTAAATTGATCGAAGATGAGGAGTTACAGCATGTCAAGAAAGTACTCCATGAGAACAAACTGCAGCCAAGGAGGCTCAGGAGTCAGCACCGGAACAGAGTAAAGGCGCCTACAGTGCCAAGTTAACCAACCTACATGCCATATCTAAAGGGTATTACAGACAAAATTAGCTGGATCCTAACACGAGCTTCAATTTATACTATTTTCAAGTAACACCAGAAAATCCAGCAATTATTGAGTACCAGTGGGAGGCTCCTTTGCATAGGATGCCGACTAGATTATGGGTATCACAAAGGGCTCATTTCTGCCGTGCAGCAGTAAGTGTGTAAACATTACTGTGTTTCAGTCTCAAGGGCGCCGTAGCTAGTGAAATTGCTGGGCAAATGAGACTTAACATTTTATGTCTCAAGTTGACGACCGCAATTGTAGTGCCGCTCATATTTTTAGGGCTTTTCGAGAATCCTGAGCAGCACTGTATTGTAATGGGCAGGGAGTATCAATAACCATCAGCTGAACGTCCTGCTCGTCTCATCCCTTATTATCATAAAAAAATGAGACAATTAAAGTTTAATTTCACTACAAGATGCAGGTGTCTATAAACTGGACTGTGGTCTGTCTTGCATTGAGCAAACCAAACGCATAATCTAGCCGGCATCCTTTGCAAAGAAGCCTCCCACTGGAATACCCGCTCCTGTGATTTCTCTGGTGTTGAAGGAGAGTGTGGGCGGCGATGATCACTTAACATTAGGTGACTTTCCATAAAAAAGGGTATAGGTTCTTAACTGTTATGGCTGCCACGATTAAATAGATTGAAATCCTTATAAGATTGGACGTATTATTTTCATTATTTATGATACACACACCTTTTTGTGAAAGAATTACCTTTGTTTACAGACATCATTTATACCTCAAACGCAAATAAGTTACGAGTTATATATCAGGTTACAACTTCACTGGGGGTCTTAAGCGTTCTTTGCAAAAAGGATAATATTTTAAGGCATTAAAACTATGCCAGTGACCTTGCTCATACGGCGATGGTATACGACCAGGGCGTATGAGTCGTATTTAAAGTTAGAACAAAGGAAATTTATAATTAAAGATCACGCATTTTGCTGCAACACAACCGATGAAAACAGGCTAGGTTTATTACTGTAGTGTGCGTGACAAACTAAGTCTAACGCTCGCGATTTGTGTGCCACTTAGAGTGCGTGGATTGCCCAAAATAGAGGTTACCAGTCAACCTAAATTTTATTCGACGTTTTCGCAGCTGTCACAGTGTTAACGATAATGGGTTAGAATTAATATTAATTAAAAGTAATTGAACAGTAAAAAATTAATAATTAAATAAATTAATATTTGGAAAATGCATAGACGATCTGAGGGTTAGAATAAATATTAATAAAAATTAATTGATGACTAAAATATTCAGACAATTATATCACGTCTTTATTATTTTTGGAATTTTTGAAAACAAAAATTGGAACACAATTTGGAGAAATTTTAAAGGAACGTTTAGGTTTAAGCTGAATATTCAAATTAATATGATATGTTAGTTACAACACGTATATTAAATAGACCATTAGGTTTACGACAACTTGATATATATTACAAATACTTCAATTATCAAAAATTAATAATATATATGGGAAAAGAACTGTCAATTACCTAATACCAGATAGCATTAACGAACTTCCCAAAGAGATGCAAGAAATGTACATAAATACCACGAAAATCTAAACAAGCTTTAAAATATACTTCCTGAAAAAATATTAGGTTGGCAAAAAGCAGTTGTAAATTAAAAATAAAATTAATGGCGCTAGGTACCCAGATAAACCCGTGAGTTTGTCGATATATTTGTTCTGTATTGGATAATAAACTAAAATAAATAAAAAGAGTGTGTGTACTTATGTACACGCGTTAGAAGTTATACTTCATTGGCGTACGGAAAACTAAATCAAATTTTAACAAATAGTTAAGATCAAAGATAGTATAGGGTTAAGAATAAGATAAGGTTAATATAAACAAGTATTTTCTATACTATATTCTATATTATTTTTTTTTTATTTATACATAAAATTTGTTAATATACCAGAAATAAAACAAAACGAAAAAAAAAATTTTTTTGGAACGAAGTTCCTTACGGCAGGCTTGGAGGGGATAGGGATTTTGCTGCGCGACCGAACTGAAACAAATGTGATAGTAAAACCGTAAGGAAAAATCCGTGGAATAAAACCGTTAAATGAGACGTGCGCAGGCGCAACAGTCGCATACACAAGCGAGTAGTGTATATATTATCAATATTATTATATTAATATATGATAACGATTATAACAATATTAGAACGATTTTTTTTGCAATTTGTGTCGATTCTACACTAGCCGAAGGAGCTTCCTACCTGGTGTCCCACGACACCACATCATTTTTTGAGATAATTATGTAATAATATTTAATTAACGATGTAAATAAATTATACATACCGACAATTAACCTCAAATCTATGAATGCACTCAAAACAGTTTTGTTCAAAAATATTCAATATATATAGATATACTAATAAATTATTAGTAAATACTATCACCGTCGTATATGAAATTGATTTGATAAAAACACCAAAATAATATTTATTTATTCACACTGTTTAATTGTACTGTTACGAAACACGTGTTCTAAATATAAAAATACTAGAATATACAACTTGAACATAGTTATCCATTTTCATGCCACCTAGAACTAACTTCACGATATAGAATTCAGGTGTCGGTGTGCGCGCGCATCGTAAAAATTCACTCTTATCATTTTTCTCCAAAAATCGGCTAAAATCAATCCTGCCTAAAATCGGCAGGCCGTATCAGTCGTCACGCCAGCATTAATGAAGTCATCCGAAGGGCATTTGCCGCTCTTAATATACCAGCTGTTTTAGAGCCAAATGGTATTACCCGCCGCGATGGCAAGCGTCCTGATGGAATGACGCTGGTGGCTTGGGCACGGGGAAGGGCGCTGGTGTGGGACGCTACTTGCGTCGACACTCTGGCTCCTTCTCATGTCCAAGTTACGTCAGTTGGTGCTGGGGCTGCTGCTTCGACTGCCGAAGACAGCAAGCGTAGCAAATATGTTGGTCTCAGTGAGTCATACATCTTTGTTCCGTTTGGTGTCGAGACACTTGGCCCGTGGGGCCCAGAGGCGCGGAGAATGTTCAAAATACGATCTTCGCGCCTCAATAAGGCTTCTGGAAGCCCAAGCACTGGCAGCTATTTCGGTCAACGGATCAGCCTTTCTATCCAACGCGGTAATGCTGCCAGTATTCTTGGTACGCTTCCACGTAATGATAGTTTTAATTTTATGTAGTCGTAGAATTGTAAATATAGTTATAAGATTTGTTTTGTTTGAATAATAAATTTATATACGATAATTTAAAAAAAAAAAATGTGATTTGAAAAATTTTTAAGTACAACAAGCATTCAACGTATTGTATGTACTAGTTGTACTACTTATATTAAATACTAGTTGATGCCCGCGACTTCGTCTGCGTGGAAAAGGGTTTTTAAAATAATAAGCATGTTTGGAAGTGAAGATTATCTCATGTCCTATTCCAGTTCCAGTTCCCGTTTTCGCTCCCGTTCCATTCCGTATTATATGAATCTTATTTCGAGAAAGATCGCTATGGCAAACTATACCTATTATTGATATAGTTATGCTCATGGTCGTGAATTTCAGTTTTTCCACAAACCCCGCGGGAATCATGAATTTTTTCGGGATAAAGTGTAGCCTATGTCCTTTCCCAAGCTATAGTCTATCGCTGTACCAAATTTCATCAAAATCGGTTCGGTAGCTCCGGCGTAAAAGCGTATTACTAGTTATAACTATAGTGAATTTTCGATATTCAGGCCTGAATATAAAAATCACATGATTTTGAACCCAATGAAATCCTATATCCCAACACTCACTAATTATACTATAAGGTAATTTGATATCTCACGAGTTATGTTTGAATTATTGTTTATCAAAACCCTACCTACCGAATTAAATTATCTTCAATCTTAATTTAAACATATTTTCATCTTTAAGCATTTTATATCGCTTAATTTAGATGTAACTAACAATTTGAGATTTTAAAGGATTAATAAAAGAACTAAATAAATATTATCTCACTGAATTAATAAATTGAAAATTTGTATGTTTATTTCCTAAGTCTTTAACTTTATAAACATCAAAACGAGTGTAATTGTAATAGACACATAAGTGAATTTGCTAGAAACTGTCATAACCATAATGTTAACAGCAGGAACAGACATAAGCTTATAATGCCTGCTACTCGGCTAAGTCGAGTTAAGAAGTCTTTTGAGGGGCGATCTATATGCTTTTACAACAAGATCCCAGAAAATGTTCAAAACAAAAATATAACGTTATTCAAAAGAATTGTTAAAAAACGTTTGTGTGGTAAAGGTTACTATAACATAAATGACTTTCTTAATGATACCACAGATTGGGAATGGAGTGACCGCCTCAGGCTATTAAATAATAAGTTTAATTGTACAATATTACTTTGTAAACATATTTATTCGATGAAAAAAAAAGGCCCGCTGAGTTTGTTGCGCCCATTCTTCTCAGGTCTGAGGCATTGATTTTGGAATGGGTGGTATTTTTTTGACTTTCAATAAGTGATGTCACATCCTATTTTGAATAAAAATATTTGAATTTGAATTTGAATTGTATGTTTACATAACAGGTTGCTGCGTGAAAATCGAATTTTTAATATTTTATAGTCACTTATATTGTTTTTGAATATTTGAAATCGTCCTAATAGATAAATGAGATTTTAAGGCGGTGAAACATACATATTGTTATAAGTTACAAGGTATAACTTGTGTGGACACGAGAGCGCCTTCTCATATTGAACACAGATTCATCATCAGGAGGGTCCTTTGCACAGGATGCCGGCTAGATTATGGGTACAACAACGGCGTCTATTTCTGTCGTGAAGCAGTAAGCATTACTTTTTATTCGGTCGATGGGCGCCGTAGCTAGGGAAATCACTGGGCAAATGAGGCTTAATATCTTATGTCTCAAGGTGACGAGTGTACTTGTAGTGCCGCTCAGAATTTTTGGGTAGTTCAAGAATCCTGAGCGGCATTGCATTTTAATGGGCGGGGCGTATCAATTACCAGCAGCTGAACGTCCTGCTCATCTCGACACATATTTTCATAAAAAAAACTCCAGAACGTAAGGTGCAGCGGTGGGAACTGCCGCAAAATCTAAAACGGAGCAAATAAGAAATATCATATCAGAGTTATATAGGCATCTAACCGATTTGACAGTTGACCCAAGGTCGGGTACGTACCTCTGTCATGGGATAAGTTTGGCTACTCTAGTTTGGCTGCTGGCAACTCTCTGAGTTAACTTTGCTAGCAGACCGCGATTTTCACAATATTTACCATTTGTAATAGATAATTTGAGTTTTATTTTATTATTTTTTATATAAGGAGTGTTATTAATTATTAGTCATGTATAAATCAAGTTAAATATAACGTAATTAGCTCAGTTACAAAGAAGTACATGTGCTTTTTTATTTTGACTAACGCAGAGTATTGCCTTTACACTTTGATTGACAATCTATTACGGTGAAAGTATCGATTGATCTAATAATAATAATACTAACGTACCTACTTACAATCATTGAAAGTAAGAGAGAGTACTTCTTGATCTAAATTGTCCTATGACTGAGCTCTCAGAAATACTTTCATTTGTATAGTTTTCTATTGAGTGTTAAAATCAATACAACGACATTTATGTTTTGAGACATTGTGACTCATACAATTCTTAGTAGTCAACAAAATATTAGGAACGGTGTTGCCTGACGTGAAATAATTTGTTTACTATTCTTTGCTTCTTTAAGAATATATGCGATACTTTTTAGCTATTATTTTTAGTTTGAAAACACTTAAATTGATTACCAACAGTTTGTTAAGTGTCCCATTTTATTAGTCTTCAAAATTATTTTATTTAATTAAAACACTTTCTAAAGGATAATAACGCGTGTAATTGTAACTGTGTTTCCAGAGCACTCCTTTAGCGGAACGTGCTCCGAAAAGGCCACGAAACTTCGGGTTGCGAAACACAGTGATATTTTTATAGATACACGCATTTTAATTCGTTAAAAGGTGTTTTATTTTAAACATGTAACACTCGCTTTAATCAAAGAAAATAATATAGATCATATATAATATTATCATTTAATATAATTATTTCACTTTTCCCTGTTCTTGTGTGTGTTTATTTGTGTTATTTCATAAAAAAAACGAGATGAGCAGGACGTCCAGCTGATGGTAATTGATACGCCCTGCCTATTACAATGCAGTGCCGCTCAGGATACTTGAAAAACCCCAAAATTCTGAGCGGCACTACAACTGCACTCGTCACCTTGAGATATAAGAAGTTAAGTCTCATTTGCCCAGTAATTTCACTAGCTGCGGCGCCCTTCAGACCGAAACACAGTAATGCTTACACATTACTGCTTCACGGCAGAAATAGGTGCCGCTGTGGTACCCATAGTCTAGCTGGCATCCTGTGGAAAGGAGCTGGTAAAATGATTTCAAGAACCATCAAACTGATCGTCATAAACATATCTAATACAATTATTTATACAGAAATATAACTTGAAATTTAAAAAATATTAAGGGTCACTAATTGAAATAAATCTCTCAAGTTAGATCAAACTGCATAAAAAAATAAACCTTTATTTAAGACGTAAGACATTCATAGGTTGTTAGTGTGTTAGCAACAGTTTTATCTAATCCGGCCTATGACTTCCTACACCCAGTGACGTTGGATGGAGCAGTCGGGCCTGGCAGCAATCATAGGATGCTGTTGTGGCTTGTTGTGTTGTGCGCATTATAGCAAAAAGTCGTCCGTACGTGCGTCTCCGAACATACTCGAACTATAAAGAGCTCTATAGGGAGTTACTCACCTGGTGTCCGTTTGGTTGCGAAACCAATTTGGTGGCGCGACCAGCTCGGATGCGTCATGACTCTGGTCTCTAGCTTGGTAGTTTACGGCCACCGCGGTGGCGCAACTGTGTCTAGTTCGGTAGCTTACGGACATCGCGGTGGCGCGACTGTGTCTAGTTCGGTAGCTTACGGACACCGCGGTGGCGCGACTGTGTCTAGTACGGTATCTTACGGACACCGCGGTGGTGCGACCGAGTCTAGTTTGGTAGCTTACGAACACCGCGATGGTGCGACTGTGCCTAATTCGGTAGCTTACGAATATCACGGTGGTGTGACTTTGTCTAGTTTAGTAACTTGCGGATACTACGGTAGCGCGACTGTGTTTAGTTTGGTAGCTTACGGACACTGCGGTGGCGCGACTATGTCTAATTCGGTAGCTTACGGATATCACGATGGTGTGACTGTGTCTAGTTTGGTAGTTTACGGCGACCGCGATGGCGAGACGGTGCCCAGTTTATTGGTTTACAAACACTGCGGTGGTGCAACCAGTCGCGCCTCCGTGGTGTCCCAGTCAAATATAGCCCTAAAGGCGTTGTAGGCCCGGCGCGTATATGTCATCTACAGACCGCCCGTGTCAAAAGACTGACAGAACGCTTTTAATAATGTGACTTTCATGTCTGCAGTGCACCGTGCAAATCTGCGATCAAGCATATTGTCCCTCACCTCCAAAGCCCTGCCTTCCCACTCAATATCATAATCCATAAACCACTCGCATACATTGTGCAAAATTTACATGCGGCTCACACATGAAACTTTATACATAAAATAGATTATTAGTTCAGTAGTAATTGCCAGTTACATTCGCAAATAAAGGTTTTATCTCAATAAAATGTTTAATATGATAATAATCATTTATTTCAGTATAAATTTAAATTAATAAAAAAAATGAACATCGGGTGCGTAAATAATAATTTAATGTGCTTATGCATTAATATTTTCATAAACGTAGATAGTTTTTATGAATAAATAACAAAAAACTTGTTAAATAGCCGGTTTGATGAAACGGGCATGTTTGAATGCCATGCGCTGTGTCAACTCACAAAGTTTTGAATGCGTAAGTAGGGATAACAGAGAGAGTTGTCATACTGAAACATGCAGGGCAAGCCTGTCAGCCATTAAGTTGGCATAGCGACATCCCATTCTGCACGGACGCACGCCAAAAACAGGTAGACTATAGTTTAATCGCTCTCGCTTAGCTTAGGCCCTTTCCCAATATACTATCTACAGATAGTGATAAATTACTACCTTCTACTGTCAGTAATTAGCAGTCAATAATTTGAAGTTGTTCCTATTGGAACAACTTCAAATTACCCCGATACACCCGATAAGTCATTCTTATTGGGACGCGTGTAATTGCAATTTTCATACCAACTTCTATCACTGGTAAGCAATAGGTCGTCCCATTGACAGACAGCGTGTACGGATAAGGAGTATAAATAAATTAGTGACCGTCGATAAGTTTATTGGGACAGAAAAGTCAACGATTTTATAGTCAAGTAAGAGATAGACTGATTATTGGGAACGGCCGTTAGTGACTTTACCCGAACTTGACTATTCATTCTTGTACAATACCCACAAAATAATTTCTCAGCGTGCTTATGAAGTCATCTAAAATCCTCATCAAAAATCAATAACATTAAACTTGTGTCGATATTTCTACTGCACATATGAGTCACGAACATTAGTATGAGAAGCCCTGCTTTTTAGGTCAGCGACCGGTACACTGTTTGCTTTCTCCTTATCACTACGAAAGTTTCCTTAAATTACTCATTATGTCCGTTGGTCGCTAAAATGTTTTCAACAGTAATGATAATGAGTATTTCATTACACTATCTATCTTACGTTAAATAAAGATTAAAGTACGTTGAACAGATGATTATTGCAAAGTACAAAACTTTCAAGTAAATATCGTTTAAGTTAGTTCAAGATTATAAATATCCGGACGACAAGGCTCGCTTGCTCGGATTTATAAGAATGTACAAAACATGAACAAAAAAAAAGACGTGTGGCACTCGGGGAAGTGAGTAAAATTTAACTTGCAAGATTTGATTACAGAAAGACAACGGGACAGGTGAAACGAAATAAAAATGCTTGTAATTATAATAAAATATAAAAAAACGTGATAAAAGAAATAAAAAGAAATCAAGACGTACCCCAGGCTCGAACCTGGGACCTTCTGCACAAAAAGCATACGTGATAACCGCTGTTCCTCGGCAACTGTAATATCCGTGGCGAAATATCTGTATACATCTAGTAAGTAAGTGTTAGGTTATTTTCGTTACGGAATTTCTCGATTCGGTCTCCACGCTCAAGGCCCGCGATAGAAGCTATGCAATAGCTTTAAACTAATAATAGGACATCTGGATTCGAACCGGGGTCTCTGCTTTCCGGATCATCTAATATCCTATCTGAGCTATTATAAACTTGTATATAGCGGCGAAATTTACTCTTGTATTAGCTGTTTCTCATTAAAACACGGATAAAACATTTTTTTTTAATTGAAATCCCCTGTATACAAAATTTTATGAAAATCGTTGGAACCGTTTCCGAGATTCAAATTTAATATATATATATATATATATATATATATATATATATATATATATATATATATACAAGTATTGCTTGTTTAAATATATTAATATCCGGACGACCGAGCCTTGCTCGGATTTTTAAGAATGTACAAAACTTGAACAAAAAAAAACTAATAGGACATCTGGATTCGAACCGGGGTCTTCTGCTTTCCGGATCACACAGTGTCCCATCTGAGCTATAATAGCTCTTGTATATAGTGGCGAAATTTACCTTTGTATTCTACTGTTATTGTAGCTGTTTCTCACTCAAACATGGATAAAACCATTTTTTTAAATTGAAACCTAGCTAGATCGATTAATCACCCCCGAAATCCTCTGCATACTTAATTTTATGAAAATCGTTGGAGCCGTTTCCGAGATTCAGATTATATATATATACAAGAATTGCTCCTTTAAAGATATAAGATAAGATATGCTGTATATCATTTTGTAGAGCTGAAGACTGGCCGTCCTCTAGTTCTGATCTTAATCCGATGGATTATGATTTATGGTCAGTTTTAGAGAGTACGACTAGCTCTAAACGCCATGATAATTTGGAGTCCCTAGAACAATCCGCACGATTGTCAGTGAAGAATTTTCCCATGGAAAGAGTGCGTGCTTCTATTGATAACTGGCCTCAACGTTTAAAGGACTGTATTTGAGCCAATGGTGACCATTTCGAATAAGCTTTTAATATTTATGTATTAATCTAACACTGTAAAAGTAATAAATGTTATTTGCAATAGCAATTTTTTTTTCTTTGTTTCAGTATTAATTGCAAGACTAGGTAAATGATTATCTTAGTTTATAATTAACTTTTTTTACGTATAGCTCTTTTTTATTTGGTAAATTTATTTTGTTCTGATGTATTTTAGTCTTAATTTGTCATAAAATATTGATTTTAAGGAAACTGTTGGTCTAATTTAGTATTAACACCTCTTTGTAAACCTAAATATGTATGTGACTGTTTGTTTCTAAATAAATAAGTAATTGATCACAAAACCGAACAGTATTATTATTATTGGAACGGAAATTTTAGTGTAAATTCAATCTACTATTATGTATTGATACTAATTTTATTCAAACAAAACAAATCTCCTAACTATATTTACAATATGTTTACATTAAATTAAAACTTTAATTACGGGGAACTGTACCAAGCATACTGGCAGCATTTCTGCGTTGGATAGCTAGGCTGATCCGTTGACCGAAATAGCTGCCAGCGCTTGGGTTGCCAGTAGCCCTATTGAGGTAGAAAATAGTACTCTGTACATTCTCCGTGCCTCTGGACCACACTTGTCTCGACACCAAAATGCACAAAGATGTAAGACTCACTAAGGCTGACATAATTGCGACGTTTGCTGTCTGCGGCAGTCGAAGCAGCAACCCCAGAACCAATCTAATAGTAACGGAACTGACAGAAATTCGTCAAGAAACATGGGAATTTATTGTTATCTTAATACAGCATATATTAATATTAAGTCAATAATGTTATAAGCGCAAATATCGCTTAAAACCTTTACATTGTAATGCATCCATAATTACGCATTTTATGTATACAGTATTATTATCGAATGCTAACAAAATATTAAAATTAGCATTCAAGAGATGATTATTATAATATAAATTTATTGCGATTTAATATTTTCTTTATGGAAAAAGAGGACAAACGAGCGTACGGGTCACCTAGTGTTAAGTGATCACCGCCGCCCACATTCTCTTGCAACACCAGAGGAAGGAGGAGGAATAGGCAAGGAAAAGTGAACGCGCTTTTTGTGAAGGTACCCATGTCGTATCGTACCGGAAACACCGCACAAGGAAGCTCATTCCACAGCTTTGTAGTACGTAAAGCTCCTTGTAAACATCCAGATGGTGGGGATGATATCCTAAATTGTGGCATGTCGTGTGAAGGTGGAATTTGGTGGCAGGAATTAAGTGAAACAGCTCTTCGGAACACTCCCCGTGATAAATGCGGTAGAAGACACACAATGAAGCGACATCTCTACGCAACGACAAGTGATCCAGCCATTCACAGAGCACTGGGTCCCCGACAATTCGAGCTGCTCTGCGTTGCACGTGGTCAGATAGATAGAGCTGATACTGGGGTGCGCCAGGCCAAAGATGACAGCAATACTCTATGTGTGCCTGCGCTTTGTAAAGTGCTAGAATGTGGGCATAAAAAAATTTCTATGTTATGTAGAAGAATTCCAGATGATTTATATTAAATAAACTTATCGGAACAGATGAAATATAATTTCGTCAAGATTTAATGATTTGAATACACGCGGTCCCCGTCTACTATTTAAAAGTGATTTTTTTTTTTATGAACTAGACGCCAAGTCCCGTAAGAGTCACATCGCCACTCAAGCTCAAAGGAACCACAAGAGCTCTGCCTGCATTAATGCGAAAAACCGCTCTGTGGAAAAACACACGCAGCAAATAGAAAACTTTAAGGCGTGTAATAAGTTGCTGAGACTCGTCAGACACACGCTCTTCTGGGATGAAGTAACTTTCCTAATATGCAATAATTGGAATTGAGCAGAGAATCTTAATATATATAAATCTAGTGTCCTGATGTATTCTTCCTAGTGAACTCTACTAATGAACGGACATTAATGGGGATTACTTTATGGAGTGCAGTTTACTCTAACTAGAGAGATAGGATAGTTTTTATTTCGATTTGGGACCGATTATTATTTTTATTTCTAATATTTGTTTTGTATGGACATATTTTCTGGGAGAGAATTTATTGACGCACGGTTGGACAGTTCTGCTGTGAAACAATTTCATTATAACAACAGGGAGGGAGCACATTTTTCGAAATAACTCTCGATCTTATGAATTATTATTGACAAATTCATAAAAGCAGTATTTTATTTATGACCCGACAGAACAATGTCTGTCGGGTCATTTAAACAACTATAAAATAGATCCTGTAGCCATCTACATAGCTACAATCTATATCCAATCAATAATCAATTGATCCGCGAAATCATGGCATATCTATTTGCGTGAAACTATTATCGTTCTCTAACATAAATGTTGCCTAAGCTACTCCTTGTTACAGAGATTCGCCTGAACGAACAGATAGATAGGTAAAAATTGGTTTTATGGTATACAATATGTTAATATATGAAAATAATGTTCATACTGAGAATACTGCAATTCAAATAATATAAAAGTTATATCAATACTACCAATCAATTTTTTTATAATGTAAGTTTTATGCAATCATTAGTTTAATAAACGTAATAGCGATTAAAATCAATTTTTTTATGACAATAAGGGACGAGACGAGCAGGACAATCAGCTGATGGTAATAGATACGCCCTGCCCATTACAATGCAGGACTCTTGAAAAATCCAAAAATTCTGAGCGGCGCTACAACTGCACTCGTCACCTTGAGACATAAGATGTTAAGTCTTATTTGCCCAGTAATTTCACTAGCTACGGCGCCCTTCAGACTGAAAAACATTACTGCTTCACGGCAGAAATAGGCGCCATTGTGCTACCCATAATCTAACCTGCATCCTGTGCAAAGGAGCCTCCCACTTGTATATGCTGGTACTATTTATAGTAGTATTTATATTTATACATATTTTTATAATATAAATACTCTTACTAATTTAGAGTATCTGTGATGATTGATGAATCTTCTGTCCTCAATGAAATAACTTTTTTTACCTGAATGGCATGAATTATTTAACGTTTGAGTATTTTTTTTGCATCACTTTACATATTATATTGTAATTGAGGAGATTTATGAAACAATGAAGCTGTAAATGTTGATTTAAAAGAGTGGCAGTCAGTTTCTTGTCACTTCTTCTAGTTTAAGCTCAACCTTTTCCGAATAAAGTTGTAATTGAAAGTAATTGTTCTTTTCTTTTTAAATATTATGTAATCTTATTTTAAGCGGCTTCACACACAGATAATCTTCCTTAAGTTTAAGTGTGTGTTATTATATTATTGTATTTCAAATAATTATTATAAAAAAAATAAAAACTTTGCATTCATAATTCATTTCCTTGAATTATAATATCATTTTGATTTGATTCAAATCGATATCTAGCCTCAATCATTCAGCTAAATTGGCTTACGGCCGTTTTCAACAACGTATCTCTAGTAACGGATACATTGTTGTCACCGTTTAATGACAAGATCTTATCTATCCATAGTTATGTGCAATATAGTTATAGTCCGATGCTTCATGTCGATAGGTTATTGAAATGTAAGTAATACAAGTATATATCATTCATAATAATATAAATTGCACTCACTTAGTTAATAAAGTAAATTACTAGAATATGTACAGGTATTATATTATTTTTGTTTTATATTTTATATGTATATATGTCACTATTACTATTACTTATAAATATTATTTTTAATCTTAATTTTTAAGCACTAATAGTATTAAGTGTAGATAACGCAATATTGTTAAAAATCAGCGGAACACGTGGTTTAGAATACATTTATTATAATTCTTATAACACATTGTTTACACACGTATTTATATTTCTGTTTGTGTTTTTCTAATAAAATAAATAAATAAGTATAGATTTGTCTTACCTCTAGCAAGTTAAGCTAAGGATAGAAAGGTAATTGAAAACAGCCGTTAGCTCATATAATATTAATTATATAGAGATAACAATTCAACAAACAAAAGTTAGAGAAGTAAAAAAGGCATTCAAGTATAACAACAACTTAACAAAATTAATAAATCACAATTATCAAAATGTCAAAGTAGGTATTAATTTAGTAAAGTTGGTATAACTCACCTAAAGGTGACAATTTTGTTTGGGCCCACTGGATATTGTGATGTTTATTTATTAATCTTATTATGCTAGAAAAATTGTAAATAATTTATTATTGTCAACAGGCCATATTTTATTTTCATGAAATTATAATAAAAAGGCAAACACTTGATACATTTCCTGTGTCCAGTTATGGTCACCATGTCAAAACAATGCGTATAATGAAACATTTGTAAAATAAAAATATTACAGAAAAACTTGGTAAAAAGTAACAAATATCTATTGGATCCATGAACCTCATTTCAATTATTATTTAAGTGATTAAACTAATTTAACATTAAGTACATAGTTTAATATTACCGTGCAATGGAATAAAGTTACATAGACAAAGTGTATATCTGTGAACTGTGCATCTGTCATTTTGATTTTTATGTTGTCAAAACAGAATTCTGTATCAAAATAAGTACGTAAGTAGGTACACTAATATTAAAATAAGTTAAAAATTTGCTATTTCTATTTTATATTATTTACGTATAAGCACTTATGCGTCTTTCTTTAAGTTGAGACCATTGAAAGCTATCAACAGATAAAAATCAAATATTTATTTAAATTGGAATTAATATTCATTCAATTCGTGAAAAAAAAAGAATTTAATACACTCTTATCGCCTTAGCTCATCAGTTCCAATCAGAAAAAATATTTAACAAAAAAGTTTTAATAAAAAAAATACGAAGGTGTAAACTTCTTATTCAGAATAATTGCTAAATATTTTCGACTGAACAATAAGCGTACATAAAAAACTAAGTAAGCATAAAACCATAGAAACAGATTACTAATAGAACTTTGTAGATTCTAGAAATAAATGGAAACTGTACCTTCATATCACAGAAGATGAGCGAAGCAGGAAAGTATTCAGGTTTATTTTCAACGCTGCCTCACAGCACTACTCTTAGAGACGGTTTGAGCTGTTCTTAACTCGGTCAATAAAAAAATACACATGTATGCGACTTTATGATGCAATGTCCAGGGATGTTCAAGTAATATTACAATGGAAATAATATTTAATATCCTATAAATGTCTCTCTGCAAAATATAACTCAGATTAAGCTTACACCAATTGTCGATTCGTTAGGTTCATTCGTCAGAAAATCAATTCAGTAATTATATGCGACAAAGTCAAAAAGTGTACCTTAGAGTAAATAGAATATTTATAAGCTGCGAAAAATATTATACAGGAACATGTAAATTCGTTTTTTTGTTTTTTTTTGCTACTCAAAATTATTGACAATCCCAAAAATTCTGAGCTGCACTTCAACTGCACTCGTCGCATTGAGACGTAAGATGTTAAGTCTCATTTGCCCAATAATTTCACCAGCTACGGCCACCTTCAGACCGGAGCACAGTAACGCTTACACATTACTGCTTTACGGCATAAATAGGCGTCGTTGTGGTACCCATAATCTAGCAAATAATCGTGCAAAGGAGCCTCCCACTGGAATTCGTTGGTAAGATACTCCGATTAGGAACTTTAGTGGTAGGAGATTAGTGGGAATAATAAATATGCACACAGATTTTCATCTGTATTTATTTTTGGTTGCCTTAATGGTGTATGCGAGAGTTACTATAATATACTACCTACATATAATACTACCTTTACCTTTGTCCTTCATGGAATTAGTTTGAATCGCACTCCATGATGAATGTTTCTAAATTTCGGAATAAAGTGCATCCTTTTCTGCACCCCAACTAATCGTAATAAGTGGACAATATTTCATGATAGTCAGTAGAAAATTTAGGCGTGATAGCATAAGTTCTAACAAACTCTTATTGGATATCATCCTTAAATATTTTTTTTTTCTTGAAAATAAGAGACGAGACAAGCAGGACGTTCAGCTGATGGTAATTGATGCGCCCTGCCCATTACAATGCAGCGCTGCTCAAGATTATTGAAAATCCCAAAAATTCGGAGTAGCACTACAACTGCGCTAGTCACTTTGAGACATAAGATGTTAAGTCTTATTTGCCCAGAAATTACACTAGCTACGGAGCCCTTCAGTTGAAATAGAGTATTGTTTATATATTACTGCTTCACGGTAGAAATAGGCGCCGTTGTGGTACCCATAATCTAGCCGGCATACTGTGCCAAAGAGCCTCCAAATGGAGACCTAAATATCAATGTAATAAAATTCAGACAAATATTTACGACTGATGAAAGAAGATCTACTTAGATTATTTCTTAGCTACAAACTAAAAAGTACTCCTGTAAAAATGTCCAGGTTTTTATTTTAAATGCGTAAAAGAAAATAATGTTATAATTGACAGTAGGTATGTCAAAATTGATGATGACTCAGCGAATCGCTGACTCAGTTCTAAACATAATATTACAATTTAAAAATACACCCATTTTAACGGTACACGATTATACAGTTGAGATAATTTGCGAAAACTCGCATGTTTTACAAGATGTTTGAAAGGAGAAACTCATTTGAGATAACCTGAGGTGTAACAGATGATATTACAACTCAGGAACCTAAAAGCAAATGGACATCGCGTGGTTCATAACGAGAAAATTATACTATATGACGTAATTTTGCATGTCTGAAATTGTCGTTGGGAAACATTGTATTCGAAATTCCAATTTTATATAACTTGATTGCCACTGGTTTTTAACTGCACTTCGTTAGAGCAATAAAGAAGGCTGTTGATAGCAATAGCCTTGTAATGCATGAACTTTAACTGTTTTTCCTCAGGCACTTTATAGCCTTTAGCACAGCACGCATCACAAATCTATTTGTAGTTTAATTTATTTATCAATAGATTGTTATCGTGTTAGTAAACTTAATAGACGCACGTTTATCTTGATTTGTGAGCAGTCGTGTTAAACAATTAGCTGTATAAGTAGTAGATAATGAAACCTTCAACAACTCATTAAATGTTATTATGCATTATATGTTATTATAGTCGCTCTATGAAGATCCATCTAGTTTTACGAGTAAAATTTCATGTCTAACAATAGCCGTACTCAAAGTCCTGCATAGTGCGGTTTTCAAGGAACGTTCTACGTGTTACAAATAATGGAATGTGGAATCAGCTTCTTTTTTTAAATGACAGTAACAAGACAAGCAGGACGTTCAGTTGATGGTAATTAATCCGCCCTGCCCATAACAATGCAGTGGCGCTCAGGATTCTTGAAAATCCCAATAATTTTGACCAGCACTACAATTGTACTCGTCACCTTGAGACACAAGATTTAAAGTCTCATTTGCCTAGTAATTTCACTAGCGGCAGAAATAGGTGCCGTTGTGGTACCCATAATCTAGCCGGCATCCGGTGCAAAGGAGCCTCCCTTTTGGTAAGTAAGTAAGCCCCCTTCCTTGTAAGCACTCCGGAAGTGCCGGCAGAAGCGAAAACTAGAACATTAACGTTATTTTGGAATGGTTAGGGAATAATTTCGCATGAATCGCTTTATTTATCATTATAAAAGTAATAGCATTTATGTGGTTAAATAAAATATTCATTTATTGCTCTGCGCTACCGTACACAAAAATGACAATTTGTAACAAATCCAAGTCAACAGCGAGTTCCGGATTCGACTTTCCAAATCGGACTCTCGATGAAACCTTACCAATCGGTCTCTCAATGACTAAGGCTTTTTACCAGATCTAGAAACGTAATAATAACACATAATATACGAAATTATATCAAAACTGATTCGTAAATCCATAAAACCTTTGGAGTACAAGTCGTGATCAAATCTTATTTGTGAATGAGCATAATAAACTGTCAGGCTTATATGAATGATTATTACGTAAGCCGTGTTTATGGCTGTGCCCCGTTAAAGCAAATTGTGCCAAATTTTGCATCTCTTCCGCATTAGGTCGAAGACCTGAAGAATATTTTGGTAAACCTTATACAAACATTTACATAATAACACGGCTTAATTCGTTTTTAAATTAAAACGAATCACATTCTTCATACACTTGCTTGTATGTGCTAATACATGTGTAATAAACAAATATGTCGAGTACATTACACGAATATAATTCAACGATTTAAGAATTCTCGCAAAGAAATATTAATCTCTTTTTACGAGATTTTACACGCTTTTTATTAGCATCACCTGTATGTATGTTTGTTTGTGACCGGTTCATTTGGGCGCGATTTTGACCCACTTTAAACGGCCTGATTTCGTTCAAACTTCGTAGATTTATCGAGGACTGATGACAATACATTCATTTGATAAAATAATTCGATTTTTCAATTTGCAAAGTAAGATTTTTGTTAATTTATACAATTTTCATATATCGTCGATTAGATAGTAGTTGATATTAATTTCAAATTTCAACCATTAATTATCTTTTTTGAAAGAGAATTTTTTGCTCTTTAGTTAGTTTAGTTTAGTTTTTTAAACTATTATATAAAATTATTATCTTTTATATAAAAGAAACGATATTGCACTTTTTTGAAAAATATTACGTGCAACTAGAGAAATTTTAAACTAAAAACTCCTGCATTAGAAAAAATAATAATAAAGAAAAAAAATGATTTCCGTCAATGGAAAATTGTCCATTAAGAGTGATGTGGTAATACGTATTAGAATACTAATCCAAATTATCAAAAATAATTGATATATCCACTAAACAGCCACTCTTAGTTATTAAATCAAACCAAAATCAATTTATTATATTTAGAAGATATTTTTTTTCAGTTGCTGCCATATTGTGGCATGTAACCAGTGGGAGACTCCGTTGGACAGGATGCCGACTAGATTATGGATACCACAACGGCGCCTATTTCTGCCGTGAAGCTACTGCTTCACATTACTATGTGTAAGCGTTACTGTGTTGGTCTGAAGGGCGCCGTAGCTAGTGAAATTACTGGGCAAATGAGAGGTAACATCTTATGTCTCAAGGTGACGAGCGCAATTGGAGTACCGCTCCTAATTTTCGGATTTTTCAGGAATCCTGATCGGCACTGCATTGTAATGGGCAAGGCGTATCAATTACCATCAGCTGAACGTCCTGCTCGTCTAGTCCCTTACTTACATAAAATTTAGTAATAGTGAAATACCGAGAAAATATTATCCGTTTTTTATTACATTGCTATACCAGTTTTGATGTAGATCTGTTCAACGATATAAAAGTTGATGAGCCGCGATGCCTCCTGGTGTTACGACAAATTGGATAGCATTTTCCTTTTCAATTAAAAACCACTTTAATATGCATACTTTCACGTAAGTGGATGAACGGGTTAGCAACACATAAAATACATTGATACAATCAACTGGTGTCGCTATTGCATTCCCTGGAACCAATGTATATTCGATTTTTGAATTTCGACGCTTTATAGTAAACGGGGCTTACTTGAATGTCCTGGAATTATTTTTAATTTTGTAGATACTATTATTTTTGAGCCCAGCTTAAACTTTAAGGTATGATAAATTCAAATTGAAATATTTTTCAAACTAGGATTCAAAATCACTTATTGAACGTCAAAAGCTACAACCCATTAAAATTAGACTGCCTCAGACCTGAGAAGAACGGTCGCAAGAAACTCAGTAGGGTTTTTTATTATAAAAATATGGATAAGAATGTAATATCGTATAATAAACATTTACGATTAAAGAGCCTGAGGGTGTTCGCTACATTCCCAGTCTGTGGTATCATTAAGAAAATCGTTTATATTATATGAACCTATCCCACACATTTTTAACAATAATTCTTTTAAATTTCGTAACGCATTTGTTTTGTACATTTTCTGGGATTACATTGCAAAAACATATACATCGCCCAATAAAAGTCTTACTAACTCGACTTAACCAAATAGTAGGCATAACAAGTTTATGTTTGTTCCTCGTGTTAACATTATGATTGTCACAGTTTCTAGCAAATTCCTCTGTGATGTGTGTGTGCTTATGAACATATAGAATATTATGAAGAATATATTGAGAAGCAACAGCCAAAATGTTAATTTCTTTAAATTTTTCTCGTAATGATTCTATATCCAGATTATAAATTGCGCGAATAGCCTCTTCTGCAGCACAAAGATGGTATTAATATCGGCTGCAATGCCCCATAACAATATACCATAGTACATAATACTATGAAAATTACTAAAGTATACTAGTCGCGCCGTATCTATGTCAGTTAACTGTCAAATTTTTTTTTAATCGCAAATGCTGCAGAACTAAGCCTATTCGCCAATCCTTCGATTATATGATATTATTGCAATGTCATTGAAGATACGAGAGTATGGCAAAATTTTAGCTCAATCAGTACTCAGGAGTTTGTTCTAATTTAGCTTCCAAGATTTACCCTAACTAAGATACTATGAAGGATTATCTACCATCGTACGAGGAGTAATGAATATATTTTGTGTTTTTTTTTTATAATTCCTTAATATATTCCTATGTGTTATTTTCGTTAGGTATTTCCAGGTATTTGAGTATTTTTTGAAGTGAAAACATTCCTTAGCGACGTTGAGC
The DNA here is from genome assembly GCF_905404315.1 of Leptidea sinapis. Classification (NCBI taxonomy): domain Eukaryota; kingdom Metazoa; phylum Arthropoda; class Insecta; order Lepidoptera; family Pieridae; genus Leptidea; species Leptidea sinapis. The sequence continues at coordinate 12,147,184 of NC_066270.1, read as the reverse complement.
ACTTTTCTTGGGATGGGTATAGAATGTTAAACTCGCGTCAGGACATGCGACCTGATCGAAAATTCGTAAGGCAGTCGTTGAAATTATGGATGAAAGTTAATTTATCTGAGAGATAAACTTTTTAATGTAATATAATTGTAATAGTTCGGAAGTGTAAAATTTTTACGTAATATGTATTGTCATTTTTGTGTACGATAACGCAATAAATGAATATTGTATTTAACCACATAAATGCTAGTACTTTTATACTGATAAATAAAGGAATTCAAGCGAAATTATTCCCTAACCATTCCATAATATTCATAAATGCACAACGTTAATGTTCAAGTTTTCACAAGATGTTTTTTTTTTTGTTTTATTCTATATTAACATAAATCTAATGAAGCCATAAACTGGGATCTAAGAAAGCTGCCAAATAATTAATTCATAAATCTTGGATATAAACAGTCCTACCTGAGAATTTAAGCATGCAAAATTGATTGACAGTCATGATTGATTGCCGAAACAAGACAGAACGGCAAACGGTTCTAGAAATAAAATATTAAACCATTCTTATGTTTATGGCCTGATTAATAACCAGAATAAATTAAAATATTCACAAAGAAATTTAAGAAATCACAATCTAATGAAGATCACATACGAATGCTTAAACTAAATAATATGTAAAAAGGCATAAAATACATTTATTTTCTTAAAATTGATTCCCTTAGAATTCCTTTTCACGTCATTTCTAGTGCTACCACCGCTTCGGAAACAAATGGCGCCCTGAGGGAGAAAGGTTGGCGCAAGAAATTCTCCCAGCAATATTTTTTGCGCTCTTTTATACATTTTTTTACATACAAAATATGTATTAGTTTATTTATTTATCAACGGTAAACATACAATTGTAATATGTATGTGTCTACACCTATAACAGAAATGCCTTAGATATTCTATTCTATTCTTTCTAGTGGCTTCTGTGGAAGGTGCACCACAACTCGCCGATGTCACGTTTCAATAGACCACCAAGCATAGAGTGTGTCATTTGATCGGTGTTTACGAATTTACAAGTGATTATAGTAATGAACGGTGCCCAGAATCAAAACAGATTTATTTTCTTATGTCTTAGATATTATTTACACATCTAGATAAACTGTGACAGTTGTGAAAACGACAAAAAAGGTGAGGTTGACAGTTAACCTCTATGTTGAGCAATGCATGCACATCAACACAAAGTGACATTCAAATGGCATGTATAAGGCGTATCTTGTAACGGTTTATCTAAGAGAAATGCATCGCGCTGACTATACTGTAACAACTACTAGTTAGACTTTAAATTATTTTACTTTTTTTATTTTTAGGTGAGGCATAAGAATGGTTGAAAGTTTTTTTTTATGAAAATAAGTGGCGAGACGAGCAGGACGTTCAGCTGATCGTAACTGATACACCCTACCCATCACAATGCAGTGCCACTCAGGATTCTTGAAAATCCCCAAAAATTTCTGAGCTGCACTACAATTGCGCTCGTCACTTGAGACATAAGATGTTACGTCTCATTTGCCCAGTAATTTCACTAGCTACGGCGCCCTTCAGACCGAAACACAGTCATGATAACACATTACTGCTTCACGGCAGAAATAGGCGCCGTTGTGGTACCCATAATATAGCCGACATCCTGTGCAAAGGAGCCTCCCACTTGAGTAATTTCTGTCAATAATGTTATTTTGTTTACTACCTCTGATAAATGGAGAGATATGTAACAATTTTTTTGAAGATAAAACTTGTTTACAATCGTAGTGATTTGAAAAATTGACGAAACGAAAAAGCGAGACAGCAAAAAGAGACAGACACATAAATTCATGATATTTTACTTGCGAGATAATGAGATAGAAATCATTATACAGTGTATTGATACCAGGCGATCACAGTTGAAGAAGAGATTGTCTTATGTATGACGCGAGTATATCTTAACATATTCTGACATCATGCGCACAATGTATTACTAACATAAATATGTTAGCGGTGATAGGAATGTCTTTCATAGCGGTTGAAATCATATCTCATGTTAGCAACCTGTACCAGGACTTCATATGCAGTTAAGAGGTTGCATGTTTCATTTCTGACAAGTGTTCTCGGTACGCACGAAATTTCTTTTTTATTTTATAAGTGGTCTGCTACATAACTAACAGACGCAGGTAGACAAACAGAGTAATATTAGGCAGGGTTTTGCTTTAGACAATTTGTGAGGGTCAATGGCACTGCATTGTAATGGGCACGGCGTATCGGTTACCACCAGATGAATATCTTACTCGTCAAGTCTATTGGCGCCATTTTGTAAACAGATACAGTCTTTGTGCTAATGAATGACTATATGACATAAAGGGAGTGAGATATTTTAGTACAAGATGTGAATGGAAGTTTACAGATTATTCATTTACATGTCTGGTCTAGTTTCATCACTCATTTCTTTATATATGAAAAAAACGTAATGGAATACAAACAAAGCCTTGCGTATTTATCATCCACCTACTAATTAATTGATATAATAATAGCGTCAATAATAATTTATATTCTTAGGAAACGTGCACACCAAACTTTATTTTAGTGAAACGAGTGTTTGGATAGCTTAAGTGTTCGTCACTTCTAGTATAATTTTAATATATTAATTGTGAACAATTAGTTATTTTTGTAAAGTGATAACCCTCACTTTTGGGCTTAATTACACAAATTAAATTTGAAGACAAAATTTATGAACGATGCGGGACTCAAACCGTTCGAGTGACGTAAACTTCATAAATCTTGACATATATTGTTCAATTCTTAGGTTGTAGGTTCTACAGGATCTACATTACCGTTGATTCCCTGCTCAAAACCAATTTTTGCGTATAAGGAAATTGACTTGAGATGGGTTTGAGTCCCGCATCGTTCATAAATTTTGTTTTCAAATTTAATTTATTTATCCAACCCGATGTGTCGTGAACTTTGCAGGAGGACTGCGGCTGTCAGGAGTCGAGATAGTATTTGTCATAGTTGTCATTGTGAATTGCCTAAGATGTGGTATTTGCTGTAGACAGATGGTTTTTTGACCAAATTTACTGACAGTGTCCTCTTCTTTTTTGTGTATGTGTAGTTTTGGGTTTTAATTTAGAGATTATTGGATCCCAGGTGTTAGATAATTTCAGCCCGTCTTCTATATTAAAATTTAGATGTTTAGTTTTAATTTCAATGGCTTTACGTACCTACCATTCTTGCAAGAATGCGATGCAATGCCTACCAACCAAAAATTTTGGCACTAAGTAATAGACTTCTGTCAAAACAGATTATGGTTGGCGGTGATCACTTTAGGTGTTCCACAGAATCATGTTTTGATATGGTTGGTAAAGCGGCTTAAGTATAGTTCAGTGCAGCCCTATTTCACTGAGACCAATATGATCTACTGTGAGGATGTATGACATGACATACTTTGAAGATGATAACGCGAAACAAATGGCGCCCTGAGACAGAATAAGTGGCGCAAGAAACTCTCCCGGCAATATTTTTTGCGCTTGTTGTTCAAAAATAACAACATACAAATATTATGTATTAGTTTATTTATTTACAAACGGTATAACATTCGATTCATTACATTCATTCAATATGTACACCTATTACAGAAATGCCTTAGATATTACTTACACGTCGAGATAGACTGTGACAGCTGTGAAAAAGTCAAAAAAAGTGAGGTTGACAGCTGTTAACCTCTATACGCAGATAAAATTTGAAAATCAAACTTTGGGGCTGGTTATCAACTGTAAAGTAGATCCTGTAGATGAAGCCACAACCTGAGAGTTGAATAAAGCACATACGATTTTATAGCGATAAGTCACTCGAACGGTTGGCTCAGTTGGTTAGAGCACCAGCACGGAACGCCGGAGGTCGTGGGTTCGAGTCCCGCATCGTTCATATTTTTTTTTTTCAAATTTTATTTTGTATTAATCCTAGAAGTGAGGATTATCACTTTAAAAATATAACATATTGTTTAGTTAATCTCTTTTTTGAGCAATGCATGCACATCAACATAAAGTGACATACAAATGACGAGTGTAAGACGTAGCTTGTAACGCATTATCTAAAAGAAATGGATCGCACTGACTATACTCTAACAACTACTAGTTAGACTTTAAATTGTTTTAATTTTTTTATTTTTAGGTGAGGCATAAGAATGGTTGAAAGTTTTTTTTTATGAAAATAAGCGGCTAGACGAGCAGGACGTTCAGCTGATGGTAATTGATACACCCTGCCCATCACAATGCAGTGCCGCTTAGGATTTTTGAAAAACCCCAAAAATTTCTGAGCGGCACTATCATTTGCCCAGTAATTTAGAGATTATTGGATCCCAGGTGTTAGATAATTTCAGCCCGTCTTCTATATTAAATTGTTTATTTTTAATTTCAATGGCTTTACGTACCTACCATTCTTGCAAGAATGCGATGCAATGCCTACCAACCAAAAATTTTTGCACTAAGTAATAGAATTCTGTCAAAAGAGATTATGGTTGGCGGTGATCACTTTAGGTGTTCCACAGAATTACGTATTGATATGTTTGGTAAAGCGGCTTAAGTATAGTTCAGTGCAGCCCTATTTCACTGAGACCCATGTGATCTACTGTGAGGATGTATGACATGACATACTTTGAGGATGATAACGGTGTTATTTTGAGAGCAAAATTTAAGGAATTGTTTTAACTGTTTCCTAGTAATATAGGCACGGAAATGAATTTACTAGAAACCATCATAACCATACTGTTAACACCAGGAACAGACATAAATTACAGGGTCCTACTCGGCTAAGCCGAGTTGGTACGCGTTTTGAGGGTAGATGTATATCCTTTTACAACAAGATCCGAGATAATATTCAAAACAAATGAATTACGAAAGTCAAAGGCATTGATGTAAACGTTTATGTGATAGAGGTTGAATGAATGAATGAATGAATAAGCCTTTATTGCAAACAATGTACGATTCATACAATATATATAGTCTAATCTAATCTAAATAATATTGTAAACTAAGTAATATTCTAATCTAAGTAATATTCTAAGCTATGTAATAATAATCTAAGTAATATTCTAATCTAAGTAATAATCTAATATAAGTGATATTCTTAATCTTCTACATCGTTCGCTTGTCTTCCGACATAGGCCTCCTCCAGAAATTTCCATTGTGATCTGTCCAGAGCTGATCGTCTCTACGTTGGTCCAGCCACTTTTTTAAAATCATCTTCCCATCTAATGGGTTGTCTTCCTTAATTTCTTTTCCCTTGTCTTGGATACCAGTCTATAATATTTTTTGTCCATTTATCAATATTGCTTCTCAAGGTGTGTCCTGCCCATCGCCATTTTAATCTTTTTATAGTGTTGTCTATCCTTTATAATTTCGTTTTCTTCTTGATTTGTGTTAGTCGCTCCTTGTCTTTCCTTTTGATCTTTAACATGCTTCTTTCAATTCTTTGTTGACACACTTTAAATTTTTGTATATTTTTCTTTGTTATGGACCATGTTTGGCACCCATATGTCATGCAAGGTGTAATGCACAAATTGAAAAACTTGCTCTCAAGTTTCTGCGAGATCTCATTAGTTTTCATTATATTTTTTAAAGACCAGTACCTTCTCCAAGAACTTGCCACTCTTTCCTTGTCCATGAGGTTTGTGGGGTATATGATAGAGGTTACTATAACATAAATGAATTTTAATGATATCACAGATAGGGAATGGAGCGACCACCTTCAGGCTGTTAAATAAAAAAAATATTATTGCACGATATTACACTTTAGCATTATTTTATGAAAAAATAAAAGAAGCCCGCTGAGTTTCTTTCGCGCGTTCTTCTCTGGGCTGAGGTATAACACTTTTTCGAATGGGTGTAAGTTTTTGACTTTCAATAAGTGATTTCATATTCTATCTTAAATAAAAACATTTTTATATGGATTTGAATGCGACTGAACTATGTAAGATTCTAAATTAGCAGTCCATAATTGGTTTTCCTTTTTTGTTAATGTAGTAAGCCTATTCTTCTTCTTCGTCGGATTACTCTTGACAGAGCAGTCGTGGTCACGTCGAAAGACGAACGATTCTACGCCAATTATCCCTGGCTGTTGCTTCTCTGGCCCATGTGTTGAGGGTAGTATTGGTTAGGGCTTTGATCTGGTCTGTCCAGCGTATAGGGGAGCGTCCTCTTGACCTACTGCCATTAACCCTTCTCTAAACAACAAGTCTCTCTATGGCATGCTCTCCACGTCGCGTGATATGTCCGAAGTATCTGAGAATACGCGCTCTGACTATAGATGAAAGCCTTTCTTTCACCTTGAGTTCTTCAAGTATCGAGGCGTTTATGTGGCGTTGTGTCCAAGATACTCGATGCATTCGTCTCCAACCCAAATTTCTAGTGCTGCAATCTTTTGTCTCTCTCGTTCTTTGACTGTCTGACTGTCCATGTTTCGGCACCATATAGTAGTATGGGAAACACTAGAGATATAAAACATAGCTAATCTAAAGAATTTAACAAAATTGTTAAACTTGTAACATGCGTCACTAAAACGTACAAAATATTTACTTATCAAGTGTTTCTCACATCTCCGTCTCGAAATAGTTCAAATCAATTAAAAGAACAATCCAAATGACGCAGAAAGGTGTACAATAATATGTTTGTAAATTAGAAGTATCATACCGTCAATGACGTCACTTTATATTTTTTGCATGTCTCGAGAGCCTTGATTTTAATTAAAATTTATCAGTTTCGCGGCCACAGATTATATTTTAATTTCGGATACCGTGTCGCTAAACAGTGTCAAACATAAAAGCACCGCAAACAAGATTAATCGTGTCTATATGTAGTTGTAATTGAGAATGATTTGGATATCCGACGGTTTGAACTTTTGGCCAGTATTGTGACCTTAACTTTTGCCCCACTGTCACCGTTATCATTGACATTTATTTAAATTTACTAACTGGTAGTCGTGGCCATGTATGTCACTTTACTTTCTCCACCTTTCAAACACCGATAATGTTTTATGGGCTTTGTATGTATTTAAAGACTAGTATACGGCGCCTATTTCTTCCGGGAAGCAGTATTGTGTAAATATTACTGTGTTTCGGTCTGAAGGGTGTCGTAGCTAGTGATATAACTGGGCAAATGAGACTTGCGCAATTTTTGTGGAGCCACACTTATTTGGGTTTTTCAAGGATCCTGAGCGGCAATGCATTGTAATGAAAAGGGCGTATCAATTACCATGAGCCGAACGGCCTACTCGTCTAGTCCCTTATTTTCATAAAAAAATTTAACCCGGCAAACGTTGTTTTCCCATTTAAATTAAGAACCCCCGCACCCGTTTAATGTATGAATCATTTATTTATACATACACACACAAAGTACAAAAATGAAACAACTTAAAAATATAGTAAAAACGTATGGTGTTTAAAGAAGAAGCCACTCAGTATCTGTTCTAACACAAATGTGTTGCAAGACTGATATTCTGTGACCCCCGCGTGACACATAACTTCAAGGGGTATACCTCGCCTTAATTAAATTGACTAAGTATACTAAATAGACATAAAGAACAATTACTACTAAACCTAAACATTAAAACAAAACATACAGATTATAAAATGTAATTACAATTAGAACAAATAATAAAATAAAACTTCATAAAAAGCTATTTCGCATATATAATAATAATATTGACACACTTTTACATAAATTATTATCTTACCCCAAACTAGGCATAGCCTGTTCTATGGGTACAAGACAACGATATATTTAATAAAAAATATTTATATATATATAAATACATATAAACATCCATGATTCGGAAACAAAAATGCATAGTGATCATATAAATGATTGCACCTACCGGAATTCGAATCCGGGACTCTAGCTCAGTAGGTGGGGTCACTATCCACTGGACTATATGGGTCGTCAAAGGTAGATAAAGTATAAAATATAGGAACTTCTAAGTAAAATATATAGCGGAAAAATATTCCGCATAAGTAATCACCATAAATTAAATACTAAAACCTTTTTCGGAACACGCTGCAACTCAATTATGATATTATAAGTATTATTCCAATCGGAACAGTATTTTTTGAAGAGTTAACCGAAGGAAAAATCTGCTCTCCATTTATTGAAGTAGGCGTTATTTTGCGGAAATCCATAATTACCCAAATGTTTTGAGTTTTCTTGACTGTTCATTCCGCCAATATTCGTTTTCAAACAATTAAACACGTGTTTCGCCTCTACACGAAGCATCCTTAGAAGATGTTGACTCGTCAAACTCTGGCATGAGACTCGTGTCGAATTCTTTGGAGATGAATATTGGCGGAATTCACACTCAAGAAAACTTGAAACATTTGAATGCTATCCATTTATGAGAATAGATTAACTTGCCCTACTTTAAATTTCTAAGTTACACTTTTATATATAAGGGTCAAACGGGCAAAGGGCTCACGGGATGGGGAGAGGCGAGGCAACCGCCCATGGACATTCGCAACAACAGTTAAGAGATGTGATTCAGCCTTTAAGGTGGGAGTATGCTTTAAGCTCAGAAAAACCTGTGGCCGGTAATAGATTAAATTTTTTTATGACATTAAGGCATGAGAAGAGCAGGACGTTCAGCTAATGGCAATTGATACGCCCTGTCCATTACAATGCAGTGCTGCTCGGGATTCTTGAAACCATAAAAATTCTGAGCGGCACTAAGATTGCGCTCATCGCCTTGACACTAAAGATGTTAAGTACAATTTTTAATTTCACTAGCTACAGCGCCCTTCAGACCGAAACATAATAATGCTTCATGGTAGAAAAAGGCGCCGATGTGGTACCGATAATCTAGCCGGCATCCTGTGTAAAGTAGTCTCTTCAACACTTGAGCTGTTTATAATATTTTCATACAATTTGATTACAATTCATAAGCATTTGTTAATAATGATTAATTGGATTATAACACGGTTAAATTGTTAAAGAAATAATAATTAGAAATTGATGCTAATGAAAGAAGTTAAAATAACGCTTTTCTCATATATCATAAGTTAATCTATCGTATTTAAAAACCTTCTTCAACTAGAACGACTTTTATTTCTCTAGACTAAATAAGGCTTTGAGGCCTTTTTAAATAGAGGCCCGTTTGAAAAAGAGGCTTTTTTCGCTTGAGATTCTTACGGTAACTGATTAATTTAAGTGTTTTTTTAATGTAAGTTATTTAATTGAGAGTTGAACAAAACATACCAGATTTTATGATGATACGTCACTCGAACGGCTAGCTCAGTTGGAGAGCACTCGCACAGAACACGAGAGGTCGAGGGTTCGAGTCCCGCATAGTTCATAAAATTTTGTTTTCTAATTTTATTGATGTTTAATTGAAATATATTTTAATAGTATACATAAATAAAAATTATAAAGTTAATTTGTATAAACAGGTTCCGTTTCTTATAAATTAAATAAAAAATCTTTGATAGTTTTCAGGCTCTAAAGCGAATCTTTATGTGTATAATCAATATAGTATGACTTATCATTATGTAACGTTCATAAAAAGGAATATTAATAATATTTGGAACATTTAAAATAATTAATCACAAAATCTAAGTAATATTATCTCATGATATACCAAATACGACAAAAACTTAACAGGTCGTATTTGAATAAAAAAACATCTGTTCAAACAAATTACGCTTGCCAACCCTGCTATCAATCATATAATAATATCTAATGAATACATAAAAACATCGGAGGCCAATGAAATAACGTTTTTCAATTTATTAACACTTTAATTAATTTGTTATTTTTCTCAGTTACCATGGCATTTCCTTGCCACTGTCATGACACAGGCTTACATTCATATTACTTGGTATTTATTATTTCCTCACATTAAATTTCCTGCACAAAATTAACACAAGGGTACATGTTCAAGCCTTCAGTTAATTTACTTGTGCAAAGTTTAAACATGACTAACATAATCTGTGTTAATACAAATCACTTTAACATGTGTTGAACACTTTTTTATAAAAAGTTATATTACTAATCTGTGTCTTTCTGTTGTTTAGCGTTAAACAATCCTTAAACATTGCTTATATTTAAACACGAGTCGAAGTTCGTCTAAGTTGTGTGTAACAGATGACAGATAGCTGACAAACATTGCGTTCCATTCTTTTAAATCTGCCTGTAGAGCCTCTTCTCTCTCCGAGCGCCATTTGTTTCCGAAGCGGCAGTAGTGTCTAGTATATTAGAAATTACATTAAAAAAGAATCCTAAAGGAATCAATTTTGAGAATATAAATGCCATTTATGTCTTTTTATGTAAGCTTGAGTTTTAGTTAAACACAAGCAAAACACTGTTTTGTAATAGAAAAAGATAAACTCAATTTACACGTCGTTATTGTTAGGTCGCTGACTTTTTTTATGATAATACGGGACTAGACGAGCAGGACGTTCAGTTAGTGGTAATTGATACGCCCTGCCCATTACAATGCAGTGCCGCTCAGGATTCTTGAAAAGCCCAAAATTCTGAGCGGCACTACAATTGCGCTCGTCATCTTGAGTCATAAGATGTTAAGTCTCATTTGTCCAATAATTTCACTAGCTACGGCGCCCTTCAGACCGAAACCGTTGTGGTACCCATAATCTAGCCGGCATCATGTGCAAAGGAGCCTCCCACTGGTTATACTTGTTATAGTTAAGACACTGTTTAAGAAAACACGTGTCTACTATATTGTTTTGATGTGTAGAGCTTTTCGTGTTTATGTATTACGTTTTGCGATTTAACAGGAAAAGTGTTAAAGATTGTGTTTGCTTTGACCGCGTCAAGTGCGTCATTATCGGAGAAGTAATTAAGGAAGAAGTGCAATGATATCGTGTATGGTTTATAAATATTTGGATTGTCAATATTATTGCGAATTTCCATGTATGAATACAGGAACAATAACAATCATAGCCGCAAACAAAAAGTGGTATTGACGCATTTAGTATGCTTTGTTATAAGCTCGTCAAACAATAACATGTCTCGCTATATTATTTACAAGTAGCTTCCTTGCATGAAACGCATAATAATCTACAAGGAGGCTCCTGTGCACGGGATGCTGGCTAGATTATGGGTACTACAACGGCGCCTATTGCTGCCGTGAAGCAGTAATGTGTAAACATTCCTGTGTTTCGGTCCGAAGGGTGCCGTAGTTAGTGAAATTACTGGGCAAATGAGACTTAACATCTTATGTCTCAATGTGACGAGCACAATTGTAGTGCCGCTAAGAATTGTTGGGCATTTCAAGAATCCTGGGCGTCATCTCTGCATTGTAATGGGAAGGGCGTATCAATAACCATCAGCTGAACGTTCTGCTCGTCTCGTCCCGTATTTCATAAAATAAAAATACGCAAAGTCTGTATGTACTGTGGGCAATTGAGTTAATAAAGCTATGGGTGCGTGATACCAATATTATATTTAATGTGATGTACATACGGCCGTTCCCAATATTCAGCCGTATATATATTATATAAAATCGTAACTATCGTTGACTTTTCGGTCTCAATAAAATTATCGACGGTAACTCACCTTATCCGTACACGCTGTCTGCCAATGGGACGACGTACAGCTTACCAGCGATAAAAGTTTGTATGGAAATTTCAATTCACGCGTCCCAATATAAGGCGATAAGAATGACTATATCGGGTATATTGGGACAGCTTCAGATTATTGGCAGCTAATTAATGACAGTAGAAGGTAGTAATTTATCACTATCTCTAGATAGTATATTGGGAACAGCCGTTACACAAACATACATATGATACAATTACATGAACAGAAAATTAATGTTCATAATATTATTATTAATTATACATAAAGGGGTACGAACAAGGGGTCAGAAGTCAAGGCTACTAATAATCGCCTAGGACTACCTATTGTTCGGTTGCCAAATTTCTTACGTGCAAATTTTACAAAATACATTTCTAAATAATTATTTACAAAAATATCAATTGAACAAAAGATTAGTAGAAGTATTATTTATTAATATTGAATTATTTAAAAAAAAATCAAGTTTTTAATTGAAAATATTCGTCTGATGAATATAAGCAGTTTTTAATGACGTATATTTTCAATTTAGACTAGAAATTTCTATGTGACGATACCTATCTTATTAACTTTGGGATGTGATATGATTATGCACATACAAAAACAGTTTCTCTGAAATAATGTAGTTCTACAGCAAGGTACTTGTAGTTTGGTAGGGTCCCTCGATAGGAAAAGAGAAGTGTTTTCATGTTTACTGAATTCGCTAAAATTTTTTGTACAAACATACAGCACTCATATATGTATAACTCAACAATTGTTGATAGTTTATATTTTTAAATACGGGTCTGCTACGATCTCGTGATAGCTATGTGTGTTATTAAATTGATAATGATAAAAAATTAGAATTATTTCTGTGAAGAAGTTACGATAGCAAAAAATAAGCTGCAATTTAACTGAAATGTACAAAAAAAAGAGGTAAATACGAAAACTTTAGATTTTTAGCATTAATTACAAAAGCGTCTATAATGCATTCAAATTGAAATATTACATATATCGGTATTAATTGAATGTCAAAAACTGCTCAGCATATAATATAGTATAATTAAACTTATTATTTAATAGCCTGAGGGCGATCGCTCCATTCCCAATCTGTGGTATCATTAAGAAAGTAATTTATGTTATTAGTAACCTTTACCACACAAACGTTTTTCAACAATTCTTTTGAATATCGTAATACTTTTGCATTGAACATGTTCTGGGGCTGTTGTAAAAGCATACACATCGCCCACAAAAGACTTACTATGTCGACTTAGCCGAGTAGTAGAGATTATAAGTTTATGTTAGTTCCTGTTAACATTATGGTTAAGATTGTTTCTAGCAAATTCACTTATATGCCTATGTACAAACATTAACATTATCACGAACATATTATTCTTTCGCTTGGATACTAACGGCCGTTCCCAATATTCAGTCTATCTCTTACTTGAGATAAAAATCGTAACTATCGTTGACTTTTCTGTTCCATTATACTTATCGACGGTAGCTCACCTTATCCGTTCACGCTTTTTGTAAATGGGTCGACGTATAGCTTACCAGCAATAGAAGTTTGTATGGAAATTGCAATTCACGCTTCCCAATATAAGGCGATAAGAATGTCTTATCGGGTATATTATTGTCAGCTCATTACTGACAGTAGAAGGTAGTCATTTATCTCTATCCGTAGATAGTATATTGGGAACGTCCATTAAACGACTAGCGGCCGATTTCAAAAGGCTATCTATCCTTAGTTTAACTTAATACAGGTAGATAAATCTATCCTTTTACGCTTACTTACATTTCAATAACCTATCGTATAACATCTAACCTATATTGGACATAACTTTGGATAGATAAGATCTTGTCATTAAACAGTGACATCAATTTATCCGTTACTAGAGATACGTTATTGAAAACGGCCGTAAATAGACTATGACAGCTGTGAAAACATCCAAATAGCTTGAGATTGACAGTATGAGACGTTTGTATGAGACGTTTTGGATTATAAAAAATCCACTATAATTGCTTTATACAGGGTGGGCCAAAAGAAGTCATCCGATGTTGTTTGGCTTTCTTTTTTTTTCTAAATGAAAAACTTTGATTCTGATTTTTGATTATGTTTATTTGAACCTTTAGAATTGTAGTAGTCAAGTCGGGAAGATGATATCGGCCAAATGGGCGCCGTCACAATTGATTGCCATACGGGCTCGTTTTATGGCATTTTTCATCATTTCAGCGAGAACTTCGGGCAACAGATTCTCGCACTCGTGTCAAATGTTGTCCTTGAGGGCTTCTAGAGTATCGGGTTTGTTCACGATAACACGGGACTTCAAAAAACCCCACAAAAAAAGTCTGAAACGGTTAAATCGGGTGATCTTGCGAGCCAGTGCAAATCACCAAAACGAGAGATGAGGCGACCCGGGAACGCCGCCTTCAGAATATCGGCTGTGGCTCGCGCAGTATATGCCGTTGCTCCGTCCTGTTGAAACCACATGTCCTGCAGTCCTAATTCGTCCAATTGCGGCAGAAAAAATTCGTTCAACATGGCCCTATAGCGCGCACCGTCTACTTTTATCGTTTGGCCAGCGGCGTTCTCGAAAAAATTGCCCGATGACTCCTCCAGCGTGCACAACGCACCATGCAGTCACTTTGAGTGGGTGTGATGGCTCCTGGTGCATCACTCGTGGATTTTCGGTGCCCCAGAAGCGATGGTTTTGCTTGTTTACGTACACGCTGAGGTGGAAATGAGCCTCATCGCTCATTATGATTTTGGTCGAAAAATCGTCCACTTCTTCTTCGAGATTGAGGATGGCTTGGGCGTAGGTTACGCACGTTAGGCGGTCGGCAGGCAGCAGCTAATGCACGGACTGGACTTTGTACGGGAACATGCGCAGGTCTTTGACCAAAATTCGCCTTAGGGACGTCCGACTGATGGCTAATTGCGTGGCACGTCGTCTGGTCGATTTTTCCGGCGACTGCATGACATTCTCGGCAACAGCGGTGATATTCTCGGCGGGCGAACGTAGGGAGTACGGGCGCTCCGGGGCCGCCCACTCTTGACAACGTCTCGTGTGGTCCAATACTCTTCAAGGGTGGTGGCCAAACGGCGCAGTATTTGTGCAGTCGGTGTCAGATGGCCGGGGAATCGGTGACGGAATTTGCGCTGCACTAACACCACAGACGAATTGTTACGCAAAAAAATAGACACGATTATTCCACGTTCTTGGGGAGTGTACTGCTCCAAGGCTTGTTCACTTGTATTCTGCATCTGTCTAGTCCATAAATGTCAAAACACATTTAAAGTTGGCGGCCATTTGCAAAAATCAGAGCATCTTCCAATAGGGTGACTTCTTTTGGCCCACCTTGTAGAATCATTTGTGGACTTGCTTTGTGAGTATTAATTTCGTAATTTTTTATTATCATGTGTAGGTATACTGTAACATGGTTCATCATGCTCACTGAATGGCATTACTTGCGGCGGTGTGGGTGCCGGGTCGTCTCTTTCCCTCAAATATGTCCGTCAACTCGTGAACGGGTGCTGCTTGTGGTGCCAGGTCAACCTGTTACAGTTAATGAATCATTGTATTTGTTGGATGCAATTACTAATTGTAACAGTAATCACGACCATCATGTTCACGAAGCATCCTTACACAAACAATGAGTTCAAGCTGTAAAGGTTGATGAATATTGGATGCATCAACCTTTACAGCTACGATAATTTTTAAGTATACAGTTAATTGTTTATAACTTTTATGAAATAGTGTATAACATTTAAAGAGGACTCATATATTGGATGCAGCACCTTACAAACTAATTTGTTATGTATATTACAGCCATTTTAAAATACTCTATTTAATTGAAAAGAGTGGGCGTTGAGTTTCTTATATGTTCTTCTCACGAGCTCAACTTTTTACTAAAATAGGTATTATGGTTAACACAGTAATTTAAAAGTAATATTTATAGTGACGATTCAAAAGAGCTTAGTGACTTTGACTTTGTAGTTAACTTTGACTTTGGACCTTAACTTTATCTTGGACACACTCTAAAGGAATAAACCTAGCCTGTTTTTATCGGTTCTCTAACCAGGCTCCATCTAGGCGTATGAATAGTCTAATGTTGGAATTTTTAATCAAGTTCTATAAGATTATCGTAAGTGACACATTGACATTGATAGAACCAAAACGAAATTTCTAGATTGTTCTTACACAAATAACAGATTATTATATAAATAAATACTGACAGTTTTATGACAATAGTGATGTATAGAGTCGAGGGCAATCTTTATTTATTAGTGGAGATTAAACGCTTGTTTTCTAGCAAATAGTTTTATTTGCCACCGTTATATAAACTGATGAATTCGGTCATAAATTTTGAGATTTGCCAAATTTAGTATAGGCTTGAAAATAAACTTCAACTAAACGATGGTGATTTGGTGGTTTATAAAGATTTTGTTTAACAAAGTGACCCCATAGATCAATTTCTTTTTTTTACTCTATATAACATTTAAGCAAAACACTCTTATGACCTGGAAAGGTCCTGTTAACTAAAATAATAATAAAAACATATTTTTTAGGCAAAAATCTAATGTACATGGAACACTAAAAGTTTTACACTTCTAGCTAATCGGAACTATTTGAATTTTGAATGTTATATTTTTAGAAACGTTGAAACCTTTTAAGTATTAAAAAAATAACAATTGGCGGGAAATCATTAGTCAATTGTTTTTTTAACACACATCAAAGTTCTATGTACGCAACGAAAATGGAATTAAGTCGAAACGATTTAAGAGCGATGATTTTAAAAGTTCTCTCTCTCCGCACGACTGTGCTGCTCGTCTTCAAAATGCTTTTGGGAGAGAAGCACCTTGCTTGAGCAAAGTGAGGCAATGGTTTTCTGAATTTTAAAGAGCTCGGGTTTCTTAATATGACGAATTTCGTGAAGGGCGTCCTTCAACTGCTGTCAACGATAATAATGTGTCTACTATTATGCGAATAATTAAAGAAAACCCGCGGATTACCTATGAGACAATTTGAGGACTATTCGGGATTGGTATGAGCCAAATTCAGAAAATTTTACACGCAGAATTGAAAGTTCGGAAACATTGTTGTCATTGGATCCCTCATGAATTGACAGCGGAGTAGAAGCGGGCTCGCGTGGAATGGTGCTCACAGATGCTAATGAAGTATGACCACGGACATTCTAATGCTGTTTATGACATTGTCACAGGAGACGAAACGTGGATTTATTGTTTTGAACCCGAAAAACAGCAATCTTGTGAATGGTTGTTTGAAAACTCGTCACCCATCCTGCACATAGCTCCGACCTAGCACCCTGTGATTTCTGTATTTTCCCCAATATCAAAGATCTGATGAGAGGTTTCACTTTTACCAATTCCCAAGTGATAGCGTTCAATCAGCACGTGGGGAGCATGCCTTTAGATCTGTGGTCCTCCTGTTTAGTGAAAAAATGTTTAAAAAGTAAAGTTACTATCGTTAATCAAAGAAAATACTAAAGATAACATAATATTGTATGGATTATTGTTGTTGTTATTTATGAAAACTTATTCTTAATAATATTAATTTGTTACGCGACAATTTTCGACCCGACTTAAGAAAGCATTCAAACCCGATTTAAGAAAGCGTTAGGTGTAAAGTATGGTTAATATATTTTTTTTAATGAAATAAGGTACGAGAGGAACACGAAGTTCAGCTGATGGTAATTGATACACCCTTCCCATAAAAGTGACGTGCCGCTCAGGACCCTTGAAAAACCCAAAAATTCTGAGCGCATTGCCCATTTCAATGCAGTGCCGATCCAGCGTTTGTATTAAACCCAAAAACGCTGTGCGGAACTACAATTGCGCTCGTCACCTTAAGACATAAGATGTTATGTCTCAAATGCCCAGTATATTCTCTAGCTACAGCGCACTACAAGCCGAAACACAATAATGCTTAAACATTACCGATTAACGGCAGAAATAGGTGCCGTTCAATATGACTATGAACGGAGTTTTTTCGGATGTATGCTCATAACACAAAGACCATGAAATATAAACATTACATAATCATTCAAAATTTATAATAATATGACAGAAACAAAACTACGAGAGCTGTTACAAGAACAAACCTAACCAGTTTGACTATTTGACCGAATATAGACCCGGTATAACTTCACCTATCAGAATTTAGTTCTTGTTGGCGTTATAGTTTGTAATAAACAGATTGTTGACCTCTTCGCTATTCTAATTAATATATCTCGGTTAATCGCGTACATGGCGTGAATAATATGGAATTAAATCTGTATTACATTTTACCATTTACACTGCTTTGAGCATATTATTATAGCCATTAATTTTATACACACGATTAGCCAGAATTTTTATAACATATAATAGACATTGACAAATTAATTTAAATGTAAACGGAGCGCGTAAACAAAGTGAATGAGTCAGAAAGGAAAGGAGAGATGCAGGTTTCCTTATCGGAAATATTTATTGATTTGATAGCCATATAGCCCAGTGGTTAGCGAACCTGCTTGCTGAGCTAGAGGTCCCGGGTTCGAATCTCGGTAGTTACAAACATTTATATGATGAATATTGATTTTTGTTTCCGGTCAGTGCTGTTAATATGTATTTATGTCTGTATAAATAATATTATTTGTAAGCAAGTTAAGTTATATGCAGTAAATGTAAAGAAACAGTTTTTGTTACTTATAGTATATGGTACTACTCCACTCCCAACTTTTCCCCAGGTTTTTTTTAATTTTACTTAAACAAGTAAGGCGACTATTTGATGATACATATTTTTTTATAAATTGTAAAATTAATATGTAAATTACTGACGCTGTAAATATTATTTGAAACAAGTGATAATAAGCTTCTTGTCACTTGTTCTGATTAAAGTACAACTTATTTGAGCTTGAAGAGCTCAAAATAACACAAATTATAATTTTCGTCACAAGTGAAATAAGAAATTTGAAGCATTTAAGTATGGAAATAGTGGGAAGTTGCAGGGATGGCCTTTAGGGTCCACCCTTTTCTAAATTTTTCATTTTTGTTTTCACAAAGATTAACATGTACACATAATCAACTCTATCCCTTAGAGGCCTCTAACTCTAGCCCACAAACATGGGCCCTACCCGAGAAAAATCTCACAACTCTAAGAACTTGTCAAAATTGTATGGAAAGAAGCGTTCTAGGTTTAATTATTAAACAGCAAACATGGGGATGAACAGGCCATATAATCAGAGACAATTCTGGAAAATGGACGAAAAAAGTGACGGAGTGGTAGCCCAGAAACGGAAAAAGAAAAAGCGGCAGGCAATCCAAAAGATGGGAGGACGACATCCGAAACTTGGTCGGAAGCATGTGGACTCGTCTAGCCAGAGATAGAACGACTTGGAAAAATTTAGAGCAGGCCTATGTCCAGGGACACGCAGCAAGAAAAGTTTTTTATAATTCAGTTTTGCAATATATTTAAATGTAAGCTAGCTGCTGCAATAAATGCTATTTTTATTATTTTATTTATTTATTATCCCTTAGAGGGAAGACAGTGATAAGGACTTTCTTTTGCCACGGTCCTGACATATTTTCCTAGCTTTTCGGACTTGCATCAACCCGATCAACGAACGGTCCGATGCTTAGTACTCTTGTCTTGACTCTGTTTCAGTATATTCCCAATATAATCGTGGAATATAAGCATAGGTCTGATATTTATAATTCTATAAAAAAAAATCCTTAAAGTTTATAATAATAAAATATATTGCCTTGAACTTAATTTTAGAATACAAAATCAGCTAAAAAATAAAACATTGGCATACGTGGCGTCGATATATCGAGCAACGTTCAGATCCGTGGTCACTTGGAAGAGAAGGCCAAACTGGCCTCTAAAAACCTCTCAGTAAGGCGAGACAGTATTTTACTAAAAGCCACCGCCTGCAACTTTATTCGGCCTCACATGGAGTACTGTTCTCATCTCTGGGTGGGTGCTCCCCAGTACCAGCTTCTTCCATTTGACGGTTCGAATCATCGACGATCAAGCCATCTCGGATCGGCTTGATTCTTTGGCATTGCGTAGAGATGTCGGTTCTCTCTGCATCTTCTACCACATTTATCACGGGGAGTGCTCAACGAGGAGCTGTTCGAGTTGATTCCAGCGGCCGAATTCCACCACCGGACATTACGTGCAAAGTACCACCCGCATCACGTAGACGTCTGGCATTCCATAACTACGCGTTTTGTCAGAAATTTCTTGCCTTGTATAGCCACTTTGCGGAATCAATTACCGGCTGCGGTTTTCCCGAACAGATATGACTTATACCTTCAAGAAAAAAGCATACTCCCACCTTAAAGGCCGGCAACGCATTTCTTGACACACCTGTTGTTGCGGATGTCCATAGGCGGTTCCCTCACCTCTCCCCATCCCGTGAGCCCCTTGCCCGTTTGCCTACTCTTATATAAAAAAAACATACATTAAGACAAAAGGGAATAGGCTCAGCTTATGTTGCTTGAAACAATTATTTAATATAGCGCTGGTTTTCAGCCATCCCCATCTCCCTAATGTGTAAGGTGGGATACATAGTAAAGAGAAGGCAAACAAATAACTATTACAATGCAGATATAAAAATCAAAACTTTTTCTAAATGTATCAACCTCTGTATAAATTATGAGTGTATTCGTGAGCGTGAGTGTGTGTGTTGTATAAATATATGAGTGTGTGCCAATGTGTCAGTTTAAATATAATATAAATCGAGTTGAAAATGTTATGGTTAAATTATGAAAACTATTTATTAAAGGGAAGTTCTTTCCATACACAATAATTGAAATTTTCGGCTTCCTGTTCTTTTTTCAAAAAAGCCATTTTATATTTACTCTTAAACTGATTTATGTTTTTTATCATTCTGAGAGGTGGCGGAAAATCATTCCAAATACGGGAACCCATGAATTTGAAACTGGATGTACATCTTGTTGTCTTTTAGTTTGGTATATTTAATAAATTTTGAGATGTGTCTTGTGTACATTTAATAATGACACAAACTCAAATACAGTTGTTTAAGACCAACCGATTGAATGCGAAGTTGATAACACGAAATATAACTATGTATTGGTTCCACATAAATTGAAATAATTGAATTAAGTTTATAATTATGTATATATTATTTTAGTAATTTTTTCTGACTTATTCTTCTCCCTTTGTTGACTTACCGAGTCAACAAAGCCGAGTCTCATTCTATACCCACAAATCAACACGTCCACTGCAGGACAAGTCTATATTCTGTTACCGCAGCGGAATTTATCTGTTAAACTTTCAAAACTTGAAACAAAAGGTATATTTATGGAAGTGGTAATATGATCTGTGTTTTTTTAAGAGCTGCTGCTCCAGCCACTGCTGGAGGAAGGCCTCCCCCAAAGATCGACATGATAACCGGTACTGCACTGCTCTCATATCCCTGTGACCTTGACAAGATCATCGGTCCATCTGACACTGCATTTTCCAGTATGTGTTCAACTTTCGAAGACTTTACTGCCCCAACGACTCTGTATACGTCGAACTATGAACCATGCCCACTGCCACTCTGCAGCTTCGCAATAATTTAGGCTATATTAGCAATAATTAATATATTCGCAATAATTATAGGCTCATTTCAGAAACGATCTCGCAGTGAAAAAATTTCTCACTACGTCTAAACAAGTATCCACTACAGTAAGTGTGTAAGAAATATGGCGGTCATTTATATTTAAAAAGGAATTAAAATTTATTTCATTTTTGACATCGTTGGCATTTTAGTAATATACACATTAGTTTATCTTACAGTTAAGAATCGGGTCGAGAACATTAGATACTATCATAATTATTGACATTGAAATTGTATCTTCGATCACGCTGTGTCCTTACATTATGCAAATGATCTCACGAAACAAGATGTGCAGACAGTGTGGCAGCGTATTATGATCAAATGATTTTATTTATCTGCGAAAAACTCTTTAATTACAATATGAGTCACCATCGTGATACATCAAGAGATGACCAGCAATGTATCCTTGCTTATTTATAAGTATTTGTACAAATGTAATATTACGAAACTTACCGACGTACTCAAACGAATCGACCAACAAAAATGGAGATGGGCAGGGCACATGATGCGAGATAAAGTGGGGAATTGGAGCAAAAGACTTTCCGAATGGTACCCAAGAGATGGCAAAAGAAAACGAGGAAGACAGCACACAAGGTGGGAACATGAAATAAAATTGACAGCAGGACCTAACTGGAGAAGAGTTGCCCAAAACAGAAAAGAGTGGAAGTCGTTGGAGGAGGCCTTTGCCAATCGGCACGCCGAACTGAGACACATTTTATAGTTTATATTTTTTAGCTTAAGATTATTGGTAATTCAAATGTTAAATGTTTTTTAATTCGGAATTAAATGGCTTTATTATTATTATTATTATATTTGAAAATATATATTACTAGCTGATGCCCGCAACTTCGTCCGCGTAGATAAAAATGATAAGCAAGTTCGGAATTGAAGATTATCTCATGTCCTATTCCGGTTCCAATTTTCGAACCCTTTCCAAACATTATATCAATGCGTAATAAAAAAACTTGCATTCACATTTATAATAATAAGTAGTGATTAAGCAATTTGTTATTTTTAAAGTGATAATCCTCACTTCTGGGATTATTTATACAAATTGGATTTTTATACCCAAATTTTGCAGGATTGGCCCGGGCCACAAAGGCTGAGGCGGGTTCGAGTTCCATTACGTCAACAAAATTGTTATACAAAATTTATTTGTGAAATACTTATATATTTTTATTTTACTTTTGTTAAGATAACCACATTTTAGCGATCTAAAAAGCGCAGGTCCAGCCACATATGTAGTATTGCTGTGATCTCTGGTCTGGCGCACCCCAGTATCAGCTCGATCCATTTGACCGCGTGCAACGCAGAGCAGCTCGAATTGTCGGAGACCCAGTGCTCTGTGAACGGCTGGATCACTTGGCGTTCATTGTGTGTCTTCTACCGCATTTATCACGGGGAGTGTTCCGAAGAGCTGTTTCACCTGATTCCTGCCGCTGAATTCCACCTTCGCACGACACGCCACAAATTAGGATATCATCCCCACCATCTGGATGTGTGGCCACAGTGCCTCTATCAAGGTGCTTTCTTCCATGTACTACAAAGCTGTGGAATGAGTTTCCTTGTGCGGTGTTTCCGGGTTTCCTTAAAGGATGGCAACGCTCCTGTGATTATCTTGGCGTTGCAAGAGAATGCGGGCGGCAGTGATGATTAAAGACCAGGATTAAAGAGCCGAGAATTTGCCGAGAAATTATTCAATTTGCATATTATGTATGTTAAATAAAAAAACCTAAAAGCGATTTCTTGCAACCGCTTCAGCTTACAAAGAAACTGCCCCTAGTGTATTTAAATAATTTTTATCTACACCCATGCTTTAAATCCTCTATTAAAGATTCTAAAACAGTTAGCTTATTGCCAATATTAAAACATCCAATGTCCTTATAACCACTACATCATCTAAACGAGTGATGTAATGAAATTCAATACAACACTATATCATCCGTTTTCATAATAACACTCCTTTGGATGATATTAGGGTTAATAGTATAGGGTCCACGCCAAATTTTATTTTATATTTTTTTGACATTTTTTTTAAATTTGTTTGATTATGAGTCAACATTAAAAAATACATTTTATATACAGGGTTTCTCAAAGTTATGGGACATGAAGGGAAAGTACCTTAAATATCGTAGATAGGGTATTTTACTGAAAGAAGACTTTATGTTATTTTCAAAAGTTAGTAATTCTGCATTCAAAGATTTTCTAAAAATAACTTGCCTCGTCTGGGAATCGAACCAACTTAAATATAAAAAAACACCCATACTTTTATGATATATAAATATGAGAAAGTAGTCAATTTAGTGAGTATTTTTTTGTAAATTAACTAATTAAATGCTCAAAATGTGTCTTACGCAAATCGCCAATCTTTGAATGAGTCCGCTGCCTTTTGATTTTGTAATCATTTTATGGTGAATACTCGATATGATATGGCACAATTCTGTTTGTAACTCGCCCACGTTCTCGTATCGCTTTTAAACTAAAAAAAAGCTATAAAGTATTATAATTATGAAGTGGGTACTTATTTACGAATAATCAATGCTATCTATGAAATGATAACATCTCTACTTTTCGAACGTCGACGTCGGCAATAAAAAACTTTCTTGAAATTTCGCTCAAACATTTTACGTTGCTCCTTTCTTTTAAAATACTATGTTACTTAAGAAGAGTTATTAGTTTTTGGCCATTCTTTCGATTGGCATCATAAAAGTAGGATGTTTTTAATTTAAGTCGGTTCGAGGCAAGTAATTTTTAGAAAATCTTTGAATGCAGAAATACTAACTTTTAAAAATAAAATAAAGTCTTCTTTCAGTAAAATACCCTATCTACGATATTTAAGGTACTTTCCCTTCATGTCCCATAACTTTGGGACACCTGTATAATACTAGCTGACCCAGCAAACGTTGTATTGCCGATATTAAAATCGCGATACAAAAGTAACTGTTGATCGTAGATGGATGAAAATTTGAAGTTGTATGTATTTTTAATGCTGACTCATAATCAAACAAGTTTAAAAAAAAAATAAAAAACATAATTTGGTGTGGACCACCCTTAACATTTAGGGGGATGAAAAATAGATGTTGTTCAATTCTCAGACCTACCCAATATGCACTCAAAATTTCATTAGAATCGGTCAAGCATTTTCGAAGGAGTTTAACTACAAACACCGCGACATGAGAATTTTATATATTAGAGGAAGCTGTATAATGGTTGTTTTCTTATTTTAATAAAGATTATTATTATTATTATGTCCTGCCATGTCCTGCAAAAACTGTTGTGTACTGTGCTGTGTCTACTGCCTCTCAGCATACGCAAAGCCTAAATGTTCTAGATATTATTATTGTGGCCGTAAGACAAGTTAGTCGTAATTAAGTCATTACAATTTTTACGAGTTTATTTGACTAAATTTAAGATAAGCTTCCGCCGAAAATAAATAAGGAAAACTATTATAAAATGTTATCTTTTTAATGTAATAAAAATTTATTTAAGACGAAGCACAAAAATTAATTGTATATTACTAAAACTTCTATTTTCGGTAAGAGAAATATCATTTTGAGTAAATATTTCTCAGCTCTATCATAACGAAGAAGGGCACAACTAACATTTTCCTCGAAATCGAGTTATATACATATTTAGAATCAGGAAAAAAAGGCCTATCTACCAATATTTTTTTTATAATTTTACAGACACGGTAAACAAAAATACCATATGCTCAAAGGGCACAACTGAGCTATTTTTGCTATGATAGTACGTAAAAAGAGCACATCTAACTTACACTACGTCAAATTTATAGCAAATGATTGCTATTAAGCATTTTTGTGATGCATTATTTTTATTCATAATATTTAAGGGAAAAAATAATTTTAAAGTACTTCGTAACGTAGCGAAGGCATACTTCTTGGCAAAATGCATAAAAAAGTATTGTGAATTACTAACTACTATGTCAAAACTATTTCAAACTCGCATTAATTTTTTTATAGTTAAAATAAATAACATTCATAACACGACATCTTTATCTTTCGTCAAACACGGAGATTTTTATAAAAAAAAAATAATTATAGATCATTTAGTCAAGTTATTTTATATCATGATTTATATACAAATTTGCAGCTGGAAAAAAACTAACAATTTGCAAGGGGGGAAATACATAAAACAAAATGTTAATTTTTATTTAATTTTATTGCTAAAATGACGTTACAGTTCTCAGAAATCAATGCTATAACAATTTTACGACTTTTTAATTAACATAAAATTTGTGCCAGTTTAAAATGTGTGACTAAGTTATTTTTATGTTTGTAAGACAATACGCTAGAAGTTTTAATGGAATCACTTTATCTATACCTATAAATGAAATTGGAGTGTCTGTTTGTAATATTGTAATAACCGTTTTTTACTACATGTATATGAAAATATACACGGTACATACACCAAAATAACATTTTTCACAATTTATGTCTGTCTGTTTGTTCCGGCTAATCTCTGAAATGACTGTTCACTGTACCGATTTTGACGAGACTTTTATTGGCAGGAAGCTGATGTAATAAGGAGTAACTTAGGCTGCGTTTATTTTAGAAAAATTCTTTTATTTTAGAATAATAAAGTAATGCTGCCATGTTCTTTGTTCTTTGACCATTTCTTGGACATCCAAGAAACGGTCTAACTCTAAAAAAAAATTTATATGGCAAAACAACGTTTGCCGTGTCAGCTAGTACTCAAATATATTTTGTTTGTCCTTCCGCTTCGACCCGCTCTCGCCTCCTCACGACTCAAGCACATCTCACCTATAACTATGTATGTAATTACACACCTATCTTGATGACACCGACTCCAAAAATTACTATAATCGTAACTAGAATAACATTAATTAATTAGATTGTATAAAAATAAGCAATTATTTTTAGTGCATATATCTATTGTTTTGGAATAGTGTTTTTGAAGTCGGTTGTTTTAATGTTAAAATATTTTTTATTCATTGATTTTTAGTGAATTTGAAGTACACTAACTAACAATTTATTTAAAAATGTGTAGATTGAGAGTTGACTTAGAATTGAAGTGTTCCATTACTTTATCATCGATTCCGTAATCAGAACCTAACCAAACTCTCACCAAACTATCTTTGAAGTATATCCTTTCCAATAAAAAAGAATCATGGAAATCAGTTGGCGCGATATTGAGTTTTAGTATGTATAGCAAGTTTTAGACTTTTATGGTTTTCTCATGGATGCCCCTGTTAGATCTGGACCAAATTACAATGGGACCACACGGGAAGCACCAGCTTTCAAATAAAAAAAGAATTATCAAAATTGGTTCACCCAGTCGAAAGCTTGGAGGTAACAAACCAAAAAAAAAACATACCGACGAATTGAGAACCTCCTCCTTTTTTGAAGTCGGTTAAAAATTGTAAAAAATGTTATTTTTGTGTATGTACCGTATATATATTCATATACATGTAGTAAAAAGCAGTTAGTTCAATATTACAAACAGACACTCTAATTATATTTATATGTATAGATGTATCTAGATTGTCGGGAATGCAGTACTCTGTGAATGGTTTGAATGCTTAGCATTGTGTAGCGATCACTTCATTTTGTGTCTTCCCCGTGTTCACCACGGACCACAAATTGATATTCGATCCAAATTATAACATAAATTTGTCCACCTCCATAAGAAAACTTAAAACAATCTAGGAATACAATATCACCTTATAATATGCTCTTATTGCATAGCTATTGCTGCAAACTCCTTATATACTACTTCCAATCCTTGCACACTTAGAAACCTGCGTCGTGAAATTGATGCAGACAAGAATGTGTGGCTACCAAGTGTGCATACAACGTACGTAAAAAAGGCTGCCACAGCTTTTCACGCACTTTTAAGTATTAATCCTGACCTATTTTAATCGGTTGTCTTGCAGCAAGTGGCAATATCTACACGCATAAATTATCTAAGGTTAAAGATAGACGAAATTAAAAGGAAAATTGCTATTACCAGATCTGCAATGCAGAAATTGACGAGGATATGGCTGGACAGGAATATCACTCAAGCAACTAAAGTCCAGTTAGTGAGATCTCTAGTGTTTCCATACTACTATATGGTGCCTAAACATGGACAGTCAAAGAACGAGAGAGACAAAGGATTGACGCACTAGAACACAACGACGCTCAAACGTGTCGATACTTGAAGATCCCAAGGTGAAAGAATGACTTTCATCTATAGTCAGAGCGCGTATCATCAGATACTTCGGACATATCACTCGACGAGCATGCCATAGAGAGACTTGCTGTTCAGGGAAGGGTCAACGGCAGTAGATCAAGAAGACGCTCCCCTATGCGCTGGATAGACCAGATCAAAGCCCTACACTCCCCTCAACACATGTGCCAGAGAAGCAACAGCCAGGGATAACTGGCGTAGAATCGTTCGTCGGTCAACGTGACCACGACTGCTCTGTCATGAGTAATCCGACGAAGAAGAAAAGTTAAAAAGTGAAATATCAAGTCAATATCGAATATTTATTTGAAATTTAAACACGTCGCTATTTAACATTAACAAAAGCTTTCACGGGCGAAGATTGGACGGTTACGGTTAACAGTTAAAGTTATGACGTCATCTAAAAATTGTCAAAGTTAGGGCAATCCAGCCTTAGACTGACATCAAATTAATTAATATAATGTAGTCAAACAAAAATAGTGTGTCCATTTGATACGTGTTGGCGGGTATCTTATTTCAAATTAATAAACACGTACTTGTTAGATTGTAAACACGATATTTGACTACGAAACATTTAAATTTTTATTACTTTTGTGCACGAATATGGAAAATAACTTAGAGCTTTTCAATGCTTGTTAAAGATTGTCGCTCGTCAATTTTTATGGCTTTTCGTATTAAAGTTTACTTTAGCACCTTGTTAACCTTCAATGTATTGCGTTGTTCATCACGCGGCACCTACCGCAGACATAAGCGATTACTCCAACGTAAAATAACCACTTTTTCGATCATTTCAGTTTCGCGCCACATTTTACGCCACTTATCGCCTTACAACAACACTCATAATAACCGAATATTTTATGAGGATATTATTCCTTGCGTTAATAAGCTTTTTAATTAATACTGATTGGCTTTCAAGAGCGTCACTCGTAGCACTTTATAGACTACGATGAATATTCGAGACAATCGATAACTGTCTGTACAGTTGTTATTTCCAATAACTGAAAAAAGTTAAGATAAGTAATATGTTAAGATGACTCACAATGGTACTTATGTTTAACCCTTAGAGGAGTTTAAAAAAATGACTCAATTTCTATTTTAGTCTTTGACAATCCTTCGTTAAGATGGTCCTCCAGTTAAAGCGATAAATCAGTACACAGTATAAAGCAAAGTCGCTTTCTCTGTCCCTATATCCCTATGTATGCTTAAATATTTAAAACTGCGCAACGGATTTTGATGCGGTTTTTTTAATAGATACAGTGATTGAAGAGGAAGGTTTATATTATGTATAATAACATCCATTAAATAGTGGAATAATATTATAATTTTTGAGGTTTCCAATATTATGCTGTCGTAAATAATTACATTTTTTCCGCTTACATTGCAAACGCAGGCTGAACCCTATGAGATTTATCAAAATAATGTACTAAGTATTGTACACATTGTAAAGGTCTACAGAAAACGCCGCTATGGTTTAAGTCTATATATAAGATATACGTGGATATCCCACAATAACATTTTTTGTCAATTACTTCTTACGACAAATAATGACTAATTCTCCACCAATATAGCCTTAATCCTTATATAATTAAATACCTTAAGTATATTGTTGATTTAATATAAAGCTATATGGCCCTTTACAGCATATGATTTAAATGAATATTTTCGAAGATATTACAAATTTAAAAATTGCGGGACGTATCGTTTGCAGCGGTTTAACGCGTTCGGGCCACGGGCAGTAATGAATAAATCAAAACTACTTGATCGGTTTTAATCATTTTTCAGTGAATAAAATAGGCTATATATTTTATACTCGTGAAAAGCCGGAGTGGGCCGCTAGTTTAATTATAAATCGTTAGGTGTATGCAGAGGAAAATTTAGCTTATCAGCATGATCATATTATGTAATTGTTTTATCCGTAATATTATTTTTATATTATGTTTACGTTTATGTTTATGTTTATATTTAAATTATAATTATGTCGTGTTATAGGGAGTTAATCTGTTTTATTTATGTTTTGCAGTCTCGATGTTGGAAAACGAATTTCGAAAGTAGATAACCAAAGTAAGAGTAGTAAACCGTATCTGTTGAAATTTATAATTAAATATGTTTTTTGAACGTATTATTATTTGGATACAAAAAAATATCTAAATGTGTAAAAGTAAACAGTTTATTTATACTAAATAATCCCATTTTTTATATCGAAGTGTATTGTCCCTCTCAAAACAAACAAAACAATTTCCTTACTTAACTATTATCCTTCCCAAATCGGACCATATTTTGTTTATAAGATGGTCTATTTTACATGGTCTTATAGCTTTGTGATATAGTCACTCAAATCCTAATTATAAACAATCTAGTGCTACAAGTAAAATAACACACTGATCAGAGAGCGCCGATTCGTTTAGGTTATTGCCGTAGTATATAAGATAATTATAATTACCGTATGGTGACGCTAAATCATATTAAGGAAACGTATATGAAGTCAAATCGGGAATCAAAATTATTATCATTTAAAAAGTATATCATTCAACATGTAACCTTAAATCATATAATAATCTTAAATAGGTAGGCAAATTACTGTAGGCATCTATAAAAAACGATTATGAGTTAAATTTATACTAAACAACATGTTGCTTGTAAGACTTGAGATTTAAGATAAAAACAATTAAATTACAAATCAACTTACAGCCTGCATTATTGAAAAACTAGTAGAGTAGCTGATAAAGGTCACAAACTTCGTGTTCCTAATCAAATCAAATCAAATCATAATCACTTTATGCATGTAGATCACGGAAATGACACTAATAAATGTGAAAAAAAAATTCTTATTGAATCTACTACTACTTCGTAAATGGTTGATGTAATGAGAAGAAGTAGAAAGAAACTCATTGCCACTCTTTTAAATCATGATTTAAATTTTTATCGTTTTACAAACAATTACAATATAATATAATATATAAAGTGATGCAACAAACATACTCATAACTGATTCGTATTAGGTATTTATTCATAACATTTTACATATTTCTGAGTGATACTAATTCCTTAGGCTTATTTATTTTATCAATGAAACTAAGATTATTCAATATGAAATGTAGTATGTGTCATACTATGACTTACTATAAACTATATTAGCAGTGGACTGAATGGTTTATAACGGCCGTGCCTAGCACAGGTCAATAGTTCAGGCGCAGTAATAATAATTCACTAACTTTTTAACAGTTTGTATGCCAAAAATATATTATATTATACGAGTTTTATAGCGTTTTTGAAACAGTAAATGATGTCACATTCAATCTGAGTCACATCTTATTTAAATAAATTATTTGTGTGATTTAACAATAAAATCGCTTATCTGTAGGTATATTAAAATGTCGCGTGGACAAAGAGGGCGATTGTTTTTTGCTTTTTGAAATACATCTGATATGCCGGTCTCGTTGTATTTGGGATTATTTGGAGTTTTACCTAAGTTTGGCTCTTATTTATACAACCGAAGATTATCATCTTGCAAAGGCATTACATTTTAGCACGACAACTATGGTTGAATTGATTTTTGTGTAGAAAATAAAAAATAGTTTTTGTTTTGGGCTGTTTTATACCTTTTGTCCGTTCGTGCTAAAGTATTCACCTATTTTCTAACTATATATTAATGTAACTCCTCAGTTTCTTCGAAGTCAAATTTGCCTTCCATGTGACCGCGGAATTGGAATATTGAGGTAAGGCTCAAGATTTTGCGAGCCTGTATAAGGCATAAAAGACATTTATTTTCTCAAAATTGATTCATATATCCTTTTTGACTTAATTTCTAATTTATCTACTAGATACCTACTACTACCGTGATACCTAAGAGAAGAAGTGGCGCAAGAAACTCTCCCAGCATTCTTTTCTTCTTTCAGGATCTCCGATCACTTAGACATTTAGCTGTGGAATAGAAGAATTTACGACAGAGCCAATTTTTAAGAAAACATTTAAATTTATTTATAGATAATTCCTGAACAATGGCTGGGATGTTATTAGAAAACTGTATACCTTAAAGCTATTATGTATTCCAATACTATGAATGTTATCTTTTAATAACCTCGGGGAGGTGGTTTTACTGCATTCGTGTAGGACTACAAGTCCTTTAAAATATCTTATTGGTGTGGTCCATGCTACATAGGATGTTTGTCCTTTCCGTGACATCCTATATCTGGGGAATCATTGAATGATCGAATTGCAGAAGTTGGTTCAATGTGCTCTTTGTTTGAATAGAGCATGTTATCAGAGCCCTTTCCTCAAATTTTTTGAGAAGTTTCAAATTCAAATATTTTTATTCAAAATACGATGTGACATCACTTATTGAAAGTGAAAAACTACAACCCATTTCAAATGAATGCCTCTGATCAGAGAAGAATGGGCGCAACAAACTCAGCGAGCTTTTATTCATCAAAAAATATGTTTACTAAGTGGTATTGTAAAATTATTTAATAGGCTGAGGGCGGTCGCTCCATTACCAATCTGTGGTATCATTGAGAAACTCATTTATGTTAGAAAAACCTTTACTATACAAACGTTTTTTAAAAATTCTTTTGAATAACATTAATACTCTTGTTTTGAACATTTTCTGGGATCTTGTTGTAAAAGCATTTACATCGCCCCACAAAAGAATTACTAACTCGACTAAGCCGAGTAGTAGGCATTATAAGTTTATGTTAGTTCCTGGTGTTGACATTATGGTTATGAAAGTTTCTAGCAAATTCACAGATGTGCCTATGTACATACATTATCAAGAATATATTTATATCTTTAACCCTTTTGGATGTCTGACAGAGTTGATTTCCTCGGTCACTGGCCCAATCATAAGATGATTTTTCTTATATATCTTAAATTCCACAGTAGTTTAGAACCAGTATTGTTGAAATAAAATCTGTTTATGTCAATACGACTTACAAAAATCACGTCACAATAAAACTTTAGATCATTTATATGTCTACATAGACTGTAAAAGTCTTTGTAAAGCTCATAGAGCTGTGAAAACGTCGAAAAAAAAATGTAGAACTAACCTCTATTTTGAGCACATCACGCACACTAACACAAACTGTCATACAAATCGCGAGTGAAAGACTTAGCTTGTCACGCTCACTAAACTATTATTCCTGGCCGGTTTTTAGGGGTTGTCTAACAGCAAGAGACTCTATCTAGACGTACAAATATCTAAGAATAAAACAATAAAATCGATTTCTCCTTTAAGAAGCATTATAAGACGCAATGATAAGCTTTTTTTTATACCAATACGAGACGAGCAGCCCGTTCAACTGATGGTAATTGATACTCCCTGCCCATAACAATCCAGTGTCGCTCAGGATTGTTGAAAAACCAAAAAAATTCTGAGCGGCACTACAACTGCGCTCTTCACCTTGAGACATAAGATGTTAAGTCTCATTTGCCCAGTAATTTCACTAGTTACGGCGCCCTTCAGATCGAAACACAATAATTTTTACACATTACTGGTCAACAGCAGAAATAGGCGCCGTTGTGGTACCCATAATCTAGCCGGCATCCTGTGCAAAGGAGCCTCCCACTGGTAAAGGCTAGGCTTATTTTAAAGGATAAACATATTATGTGTCTAAAAAAATAAAAGGAAATATCGGTGATGATACAGCGTGA
Source organism: Leptidea sinapis (assembly GCF_905404315.1). Lineage (NCBI taxonomy): Eukaryota > Metazoa > Arthropoda > Insecta > Lepidoptera > Pieridae > Leptidea > Leptidea sinapis. The sequence continues at coordinate 12,114,152 of NC_066270.1, read as the reverse complement.
AGGACATATCAGCATAAGGAATATATCAGCATATTATTATAATAATACGTATTAATAATACAGTTACGCTCATGTCTTCTGTCACGTAGCATCTCACGCAACGCCCACCGTTTGATCGGACTAGAACTTCATCCATAGGCTAAGGAAATACTTTTATTTGCGCGACCTAACACCCTGACTGCGTGGCCATTTTTGACTGTCAATGTGTGCGTTAGATAGTGGATTAATATGTGGAGGTTAGAGGCAAGGTGAATCATCTCCAGTGGCGTAACTATAACATCTGGGGCAAGTGGCAAATTCTTTTGATGGGGCCCTATCAGTAAAAAACATCAAGTTGTACTCAGTTTAATTTCAATCACCTTCGAGATTCTTAGCGTACTCAATTACACGTTGTATATGTCCCACTAAGTGCCATAGGCCTCCTCTTTACGGCGAAAGGGAACGATCTGTAGTCCCCACGTTAGCCCAATGCAAATTGTAGACTTCACATTCATCCATAGAACATATCATAATGCATTCGTCATCTATTCGCCAGCAAATGAAATAAAATACTCAGGTACAATGTAAGAAAATATTTTTGAGCTCGCAGCCTCTTGGGCCCTCTTCGGTCGGGGGCCCGTGGCATTTTGCCAGCCCTGCCACCCTATTATTACGCCACTGATCATCTTATAAGCCAGTAAAGTAAGTATCCAGCTTTTGCTGTAAACATCAGTTCAAAAAGCTTCCACAATGGCGCTGGTGTAGCCACACGGTATGGTTTGAAGTATGGTAAATGTAGCAATTGTAAACGAATTGAAGTATGCCGCGTTAACAAAAATAATATTACTGTAGACTAAAGTAGTTAATTATTGAAAAATTCAACAACTTACGTTGTACAAAATAGTATAGTAAATATAACCTTAAATAATTATTATAGGGAAAAGTGCACCTAGAGTAATTAATATTATATTATATTTTGGCGCTTCTTTTTAGATCTTACTCTGATGCTAGTGTAGCGCCACCCTAATTTAATGCATTTTGACGGATATATTTTCACATACACAGATGATTCTCCTTACCTCTAACCTCCATTATATTCAAGATACTAACGGCCTTTCCCAATATACTATCTGTAGATAGAGATAAATTACCACCTTCTACTGTCAGTAATTAGCTGTCAATAATCTGAAGCTGTCCCAATATACCCGATAAGTCATTCTTATCGCCTTATATTCGAACGCGTGAATTGCAGTTTTTATACATTTCCTTAAGTAAGATCTCTTACGGCCGTTCCCAATATTCAATCTATCTCTTACTTGAGATAAAAATCGTAACTATGGTTGACTTTTCTGTCCCAATAAACTTATCGACGGTAACTCTCCTTATCCGTAAACGCTGTCTGTCAATGGGAGGACGTATAGCTTACCAGCAAGTTTGTATGGAAATTTCAATTCACGCGTCTCAATATAAGGCGATAAGATTGAGTTATCGGGTATATTGGGACAGCTTCAGATTATTGACAGTAGACGGTAGTTATTTATCTCTATCTGTAGATAGCATATTGGGAACGGCCGTAAGGACATATGTCAAGCGTGGCTGAATGTTTACGACGTGTCAATCTTAATCGGTTACAGTAACTGACAGTAACAATATATTCGATTTTCAATCTTGCTGTATTCCTTCACAGATTTTCTTCTCTCGTGTACGCTTTCTTCGTCTATACTATAATATATTGTATCTATGATTTAAACATACGTCACCCGGTCAGCTCGAAATGCGTATGTGCTCATGAATATTTACAAAACATAGAACCACTCATCACTTAAGTTATATTAATGGAAATAAATAACAAAACGAATCATTTACGCGTCATCCATGAAGACATCTCAATTACCTGCTACGACGTTATGATGCCCTGGTAATATTTTCCTGCCGTATAAATATTTTTTACTAGCTGACCCGGCAAACGTTATTTTGCCATATAAATTATTTTTAGAGTTAAACCGTTTCTTGGACATTGCAACATTACTTTATTTTTCTAAAATAAAAGATTTTTCTACTCCTTATTACATAAGCTACCTGCTAATAGGTCCAGCCATTTCAGAGATTAGCCGGAACAAACAGACAGACAGACAGACAAAAATTGTATAAAATGTTATTTTGGTAAATGTACCGTATAATATATATTAATTTACATGTAGTAATAACCGGTTATTTCAATATTACAAACAGACACTCCAATTTTATTTATATGTATGTATATGAATAGATATAGATCACATTAGGATGATTTTGAATGATTTTCTTTTCATGTGAAGAAGGTGCTTATCATCAGCGTCATTACACCTGGAAGACGTCCACTGCTGAACAAAGGCCTCCCCCAAAGATCGACATGATGGTGGGCCCTGGTCTGCCATCATCCAACCTACTCCGGCGATCTTGATCAGGTCATTAATCCATATTGTCCTACCAACACTAAGTCTTTCGAAAGGTTCTTGTAAGAGTACTGAAATATCCAGATCATAATCGAAAGAAATTTCCAGTACCTATCATATTTCAAATTTATGTTTTTGATGTTTTCTTACAGACAACCAAAAACAACTTACTTCGAATAAATACTCCGATGTTTATTTTAATTTATTATTTATTTTTAATTGTTTAACGGTCGTTTATGCCGCATATTCGTATATTCCGACACTCACAAGGGAATCATAATTTATAGAGTATTTTCCATTTTTTTAAATGAAAATAAGTGACGAGACGGGCAGGACGTTCAGCTGGTAGTAACTGATACGCTCTGCCCATTGTTGTAATGCAGTGTCACTCAGAATTCTTGAAAGACCCAAAAATTCAGACCGTAAAACAGTAATGCTTACACATTACTGTCTCACAGCAGAAATAGGCGCCATTGCGGTACCCATAATCTAGCCGGCATCCTATGCAAAGGAGCCTCCCACGAGTAAAAACCATTGACCCAGAATTACAAAATTTTGCAAGTAATACCGTCTTATATTATAAGTAAAGGGAAAAGCCTGAAAACTATACATTTGTAATTAAATCATAAAAAACACGCTAACCGTTAGCGAAAATTGCAATCGCTAACCCCAGGTGAAACGCTGCAACAGTGTCATAAAGTGAAGCTTACCAATAAAGAAGTATTGGTAACTGTTTGGTGGTCTCGCCATGGTGGTATTCACTCTAGCTTTCTCCGTTCTGGTCAAGCAATAACGGCAGATGTCTACTGTGCCGAACTCCGAACAATGATAGCAAAACTATCAGTGAAATAGCCCCGACTCATGAATCGATCTTGGCCATTACTCCATAATATCGCGGGCCCATACAGCATGAGAAACATTTTTAACTCTACAGGAACTACAATTAGAAACCATGCGTCACCTTCTGTATTCGCCAGACCTTGCTCCAACGGACTACCATTTTTTTCGTGTAGTGGACAAGTTTCTACGTAATATATATTCTATAAAACTATAAGCTCCTAGTCACTTTGAACCCAACTAATGCTGGAATACTGATTTCGTTATTCATTTAATAGATAAGATTTCATTTTTAATATATTTTATTATAATAAACTAAACGTTAATATTAATCAGTTAGTTACTAAACGTTATAACTAAAACTACCTTTGAAGGCAGCAGTGTGATGCCGACTAAAAGACTGAAAACCGTACAGCGCCACTCTGGTGTGGTACAAGGTAGCAAGGTAGGTATCGCTCAACCAGTTCAATTTCTTGTTTAATACATTTCAATACCAAGACCATAATATAGGAGCCCTTAACCCTAGCTAACATATTACACGGCACGCACAGCTTGCCCTCCTCTAATTCATTTATTATTATTACCTGACAGTAAAAAAACTGAAATTTAAATTAATCCGTTATTTTCTATCAAAAGTCAATGTTTAAAACATTCATGTAGATATAAAATATTAATTTTTCACCTTCCTCAGTTAGTAAAATATTCATACTGTATAAAAATGCAACAATATTTTTATTGTTAATATTGAGGGTATTCGAAAATTCTTTAGTTTGTAATGATGTTCATATGTATTAGCATCTAAATGCTTATGCTTTTGTTTTTTTTGTCATAATTAATTTTTGTATGTAGTTTTAAGTTATAAGTTTTTCTTTTATAATAACTATTACACTAAAAATTTAAATAATATTCTATATTCCGACGACCTTTTGTACACGGCAAAACTCGAATGAGTTTATGTATGTACAAGAACTTTGATATTTATGTTAACATGTAATTTGTTAATAACAAATAAATAAATAAAATAAGTTTCATCTACCTCTATCCTATCCAAGTTTCATCAATTCGCAACATACTCTTTGCTGACTTTTTTCTCGACAAACATTTCGCTTGGTCCCTGTCCCTGGCTACCGTGTGATTTCAAGTACCTTTTTATTGTACTTTGCCTTAAGATACTACTAGCTTGCCTCATTTTTTCTATAAAACATAATTATTTTGCACTCTTTATCGTTACGAACATACTTTTGTCACTAATTATTATATCAGATTTTATTGATCTTTGAATTTTTGAAAATTAGGCTGCATTTAGTGCTTAACCAACGGTGAGCGCTGAGGTCCGTCAAGCGTAGCTATAAAAATGAAAATATATGAACGCGTACAGTCCAGCGCTAATGAATTGCTACGAGCGTACGGCTACGTTGTGCTGACGAGAATTGTCGGTTGGGCGTACGTCGGTCCGCTGACGCGCTATGGCAATAAATAAGAACGATCGTACGCAGCCTAGCGAAACTCTCTAAAAAAAAAAAAAGCGATTCACTCGATTGTATGAATCGCGCAGTCATTGATAGATTGGCAGATGACGGCTATAATCTTGTAAAAAAGGAACAACTGTTCGCTTTAAAACTTAGCCGGATTATACTTCGTGGCCAGTCGCGATACTGTAATTACTACTATTTCAAAGTTAAAATTTTTATTTAGGCAGTCCCGCCACTTAGTATGTGGTATTCACATCCTCTTTGACGTTCAGTTTGACGCCGACCGAGCAAATGATCGTACGCGCGTGCGCTACAACATAGTCAATAATTATACATTAGAATATGTTGCACAAAATTCTCCTTCAATTTGACACTGTATAATTATTGGGTGAACATGATATCTTCTCCGTTTTTTATTTCGTAATTGTTTGCGTAAGTAGTACGCACATATGAAAGAATGGCTATAAATGAATTGATTTGTCTTCGCAATTGTACACGCGCAATCAAGTTTGCTGTCAGCTGAGCACTAAACACAACATGATCAGCGCGTACGGGTACGTGCTACACTCTGCCGACGTCAGAGCTGACCGTCGGTCAAGCCGGCCAAGGTAAAAAGAATATTTATTTAAATCATCATGTTTGTTGAGAGTCTTTCAAATAGATAAATATAGCTCTGGTCTCTTTACTGTTTAAGAGCTGAATGGTTAACATATTAACCAACCTCAACAAATATCCAATTAACGTTTTTGTTATCCAATACATAACTTGATATATCTTGTCCAATTGTAAATTAACTTAACCAGGAAGTTATTGAGTTAACAAAACTAAGCTAATATAACATTAAAGCAATATGCTTTTTTAATAGAATATAACTAGAGCTAATTTAACCTTTAGCATTCAGATGAAGCCAAGTCGTGGGCGTTTGGAAAATATAATAAAAAGTCTCGAACAAAACGTTTTCAATGCTAAGGAAACGTACAAGAATTATTTAAGTATTCGCGAAAGAAAAAAATAAATAGCACAATCGTATAGAAATAACGATGCTTTTTGTATATGCAAAAACTGTTGTTTATGGCAGATTCGCACGTCAAACTTTTGTTGATTTGTCGGAAGACTTAGTTTTTTGTCTAATATTGTGTGTTATACAATAATCAATTCCAGCTTGTTTATTTTTAAGTTTACGAACATTTATTTAAAATATTAGCAATAGCTGTTTTTTGCTATCTGTTGAAACTAAATATGACTTGGCATATATTTTGGGTAAACCTTGCGAGAGTTTTCGATGCCAAATTAAGAAAATAACAAAGTTAGCAGTCTGTGTCCACAAAAATCATTAAAAGCGTGGGATTTTAATAAAAATGGGGGCAAACGGGCATAAGGCTCACGTGATTGGGATTGATGATGCAACCACAAATGGACACAATTACAGATGTCAATAGATTGAGTTGGCCGGTTTCTCAATACTCCCAGGAGCATTCTCTTTTCTTGAAGTTCCCTGATGGTGTAAGGCAAGATTTCTTGCAAAAAGTGCGGCTGTGGAATTCAATTTACAACATTTACAACGATTAGGTGATGAGATGATCCCTTTGTTAGAATTCTGAATGAAGAATGGAACTTCTGATCAAAAAAACTAAACAAAACGTTTTGGCTAATAGATTTGATGTTAGCTTGACGCGACCTAAGGAATTCTGAAGCAACTGAGATAGATGGAAATCTAAAGATACAAGCGAAGCACTATACTGTAGATGTATTAACATCTCCAGCCAAACTCTGTTAATTTTATCGCGATGAAAGACCACACCCTTTCTATTCATCAACTCCGACTCTATCAATCGCAATCTACTTAGTCTCCATGGGGTCACCGTAAAGCGGAGAGGATCTGCTTTTTGCTATTTGCTTACAAATAATAACTTATTATATAAATATTTCACCGTGAATTCTCGCCTCTTTGTCACACGCGCTAAGTCGTAGCCATTTCAGAACAAAGGATTACACTGATACGGTTTTAAGTTATTCTTGCCAGAGATTATTAGCTGGGTCGGGTAGTAATTAATCTCCCCATGATTGCGGCAAATCCATGGTTCAATACTCCAGCGTTCTCACCATCGTCGCAAGCAAATTTGATGAAAGTATTCGGGAATAATATAATCTAAGGCCTTCGGAAATTTGTTATTGTTATTAATTATTAGTTAATTAGTTAAAAATAAAACAATAGGTATTGTATGTTACCCTTAAGAGACAGACATATTATGTCATCGCAGACTTTCCTGCAGACCTATATAAGATACACAATGCCACCAAACCTTATTTTGTTATACATCAAAGGGCTTTGACAGCGTTTCTGTTGGAAGCTCCCAAACTGCTTATTTTATTCCGACACCTCCAACAAATATCGTTAATGTATACAAAATAATAATAATATTAAAAACAAATTATATACTAGATCGCTCCTCAAACACCACTCTATCCATTGGTGAAAACAGCATGAAGATCGGTGCAGTAATTTTTGAGTTTATTGCGAATAGATAGACAGACAGACGCGGCGGAGAACTTTGTGTTATAACATTATGTAGTGATATTTAACTCGAAAACAGTTTAAAGTAAATAAAATCAGTTATTATTTAATCGTCTTGTGAAGCCGACAAAAGTGAGTTCAAAAGCACCCGCCCGGCAATTGATCTCGTGTCCAGTTTTGTAATCGATGTGTCGCATAATTCATGTATTGTGTCAAGGTAGACTTTGGAATATATAGACGTCTCTCAAATACAATATAAAAATATATTTGAATTTTATTTTTTTAAGACTTTGATGGATTTTATAGTGAAAACTTGAGGCATGCTGCCTCATTCTTTTCTCGAAATAAAATTTTTAAATTGATTAATTGAAATTAAAAAACATTACGGCTTGAGCCGTATAATGGAGCGATTAATCAAAGTATGATTTATAGATAGAATAGAAATAATAAAAAACACACAGACACTAAAACAAAACCGAAAGGTATCTACAGTAAGGGTCCCATTTTTACAATTTTACCAACGACGGATCCCAAAAAGTTTTAAGTTTACAATTATTATTTTTTGTATCTTATATTTTTTATGAATGTCTTTTTGTTGAGGGTTTATTAGAATAAGGTAATGAGAGAAGAAGAAAATAATCCATTGATTCTTCTGCAGTTAGCAATGGATGTACTGAAGGGGACAGTGTTACTGAAATAACTCCTACGTAAACAAATAGCACTCACTTTCTACATCCGCTACCTACCCTAAAACTTGTTGTAGTAGTTTGATAGTTCAGCTAGGTTGGGTAACAAGTGCGTATATAGGTATATACGCACTTGTTTTTAAAAAAATTATTACATTTCATATTACATTCACTGCAACAACGACAATTTTACATCATTTCCTAAAATATTCCACCTCGATCATTCCGTAACAGACAGCATCAATATTTCGTCATTTCTGTACCTACGTTAATCTATTATCAGCTTGGCGGCGATTGGCGTTGTCATGGCGACATATTTATTTTGTTAGATAAATAATGAAATCAAATAAAATGTTTTAATTTATGATTTCTTAACTGTGGTATGCAATTCTATGATTTTTTTACTTTCGTAATTAGTGCATCTTCCCATAACACAAGACCGCATTTTTATTGTTGTACCTATATCAAATTGTAAGCAATTCTGTCAACAGCAAACACTTGTGTACCGTTTTCGTATCGAGAGAGCGACTACGACCAAAGGAACCAATTGACTCCATTTAGGTGATTGATTTTCGTCGCGCTAGTGACATATCTACCTCTTTTAATACTATTATATCATTTTTTTAGTGCATATTATATCTATGGTTTTGGAATAGTGTTTTTGAACTCTGTTGTTTTTTTGTTAATTTATTTTTATTTTTTATGAATTATTTTTAGTGAATTTGAAGTACACTAACTAATAATTTGTCTAAATATGTGTAGATATACTAAATTTTTCAATGCAGCATTAAACGTAAGCGCTTTACAATTTGATTACAGATGGTTGGAAATTCTGCCGCACCCTTACTGTAAGTCGTTCAGGAGTCATTGATCATCATATTCGACTACGACAATTACTTGACCATTATGTTATGGCAGACTTATGTTATGGTAGATTCAGACAGCATAAAAAAGATTCGGCCGAGTATCGTTAATTTGCTCATAAGAATTGAAGAGTTCCGTTAATTTCTCATGAATTCCGTAATCAGAACCTAACCAATTTCTCACCAAACTATCTTTGAAGTATTTACTTTCCAATACAAAAAGAATCATCAAAATTGGTTAGCGCGATATTGAGTAATTCGTAAATTTATCGTCCACTTCGTATGTATAGCAAATTTAAGACTTTTTTGGTTTTCTCATGAAACAAATTACAATGGGACCACATGGGAAGCATCAGCTTTCAAATAAAAAAAGCGTAATCAAAATCGGTTCACCCAGTCGAAAGTTATGATGTAACAAACATAAAAAAATACCGACGAATTGAGAACCTTCTCCTTATTCGAAGTTGGTTAATACCATATTACACTATAATAGCACTTAGATATTAATTTATTTTTTAAGATTGCTTGAAATGTTTTTTTTGGCTATTGACAATATCACAATTTATAATACCTCCGCTTAAAGTTGTATTACTATAATATAATAAATATTTTTTGGGTACTTTGAAGTATAATCCTATTTTGTAATAATAAAAAAACAAACGGAATTAATAGTTTCGCAAGTATATCAACATGTAAACCTCTTTGATAATATTAGTATTAAGTCGCTTCACTAATGCCTTTAAACAATTTTAAATATTTATAATAAAAAAAATAGTTTTGGAGGCGGCCGCTCCGTCTGAATGCTTATTATATCTTTACAATGAAGTAGCGTCAGCAAGTGTGTATGAGAAAGGTCAGGGCAGCCCAAACTACACAGTAATTAAAGGTTATTTTTGGCGATAACCATCAGTAAAACAGTTACCTACGTGAGCGAAATAAAAATCCAATGGTAAGAGCCACTTGTACGAACCTTGGCCTGAAGGACTTATGAGCAAAAACTCAATACGTATATCATCCGAACATCACAAACTGCCATAAACACGATATTTTTAGGTTAAGCATAATATTATCATCTCAGTAACTATCGGGTATTTGACATTTATATAAATTGAATTATAATAAATGGATGTATTTAATGGAAATAAATAATAACGCATCTCATTGTGATCAAGATCTTGATGGCAGTTGGCATTATGTGCACTTTAAGGCTTTTACGATTATTGTCGATAAACTATACGTACAGCATGAATAAGACATTTGTTGTATAATTATTTTATTACAATCGCATGCAATATGTGTTTTACGAGCTAATGTAATATTATATGCTTGAATAAATGTTTTGTCGATCTTGAGTAAATCTTTTGCATTTAAAATAAAGTCATTCGTGGGTCTGTAGTGTTTATTTATATTTATAGTTTTGTTTTAAGATTTCTCTTTAGTGAAAGCGAATAACAATATAATATAATTAATTATAGCCTTTCTGAGGTCAAGTTAAAATTAATATGATAACCACCTAATGTGGAATTATTTGTCATTTGCAAGTTATGATGTAGTCATGTTAACGTTTTATTTAATAACTGTTATTTTGTTAAATAACTGTTATTTTGATAATGTTATGTACCGAGTACATAAGTGAATTTTCTAGTAACTGTCATAATCGGTAGGTTAACACAAAAACAAAAATAAACTTATTATGCTTACAACTCGGCTAACGGCCGTTCCCAATATTATATATAGTATATCTCTTACTTGAGATAAAAATCGTAACTGTCGTTGACTTTTCTGTCCCGATAAACTTATCGACGGTAACTCACCTTATCCGTACACGCTGTCTGTCAATGGGACGACGTATAGCTTTCCAGCGATAGAAGTTTGTGTGGAAATTTCAATTCATGCGTCCCAATATAAGCGACAAGAATGACTTATACACACATACATACAGCTTCAATTATTAACAGCTAATTACTGACAGTAGAAGGTAGTAATTTATCTCTATCTGTAGATAGTATATTGGAACGGCCGTTACTCGATATACTATGTCTTTTGTGGGGCGATGTATCTGATTTTACAACATGATCCCAGAAAATGTTCAAAGATATGTATAACGATATTCAAGAGATATGCTTAGACGTTTTGTGGTAAAGGTAACTATAACATAAATTACTTTCTTATTGATATGCATATTTGGAATGCATTGACACCTCACCATCAGGCTATTTAAATTATAAATAAGATTGTACCGAAATTTTATTTAAAAAAAAAGAAGAAGTTCTTGTAATAACTAATCTGTTTTGAAAAGAACAACCTTAGAGTTTCTTGGTCGTTCTTCTCTAAGGAAAACTGCCTTCCGAATGAGCTGTGTGAAAAAAAAACACATATTTCATTTATATGATTAACCTATGATAGAAAATATTTTTGATTTTTATTTGATTTTATTCCTTACTTGCATATTACTTACTACAAATTAGCCGTTGAAAAAACGAGTTCTGCCAATAATTAATCTCGTAAAATTAAAATAATAGATACACGATATTCGAGCACGTTTCATCTCGCAGATATATTCAAAGCAGTCTCAAACAACAATTTATAAGTTTTTAACATCAATTCATTATTAATAAGATTTTATTCATTGACATATTATTATAAATATTTCATTTAAATTCATAGTCGTTTATTGAACAAATTATGTTGAATTTATTTGAAAACTTACTAGACTATACGGCGTCTTCCGACACGGCTTGTTATATTAGTTATGAATTAAAAAATAACATATTTTAAGTCATTGTGTGTTCAACTTGATTGTGATATAAGAGATTTTCGATTACTTAAATCGATATTGATTTTAATGCCTTTATTCCGTTTACTTTTAAGTATAAATAATGTGGAAGAGTCGAAGGTTAAACCTACAAATTTGATATTATGTGTAAAATTATGATATTGTGCAGTTTGTGTCATAAACGGTGACTCACAGCATTATGATTGTAATAAATTCTTATTTTTTTTTTGGAATAGGAGGCCAAACGAGCGTATGGGTCACCTGGTGTTAAATGATCACCGCCGCCCAGCGCTGCTGGCCTTTAAGGCCTTTTTGAAATTTTCACTTCTACCACATGCACACAATATGTTTATTTTTGTAAACATATTGTCAATATCCTTTGATTAAATAATTTAATAAATACCGATAATATCCTTATAATTCACGCTGTTGTTCATTAGACTTAATTAATTACTAAAAGCTACAGACTCGATATTATGGAAATTAATTGCTTAAATTATTAATTAGTAGTTTAACTAGATTTAATCTTCCCAATTAGTCTTTCAACTATACTAAGGAAAAATTGCCAATTATGATATCAAAATAAGTAAATTGTGCCATTCTGTGTCGAAAAACTTGGCCCGTGGGGCTCTGAGGCGCGGAGAATGTTGAAAGTAATATCTTAGCACCTCTATAAGGCGTAGGGATCAGCCTAGCTATCCAACGTGGAAATGCTGCCAGTATTTTGGTACGCTACCACGTAATGATAGTTTTAATTTTATATAGTCATAGTATTGTAAATATAATTATAAGATTTCTTTTGTTTAAAATAAATAGTTAGGATATCATCCCCACCATCTGGATGTCTGGCGGTCCTCCACAGTGCGGTTTTGAAGGAGCTTTCTTCCACGTATTACAAAACTGTCGAATAAGCTTCCTTGTGCTGTGTGACGTGTCCTTGGCTTGTCCGTGACGATACGACATGGGTACCTTCAAAAAAGGCGCGTACACCGTCGTTAGAGGCTGGAAACGCTCCTGAGATTCCTCAACTGTTGAAAGAGAATGTGAGCGGCGGTGATCACTTAACACCAGTTAACCTGTACGCTAATGTGTCCTCTATACACATAAAATAAATAAATCCGATATAATTCTCGTGTATCTAAATGTGTTACAATTAATCGGAACTAGTTAAAAGTCTACTACCGAATCTGAATGAATTTAATCCGTTTGTCTTATCTTAATAATGTTAAATATGTTAATCTGTCATTCCTTTTGAGTAGCATCATTCCTATAACGATAAGTAGGTATTAATACCAACAAATCATAAAGAGTTAATGATCCAAATGCAAATGATTAGATCCACTTGAGATGGGGTTACATATTTGACCCCAAAACCAGATTATATTCGAAATAATTTGTGTTAATAACTTTTCCATGTTAGTTTTTGCTTTTCAAGATCAATTCTTTATTGATTTATACTATATTATTATGCCTGTAACAATTAGTTAGAAATTAGGTATTTAATAACTTAGGTTACACCCTACGATTGGGTACTTTAAATTATTGTTTAGCAATTGTTTTGTCCACTAGGACAGAGAAAACGGAGCTATCGTGGTTTTTATCATTGCAAATAGCCAGGTTTTCCCAGTTTACTGGATTTTCCCCCCACAAACCTTATGTATTAGTTCTAAGCATAATAATGTTTTATCCCTCAACACGTAGATAGGGTTGTAGAAATAAGTTTTCTGATACCTATATCTATAAGGCTTAACTGTAAATTGCAATAATAAGTAGATTATAAGTAAATTTGTATATATTTTTATTAAAAAATATAGAAATTTGATTTTTTTTTGAGGAAGACCAAACGCACGCAAGGCAGTTGACATCATAAAAGTAGCAGGTATTCAATGGCCGCGAGCGGCAGAAAATAGAGAGTTTTTACTGGTCACCTTTGGAGGAGGCCTTTACCTTTCATTGAGAGGGTTCTTGTTAACGAAATAACTATTAATATCAGATCAATTAAACTAATATAATACTTAACTATATCACGTTGTGTTTCGTTATACTCTACTACCTAATATTTTCAAATCACACTCCACACCTTGAAATGATAACATAATTAACAACTTAACCTTATTATTTATTAACGTTCTTTTTTATAGGATAAAATGAAGCAAAATAAAATTGTATCTTTAAATAACTTTGCATGCAAATTGTTTTTGAAAATTGAACTAGGAATAAACAATAATTAAAAAGCTTTTCATTTTAATTTTATTATTATTTATTATAGTTTTTATTCATTAGTAATGATAAGAGTAGGATTTGACGAAGTGGAATTAATAGTAAGCCTACTCAATAAATTATGGGTTCTAGCTTGGATTATTTTTAAAAACAACACAAAAATATTCTTTATAATGATTGATCTTAATAAAGCATCCGTATTCATACAGTCTTATATATTGTATCCTCGATTCTAAAATACAAACAAAATATTAATTGATAAAATAACGTTTGAAATAATTAGCGTCGGTGAGTCAACTTAGATATAGCGCCATCTATGGAAAGAGTTCAAAGACAGGACAAACCTGTAATAGTTCAAAGACAGGAAGCTTGAGCTTTAAGTTTTCATAATTCAATCAAGCATCTTAATGTCAATAGCACCTACAAGATGGCGCTATTTCTCCATGTGTAAAATTTTTTACTATACGTCATTGCTATGTGGTTTGAATTTTTAATTTGCTCACATTTATTAAATATATAATTTTTTTGTTATTTTGATATTAAAATATATTGAACGACTGTATTTAGATCTAAAAAAAATATTACATTGCTATCTACTTGATTCCTTCTTTTTTTTAGATAAAAAAGTAATCTATGTCCAACTAATTTCATCATCATTAAAGTATATTTTTTTTATGAAAATGAGGGACGATACGAGCAGGACGTTCCCAACCCAAAAATTCTGAGCGGCTCTATAATATCTTTATATATATAATGAATTGCTGTTCGTTAGTCTCGCTAAAACTCGAGAACGGCTGGACCCAATGGCTAATTTGGCTAATTTTGGTCTTAAATTAATTCAATTGAAGTCCAGAGAAGGTTTAAAAGGTGAATAAATAAGAAATGCTCGGATTTAAATAAAACAACGATTTTCATTTTCCTTTGATGTGTCCCCCGTCGTTCAGAAATCAAATTAAAATAATAGTTTAAAATGAATAAGTAATTAGAATTTTTATATCTTTCTAACTTTCTCAGGAGGTAAGAAATAAACTTAATTTTAGGGAACAAAAGTAGGTAGATTAACTACAGTTGTTAACTATCTATCAGATTATTTTTATGTTGATTGATAAATCTTAAGTTTTGTCACAAATTAAATTTCTGAACGCAAACAATTTTATTTGACATTTGATAACAAACTATATGTAGATTGATAAATCTTAAGTTTTGTCAAAAAATAACTTAATAACTGAACTTAACTGCACAACAAAACAAAACAAAATATATATTTTATCAGAAAGCTTTAAATTGTTTAACAGACTGTATTTTAACTGTGTGTGTCTGTCAACATTAAATTGAAACCTTATAAATAGCCAGTATTGTATGATAACTCTGTTTTGTAAGTAAGCAACATCATATTATGTAATTAATCGAAAATAATAATAAAATTTCATTCATACCGAGGATTTTTATTTGTTTTAAAAAAAGGAATCTCTTGGTTTGTTTTATACAAAGTTTAGGTCTTTTATTTATCCATTGAGGCAGTACGAAGTCTGCCGAATCAGCCAGTATACATATAAAATTTATGATCATATTTTTTTATAAGTTATTTATTTTTAATTAAAAGAGAGATATTTTATATCTTACACACTGGTTACAGTTACTCGTACCACGTGTCACTCTCTAACTTCCAAAATTCTTTACTTAAAACTCCCTTAAAACTAAAATAATAAAAACATCAAAAATATAAGTATTTATTAAATAAAATTCATTTCATAATCATTCAGCTACAGACAAATAACAACACGAACTCTATCGTTAAGATAAATCAAACACATTCAATAAAAACTGGAAAACATTCACTTAAATTTTCATCATACGTTCCTCTTGCGATTGGGACGTGGCTATTTCTCAACTTAACCTTAGTGCTATTATTGAGTACCACGTCTGTGAAACTATCAAGAATCACATTATTATATGGATGGGGTTTCGCTTCAGATGACAATTGCTTAGCATGACCACTGATAAAACCAAGCTCTCTACAAATCGATTCCAATTCAGATTTTGTGTGGAACCTGTCTGGGTAGCATTTTGAGTACCATACGCCATGTGATCGGATAATTACTTCGCCAATGCCGGGCCTGTGAAAAAAATTGTTGATTTAAAGTTATAAAGTTACACGAAAAATATAATCTTATCAATATTTTGTTATGTTTTTTAAGTGATAACCCTCACTTCTAGGATTAATACACAAATAAAATTTGAAAACAAAATTTTATGAACGATGCGGGCCTCGAACCCACGACCTATCGCGTTCCGTGCGTATTGTCATAAATGCTTGGATTCTATGCTCAACTCTACAAAACATAACTAATTGTTTAGATTTGCAAGAGCGACATCTCAAGTCAATTTCCTAATATGTGAATATTGTGGTTGAGCAGGTTATCAACTGTAAAGTAGATCCTGTAGATGAAGCCACAACCTGAGGGTTGAACAAAGCATACAAGATTTTATGACGATACGTCACTCGAACGGTTAGCTTATTCTGAAGAGCACTCGCACGGAACACGAGAGGTCGTGGGTTCGAGTCCCGCATCGTTCATAAAATTGTGTTTTCAAATTTTATTTGTGTACTTATCAATATTACTAAATCGTTTTGAGGGGCATACATTCAAAATAGATTTTGTATGTGTTTTACCGTCCAAACCCGATTTTAGGATAAAGTACTTTTTCCTAGGCCAAATCAGTTCATCTTTAACGGCCTTACAAATAAAATTGGCATAAAGTTATAACTAATCATAAACCAAGAAAATGCAAAATGTTTACAAACAGACATTTTGCTTACGGTTGGTATATTCGGATGTATAACGTTTCCCGCGTTTATTTGCAAGGCAGCTTGTCATTCGGAAAACTTCAGTATTATCATTGTATTGACAGTGTTGTCAACGATATTGTAAACATTTTGCATATTCTTTGTTTAAGCTTAGTTATGATTTTATACCAATTTTATTTGTAAGGCCGTAAGAGTTTAGGCGATAGGATAGACCGGTACAGACTAGGTTAAACTAATTTCTTCTATCGGCCTTGGGACAAAGCTTTTTAGCCGTTTAGTTTAAAAATGAAATATTTTTGAAGAGGCATAATTTGTATAGAGTTTAATCAGTTTATTCTGAAGCACACTTATACGTATAAGAATAACTATTAGGAACTGATTTGGCCTGGGAAAAACTAGTTTGTCCTTATATCGGGATTGTCCGGTAACATAATATGCCGTAATCCCACTTATTGAAAGACCAGGTAAAAGCATGTGGTCTAGCGAAGATAATCTACCTGAGGCCGTGTACCAATGTAAATTTGATATAGATCACAACCTAAATCAACTCAATTGCTTAGCAAGAGCTGTATCAACAATTCTATATCAATCACGTTGAAATAGATATTTGTTATAGTTCAGGATTAGATCTTGCGACTATCTTATATAGAAACATTATAGCATTTAATTTTATTGATAGAAAAACAACACCAAATCATAACTTTAAACTAAAATCACTGCTTTGATGACCTCGCCTGAGCTTAGGCTGCGCTTTATGGCGCGAAAATAGTTTAATGTAACGTACGTGATGTGTTTAATGTTGGTGTAATGCAGGACTATGAAGACCTGACCTACGCAGTTGCAAATTTATGTTTGACCTGATAGCAGGCTCTTAATACTACATATTTTGAAACCCGAAGTTTATATATTTTGAAAGAAAATTATAGTAGAGGGCACATCTTAAAACCGCCTTTGCACGTAAACTTAAATATAATTAAAATGTATTAAGGTCACACTACCTTACCGTCTACCACCCTGTTCCTGCAAAATGACATGAAGTACCTCTCAAATTTACCCGGGAAGTGACCTGGTTACACTAGGGTTATTTGATGTGCGATAGAAAACCGCTTGACCTACTGTTATAGCTATATGCCATTTTGATAATGTTATAATTATTGTCATAGCCCAATGGATATTGGGCCGTAGCGGTATAAAAACGTGACTGATGCAAGCTTCAATAAACAAGATATAATATATAGTAATAAGGCTGCAAAATAGGCTGCCAGCAAGAGAAAACAAGAAAGTAGCTATCGAAAAGAAAGAAAACCCGCCAAAATGCCGTCATGTCTAATAAAATGGGGTTGATATAATATTTTTAAAATTTCCATGTATAAAACATGAGTTATTGAAATTATAAAGTATTCCAGTAAACATAAAACTCATTGAAAAAACATTTTGGAATATAAAGGCATATTGCATAGTAATTCTCCGGAGATTTTTTATGACAATAAGGGACGAGACGAGCAGGTAGTCCAGCTGATGGTAATTGATACGCCTTATCCATCACAATGCAGTGCTGCTCAGGCTTCTTGCAAAACCCAAAAATTCTGCGCAGCACTACAACTGCCCTTGTCACCTTACTTATGTGTCTTGGAAAATGAGACCTAACATTAGTTAGGTTTCATTTTCCCAGTAAATTCACTACCTACGGCCCTTCAGACCGAAACACAGCAATGTTTACACATTACCGCTTCACGGCAGAAAAATGCGCCGTTGTGGTACCCATAATCTCGCCGGCATCCTGGCCAAAGGAGCTGATCCCTTTCTAATGTTTATCATCCCACTGATGATAAACATTAGAATAGTTAAATTAATTATAAATTTACTTACGGTGTCCCTTGCGGAGCGCTCAAAGCAATGCATGTCCTTTCATCCTGAGAGTTTGGACAGTCAGGAACACCATCGCATACCATATCCATCGCTACACAGAAATCATCGGCTTCACCAGATGGGTCTTTACCGCATCTAAGATATTTAAAAATAATAATCAAACATTTTTGAGAATTGTATTCTCAAAATTCTTTTAAATCCCAAGAAATCGCCAAAATAGCGTGTAATTGTAACCATTTCTTAACGGTTAATATAAAGCTTATATTTTTACAAAAATAATTATATACCTACAGAATATCAGGAGAAAATTCATTTTTTCTTTACATTTCTATTTTTCAAAGACAGTGTGAAAAAAAAATCACCAAAATATCCCTAACTCTTACAGTTGCAGCCATGTTGTGGATTATTGAATCTAGATAAAAATTGTACGGAAATTAACCACCAATTAACATGATATATTATTTAGTTTTATAAAGTAAATTGTATTATGTTTGTAATAAATTAAGAATGCTTCTAATTCTGAATTAAACCTATGGCGATATTGAGCGAGACAGGTAAACTAGTTCCGTTCGTTTCCTCAAGGCCATCGGCTTGGTCCCCAGCCTTAAAATCTACCCGATTTTATTTTATGTATGAAAACTCATATCTTCTTTGATTCATAAATTAAAAACTAAACTGTAAAAGTAATGATTGAGCTCGTAAAAGAAAGTTGCGACCGCGTAAAGGTAATATGTCTATGCGAAAGATTTAATTTTCGAACCATAGTAGGTACTATATATTCTTTGGTTATAGCCTCTGAAAGTACGCCATGTTTAACAACTATAGTGAAAATTCATTTAAGTACTTCTTTATAATTATTTTTATTCAACAAAATCTATTACGAATTTTAAGTCTCTATTTGGACGCTTATAAAATTATGTATATAACTAGCTGATCCGACAGACGTTGTTCTGTACATCATAAACAATTAAACTGTTTTTTATGAATTCGTCAATAATATTTCTGTCAAACCGTGCGTCAAAAAATTCTCTCATACAAAATATGTTCTTATAAAACAAATATTGGAAATAAAAGTAATTATGGGTCCCAAATCGAAGTATCCTATCTCTCAAGTTGGACCTAACAGCACTCCATGAAGTAATCCCCATTAAAATCCGTTCATTAGTTTAGGAGTCCATCGCGGACAAACAACGTGTCACGTAATGTATATATGTATATTAAGATAAAAAAATACAAAATATTATTACCTGTAAGCGTTTTTAGCGAAACATTTACAAAACATAGGGTCTTCATCACTCCTGTCATGGCAGTGTAGAATACCGTCGCACAATCTTGAAGGCATCACTCGACTCAGATAATCCGAGCAAGTGGTCTGACCTGGTTCATCAGTACCGTCGGCACAATCATCGTGGCCATCTTTGAAAGCCTCTTTTGGCACACATTCTCCATTACGACATTTTAACTGTCCTACGGGACATTCTAAACAACGGAACAGAGAGTATTTTTTGATTAATTTAATTAATTGATACTATAATGTATAATTATTAAGCTATTTATTCACATAGAAACAAAACAATAAAAACATAAAATAAATTCTGCCTTGACATCTGTCTTTGTCCCTTTAGAAAAAAGCCTCTTCCAACTATGACCATTTCATTGAAAAGAGTTTCTCGTATGTTCATCTCACAAGATATACTTTTTCTGAACATATTGGTAGATTCAGTAATTTAAAAGAAATATTTACAATGACAGTTTAAAACTGCTTTGTTTAAGCCTAATCGATAATTGTATTTAACTTTGACTTCTCGATCACTAGCCAATCTTGACTAATTTTTTTTACAGCAAGGGACGAGACGAGCAGGACGTTCAGCTGATGTTAATTAATATGCCCTACCTATTACAATGCAGTGCCGCTGAGAATTCTTTAAATACCCAAAAATTCTGAGTGGCACTACAATTGCACTTGTCACCTTGAGACATAAGATGTTAAGTCTCATTTGCCGACTAATTTCACTAGCTACGGCGCCCTTCATACCGAAATACAATAATGCTTACACATTACTGCTTCACGATAGAAATAGGCGCCGTTGTGCTACCCATAATCAAGCCGGCATCCTGTGCATAGGAGCGTCCCACCGGTAACCATGCTGCCAAACTTGACACACTACCTGCCTTGGCTTTACGTTCATCAACCCATCTGGTCCGCCTACCTCGCTTTCTTTTGTTCCTTGTAAACCAGTGGATTCTGGTTTTCATTTTTCTTGTCCCCTAATTGTATATCCTGTCCATTTTCACATTATTTTTCTGATGTTTGTTTCTTTATTGCTGTCAATCTTATTCTGTCACAGAACTTTTTCTCCATTATACTTCTTCAACGCTATATATAGAAGGCATCAATTGTCTTCGTGTGTTTTGAGAGAGTATAAGATGCGGTGATCACATACCATTTAAGATGCCTGTTTTAAAAATCCTGTATCTTTTGGGTTATATAAACCCTTTATCTACGTGGACGAAGTCGCGGGCATCACCTAGTATAAAATATATAACTATACATCATATATTATAATATAGCTAGTAAAATATAAGGACTCCATGTCACCTTACATAACAGTGTAGCATCAAAACAAGCCGATTAACGTGTAAATACATAGCCCCACGCAAACACTTACACTACTGCAGGCCGATAGGCGGCCATTATGAGAATTGTCATCGTCTGTGAGACATCAGTTTGCGTCTCAATAAAATATTTAATCGTGTGTTGTCAAAAAGTGTAGAAACGGTTCTGTATAAGTATTTATGGCCATATATGATTATTTAAAGGAGAAAATTCTACATACCGCCTTTTTAAACTCGTCCTTGATGATAGCGAAATAATATTTAATTATAAAGCTTGCTATTAGTATAAATTACAATTGAAATGACCACTTACCACAACCTCTGAAGAGAGGATCCTTTGAGCAGATGTCATATTTCTTTTGGCATGCCTCGTGCGATTCGTCATTTCCATCCTCACAGTTACTGACGCCGTCACAAACATGTTTCATTTTAATACAAGTTCCTCTGGGACACCGTATTCCTTCACAGTCATCAGTATTTGCCAAACTATTTGATTCTAATAGTGTTTTTTCTGAAATTTTATTTGGTATATCAGTACATACAATAAAATTTTACTTCACATTACTTCTTTTCATTTTATAATTTGTTCACAAATCACTTCCCGCAAGTACGCAATTAGGATATCATCCCCACCATCTGGATGTGTGGCGGTCTAACACAGTGCGCTTTTAAAGGAGCTTTCTTCCAGGTACTATAAAGCTGTGGAATGAGCTTCCTTGTGCGGTGTTTCCGGGACGATACGACACGGATACCTTCAAAAAAAGCACCTTCCTTAAAGGCTGGCAACGCTCCTGTGGTTCCTCTGCTGTTGCAAGAGAATATGGGCGGCGGTGATTACTTAACATACCCCATACCAGACCCATACACTCGTTTGTCGTCCTTTTTCGATAAAAAAAACTATGTTCAGGCGTATTAAGTAAAGTTTGTAACGCTTTGATTTGACAGAAAAGTGTTGCAAACCCACATTGGCTTCAATATTAACTTATTTACTTTGGGATCTCAATTGTTTTTTAAATTAAAAACAGCCCTTGTTAACCATTGGTAAGCTCCTATTCGTTAAGGAATTTCTAAAATCTGTCAATCTAATTGAGTTTATGCATTAAAAACCACCACACAAATCTTTAATCTGTGTAATGCTATAAAGGGTGACATAGATAAAGTGGTGTTGGTATTTTCGTTAGATAACTTTGTTTGGTGCCAGCAGCTAGAACCATCTTTGATGGACTAAATAGCGTATTTTAGAGGTATAAATATCCACACTAAACTGCCTATCTAACTGTCGCCCCTTCTGTTACCATTTCACATAGACTAGGTTTTTTTTTGGCAATAAGGGACGAGACGAGCAGGACGTTCAGCTGTTGGTAATTGATTCACCCTGCCCATTACAATGCAGTGCTGCTCAGGATTCATGAAAACTCTGAGCGGCACTACAACTGCGCTCGTCACTTTGAGACATAAAATGTTAAGTCTCATTTGCCCAGTAATTTTACTAGCTACGGTGCCCTTCAGACGGAAACAGAATAATGTTTACACATTACTGCTTCACGACGGAAATAGGCACCGTTGTGGTACCCATAATCTAGCCGGCATCCTGTGCAAAGGTACCTCCCACTAATGAGTATACTAATAGTGTAATTTTTAATTTTCTTTATCAGTGATTAGTACCAGACAAATAATCTGATATTGCATAATAATACCTTCATAGTATTTGATTTCATGTTTTAAGTTAGCGATTTCCGTCGCTATCAACAGACTGTTCATGTGGCACTCCCCTTTATTTTCAATGAAAGACGCTGCGGGGAACCAGCCTTGTTTAGTGTGACAACTTATGATTCCCGCCCATTGCCTTTCAACAGGTAGTCCATACTGAAAACAATTGAATAGTGACTTTTAAACTAACCGTGAGTTTTGCGCGTTAGTATGTACATGAGTGTTTAAACAATAATTCAAATTCAATTATTTTAAATATTCAAAATAGGATGTGACATCACTTATTGAAAGTGAAAAACTACCACCCATTTTAAAACGAATGCCTCAGACCTGAGAAGAATGGGCGCAACAAACGGCTTCAGCGGGATTTGTTTTTTCATGAAAAAAATATGTTTAAAATGTAATATTGTGCAATTAAAATTATTATTTGATAGCCTGAGGGCGGTCGCTCCATTCACAATCTGTCGTATCATTAAGAAAGGCTAATTTATGTTATAGTAATCTTTACCACACAAACGTTTTTTAACAATTCTTTTGAATAACGTAATACTTTTGTTTTGAACATTTTCTGGGATCTTGTTGTTAAATATGATTTTACATATAACAAGCATATACATCGCCCACCAAAAAACTTACTTACTCGACTTAGCCGAGTAGTAGGCTTTATATGTTTATGTCTGTTCCTAGTGTAAACATTATGGTTATGACAGTTTCTAGCAAATTCAATAATGTGCCTTTGAACATACATTACATTATCAAGAATAATATATTGAGAAGCAACAGTCAAGATGTTAATTTCTTTGAATTTTACTCTCAATGATTCTTAAACTTAGACAAACACTCCTCTTTACGGCGAGACTAAATTTAAAATGTACTTGTTTTACAGATGTGTTAGTAAGTTAGTGAAGTGTGTAGTACTTTTGGTCAATCCATATGACAAAATATTGATAAACGGCGTCATATTGACGTAAACAATATTTTATTATCTAACACATATATTATTTAATGATTACAATCTTAAGAAAATAAAGTTTAAGTAATATTAAGTAATTTAGTTCATTTAATGTTCTACGAAAATAGAGATCACGAAAGTAGTATTGAAGAATCAGGATTTACCTGTGAAATGTTTCTTTAGTTGGATTTCTAATATATATGTAACAAAACAGTCTAAAACAGAACACGACATCATTATATTTTTTAATTAATATCCGTTAAAACGCATAACAATGACGATAACAGCACTAAAATTAAAACGAGGTTCAATTTTACAGAAGACTAATGGACACTAAATTGTTTCAAAATGGTTTCATGGTATTTATCTATTCCGTCTCTTTCTCACACCTAGGTTTTTATGTAAGGATAGTTACCTCACTGTCACTCAGGGTTCGTCTGTTACAGAAGTACACTAAGTTTATAATATCTAAACACAAAATTACTTAACACACACATACACAATATCTCGCCCCACAGACTATGTTATAGTTTCGATTGCCGCTGAGAGCATTGCGTACATTTCTGGCTAAAATATGTGCTGTCAATAGAGTACATTCCTAGTGATAGGAATGTTTAATTTATTTATACTGGCAGCGAACCACCTTCAAGATTTATATGTTGAATATGGGTGTTAGTATTAGTGTTGAATAGTATATGTATTGTAAACTATATATTATATACTTGAGGTGACTATATTCAAATTCAATTATTTTTATTCAAAATAGGATGTGACATCACTTATTGAAAGTCAAAAAAACTACCACCCATTCCAAAATTAATGCCTCAGGCCTGAGAAGAACGGGCCCAACAAACTCAGCGGCCTTTTTTTTTCATCAAAAAATATGTTTACAAAGTAACATTGTACAATTAAACTTATTATTTTATAGCCTGAGGGCAGTCGCTCCATTCCCAATCTGTGGCATTAAGAAAGTCATTTATGTTATAGTAACCTTTACCACACAAACGTTTTTTAACAATTCTTTTGAATAACGTTATACTTTTGTATATTTAACATTTTCTGGGATCCTGTTGTAAAAGCATATACATCGCCCCACAAAAGACTTGCTAACTCGACTTAGACGAGTAGTAGGCATTATAAGCTTATGTCTATACCTGGTGTTAACATTATGGTTATGACAGTTTCTAGCAAATTCACTTATGTGCCTATGAACATACATTACATTATCAAGAATATACTGAGAAAATATATGAATAATACATGCGTCTGTCTTTGACTATAAAAGAAAAGGTAAAAGGTTTAAAAGAGTAGGGGCATCTCAAACGCACTCCGAAAAACTCGAAAGGCTTGAACTTAACTATATATTATAAAACAAAATATTGTGGAATTTTGTATCTTATATAGTGTTACAGAAAAGTCCACGATGGCATATGTCTATCTCTTAAAGATAGCATGCTAAATCCATTTACGGCCGTTTTCAATAACCTATCCATCCTTAGTTTAACTTACGGATACATTGCTGTCATCGCTTAGTGACAAGATCTTATCTATCCATAGTTATGTCCAATATAGTTATAGTCCAATGCTTTATGTCGATAGGTTATTGAAATGTATGTAAGCCTAAAAGGATCGATTTGTCTACGTCTAGTAAGTTAAACTAAGGATAGATAGTTTATTGAAATGAGCCGTTAATGCTTTAAAATTGGCAATTGTTAAGCGGTAATGTGATAGCTGTTTATATAGATACGATATTAATAAATATCATTTTATTACTACATATTATTGAATCATTCATCATTCTTTTTCTATTGAGAGAACAGCGTCTGTTGGGTCAGCTAGAAATATTATAAAAGAAACGTATTATATCCTCATCGATAAAATACTAACGGTTTTTACTTCAACCGAACCCTCCTTATATTGTCTCTTACATTTGTGAAGCTTCGTCTTGTTTTACTACAGAATTATGGTTATAGTCATAAAACGCCTTTCAGAATTAATTTTTCGTGTTTGTTAAATTATACCAACGGTGATAACAATTGAGAATAAACCGTATATTATTGTTTAGACATGCCTTCCGAAATTGTATCCAATAATTCAAACGACATTCAACGTGGAAAAAACAAAATATATCATTCGTAATGTATTTTTGAGCATGGATCGCCCAACGGCAGTTAGTCAAGAACCACATAAATATAATAATATGGTATGGCTACACATGCCTTCCTAAATTATCAAATAATGCAACGTGGAAAAAACAATAAAATATATCATTATTCATTAGTAATGGTTTTTTAAGTATGGATAGTCCTATGGCAGTTAGTCAGGAACCACATAAGTAATATACTTTCTATTTTTTAATATAATGCAGATCAAGAACTGGAACAGCCGCATTGTTTGATCAAAACTAATTACCTGGCATATATCTGCAGTAGATTGCTTAGTGAAACATATATCGTCTCCATCGCAACTTTCTTTTGTTTCTTTGAGAAATACACTAACTGTGTTATTAGTACCATCTTGGCCAATTGCAACACAGAAATTCTTTTTATGATCGGGCATGTAACTGCAAGAAAAGAAAATTTATTTGTCAATAAATGGCTGATATATTTCTATTTTAAGGGGATGTTAGACCAACTCACCTTCCAGTAAATACCATTGGTTTCACTAATGACGTATATTCAGCTGGCTCTTGTAAATGTACTAAAATAACTCTGCTGCTATACAATTCTTTAATTGTATCAACTTTGATCACCTGTTCGTATAATCCAGGCGTGGATAATAAAGTTTTATGTGATCCTAAGACAACTGTTACATACCGACGATTTTGCCTAAAAATAATAAATAAATTAGAAATAATTTCATTTCATTGGGTAGAAACAAATAAATTAATCGTGGAATTATACGTACACACTTATATTCATACAGGCATTGCTAAAAAGAGCCCAAGAAACGTCGACTAAAACACCACTGCAGCTATACTCTCCGTTTACAAATAGCTTAGCAACCCATGGCCATTGTTGGATAACATTGTCTTCACTTTCGCGACCAAATGGTAAATCCTGAGATACTGAATAGTGTGAATATAGTGAAGGGTCACAAAATACGTATAAAGCCATACAAGTTTTGGTCACATTTGGAACACAGCTCTCTTTTAAAACTTGTGGTTGATTCATGTGTATGCTTCTTGACGCTTCACTTTCAGCTGCACGTTCTTCGTAAGTGAAAAGGACGGGTCCTTTATTATCCTTATATCTTTTAGTCCTTTTGCTATCAACAGAACTTTGTCCTATAGGATGTTCCTTCACATTTATGTGTTTTATCAGATATCTATTAGCAGCACTGAAATAAAAATACATATTATTATTATGTGTTTAATTTATTTAATTTTTATTGATCAAAGTATTAAATTAAATTTGTAAATGCAGGTCTCGAACCCGCGACCTCTGGGGTTCCGTCCGATTGCGCTTTCAACTGAGCCAACTGATCGATTGACGTATGGTTCGTAAATCTTGGTATGGCTTGTCCATCTCTCAGGATCTACAGGATCTACTTTACAGTCGTTAACCTGCTCAACCCCAATAATTGAATATTAGGAAATTGACTTGAGATCTCGCTGTTTGAAATCTAAACAATTTGTTAATTTTAAATTAATACCCCTTCTGGGATTCATGATATTAAATTTGCTATCCCGGCCTCTCGGGTTCCGTCCGAGTATTTTTCCAAATCGTTCATAAGTCTTGGTATGTTTTATTCATACCTTGTCTTGGTCAATGCATACCTGAATCCAAGATAACGGCACACATTTGTTGCTTCTTGTTCTTGATCATGTATTGATAAATTATCTTCACAAATTACATGCCAGCCATCATTTTTTCGTTTGGTGATATAACCTTCTAATGTTACTTTTGGCTTCCCATCAATGTAATAAGTAATTTCTCTTCCATTTGTCAGAGCAACTAAAATTTTGAACAGAAATTTGGAATAGTTATTTAAAATTTATATTATGTACTGTAATATCTGTACTTTTTATGCATCGTTAATTATTAATTAGGAACTTACGACAATCTTGTTCATCTTCACCTAATGGACATTGAGGTCGACTATCACACACAAATTTTTGAGGTATACAAACTTGACTTCGTTGACACAGGAATTCATCATCATTACAACCAACTGTAAAGATTACACATTTTTAAAATATATCATAGTTTTATATCTATACTACCAATAGAGAGTAGTGTAGTTTATAACTATGTTCCAAGTATCTTAAAGAGCTTTAATGTCTAGAGACAATTCATGTCTGCCTTCTAATAATAAATCATTTTCACCTTTAGATTAAAAAAAAATTGCGAAGATCTTTCGAAGATAGCTTCAATAAATACATCAACAGCATGACTTAATTTTCAACTTTTGAATTCAACTAAATGAAGTTGAGAAGTGTACTGTACACTAGTGAATTAAAATTAAAGAATGTATTATACTGATCTATCTTACAGCAATCAATTTCATCTTGACCATCTGGACAGTCAAAGTTTCCATCACATAAAAGTCCACTGTCGAATGTTGTAAGATAATCGATACACGTGCAGTCAAGTTCATCGGTTCCATCTTCGCAATCTGCTTTATGGTCGCATCGAAGTTGATATGGCACTATTTGATATATTCTGTTGAAATATATGATATTGTTATTCTTTCAAATTTTATGAAATTATAATTTTAAGTAAAATTCAAGGTTTCATAGTCTCTTAAAAATATAGAAACCAAGTCAATATTATTTTTAACAACAGAATTTTAGTTTGTTTAAATCTATTAGTGGAAGCAAAATTGGAGTGACAACTTAAATAAATAAAATACATCTTTAAGATGATAAAAGTCCAATGGAAGGGGTGAACAAATAAAATAATCCTATGGAATTAACAGAAAACTTTGACAATACTGTCAAACTTTTAATTTCACTGCCAGTTAGAGCTTTCTGATTCCCCTTGTGTTAAGAGGATTCATGGGCAAATGACGTGATCATGACCTACAGGTTCTGTGATGATGATCATTCATGATTGTTTACTCAACAATTAATAAATTATTGCCTCTATTCTTACCTGCGGCACTGAAACTCAGAAAGTGATTTATGTTTTTTCCTCATTGTTGCTTTATGAATTGTATATAAACCTATAACATCTGTTTCTGGGATGTCACTTGATTGCGAATTGGAATTTAAATTTTTATCATTGTTTTCAGCTTTATTCGTATCCGTTTTTTGGGTGGTTGTCTCTTGTATTGCTTGTAAATTATTCAGTTCCGATGTTTCTGGAAATGATATTGCTTCCTCATATTTTTCAATGTAATTCTG
Organism: Leptidea sinapis; assembly: GCF_905404315.1. Taxonomy (NCBI): domain Eukaryota; kingdom Metazoa; phylum Arthropoda; class Insecta; order Lepidoptera; family Pieridae; genus Leptidea; species Leptidea sinapis. Next base: position 12,085,066 of record NC_066270.1, on the reverse strand, counting down.
GGAATATATAGTATTTTGGGGACGCAAGGTTGTTGTAGTAGTAGAAAAATTATAATTATTAAGAATAGTTTTTGATATTTCATCATCATGCACAAAATTAATTTTATTTGGAATGAAAGATGTAGCATCACTTTTGCTGTCTTCTGCTATATGCTTACTTTTATCTGTAATCGATGACATTGGTTCAAGAGGTATATGTGAAGGCGAAATTATTATCGTTTTTATATTGTTAGATTCAGTGGTAGTCATCAAGGTAGACTCATCAGTGACATGTTCATTGGAATCATGTATTCCTTCATTTTCTAAGCTATTGCTCAAATCCAATTTTTCGTCGCTATGATTTTCATTTGAACTGTTAACATGTATTTTATCATCAGTATTGCTAATGTTTTGTGTTTCATTTTGAACTGCAGTAGGGACAGTAGTTGTGGAAACTTCCGAATCTTTATTTTTCATATTTCCATCAGTTGTAGTTTGAGGAAAACTTGTTGAAATTGTCTTGATTGTGGTTGTGTCTATATTATTTTTAATTTTGGGAGATATTAAATTAACATCCTTTCTGACATCATTCTGGTGACCATCAGTAGCATTAGCATCCCGATTAAATGGATTTTGTAAAATATCTTCAAAAAGATCTCCAGATCTCCTCAAATCACAATTTGCTTCATCCTCGCCATCCAAACAATCTATTATTTTATCACACATTCGTTTTTTAGGAAGGCATTTCGATATTCCGGAATCACATCTAAATCCAGGACAGTCTTGTTTCGGTTGGATTGTTGGTAAGGTTTTAGATGCTGAAATTTAAATTTATTTTTAACTATTTAATCTTAACATTATAATTGGTAATAATAAGACTATTTATACAAGAAATTTATAATTATTGATACGGGTACTGGTCATCGTCGGTCCGTTTTGTGGGGGGCCTACCAACACTACGTTTTCCGTTACGTTGTCGTCATTCGAGGATTTACTGCCCCAACGGCCACCTCCGAGCAATGTGCCCTGCCCACTGCCACTTCAGTTTCACAACCATCTGGACTGGTAGGTGACTTTGGTTCAACTACGGATCTGCTCATATCTCATTCAATATCGTAGAGAAACTAGATTCTATTATTCTAGCTAGATTGACATTTTGTGCATATTTTTTGTATTTTGGCTTAAAAGATTTTGATGAAATTATTCAGCGTTGTCATAGTCGTGCTCTCAATTTTTGGTTTTCAACCAACTTGAGCTGCACCAAATTGTAATGGGCAGAGTGCGATCAGTTACCATCATGCTTTTGTTGTCATTTCTAATATAATAAATATATTTTCATGATATAATAAATATATGTTATTTCTAGATTATATTTACGAAAATTTATGATTATTTAAAATTTTACAAAATTTTGTATACAATATGTTATGTTTTTAAAGTGATAACCCTCACTTCTAGGATTAATACACAAATAAAATTTGAAAAACAATATTTTATGAACGATGCGGGATACGGAACCTACGACCTCCGGCGTTCCGTGCCGGTTCACTAACCAACGGAGATAACCGCTTCTAAGCACAACCTGAGAGTTGAACAAAGCAAACAGAATTTTGTAACGAGGCGGTACTCGAACGGTTAGCTCAGTTGGTTAGAGCACAGAGCTAAGTATATTAAAGAAACACACTGAGAGAACTATTGGAGTTAAAAAGGCATTTAAAGAACTAAACCACAAAAAAGATTGGATGCTAAGGGTACAAAAGGATGGAAACTATACAAAAAAAGGTCAGAAATTCTCAAACTAGCCACGAATTATTTTCAAAATTTATACCAAAGAACAAACTCCCAAGAAGTGAAAGACTTAAGTAACGGAATAGACTCTGAAGATATACCGAAAATACTAGAGGCTGAAACAATAAGAGCAATTAATAGTCAAAAAAGAGATAATGCACCCGGAATTGATCAAGTAACAAATGAAATACTTAAATCTACTATTTCGGTAAGTGCTCCTATATTAACGAACTTATTTAATGAAATTATAGAGACTGGAATAATTCCCAAAGACTGGATGAAATCAACAATAATATTGCTACATAAGAAGGGAGATAAAGGTGAAATAGAGAACTATAGACCAATTAACGTGATGTCTAATATACATATAGTGTTTTCTCAAAAATAATTTTATTCAGAATTACCTCTACACTTGACCAAAATCAACCGAAAGAGCAGGCAGGCTTCAGAAGCAAGTATTCAACAGTAGATCACATCCATGTTCTTAGACAAGTTTTACAAAAATATAAAGAATATAACAAGACATACTATCTGGGATTTGTTGATTATAATAAAGCGTTTGACTCCTTGGAGCACGGATATATCTGGCAAGTACTACATAGACAGGGAATACAAGAGAAGTATATACAAATAATTAAAAATATTTATTCAAAAAGTACAGCGCAAGTTAGGCTCGAAACAATTGGTGAAGAGTTTCCTATAGAGAGAGGCGTCCGCCAGGGTGACCCAATTTCACCGAAGTCAGCGGCCCTAGAAATGATCTTCAGAAACCTAGAATGGGATATGAATGGAATCAACATCAATGGCGAAAAGCTAACTCACCTTCGTTTCGCACATGATTTAATCTTATTCTCTGAATGTCCTAAAACCCTTGAGCAAATGTTACAACAACTGTCAGATCAAAGTGCCATTGCAGGACTTTCGATGAATACAAATAAAACAAAAATTTTGACCAATGGTTCGCAATCCTATAACATCACAGTAAATAAGAAACAAATAGAATATGTAAAGGAGTATATTTATCTAGGTCAGCTTATAGCCGCAACTGACACGATGCCTAAAGAAATTGATAGAAGGATAGCCAACACCTGGAAAAGATTTTGGTCTCTTAGCGAGATTATGAAAAATGTAGATATGCCAATTAAAGAAAAAATAAAAGTATATAATATCTGCATTTTGCCATGTCTAACGTATGGTTGCCAAACATGGGCATTAACAGAAAAGTTGTTGAAAAAAATCGAAATCTGACAAAACGGAATTGAAAGAATTGTTATCGGAATTAAAAGAAGAGATAAAATAAAACTAACAAAGGTTAAGAGTACAACTAAATTCATAGATGTCAAAACTGTGTGCAAAACATTAAAGTGGAAATGGGCAGGACATATGCTATGTGACAAAAGCGAAAAATGGACAAAAAACACAACGGAGTGGTATCCACGAGAATGCAAAACAAGCAAAGGGCGACAAATAAAACGATGGGAGGATGACCTTAAGAGAGTGGCTGGCCCAGAATGGATAAGAATGGCGAGAGAGAGAGAGAACGATGGAAGTCTTTGTAGGAGGCCTATGTCGAAGGACAAGCTGTTAAGAAAATAGTAAGCAATTAGTTAAGGATATATATTTAAAAAATGTTATTGTTAGTAACAGTAATAAAGGCTTATTTTTTTTTTATTTATAAGTATTATTAGGTATTAAGTTATTTTGTTTTTTTTGTATGAAAATAAGGGACGAGACGAGCCAGACGTTCAGCTGATGGAAATTGATACGCCTCGCCCATTACTCTTGAAAGACCCAAAATTCTGAGCGGCACTACAACTGCACTCGTCACCTTGAGACATAAGATGTTAAGCCCCATTTGCCCAGTAATTTCATTAGCTACGGCTCCCTTCAGACCGAAACATAGTAATGCTTACTCATTACTTCTTCACGGCAGAAATAGGCGCCGTTGTGGTACTCATAATATAGCCGGCATCCTGTGTAAAGGAGCCTCCCACTGGTAAACAACTGTTTATATTTTACTTACATGTATGAAATTTGATCCATTGTATAAATAAGCTAACTCTTGTATATACTCCTGGTTCACCCTTGCGACCACAACCATCTCCGTGGCTTACGATTCCAGCTATATACCACTGCTGCGGATTGGATGGATTTCTGCAGAGTAATGGACCGCCACTGTCACCCTAGGGATAAAAAATCATCTAAATATATCCATTTTATTGCATGTTGTATTCCCAGCTATTGATGCTCCAAATACATAAGGTATTATAATCTACATTCCTACTAATATTATAAATGTGAATGTAAGTTTGTTTGTTGACTAGAGCTTGGGAAAGAACATAGGCTACATTTTATCCCTGAAAAATCCATGGTTTCCCCGGGAATTGTGAAATTCACATCGATGAGCTATAACTATAACAATAGTAGGTTTAGTTTGCCATAGCAATCTTGCTCGAAATAGATTCATATAATAGGTTGGGAACGGCAGCGAAAACGGGAACTGGAACTGGAATAGGACATGAGATAATCTTCAATTCAAAACATGCTTATTATTTAAAAAAAACCCTTATTTACGCGGACGAAGTCACGGGCATCAGCTAGTTTAATAATCTTATTCGTTCAATCAAAATCTACTTATTTGACTTTGGAATAAAATTATTGTATTTAGTAGACACATAACTACTTTTATTTTAATATGTATATAAAATTTCTTAAATTATTAGAAATAAGAGTACTGCTGGCAAATACGTCCACGTGGAGTTTATTTTTATTATGATTTGAATCCTAGGATCTATTGTGCCCCCTGCGTAAGTTAGCGCACCTACCCTCAACTCAAAAGTTAAGGAGGAGAATCTAGGCTACTAACTGGGAAACGTGTTACTGGGCCGAGATTTAAGTCATATCCTCAAGACTTTTAAAAGGCGTAGGATCCTCAGAGGGTCCAGGCAGGGCGCGTCCTCTGCTTTAAGTGAAGGTATTTAAAGATACCCCAGCCTGATTATGGCAATGGTTTCGCATTCCAGATGTGTATGGGGTCTTCAGCGGCTTCGCAGCAGAATCTGCACAGGTTTGAATCACTGAGACCCATTCTGGCCCTAGCCACAGCAAGCTGAATAGGCACCTATGCCTATTCAGCTTGCTGTGGCCGGATAGGAACCCCGTGAGGGCTCTCAGTTGTCTCCTGTGCCCGCGTGGAGTTAGACAATACAAAATGTATCATCACGCTTCCTAGAGATCCTTGAAAATTTTGGAATAAACTGCAGTGTACCTTCATATTGTTCCGTCAGACTGTATTGTATATTTCATTAAAAAGAGCGCAAAATTGAATACTGGAAGAGCTTCTTGCGCCGCTTCTTCTCTTTCAGAGCGCCATTTGTTTCCGAAGTGGTAGTAGTATCTAGTATATTAGAAATGATATCGAAAGAATTCAAAAGGAATCAATTTTGAACAAATAAATGCCTTTTATGCCTAAGGTTATTGCAAAATTTCATGTTGTTGGTTAATCTAAAGAATATGAACAGAAACAGATTCAATCAATCTATATAACTCACTTGGCAAGCATCTCTTCCACCTTCTACCAGCCCGGCGCAAATCTCCCTCCCAAGTTGGTCTTCACGATGTTTGCAGTGATCCCAAACAGGGACTTCGACTTCCCGCATATGATCAGCTATTGGAACACAAAATTATAGAATAGAATGAAGTTATATGATAATCTGAACTGTTAATATCAATAGGTGTCGTAAATTTAAGTATGGTAAATATACTACTACAAGAAAATATTGGCAAATTATTAATAATCTATTTCAATGTAATTTAATAAGTTTAACTTGTTAATAAGTAGTATTTTCTTTGATTAAAGCGAGAATCAATTTTTGCGTAATAGTTATATTTTTATTTTAGCTAACCCGAGATTTCAAGACCTTTCCAGATCTCGTTTTCAGGAGAACTGCAGATGAAATTGTTAATAAGTTGTGAATGACACCTAACTGCTTTGACATAATAATATGCTTGAGACCAATTAGTGCTGGCGATTGCTTAAAAAACTTAATGTGAAGTGTTCTTTTAGAGTTTTTAAATGCAAAACTTATATTAAGGATTGACCTCCGCTGCGCTCCAACTAGATACCGCAGGCGTAGTTGCAATGTGCGGCAACTAATACTACGCCACGGGTGTACTCGAGCGTGTGTGAGAATGTGTGACGTTGATGTGCCACATGTTCTGTTAAACTTTGCTAATAATTGAACTAAAATGCCGGGTTGCGTAGTAAAACTTTGTAAAAAATAATGCTGTAGTATTTTTTTTATAGTAGTAGAAATAAGAAAAACATTGGGATTAAGTATCATCAGTAAGAATTTAGTATTTATTAATTTCAATGTAAAATAACACAAAGCGTATGTTACAAAATTTGAAATATGTTATTGAGTGTCAAGATGCCACGCACGTAAGCATCTAATAGTTGCCGTAATAAAAAAGCTATTGTTCTTAGCTAGTTCGGTATCTAATTAGAGCGCAGGATTGGTCTATAATCCTTAATCTAAGATGCAAAGGCTCTTTGCTGTAAAAGTAAGAATCCGTCGTAATTTTATAAGGATAAAAAACATACCATAAGAAAAGAAGATTCCTGTTACTTATTAATATAACAGAACGCCATAAAGTATAAATGTCAAGATGAAATGTCATTCTAGTGCTATTGAAATAATCAAATAATTACGGTGTGATGTACGGCCGTTTTCAATAATCTATCTATCCTTAGTTTAACTTACTAAAGGTAGACAAATCTATCCATTTACGCTTACTTACATTTCAATAACCTATCGACATAAAGCATTGGACTATAGCTATATTGGACATAAATATGAATAGATAAGAACTTGTCATTAATCGGTGACAGCAATGTATATGTAACTAGAGATACGATAGATGTAATCTAATAATTAATCTCTGTCAATATGCGTCCGAAATTAAGACGTTTTAATAGTTTTACAGCGTCTGTAAGAATTACTTTTTTTTACGAATTTACGGGACGAGCAAGGCGTTCAGATGATGGCAATTGATACACCCTGCCCATTACAATGCAGTACGGCTCATGATTCTTGAAAAAGCCCAAAAATTCTGAGTGGCACTACAACTGCGCTCGTCACCTTGAGACATAAGATATTAAGTCTCGTTTGCTCAGTAATTTCACTAGCTACGGCGCCCTTCAGACCGAAATACAATAATGCTTACACATTACTGCTTCACGGCAGAAATATGCGCCGTCGTGGTACCCATAATCTGGCCGGAATCCTGTGCAAAGGAGCCTCCCACTTGAGCAAATATATTAGTACTCACGATCAGGTCCATGTTCGACAGTGGCTCCCCATCCAACGGCAGTACACATAGTTCCTTGCGGGGGGCCCCATTTCCAATCAGGACCCGCCACTTCTGGTCCGGGCAAGCAGATTGGCCTTACCCAGCGACTGAACTGAATAGCAGGCTTAACTCTCAGCAGGGACAAGTCATTCTTCATGTCTTCTTGGTCGTAGTTTTGGTTAACGATCACATGACTGACACGATGATTTTGTTCTTGTGGCGAAAAGGAAAATCGCCGCAACATACCAACCTGTACTTCGTAATAGTGTTGCCAAAATCTAAAATAAATATTGAAATTATAGATAGAAAATCTCTTAAGGCGCGCTGAGTTCTTTTGTATCTGAGCTGTCATCGTCAGGTATGTAACGGTCGTTTGGATAAATTTGGCTCGGTTTGGTTTAATTTTATAGAAGAGGAAGATAAACGAGCGTATGGGTCACCTGGTGTTAAGTGATCACCGCCGCCCACATTCTCTTGCAACACCAGAAGAATCACAAGAGCGTTGCCGGTGTTTTAGGAAGGTGCACACGCTTTTTTTAAAGGCACCCATGTAGTATCATCCTGGAAAAGCCGCACATGGAAGCTCATTTCACAGCTTGGTTGTAGGTGGAAGAAAGTTCCTTGGAAACAAAAAATAAATTAAAAAATTTGGTTCGGGTATGGGAAGTGCAATCAGTTGGAGCAAAATTAAGCATAGTAGCTTATACGAATCTATTATTACTGTATAACATATTGTCGATGTTATATCCTTATGAATATAAAACAAAAATAGGATTGTGTGGTTTTATGAAACCACGGTAAAAGTGAAACTTTTTTTCACATTATAGACATTTAACTAAACACAATAGCGTGGAGCACTGGCACAAATGAGTAATAGTCTATACACTACACGGTCAGCTGCTGCGAACTATAGGCGACGCCCGACCTTCGCGCGACATGCAACACACAGACGAAAAAGTTTGAGACGATGTTATAAAAGTTTCACTTTGAAAAAATAGATTTCGTCATATTAATTCGTAATATTATTAATTAAATTTATTATTTATAGTTTTTATCCTTCATGAAGTATCCACTTCAGTCCTTTGTTCCTATGCACACACCTCGTTTTTATATATTTTCGCTTACGGAAATCGGACTAAGAATTTAATAAGTTTATTATTTATTAAAATTCGTATTGAAGATCTGCAAACTATGTTAATTTTTTTTAATTTATGTTAATTGGTGTCACCTGCCCATGATAGTAACAATAATAATATGATGTAATAAAAAATGACAATTTATCGACGTAATAAAATGTATTTGCTGTATGTGGCAAGAATGGCGTAAAAACACAGAATATACAGTTAGATTCAGAAATTTTTATTTGCGTCAAATTGTTTGCGTCTCATATCGCTACGAAGACATAAATTTTGAAAATAGGGTTTTATAATTTTGAAAAATATACGAGTTCAATTTGCTGTAAGTCACTTAAAATACGATGTTTTAATACTTATTTACTTACAGGAAAAGTAAAGTTTATTATTTCAAATCTAATAATTAAAGCGTAGCGTACCGCGATATTAAGAGAGACATTAAGAAAAATTTCGCATTTATTTGTAACTACATGGGATCATACAAAACGGAAAACAAATATGCAAGTACACCACTATTTTTGGCCAATAATAGATGCTGCGGTAATACTGCACCGGACTCCCACTACATAAAGGTTTTACTGCTAACAATAAGTTTAGATTAATTGTATTCGTCAAGTATTTTATACGCAGATGAGTAGAGTTGTATGGTAGAAATATTCTGGACCGAAGTACAAATTAAGTATTTATGGGTCGATTTTTATGGAATTAATTATTTCTTAATCTATGAATTAAACTTATCGATTCAAGTTTAATTTAACGTGTTTGTTATATTTATGAGCTCCGTACGTTGTCATCATTGTAAACTCGGATTAGGCTAAGTGTAAGCCGCTACGGAAAGTTAACATTTCAGCTTAAGTAATAAAGCTTATTTTAGTAAGTACAATGTTTCAAAGTAATCTAGGTTCTGGTAATTTGCTGCGTACTGACTGAGCAAGCAGCCGCGTGAGGCAGCCGCGCGGGGCAAATCCTCGGTCGGTCAAGACGTTCCTCGCCCGAAGCAAACACAGGCGCTACCTCGCCCGAGCGTGCCGCAGCCCGAGCCGAACGTTGTCGGCTTTTGTACATGCTCAAAAGTGCTTCGGTAAGTTTGCTTCGCGCACTCAATACGGGAGTGTTTTGCCTCGCTTGTTTGACAAACGACGGTTATTTTTTCTTAAGAAGGAAACTCAATATTCTGAACATCATCATACCCCTGCCGACTGCCACTTAAGTTTCGCAATCATTTGGGCTATGTCAGTGACTTTGATTCTCCTACGGATCTCCTCATTTCTGAATCGATCTCACAAGGAAACTCCAAGCATAGCCCTCTCCATTGTCCTCTGAGCAACCATGAGCTTTATCATCGGGACCAAAGTTAGCCACCACGTCTGCGTACCGTAAGTCACTGACGCTGCGGTATTTGGGACGAGAAGATATTAAGGAACTTCCCGAATTTCACGATTATTCTGAACTCATACCTTAATATGCCAAAGGCATTCTCCCGAACTCTTATTGCTCTGGACCGTCTGTTATTTGTTTTCGTTTCCCTTTTTGTATAAGTCGATGAGTGGTGGCTATAGTTTCTGAACGAACGGTCTCATGCAAAACTGGCTATAATATAAGCTGCGTTAGGCAAGTGCAGTCTCTATTCGACGTTAAGCTGAGAGCTCGATGCTGGCTCAGTCTGTCAGTCTCATGAAAAAAATCTATAGACCGAGGCGGCTTCCAGCGGCAAACGTCACGCGGCGAACGTCTAGGCTACTCGCTCAGTCAGTACACGGCTAATGACGCATTTCAATTATATTATCGTCACTGTTTTGCGTAGATGATGACGTTTTATATCAAGTGTGATATTTGAGTGAACACTTATGCCCATATCGAGATTATCTTGTGAGGTAATACAAATAATAATACATTTTAAACAAAGTTGCCCGCAACGTAAACTTTTACTACACATGATTATACTTGGGTGCTGGGTAGTAATAAGTGTTTGATTATTATGACTTAACCGGGATATCTCCCGGTCAAGTTTGTGTCTCATTGCAAGTTTTATGTACACATATACGTTACCACACAAACGTTTTTTAACAATTCTTATGAATTTCGTAATACATTTGTTTAGAACAGTATCTATGTAGAACAATTCACATTTTTGACATATGGTACGGCAAATTTATACGGCAAAATAAGGTTAATATAATGTAAGCAAACTTACTTGTTGACGCAATGCGCTGCAGACAGAACCCAATTTTGATTTAGGATGACTCCACCACAATGGAACATTCCATTCCTGTACAAAGCAACGGCCCAGGGCCAGGCTGCTGGTTGGCTTGGCTTCCCTCCAACAACACGACCTTCAATCCTCCTACCACCTTCTATATCCTCATTCACACTATCAATAGTGTCAGTTGGGTCTATGTTTCTCTTAAATCGATTACTATAGTAGAAGAATGGATAATATGGGTGGTTGGGTATAAGGAATCTTTTGTTTCGACCAAATAGTTGATTCTCTATTGCTGCGTTCTGTAAAATTAAATTAAGAAATGTTATATTTAATTTTTTTGGGTGAAAATTAGCAGACAATCCATCTGATGTAAGGTAGAATCTGCTATCCACATACTTGTTGGATCACATTGCAAAAATTCAAAAAAAAAATTAAAACGATCAAGTTTTAATAATGACTTCAAGAGTGGCAAAGTTTTTCCCATATCTTCTTATCAAAGCTGGTTTAACTTTTCTGAAGTAGTGAAGTATCTTTAAAAGATCGTAACTGGTAGAAGATTTTCAACTATTCATTTATATTTGGAGCTAACGTGCAAGTGGGTTTCTTGGAGAAACACGAAAACAGCCCAGACATGGTTATCTTTAATATCATAGGTAAGCTCTGAGACTGAAGGTCTCGAAGTTTCTTTTTCATAAAACTGACAAAACGAAAAAAACGTTTATATTGCCATTGGCCTAATAATATTACCATGCAATGCCTTTCAGGGTTCTAGAAAAACCAAATTTTCTGAGAGACACTGCGATAGCGCTAGTCACTTTTTTTTATGACAGGGCCATAATTTTCAGCTGATGGTAATTGATACGACCTGCCATTAAAATGTAGTGCCACTGAGGATTCTTGAAAATCCCAAAATTGGCACTACAATTGCGCTCATCACCTTGAGACATAAGATGTTAAGTCCTATTTGCCCAATAATTTCACTAGCTACGGCACCCTTCAGGCCGAAACACAGTAATGCTTACACATATCTGGTTCACGGCAAAAATAGGTGCCGTTAAGCCCCATTATCAAGCGGGCATCCTATGCAAAGGAGCCTCCGACTGGTACAGAAATAGGTGCCGTTGTGACCTCTAAGACATTACTAAGATAAGATTTTACTAGCTATTGAGCCCTTCAAAGAGAAACACAAATACCATTTGCTACCTCAAAGGTACCTCTTTGGTACGTCCCATTGGAAGACGTATTGGTTCGAGAATATTTCAGCTGGCAGATGATTCCATAAAGGATGCTTCATTCTGTATGTTTCAGTAACGCTTTTCACAATTATTTCGCAGTGGATTCATTATACATAGTTTCTTACCTCTCTCAGCAATTGTGATGAAGTCAGAACTCTTGTGCCACAAAGTAAATCGGGGCATGTGACGTATACAGCTGAAGAGTTCAAGCAGGAGTTGCTGGTGTGAAGGAGTCCACCAGATCCCGTACTTAAGTAGTTAACCTTTATCAATGGATCGATTGGTAGTACTTGGATGTAAGGTGGTCTAAAATGAACAGTGTAATTATATAGTTGGTCAAAACAATCTTATAGCTATATTTATAATACTAAAACTGCATAAAATTAAAATTATCATTACGGGGACCAAGAATACTGGCAGCATTTCCGCGTTGGATAGCTAGGCTGATCCGTTGACCGAAATAGCTGCCAGCGCTTGGGTTTCTTGTAGCCTCGAAGATAGTACTTTGTACATTCTCCGCGCCTCTGGGCCCCACGGGCCAAGTGTCTCGACACCAAAAGGCACAAAGATGTATGACTCACTGAGACCAACATATTTGCGACGTTTGCTGTCTTCTGCAGTCGAAGCAGCAGCCCTAGCACCAACTGACGTAACTTGGACATGAGAAGGAGCCAGAGTGTCGTCACGTCCCACACCAGCGCCCTTCCACGTGCCCAAGCCACCAGAGTCATTCCATCATGAATAGAATAGAATAGAATAGAATAGAATAAAAATTTATTGATAACAAAATGACATGACGCTTGCCATCGTTACGGTTAATACCATTTGATTCTGAACAACTGGTATATTAAGAGCGGCAAATGCCCTGTGGATGACTTCATTAATGCTGTCGTGACGACTGATACGGCCTGCCAATTTAAGGCCTGGAAATTAGTTTACTATAACAAGATTTATTGGTATTTAAATCCGGAAAAACAAGCCATAGCATTCTTTGTATAGACGTAAAATCACAATGCTAGCATGGAAATATTCAGACTTGAAGCGTTTCGTACCATCGTGCATGATATTACTATGCATTTTTTTAAACTTTTGTAAAATCTTTATTATTTGTATGGAGGCACGTTTGGAATCCACCATCTTATCTATACTAATACTAATAATATTATTAAGCTGCAGTGTTTGTTTGTTTGTTTGTTTGTTTGTTTGTTTGTTTGTTTGAACGCGCTAATCTCTGGTACTACTGGTCCGATTTGAATGATTCTTTCAGTGTTGGGTAGTCCATTTCGTCGAGGAAGGCTATGTTATTTGTTGCTATGTTTTTTTTCAAAATTAGGGATCCGTAATAAAATTGCTATTTTGTAACACAAGGTGTAAAATCGAAAACCTATTTTTGCGTGCGCTGCAAAAACTATTGACAATAGAACAAAATGATGTACAGGCTTTAATATAGGCAATATTTTATTACTTATAAAACTATCGCGTGAATTATACTTTATATGGCAAAACAACGTTTGCCAGGTCAGCTAGTATTTTATATATTATGATCTTAACATGCAACACTCTGTCATAGTTGAATTTAGTATGTCTTTTTATTTCAACTAATCTCTTGTATAAGTCTTATTTTTTTTATTATTATATATTTGTTTTCAACACTTACTTCAAGCCTTACAGGATTTTTCCTGATTCATCTTAAAAAATAAAGTAACATTTAAAATGAGCTTAAATTAAAAAATAACCTATGGACCTTTTCTAATTAATAATTACTATCCAATCGTGTACACCTAATCTTAAAAAAAATACTGATTGGAGTAACATGGGCTATTTATATCAAGTGTGACTAGAGATGGAGACAAAATTGGATACAATAATTAGATTACTTTGCAAATTCAATCCACATAAAATTGCAGGTGATTGTAGCTATATATAATTATATACCTACAAATAATTAGATACCTTATAATAAGTCCTGTCTCTCGACGACAAGCGTCATGTGCCCACATGTAGGGATTGTTACAAACGGCGTACCAAGTACCTTTAAAGTTTCTATACAGGTATCCTTCTGTATTTGATATTGAAAATAACTGTAAATAATAAACACAAAATTATTGTTATTTGATTTTAGACAGGCACCCATACTGTTGTATACAAAAATGCTGTTATCTCATTATATCTTCCACGCTAATTAGCTATTTAGTAACACGTGGAGACTGGTTTAAAACAGTATTAATATTTAACGTTTAAAATCTGTTTATATTTATTGTATCGTTCGGGACGTTAATTTTAATAGGGTGTTACCATCCACTGCTGGGCAAAGGCCTCCCCCAAAGATTGCCGTGATGATCGATCCTGCCTCACCCAACGTATTCCGGCGATCTTGACCAGATCGTCGATCCATCTTGTGGGGAGCCTACCAACACGACGTCTTCCAGTACGTGGTCGCCATTCGAGGACTTTACTGCCCCAACGGCGATTTGTCCGTCGAGCTATGTGCCCTGCCTACTGCCACTTCAGTTTGGAACCATCTGTGCTATGTCGGTGACTTCGGTTCTCCTACGGATCTACTCATTTCTGATTCGAAGTCGCAGAGAAATTTCGCATAGCCCTCTGCATTGCCCTCAGAGCGACCATGAGAATCCGCACTGTGGAGGACCGCCACACCTCCAGATGGTAGGGATGATATCCTAACTTATGCGAACGTGGAATTTGGCGGTAGGAATCGGGTGAAACAGCTCTTCGTAAAACTCCCCGTGATAAATGCGGTAGAAGACACACAATGAAGCGACGTCTCTAGGCAACGCAAGCCGTTCACAGAGACCCCGAGATAAATGGTTTTAAATCCAACATCACATCTAATAGTCAATTCCGTATATTTTAAAAACAATTAAATGTTAAAGAAGACCATTCCAATAAGAATTTAATAAATAAATAATATAATTTTTTTGTACAGTGTAATATCGCAGGTGGGCAGATTATCAGGTATCTTTTATATTTGTTATGATTTGTATTAACCCTAGAAGTGAGGGTTATCACTTTAAAAAATTAAAAAATTGTATAGAATTGTATTATTATTTCTTTCTTACCGGTTTTTTGTGGAGAGTTGGTGCAAGCATAGTACAATCTAACTCGTCTTTACGATTTGGACAATCTGCCACGTTGTTACATCGCTGCTCCTTTGTAAAACAAGAACTCTCAGACCTTGAATCAGAGTTCTCGCAACTAAATGTAGTTTCGGAACAACCTGCAATTATTTTATTAATAACTGATAGATACTAATCATAGATCCTTAACGGCCGTTCCCAACATTCAGTCTATCTCCGGTTGTGGCCTTCTTGAGATAAAAATCGTAAGTATCGTTGACATTTCTGCCCCAATAAACTTATCGACGGTAAATCACCTTATCCGTACACACTGTGCGTCAATGGCAGGACGTATAGCTTACCAGCGATAGAAGTTTGTATGGAAATTGCAATTCACGCGTCCCAATATAAGGCGATAAGAATGACAGATTCAGATTATTGACAGCTAATTACTGACAGTAGAAGGTAGTAATTTATCTCTATCTGTAGATAGAATATTGGGAACGGCAGTAAGAGAATACCCCAAAGAGGATGTAAATACTACATAATAAGAGGCAGGACTGCCTGAAGTAAAAATAGAAATTTAGTTTAGTATGAAACGTAGGTTACAGTGATTTGACATAAGTTTGAAATAGGAGTAATTACAGTTAGGCGATTGGTGATCAAGTATAATCCGACTAAGTTAAAAAGCGAATAGTTTCTTAAAATGTCCAATGATTTCGGCTATCTAAGTTTATTACAGGATTACAGCCGTCATCTGTCAATCTATCAATGACTTCACGTACATACAATCGAGTGAATCGCTATTTTGTTAGAGACTTTCGCTAGGCTGGAGTACTCGAACAAGACGAACTGAATCGTAGGTACATCTTTTGCAATCGACCCATTTGTCTAATTCTATGAACAGTTTTTGAAAAACGATCTTGAAAAAAGGACTAAAAGAAGATAATGGAATCATTCATAGTATATTTTATTATCTCTAAAGTACTCTCGAACTTTTAAAACATCAAAGTAAACTGGATTTTACATTGAAATATCTTCTTCAAAATGTTAACAGTGGTTCTAGATGTCTGAAACATTACGGATCAATATTAATTTTTCTGGTGTCAAGAGAGAATGGCGTCATAAGATGTCCTGCATTTTACTTACTTTATCCCTATCTATATAATATACATGAATGTTTGTCTGCATGTCCTTTATAGAATCTTAAACAATGAATTTGATCATCTGATGATCTTCAGCTAAGTGTTGTGCAATTTTTTTTTCGATATGAACATAGTCAATTGAATGACGCAAAATAAATTGAATATATGAAGTAATAATGTCTTTTATACAAATTTATTTTATTTAATGGCTTACCAAATTCGCGCAGGGTAGAGCTAATTCTACATAAAAGTAATCGTGGCTTATTCATAAAATATGTTCAGATAACGTCATGATAGAAAAAAAATATATATGTATATAGTTTCAAATTCATCGCTTCCCGTATTTGGACTGATTCGCCACCACCTCTCAGAATGATAGAAAATATTAATCGGTTTAAGGGTAAATGAAATGGCTTTATTAAAAAAACACCAGAAAACCGAAACTTTCAATTATTGTGTATGGAAAGAACTTCCCTTAAATAAATAGTTTTCATAATTTAACCATAACATTAGCAACTCGATTTATATTATATTTAATATGACACATTAGCACACACTTATATATTTATACAACACAAACACTCAGCCTCACAAATACACACATAAATTCAGAGGTTGGCATATTTAAAAATGTTTCCAATTCTTTATCTACATTATAATAGTTAAGGAAAGGGCAAACTATGCCCTTTCCTTACTATGTATCCCACCTGACACCTTAGGGACATGGGGATGGCTGAAAACCAGCGCTGCATGAAATTATTATTTCAAGCGCTGAGCCTACCTCCCTTTTTCTTAATGTATGTTTATAATAATTTGACTTTGTATAGTTAAATTTAATTCACGGCAATAAATATTATTATACTCTTTATTATAATTTTATCTTATTTTCTATTTTTATATATATAACGTATTTATAAAAAACAATATTTCAAATATAAATATAAAAAAAGAGTCCCACTGGAAACATCAACATCCCACTTGTCCCAATAGTCGTTTCCGTAGACGGTCTTATAGCAAAGAGCGTCAAACATCTCAAGAGGCTCTCGCTTAATAACGGGATTAAGGGTCAGTTGCATCGAACAGCTGTTTTGGGAACGGCACGTATCATGCGGAAGCTCCTCAGTCTGTCGCCCTAACCACCACGTCAGTAACCTCGTGTGCTAGGTCTAGGTACTATGACAATTGGTTTGACGATCTTTGCTATAAGACCGTCTACGGAAACGACTATTGGGACAAGAGGGATGTTAAATCAACATCCCACTTGTCAGTAACCTCGTGTGCTAGATCTAGGTACTACGACATTTGGTATATTTGGAACGGCACGTATCATGCGGAAGCTCCTCAGTCTGTCGCCCTAACCATCACGTCAGTAACCTCGTGTGCTGGGTCTAGGTACTACGACAATTGGTTTGACGCTCTTTGCTATAAGACCGTCTACGGAAACGACTATTGGGACAAGTGGGATGTTGAATCAACATCCCACTTGTCAGTAACCTCGTATGCTAGATCTGGGTACTACGACAATTGGTATATTATTATTATTATATTAAATTCAGTATTACCATTGCAACCCATTTCATCTTCACCAAAGGGACAATCAAAGTAACCGTCGCATATCCTGGATTTGTCTACGCGTGATTTGCAGCTGCACCGTGACTCATCGCTAACATCATCACAGTCTACGTTGCCATCACACCACAGCTTTTCATTAATACAGGCTTCACCATTTTCACATGCAACGGTTCCAGCAGGACATTCTGATTCACGGAGTTGTGTTGATCCATCTTTTGATTTCTTCTGAGTACTAAAACCAACATAAAATTTAGCAATCACAGTGTTTTTCTAAGAGTAGGTAGCATTTACAATTACTAAACCAAAATAATGATAGAAAAAAAAAACAAAATACTATAATATTAAAAAATTTCTACTTTCCACTGAGGCAATCGTTTGAGTGACATATCGTTGATAAATCTTGTATGTCTAGTTCAACTCTCAGGTTGAGGCTTCATCTACATGATCTACTTTACAGTTGATAACCTGCTCAGCCCCCATTTTGCATATTTGGAAATTGAATTAAGATTCGCTCGCTAAATTAAGTCGATGTTTCAAATTTAAGCAATTTTTTATTTTTAAAAGTGATAACCCTCGCTTCTGGGATTGATTACACAAATAAAATTTGAAAAAATTTTTTATGATGAATCGCGTTCCATCTGAGCGCTCTCTCCACTGAGCTAACCGTTCGAGTACGTAGAGAGACGTATCGTTGATAAATCTTGTATGTCTTGTTCAACTATCAGGTTGTGGCTTCATAAATTTCGTTTTCAAATTTAATATGTGCAATTAATTCTACTTTCTAGTAAAAAATATTAAAAGAGTATTTCTTACACGATTATTTAGTATATTTTCAATATACTCGTAATAATAAATTATACAATAATTATTTACTTACTTGGAAATTATACTCATTGCTATTTCAATATCCTGTGGGTGAAGCTTATGTTTGTGTAGGTCGGCATCGCGCTCATGAGCGTAAGATGAAAGAAAACTCTCTGGTATGGACCTTATAAAAATAATGATGAAATTCATGAACGTTATATTATCTTAGACAACTCTTTACGAAATTTTAAATTTAATAACACGTATCACTAAGCAGAAACAGTTAAATAAAAAAGTTAAAGGGAAAACAGCAATGAATTAACTAAAAGAAAATAATGGAAATGTGGAATGAGTTTCCTTGTGCGGTGTTTCCGGGACGATACGACATGGGTGCCTTAAAAAATTGGAGCTAGATCGATTTATCGCCCCTGAAATCCCCTGCATACAAAATTTTATGAAAATCGTTGGAGCCGTTTTCGAGATTCAGATTATATATATACAAGAATTGCTCGTTTAAAGGTATAATATCCGGACGACCGAGCCTTGCTCGGATTTTTAAGAATGTACAAAACTTGAACAAAAAAAATCTAATAGGACATCTGGATTCGAACCGGGGTCTTCTGCTTTCCGGATCACCCAATGTCCCATCTGAGCTATAATAGTCTTGTATATAGTGGCGAAATTTACCTTTGTATTCTAATGTTATTGTAGCTGTTTCTCATTCAAACATGGATGAAACCATTTTTTTTTAAATTGAAACCTAGCTAGATCGATTTATCACCCCCGAAATCCCCTGCATACTTAATTTTATGAAAATCGTTGGAGCCGTTTCCGAGATTCAGATTATATATATTATATATATATATATATACAAGAATTGCTCGTTTAAAGATATAAGATATATAGTCTTACTATAGAAGTTTAGGAGAGTCCACAGACAGAAGTACGAACAGTCTTAAAAATAAGGTTCCTATGGGCGATCGTTCGGGTAGCAAACTCCGTATAATATAACTTGATGTACTATAACTTTTGTTTTAAAAATAGGTTTTTTATTTTTTTTATAACGTTATTTTGCATAACGTTATTTGTACTGAGTATGGTAGGGTACAACGAGTTACGGGTTAGAAGGGTAGTGTCACTTGTGCTACTACTTACGTATACTTATTCAAATTAATAAGAGGTAAAAAAGAAAAGGCTACTAAGTTTGGTGTGTACATTTTGTGTACCTGATGGTTACGTGTTGTACTGGCGCCGGTTTTTATAATAAGAAAATAAATTACAAACCTTGGGTATGATGGTAGATTTTCAGATTCTGTATTTTGAACTGGAAAGCCTGAAATCAATTTGCAATAAAATATTGAGTCTACAAAAATTATGATAACATAAAAAAAAAACAAATTATTTACCATATAAATTCGGGTTACTTTGTCTCAAAATACGAGCCATAAGGCAATTACTATCTTTAAGTTGAATTGAAGAGTCATCAGTAGGTATAAGCATGTTAGGTGGATTGTATATACCATGTACATTATTATTTATTGTGGATGGTACACGTGCTGAAGGCCCATTAATATTTTCAGAGTTGATTGTTTCGCGTTTCGTAATACCAATATTAGCAAAATCATTCTTCTGAGTCTTCTCTTTAGAAGGCACATTAATTTTATTATTTTTCACTATATCACCGTCTGATGTTCTGTGTTCTGTCAAATCTCTTAATTGGTCAAATATATCTTTACATACATCAGTTTCTCTCTTTTCATTGCACATAGCTTTGTATTCAGATAATATTTTCCAAAATTTTTCGATTTTGTTGTCCTTAAGTCGAGCAGCATCCTTTTTTAGTTTTTCATTTGAAACATCCCTTTTTAATCTTGCTGCAGTATTGGTATTGGTTTGGTTGTTGAACTCGTAAAATATATCTATATTGCTGGGCATCACTGTTAAGTTTGAAGACGCCTGCATTTCTGGGACAACAATTATCTCTGTGCGGTACATATTTTCTGAGAACAAAGATAAAAATGTAAGATTTAACACTTATTAATTTTACTTTTCAGATATTTTGGCGGCAAATCAGAAAAAAAAATTCTTCCTTAAATTTACGCCTTTCCTTTGAGTACAACTTACCGTCGATTTGTGTAATTTTTATGATTGATAAGTATATCGCCCAGGAGAATAAAATTAAAAAGAGAACAACAATTGTCTTTAGCAGGGTTTGAAGGAAAAATAGCTGGAAGTCGCATCGTGCTGGAAAAAATAAACAGCATTAATATGAATTAAATTACAGATAATGTGAAAATTAACCCATACATACAGCATAGAACTGTACACCGTTATGGTTACACGTACCTACCAGAACAACATATTTTTTTAAATACTAATTTTGAAGTGTGTAGCTTAGAGCATTACCTAATAAATAAAAAAAAGCTTAAGATATTCTCTAAAGTTCTTCTAAGACGACTAGTCTATAATAAATATAAATAATTTTGTATGACTTACATAATGATAGTTTAGAAATATTTGGTACACCATTATCGATACAATAAAATTCTTATGATATAAGAAATTAATTTTGAACAAGTTTCCCTATAAATAAGTGAAGTGTTGATACATCACCGCACTGCGCTACCTGTTATTAGTTAAGCGCAAGCGCCTATAGGTCCGTGGGTGCTAGACAAATCTGCGTGGCGACCATAAATTCCCTAATTATTTTTTATGATATAATTGGTCTTCATATTTGATTGCTAAATATTACGTCCTAGCATGATAGGTACTCAAGTTACCGTTAGTGTCAATGTGTCTAGTTTGGGCTTGAAAACTGGCTCGATGATTTTTTTATAAGGGACAAGACGAGCAGGACGTTCAGCTGATGGTGATTTATACGCCCTGCCCATTACAATGCAGTGCCGCTCAAGATTATTGAAAATCCCATAAGTTCAGAGCGGCACTACAACTGCGCTCGTCACCTTGAGACATAAGATGTCAGGTCTCATTTGCCCAGTAATTTCACTAGCTACGCGGCCCTTCAGACCGTAACACAGTAATGCTTACACATAACTGCTTCATGGCAGAAATAGGCGCCGTTGTGGTACCCATAATCTAGCCGGCATCCGTTGTAATGGAGCCTCCCACTAGTATATAAATTTAGACAATTATATGAATAGCTTGGATGAGGGCAGTGCATGACCAATCGTCGTGGGCGGTCTTTTGGGTAGACCTTTGTCCAGCTGTAGGCTATGATGATTTTTTTATTTATTTGGTTTTAGATCTACCAGCAGTTATTACAATAAAACTTATAGAAAAGCAAAAAACAGTTAGAAGTTATACTTCTTTGGCGTATGGAAAAATAAATCAAATTTTAACAATTAGTTAAGATCAAAGATAGTATAAACACTCAGCATTTAAGGTTAATATAAACTAGTATAGATTTTTTTATTTATACATAAAATTTGTTAATATACCAGAAATAAAACAAAACGACAAAAAAATATTGTTTAGATAATAATGTAATAATTTTTAATTAACGATGTAAATAAATTATACACACCGACAATTAACCTCAAATCTCTAAAAGCACTCAAAACAGTTTATTCCAATCAGTTTTATCACTAATATTCAATATATATAGATATACTAATAAATTATTAGTAAATACTATCACCGTCGTATATGAAATTGATTTAATAAAAACACCAAAATAATATTTATTTATTCACACTGTTTAATTGTACTGTTACGAAACACGTGTTCTAAATATAAAAATACTAGAATGTACAACTTGAACATAGTTATCGATTTTCATGCAACCTAGAACTAACTTCACGATGTAGAATTCAGGTGTTGGTGTGCGCGCGCATCGTAAAAATTCACTCTCATCATTTTTTTCCATCGCGCCAAAAGAAGTATAACTTCAAAAATGTGCACAACTATAATTACTAATTGTATAACTAATTAAAGGTAAACACCACATACATTGTTACTACGTTACCCACCATCCCTAGTATAGTAGTTCGATTTATTTGTTTATTTATTTAATGGATTATCAACATAAGAAACAGTAGTCATGGTGGTAATGATTACATTGCATTATTTCTTAAATCTAACTTTTCCTACAATTAAAGATAGCATGCTTTGTGTAACAAAAATTATGAATAAGTATAAATCAAGAAAAATATTGTATATATTAGTAAATTACGAGTTATATATTATATTAATTACAGTTCTGTGAATGCAATATTACGGCCAATTTAATATTTAAGACTACCCATGTAATACATTCTGAGTCTGTAGATATGTCACACATTATGAGCTTTTATTTAAAGTTGTTAAGACTGTCAAAATTAATGTCAAAATTTAGATTTTTCTTTGTATAGTCATTATAGCCACGAGAAATGCGTGCCACAGGTGAATCACGTCTTAGATTGGTTTTACAGAAACTTGGCTCAAGCAAATCGCATGGATTTCGTGGCATTCTGGCAGGAAATTTAAATTTAAATAAAAGAGATTCACGTCATAGCAAGTACAATAATATATAAAAACTATTTTTTTCTTACCATTACTTCGTGTTTCTGCCAGGCCCATTGGGAGGAGACCCACGACTGAGTTTTCTTTTTTTAATTCGGTAGTCATTGTCTGAGGAAAAAAAATTGTATTCTTAAAATGTATTAAAGTGTATATCTATATTTAAAAAAAACTCTTTTTAAAGGATTAAAACGCGTGTGATTGTAATTGTTTTTACATTATTTTTGAGTAATAGTTAAATTTTTATCATTATTTAAGCGAACCCGACGTTTCGTGGCCTTTTTAGCACGTTTTCAGAGGGTCACCTTTTAAAAAGTGTTTTATTTAAATGCGTAACACTCGCGTTAATTAAGGAAAATACTATGTATCGCTATATTTCTACAATTTCCTTCCAGATTGGGTTAAGTTTTTATTAACTTTGATGTATGATAACTTCCCTCATTAATTATTAAATATTTTGAATGATAGCCATATTAATTGAAAAGGTGATGTGAAAACAGAGGCGTGCATTGGTTTTGTAGTAAGGTAGACATTCAGTATCTAATTAGGTGTAGTTGGGCTTTGAAATATGCAAAGATTGCTTACCGCAGGTATTTTGTCTCGAGCGTAAGGAAAAATTTTATGAGTGGGTGTTCAATAGAAGTTTGGTTATAAAATAACGAAACCAAATTAACTTTGACACTAGTGCTTTTTTATTTAGGTTCATAATGAAGTAGGCACTGCCTAATTGCCTATATGATATGCACGCCCCTATGTCAAAACGAGTTACTAACCTACTTAAGCATAAATTATCTTGCCCCAAAAAAGCCTTATATATATAGTCATATCTATATATATAAAAATGAATTGCTGTTCGTTAGTCTCGCTAAAACTCGAGAACCGCTGGACCGATCTGGCTAATTTTGATCATGAATTATTTGTGGAAGTCCAGGGAAGGTTTAAAATGTGAATAAATATGAAAATGCTCAGAATGAAATAAAAACAACAATTTTGTGTTTCCTTTGATGTATCCTCCGTCGTTCAGAAATTAAAATGAAAGAATAGTTTAAAATGAATAACTAATAAGAATTTTTATATCTTTCTAACTTTCTCAGGTATAAAATAAACTTAGTTTTAGCTGACAATGGTTGGTAGATTAACAACAGTTGTTAACTATCTATCAGATTATTTTTATGTAGACTGATAAGTCATAAGTTTGAGAGTGAATGAAGTACATAGGCTTAGAATGCAAAGAGTTCGTGCAAATCAAACAGCCATAATATTGTCATTCGAGCTGACAAAACACCTGCCGGTGAACACACAAGGAGGATTAATTCACCCACCATTGATGAAGTGGCTGTTGTAATTGTGGGAGAAAATTTACAAACTAAAGCAATAATTCTTATTTCCAATATGTTTTTTGCATATTTTCTATTATTGACAAATTCATAAAAAACATTATTCTGTTTATTATATACAAAACAACGTCTGTCGGGTCAGCTAGTATTTAATACAATATACTTACTTAAACATATTGTGTACGATATTTTGAAGTAAATACATCTTTAGGCGCGTGAGTACTTTATTCCGTGGATACTGCATGAGACTGTTACACTCATTCGGATCAGTAGGAGCAAAGTTTAGCATTGAATTTTATCCACTAATTATATTTAATGATTTTATAATAAAAACGCTTTTTTTATATATTATTATCACTTCTGCAGTGTGGTCTTATCTACACCGAAATTTAAAAAAATGTATATTATCTACTATAAAATAGTATACAGTATTTTATTTTAAAACAAAGATCAATACGAAATTTGCAATGATTACGATGACCCATTTAGCCCAAAGGTTAGAGATCCTGCCTACTGAGCTAGAGGTCCCGGGTTCAGTAGGTGCAAACATTTATGACTTATGTGGATGTTTGTTTCCGAGTCAAATACATTAAACGTATACTGTGTTAAAAGTTTAAATTAGTTAAATTATAATTTAATAATTAAAATTATATTGTATTAAATATATCAGTAACTGTACCTACATAGTACAGCCTAGCTTGGGACAAAATAATTTGTGTCATTATTATTTTAAACCTAAAAATGGTAGAAAATTTATTGAAGTAGGCGTTACTTTCCGGAAATCCACAATTATACAAATGATTTAAGTTTTCTTTAGTGTTAATTCCGCCGATATTTGTTTTTAAACAATTCGACACGTGTTTCGCCTCTACACGAGGCATCCTCAGGACGTGTCTCGCCAAAATCTGGCACGAGAATGATGAGAGTAGTAACAAATATTGGCGGAATTAACACTAAAGAAAACTTGTGAAAAACAAAAAGGCAATGTTGTTTTGCAACATTTTGCTGTGAAAAAACCCACAGGAGTTATTTTCATTACTTCTTGTTTTTTTATTTCTACAAACAGATATACTTTTTACAT
This sequence comes from Leptidea sinapis, assembly GCF_905404315.1. Taxonomy (NCBI): domain Eukaryota; kingdom Metazoa; phylum Arthropoda; class Insecta; order Lepidoptera; family Pieridae; genus Leptidea; species Leptidea sinapis. The sequence continues at coordinate 12,059,842 of NC_066270.1, read as the reverse complement.
AGTTTTTGCCTTAATTTAGAAAAATACAATAAGCCAGCAAAGTTTTTACAAATGTGTAGATCCCTAATTACTAGATTAATTACTGGATCGTGTACAACTCGGCTTGTATACAACACTAAAGTTATCTATATATATCAGGGAACTAGTTAGACACATTTCCGAATTTCAGATACAAACCCGTACTTATGAAAGAACATATTATATCGATATGTTGGTATTTATTGTTATACTTATCGCATGACCTTTGACTAAATTTATTTCTGCAGTAGTACGATTAACTTGTGAAAGATGAAATGTGTGAATTCAATAAATAAGGACTATCGATCAACCCATTCACTAATTTATATAAAAAGATTTGATCCTTATGTTCTCGTCTTAATTCTAAGGAAGTTAAACTATTAGCCGAGAAAGCAAAATATAAAAGATATTTTATGCTAGAAATTTCAGCTATTTCCGAACTTACCAGTGAAACGATTTAAACTAATATCGTCGTATCAAGCTTGCCATATGCATACATACCTTTATACAAAACAATCACAATATGTCTCTCATCTGTTTGTTCTTTTTTTGTCCGAATTAGTTTGCAAATCCGACTACCACGAGCGGTCATAAACACATACCCACATCAGAATTGCACACACTGATAAGTACACACACACACATATGTACTTGAAAGGATTACAAGACTTTTTTTTTAATTTTACATTTAATAAAAAGCTTAAGTAGGTAATCGGGGAGCCATAATACATCCTCAATACCTAAGGGAGAAGGGGATAGCTGAAAGACGGCGATGCAAGGAAACATGAACCCAAGATCATGGGATCTTATGTTATGGTAATTATGTCATCAGGTGAAGCTGAGTCCTCCCCTGTAGCCTATTGCTTAATCGCTTAATTATGCATTTCATTTCTCAAATTTTCTGTATGACAATAAATAATTTATTTAATAACCATAACAATATGGTGAGTGTTGCAGTAACGTAGATTTAACACAAACGGCTCAGGGAATGGGAGGCTCTTTGCGCAGGTTTCCGGCTAGATAATGGGTACCACAACGGCGCATATTTCCTCCGTGTTTCGGGCTGAAGGGCACCTTAGCTAGTGTAATTACTGGGCAAATGAGACTTAACATCTTACGTCTCGAGGCGAGCGCAATTCTAGTAACGCTCAGAATTCTTGGGTTTTTCAAGAATCTTTAGCGGCACTGCATTGTACAGGGCGTATCAATTACCATCAGCTGAACGTCCTGCTCGACTCTTCTATTACTGTCATAAAAAAAAACACACAAGGCCTATATTTTGCGTGAAAGGCTATAATGTAACGAGTTACCAAAGTAGAGGAAATATATTATTAGTTTGGAAACAATAACCGTTGCGGTAATAACGACAATTGGTATCATATTATCGGATGATAGGGGAAAATGAAACAATTTTGTCTATTAGAACCACTAGAAGAAACAAGATATCGACAAAAACTTAGTATCAAGAAAACCGCATACAAGATTTACCATTTTATAAGTCACAAATTCTTGTTGTATTGACGACCTGTATAGCCGAGTGGCTAGCGATCCTACCTACTAAGCTAGAGGTCCCGGGTTCGAATCCCGGTAGGTGCAAGCATTTATATGATGAATATGGATGTTGGTTTCCGAGTCATGGATGTTTATATGTATTTATGTATGTTTAAGTAAGTATTTTGTATTAAATATATCGTTGTCTTGCAACCCATAACACAGGCTATATATGCCTAATTTGGGGCAAGATAATTTGTGTAAAAAGTGTGTTATTATATTATTATTATTATTGAAAGTTATAAACAAACCCACCGAGGGTTTTGTACAATTTTGTAATGACTTTATTGCAAACAAGCAATGCCCCGCAGTTTCACTCGCTTAGAATCCGATCTCTTGATAGTGGAAAGTCTACTAAGTCGGACTATAGATTTATTTTTGTTAACATAAAAGTTTTATTTCACTTAGGTATTATTGCAGTAGCCTTTCCCGTCCGCGAATTTTAAAGAGGTATAAATTAAAAATTAAAAAAATAAGTAGCCGTAAACTATCTAGGATAAATTTCACATCGAATGGTGGTAGTTTCATGTCGATACGATCAGTGGTTTAGGCGTGAAAGAGCCTCAAACAAAGACCATTTTCATTATATATATACAGATAAAAAAGATTATTATCTTTAGATTGACTGTTTTAAATTCGTTTTATCTTTAAAAGGCATAAAAGGCATTTATTTTCTCAAAATTGGTTCCTTTAGAATTCTTTTTGTTTTCTTCTTTCTTTCATTTTCTTATACTACTAGATACTACTACTACTTTTGAAAGGAATGTCTGAGCTTTGTAATTTAAAAAGTATTTAACAGGAATGGAAACTGTCTTTAATGTTTATAAATTTAATAGGATAATAATTAAAACAGAGGTATGAATAATATGGTTTGATTATTGTCAGCACTTAAATCATCTTTTAAAATATAAAGAAGTAGTTAAATTGGCATAACTACAGTAGTTAGACATATGGAATAGCTGACAGGTATTTTTTTGTTCTATTATCAATAGTTTCCGCAGCGCACGAGATGATAGATTTTTAAAGCAATTTTTTACACAACTTAGGTTATATTATTGCATTTTTATTAGGGATCCAGCTGTCTCCGATAGTCTGATTATTAGGATCAAATACTCCACATTTTATAGCAGTCGCAATGACAGTACAATATTGTATATTTTATTAAAAAGAGCGCAAAAAAAGAATGCTGGGAGAGTTTCTTGCGCCGCTTCTTCTCTCTCAGAGCGCCATATGTCTCCGAAGCAGTAGAATAATCTAGTATATTAGAAATGACATCAAAAAGAATTCTAAAGGAATCAATTTTGAGAAAATAAATGCCTTTTATGCCTTTTTGAAAATTAAATATAATAATATTATCCTATGTCTCAACGAAGATATGATATATTATATATATATCTAATGGTGACGGAATTTTTGAAATTGGCCCAGTAGTTTTTGTGTGAAACAAAATGTTTCCTCTTTATAATATTAGTTAAGATTTATAGTTTTCAGACTTTTATAGGAAAACCTTTATTACATCTTCTCAAACTTTTTCTTCTGTGTGTTGCATGTCGCGTGACGGTCCGGTGGCGCCTATAGTTCGCATATTGGATGCAATTGTGTTCGGGTGGAAGAGTAGGTTCGAACCCCACACAGTTGATAAAGTTTTTTTTATTTTATGAAAATGTAAAGCATAATATATAAATTTGTTTTTTTTTCTATGCTGATATTAATACCTATGTTATTTTGTGAAAAAAAGTTTCACTTGCATCGTGGTTTCATAAAACCACACAATTGCTTTTTTCCTATCACTGTAGTATCTTCTATTATATAAAATTCTCGTATCATGGTGTTAAACATTGAACTCCTCCGAAACGGCTTGACCGATTCTCATGAAATTTTGAGTGCATATTGGGTAGGTCTGAGAATCGGACCACATCTATTTTTCATCCCCATAAATGTTAAGGGTGGTCCACACGAATTTTCTTTTTTAATTTTTAGGACATTTTTTTTAAATTTGATTGATTATGAGTCAGCATTAAAAATACATACAACTTCAAATTTTCACCCATCTACGATCAACAGTTACTTTTGTATCGCGATTTTAATATCGGCAATACAACGTTTGCTGGGTCAGCTAGTATATATATAATATACTAGCTGACCAGACAGACGTTGTTCTGTACATAATAAATAAAATACCGTTTTTGATGAATTTGTCAATAATTTTTCATTGTAACATAATAATATGCTCCTTGTTGTTATAATGAAATTGTTTCACAGCGGAACTGTCAAACCGCGCGTCAAAAATACTCTCACAGAATGTATGTCCAAGCCAAACAAATATTGGAAATAAAAATAATTATGGGTCCCAAATCGAAATAAAAACTATCCTATCTCTTAAGTTGGACTAAACTGCACTCCATGAAGTAATCCCCATTGAAATCCGTTCATTAGTTTAGGAGTCCATTGAGGACAAACATTGTGACACGAGATTTATTAAGAATAACTTCCCAAATTTTATAATTCTGTGTGTTGTTTCTCAACTAGTTCATAGTATCGAAATAAAACTAGGTTTCTTGGGGCATAAAGAGGCGTATCTTCTTTTTATGTAAACTTAGAAGTTTGAATTATATCACAGCTTCAAGTTACTGTAGATTTGATTACATCATTTTAACTTCAACTGGATACCTTCATGCGTTTCCGAGATAAAGGATATTGACAGACAACAAGACGTACGGAACCCTAAACACTGACTTTTCGTTTTTTTTTTTTTAATAAAATAAGGGACGAGACGAGCAGGTCGGTCAAAATTTTTTTTAAAGAAATTAACATATTATTCGTCTCAATTTATTTTTTATGAAAATAGAGACGAGACGAGCAGTACGTTCAGCTGATGGTACGCCCTGCCCATTACAATACAGTGCCGCCTAGAATTCTTGAAAAACCCCAAAAATTCTGAGCGGCACTACAACTCTCCCTTTCTTTGTTTATTTTTTTTTGTCCTTTGAGAGGCTTCTTAAAACAGGATATCACCTACATGGGTTGTAAATCACTTGGCCTTGCGTAGGGATGTCTTTTTTTATGGAATAGGAGACAAACGAGCGTACGAATCACTTGGTGTTAAGTGATCACCGACCGGCCACATTCTCTTGCAACACCAGAGGAATCACAGGAGTATTGCCGGCCTTGAAGGAAAGCGTACGCGCTTTTTTTTAAAGGTACTCATGTCGTATTGTCCCGGAAACACCGCTTAAGGAGGTTCATTCCGCAGCTTTATAGTACGTGGAAGAAAGCTCCTTGAAAACTGCACTGTGGAGGACCGCCACACATCCAAATGGTGGGGATGATACTAACTTACTAAAATTAGATTAATTAATTAGATTGTATTAAAATACACAATTATTTTTATACTTTTTAGAGCATGTTATATCTATTGTTATGGAATAGTGTTTTTGAAGTCGCCAGCTTTTTTGTTCAAAAAATTTTTTTTATGTTACTATTTGACACATATTTCTGCATGCGATATTCAAATTAAAAGCATTTAGTAATAGAACCTTTGAAATTAGCATAATTATAAATGTTATAATGTTATTACTACTGGTGAATCTTTATAAAAAAAAGAGAGATTCTAAAGTTAATCAGATTCACTTACCAATAAAAATTTTATCTTAGATCCAATGAAATGCACAGTTCACGAAGTTATTATTTCTACATTATTCAATATCGACCTCATCAGCATGATACCAATGAAGGTACTAACAGTAATCTGCTGATCAAATTGCATTCAGTTAAAATTATTGTATTCGCTAAACTGGCACACACGGTGCAAATTATGATTGGTCATTGTTTTTATAAATTGCTTAACATTCATTGTCCTATTTTATTTGATTACGCTTACTTAACGTGCCAGAAAAACACCAATGGATCTTCGAATTTACTTATTTTAGATTGATAATTTTATTAATTATTTATATTACCTGACGAAATGTTTAGAACATGAATGTTATATAAATAATGATAGTTTTGCGTTTTGAAGCAAATGACTAATACAACGATATCTCTTCTAATATTAAAAATGTGAATGTAAGTTTGTTAAATACGCTTTCACGCTTTTTTTTATGAAAATAAGAGACGAGATGGTAGGACGTTCAGCTGATAGTAATTATTAATACACCCTTTTTCCATTCAGGCCATTCCCCCCCCCATCCCCAACAAAGGAGGAACGGAACCCAGGAGGGTACCGGCTCTACCAGAGTCGGAGAATCCCTCCCCGAGCACTCTAGCTCGGGCTGCCCTTCGTATTCTGGGGAGGGCACAGTACCGCGCATGACCAAGGACAAACGAGGCAGTAACACCACGGCATCCCGCTCCACACTCAACGTGGACTTTTGCAATATCAGGGGAATTGACTCTAACTTAAACGCCGTCCACCACCACCTTGAGACGGCGAAGCCGGCCTTGTGTTTCCTTACGGAGACGCAGATATCTCGACCTAGCGATACGTCATATTTAACGTACCCCGGGTACAAAATTGAGCACAATTTTGTGCCTCATGCCGGGGTATGTGTGTACGTTAGGGAGGATATCTGCTGTCGCCGTCTCGGCAATTTTGAGGGTAGGGACCTGTCCACTCTCTGGCTCCACGTAGATTTAGAGGACCGCGTCCGCATCTATGCGTGTGTCTACAGGTCCCATAGTGGTAACGCAGAAACCGATCATCTCATGGGCTGCGTTCAAGCGGCAATTGACGACGTGCTTGCACAGATCCCCTCCGCTGAAATCGTAGTCTTGGGTGATTTCAACGGGCACAATGCCGAATGGCTTGGATCACGTACCACAGACTACGCAGGGCGATCTGTGCATAATTTTGCATTGGCGTACGATCTGTCCCAATTGGTTGAGTCGCCAACGCGGCTCCCGGATGTGGATAGCCACATGCCGTCCTTATTAGATCTTCTGCTGACTACACATCCCGATGGTTACCAAGTCATTGTCGACGCCCCTCTCGGAACGTCCGACCATTGCCTGGTCAGGAGTATAGTGCCTATCCGACGCCAACGTCGCAGACCACCAGCGACCTGCCGCATTTGGCACTACAAGTCAGCAGATTGGGATAGGATGCGTTCCTTTTTTGCATCCTACCCTTGGAGCAGGGTTTGTTTCCCTTCAGATGATCCTAGTGCCTGCTCCGTTGCAGTAGCCGATGTGATACTACAGGGCATGGATATTTTTATACCAAGCTCTGTAGTACCGATCGGTGGCAGATCACAGCCCTGGTTCGATGCGTCAGTTAAAGCAGCATCTGACTGCAAAAAACAGGCGTATCGAACTTGGGTTGCGGCGCTGGGAACAAAGGATCCGAACTGCATAGTTCTAAAGAGGAAATACAGCCGTGCTTCCAGATTTTTTAAGCGGCAAATCGCCCGTGAAAAGTAAAAACACGTCGTCAAAATCGGCGAGCAGCTTTCCAGTTACCCGATCGGAACACGCAAGTTCTGGTCGTTGTCGAAAGCTGCTCTTGGTTACTTCAACCAGCCGTCCATGCCGCCGTTGCACATGAGGAATGACCTGGCCCATACGGCAAAAGAGAAAGCCGATCTCCTGTGCGCTCTTTTCGCCTCCAACTCGACTCTTGACGACAACGGAAAAACACCGCCGACCATCCCGCGGTGTCAGACTTCTATGCCTGAAGTACAGTTCAGACAGAAAACTGTTAGGCGAGCTCTGTTTTCGTTGGACGTCAGGAAGTCGAGCGGGCCGGATGGCATTTCTCCAATCGTGCTTAGAACGTGTGCCCCTGAGTTGACGCCGGTGCTAACGCGTTTATTCCGGCACTCTTATTCCAAAGGCGTAGTCCCAGACTCATGGAAGTCAGCCCTTGTCCATCCGATCCAAAAAAAAGGAGACAGTTCGGATCCGGCGAACTACAGGCCTATTGCTATCACCTCCCTGCTCTCCAAAATCATGGAGAGCATAATTAGCCACCAGCTTTTAGTATACCTAGAGGGTCACCAGTTGATCAACGACCGACAATACGGGTTTCACCATGGTCGGTCGGCAGGTGATCTTCTGGTATACCTAACACATAGATGGGCTGCGGCTATTGAAAGCAAGGGGGAAGCCTGGCAGTTAGCCTGGATATAGCGAAGGCCTTTGATCGTGTATGGCATAAGGCGCTCCTCTCTAAACTTCCATCATTTGGGCTTCCCGAGAGCTTGTGCAAGTGGACCTCCAGCTTCCTCACTGGGCGCAGCATACAGGTCGTTGTCGACGGACATTGCTCGAACCCGAAGCCCGTGAATGTTGGAGTGCCCCAAGGCTGTGTGCTATCTCCTACGCTGTTTCTTCTGCATATCAATGATATGTTGGACACCTCCAACATTCATTGCTATGCAGATGACAGCACTGGTGATGCCGTATACACGGGCCATGCACGTCTCTCTCGGGAAATCGTCGACCAGTGCCGGGAGAAACTTGTGTCTTCTATCGAGTCCTCTCTTGAGAAGGTCGCGGAATGGGGTAAATTGAACCTTGTCCAATTTAACCCCCAGTAGACTCAAGTTTGCGCGTTTACCACTAAAAAAACCCCATTTGTCGCATCACCGCTCTTCGACAACACTTCCCTAAAAGCCTCGCCTAGTATCGGAATACTGGGTCTCGAAATCTCGAGCGATTGCCAATTCCGTGGCCATCTGGAGGGCAAAGCCAAATTGGCTTCAAAGAAACTGGGCGTCATTAATAGAGCACGGCAATACTTCAAGCCGGCCCACATTCTAGCGCTGTAAAAAGCGCAGGTCCGGCCACACATGGAGTATTGCTGTCATCTTTGGTCTGGCGCACCGCAGTATCAGCTCGATCCATTTAACCGCGTGCAACGCAGAGCAGCGCGAATTGTCGGGGACCCAGTACTCTGTGAAAGGCTGGATCACTTGGCGTTGCGTAGAGACGTCGCTTCATTGTGTGTCTTCTACCGCATTTATCACGGGGAGTGTTCCGAAGAGCTGTTTTACCTAATTCCTGCCGCCGAATTCCACCTTCGCACGACACGCCACAAGTTAGGATATCATCCTCACCATCTGAATGTGTGGCGGTCCTCCATAGTGCGGTTTACAAGGAGCTTTCTTCCACGTACTACAAAGCTGTGGAATGAACTTCCTTGTGCGGTGTTTCCGGGACGATACGACATGGGTACCTTCAAAAAAAGCGCGTACTTGGCCGGCAACGCTCCTGTGATTCCTCTGGTGTTGCAAGAGAGTATGGGCGGCGGTGATCACTTAACAAGACCCAAAGATTTTGAGCACCACTACAACTGCGCTCGTCATCTTGAGTCAAAAGATAAGTCTCATTTGTCTTGTAATTTCACTAGCTACGGCGCTTTTCCGACCGAAACACAGTGATGCTTACACATTACTGTTTCACGGCAGAAATAGGTCCCGTTGTCGTACAATAAATCTAGCCAGCATCCTATGCAAAGGAGCCTCCCATTGGTATGCAAACTACTTAACCGATTTCGATGAAATTTAATACAGAGATAGAATAGAGCATTGAAAAGGACATGGGATGCCAAAAACGGAGGGGTTGAAATAGGGGATGAAAGTTTGTATGGAAATTCGTAATTTTCGGTGATGACTCCATAAAACTTTGTATCTTGGCACTTGATAAGAAGTAATTTTTAAGTATTTGTTTGAGCATTTTTGAAACTTTGACCTACATGGGGATGAAATAGAAGATTAAAGTTCACAGGGAAATACTATTAAAGAGACAAGGAATATCCGCTGTATCATAGAAGAGCGCTGCCAGCAGCAAAAAGAGCAGTTCGTGTGTGTATTATTTGCAAAGTATCCTAACAAATAACAAAATGCTGCCCATAGTAACTATCCCACGCAGACGAAGTCGCGGGTAAAACTTAGTAGACTTATGTAAATTAATTGAAATATGAAAATCATTTAAGTACTAATTACAAAAAAATAAAGCAACTGTAATTGATAATATGCTAGGCAGTATAATATTAATAAAATACTGAATCTATTAATATTATACAGTTTTAGACATCGTTAATATATTTGAAGTGAAACTTCTTTAGAATCGTTGTGATTTCAAACAAGTGAAAAAAAAAGGGCGACAGTAAAAAGAAAGACACATAAATTCATAATAAAAGTGGGAGAAAATGAGATAGTAAGCATTATATAGTGTTTTGGTACCAGGCGATCAAAGATGAAGAAGAGATTGTCATATGTATGACGCGAGTACCTTAATAACGTCATGCGCACAACGTATTACTACATAGACACAAGGAGAACATAAATTTGGTAGCGGTAATAGTAATGTCTTTCATAGTCGTTGAAATCAAATGTCATTCTAGCAACATGTACCAGGTCTTCATATGCAGTTTAGAGGTTTATGCACAATGCTGGTTTCACTTCTGACTTGTGTACTTTGTACGCACGCAATTTTTTTTATGTCAATCATCAAATAACTTTGTAGTTCTTATGCAAGGCTTACATATCGTTATATATTTATTATAATAACACAACCATTTGACGACCGTCGTAGTATGGGCTATATAAGATTCATTGAGAGAAAAATTTTAAGCAATAAACATCTTGACTGGTGCCTCTCAATTTATTCTTGATAATGTTAAGTATGTACATAGGCACATAAGTGAATTAGCTAGAAACTGTCATAACCACAATGGTAACACCAAGAACAAACATAAACTTATAATGACTACTACTCGGCTAAGTCGAGTTAGTAAGGCTTTTGTGGAACGTTGTATATGCTTTTATAACAAGATCCCCGATAATGTTCAAAAGAAATGTAATACGATATTCATAAGAATTGTTAAAAAACGTTTGTGTGGTAAAGGTTACTGTAACATAAATTACTTAATGATACCACTAATTGGGGAAATAGAGCGATGAGGCTCTTTCAAACCTAAACCACTTATTGACATGAAACCACCATTCGATGCGAAATTTTTTCTACATGGTATATGGCTACTTATTTTCGCCCCGGGGCGGGAACGGCTAGTACACATATATAGGTATAGTCTTTGACAAATATACCCCAATTAAGTAAAAATTAAATAATATAATAAAATAAAGATAATTGTCGAATTTCGACCTCTGTGCGACCACAAGCTTTTATTATAACATAACCATCGTAATTTCGAAGACTCCAAACATCAAAATAAACTCTTTTCTATAATGTAGATTATTATTATTATCTTAAGAAAATCTTTACCGTATTCGCAGTAAAAATAATTCAGTTTAGTAACAAACTATTTGTGTGCCTGGACGAAGGATAAAAGAAAATTCCTTTCTATTACTATATCCACTGGGATTATGTTTGAATGTTTAAATAGGCTTTTTATTAATATTACAACGAGGGTTTTCTCAATGTTTTATTGAAAAGTGACAATATTGAAGTGAATACTTCTTTAGCGGGGTTGAGCACTTTTCTTGGGATGAGTATAAAATGTTAAACTCGCGTCAGGACACGTGACCTGAGTGAAAATTCGTAAGAATTCGTTGAAATTAGATTAATTATTAGATTATTAGAGAATTAGTATACTTCTAACTAATTAGAGTTCGGCTATTTCAACTTAATGATCATACAGTCATTGGACCAGTGATTGAATCATTGTAATTGCGAAGCCGAAACACCACCGCGAGGTCCGAGGGATAGAATCTTAGCCGTGATATATTTTTACGGTTTGTTGTGTCAGTTGCCATAGCAATATTCCTCAATATAAGATTCATTATATAATATGTTGGGAACGGGAGCGAAAACGGGAACCGCAACTGGAATAGGACATGAGATAATCTTCAATTCAAACTTGCTTATTATTTTAAAAAACCCTTTATCTACGCGGACGAAGTCGCAGGCATCAGCTAGTAGGCTATATATTACAAAATTAAATACATCGATTGTAGTGAGGATGAGTATCATAATGGATATATTTTATCTATATAATATTATATTACTCATGCATTTTTTTATATATTTTTATTATATACTTGTGTCGCTAGTGGGGATGTACGTTAATGCGTGATCCGCATCACTACGTGATATATATTTTCTTTTCAAATTTATAATTTTATTAAGTTCTGAGCATTGTTTGTTAGATATAGATATACTATAAATATGTAAATATTATAATTATTTTTTCACACATTACTGCCAAAATAGCTTGCACGGAAAAAAATACTTATAAGAAGTTCATAATATCAGTGTTAGGAAAATACGTCCTAACGTTTGCTGAGAACTTTCCTTTTTGCGAATCGCGCTGCTGCCTCGTTTGTTATCATTCTAGTTATTAAATAATTCTTACATGTTTTATAGCATTAATATCTCTGTCTTTATTTTATTTTAACATTTGTATTGTTATTTTTCTTTTCTTTATTTAATGTTAATTGTTCAGATATATAGATATGAACAAGTAACATAACAAAAATAAACATTAACAAATAACATAGGTACAATAGTACCTATTTGTAAAAAATTTGGGGGCAGTTTTTCGCAAATAAAAATTATTATTATTATTATTATATTAACACGATCAATGAAAAGGCTTTTTTGTGGTAGTCGGGCTTGCAAATGAAGTCGGAGAAAAACAATCAAACAAAAGCGTTTGTTAGAAACGCTGTCGTAACGAATAGAGATATATGATTGTTTTAATTTGTTCATATTATGCCTGTGGCACTATTATCGAATCAGAAATGAGGAGATCCGTAGGAAAACTAAAGTCATGTAGCCCAGTTGGTTGTAAAACTGAAGTGGCAGTGGACAGAGCACATAGCTCGACGGATAAATGGTTGTTGGGGCAGAAAAGTCCTCGAATAGCGACCACCTATCGGAAGACGCAGTGTTGGTAGGCAGGCCCCCCACAAGATGGACCGACGATCTGGTCAAGATCGCCGGAACACGTTGCATGATGGCAACGCAGAACCGATCGTCGTGGCGATCTTTGGGGGAGGTTTTGTCCAGCAATGGAAGTCTTCAGGCTGAAATTATGATGATGATAATAATAATAATAATATTGACACACTTTTCACACAAATTATCTTGCCCCAAGTTAAGCATATATAGCCTGTGTTATGGGTTACAAGACAATGATATATTTAATACAATATACTTACTTAAACATACATAAATACATTTAAACATCCATGACTCGGAAACAAACATCCATATTCATCATATAAATGCTTGCACCTACTGGGATTCGAACCCGGGACCTCTAACTTAGTAGGTAGGATCGCTAACATCTCGGCTAAACAGGTCGTCTATGATGATGTGGCAGTATGGAATACCAACTAATACGGTAACACTGCTAAATTCGGGTGACTTCGCGGGTAACAGCTAGTCATAAATAAACGTTTCCCGTTAAGTTAACGTCACTCGAACAAATTATACGAAGCCACTGTTCCGGAATGCAGCACATTGCTAAAATTATAGTAATAGATTTGCTCATATGCGTCCAGCTGCAAATGCGTATTATTTAATTATTCAGTGAAAATGGAGGAAATTGCCAGCCTTACTCATACATATAACGCAAACAGGTCAAGGTTCCATATCACTTATAGTATAACCTTGACTGAAGGCTCAGCGTGTACATCAAAGGCTGTAAATAAATAATTATTTTCCGGAAGCTCTAGGGGATCGGCACTAACAGTGAGTTATACATCTTTTAAGAATAAAGCTTTGTGATTATACAGGATGTCCCACGGGTACGCCACGTGGAAGGGAAAGTACCTTAAATATTGTAGATGTAACATTGTAAAAGGCATTTATTTTCACATAATTTATTCCTTTAGAATTCGTTATGATGTCATTTCTAATATACTAGATACTACTTCGGAAACAAATGGCGCTCTGAGAGAGAAGAAGTAGCGCAAGAATAAAAAAGAAAGCTATTATGTATCTTATGAAGCCTGCTAGAATTAGTTACAAGCAATCATTTATTTCTAGTGTTATAATAATGGTTTGATAATTTTATTGGGAGAAGATTAAATTTTAATTTATAAAACATTTTTCACTGCATTCATACATTTTTAAATAGTTTTAATTTATTTTTAAATTATGGGTACCACAACAGCGCCTATTTCTGCCGTGAAGCAGTAATGTGTAAGTATTTCTGTGTTTCGGTCTGAAGGGCGCCGTATCTAGTGAAATTACTGCAAATGAGACTTAACATCTTATGTCTCAAGGTGACGAGCGCAATTGTGGTGCCGATCAGAATGTTTGGGTTTTTCAAGAATCCTGAGCGGCACAGCATTACAATGGGCAGGGCGTATCAATAACCATCAGGTGAACCTCCTGCTCATCTCGTTCTTTATTGTCACAAAAAATCAAAAAATCGCACATAATAATGTCAGTCCTTACAGCAATATCAGCTTTTCATTTTTCCTAACAAAATTTTGCATCAAATGTTAAAAGTTTTCCTTTTATTTCTGATGTTATTTTATGCAGCAAAAAATAGGCCTTATGATTGGTTAGATAAAGCTTCGATTCCTACTTCATAAGCGCAGTTTTAATTGTTTTTTAAATTAAAATGTTACATCTCCAATTTTAAGGTTAAGGTAACTACCCCTCTCCGTGGCACAGCTGTGGTACAACCTGTATATTTCATTAGACGGTGAAATTCAATTTATTTGCGAACATTGTTACCTTTTTCTACTATATCCCATTATAATGTTATGAAGAACTAAAATAAGAATCTTTGTTTTCGTTTTGCTTTTGTGTATATGCGAACAATAAAGAGAATTTTTGTTCTGTTGCGAAATTAGTATTAAGCCTTTCATTACTTATATATTTTATTTGATGGTGAAAGCAAAATACTAACAAAGGATTAATTTATTATATTTTAATAAATAAAGACAATATTAAAACGAAAGAACCTAGCTTAAATCCATAATCGATCCATCCGTTTTACACATATAAATATTTTAATCTTATTAACCGACTTCAAAACAGGAGGAGGTTCTCAATTCATCGGTATCTATTTTTTTATGTTTGTTACCTCAAAACTATCGACTGGGTGAACCGATTTTGATATTTCTTTCTTTTTTTATTTGAAAGCTGGTGCCTCCCGTGTGTTCTCATTGTAATATGGTCCAGATCTGACAATGGCATCCATGAGAAAACCATAAAAGTCTTAAATTTGCTATACATACGTATAGCAAAATGGATGATAAATTTACGATTAACTCAATATCGCGCCAACCGATTTCGATGACTCTTTTTTTATTGAAAAGGATACACTTCAGTTTGGTGAGAGTTTGGTTAGGTTCTGATTACGGAATCGATGATAAAGTAACTGAATACTTCAACTAAGCGTTTACGTTCATTGCTGCATTGAAAAATTTAGTATATCTACACATATTTAAACAAATTTTTAGTTAGTGTACTTCAAATTCACTAAAAATCAAAAAATTTAAAAATTCTTTAACAAAAGAACAACCGACTTCAAAAACACTATTCCAAAGCAAAATATATAATATGCACTAAAAAGTATTAAAATAAGTGCTTATTTTTATACAATCTAATTAATTAATCTAATTATAGTTACGATTATTGTAATTTTTGGAGTCGGTAGATCGGTCGAGATATCGTGATGAGTCAATATAGGAGGAAATCTCTTACATATTATATATATATAGATCAACCCCTTTATTATTGATAATTCCCTTTGATTGGCTCTGTCGTAAATCCTATTACTCCACTGCTGAATATCTAAATGATCGGACAGCCTGGGACTAGATTGTGTTTATTGTATACCGATAGTAATGACTGTACAATATTGTATATTTATAATAAAAAGAGCGCAAAAAAAGAATGCTGGGAGAGTTTCTTGCGCCGCTACTTCTCTCTCAGAGCGCCATTTGTTTCCGAAGTGGTAGTAGTACCTAGTAGTTATTAGAAATGACATCAAAAATAATTCTAAAGGAATCAATTTTAAGAAAATAAATGCCTTTTATGCCTTTTGATATGAACTATTTTTAAAAAAATACGTAGCGTCTATCTATCTCTAAGTTTTACGGAACAAATAATATAAAAACATAAATGTAATTCAGTAAAAAAAAAGGTAAATTATCGTAAAGTATATAAGTGAAGATGTAATGAAGGTAATAATAATTAAATAACTTAAAAATAAATCTTTCTAAGAAAAACACTACACAACTAGCTATCAGTTGTTCTCTACAAACTTTTAATTTGCCGTCTTAAATGCAAAAGTTTGTTTAACATTACTAATTGGGGCTCAATAAAATAATAAAAAGAGTATATTAATTAGCACCACGCTTACAGGGATCGAATTATTTCTGACCGTTTAACAAAAGTATAGTTATGGCAAACAAAAATGACCAACACATAACTCAAGAACAAAATATAAATAAAAACAAATGACTATGAAACTATTAAAATATTGATAGCCATTCATTTTTTTCCATTTTATAAATGATGTACAAATTATGGTAATTTAATCATTTTAAAAGATTTATGTATTTGTCAGCGCATTCGGAAAAAAAGGATTGAATAAAAAATAAGTTGTTGACATACAAAATAAATAGGTCGTATAAAACCTGACCACGTTTCACTGTGGCTTATTCTTATAGTATGATATTGAACATGCCTAAAACTGACCACGCTTCACTGTGGCTTATTCTTATAGCATGATAGTGATCGTTCCTAAACCTGACCACGCTTCACTGTGGCTTATTCTTATAGTATGATAGTGATCCTTCCTAAACCTGACCACGCTTCACTGTGGCTTATTCTTATAGTATGATAGTGAACCTGCCTAAATTGATCATGATTCACTGTGGCTATTATTGTAGTATGATAGTGAACCTGCCTAAATTGACCATGATTCACTGTGGCTTATTATTGTAGTATGATAGTGAACCTGTCTAAACCTGACCATGCTTCACTGTGGCTTATTATTATAGTATGATAGTTATCCTACCTAAACCTGACCACGCTTCTCTGTGGCTTATTCTTGTAGTGTGATAGGGATCTAGCGAAAAATTGACAACGTTTGAAATTAACTCTATCCGTTACGGTAATATACATACTTTTAAATAAAGTAAACGTTTTCTTTGTATTTCTACCATACGTATATGAAAATGAGAAATGATATTAAGTAATGGAGATTTCATACCAAAATAAGAAATAACGAGTTGCTAAAGATCGAGTTCCACCTTTGTCATAAAATAATGTAATCTTACAAAATTGGAAAGGGTCTTTTATGAAGTATCAAATTTCCTATTACGTTATTATATGAACATAAGTTTATACTCACGACTCGACTGCGTAGGCTTTGAAACTGACTTCAAAGCGATATGAATTACCTTAATTGTAGTACGATTTCTTGTTTTTTTCGGGGTGTTACACGTCGAACCTATCTCAATGTTCCAGCTTAAGCTGAACCATATTATGTAAGCGAGTCAACCTGAATAACTTATTTTGTTAATATAATATTCACACTATAAGATTGTACTCATTACAATGTTCAAATATTTCTTTCTTTATCTTATATCTATCTATTCTATCATTCTTTATCTGTAATAACTTTATAAGATTAAACAATCATATTATTTATTATTTTTAAATGTTTTCCCTCACTTCTGGAATTAAATTAACAAATTTTATTAAATAGAAGGATACACAGGCAGATAGACAGTGGGAGGCTCCTTTGCACAGGATGCCGGCTAGATTATGGGTACCACAACGGCGCCTATTTCTGCCGTGAAGCAGTAATATGTAAACATTACTGTGTTTCGGTCAGAAGGGCGCCGTAGCTAGTGAAATTACGGGGCAAATGAGAATTAACATCTTATGTCTCAAGGTGACGAGCGCAATTGTAATGCCGCTCAAAATTTTTGGGCTTTTCAAGAATCATGAGCGGCACTGCATTGTAATGGGCAGGGCGCATAAATTACCATCATCTGAACGTCCTGCTCGTCTCATCCCGTATTTTCATAACAAAAAAATAGAAAGTCATAATATTATGTCAGACAAAAACAAATTTTCGACAAAAAGAAATAACGTAAATTATATTTTTCAGATATCTACAAAATAATTAAAATGCTATTTTGAGAGTAGTAACTAGAAAAGGAAATATGGGATCAGTTAGAATAACGTTTTATATGTTAGTCATTAGCTCTGCGGTAACACATGGAGAAGAAATGAAGGACACTGATACCTATATAAGTACCTTCTTAGCTGATCTGTGGCTTGAGAGTGCGGATATTGTTAAAATTCTATGGAGGGATTGCTCAAAGAAAGTAAGTTGTTAAATTGCTGTAAGTATTAACTCTTTGCAATCACAATTCTAGATATATTTCTGAAGTTATACTTCTTTAGGCGCGTTATGAAAAAATTATGAGAGTGAAATTTTAAGATGCGCGGGCATCACTGTAACACAAAGGTTACCTTATCAGGGTGGAGTTGTTTCCTAAAATTTTCTGACGTTTGCGACATTCGTTATTTTTTTTTTGTTTCTTCGTCCATTATTTATCATAGGATACGCAAAGGGTTCAAGCCCGGACAGCCATATTCGTTA
The DNA here is from genome assembly GCF_905404315.1 of Leptidea sinapis. Classification (NCBI taxonomy): domain Eukaryota; kingdom Metazoa; phylum Arthropoda; class Insecta; order Lepidoptera; family Pieridae; genus Leptidea; species Leptidea sinapis. The sequence goes on along the minus strand of NC_066270.1, from coordinate 12,041,724 downwards.
TTTTATAATTAATTGTCAAAGCCATCTTTTCAAGATTTTTACAAAATTGTTCTTTCTAAAAACGTGGAATAGCACGAGTCATAAATAATAATTTTAAGGATTTTTGCTTTGTTAGGCCAAAGAAGTATTACTTCTTGCGTGCATACGTAAGTATACTGTATATATATACACTTTTTTTTGTTAAAAATACACTGAACTTGACAAAATACAAAAAGAACCAAACGAAAGATCTTTTTACAGACTACGATCATAACTTCATTCGGCAGCACAATCGGGCCAGACTCGTCCGGGTTAATTACCACACTCCCACAGAATACCGGCGTGAAGTAGCGGCCTAGCGCCGCTATGTTTCGCATAGGTCGAAGACCGGAGCCAATCCCCTTTCCCTCCTCCACCAGAATATGACAGCGATCTTCATTTTATTATTAAAATAAATAGAAATCATATTTGTTCGATAATATTTTGTGATCAAAGAAACAAAACATACGCTACACATCAATTATACAAAACCAAATTAACTTCGACGAAACTTAAATTAATCAATACAGTGAAACAAAACTTCAAGCTTGTCATCATTTTATCACTAAGATTCTTGTATTAGATTAGTGTTTTTATTTTCAAAATAAATTGCAATATGTTATGACAAAAAATAAGAGTGTGCGTGTAATCTTTACGCGCGATTGAAGTAAAACTTAATTATAATTAACTTTAGGAATAATTAACAGATACATTTATAAACTTTTTTTGTTTATCTAAAAGCTCATAGGCAAAATATGTTATTTTCGTTTGCCCTTGTTTGTTCCACCTATTCTAGGACATCCAGTATATAACGAACCAATATATAGAAAAAAACACAAGGTGGTATTGTTTGCGGATGACACTTCACTTATATTCAAAGTGAAACGAAGCCAAGTTTTATATGACGAAGTAAACAATGCTCTATCTGACATCGTGTACTGGTTTAGCGCCAATAACTTATTGTTAAATAATCATAAAACCAAATATAATAAATTCACCGCGCCAAATGTCAAAAATGTAGATGCGAATATTTTATTAAATGGAGAGGTGGTAAAACCAGTGGAATCTGCTATATTTCTTGGCATTACTCTTGATTCCTAATTGCAGTCGGGCCCCCATATTGAAGGATTGGCGAATAGGCTTAGTTCTGCAGCATATGCGGTTAAGAAAAACAGAAGGTTAACTGACATAGATACGGCGAGATTAGTATACTATAGTTATTTTCATAGTATTATGTCCTATGGTATATTGTTATGGGGCAGTGCGGCCGATATTAATACTATCTTTGTGCTGCAGAAGAGGGCTATTCGCGCGATTTATAACCTAGGTCCTAAAGAACCATTAAGAGAAAAATTTAAAGTAATGAACATTTTGACTGTTGCTTCTCAATACATTTTTGATAATGTTTTGTATGTTCATAAGCACATTGAGGAATTTTCTAGAAACTGTGACATTCATAATGTTAACACGAGGAACAAACATAAACTTGTTATGCCTACTACTCGGTTGGGTCGAGTTAGTAAGTCTTTTGTTGGGCGATGTATATGCTTCTACAATATGATCCCAGAAAATGTACAAAACAAATGTGTTACGAAATTTAAAAGAATTGTTGAAAAACGTTTGTGTGGGAAAGGTTATTATAGCATAAACGATTTTCTTAATGACACCACGGACTGGGATTAAAGCGAACACCCTCAGGCTTATTAATTATTAATGTTTATTGTACGATATTACATTGTAATCCATATTTTATATAAAAAAAAAGCCCGCTGAGTTTCTTGCGCCCATTCTTCTCAGGTCTGAGGCAGTCTCTTTTGAATGGGTGTAAGATTTTGACGTTCAATAAATGATTATAAATCCTATTTTGAATAAAAATATTTGAATTTGAATAACAAATATTCTTATAAAGTTGAAAGACAAGAAGATTTAATTTATACCATGAAATATATACTTACATTAATTGAAGCCGTGTTATTAATAAATATTTGAATAAAAATTATTAATATCACACATATCAATATAACGTTGTTATTAAGTACTAACGTTACTTCTGTCAAAAAAATATTCTGAGTTACCCCCAAGTCACGCCTAAACAAGTTTTACTACAAAAATCCAACAAAACTTTTTTTCAACAGTTGGGTTATAGAAGAAATCAAATTTTTCAGTTGTAGAGACTGCTGATAGAAGTGAAAACTTAGACATCTTAGTATTAAGATCTGAAATTTCATAATATTTAAAAACAATTAAATTATTAATTTCAATTTATTTTAAGTCTTATTTTCTATATTATTATTATCTTTATATATATAAATTCTTCTGTACGTGTGGCTGGACCGATTTGAATGAAATTTTCTGTGTGATTCAAATGTTCGGTTAATTTTCGGTCAATTCGGTAAAGTGGATTCGAGGATGGTTTAGATTCACACTAATTGAACTACCTCCTAAATGGCTGGACCGATTTTGATGATTTTTTTTAGAGTGTTCCAGTGAATTTCAGATTGGTTTAGATTCTGCAATACATATAATTCTCCTACGTATGTTTGTTATGTCCTCCTAAGGTCTGGACCGATTTTTCAAATTTAAAACGTGTGTACAGGACAACGTCTGTCGGGTGCGTAGAAAATATATAATAACTAGCGGTAGTTATTTTATATTTTTTTACTAAAAAGACAGGGCGAATATGTCTAGTATCTAATAACATATCCGCTGGTATTGAAAAGCATTGCACATGCAGCGCTACATTTTTGAACGTAGTTAACGGAATCTTGTCACATGAGATATAATCTAGCGACACATTTCAGGAAATCCAGTGTCACGTTAGCAAAACGTGTCTTGGTAAATGGTACGCCTTAGATCATTTATACGGCTAGAAAGACTGTGACATCGGTGAAAATATAAAAAAAAATGAAATTGACAGTTATCGACGTACGGTATTTTACTGTGGGGTCATGCTGCTGACATTGAAATACTGTTTGTTCTGCAAAAGACAGCTGTTCGTGCTATATATCAGCTTGGTTATAGACAGTCTCTTAAAGAAAAATTTAAAGAAATAAAAATTATGACAGTTCATTGCCATTTATGAAAAATTAATATACTTTCGCAAAAATCGTCACCTTTTTGCTATTTTCATTATCATATCATATAAGGGATTTCTTGTAAAAAATTCTAGTAGACTTCATAAGATACATAATAGCTTTAAGGGTAAATTTTTACACTTTTATAATAAAGTCCCAGCCACTGTTCAGGCATTATCTATAAATAAATTTAAATGTTTTATTCAAAAATGGCTCTGTCGTAAATACAGTTACTCTACAGCTGAATATCTGAGTGATCGGAGAGCCTGGGACTAGATTATGATTATTTTATAGCGACAGATATTTTATTGAAAAGAGCGCAAAAAAAAGAATGCTGCTAGAAAGGAGAGTTTCTTGCGCCGCTTCTTCTCTCTCAGAGTGCCATTTGTTTCCGAAGCGGTAGTAGTATCTAGTATATTAGAAATGACATCAAAAAGCATTCTAAAGGAATCAATTATGAGAAAATAAATGCCTTTTAACCTCTATTTAAGCAATGCACGCATACTAGCACAAACTGACATACAAATCGCGGATGTAAGACGTAGCGTGTCACGCACACTAAAGTAATAAACCTGGCCTGTTCTCATCAGTTGTCTAGCAGCAAGACGCACTAATTACGTAAAGATTATTTAAGAGGCACGCAAACAGACATTTGTTTTTCAAAATTGATTATTTTAGAATTCTTATTGATATCAATTAAAGCTCTAACAAATACTTTGGAAACAAATGGTAAATAAGAGAAGAAATGGCACAAGGAACTATGAAAGTATTTTTTTGTGCTTTTAAAAAAATATATTTTATGCATTATTTTTGCACCAAATTGCATTAGGGTAAATTCGGATACAGGGTAAGTCCAGATAATCCAAAGAACTTCTAAATCTTGGGGCATTTCAATTTTCTGTCAACAAAACACGAAACTCCTTTTTGTTTTGACCATGACCCCTTTTGTCCCCTCGCTTTAGTCCGCGTCTAAGCTGTCTGTGTATGATAGAAATTTAAACATAGCTTTTAATTATCTGGATTTACCCTATATCCGAAATTACCCTGATGCACTTCAGAACAATAATGCATAAACTAAATTTATCTATCGATATATCGACGCCAAGTATTCTAATAGTATCCATACATATAAATAAAATTGGATTGTCTGTTTGTAATATTGAAATAACCATTTTTACTACATGTACATATGAATATTTCACAATTTCTGTCCGTGTGTCTGCTTGTTTATTCCGGCATTTCAGACATATGTCTGAAATGGCGAGACCGATTTTGACGGGACTTTATTGGCACATACCTAATGTAATAAGGAGTAACTTAGGCTACGTTTATTTTAGAAAAATCTTTTATTCTAGAAAAATGTTGCAATGTCCTAGACACGGTCTTACTCTAAAAATATTTTTTATGGCAAAACAACTTTTGCCGGGTCAGCTAGCTCATAATAATATATTCCAAAATGTTAACCCCCCTCATAATACTAGAGCATAACGTCAATCGAGTCTCTCAACAATTTCACTCTGAACATGTTTCATGAAATATTTCACTGTGTCGATTGTATACATATTCACAATGTATAAGTATTGTATTATAGTCCACACAATATGCGTCTATTTCAGTATACATGGCTGTCTCCAGTAAGCTCTTTAATCCGGGAGGGCTCTACATAATCTGCTTTAACGGGACGCTTATGTTAAAGGAAATCATTGTATGCCTGTACTGGCAGCGCTTTCACGTTGGGACACGAAAGTTCTATTTATCTAGGCGTTGGTAGTTTAAGCCTGTAGATATATTCCCTAGCTTGAGATATGATTAATTAATATTACATTTACTTGTTTTATTATAATTTTTGTTATTTCGTTCAGTTCTCGTAACAGGCATCGTCATGCTCGCTTAAATGCCACTGCTTGTGGTGACAACGTGGTGTGGGTCGTTCCCTTCCCTAATTGCTCGTGAACGGGCGCTACTTATGGTGGCTGATGAGCCTGTTACAGGAACTCTACTTCATGTTTTTTAAATTAATGCTATTATAATCTATACATATAAATAAAATTGGAGTGTCCGTTTGTAATATGTAAATAACCGTTTTTTACAACATGTATATGAATATATATACGGTACATACACCAAAATAAGATTTTTTAACAATTTTTGTCTGTCTGTCTGTTTGTTCAGGCTTATCTCTGAAATGGCTGGATCCATTTTGACGGGATTTTTATTGGCAGGCTGATGTAATAAGGAGTAATTTAGGCTACTTTTATTTTAGAAATGTTCTTTTATTTAAGAAAAAAATAATAATGTTGCAATTACCAAGAAACGGTCTAATTCTAAAAATATCTATGGCAAGACAACGTTAACGGGTCAGCTAGTATCTTTTATAATCGCTCATTAAATGCTCGCATAATGCCTTGATTTATGTGATGAGAGAGACGAGAAATGCATTATATACCGAAAATATATTTATACAGAAGTACCGTTATGAGAAATTTATAGTTGTTTATGTTTGAAGGAATCAACGGACTAACGAACTAATCCTAACCGGAAATCACATATAGTCCTGGCATTTACCACCGACTATTATAAAAATTATGTTATGCAGCATCCCCGCGAGATCCTGAATTCAAGATATTTTTAGGGTACCGCACCACAAATGGAAAAAAAGGAACCCTTATACTACGCAACCCTTACAGTACCTATACCTTAAAGTATAACTTTATTATACTTTGTTGCCCGTTCGTCCCATCGTCTGTCTGTCTGTCAAGACCCTTTATCTCAGGACCACGTGGAAGTATCGAGTTGAAATAAAAACGATATGCTCAAGTCTACAGTCCCTTGAAGCTGTGAATAAATCAACCGCAAGCTTATGCCGCATGTACGTCTCTTTCGACACTCTCACGAGAATCAAAATTTATAGGGTACTAGTGGACCGGACAGACGTTCTCCTGTAAGCACGTCTTAAATTTGAAAAATCGGTCCAGCCGTTAGGAGGAGTTCACTAACATACACATGAGCAGGAGAATTATATCATATGGATAGAATCGAGAATCTAAACCAATCTCAAATTCACTGGAACACACAAAAAAATCATCAAAATCGGTCGAGCAGTTTAGGAGGTAGTTCAATTGTGAATCTAAACCGTTCCCAAATCCACATGAAGACACACAGCTAGTTTCATTAAAATCGGTCCAGCCGTCTAGGAAGAGTTAGGTTGATTAGGATAGATATTCGTTTGACCTTGAACTATGTAATTTGGCAAGTTATAAAGACTTATACTATAATTATAAGGAAAAATTAAAAACTACACATAAGTAATGAAATAAAATAAACAGAGTTTAAATGCAAGGAACGGTGGTCCTTTCAAGTAACTTAGCCATGTCGTGTGGGGTATAGCTTTCGATTTACGACATAGAATGAAAAAAATCCTTTTCCCTTTTTGTATAGGTACCTAATAATATTTAAAAAAATTAAAATCGTTTTTTTTTTAATTTAACATATTTATTTAATCAAAATACTTACCATAATTATCTGTCTATACATTGCTGCCATCTAAAAGAAAGGTCATTTATGCCTTTGCGATAGAACTGTGGTGATCTAGATTCGACAAACTATGTGAAAGCATTTTGTACTGCTTTCTGAGAAGAAAACTTTTTATGACGTAGAAAATTGTCCAATTCACGAAAAAAATGGTAGTCCGTTGGAGCAACGTTTGACGAATACGGAGGGTGACGAATGGTTCCTAATTGCAGTTCCTGTAGAGTTAAAACGGTGTCTCGTGCTGTATGAGGTTTGGCGTTATCATGGAGCAAAAACTGTTGAAATCAATTTATGAGTCGGGGCTGTTTTACGGCTAGTTTTGTTGTCATTGTTCCGAGTTTGGCACAGTAGACATCTGCCGTTATTACTTGACTAGATCGTAGAAAACTACAGTAAATAACACCACCAAACAGTTACCATTACCTTTTTATTGGTAAACTTTTATTTAGGACACTGTTGCCGCATTTGACGTGGGGTCAGCTATTGCATTTTTAGTTAGTTATTGTAAAGAATCTATTTTTCATCGGATGTCACAATTCGATGCAATATCGATTCAATAAGCCAACACAAGTTCAACACGCGTTTCTTTCTGCAGATCAGTCAAATCATGAGGCACCCATTTTTTATTTATTTTTTATTTATTGATTGACGCGAATGAATCAATATTGTTGGTAAGGTAACATTAAGCCATGCCGCTAATTCCTGGGTAGTTTGGCTCGGATCAGTTTCCACCATCTCTTTCAATTCAAAGTTATTCAACTGTGTAGGCGGTCTTCCACGTGGATCGTTCTTTAAATTAAAGTTTCCATCACGAAAGCTAAAGCAAAAATCGTACGGTGCGTTCATTAGCCCCTCTCCAAACGCAACATTGATTCAAAAATCATTCGAATTTTTGATGTCCTTTCTTGTCTAAGCTGAATAAAAAAAAAACAGAAATACGATAATCGAATGTTGGACATCTTTTAAAAGAAGAACTACATAGGTAATACGTGAAAAAAGTTTCACTCCAACATCTCAAACCATGAAGGTTCTTTGTCAAAGCGAAGTACCTATTACAATAAAAAAGCACTTTCATACTTTAATCCCTATTATTAACTGAACCCTTGGTAGGCAAGACCGACTCTCAAAAACACTCAGCTAGTTATTCATATTACAACGATACTCGTAAATTTATGTTGGGACAATTCTTGAAGAAGCGAGGTATGTCTTGGAATCTAATAAAGGTCTGAGCAATTTTATACAAATACGGTGTTGAATCTACTACATACCAACACAATCTCAGGTAAATGTATAAAGCAATTTAGTTTTCCGGCGATATAAGGGTTGACAGAGTAATTTATTCTGGACTGTTTACAAAATAGTATCTGAATGTTTTCCAAATTTATCATTGCCAAAATTTTATTAAAATACATAGACATGAAAATGTTTCTTATTTTTAAGTAAAACTTTAGATGTGACTTTTTTTTAAATGACAATGAGACGAGCAAGACGTTCAGCTGATGGTAATTGATACGCCCTGTCCATTACAATGTAGTGCCGCTCAGGATTCTTGAAAAACCCCAAAAATTCTGCGGAACAACAACTGCGGTCGTCACCTTGAGACATAAGATGTTAAGTCTCATTTGCCCAGTAATTTCACTAGCTACGGCGTCCTTCAGACCGAAACACTGCTCCCGTCCACCTAAGACTGCCAGTATTTCTCATGTGGCTGTAATTTATGTATACAAATAATTTTTACTTGAACGGTATGTAAAAGCTATCATTTTAATATTATGTTTTTGTATTTGGTATCGTTATTATTAATTAAGATATAGTTATTTTTGATGAGTAGTGGATAGTTGGGTAAACTCGTGACGAAGTCGAGATCGAATTACCATAGTTATGATTTACCAAATAACAATTCTCGCTAGTGTATCATACAAATATTTCAACACATTTGCCAAAGAGGATGTAAATACTACATAATAAGAGGCGGGACTGCCTAAGTCAAATAAGTAAAATAAATAAGTAAATATTGAAATTTAGTTAAGTATGAAACGTACAGTGACTTGACATAAGTTTGAAATAGTATTAATTACAACATCACGATTGGCCACGAAGCATAATCCGGCTAACTTTGGAAGCGAACAGTTGCTTCAAACGTAGTGGATTTCAGCTGTCTCCTTTTTTTACAGGTTTATAGCAGTCTGACTGCACATTTCATACAATGGAGTGAATCGCTTTGTTCTTGAGTGAGTTTCGCTAGGCTGACTGAATGATGCAACAATCTTTGACGTTTCTAATATCAAAATGGCGCGCATTTGCAAATGGCGGCAAGATCACTTGAAAATTATGTATTATGTAGTTACTTTAGTATGAAAGTGAGACAAATGTATGAACAACGAAAGCGTCTGCAACAAGGCCGGCCTGTCTCTGTGTAGGTATCGAAATTATTAGTACGCGCGGCAGCCTCTACACAGTAAGCCAGCCAGTAGGGACTCACGGAGAGCTGTGATGCATGCGCGAGGTTTATCTGTAGATTTGACAACGAAAGAATATTGATATAAAATTAGGATAACATACATATTTATTTTCTTAAAAACTAAGATATTTTTATGAGGTGGCCTTATCTAGGTAAGTACCTACTGTTTTAGGTAAAGAATACAGCCCTAACGTCGTCAGAAGAGGTAGGAGTCACGCGATAGAAAGAGAGGCAACTTCTAGGTGTTTAAAAATGTAGGTTAATAGCGCTGTGTGATCTGAATAACACCTAATTATATGACCGCAAGAGTCCCTATTCCTTTAATTGATTTTGCGGAGTGAGTCTTCTGTACTACTATTACATATTCTTTGAACAAGGTTCGGTCTTCGGTTGCATTCTTATATTCATATTTTATCAAAATAAAAAAAACCGAAAGCATAAGAAAGGCGCTGTAATTATAGTGAAACATTTTGTTAAATTGGTACTAATTCTTTGCTTTCGAAAATGTGTACGGGAGTATTGAATGTATTTTTATTAAAGCTGTAATCTTAGATCTTTCATATATTTTGACGACCCCTATAGCCCAGTGGTTACTGACATTTATATCAATGTATGAATGTTTGTTTCCGTCGAGTCATGGATATTCATAAGTATTTATGTATGTTTAAGTAAGTATATTGTATTTAATATATCGTTGTCCTGTACCCATTGTGTAAAATGTATGTATGTATGTATGTGTATTATTTGTGTAAAAGTGTGTCAATATTTATTATATTTATTAATATTATACATCTAGATAGACTGTGAAAGCTGTGAAAACGTCGAAAACCTCTAAATTGAGCAATGCACGCACACTAACACAAAGTGACATACAATTCGCGAGTGTAAGACGTAGCTTGTCACGCACACTAAAGTATTAAACCTGACTTGTTTTCATCTGTTGCGTTCATTAATTCTATCAATATAACTTGAAAATAAACAACGAAATATTATTACTGTATGCATAAAAAATATTTTTTAATCATTTTAGTTACTTGACGATAAAGACATTACCGACCGTAAGGAGTATTATCCCAAATTTGTGAGATGTATGAAAAGGAAAACACTACGAGCCCTGGACAGATCTCTGAGCTTCGATGAGGTTCCCGTAGCTGATGGTGTAACCCTGGTTCGATATGATCTTGTTGATCGAGCTGGTAACATTGTTTCGGAAAGTCATAACAGGTAACTTGATTTAAAACCTACCCAAATACAAACTAAAAGGAATATTTGGAATTTATTTTTCAGCAGACGAGCAAGACGTACAGCTGATGGTATTTGATACGCCCTGCCCATTACAATGCACTGTCGCTCGGGATTCTTGAAAAACCCTAAATTCTAAGCGGAACTACAAATGAGCTCGTCACCTTGAGACATAAACTGTTAAGTCTCATTTAACCAGTATTTTCACAAACTACGGTGCCCTTCAGACCGACACATAATAATGCTTACACATTACTGCTTTACGGCAGAAAAAAGCGCCGTTATGGTACCCATCATCTAGCCGGCATCCTGTGCAAAGGAGCCTCCCACTGGTGTGGAAGTACAGATACAGTGTGTATATCTGTTATAGACATGAATATCAGTGTTTATTCCTTTATAATTACCAGAGTTAATGAATAAGTAGGCTACAAATAACCAGATTTTATTTTCATTATAAAAATAATTAAATAGGAAATTACGTACTATATAAATAATTAAAAGTGCACCTTAAAGATTAGACCAATATTCTTTCTAAAACAAACACTTAGGAATTGAATGGTGACAAGATCTTGTATATAATATTGTTTTCTGATTCATAAAATATGTCTATATTATATTTTGTGCTACATTCTATATACTGTTTATTCATAATGTAACACAAAAACTATCTGTTGATTGAAACAGTACCTAGCAACGAAATCATTAAATAAAATATTGAGGTATTTAAGTATGTTATTATAAATCAGTATTGTATCACACGATGTCGATGACCGAGTTAAAATGTGTCAACGTTGATGAAAATGGTTTTATAAACAATTGCGTAAGCAATGTTCCACTTACAACAAACAAAATGGCGTCTTCGTTTTGTGTGTCAAGCTAAATATGATGATTACAATCTTATATTATGCTAATTACTTGTACCTATTTATTTTAATGTTATTTTAAATTTATAAAATTGTAATGCATGTTGATTAAATTATGAACCTATAATCTCCTCATTTAATGGTAAACTATGTATAATCATAAAATACATAATAGCTTTAAGGGTAAATGTATACACTTTTAAAATAAAGTCCCAGCCACTGTTCAGGCATTATCTATAAATAAATTGAAATGTTTTATTAAAAATGGCTATGTCGTAAAGCCTACTACTCCACAGCTGAATATCTAAGTAACCGGACAGCCTGGGACTAGATTATGATTATTTTATAGCAATAACAATGACCGTACAATATTGTATATTTTATTTTAAAGAGTGCAAAAAAATAATGCTGGGAGTGATTCTTACGCCGCTTCTTCTCTCTCAGAGCGCTATTAGTTTCCGAAGCGGTAGTAGTATCTAGTACTGTATTAGAAATGACATCAAAAATAATTGCAAAGGAATCAATTTTGAGAAAATAAATGCCTTTAATGCCTTTGAAAAAATCATTGCGATCAGATGTCTTGTAACACCAGGAATCTGACCACCAAAGGCTGGCAGTAGAAATACTTTTACTTGAAATAAACATAAGATTTATCTCATTTATAATGTTTAAATAGTTTTATCGCATATTAAAAGATAACATAAATTATAGCGCTGTTTCACCTGATTCCTGCCGCCAAATTCCACATTCGCACGACACGCAAATTGTGATATTATCATCTCAACCATCTGGATGTGTGGCGTTCCTCCACAGTGCGGATTTCAAGGAACTTTCTTCCCCGTATAACCAAGCTGTGGAATGAGCTTCCTTGTGCGGTGTTTCCAGACGACGAAACCACATGGGTACCTTCAAAAAAGGGCGTACACTTTTGTAAAGGCCCGGTAACGCTCCTGTGATTTCTCTTGGTAGCAAGAGAATGTGAACGGCGGTGATCACTTAACATGACCCGTAAGATCGTTTGTCCTCTCTTCCATAAAAAACATAATACATTTATTGTTAAAACATGCTAACGAGCCAAACTACATGACACTACAGTATTTAATCAAATGTTTATATTTTGTCTGGTGATAAAAATAAATTTATATAGGTTATCGTTAAAACTATATTTTAATAACTTCATTACGTACTATTTCTGTGGATCCTTGTAGATTTCCAAAGTAAATCATTTACTGGCTGGTATTTTCCCGAACCGATACAACGTACAGTCGTTTTCAACATCCTATCTATCCTTAGTTTAACTTATTAGAGGTAGACAAATCTATCCTTTTACGCTTACTTACATTTCAATAACCTATCGACATAAAGCATTGGACTATAACTATATTGATCATAACTATGGATAGATAAGATATTGTCATTAAAACGGCATTTGACGTAACTAGAGATACGTTATTGACAACGGCCGTTCTTCATTATAATAATACTCCCACCAGTTCCACTCCCACGCCGGCTTCGCAACTCTTAACACCTGTTGTTGGGGACGTCCATGGGCGGTTGCCTCACCACTCCTTATCCCGTGAGGCTTTTGCCCGTTTGCCCTCTTTTATATACGCGCGCTGTTAGTCTAAACCGGCTGCACATGCCTCGGGCATCCAATGCGTTCGGTGAAAGAACAACAGCTTACATAGTGCCTAGACTGATTAATAAACTGCCACGTGACTTGACCGACTCGTTGACTGAGACTAATTTAAAACAGAATTTAAAAAAAATCTTTTTAAGACTTGACTGACCACCGATCAACTTATCGTGCTTAACTTTTAATTGTATCAAGTACTTTTACTTTTATTTGTATAATTATAATGTATAGCTAAGTGATTGTGAACTATTTTAACTCTGTTGGTGTAGACTTAATTTAGCAATTGTACAAACCTCAGTGGTTTTCATTGCTTTGAAATATTAATAAATATATAAAATATATATATATATAAAACAGCAAAAAAAAAAAAAAACAAGCGAGTGAGGGACACTTGACTCTAAAAAACGTATGGATTTCTCTCTGATCTCCTTTTTGCAATTTCAAATTCAACAATATTTAATATAAAATAAATTTAACAATATTCTTCTGCGTGAACTTCAACATGACCATAAACTATTGAATATATCCTTTTTGTCTATGGGACTAACGAATGCTTCGAGTATCTTGGACACAACGCCGCACAAACGTCTCGATACATGAAGAACTCAAGGTGAAAGAAAGGCTTTCATCTATAGTTAGAGCGCGTATCCTCAGATACTTCAGACATATCACGCGACGTGGAGAGCATGCCATAGAGAGACTTGTTGTTCAGGAAAGGGTCAACGGCAGTAGGACAGGAGGACGCCTATGCGCTGGACAGACCAGATGAAAGCCCTAACCAACACACCCTCACACAACTCAACACATGTGCCAGAGAAGCAACAGCCAGGGATAACTGGCGTAGAATCGTTCGTCGTTCGACGTGACCATGACTGCTCTGTCAACAGTAATCCGACTAAGAAGAACTAACGGCTTACAGCTTAATCGGCATGCGTCCAGCCTAAGCTGAACACTATACAATATGTCAAATCTTTACATATTTTTGACGATGTGAGATCAAATTATATTAGTTGATGTAAATGCACTAATGTCATACTGTAACCGTACCTTATTGTTAACCTCTTTTTTCAGCCACACACGCACACTAAAACATAGTGCCTGTAATGCGTAGGTGTCATGCACAGTAAAGTAACATGCGGACCAGCTCCGCACGCTTATGGTAAAACCGCCCCTAGCCATTCAAACTTATTGGACTTAAGTGATATTCACAAACGTATTGACACGCAAACTATTTACCAATTACTGGAAATGGTGAGACCATTCATGGAAAAAGACACAAACATGAAACCATCAGTTTCATCCGAAGAGCAGCTGTGAGCTCTTGGAGGGTACTAGGGAGTATCTAAGATTCAGTTCAATCGTATCACATCAACTGCGATCGGAAATAATTCTCGAAATCTGCAGGGCAATCTCCAAGGTCTTTTAATTCATCAATGGGTTTTACTCTCGAATACGTCCACTCACTGCTTGTTACAATGCAACTGTCTTTGTTAGATATAATCCGCCGGCTAAGCGGATGCAAAGTAATGGCAAAAAATGTCATTCTTAGATATCACACTTTCCATTAATTATTGTCTTGAATAAAACTAACAATTCTCACTATACCTACTTTTTCCTTATAGGATCATAGCTTAAAAGGGAGATTAAAATGATACTTTATTTTAATTAAAGAAACATTGATTACTAGAAAATGTATTTTTTTAATAATTAAAAGCTGAGCAAATTTGTAGGAATACGCCTATTTTTATAAAGATTTCTGTGTAATCGCTTTTTGAAATATATATCTTATTTTTAGCACTTGGTCAGAGAAGGAGTTAGAAGAAGGTGAATGGCGTACTTTGGCTCTCCAACGTATAGCTCAAGTGCTTCGCACTCATGTGATTAAGTTTGACCTTGATTTGGATCAGGCAGTCGGTAAAGGTAAGGAAAATTATGTTATTACTTTTGAAACCTTACCTTCACACGCCTTTATTTAATGCAGTACTTCTTTGCCGCGTTAGGGTCACGCAAATTCGACAACCTGACACCATTTTAATCAGCCTACCATTGTTATACGACTAAATTTACTAAGTAATGCAGTAGTTAATATTTTGACTTTATGAAGTATATAATACGTTCTTTATTACAATATTGTTCTTTCTACATAAGTAAAATAGCACAAGGGATATTTTTTTGAAGGATTTTTGTTTTATTACGCCAAAGATGAAAAACTTCTTGCGTGCGTACATACACTATATGAAGTGAAGCTTCTTAAGCAACCTTGTGATTTAAAAAACAATCAAACGAATAACCGAGACGATAGAGACACAAACAGGTAAATAGGATTCAGAGATAGAAATCATTATACAGTGTTTTGTACCAGGCGATCATAGTTGAAGAAGAGATTGTCTTATGTATGACGCGAGTATGACATAATATATTCAGACGTCATGCGCTTGACGTATTACTACATAGATACCAGGAGAACATTAATGTGGTAGTTGTGATAAAATGTCTTTCAAAACGGTTGAAATCATATGTCATCCTAGCAACATGTACCAGGACTACACAAGCAGTTTAGAGGTATAATATAAATTTCGCATCGGATACAGCGATTCCGTTGATTGAGATTTTGGACGCAGAATTTAAAAATGTGGGACAGTCGCACTGTATCAACAACAGGATCAAAAACAGTAATTGACGCAATATTTCAAAGATATATGGACCACATTAAGACTAAAGTATTTATTTTATACCTAAGTTACCATTAGCATCGTGTAACAGTTATTATTAGTATTGAGTCTGAATCTATGTAATATGTACGAATTAAATGAAAAATCAGTATTAAAACTTTGTATCACTTTAACCATTACTAAAACCTACAGTAATCCTCTTCCCGAAATTTTACATTCGTTTCATTATATAAAAGCCAAAATTTTTGATGGTTTCATTTCTACCACTCTTCACATGTTTTTGAAGTGAAAACTTATTATAGCGCGGAACGCATATTTTTAAATGAGATTAAATCTCTAGACTCGCGATACCGTTACGAGACGCAGCTATAGTGTGTACATATATGGATGTACACATAGCAGGCCGCGAACGCGTCTAGATATATAATAAAAAAACTACGTTTGAAAAAACCGGCTTCAAACACTGAAAAGTATCAAATATCTAAAAATTTCATTTAATACACCTTTACCTAAAATATTAATAAAATGCTATTATTTCTATGTGCTGCCTATTAATAGGTTTTAAGTCGGTGCCAAGCCCTAAACAAAATTAAACTTAATACTATAAACAGCTTACTTACTGTAATTATTAAGGTTATCTGGCCACGCGTGTCTGTCCGGGTTGGGTTGTTTTGTTCTAGACGAAGCTATCCCGCGCTAAGTCACGCGTGGCGAGTGTAGGTACTTACTATTACATTCGGCTTGGCACCGACTTCAAAGCTATAAATATGTAGCACATACAAATAATGATATTTTATTAATATTAAAAGTAAAGGTGTATTAAATTCAATTTTTAGTTATTTGATACTTTTCAGTTTTTGAATTCGGTTTTTTCAAACGCAGTTTTATCTTTTTTTTCTACTTTTTAGTGTCAGTTAATAATTATAGTATATAATCAACCTAAATGAAAACTCCTAAAAAAGCCGTACACAAAACAATTATGTAACAGAAATTTTCATAAAAAATGTTCATAAAATGAAAACAACTTGGCCAAACTATGTAAGATTTATGGGATCAAATGGCATCTATTCTGCATCGAACTAAAGAAAAATTACGTAAATCGGATCATAAACCTCAGAGTAATCAGTGTACATACATAAAAAATAGCGATTAAATTGATAACCTCCTCCTATTTGAAGTCGGTTAAAAATTGGTACCAGGTAATCAAAGTCGAAGAAGAGATTGTCTTATGTATCATGCGAGAATACCTTAATTTATTTATTTTAATTCGTATTTTATACAGTTGAGTATCGAGGCAGACGTCGTCATCACATGATGACAATGATGATGTATGGTATCGTTTCCATCGGGATGGTCCTCATTCCAATGGGATTTCAATTCCTAGCTGTTCTCGGAGGCAAAGCGCTTTTACTTGCAAAAATGGCACTTATCCTGGCATCAATACAAGGGTTGAAAAAGGTAATTAATTTTATTCTGTCCCCTGTCAACAGTAAAAGGTCCCGGATTTTCATTAAATATTTTAAAAACGTTGTTAGTAAATTTTTACCTTTAAAAGCACATAAGTACAGACAAAATAACGTTTATGTAGTAACTGGTAATGTGTTTATCTGTAAATTTAATATCGCAGTAAATTTCATTAACACACCTACGCCTACTAATTTGATAACCGAAAATTTTCACATAAATTTGTCGTCATTACTAACGCAATAAAAATTAACGTTCTCTTTTAGGTTGACAATTTTTCTGGTGGGTTTCATGAGAGGGGGAAGGTATGGATGGTTTATTAACTTTTTATTTCTATTAATAATATTTTCTTAACAATTTTTTCACTCGAAGTTATCGCTTAGAATCTTTATAAAATGTGAAAGCACTTTTCTGATTTTATACCTACTTTCTGGCTGGTGGATTGTCGTTAGGTTCTTTTCTGTTCTTTTATATTTGAACTATAAGATTTACTTTAGTTAATGTGTATTTATTAGCTCGAAATAACGTTATTAAAAAAATACGTACTTCCATCATAAAAGCTGATCTATTGTGATTTCTCTGGTGCTTTTGGAATTTAAGAGTTATGGTGATATAATACAACACTAGCAAAAGTATAAAAAATATGAATATTATATATTTACCAGTGGGAGCATCCTTTGCATTGGATGCCGGCTAGATTATTGATACCACAACGGCGCCTATTTCTGCCGTGAAGCAGTAATGAATAATCTTATGCCTCAAGGTGACGAGCGCAATGCCGCACGGCGTATCAATTACCATCAGCTGAAAGTCCTGCTCGTCTCGTCCCTTTTTTTAATAAAAAAAATTTATGATAAATGCTTAATTTTTGGGCGACAGTAATCCCAGCTTTTAAGCCGGAGCTACTGATTTTGATCAAATTTGGTACAGCGATAGACTAGAGCTTGAGAAAGTACATAGGCTACATTTTATCCCCGAAAAATCCATGGATCCCGCGGGATTTGTGAATAACTGAAATTCACGTCGATGAGCTATAACTATACCAATAGTAGGTTTAGTTTGCCATAACAATCTTCTTTAAAATAAGATTTATATTCGGAACTGGAATAGGACATGAGATAATCTTCAATTCGAAACTTGCTTATTATTTTTAAAAACACTTTATCTACACGTACGAAGTCGGGGCATCAGCTAGCTTATAATACTTTCAACATGTTTTTTTCGACTTTACATAAATAATTGGAACTCGTGAAGTGATTATTTTTTCAACAACGTTGCCCAAACGATTTTAATCGTAGAAGCTTTATAAACACTACACCAGTGACCTAAATAAGTAAATCTTGTATTTCGTTCATTCATTTTGTAACAGATTCTGATCACGAAATACATGAACCGTCAGCTTTCTTCCGATCGCTTGTCTTCACACCTTGTCACCCTCCATCCTTCCACCTACAGAAAGGTAATTTACAACAAAATAAGGAATTATTTCTTTGCTAAATATTTCTGAGGAAAATTTAAGCGACATAGTCATGTAGAATCGTTGATGGTGTTTTCGGGACGACATGGGTACCTTCAAAAAAGGTACACGCGTACACCTTCCTTAAAGGCCGGCAACGGTTCTGTGATTCCTCTTCTGTTGTGGGCGGCAGTGATCACTTAACATCAGGTAACCCATACACTCCTTTGTCCTCCTCTTCTGTAAAAGAAAATACACCCACCAAAATTACATCATACGTACGATGAAGTCTTTTACATTACAAACGTTCACCAAATAACTACTTATTTTCAATAATAATTTCTTAAATAATTTATACGTCTAGATAGTGTCTCTTGCTGTTAGACAACCGATAAAAACAGGCCAGGAATATTAGTTTTGTTTTGTTATCTAGGGACATTTCTTATAAATAAATCAAATTATTTTCTCAATATGTTTACTATGAATAATAGCTTCGATTGTGAACACACAATAAAAAACTGGTTGAAACGAAAACCATATAAAGATACAGAAAAATTCTTAGATAATTTATACGTCTAGATAGAGTATTTTGCTGTTACAAAACAGGCCAGGAATATTAGTTTAGTGTGCATGACAAGCTTGTTCAAAATAGAGGTTAGTTCAAATCTCAATTGTTTTCGACGTTTTCACAGCTGTCATAGTTTATCTAAACGTATCAAAGAATAATTTATATTTATTATATCGCCGTAAAATGTTGTAATATCTTTCTAAATAACACTTTACGTACAGGTTAATATTACTTTCGAGACGTTTTCGCATTTGTGTGTGTGTGTGTACGTGTACAGTGTCAGTACATAAACAAATAAACGAATACTGAGCTTATAGGTTCTGGGTTCGAGTCCCGGTAGGTGCAAATATTTATATGATGAATATGGATGTTTGTTTCCGAGTCATGAATATTTATATGTATTTATGTATGTTTAAGTAAGTATATTGTGTTTAATATTTCGTTGTCTTGTACCCATAGTACAGGCTTTGCCTAGTTTGGGACAAGATAATTTGTTTTAAAGTGTTTCAATATAAAAACGATAAGAAATAGTAAATATTATTAATATTAAACATAATTTCTAATCCTAAAGTTCTTCAACTTCAGAAATTTCAATATTATGTTATCTCCTTCAAAATGTAACGAACTTCTTTTTTCTAACTGTACAAATTTGAATTTCTTGTTTAGAATTCCTGTAAATATGCAAATACTACTACAAATGCAAAAACGTCTTGAAAGTAATTTACCTATACTGCACATGGTTCGGTTTAAAGAAGTTTAATTTCTCATTCTCATTAAGACTGTCGTCACTAACATGAGAACATAAAATCCGTGAGTGAGAGGCGAATTTGCTCATTGCTGCTTTCCGGTTTTGTATTTTTATATGGTTAAGTATTCAAAACAATGTTTGCTATGTGTCGAAAATTGATGGTTAAGTGAAATATTACTGTCAGAATAGATAGATTCTATAGAGCGAGCTAGTCATATTGCCTGACAAATATTAATTAACGCTGAATTCAATAATAAACTAGCTCTTCGTATTCTGCTCTACATACCTATTAAGCATATTTTCTTTTATATTATTTAGCATGAGCATGCAAAACAGGAAATGTGTTAATACTTTACACGGCATTTTATAATGTTTCTTCTTTTTTCTTTAAAACTACTTCACGTCTCCTTAGCGTTTTCATGAAATCATTGAGAGTGAAAACTTCCCACAATAATAGATAACAAACACACAGAGACACACATTTTATTTATATATTATATTTTATGTATATATATATATATATATATATATATATAATCATATAATCAAATATATATATATTTGATTCCCGAAATTTTCAGTGCCGCCCTCGTAGCATCGTCAATGGTATTTCCGAGACGACATGGGTACCTTCAAAAAAAGCGCGTACACCTTCCTTAAAGGTTGGACGCTCCTGTGATTCCTTTGGTGAGGTAAATAGGGCGGCACTGATCTCTTAACATCAGGTAACCCATAGATTCGTTTTTCCTCCTCTTGTGTAGTGTTCTTAAATAATTAATACGTCTAGATAGTGTCTCTTGCTGTTAGACAACCGATAAAAACAGGCCAGGAATATTAGTTTCGTTTTGTTATCTAGGGACATTTCTTATAAACAAATTAGATATATTATTTTCTAACGCTTTTCTTGCTGTGGTAAACTTATGTAATATTTAACAAATTCTGAAAATTCAAATATTTTTATTCAAAATAGGATTTAAAATCACTTATTGAACGTCAAAAAATACCACACATTCGAAATAGTTTGCCTGTAGTTTACCTGAGAAGAAGAGGCGCAAAAAACTCAGCATACGTCTCCTTTTTTAATGGAATTGCGAGACAACATAAATTTCGTCAAATAAAATTTAATGTTAAATGAACTTAGGGCGGTAGCTCCATTACAAATGTGTAGTATGATTTAAAAAAATCATTCAACTTACACACGTTTATAAAATTTTTTTTGAATATTGTAACAAATTTTATTTGTACAAATTCTGGGATCCAAAATGTCCGTTTTAAAACATAAGGGCTAGCAAGCTCTTGAAATAAATTAATGCTAAATACGAACTTATCTGGATAATATTAGATTAATTCCTTTATCACTTTTCAAGTCTTAATATAAATTATATATATTTAAGAAAAAAGTTAGTTTTTAGATAGCTACTCTTAATTACATTAACAATTTATCTGCTTTTTTGTGAGATTAAAAAAAAATTTTTGAAAGAAGTTCAAATTATAAATATATCCACTATAGTAAAAATAATACAAATACTTCAATTGTAATATTATTATTATTATGTCGCATTTAACAAAAAAGTCACAATTTCTCGTACAACTCTGAAAGAGCGGCGCTATCACAGACCGAATCTATCATAAATCACATTTTTTGTTTACTATAACCAGCTTACTAACTACCAACTATCTTGTTTATCTAACAACCCATAACATAAACCGCATAGGGATACCTCAACTATTATAAAAACAAGTGGATATAGTGTCTCAAGTGACCATGTCGGGTTTGGCGCCAAAACAGCTGAGCAGGTGGCTCTGCGGGCGTGCGGGACGTGTTGGCATACCAGAGGTTAATTACCAACACATGAAAACTAACCCTCAAACAGACTGTACAGCATATTTACTAAAACCAACGTAAATTAACCATTAATAGATGTTTTGTTCTAGATTGCTACAAGTCCGCTAAGCTATGGATTTTACCACACATACCCATACGACCATTATGATAAACGAAGCAACGACAATTGGATGCAACTTCGAGTACCTTCCAGAAAGAACTTTGCTCAATTGTCAACAAACGTTGAAAGTTCAGAAGTAGAAAAATTTAACTATCGAAGTATGAATGATATTGAAACAGTCACATGGAAGCCAAGTGAATCTAGAATAATACACAGTAATGATATATATGGATCGAGTGAAAGTAATTCTTTACTTTCTGCTACTGATGATTCTGTTCCAATAGACTTAAATACAGGACCTAGCGATGTTCAAGCAGATTATGCGTTAGAATTACCTTACAATCGATTATATTTTCAAAATCCCACTACTATCATTCCAGCTTAATGTATTCATAAGGCTATTCCAAGTATTACTACATGTAGTTTCAAGTATATTTTCGTATGTTTTCTCTATTTTATACCCAAACAGATATGTAACATTTTTTAATTATTAAATAATGAAAACCAACTAATAGTTTGATTCCTACCGTATTATAATAAGGTGTTAAAGCAATGGGAAGCATTAAATGGGATTTCTCCATGGGAGATCGGTAGCCGTAAGCACTTTTAAGGCATTGTGTGTCAAAGAAATTTTATTGCCGTAATAAATGCTAATGGCGGTCTCATTTACACAACTGCTTAAGTGTTTTCCCTACAATGACGCAAATGGCTATATTAGAAAGAGATAAATATGAAAATGTAATAGTCTTACTTCCCTAATAAATTTACTTTCAGACATTAAATTTCTGGATTATTAGTTTTGCGTGGACTGTGTTACTTGCATATCTTAAGCAGCCTCAGTTATTTAAAGCTTTGTTAATTTATACGTCTAGATAGATTCTATATTTACTTCTACGACATTGTCTGGTGGTCTCTTGTCATTTAATGATTGGGCAACAGCTGGCATTCATAGGAGCAGACAAAGGCTATATGGACTATACAGTGAGAGAACATTACATAATCATGATGCATCTTTTCTCGAGTATGTTAAAAAATACATTAAAATAATTAAAAAAGTTTCTTCTATAGCAAAGTCTATGCATATCAGACAAATAATTAAAAATGTACCGAATAAAATAAAGATGACTTGGAATGTTATTAACTGGGAATCTGGAAGAGTGTAATACCGCAACATTGAATACTATCTATCAATAAACAATACAATAATTCAATCCCAGCAGGAAGTTGCTACTGCTTTAGAGAAATTTTTATCTGACATTCCAGTTTCTATCACAGATGCTCTTGTGTCCTCCACCAGTGTTGCTGAGTCACTTCTTCTGGATAATGTTTGGGAATGTCAACTAATTTTCAATTTTAGTTTTGTTAGCCTTGGATAAATAATTAAAACTTTTAAATCTCTAGGCATGTTAAAATAGTAAGTTCAATAATTGATGTCATAGCACCATATCTTGCAATAGTCTTTAATAATTGTAATAATCATGGCATGTTTCCTGACCTTCTGAAACATGGTAAAATTACACCAATGTTTAAGTTGGGATGCTCTTCTAACCCGCATAACTATCGTCTCGTGTCGATTTTGTCGACTCTTAGTAAAAATTTTGAAAAAATAATTTTAAGCCAAATGCTTACTTACTTTAACTCTCATAAATTAATTAATTTGAAAGAATTTGTCTTAACTAGGAGACGTTCAACAACAGATGCAGGTGTTGAACTAATCAGGAATATATTTTTGATGCCTGGGAGGAATCGCAAAATGCACTTGGCACTTGGATAAATCACGAAAAAAGCCTTAGCTTTTAATTGTGTTCAACATTCAACGCTGGTCAGGGAGCTGATATAAAGCTTAAAAAGGGGAACTGCGCTCGATTTTCTGATGTCATATCTAAATAACAGAATTCAGAATGTCGACGTGAATGGCAGGAGATCTCCTGGGACTCCTCTCAGTATGGGGGTACCTCAAGAGTCTATTCTTGGACTTTTCTTCTTCCTTATCTATATAAATTATCTTCATAATCTTATTGAAAAAAAATATAAGGTTGTATTGTTTGTAAACGACACTTTACTGATATTCAGAGTGAAAAGAAATCAAGTTATCTATGACGAAATGATATTTCTATCTGACATCGTGTACTGGTTTAGCACTAATAACCTATTGTTAAATTGCAAGAAAACCAAACATATTAAATTTACCGTATCAAAATGTAGATGCAAGTGAATTGGTATACGGTGAGGCATTTCTTAGCATTATTCTGGATTCCAAACTACAATGGGGCATCCATATTGAAGGATTGGCGAACTTAGACGAAAAAAGACTTAGTTCTGCAGCATACGCGGTTAAAAAGATTAAACAATTAACTGAAATAGATACGGCGCGACTAGTTAGCTTACGTTATTTTTATAGTATTATGTCCTATGGTATATTGCAATGGGGCAACGCTGCCGGTATTAATACAATATTTGTGCTGCAGAAGAGGGCTATTTGCGCTATTTATAACCTAGGTCCTAAAGAATCACTGAGAGCAATATTTAAAGAAATAAACATCTTGACTGTGGCCTCTCAATATGATCTTAGTAATGTAATGTATGTTCATAGGCACATAAGTGAATTTGCTAGAAACTGTCATTACCATAATATTAATAACAGGAACAGACATCAACTTATAATGCCTACTACTCGGCAAAGTCGAGTTAGTAAGTCTTCTGTGGGGCGATGTATATGCTTTTAAAACAAGATCCCAGAATATATTCAATACAAAATTATTACGTTATTCAAAAGAATAGTTAAGAAACGTTTGTGTGGTAAAGGTTACTATAACATAAATTACTTTCTTAATGATACCACAGATTGGGAATGGAGCGACTGCCCTCATGCTATTAAATAATAAGTTTTATTGTGCGATTTTACATTGAAGCTATATTTTATATAAAAAAGTTGTTGGGCCCGTTCTTCTCAGATCTGAGGCATTCATTTTGTAATGGGTGGTAGTTTTTTACTTTCAATAAGTGAATTTATATCCTATTGCGAATAAAAATATTTCAATTTGTATTTGAATTTATAAAACGTGCTTCTGATGATGGTCAATCTGAGAAAACAACCATTATTGCTGAAGTTCTTAAGGCAGACATGTTCTTTTTTTAGAATAAGAGTGTTTATACGAGTAGAGTGCTTTTGAAAATGATTTTGATTACTTCATGGAGTACAGTTTAGTCCAACTTGAAAGATAGGACAGTTTTTATTTCAATTTGGGAACAATATTTATTTTTATTTCCAATATTTGTTTTGTATTGACACATTTTCTATGAGAGAATTTAATGACGCACGATTTGACAGTTCTGCTATGAATTAATTTCATTATAACAACAATGAGCAGTTTAACGAAATAATTCTTGATGTTACGAAATATTGTTGACAAATTCCTAAATACTGTTTATTTATTATTAATCGTCTGTCGGGTTAGCTAGTAAGGCTTTCTTTTATAAATAGGGCGAATAGCCCTCTACTGCAGTACAATGATGGTATTGATATTGGCAGTGTTGCCGCATAGCAATATAACATAGGACATAATACGATGAAATTAACTAAAGTTTATAATGTTTTTCAGCCATGTTGCCGCCCTCAATCTCAGTATTGAGAATGTGAGAAGCGGTAATCATTTATCAGATGACCCACTTTTGAATCTTTCTTCTTCTTGAGGTGCCATGTCCTACCAGAGGTCAGCTATCATTAGTGCTATTTTTATCTTTGACACAGCAGCTGGGAACAGGGATCTTGTCCTAAGGTTGAACCATGTCCAGAGATTCTTAAGCCACGAAGTACGCCTTCTTTCGGGTGGACGCTTTCCCTAGATCTTCCCTTGCATGATGAGTCGGTGCAGTACGTATCAA
Organism: Leptidea sinapis; assembly: GCF_905404315.1. Taxonomy (NCBI): domain Eukaryota; kingdom Metazoa; phylum Arthropoda; class Insecta; order Lepidoptera; family Pieridae; genus Leptidea; species Leptidea sinapis. The sequence continues at coordinate 12,016,160 of NC_066270.1, read as the reverse complement.
GTGTAAGTGTAAATGCAAATGCAAAGTGCACTTCACCAAGTACTTCACCGAAAACTTCGCCAAGTAACTTCGCAAAGTACTTCGCCGAGTACTTCGCCGAGTACTTCGCCGAGGACCTCCCCAAATACTTTGCCAAAAATAAAATTAATAAAATACAAGTACAAGTACAAGCGCAGGTGCCGGTGCAGGTGCCGGTGCAGGTCCAGGTGCAGGTGAAGGTGCAGGTGCAGGTGCAGGTGCAGGTGCAGGTGCAGGTGCAGGTGCAGGTGCAGGTGCAGGTGCAGGTGCAGGTGCAGGTGCAGGTGCAGGTGCAGTTGCAGGTGCAGGTGCAGGTGCAGGTGCAGGTGCAGGTGCAGATGCAGGTGCAAGTGCAAGTGTTCTTCGACAAGTACTTCGCTAAGTACTTGCCAAGTAATTCGCCATGTATTTTGCCAAGCACTTCGCCGAGTTCTTCGCCAAGTACTTTACATGTACTTCGCCGATGACAATTTCAAGTTCAGATTTAGTTAAGTCTTGTTGTAATAGGTGGCAGTCATCAGGGCTGTTAAGTTGTTTTTTTTAATTTTTACATCATCAGCATACATCAAAAAATGTGAGTTCTTAAAACAGGTGTGTATATCGTTTACAAATATGTTAAAACGAGTGTGCCAAGGAGAGGTCCCTGTGGAACGCCAGAAGGAATTGTTAACCACTTCGAAAGGTAGCCATTTACCGCTACAGCCTGTGATCATCTATCAATATAAGAATGTTCAATCGCACTACATGTATTTGGATGCAAATCGAGGATAAATTCATACATGAATTATATTAGTGGGGCCTGTAGCGATGGTCTGAATGCTGTTATCACATTAACTCACTACTTCAATAAGCACTATTATTGCGTGTAGTATTTCGCATTTTTTACGGATAACCGTCAATTATTTCTCACGTTGACAATACTCGTGGCACTTTTATATATAATATACTTAATTTTACTATGTAGACATTTCACTCAAAACACTTCATTTATCAACAAATAATCTATTTTAAAACAAGTTACAGTGATTTATTTTACTTCGCCGAGTTTTTTTGCCAAGTACTTCGCCAAATACTTTGCCGAGTACATTTCATTAATAAAAAGTTCAAGTCCAAGTGCAAGTGCAGGTGACAACGGTGTCATCGGTGTCATTATACTTAACTCGATACCTTATAAGGTATTTGATATATCAATAGTGATATAAGCAGTGCTGATGATAGCATCAGCTGATAATCCTTTCAAACTCTGCTCGTGAACGGGTGCTACTCGTGGTGGATGGATGGTCTAGTAACCGGGAGGTCTGCTTGATGTGTTTTTTATTATTATTATTTCCTTTAAAGTTAAAGTTATTGTATATTTTATTTTATGAAATACTCCCATAATGCCTCTATTTATTAACGGTATGTGTGGATTGATGCATCTAGTATACTCAATAACTCTTGTGTTTATAAGTATTAATTTACTTTTTGTTGCGTCACTTTGCATATATTGTAATTGAAATGATTTGTAAAACAATCAAAATGTAAATCTTGGCTTAAAAGAGTGGCAATGAGTTTCTTGCTACTTCTTCTCATTAGCTCAACCCTTTACGAATTAGCGGTATTATCAATAAGAAACAATATTTCTATTTATTTTTTGACATTCATAAGTGTCATTTCCGTGACCTACATGAATAAAGTGTTTTTGAATTTGAATTTGAAACCATCAATAGTGATCTTCTTTGGGTAAATAACTAAAGGAGATGCAATGGAATCTGCAACGACACTGGTCCTGCACTCCAATTGTGTTCGAACATAACTCGGATTCCTAACAAACAATTCACAAGTATGCAAGCTTACTAAGTAATTAACTAATAAGACATTATTATTTTTTGGGGAACAAGGTCGTAATCTATATTACGCTTATAAATGTAGTTAATTTTACAGCACATTGAGTAGTTATCGCGATAGTTTGTGGGGAACAATAATTTCGAACAAGGTTAAGTGTTGTTATAATGTTTACTTAAACTACAACTAATAAATAAATAAAATTTGCTCTGTACTTTCCCCGGGGCATAAAAAGAATAGGGGAGTCCCAGGCCCATGGGTGTCGTAAGAGGCGACTAAGGGCTTTTTAGAAGTGGGAGAGTCACGCAGCCGTCTTTTGACGTCAGCACAATCGGGCCAGACTCGTCCGGGTTAATTACCACACTCGCACAGAATACCGGCGTGAAGTAGCGGCCTAGTGCCGCTATGTTTCATATAGGTTAGTGTCGAGGACCGGAGGCCATTGACCCGTACCCCGGGTACAAAATTAAGAACAATTTTTTGCCTCATGCCGGGGTATGTGTGTACGTTAGGGAGGATATCTGCTGTCGCCGTCTCGGCAATTTTGAGGGTAGGGACCTGTCCACTCTCTGGCTCCGCGTAGATTTAGAGGACCGCGTCTGCATCTATGCGTGTGTCTACAGGTCCCATAGTGGTAACGCAGAAACCGATCATCTCATGGGCTGCGTTCAAGCGGCGATTGACGACGTGCTTGCACAGATCCCCTCCGCTGAAATTGTAGTCTTGGGTGATTTCAACGGGCACAATGCCGAATGGCTTGGATCACGTACCACAGACTACGCAGGGCGATCTGTGCATGATTTTGCATTGGCGTACGGTCTGTCCCAATTGGTTGCGTCACCAACGCGGCTCCCGGATGTGGATAGCCACTTGCCGTCCTTATTAGATCTTCTGCTGGCTACACATCCCGATGGTTACCAGGTCTCTGTCGACGCCCCTCTCGGAACGTCCGACCATTGCCTGGTCAGGAGTGTAGTGCCTATCCGACGCCCACGTCGCAGACCACCAGCGACCCGCCGCATTTGGCACTACAAGTCAGCAGATTGGGATAGGATGCGTTCCTTTTTTGCATCCTACCCTTGGAGCAGGGTTTGTTTCCCTTCGGATGATCCTAATGCCTGCGCCGTTGCAGTAGCCGATGTGATACTACAGGGCATGGAAATTTTTATACCAAGCTCTGTAGTACCGATCGGTGGCAGATCACAGCCCAGGTTCGATGCGTCAGTTAAAGAAGCATCTGACTGCAAAAAACAGGCGTATCGAACTTGGGTTGCGGCGCTGGGCACAAAGGATCCGAACTGCATAGTTCTTAAGAGGAAATACAACCGTGCTTCCAGATTTTTTAAGCGGCAAATCGCCCGTGCAAAGTCAAAACACGTCGTCAAAATCGGCGAGCAGCTTTCCAGTTACCCGACCGGAACACGCAAGTTCTGGTCGTTGTCGAAAGCTGCTCTTGGTAACTTCAGCAAGCCGTCCATGCCCCCGTTGCACATGAGGAATGACACCCTGGCCCATACGGCAAAAGAGAAAGCCGATCTCCTGTGCGCTCTTTTCGCCTCCAACTCGACTCTTGACGACAACGGAAAAACACCGCCGACCATCCCGCGGTGTCAGAGCTCTATGCCTGAAGTACAGTTCAGATAGAAAACTGTTAGGCGAGCTCTGCTTACGTTGGACGTCAGGAAGTCGAGCGGGCCGGATGGCATTTCTCCAATCGTGCTTAGAACGTGTGCCCCTGAGTTGACGCCGGTACTAACGCGTTTATTCCGGCACTCTTATTCCAAAGGCGTAGTCCGTGACTCATGGAAGTCAGCCCCTGTCCATCCAATCCAAAAAAAAGGAGACAGTTCGGATCCGGCAAACTACAGGCCTATTGCTATAACCTCTCTGCTCTCCAAAATCATGGAGAGCATAATTAGCCGTCAGCTGTTGGTATACCTAGAGGGTCACCAGTTGATCAACGACCGACAATACGGCTTTCGCCATGGTCGGTCGGCAGGTGATCTTCTGGTATACCTAACACATAGATGGGCTGCGGCTATTGAAAGCAAGGGGGAAGGCCTGGCAGTTAGCCTGGATATAGCGAAGGCCTTTGATCGTGTATAGCACAAGGCGCTCCTCTCTAAACTTCCATCATTTGGGCTTCCCGAGAGCTTGTGCAAGTGGACCTCCAGCTTCCTCACTGGGCGCAGCATACAGGTCGTTGTCGACGGACATTGCTCGAACCCGAAGCCCGTGAATGCTGGAGTGCCCCAAGGCTGTGTGCTATCTCCTACGCTGTTTCTTCTGCATATCAATGATATGTTGGACACATCCAATATTCATTGCTATGCAGATGACAGCACTGGTGATGCCGTATACACGGGCCATGCACGTCTCTCTCGGGAAATCGTCGACCAGTGCCGGGAGAAACTTGTGTCGAGTTCTCTCTTGAGAAGGTCGCGGAATGGGGTAAATTGAACCTTGTCCAATTTAACCCCCAGAAGACTCAAGTTTGCGCGTTTACCACTAAAAAAACCCCATTTGTCGCATCACCGCTCTTCGTCAACACTTCCCTAAAAGCCTCGCCTAGTATCGGAATACTGGGTCTTGAAATCTCGAGCGATTGCCAATTCCGTGGCCAACTCGAGGGCAAAGCCAAATTGGCTTCAAAGAAACTGGGCGTCATTAATAGAGCACGGCAATACTTCAAGCCGGCCCACATTCTAGCGCTGTACAAAGCGCAGGTCCGGCCACACATGGAATATTGCTGTCATCTCTGGTCTGGCGCACCCCAGTATCAGCTCGATCCATTTGACCGCGTGCAACGCAGAGCAGCTCGAATTGTCGGGGACCCAGTAATCTGTGAACGGCTAGATCACTTGGCGTTGCGTAGAGACGTCGCTTCATTGTGTGTCTTCTACCGCATTTATCACGGGGAGTGTTCCGAAGAGCTGTTTTACCTAATTCCTGTCGCCGAATTCCACCTTCGCACGACACGCCACAAGTTAGGATATCATCCTCACCATCTAGATGTGTGGCGGTCCTCCACAGTGCGATTTACAAGGAGCTTTCTGCCACGTACTACAAAGCTGTGGAATGAACTTCCTTGTGTGGTGTTTCCGGGACGATACGACATGGGTACCTTCAAAAAAAGCGCATACACCTTCCTTAAAGGCCGGCAACGCTCCTGTGATTCCTCTGGTGTTGCAAGAGAGTGTGGGTTGCGGTGATCTCACCCGTACGCTCGTTTGTCCTCCTATTCCATAAAAAAAAAAAAAATTGTCACAAAAAAAGATTTCAAAAGCTTACTTAAACTAATAAAAATATTTCTCTGGGTATAAAAAGGTGTCAAACTATTTACCTGGATATTAGCAATTTTTTCTGTGTACTTAAAAGTACTTTTTTAGTATTGACTAATAATTTTGTCAAACGTACACAATTAATAACAAATTATTACACTACTCGTTTACTGCTTGTAAGAACACTCTGAATAAAATTTAATGTTATTTGAGTTGCTCTTTACTATGACGTAAAAATCAACAAATCTGCATAAGACCACTTATGCATTTGTTCTTCTCAAGGTACGAATTCAAGGTATCTATATATATAAAAATGAATTGCTGTTCGTTAGTCTCGCTAAAACTCGGGAACGGCTGGACCGATTTGGCCAATTTAGGTCTTGAATTATTTGTGGAAGTCCAGGGAAGGTTTAAAAGCTGATTAAATAGGAAAATGCTACTAAATTAAATAAAAACAACAAATTTGTTTTTCCTTTGATGTGTCCATACATAATTTCTATGAGAGAATTTATTGACGCACGGTTTGACAGTTCTTCTGTGAAACAATTTCATTACGACAGCAGGGTGCATATTTTACGAAGTAATTTTTGATGTTATGATATATTATTGAGAAATTTATATAAAAACATTATTTTATTTATTATATACAGAACAACGTCTGTGGGGTCAGCTAGTTAGAATATAAAAAATTGTGAGTCGTCACGGGACGCCTGGCAGATGTGAAAAATCGAAATTATTTTGTACACGTAATAGGCACAAAAATACAGATTATGACAGGACCTAAATATGGCATGATAAAAAATACAATACTACGAATTTTCTCCAGAAAATGATGGCCTATTTCTGCCGTGAAGCAGTAATGTGTAAACATTATTGTGTTTCGGTCTGAAGGGCGCCGTAGCTAGTGAAATTACTGGGCAAATGAGACTTAACATCTTATGTCTCAAGGTGACGAGTGCAATTGTGGTGCCACTCAGAATTTTTGGGTTTTTCAAGAACCCTGAGTGGCACTGCATTGTTAAGGGCAGGGCGTATCAATTGCCATCAGATGAACGCACTGCTCGTCTCGTCCCTTACTGTCATAAAAAGTAAGACATCAATCCCTACAGTACATATGAACACTAATATCACATAATATTAATTTGACCTATATGAGTTAATTATAAATTTACAACTTCAGTAATATAAAATTTTTGATAACTTTAAAGTACAGTATTTGTACATTAGAAATTTAATGGATTAATAAAGATTTAATATTATTATTATTATTATTATTACCTACTGAGTAATAATATTATTAAAAGATAACTTATTGTAAGTAATTGACTGGTAACTGTTGATACTAACGTAAAGAGATAAAATAAAAAATAAACTACGTTTAAAAAAACCGACTTAAAAATTGAATAGTATCAAATAACTAAAAATTTAATTTAATACACCTCTTATGCAAACCTTTTCCGTTAATATTAATAAAATACTATTATTTATATATGTGCCATATATATGATATATGATAACCTATCTATGATATGTTTTAAGTCAGTGCCAAACCCTAAACAAATTAAAACTAAATATTATTAAGCTTACTTACTGTGTTTATTTAGGTTGTCAGGCCTTGCGTGTCTGTCCACTTGGGTTGTTTTGTTCTAGACGAAGCTATCCGATACGATATTCAAAGCTATCAATATGTAGCACATACAAATAATAGTATTTTATTAATATTAAAGGTAAAGGTTTGCATAATAGGTGTATTAAATAAAATTTTTAGTTATTAGATACTTTTCAGTTTATGAAGTCGGGTTTTTTAAACTTAGTTTATTTTTTATTTTTCACGTTTTAGTGTCAGTTAATAAAAATATATAATCAATCTGAATGAAAACTCCAAAAAAAAAGCCGTACACAGAAAACAAATATGTCATCCTGGTAGACCAAACTTTTCATATAAATGTTCTTAAAATGAAATTAATTGGGCCAACTATGTAAAATTGGACCAAATGGCATCTATTACGCATCAGAACAATACATCAACAAAAGAAGAATTACGTAAATCGGATCATAAATCTCAGAGAAATCGGTACACATACATAAAAAAAAATACCGTTCGAATTGATAACCTCCTCCTTTTTGAAGTCGGTTAATTATTCAGGAACAGGGGATAGTGGCCGACGTGATAAATAAATTGAATTGGTAAACATTCTAGTGATGCCGGTTCGACTTTTTCAAAAAGACTATAAATAACATTACCTTGTTTCGTAAATTGTATCTTAATGTTTTATTTATAACTAACTGACCCGGCAAACGTTGCTTTGCCATATAAATTATTTTTAGAGTTAAAAATTCGTTTATTTTTCTAAAATAATTGAATTTTCCTAAAATAAACGTAACCTAAGTTACTCCTTATTACATCAGCTACCTGCCAATAAAAGTCCCGTCAAAATCGTCAACATACAGACAGACAAAAATTGTAAAAAATGTCATTTTGGCGTATGTATGTATTGTGGCTATATACAGGATGCCCCAAAGTTATGGGACATGAAGGGAAAGTATATTAAATATCGAAGATAGGCTATTTTACTGAAAGAAGACTTTATGTTATTTTTAAAAGTTAGTAATTCTGCATTTAAAGATTTTCTGAAAATTACTTGCCTCGTCTGGGAATCGAACCGACTTAAATGTAAAAAAAACAACACTCCTACTCTTATGACGCCAATCGAAAGAATGGCCAAAAACTAATAACTCTTCTTAAGTAACATAGTATTTTAAAAGAAAGTAGTAAATAAAGTGGGTATTATTTGTAAATTAATTCTTAGTCTTACGCAAATCGCCAATCTTTTAATGAGTCCACTGCCTGTTGATTTTCTTATCATTTTATGGTGAATACTCGATATGATATGGCACAATTCTGTTTGTAACTCGCCCACGTTCTCGTATCGCTTTTTGTATAGCATATCATTCACGTATCCCCAAAAGAAGAAATCTTATGGTGTAAGGTCCGGGGATCTGGCCGGCCATCTAATCGGTCCATTCGTACCAATCCAAATAGGAAAACATTCATTTTACGTTGTTCCTTTCTTTTAAAATACTATGTTACTTAAGAAGAGTTATTAGTTTTTGACCATTCTTTCGATTGGCATCATAAAAGTAGAGGTGTTTTTTTTTTTTCATTTCAGTCGGTTCGATTCCCAGACGAGGCAAGTAATTTTTAGAAAATTTTTGAATGCAGAAGTACTAACTTTTAAATATAACATAAAGTCTTCTTTCAGTAAAATAGCCTATCTTCGATATTTAAGGTACTTTCCCTTCATGTCCCATAACTTTGGGACACTGTATATTCATATGCATTGTAGTAAATAACGGTTATTTCAATATTACAAACAGACACTCAAATTTTATTTAAATGTATAGATGTATAGACTAGCTGACCCAACAGACGCTGTTCTGTAAATATAAAAAGCGGCCAAGTGCGAGTCGGACTCTTCCAGGAAGGGTTCCGTAGTAGTAAGTAACAAAGTATAAAAGTTCTTGTAGTTCGTTGTAACGGTATATTTGAGTTGAAGGTAAAAAGGTGAATTGCGGTTTACGATTTATGATTTATTAAAAAAACCTACTTACCAATTTTAGGTGGAAGTTTGCATGGTAATGTACACCATATATTTTTATTATCATTGGGGACACATTTTACCACTTTGAAAGTGTCTCTCGCGCAAAATATTCAGTTTAGAAAAATTTATATTAGAAACCTCAATATAATTTTTGAAAACCTATTCATATATAGGCACGTATGATGAAAAAACTTTTTAAGTTTTAGTTCTAAGTATGGGAGCCCCCAAAATATATTGTTTTTTTTTTCTATTTTTGTGTGAAAATCTTAATGCGGTTCACAGAATACATCTACTTACCATGTTTCAACAGTTTAGTTCTTATAGTTTCGGGATAAAGTGGCTGCGACATACGGACGGACAGACAAGCAGACATGACAAATCTATAAGGTTTCCGTTTTTTGCCATTCGGCTACGGAATCCTAAAAAAGATGTAAGCATTCGGGAATAATATATATATTTATAATAATATATATTTCTGAATGATTTCATAACATGTAGGAATAAATTTATAAGGATTAATATCGTCTTTGTGTAAACAGCTTTTACATTACCGCTTTATAATTGCCAATTTTTTAAGTATTAACATGAATATAGTATTTTATCCTTAAGAGATAGACATATGCCATTGCAGACTTTTCTGTAGACCAATATAAGACACACACTTCCACTATATTACATTTTTTTGTTATATCTCAAAGGACAGCGTTTTCTTTGAAAACTCCGAGACGGCTTATTTTGTGTGAACGTGGCTGTGACATACGGACGGTCAGACAGAGAGACAACAATCCATAAGGGTTCTTTTTTTTGCCATTTGGCTACGGAACCCTAAAAATTATGTAAGTATTCGGGAATATTTTAGTCTACAGACAATAAAAATGTATAATAACATATTTCTGTACGATTTTATAATAATACAAGCTGACCCAGCAAACTTTGTATTGCCGATATTAAAATCGCGATACAAAAGTAACTGTTGATCGTAGATGAGTGAAAATTTGAAGTTGTATGTATTTTTTTATCCTGACTCATAATCAAACAAATTAAAAAAAATGTTATAAAAATAAAAAAATTGGCGTGGACCACCCTTAACATTTAGGGGGATGAAAAATAGATGTTGTCTGATTCTCGGACCTACCCAATATGCACTCAAAATTTTCTCAAAAAAGCCGTTTCGAAGGAGTTTAACTACAAACACCGCGACATGAGAATTTTATATATTAGACTAGCTGACCCAGCAAACGTTGTATTGCCGATATTAAAATCGCGATAAAAAAGTAACTGTTGATCGTAGATAAGTGAAAATTTGAAGTTGTATGTATTTTTTAATGTTAACTCATAATCAAACAAATTAAAAAAAAATGTCATAAAAATAAAAAAATTGGCGTAGACCACCCTTAACATTTAGGGGGATGAAAAATAGATGTTGTCCGATTCTCAGACCTACCAAATATGCACTCAAAATTTCATGAGAATCGGTCAAGCCGTTTCGGGGGAGTTCAATGTTTAACACCATGACACGAGAATTTTATATATTAGACGTAGTAATAAATTGATAAGGATTAATATCGTATTTGTGTAAACAGATTTGTCATTTCCGCTTTATAAAAGCATTCTGGTGGCTTTTCAACGCTATCATTTGAGATATTAAAAAATAATGTAATATGGTGTAATTGTGTATCTTAACGAGTTTGTATTTGACACATGCCAATGTCTAAACTTGCCTGAATTTCGCGATATGTCACATGTCGATCTTCCTCAATCAGCTTACGCAAAGCATCAACGTTTTCTTTGGTGACTGCAGTTTTTGGACGACCTTGACGGGGATCATCACTGAGCTTGACACGTCCACGTTGAAATTCAGCAAACCAGCGATAAATTGTGGTTTTGGATGGGGCTTCATCACCAAATGCAGAAATCAACCGGTCAACACAAAGTTTTTGTGTCACCACTTCGAAAGTCATAATAAATCATCGCTCTAGAATTTTCTCGAGTCAATTCCATTTTTTCAACGACTAAACAAGTTTGAAAAGAACTTGCGATAATACCCAGAATCTTTTTTTAAATAAATAAATGGTATTCGATTTTTAAAACCAAGGAGTTTTCAAATGAAAAGATTTTAATATGACAGGAACACTGGAAATATTCCATTCCCGATACTTTTAGTACAGGGCTACAGAAAAGTCCGTGATGACCAAAGTCTATCTCTTAAGTATAACATACTATATCCATTTTAAATACTTTAAAATTACAATATTAATAAATACCACTTAATTACTACTATATTATTGAATCATCGATCTTTTTTCTATAAACAGACACCGTCTGTCGGGTCAGCTAGTATATATATATAAATAGAATGAGAAGCTTATAAGATCAAGTGCTATATTGTAGTTGAGGTGAAGGACTTTCCTTACTTATGAACGAATCCAATCTGCCGTGATAAGTCTTAATGAGAAAGTAGGACGGACAAGCCATTAATTATTTTTATCTTATTACACCGATGACTTTCTATACACATATTATTAATATTAATATTGACTCTAACACAAATTATCTTGCCCCAACTGAGCACTAACTTGCCCCAAACATATGATACATAATAGCTTTTTGCGTAAATGTATACACTTTTATAAAAAAGTTTATTTTTTTTTAAATTACATTTAAATGTTTTATTAAAAATTGCTCTGTCGTAAATCCTACTACTCCACAGCTGAATATCTGAGTGATCAGACTGCGTGGGATTAGATTATGATTATCTTATATCAATAGCAATGACAGTACAAATAATTTATATTTAATTAAAAAGAACGCAAAAAAGGAATGCTGGGAGAGTTTCTTGCGCCGCTTCTTCTCTCTCAGAGTGCCATTTGTTTCCGAAGCGGTATTTGTATCTTGTATTTCAGATATGATATCAAAAAGAGTTCCAAAGGAATAATTTTTTAGAAAATTTTATGCCTTTTAAATGCCTAGGCATATCCCGTACTACGGGCACAAGACAACGATATATTTAATACAATAAAAACATACATGACTTGGAAACAAATATTCATATTCATCATAATATTAGCCTACCGAGATTCGAACCTTAATAATTACTGGGCAAATATGATTTTATATCTTACTAGCTGACCCAGCAAACGTTGTATTGCCGATATTAAAATGGCGATACAACTGTTGATCGTAGATGGGTGAAAATTTGAAGTTGTATGTATTTTTTAATGCTGACTCATAATCAAACAAATTTAAAAAAAAAATGTCAAAAAAATTGGCGTGGACCACCCTTAACATTTAGGGGTATGAAAAATAGATGTTGTCCGATTCTCAGACCTACCCAATATGCACTCAAAACTTCATGAGAATCGGTCAAGCCGTTTCGAAGGAGTTTAACTACAAACACCGCGACATGAGAATTTTATATATTAGATGTCTCAATGTGACGAGCGCAATTGTAGTGCCGATTGGGTTTTTCAAAAAACCTGAGTGGCACTGCATTGTAATGAACAGGGCGGATCAATTACCATCAGCTGAACGTCCTACTACTTCCGTCCCTTATTTTCAAAACATATGAATTCGAAAACAAAGAGAGAAGAAGAATACTAAAACAGTAAACTTATAGCTAAGCTTTCTCCATCAGCTGACAGATAACACAATGACTCTATTTAAAATAATATTACTTTAGAAATATGTTAATTTTTTTTTGATACATTAAGGGCATGATATCCAAGAACACTTGCCTAAATCGAATTGGGATGGGAAATGAAGTCGATTTTCCTGCCTGAAAATGTATTGAAAGAAAATGAAGTAATAACAGCAAAAACATGTGTTAGTATATTCTTTGATAATAATAAATATAAAATCAGATTTAATAGCTGAATGAATTTTTTATGAAAAAAAAAGGTACGAGACGAGCATGACGTTGAGCTGATGTTAATTGATACGCCCTGCCCACTACAACGTAGTGCCGCTCAGGATTCTTGAAAAACCCAAAAATGTTAAGTCTCATTTGCCCAGTAATGTCACTAGCTACGGCGCCTTTCAGACCGAAACACAGTAATGTTTACACATTACTGCTTCACGGCAGAAATAGGGTACCTTACCTTTTCTATCTTGATGTATCTTATTTTTTATGAAAGAGAAGGATAAATAAGAGAAATAAAATGATCACCTGATGTTAAGTGATCACCGCCGCCCATATTCTCGTGCAACAATAAACTTGTACAATTAAACTTATTTGTTAAGTTCTTAAAGTAATAACCCTCACTTCTGGGATTAATACCTACACAAATAAATTTATAAAACAAAATTTTATGAACGACGCGGGTCTCGAACCCACGAACTCTGGCGTTCCGTGCGAGTGTTCTTCCATCTGTGCTAACCGTTTGAGTGACGTATCGTCATAAAATCTTGTATGCCTTGATCAACTCTCAGGTTGAAAGAGCACTCGAGAGGTCGTGGGTTGGAGTCCCGCATCGTTCATAAGATTTTGTTTTCAAAAATATAATTTGTGAATTTAACTTATTATTTAATAGCCTGAGTGCGGTCGCTCCATTCCCAATCTGTGGTATCATTAAGAAAGTCATTTATGTTATAGTAACCTTTACCACACAAACGTTTTTAACAATTCTTTTGAATATCGTAATACTTTTATTTTGAACATTTTCTGGGATCTTATTGAAAAAGCAGTTTTTATGAATGTATAAAAGCATACCCCACAAAAGACTTACTAACTCGACTTAGCCGAGTCGTAGGCATTATAAGTTTATGTCTGTTCTTGGTGTTAGCATTATGGTCACTTTTGTGCCTATGAACATACATTACATTATCAAGAATATATTGAGAAGTATTATAAAATTGTTACAAGAGCAACATCTCAAGTCAATATCCTAATATGCAAATATTGGGGTTGAGCAGGTTATCAACTGTAAAGTAGATCCTGTAGATGAAGCCACAACCTGAGAGTTGAACAAAGCATACAAGATTTTATGACGATACGTCACTCGAATAGTTAGCTCAGTTGGTTAGAGCACCGGACGGAACGCCGGAGGTCGTGGGTACAAGTCCCGCATCGTTCATAAAATTTTGTTTTTCAAATTTTACCAGTCTATCCTGTTATAGATGTTCTCTTTCGGACTAATTGTTTGTCTATGCGCTAGTGTATTGTATGTATATCTAAATATTTATAAAGCAATAAAGATTGTAAAGAAAAGTACAGGCTTAAAAGCCTCCACGTTGTGAGTGTATGAATAACAGATAAAAATCGGTCGTGCTGTAAACATTGATAACAGTATTTTAAAATTAAATATGATTTATATACTACTCCAAACACATCCGACTATAGTAACCGAAATATGTAATTTATAGTATGTTCGTTTGTAAGCGCATTCGGAAGTGCGCAGATCCCGCGTCCCTATAAAGGGAATAAGCTGGATAAAAGCCTCCCATTCACAACTTAGTCGTAGACTCGTAGCCTCAACAAGTTGGCTTCACAACTTTTGTTTGAAAGAAATTATAAGTGTTTAGTCAGTATGGGAGTTCTATTTCTCCTCGCTTTGGTGTTAACTTGTGACAATATTAACGGCTTGCTTATACCTGTAAGTCAATAATTATAAGTAACAATTAATTAATTAATTTATTTTATGCACCAGTGATAATTACATTAATCCAGTATTCATTCTAAAGTTAATTCTAATTGCATTATCTAGTTTACTAATCATTTTTATATGGCATAATCAAGTTAAGTATACATTTATTAAAAAACGTATAAATAATTATTACGGAAAAAATATCGTAATGGAATAGTTCTAGGTAAAATAATCGAACAATTTGTCTTATATATAAATATTTAAGTTATTACATTTAGTATACGCTTGGATTACATGGGCTTTTTAAGATTACAATTAATGTTATACCGTGTTAAGTAGTTTAAGATTTTGTTTTTAATAACATGTGCTTTGATACGCGACCAAAAAGTCGCATTGGTAGACATTAAAAGCTTAAATAAAGAAGTATTAATGATGTTTTTGTTCTGAATAAAAATTAATAATTGAAAACTGCTTTTATAATATAAATAACAATGAGATTAATTAAACAAAAATACTTCTTCATGAAATACAAGCCGCGTTAAAGCTGAATCAAAATGATTTATCTTTTATTAAAACATTATTAATAAGCTGATAGATTGCGTAGGTACTTTTAAAGGGCAATTTGACTACGCAGGCTTCCTACACACAGTACCTCTTACATACATTGTTATTTTGAGTATCGAGTCCTTTAAAAAAAATACCGTTTTGCTCTACTAAAAAAGCAACTTGCTGCCCAGAAATTTACCCACGTTCAATGGAAATATCTTTCTCTAAAAGATTTTTTCTGTGTACGGACATAAACACACGCTCACACTCACGCACATACGCAAACACACACATACATACACACACATACACTTGCAAGGGTAATCAGAACACTTTTTTTTCTAATATTACATTTTATAAAAAAATGATAGCTTAAGTAGGTAATCGGGGAGCCACAATACATCCACTCCCACTCAACACCTTAGGGAGGAGGGGATGGCTGAAAAACAGCGCTGCATGGAAACATAAATCCATGATGCCATGTAAGGTGAAGCTGCGCCTTTTCCTTTTGCCTTTTGTTTCATCCCGTATCCTAATTGTTCATTTTATATTTGTAATGGCAATAAATAATTTATTATTATTATTTTTATATAAAGAACGTTGTGAACGCCACAAGAAAAGTGAAGACTTCATCAGGGAGAAGTTTAAAAGACTCGAGTTAGTTCATCCCGAACGAGCCTTTCATAACCAAGCGTGACGACTCAGTCACATTCGTCAAAAGTTGTTAGCTTGTCGTCTGTGTCACTTGAAAACTATATTTTTTATTTTTAAATTTATTATGTACCTTTATTACTTCTAATATATAAAATTCTCATGTCGCGGTGTTTGTAGTTAAGCTCCTTCGAAACGGCTTGACCGATTCTCACGAGATTTTGTGTGCATATTGGGTAGGTCTGAGAATCGGACAACATCTATTTTTCATCCCCTTAAATGTTAGGGGTGGTCCACGCCAAATTTATTTTTTAATTTTTTGACATTTTTTTTAAATTTCTTTGATTATGAGTCAGCATTAAAAAATACAATATATAACTTCAAATTTTCACCCGACGATCAACAGTTACTTTTGTATCGCGATTTTAATAACGGCAATACAACGTTTGCTGGGTCAGCTAGTTTTAATATAAATTTTTATTTTGTGCGTCTGTTGTAACTGAACTCCTCCTAAACGGCTGGACCGATTTTAATGAAACTTTCTGTGTGTCTTCAGGCGGATTTGAGAATGGTTTTTATTCACAATTGAACTACCTCCTAAACGACTGGACCGATTTTGATGATTTTTTGTGTGTTCCAGTGAATTTGAGATTGGTTTAGATTCTCCATTCCATCCATATAAAATATTTCTCCTGCTCATGTGTATGTTTTTGATCATCCTAACGGCTGGACCGATTTTTCAAATTAAAGACGTGTGTACAGGACAACGTCTGTCGGGTCTACAAGTATATATATCGAAGAACAACAACAACTGTAAGGCTTTCGTCTGCATGGTCGGTCGGCAGGTGATCTTCTGGTATACCTAACACATAGATGGGCGGCGGCTATTGACAGCAAGGGGGAAGGTCTGGTAGTTAGCCTGGATATAGCGAAGGCCTTTGATCGTGTATGGCACAAACGCTTCTCTCTAAACTTCCATCATTTGGGCTTCCCGAGAGCTTATGTAAGTGGACCTCCAGCTTCCTCACTGGGTGCAGCATACAGCTCGTTGTCGACGGTTTTTGCTCGAATCCCAAGCCCACTCGAGTGCCCCAAGGCTGTGTGCTATCTCCCTCACTGTTTCTTCTGCTAATAAATAATATGTGGGACACCTCCAACATACATTGCTATGCAGACGACAGCACTGGTGATGCCGTATACACGGGCCATGCAGGTCTCTCTCAGGAAATTGTTGACCAGTGCCGGGAGAAACTTGAGTCTTCTATCGAGTCCTCTCTTGAGAAGTTCGCGGAATGGTATAAATTGAACCATGTCCATTGGACCCCGAGAAGACTAAAATTTGCGCGTTTACCACAAAAAAAAAACCCATTTGTCGTATCACCACTCTTCGACAACACTTCCCTTACAGCCTCGTTTGTCAGCATCGGAATACTGGGTCTTAAAATCTCGAGCGATTGCCAATTCCACGGTGACCTACAGAGCAAAGCCAAATTGACTTCGAAGAAACTGGGTGTCATAAATAGAGCACGGCAATACTTCAAGCCGGCCCACATTCTAGCGCTCTACAAAGCGCAGGTCCGGCCACACATGGAGTATTGCTGTCATCTCTGGTCTGACGCACCCAAGGATCAGCTTGATCCATTTACAACGCAAAGCAGTTCGAATTGTCAGGGATCCAGTGCTCTGTGAACGGCTTGATCACTT
Organism: Leptidea sinapis; assembly: GCF_905404315.1. NCBI lineage: Eukaryota > Metazoa > Arthropoda > Insecta > Lepidoptera > Pieridae > Leptidea > Leptidea sinapis. Next base: position 11,998,952 of record NC_066270.1, on the reverse strand, counting down.
GGCGTTGCGTAGAGACATCGCTTCATTGTGTGTCTTATACCGCACGGGGTGTGTTCTAAAGAGATGTTTCACCTGATTCCTGTCGTCGATTTCCACCTTCGCACGACACGCCACAAGTTAGGATATCATCCCCACCATCTGGATGTGTGGCGGTCCTCCACAGTGCGGTTTTCAAGGAGCTTTCTTCCACGTAGTACAAAGCTATAGAATGAACTTCTTTGTGCGGTGTTTCCGGGATAATACGACATGGGTACCTTCAAATAAAGCGCGTACACCTTCCTTAAAGGCCGGCAACGGTTCTGTGATTCCTCTGGTATTGCAAGACAGTGTGGTGGTGGTGATCACTGAACACCAGGTGACCCGAACACTCTTTTCCAAAAAAGAAATATATATATACACGCGGCATATAAGTTATGTACCCCGCGCCCGCTCATTGTATGTAAAAAAATATAGTATCCAGATGAGTAACCACCAACAAACATTCGAAACACGCTGCATTTTCTGGTATAAGTATTATTCCGATCGGTTCAGCAGTTTTTGCAGTATGAATGAAGGAAAAAGACGGTTTTCTATTTTTATAGCATAGATTGTATTTCTATCATTCATTTTCCATATTGTTACACAGAAAAATAAATAATTTTCAAATCATAAGGTATTTAATCAATTATTGCAAACTAAAAAACGATTAAAAGTCTTTCATTATGTTCTTGCTCCATGAGAAACGTGGATTAACAAAGTTATTAAATTTTAAATTAAAAATGCAGCCAGCGTACTTACACTGTCGGTAGAATTCTGCCGGAGACTGTATAATACCTCGAACTACATTGTCCTATTAATATACTGGTTTTTAAATAAAACACTTTTAAATGATTAAAACGCGTGTAATTGTAATGGTTTTACATTAGATTTTTTTATTTTAGTTAACCCGACGTTTCAAGACCTTTCCAGATCTCGTTTTCAGGGGGACTGCAGATGAAGTGAGTCAAAGATTGTATTTGTCATAGTTGTCATTATGAAGTTTAGCGCCATTTATTTCCTCGGAAGTGGTATTTGCTGTACACAGATGGTTTTTGGCAAAATTTACTGACAGTGTCCTCTTCTTTTTTGGTATGTGTAGTTATGGGTTTTAATTTAGAGATTATTGGATCCCAGATGTTAGATAAATTTAGACCATCTTCTCCATTGAAATTTGGGTATTTTTTAATTTCAATGGCTTCACGTACCAGTCTTGGGAGAAATCTATTCTCTTTTACCAAAACTTTTGGTTGGTCGAACCGGATGTAGTGGTTAGGACGGTCTGTTATGTGTTCACATACAGCTGACTTAGAGTGACGTCTGTGTTTGATATCCGCAATGTGTTCTTTAAGTCGGCTTGAGATATTACGTTTGGTTTGCCCAATGTAAGACAGGCCACAGTCGCAGTCCAGTTTATAGACACCGACACAGACATAGAAGAAATGTAACTTTTTACGCAAACATCTAATGTAAAACCGTTACAATTACACACGTTTTAATCATTTAGAAGCGTTTTATTTAAATATGTAACACTCGAGTTAATCAAAAAAAAAACCATACTGGATTTTTCTAATTAAATTGAATATTCATTTTAAGCTCAACCACTGTAACAGTGGTTATGTTTTTGATATTCACTTGTAATATATTATTATCTAATATATAAAATTCTCATGTCGCGGTGTTTTGTAGTTAAACTCCTTTGAAACGGCTTGAGCGATTCTCATGAAATTTTGAGTGCATATTGGGTAGGTCTGAGAATCGGACAAATTCTATTTTTCATCCCCCTAAATGTTAAGGGTGGTCCACACCAAATTATGTTTTTTAATTTTTTTTTAAATTTGTTTGATTATGAGTCAGCATTAAAAAATACATACAACTTCAAATTTTCACCCATGTACGATCAACATTTACTTTTGTATCGCGATTTTAATATAGGCACTACAACGTTTCCTGGGTCAGCTAGTTATTAATCAGATTCTTAAATTCAAATTCAAATATTTTTATTCAAAATAGGATATGATAACACTAAAAGTTTGGCACTTCTAGCATATCGGAATTATTTGAATTAGGAATTTATATTTTTTGAAACGTTGCAACGTTATTAGTAATAAAACAACATTTGGCGGAAAATCATTTGTTATTTTTTTTTATCACACATCAAAGTTCTACGTACGCATCGAAAATGGAATTACGTCGAAAAAAATTTAGAGCGATGATTTTTTTATAATTTTAAAAGTTCTCTCGTCTTCAAAATGCTTTTTAGGAGAGAAGCGTATTGCTTGAGCACCGTGAGGCGATGGTTTGCTGAATTTGAGAGAGGTCGGGTTTCTTTACATGACAAATTTCACACATTTATCACTTATTGAAAGTAAAAAAAACTACCACTCATTCGAAAAAGTATGCCTCAGTCAGACCTGAGAAAAACCAGAGCAAAAAACTTAGCGGCCTTTTTTTCATAAAAAAATATAGCTAAAAAGTAATTTCGTGTAATTAAACTTATTATTCAAAAGCCTGAGGGCGGTCGCTTCATTCCTACCAATTTTGGTATAATATATTAAGAAAATCTTTTACATTACAGTAACCTTTATCACATAAACATTATTCGAAATTATTTTGAATTGCGTGACACATTTCTTTTGTACATTATCTTGGATCATGTTATAAAAGCATATACAACGCATACTCGCAGATAGACCTCTTTAATAAGTTGTTATCTAGAAGAAGAGTTTAATAGAACAACAACATGAACTCTACAGAACATGTTTTGTTTAACTAACTTGTTAGCAAAAGCATGAGTTTTAAACTTTAATTAAACACGTCAGGAAACTTCTATAGCTAGGGAAGTATTTTAATTAGGACATCTTGCGAATGTGGATAAATCTATGTTTATTATACGCTTACACTCCGCCCTTTCCTTTTTCCTGATAACATCCTCTTTATATCACGCAGAGTTCTAATAGTTCGACAGTTATTTATAATAATAATAATATTGACACACTTTTTACACAAATTATCTTGCCCCATGTCCCGTAAACAGTTGCACAAATTGTCTCATATTCGTGACACTGCCACACTAGTGATTATATGAATTCATAACTTGTAAATGCACTCACAATGTACTGCACTCACTGATACTATTTTTATTCGATAACTAGTTTTTCTTTATTTATCAGGTTTTTTTTTTGTTGTTGATCAATATTGTTTTATATTCGTGACACTGCTATGATTGTGATTATATATTCGTAATTTTTATAGGCACTTACTATATACTACGCTATGTACAAAATACTGCATTAATGTTGAAATTATTTCCACTTTTTCGCGCAAAAAACGTATAGTGTTACGCAAGCAGAATTTAAAACTGAAAACCCCGTCAAAATCGGTAAGGAAACTACGGAGTTACGGCTATTTCTTAGCTGCTACAGTGCCAGAATTTTTCTAAGTCGAAAAGGAATTGTGGGGAGTTGAGACTTTGCCGAAATGATAGAGGAGGGTTCAAAGGGGTTCACCTAAGGGTTCACCTATATAGCCTGTGTTATGAGTTACAAGACAATGATATATTTAATACAATATACTTACTTAAACATACATAAATTCATATAAACATACATAAATACATTTAAACATCCATGACTCGGACCTACCGGGATTCAAACCCGGGACCTCTAGCTTAGTAGGTAGGATCGCTAACCACTCGGCTATACAGGTCGTCGTATTAGTCGTATTTATAATCGCGCGATTTATAACCTAAGTCGTAAAGAATCATTAAGAGAAAAATTTAAAGAAATAAACATTTTGACTGTTGCTTCTCAATAAATTTTTGATAATGTTCTGTATGTTCATAAGCACATTGAGGAATTTTCAAGAGACTGTGACATTCCTAATGTTAACACGAGGAACAAACATAAACTTGTTATGCCTACTACTCGGTTGGGTCGAGTTAGTAAGTCTTGTTGTGATGTACATGCTTCTACAATATGATCCCATAAAATGTACAAAACAAATGTGTTACGAAATTTAAAAGAATTGTTAAAAAACGTTTGTGTGGGAAAGGTTATTAGAGCATAAACGATTTTCTTAATGACACCACGGACTGGGAATAAAGCGAACACCCTCAGGCTCATTAATTATAAATGTTTATTGTACGATATCCCATTGTAATCCATATTTTATATTAAAAAAAAAGCCCGCTGAGTTTCTTGCGCCCATTCTTCTCAGGTCTGAGACAGTCTCTTTTGAATGGGTGGTAGTTTTTGACGTTCAATAAGTGATTATAAATCCTATTTTGAATAAAAATATTTGATTTTGAATGCGCATAGTATTGAAACAGCACGCAGACCTTTCCTAAAGCACTAAACTTATTGATAAAAGACGCAAATATATTATTGGTTGTCCACAAAAAACAAAAACAACCTTTGTTTTTACATCAAAGTTTTACAAATTCCTAGGATCGTTTATCTACAATAAACTAAACGTAATAGCAAACATATATTCCCTTAATTATATTAATTGTAAGAAGGCTCTTTATGAAGCAATTTAAAGTATGTCCTCCTTTCTTTCTTTTTCAGTTTAATCTTCAGAGAGACAGAAACATTACTAAAATATTTAAAATAAACATTATCTATATTTTCTTTCTATTACTTTTTTATTTATTATACTATATAAAAATTTCGTGTCACACTGAGTTTATTCGCGACAAACTCCGAGACAACTGAACTGATTTTAATAAAATTTTGCTCACCGTGTGTAATTTGATATAACTTGAGAGATAGGATAGTTTTTATTTGAAGTCGTGTACATAATATTCCTTAATTTTTATTTTGTACGAATGATGAAATATGAGATTATTTGATATTATGACGCACAGTTTGGCAGTTCTGATGTGATATTATTTCATTACAAGAACAGGGAACAACAAGGGATATATTTATTGTAATGCTTAGATTGAGGATTGGTCTCCGCTGTGCTCCAACTAGATACCGCTGGTGTAGTCGCAAAGTGCGGCAACTAATACTACGCCCAAGTACGATTACTCCACTCAAGCCAGTCTCGAATAGTGTGACGTTGACGTCCCACATGTTCTCTTAAACTTTGCTAATAATTGAAACTAAAATGCCAGGTTGCGTAGTAAAACTTTGTAAAAAATAATACTACAAGAAATAAGAAAGACACTAGGATCACAAATCATCAGTAAGTATTTTGTATTTTATTAATTTCAATGTAAAATAACACAAAGTGTATGTTACAAAATTTGAAAGATGCCATTGAGTGTCAAGATGCCACGCACACAAGCATCTTACAGTTGCCGTCATAAAGAAGCTATTGTTCTTGGGTAATGTGGGATCTAGTTGTAGTGCAGCGGAGTCCAATCCATAATCTAAGTTGTAATGATAGATCTTCTACCGTAATAATATACAAGATTTTTAAATTTTCATATGAAACTTTGGTATTTTACTGCTGAAGCGCACTGATGACCAGCATTTTCCAAAGTAATTGTATTGTCAGTACCACGAAAAGTGTGTCATTTGAAACCGCGCTGTATTTATTTATCGGATCTGTAATTGGATACTTTATGAGTGTTTCAGATTACCAAGTCAAGTTACACGAAGCAATTATTTTTGAAGTATCAGATGTTCATGATTATTACAACGATCATGATATTAAAAGGGACATTTTTTATGTTTTAATTACAAATGTAGATATACTTTTCAGATTCCCCTATAAAGGTATTATAAGACGATATGCAGGTGTCCCAAAGTTATGGGACATGAAGGGAAAGTACCTTAAATATCGAAGATAGGCTATTTTACTGAAAGAAGGCTTTATGTTATTTTTAAAAGTTAGTAATTCTGCATTCAAAGATTTTCTAAAAATTACTTACCTCGTCTTAATTATTCCCAAATCTCACACATTATCAGATTCCCAAATCGAACCGACTTAAATGTAAAAAAAAAACACACTTATGATGCCAATCGAAAGAATGGCCAAAAACTAATAACTCTTATTAAGAACATAGTATAAGTTAGTAACTTTAAAAAATAACATAAAGTATTATTTCAGTAAAATAGCCTATCTTCGATATTTAAGGTACTTTTCCTTCATGTCCCATAACTTTGGGACACCCTGTACATATATATATTACTTGCAGAATTTCATAGTCTTAGTTCAACGAAAAATATCGTATAAATTTTGATTCCGTTGAGAGTGTCTAAATATACTTCTTTTCCGGAAAATACGGCTGTATCTTTTAGTACGTTATTATTTGTAGTTTAATATATTCACGTGGATCAGTGTGATTTCTGTATTTAACCCAGTATCAAAGATTTGATGACAGGTTTCACTTTTATCGATTCCGAAGAGGCAGTGATAGCGTTCAATCAGCACGTAGAAAATATGCCTTCAGATGAGGTTCTCCTGTTTTAAAAAATGGTTCGATCGCATGAAAAAATGTTTAAAATGTAAAGGAGAGTATTTTGATAAGTAATAAACATAATCTTTTGGTTATAATATACACTCGTATAAACTTGTGACCTACGTATTTTATCAGCCATTCTTAACTGGTTTGGTGTAGGCTTCCAGGTTCGTTGTTCTTCACGTCATTCTTCCATCATATCTTTGGTCTACCTGATATATAGGGATTTTTTTCCAGGACCGTTTGCCTCGCGAGCCATATTTCAAAGCTTTGCTGTGCCACAGTCACACCAACATGGTAATCATTCGATGGCATCGGTGACTATACTTCGTTTTTTGTATACTATAGCTTTTCTGAATCCTTAAGCGCGCTCATTTTTAAAGGACGTGCAGATCGAACGTCCGTACGTGTATTATCTTATTTAAAGTGATCACACAGATAAGTGACATTACCTAATTTGCGGCGAGTTGAAGGTGGAATTCGGCGGCAGGAATCCACTCCCCGAATCACAATGAAGCGACGTCTCTACGCAACGGCCAGAATATAGTCGGCTACACATTTCAGCTAGTCTTAAATATTAATTACTGTCAGCAATGGACATTAGCACGAAAAATAATAAATAAGCTACGATAATTATTTTTTTTGCTTAAACTCACGATGACATTGTATTTTTTTTTATATGAAATACGTGGTAATAAAACGCATCTATTTTTTAAGTGACAACTTCTTAGCGGCGTTGAGCACTTTTACTAGGATGGGTATAAAATGTTAAACTCGCGTCAGGACACGTGGCCTGATCGAAAATTCGTAGGACAGTCGCTGAAATTATGGATAAAATTTTTCTGAGAGATAAGCTTTTTGATGTAATATAATTGTAATAGTTCTGAAGTATTATTTTTTTTTATGTGCGACAGTGCAATAAATTAATATTGTATCTAACCACTTAAATGCTAGTACTTTTGATTGATAAATAAAGCTATTCGTGCGAAATTCAAAAATGCACAACGATAATGTTCAAGTTTTTACATCTGCATTCCCGAAGTGCAACCCTTTATTTTTTTATCTTTGTTTTTCATGGACGAGAAGAACTAAAGAGCATACATACGGATCACCTTATCGTAAGTGATCACCGTACCCAATACACTTTTGTAACACCAGAAATCACAAGAACGTTGCTGAACTTATAAAGCGCCAAAAACTACATATTAATACATGGGAAGGACCGAACCGGGGATTCCGTGGTGAGAGTGAACTGTTCAAACTATTGCACCACTGACACTTGATAAACTATTTTTTATAGGACCTACTCATATCTGAGGAAAGTATCTAGTCACACTATCACCAAGATCCATACAATTGGGGCGTATATTACCTTCAAATACAATATGATATCTTGAGTACCCGCGGACCATTAATAAAAGCAAAGTATTTTACTATACTAAGGCTGGGTTGGATCAACTAACTTTAACAATAGCAAACATGTTAAAGTAACGGCTAAGCAAAAAATGAGTTGCAACATTTGACAATTTTTAGATGATGTTTATAACTTTAACTGTTAATCGTAACAGTCCGATCTTCGCCGGGTTAAAGTATATAGCGACCTGTCAAAAGTTTCAAATAAATTTCACGTAAATTGTAGTTTTATATATACTATTTACGATAAACCTTGTTTAAAAATGGCCATTTGTAAATCAGTTTCATCAAAAAAAAAACATATTCCTGCAAACGCGAGCAATGTAATTTTGTAGGTAGGTACTATGATATGTTACTTTTTAACTTTAACTATGCCAAGGAATATGATGGCGCAACACATCCCGCAGTCTATGTTAAAGCCAGCGTTACTGTTAACATTAAATTTGACTTTAACCTTAACTACAACAGCCAATATGATGCAAGCCAGCCTCAATATTTTTCCTTATCAACTGAAAAATTAATTTATAAAGTAAATTGAATATTATCAAAGGCCCGGTATTCAGTCCAGGCCCTCTTAACACAAAACTTATGAATATCAAGAAGGTAATTTGCGTCTACGTACTACAATATAATATTAATATAAAACTTAAGAGAGCCATAATATATTTTGTAACAAAATATTAATTTTGTATTCTTTAGCATATTATTAGAATAGATTCAAGAATGATGTATAAAATGTTTTAATAAAGTCTTATTTGATGGAAAAAGCGTAGATTAGTGAATGTTTTTGTGTACTGTTTCTATTATTATTCACTAATAAAGAGGCATAAAAGGCATTTATTTTCTCAAAATTGATTCCTTTAGAATTCTTTTTGATGTCATTTCTAATATACGCGAGACTACTAACGCTTCGAAAACAAATGGGACTCTGAGAGAGATGGAGCGGCGCAAGAAACTCTCCCAGCATTCTTTTATTGCGCTCTTTTTAACAAAAATGTACAATATTGTACTGTCATTGCTATTGCTATAAAATAATCATAATCTAGTCCTAGGCTGTCCGATCCCTTAGATATTCAGCTATGTAGTAATAGGATTTACGACAGCTATTTTTTAATAAAACATTTTTTGTTTATAGATAATGCCTGAACAGTGGCTGGGACTTTATTATCAAAGTGTTTACATTTACCCTTAAAGCTATTATGTATCTTATGAAGCCTACTAGAATTAGTTACAGGCAATCCCTTATTTCTAGTGTTATAAGAATGAAAATCACTATTAAGAGCAAAACGGGATTATTTTTGTGAAAATATATTAAATTTTCATATATCATCCAGCAATCACCATCTATATATATTACCATATCTTCTTTGTGAAACATCTAATCCTTAGATAAGGGATTTGTCTCCGCTTCGCTTCAACTAGATACCGCACTACCTAAGAACAATAGCTTTTTATTACGGCAACAATTCAATGCTTTTCGTGTTATTTTATTTTGAAATTTATAAAATCCTTACTGATGATATGTGATCCCAGTGTCTTTCTTATTTCTTGTAGTATTATTTTTACAAAGTTTTACTACGCAACCCGGAATTATAGTTTCAATTATTAGGAAAGTTTAACAGATCGGTTGGCACGTCAACTTCACACATCGTTTGAGACTGGTTCGAGTTCTTGGGCATAGTATTGCTTGCCGCACTTTGCGATAACGCCTGCGATATCTAGTTTGAGTGCAGCGGAGACTAATCCATAATCTAAGCCAAGTATGAAAAGCGTGTTAATTAGTTAAAAACTTCACCTATCCCTCTACCTATAAAAATATACTTACGCAGTTAAACTACACATGATCAATCTTTATGATAATTAAATTATATTTTTCAATACAAGTTATTGAAAGTAAAAGTTAAAGTACGAAATACGATAAAATATGTAGAAAATAGATGACGATATATTGGTGTTTATATGAATTAAACTCATTTATGCTTCACCAGTAGGAGGCTCTTGCACAGGATGCCGGCTAGATTATGGGTACCACAATGGCGCCTATTTCTGCTGTGAAGCAGTAATGTGTTAACATTACTGTGTTTCAGTATGAAGAGTGCCGTAGCTAGTGAAATTACTGGGCAAATGAGACTTAAAATCTTATGTCTCAAGATGACGAGCGTAGTTGTAGTGCTACTCAGAATCCTGAAGGGCACTGCATTGAAATGGGCAGCGCATATCAATTACCATCAGCTGAACGTCCTACTCTCGTCCCTTATTATCATTAAAAAAATGCTAAACATAAAGTAAAATATTATAACCTATTTTTTTGATATTAATATGTCATTAGTTTGACGGCCAGGATTATTGCAATTAACCAAAATATAGAATCCATTAATCATCAATTTAATTATCGAAGCCGTTGGCGAATTGGTGGCAAAATGGCTGCCATTTGGCCGCATAACAGTAATAGGTTTAAAAAATATAAAAACCCAAAGCTTAATTGAATAACATATTTCCTAAACAATTTGTTATTTTTAAAATAGTTAAAAAATATCCCTCACATCTGGGGTTCTTAATTAGATTTGAAATTACAATTTAAATTTGAAAACTAAAATTTATGAACGATGCGGCACTCGAAAAGAATAACTTTAAAAAATTACAAATTGCTTAGATTTGAAGGAGCGACATCTCAAATCAATTTCCTAATATGCGAATTTTTTGGTTGAGCAGATTATCAACTGTAAAGTAGATCCTGTAGGTCTGAAGCCACAACCTGAGAGTTGAACAAAAAATATCAAGATTTATGAACGTTCCGTCACTGAATCGTAACCAACCCAAGGAAATTTTTGATTTAAAATTTAATTTGTGTACATACTTTTTAAATAGAGTATTAACAGCTTTTTAACTATCACGGTTTTGAACACAGTTTGGTGATTTTGGATATAAAAAACGTTTTTTCGTTAAAATTAATAGTTAAATTTTCTTTGAAGTGTCAATTAAATAGATGTTTGTGAATACAGATTACATAAGCAACTCGTTATACGTTCATCAAATAAACTCAAACAGATTAAGGATACGATATTTGTCAAGCCTCTAGAGAGATGTCAAACAAACTCAAGGATAATGTAAATACACAAACACATTCTAAAATTCAAACAAATTCCTAAAATAGAACTGCTTAAATATTATTCACTTATTTTAATCTGTATTTTTAAAGTTATACTTCTTTAGGCGCGTTATGAAAATATGATGAGAGTGAAATTTTAAGATGCGAGATAGGATAGGCAAAGGGTTCAAGCCCGTACAGCCGTATTCGTTATTTAATAATTAATTGTTAAAGCCATCGTTGCATGATTTTTATAATTTTTTATTTATTTATTATGCTAGTCAATTTGGTATGTTTTTTATAGCGGTAACCCTCTCTTCTAGGATTAATATACAAATAAAATAAATAAAATTTGACAAATAAATTTTATGAACGATGCTGGACTCGTACCCACAACCTCCGGCGTTTCGTGCCGGTGCTCTAACCAACTGATCTAACCGTTCGAGTGACGTATCGTCGTAAAATCTTGTATGCTTTGTTCAACACTCAAGTTGTGGCTTCATTTACAGAACCTACTTTACAGTTGATAACTGAGCCGGAGGTCGTGGGTTCGAGTCCCAAAAAATTTTGTTTTTCAAATTTGATTTGTGTATTAAGCTAGTGTTATAATATGTTATGATAATCTAAAGTATAAATTAATTCGACTAAGTTTCACAAAATTGCTTTCGCCTTTATGTGTGGCATGTTCAGGATAAAGTATAAATCCCTACTAAAATTGTAAATGTGATTGTAAGTTTATTATGCTTTTACGCCGGAGGTACTCAACCAATTTTGATTAAATTTGGTATAGCGATAGACTAGAGCTTGGGATAGGACAAAGGCTACATTTTATCCCGGAAAACTCCATGGTTCCCGCAGGATTTGTGAAAAACTGAAATTCACGTCGATGAGTTATAACTATAACAATAGTAGGTTTAGTTTGCCATAGCAATCTTCCTCGAAATAAGATTCATATAATATGTTGGAAATGGGAGCAATAACGGGAACCAGAACTGGAATAGGACATGAGATAATCTTCAATTCCAAACTTGCTTATTATTTTTAGAAACCCTTTATCTACGCGGACGACATGTTGACGCGGGCATCAGCTATTAATCTATATTATATAGACATTGTTATAAAGCAGTGGAAGGCTTCTATATACAGAAAAAGGCACCCTTGTTAGAAGCAACGGTGCCTTTTTCTGTCGTCAAGCAGTTTATCAGCAATAAGGGAAAGCGTTATTGTGTTTCGGTATGAAAGGAGCCGTAGCTAGTGAAATTACTGGATTATTTTTTATCTATATATATATAAATGAATTGCTGCTCGTTAGTCTCGCTAAAACTCGAGAACGGCTAGACCGATTTCACTAATTTTGGTCTTGAATTATTTGTGGAAGTCCAGGGAAGGTTTAAAAGGTGAATAAATATGAAAATGTTCGGAATTAAATAAAAACAACAATTTTGTTTTTATGATATTTGTTTTGCATGGACATATTTTCTATGAGAGAATTTATTGACGCACGGTTTGACAGTTCTGCTGTAAAACAATTTTATTACAACAACAGGGAGCATATTTTATGAAATGATTCTTGATGTTATGAAATATTATTGACAAACAGAACAACGTCTGTCGGGTCAACTAGTAATATATATATTTATGATATATTATTATACTTATGTTTTTTATTTTATAATTAATTATTACAATTCAAATTTAATTAATATTATATATTCCGACGACCTTTTTTACACGGTAAAACTCGAATGAGTTTATGTATGTACAAGAATTATGATATCTATACTCTAACTAAATACCGCACTATCTAAGAACAAAAAATAGCTTTTTTATTACGGCAACTTGACACTCAATGGCATCCTTCAAATTTTGTAACATACCCTTCGTGTTATTTTATATTAAATTAAATTAATAAAATACAAAATACTTACTGATGATATGTGATCCCAGTGCCTTTTTTATTTCTTGTAGTATTATTTTTACAAATTTTTAATAACCTTTAGTTTCAAAGCAAATTTTAGTTTCAATTATTAGCAAATTTTAACAGAAGATGAGGCCCGTCAACGTCACACATTGTTCGAGACTGGCTCGAGTGCGCCCACTTTGCGACTACGCCTGCGCCTATCTAGTTTAAGCGCAGCGGAGACGAATCCTTAAACTAAGTATACAATAATTGACAGTCAGTGTGGCGCTGATATTGTCATTATTACATTATTTTACGACATATTTACCTCTAGAAACATATTATCACACAAAAAATAACAACTGTATTGAACATCATAGTACTAGTTATTTGAACACTAAGGCGTAATATTTGTGAAAAAAAAATGTGTGTGTAGGTACTTATGTAGTACGCACGTGCGACGATATTCTTCTTTAGCGTAATAAAACAAAAAAAATTGCGTGTGTACAAAGTACACATGTCAGAAGTGAAACCTGCATTGTGCATGAACCTCTAAACTGCATATGAAGTCCTGGTACATATTATTATTGTGGTAGGATGACACATGATTTCAACCGCTATGAAAGACATTACTAACACCGCTACCATATTTATCTTCTCCTGGTGTCTATGCACTTATAAGTCGTGCGTATGACATAAGAATATATTAAGATGTACCTACTCGCGTCGTAATTATATCAAAAAAACAACACTTGCACGTGCGTCTGTCATGAAAACAGTTTTATCAAGGGATTAGACGCTATTATAGAACACATTAATCTCAGAATATGGTTTCTTTATAACATTCTTAAAATTCCTTTGTGTTTGCTTTGAAGTATTTCTCCTTTATGCCTCACGTATGAAACTATATTACATTGAATTCCAAATTGTATCTGTTCGCCGTTTGCAAATCTACATCATTGGGTTTTGAATGGATATTGGAGAAGCCATTCCATAAGGAATGCGGCAATGTATCGCACAATTTCAACTGGCAACACCATCAGCAAGAAATGCACCAACCACCAGATGTCGCACATTCGTGCAGCTGATCTTTCTTTGTTAATAAGACCGCACGCGCAGGCACACGTTACGCGACTTACTTGCAAAATCCACGCTTTCTTAAAGTGCCACGAAAATCCCTGTTGTGTAGTCTCCTTCAGGAGATCTCAGGTGTACCGCAGAGATCAGTGCTGGTTGTCCACAAAGAATCCAGATCTTCAAGCATTGCTGTAAGTACTCTTGTACCAAAGGCCAATTTTATTCCACCAACCTGTAAATTTCATAACGGCGAGATTTATATCCCGACCTAATGTGGTGAAATCCTTGAACCCACAATATCCATAGCAGAAATTCGACGTAAATTTTGTAAAAATGAATAATTAATATCCAGCCTTTGTTTAAGTTAGGAGAACTTAACAATTACAAAAACCTGAATAAATTGTTAATTTTGAAGGCACAGAATTTTAAACTTGGAACATAACCGTTATTATTTTAAATTACATCTTATATTATTTTTTGATACTTCAATAACATTTTAGATAAAATAACATAGTATTATTCTTAACCCTTAACTGGTATCGTGTATCAACACGTTTTCTTGGTTTTCTAATAAACATCGTAAGCACAAGCACAAAGCACAAAAAAAAATTATGGCAGTAAATTACGAGACGCGCAGTACATTCAGCTGATGGTAATTGATACGCCCCGCCTATTACAATGCAGTGCCGCTAAGGATTCTCGTGAAACCCATTAATTCTGAGCAGCACTACAATTGCGCTCGTCACCTTGAGACATACTATGCTATGTCTCATTTGCCCATTAATTTCACTAGCTACGGCGGCCTTCAAGCCGAAACACAATAATGCTTACACATTACTGCTTCACGGCAGAAATAGACGCCGTTGTGGTACCCATAATCTAGCCGGCAGCCCTGCAAAGGAGCCTCCCACTGGTAGACATAACGTCGCTATTCGCGGCGGGTGCCAGATATTTGGCGCTGTGTTACTTACTGGGACCCAGGTATGCACGTGTTGGGGTCCGCGCGGCCCCCACGTTACTCTAGTTACGAAAGTTTTTTTGCATAGCAATTTTTATATATTTTTTATTCTTTACAAGTTATTAATTCAAGATGTCGCGGCCTTTGAGAGATAAAATAAAAGAAGAACACGAAGATTCTGATTCCGAATCAGTGATCTAGTCTAGAAAGAACAAAGTTTATCATTAGCAATTTTGAGCCTTAAGTTTACAAGTGATTTATTTCATGTTGATTTTTGAGAAATTTTGATCAGAGATTATAAGACGTTATTTTAACGTATTATAGATTAATTAAAATGGTGTTGTTTGTGATTTTTACTTTTCTAAATATAATTTTAATTGATATTTGTAAAGTAGAAAAAATATTACCAACATGTTGATACTATTTAGTGATCTATTTGATGAAGTAAAAAGATTTATATCAATAAAAAGTATTATTTTGATGACATAAAACAAGCCTATTAATATTATTTCTGACCATTTATTCAAGTACATAGTTAAAACTTACTTGCTAGAAGCAAACATAGAATGGGGGCCGCACGGCCCCATAGGATACCAGTTACGTATGTCAAATTTAGGAAACTAGTTAAGGGTTAAATAGTGATAACAGATCATTTTCAATTGAGAGAGATTCTATTTTCACTTACATGTAACTATTATGAGGAATTATTATTAGAAAAGTTTCCGAGAGATGCGGGAATGATGATATCAACTATTTTAATATCTGATATTATCTCGCAGGGATTAGGATACGCTTCAAGAGATGCTTCACCGTCCTTGTCTTGGTTCTCAAGAGTGCGTCGGCTGCCTCCTCTCTCGCACCGCATCATAGATCCTAACGAAGGTAAACACTTCTTATCGTCTAATAAATCATTTCATTTCATTCATTTATTTATTATTTATTATAATTACATACATTGTTCTTCATGCCTAATATAAATTTACTAATATTTTTCTGTTTTTGAAATTAATAGTAATTAATTTCAAAAACAGAGAAAAATTCAAAAAGAGAGAAAGAGAGGCACCTTTAATGTATCAAATTCCGCTGGATGGCTCACTAGGAAACCGTGAAATCAATATCACTTTATTCACGGAGTCAGGTCATGGAGATGACACTTATGAATGTCAAAAAAATATTTTACTTATTGAATTTACCGCTACTTCGTAAAGGGTTCAGCTAATGAGAAGAAGTAGCAAGAAACTCATCATCAAACTGAAACTCATATCATTATAAAACTGTAAGAATTTAAAGTAGAAGTATAGTATACCATTTGAGACAAACAAAACTATCAAAACGCTAGAAATCTGTCAACTTTGCAACCTTCTTCTCTTTGAGAGCGGTATTTGTTTCCAAAGAGGTGCTAGTGTTGACAAGAAAAAGAACACACGTCTTCCGGCTGAAATGATGATTTGTAGCTAAGTTTTAACTTTATAATAGGTACATATAAATAATAGTATTTTATTAATATTAAAGGTAAAGGTTTGCATAAGAGGTGTATTAAATAAAATTTTTAGTTATTTTATGCTTTCCAGTTTTTGAAGTCAGTTTTTCTAAACGTAGTTTTTTTTTTATTTTTTACTTTTAGAGGTCAATTCAAAACTCCTAAAAACACCCATCAAAAAAACAATTATTATAACATCTACGTAGACAAAAATTTACATAAAATAAATTTTACTACTGGGTCAAACTATATAAGATTTTTATGTTGCCAAGTTGCATCTATTACGCATTGAACTGTAAAAGAATTACCTAAATCGGATCATAAATCTCAGCGTTATCGGTGTACAAACATAAAAAAAAATCCGATCGAATTGAGAACCTCCTACTTTTTGAAGTCGGTTAAAAATTAATTAACAATACACAATACAAACTTAAGCTAACAATAAAAATAAGTTTAACTTAGTTTTTATCACGTTATATTACAACGGTGCGTGTCAACAGATTGTTTTATGGTGACATCTGAAGAAGGGGAGCTGTTCTTCAAGTCGCCGTCCAACGAGCCAGTGGTGTGTGGTATCTATATGATAGCGGAGCCAGATAAGAGAATCCAGGTCACTTTCAACTACCTCGACGTGCCGTGTGACAATGGAGGACTTGTGGCGGTAAAATTATAATGAATAACTTATTTAATATTGTATCAAATATTTTGATAGACTTGCATTTTTGAAGTGAATACTTCTTTAGACGTGCTGAGTACTGTTTTTGTGGCGTTTGAATGTCAACCCGACGTTTCACGACCTTTCTAGATCTCGTTTTCAGGGGGACTAAGCGTCGGGTTGACTAAAATAACAATAAAATGTAACTCTAAGGTAAAAACAAAGTTATAATTATTACACGCGTTTTAAATTATAATTCTTTCAAAAGTATTTTATTTAAATGTGTAACACTCGCGTTAATCTAAAACTAGGATGCCGCTAAATATATAAATACAACAATATTATAAATAGTACTAATAATAGTAGTAATAATAGAACTATAGTTATGACAATAAATATAAATAGCGCGTGCTAATTTAGAATAATTTGTTATCATGTTTGTTTTTAATTATAATAATTGTATCAAGTCGAAATTCAAAATTCTATCCCGACAATAACCTAGAAAATTACGAAAGCTTTCTATAAGTTCAATTTTTTTTTAAATTGGTCCAGAAATGTCCCAGAAACAATTTAACACAGAAATCAATTGGAGTGACCCGGTGGGAGTTCCGCTCAGCTTCGCTTCGCTCAATAATCTTAATATATATAAATCTCGTGTCACAATGTTTGTCCTCAATGGACTCCTAAACTAATGAACGGATTTTAATGGTGATTACTTCATGGAGTGCAGTTTGGTCCAACTTGAGAGATAGGGTAGTTTTTATTTCGATTTGGGACCCATAAATATTTTTATTTTCAATATTTGTTTTGTATGGACATATTTTCTGTGAGAGAATTTAGTGACGCACGGTTAGACAGTTCCGCTGTGAAACAATTTCATTCTAAGAACAGGGAGCATAATTACGAAATATTTTTTGATGTTTTGAAATATAAAACAGTTGTTGTTTTACTATCTACAGAACAACGTCTGTCGGGGCAGCTAGTACTATAAATAATAATACTAATGTTCATCTAAAAATAATTAAGTACAACAGAATTCAATCCTTTTTTATCAACACGCTGTGGTTTTTGACGTGTTGATAAAAACAGCACAATTTTCTGTAATGGATGGAAAAACATTTGTCGAACCAGCTAGATTAACTTGAGTCACTGACCCAAGTAAACAAACTTTAATTCAATTACATACTAGCAACTTGGAAAGGAGATAACCGGCTTCATGCTGTGCAAACTTAACTCAATCCCTTTATCCTTTAAGACTGAATTTCATTAGCTGTTGTAACCTAATTTTCTTCAATGTTCTTTAAGTTTCAAAGAACGTTCATTTTAACATTTAGGGTCATTCAGGCCATTAAGGGAATCCCTGATAGTTAGCTTGAAAGTAACTTGACATAATTAGCTTACGGTCGTTCTCAATAGATCTATCTACAGATAGAGATAAATTACTACCTTCTACTGTCAATAATTAGCTGTCAAATAATCTGAAGCTGTCCCAATATACCCGATAAGTCATTCTTATCGCCTTGTATTGGGAAACATGAATTGCAATTTCCATACAAACTTCTATCGATGGTAAGCATCTATCGTCGTCCCATTGACAGACAGCGTGTACGGATAAGGTGAGTTACAGTCCATAAGTTTATTGGTACAGAAAAGTCAACGTTAGTTTCGATTTTTATGTCAAGTTAGAGATAAAATGAATATTGGGAACAGCCGTTAGATAGCCTAGACGTCTAGATAGAGCCTCTTGCTGCTAGACAACTGATGTAAACAGGCCAGATTTATTACTTTAGTGTGTGTGACAAGCTACGTCTGACACTCGCGATATGTATGTCACTTTGTGTTAGTGTGAGTGCATTGCTCAATTTTTTTCGTAACAATAAAGGATGAGACGAGCACGGCGTTCAGCTGATGGTTATTGATACGCCCTGCCCATTACAACGCAGTGCCGCTCAAAATTCTTGAAACACTCTGAGCGGCTGTACAATTATTGTGCTCGTCACCTTGAAACATTAGATATGTTGTCTCATTTGCCCTGTATTTTCACTAGCTACGGCGCCTTTCAGACCGAAACTCAGTAATGCTTACACATTACTGCTTCACGCAAATAGACGCCTTTGTGGTACCCATAATCTAGCCGGCATCCAGTACACAGGAGCCTCCCACTGGTACGATGGCACTTTTTGACGTTATCAAAGCTGTCACAGTCTATTTAGACGTATAAATGATCCAAGTTAGTTGCAAACGTTGGTAAAGCGATTTAATTTGTTGAAATTTCTTGAAGAAAGTATAACATTGAAAATTGTTCAATTGTTTACCGATAGGTTATTGCAAGTTCTTGATGGATAAGTTTAGCAATTGTGACTTTTTATTATTTTATACAATATTGTAAAGCAGTCAGGGAAAAGAAAAATAGTGTATTAGAAACTTTACATTTAAAATTTTTCAATTACAACTTCTGACTTTCAAATACACGCATCAAATTTCTTCCACTGGTATGTAATATGCTCAATAAAGCAATTTACAATAAAGCCTTATATATGTAGGTATCAGAAACCTTATTTCTACAACCCTATCTACGTGTTGAGGGATAAAACTTTATTATGCTTAAAAAACGAATACATATGGTTTGTGGGGGAAAATCCAGGAAACGGAAAACCTGGCTATTTGCAATCACTTGGACGTAAAGCCTAGGAGCACCCAAATTATTTTATATACCCTTGCCACCCCTCTCCTCTCCTCGCCCCTCCACTACTCGCGTCACACTTCACACCGCTACACTAGCGCCACCTCTCCGACACCCGCACCTAACTTCACTTTACTCGTTACAATATAATTCATAATTGAAAGTGGCTCTAAGTTCTCCAGAATATAGTCCTAATAAGAATATACCATATATTAAAACAATGATCAATAAGCAGATAGGACAAATAGTACAGGAGTCAAATCAATATGCATATTTTTACTATTATTTTTAAATTTTAGTGGATAGATGGCTGGGAGCTTAGTGGCCAGGTCTGGCCAGCTGACTCTTGGGATGACGAGAGAGTTGTGGAGTCATGTGACCGCCGACCACAGCATAAGCTGGTTTCCCGCCAAAATGCAGCGCTTGTGCAGTATCGGGTACCAGCTAAAGGGAAAGGTTTTGCAGTTACTATAAGACATTTGAAAAACTCCAAGCGTAAGTACTGAATTATTTTTAGAGCTTATATATATTTTTATGGCTTGGCTCAATTGTTTTACGAAACAATTGTTAAATTATATAATATTAATTCAATTTGTTTGTTTTTTAATGTGATAACCCTCATTTATGGTATTAATTACAAAAATAAAATTTATGAACGGTGCGCCACAACCTAAGAGTTGAACAAGACATACAAGATTTATCAACGATACGTCACTCGTACGGTTGGCTTCGCACAGAACGCGAAAGGTTGCGGGTTCGAGGCCCGCATCGTTCATAAATTTTTGTTACAATTTTAGTTTTCGTAACATAGGGATGTTATTAATTATACAATGATTAGAAAAAAAAATTTAAATATGCTCTTTGTATTAATTAATAATATTATTATGCTTTTAATATATTTCACAGTCATTTGATAATATATTGGAATATTAATAATAAAATTAGTTTATAATCTCTACCAATGAATTCTTGGACGAAATCCTTAGTTTATAAAAGTTTTATATTGCTCGGAGACCGTGAAAAATGGACGTCATAGAAGCATGCCGTGATAGATTGTCTATGGTATAAATTTATTTGTTTGCAAGATGAATTGCTTTTTTAAAGCAAAAGTCTTTCTACTTGTATTTTTTTCTTTAACAAGTGTGAGTTAATATGTCGATATGATAGTTGCGGGTAGTAATTCACTCTTAAATTCGATGTTTTTAAACTTATTGTAGAAATTATTAGAAGAAAAATATATCATATTTAATTGAATAATTTTTATTTTGTGTTACATATAGAATGAGTTCTATATAGAATGAGTTATATATAGAAATAGTAATATATTTAGTTACCATAGGGAGTGACAATAACATAAAATATATATATATATATGACTTACGGTACGCAGACGTGGTCGCTAACTATTGGCCATATGAGAAAGCTCATGGTCGCTCTGAGGGCAATGGAGAGGGCTATGCTCGGAGTTGAGTTTCCCTGCGAGATTGAATCAGAAATGAGGAGATCCTTAGGTGAACCAAAGTCACCGACATAGCCCAAATGATTGCGAAATTGAAGTGGCAGTGGGCAGGGCACATAATTCGACGGACAGACGTCCGTTGGGGCAGTAAGGTCCTCGACAGGTTAAGGATTGGTCACCGCTGCGCTCTAACTAGATACCGTAATACCTAAGAACAAAAGCTTTTTTATTACGGCAATTATAAGATGCTTGCGTGCGTGGTATTTTGACATTTAATAGCATATTTCAATATTTAACATACACTTCGTGTTATTTTACATTGAAATTATCAAAATACAAAATACTTACTGATGATATGTGATCCCCGTGTCTTTCTTATATCATCTAGTATTATTTTTACAAAGTTTTACCACGCAACCCGGAATTTTAGTTTCAATTATTAGCAAAGTTTAACAGAACATGTGGCACGTCAACGTCACACATTGTTCGAGACTGGCTCGGGTACGCCCACCTGGGCGTAGTATTACTTGCCGCACTTTGCGATTTCGCCTGCGGTATCTAGTTGAAGCGCAGCGTAGACCAATCCTTAATATAAGCTGTTATTTTTATTATTTATTTATTTTTTTAAATTTGTAGCGTGTAACATAATGCTGTTTGGTGCGGAAGGTGTATACACACTCCGTAACCACGGCGAAACTGGCAACTGCTCGGTGATAGCCATTTCTCCCAGCGTCGTGCGTGTATTGGATCTAAACGTTGGCCAAACTGTCAAAAAGAGTGGCATACTTTACTTGGAGACCGGAACACTACATCGAGTAAGTTATCATAACATGCAATTCTAGTAGGCTTCATAAGATACATAATAGCTTTAAGGGTAAATGTATACACTTCTATAATAAAGTCCCAGCCACTGTTCAGGCATTATCTTAATATATATATAAATCTCGTGTCACAATGTTTGTCCTCAATGGACTCCTAAACTAATGAACGGATTTTAATGGTGATTACTTCATGGAGTGCAGTTTGGTAAAACTTGAGAGATAGGATAGTTTTTATTTCGATTTGGGACCCATAAATATTTTTATTTTCAATATTTGTTTTGTATGGACATATTTTCTATGAGAGAATTTAGTGACGCACGGTTTGACAGTTCCGCTGTGAAACAATTTCATTATAACAATAGGGAGCATATTTACGAAATAATTTTTGATGTTTTGAAATATAAAACAGTTGTTTTTTTACTATCTACAGAACAACGTCTGTCGAGGCAGCTAGTCTATAAATAAATTTAAATGATTTATTATTAAATGGCTCTTTCGTAAATCCTATTACTCCACAGCTGAATATCTATATGATCGGACAGCCTGGGACTAGATTGTGATTATTTTATAGCGATAGAAATGTCTGTACAATATTGTATAATTTTATTGAAAAGAGTGCAAAAAAAGAATGCTGGGAGAGTTTCTTGTGCCCCTTCTTCTCTCTTAGAGCGCCATTTGTTTCCGAAGCGGTAGAAGTATCTAGTATTTTAGAAATGACACCAAAAACAATTCTAAAGGAATCAATTTTGAGAAAATAAATGCCTTTTATGCCTTTTACATACATATAATCACGCCTCTTTCCCGTAGGGATAGGGAGAGACCACTTCTTTCCACTTGCTACGATCTTTACATACTTTCATTATTTCTTTCATACATGCTCTTCGGTTTAGGGTACTCTTGACCTGGCCTTTTTTCAAGACGTCCCTGATTTGATCTTGAAACGTCCGCCTAGGTCTACTCCTTCCAACAGTTTCGTTCACACTGGCCTTATACACTTTTTTCGTTAATCGTTCTTCATTCATTCTCTCGACATGGCCAAACCATCTCAGCATACCTTTCTCAATTTTTGTCACAACATTTTCTTTCAGACCACAACGTTTCCTTATCTCACTATTTCTTATCCTGTCACTCAGTTTAACTCCTATCATGCTTCTCAACGCTCTCATCACAACTGCATTTATTCTGCTTTCATGTTTCTTCTGCCATACCCAACTTTCACTTCCATACATGAGTGTTGGAACCAACACCCCATCATGCACGGCCAAACGAGTCTTTTCAGACACCTTAAGTAATCATTAACACCATTATAACTATCTCTTCACTATACTCTTGTATAAAGTACACTTAAGTATACTCAAACATCAATCTCATTAACTGAATGGATGACTTCAACCAGAGTGTGAATCAAAACAGAATGAATTTTACAAGTAAATTTTTCATACAAACAAGTTTACCAGTGGCTCCTTTGCATAGGATGCTGGTTAGATTATGGGTACCACAACGTCGCCTATTTCTGCCGTGAAGCACTTATTTAAAGCTCCAGCATTTATACCCGCCTTACAAATATGTTCTTTAATAAAAACTTTGAGGATCTAGTTATTTGAGACTCATAAATTTTAAAACCCTTTGAATAGATTTTGTTTTTGTTATTTTCTTATCAAATTATTTATAAACATTATCTGAATGTAGTGTAACTAGACAAAGTGTTTGCAATCCAATAAGACCCTTCTTTCTTTTTATAAATTACTAGCTGACCCAGCAAAGATTGTATTCCCGATATTAAAATCGCTATACGAATGATCGTAGATGGGTGAAAATTTGAAGTTGTGTGTATTTTTTAATGCTGACTCACAATCAATCAAAAAAAATGGTGTGGACCACCCCTCACATTGATGGGGGATGAAAATGTTTTCCGATTCTCAGACCTACCCAATATGCACTCAAAATTTCATGAGAATCGGTCAAGCCGTTTCGGAGGAGTTTAACTACAAACACTGCGACATGAGAATTTTATATGTTAGATAATTTATTTTAATTTTGCTTTTAACTGACAAAGTTAAACGTGTAACTTATAAACTGCAAAGTGATATTTTAATATGTCATTTATGGGGAAAGAATATATTTGTGTAGTTTTTTTAAACCATTTTTTTTTTTTTCAATCCACTCCATATAAATTTGATTTGTATTAAACTTTGTGATTTATGCAAAGCCCGTAGCAAGAGCGTTGGAGGCGTAATCCCGATCGAAATTCAATATTAAATTGAACTTTTTGAACAGTTTTCATCATCTGTATAAATAAATAGCATTTTTTTAAATAAACATAATTTTGCAACCATAATTTGTTTTAATCCTTAGTAAATTATGTATAAATAAATATTATACAAATTAAATTTTTAACCAAAATTTATGAATAATGCGGGACTCGAACCCGCGACCTCTCGGGTTCGTTGCGAGCGTCAGTATTTCTTATTATTATTAACCGAGCATCGATCATAAATTTTGTTTACAAGCTGAATTTGTATAATATTTATTTGTACAAAGATTTATGCAAAGCCATATTTAAAAATACGCGACATGGTGCTATCTTCATCTCCCGAGATAATATAATTTGGTTCCGGACAGGATTTCTTCGAATTCTTTCCCTAAGAGCTAGTTCAGACATGGCGGATTCCGCGCGGATGCAAATCGCGCGGTTCTAAACGCAAGTGTTCAGACAGGCGCGGATGTACATGCGGAGTGCCGTTATTCGCATAGGGTGACAGTCCAATCATGGAAGTCGAAGAAGCAATATGTGTGTACTTGTTGCTCCGTAAAAAAGAAAGAAAGAAGAAACGGCAGTATTGGGTGCATCCAATATTACGCGATCGGTTTACTCATGGTCAGTTTCAGACTTTATATCCAAAATTAAGAAGTTTTGAACCAAAATTCTTCAATTATTTGAGAATGTCGATAAATTCATTTGATGAATTATTAGAAATGATGAGTAAACAAATTGAATCTAATGATACCCATATGAGGTCAAGCGTGTCCCCAGAAGAAAAACTCGTGATCACATTAAGGTAAGATATTTATTATATCGTTTTGTTAGAATATTCTGCACATTGGATGTTCCACAAAGCAGGTCTTTTTTCCACCTCATCGATGAATAGCTCGGTGTCGAAGCGATCCATTGTCACCGTCCGATACGCGCGGCTTCCGCGGAGCAACTGAACGCCCTCTAGGTACGTCAAGTAAATAAAACCGAGCGGCGACCGCGCGAATTCATTTTTAGCGGTTGAGCCGCGCGGATTGTCAATCCGTGCGGACAGGTATGAACGATTTGTAAGGCGCTAATGTAATTAGGATCCGCGCGGTTCAACCGCGCGATTTGCATCCGCGCGGAATCCGCCATGTCTGAACTAGCTCTAAGAGCTAGTTCAGTAGTATCGGACGGTGACAATGGATCGCTTCGACACCGAGCTATTCATCGATGAGGTGGAAAAAAGACCTGCTTTGTGGAACATCCAATGTGCAGAATATTCTAACAAAACGATTAAAAACGGAGCTTGGCAGGAGCTGGTGGAGATTTTTGGAGAAAATGAGGATTCTTTGGAAAAGAAGGTTCTTTTTGGTCAGTAGACATTTAATTATACATTTTACCAGGGTAGTTTACATGTTTTGTAATAGACAGTCCACCCCAAATAACTGAAATGTGTATAACGTTGTTTGGCGGTACGTAACGAGCGCGGGAAAACTATCACGTTACCACAGTAACGTATAGCTATTAACTGTAATATGTACAACCCACCAACGCGACGCGCCATCTTGAGTTTAGTTATTTGGCGCGAACTGTAACAATTTTAATTTCATATTTTCGTGTCTTGCCATTCTACACGACCCTCATTCACAAAGTAATTAGCATATTTGTCTCTAATGTTTAATGATGATGGTGTACCCCTTCCTGCATGTAATGTAATAAGATTACTCATTGGCGCAGTATGTAAAGTATCTTCATACTGTATACCATCTCTAGTTCTAACAAAATTGTGTAGCACGCAACAGGCCTTTATTATGTCTTCGGCAAAGTCTATATTCACGTTTATAGGCCTATGAAAAATGCGCCACTTGTTTGCCAGAATTCCGAAAGTGCATTCAATAAAACGTCGAGCTCTTGATAACCTGTAATTAAATATTTTTTTTTCATATGATAGCCCTTTACCTGCATAGGGTCGCATTACATTTTCGGATAAACCAAACGCTTCATCGCCAACTATGACGTATGGCAATGGTTTAGGATCTGTTTCAGATATTGGTTTAGGTTTTGGTATGTGTAATGACTTTTCTATTAACCTTTTATAAAATGCTGAATTTTTAAAAATTGCAGAATCACTACTTTTTCCGTAAGATCCGATATCTATGAAAGTAAAACAATAGTTACTATCACAAAGTGCCAACAGTACTATGGAAAAAAAAGTTTTGTAATTATAATACAAAGAACCCGAATCTTTGGGTTTTGTAATCCTTATATGCTTGCCATCTATGGCGCCTATGCAATTGGGAAAATTTGCATATTTTTCAAAATCTTTAGCTATTTTCTTCCATATATCTTCGCTGGGTTCAGGCATGACGTTTTTTGTGACTTTTTCCCACAGAGTTTCACATACTTCACGGACAATTCCTGTGATTGTAGATTTGCCAAGACGAAAGTTGTAATGTAGTTCTCCAAAGGAACAACCAGTACCCAGATATCTGAAAAATAAAATATTAATCTGTATCGTTTTGAAAGTCTGCCGGGTCCGCTAGTTAAAGCATAATGAGTGTCTTGAATTACCTAACCGCTACTGTATTTATATTTGTTAAAGATAGTGATTTCTGTTCCAGGTGTATCATTACAAAAAAAATGGAAGAACATCCGTGATGCTTATAATAAGGAATTCAAGAAAGGCAAATCAATTCCTTCTGGTTCTGGTGCATGTAAAGGTTCAAAATACATGTATTTCGACCGGCTTTCTTTTCTTCAGAAGACGATAGAAAACAAAGAAACTATCACAAACATAGATGAAGCCAAAAATGAAGAAATTCGGAACATTGACCAAAAGCTAGATAATTTTGTAAATGCACGTGAAATACAACCGGTACCCAATAAAAGGAAGAAAACTAAAATTACTTCAGAAGAGCGATTGGCTAACATATTAGAAAATAGTATTGAATCAAGAGATAAAATACAAAGACAAATACAAGAAAGTATGTCAAAGCAAGATGATGATGATAAACTTTTTTGCATGTCATTGTATAAAGAGTTAAAGAAAGTTCCAGAAAATAAACGATTGGCTACTAAAATTGAATTGCTCCAGGTAATACAGAAAGGGCAGAAATTACCATCGCCTATTCATATCACGAGCCAGCAAAACACGCATAATGCAGTATTTTGGCAAAACCAACAATATTCAAACCCACAAGGATATTTCACTGGATATTCTACAATAGTACCAGGAGAGTCTCCATCGCCTTTATCATGCAATAGCACTGACGATTCACAGTCTTCTATAGTACAAAATATATATTCTGACGTATAAAATAAATATCTTACCTTAATGTGATCACGAGTTTTTCTTCTGGGGACACGCTTGACCTCATATGGGTATCATTAGATTCAATTTGTTTACTCATCATTTCTAATAATTCATCAAATGAATTTATCGACATTCTCAAATAATTGAAGAATTTTGGTTCAAAACTTCTTAATTTTGGATATAAAGTCTGAAACTGACCATGAGTAAACCGATCGCGTAATATTGGATGCACCCAATACTGCCGTTTCTTCTTTCTTTCTTTTTTACGGAGCAACAAGTACACACATATTGCTTCTTCGACTTCCATGATTGGACTGTCACCCTATGCGAATAACGGCACTCCGCATGTACATCCGCGCCTGTCTGAACACTTGCGTTTAGAACCGCGCGATTTGCATCCGCGCGGAATCCGCCATGTCTGAACTAGCTCTTACTGCTTTGGCCAGCTTTTTCGTACGAACACGACGTAGACGGCCAGATCTTTTTCTGCCACAAACAGAGGAGGTCTCATTGTACCTATTAATAGCCCGGTATACATACATTTTACTAATACCTAGGAGTATATACGTAAGGAGATTTTTATAAATTTGATTTGGCTCCATACCTACTTTGTGTAATGCAATCACAGCAATTCGGTTCTCTTTATCACCCTTCTCCAAATTAATATCGCAAAATATTGTCACCAAAATGAGAAAACTTAATGAAATCATATAAAAATGACAGATTCCATATTCAAATGTAATATTTTGTTTATTTCTAATTGTAACAGTATTTATGGCCAGACTGAGTATATATATCACTTTAAAATAACGAATAGTATATAGTAATACTAGCAAACCTTATTGCATCTCCATTCCAAATACTAAATCCGTGAATAATGGCGACAATCTGATCCCAAAGTATACTTTGGCAAGCGTAGAACTTTCATTGTTATCCATTAACGGCTCACTGAATATTTACGCAGTGCACAAAGCGAGGCCTTGCCGACTACGTGGACATAGGTGGAGCCTCCGGACTGGATCACACTCGGATGGAGGTGTTCGATAGCATGTGTGGTCTCGACTCTAACGAAGGTGAGTTAAAACACACGATACAGCAGTTAATTTAAATCTTTTGGCGTTATTCGTCGAGAGAAGCTTTAATGAATCTGCTATATATCGTGTAGAAGGGATTAGTAATTTAAACACACTTAATAAAACTGTTGTATCTGTATTTTAAAGTTTTCACATAGAATTACTATTACCACTGACAATTAGGGCATAGTTTCCCCTAAGAATTCACAATAGGTAATGCATACTCGAACTTAGCCCTCTATATATGTCAGTATATAACAAATGAACTCAATAAAGTAAATCCAAAGGATCCAATATTTTTGTATGGATTAGTTTGGACATATTGTACAATATTCTGTGAGAAGTGGCAGTGGCAATCCGGCCTCTCCATTTTTTGACCTAAATAATTTTGACCTGACTAAATGACTTGATTTCATTAATAAGCATCCATAAATCAAAAATTATTTAGTATTACTAATGATAATTAAAGACCTGATACCAAAATGCAATCTGCAATTAACAAAATTTTATTTTATGATAAGTAGTTGATTGTCTAGGCTATATTTTTTATTACACTTTACGAGTATCACAGACCACTGTCTGTTATCCACTATAACTGCACATAGATTTTATTTTCATTGTAGACAATGTGTTTTTTTTACAAAGTCCCTCAAAGTCGAGGTTAAATGAATTGTATCCAATTACGCTTAAACTAAGCGCTTTTGAAGACCATAAATATTTCTTTTAAGTTACTGAATTTTCCATAATATGTTAGGAAAAGTTGAGCTCGTGAGATGAACATACAAGAAACTCAACAGCCGCTCTTTTCAATCATAATTATATTTAAAAATTAAAAATTATTGTAATTGGGGTACCATATTAGTTACATAGTTGTTACAAAATATGTTACAAAGTAACATTAATTTTACAAGTATTCTGGCCTCACACTAGGATTCCCTGTGTCGTGAGGTCCAGTCTCTTCCCCTTTATTAATACGAAATAAAAATATAAGAAATTCGCGCTTGTGTGTGTATGTATGTTTGTGTGTGTGCTAAGTAAGAAAAGAATCAATCAAATAAAGTTCTTTTTACAATGGCTGTCATACACATAACAAATTAGTTTGTAAGGTGCTGCATCCAATATTACGTCAGTAGAAAAGACTTACCAGTATGAGGCTCCTTTGCACAGGATGCCGGCTAGATTATAGATACCACAACGGCGCCTATTTCTGCCGTGAAGCAGTAATGTGTTAGCATTTCGGTCTGAAAAGCGCCGTAGCTAGTGAAATTACTAGGCAAATGAGATCTAACATCTTATGTCTCAAGGTGATGAGTGCAGCTGTAGTGCCACTCAGAATTTTTGGGGTTTTTCAAGAATCCAGAGCAGCACTGCATTGTAATGGGCAGGGCGTATCCATTACCATCAGCTATACGTCCTGCTCGTCTCGACCCTTATTTTCATAAAAAAAAGACTCTTATTGTTAATTCTTTCAAATAAAAATCTACAGTTTTAGAAGTATAAAAATTAACGCGACCATAAAATTATTTTGAGCAAAATACAATTATGAAATGTAACAGCTCATAATTTATTATTCATCATAATATACTATTCGAATACGAATTTGCTGATGTAATTAAATTAGTTTACTTGTTCTATATTTAGAAAACTGATTGGCGAAATAGTTAATTAGTAGTCTATACACTATTGCCTCATAAGTCACAATGTACGTTTAATTTCGATAATTTCCATCACATTTAACTTTGCAAATTAATTAAGTATAAACGAATATTTTTATTATGAAAAATGTGTATATAATATTTATAAGTCGTTGGTATCTGTATAGAGAGTTTCATAGTTTTTTGCTTCTCATCAAAAAAAAAAAAAACAATCGACTTAAAAAAAAACTATTCCAAAACAATATAATACCAGTATGCAAAAAAATGTAAAAATATAATTGCGTATTCTTCTACAACTTCATTATCAACTTGGGATTGTTGTAATGAGGGCATGCACACTTTACCAGTGGGCTCCTTTGCACAAGATGCCGGCTAGATTATGGATGCAACAACTGCGCCTATTTCTGCCGTGAAACAGTAATGTATAAGCATTATTGTGTTTCAGTCTGAAAGGCGCCGTAGCTAGTGAAATTACTGCGAGACTAAACATCTTGTCTCAAAGTGACGAGCGCAATTGTAATGCCGCTCATATTTTTTGGGTTTCTCAAGAATCCTGAGCGGCACTGCATTGTAATGAGCAGGGCGTATCAAATACAATCAGCTGAACGTTCTGCTCGCATCATCTCTTACTGTCATAAAAAAAACACGGGAAGCACCAGTATTCAAATAAAAAAGAATCATCGAAATCGATTCACCCAGTCGAAAGTTCTGAGTTAACAAACATAAAATACAGTCAAATTTTCCTAGTTAGTCCTTTTTTGAAGTCGCTTAAAAAGGATCTGTTTCAAATTGAGGGTTAATATCATTATCCTGAATCCCATTAAGTTAAAATTAAAATTAATTCATTTGGCTACGAAAGATCTCCTGTAACTACATAATTATCTGCTATAACATAAGTTGTTGACTTATTCTCATTTCTAACTTTTATTACTAAAAGGTCCTTATGGATTCCATTTCAAATAAGACAACGTTGAATAGACTCCAGCACTTGGCATTACTTGAAGAGATACTTTGATCGATGATTGCGGTAAAATGAATGTCAATCTTTAATGAAACCTTTTTGTTCGATTGCCTCTTCTGAGGTTTTTATCAGTTTAATCAAGAGTCGATCACTTAGAGCGCCTTCGCAGTACGTCCGATCCTAATCCGATCCGTACCCGTGAAAACACGGTCTGGGGTAGTCGTAGTCGAGGTACTATTTCTTACGGTTGACGGAAAGAAATCGGATGACGGAAGCCGGATCTAGTTCGTAAACTATCATAGAAATTGTTCTACGACTACTTCGGACCTTGTTTTCACGGATATGGATCGGATTCAGATCGGACGTAGTAGTGCGAAAGCACTCTGATGGTTTGATTATAAAATACTACGTCATATGATGATATTTTTTCGATTGTGCTGCCCCGGGGCATAAAAATAGTTGGGAAGTGCCAGGCGCAAGGGCAAGGTAAGAGGCGACGAAGGACATTTACCAGTAGGAGGCTTCTTTGCCCAGGATGCCGGCTAGATTATGGATATCACAATGGCGCTGTTTACTGCCGCGAAGCATTAATGTATAAACATTATTATGTTTCTGTCTGATGGGTGCCGTAGCTAGTGTAATTACTGGGCAAATGAGACTTAATATCTTGTCTCAAGGTGTCGAGCACAATTGTAGTACCGCTTTGAATTTTTGGGATTGATTTTCAGTAATTTTGTTGTATCTCTTTACATAGATTGTAATTAAATTATTTGTTAAGCGATGTAACTGAAAAATTTTTGAATTAAATGAGTCGCAAGGAGTTTTACGAAATTCAAAAGAATTGTTAAAAAAGTTTGTGTGGTAAAGGTTACTACAACATACATGATTTTCTTAATAATACCACAGATTCGGAATGAGTGACTGCCGTAAGGCTTTTAAAAATAAATTTTATAATACGATATTATATTGTCATTACATTCTTATGAAAACGAAGCCCACTGAGTTTTTTGCGCCCGGTCTTCTCAGGTCTAAAGCATATTTTTTGAATAGGTCGTAGTTTTTGACTTCCAATAAGTGATATCACATCCTAGTTTGAATAAAAATATTTTTGTTTGTATTTGTTACCAGGTAAAATAAAATCTCTATTACAATTTTATTTTAACAGCCCGTCGATCAATTCTGATTGCCTGCGAAGACACAGTAGTTCGACTGGTCTCCAGTGGAAAGTTCCAGAACTCCGTGACTCTTGCCTTTGCTCCGCTATCAGTGGAGAACATCGAGGATGCTGACCTTATCTGTGGATTCAATGAAGTCTAAAATATCATGCCTAATGATCTGTCTGTACTACCATCTTGAACGAATCTAGATGACCCTTGTGGACTAGGTATTAATAATCATATTAATCATAAAGAAAATTGCAGTTATATAAATATTGTTTAAAAATGTGTATAAAAGAAGCTATACTTCTTTGTCGTAAAAAAACAGAAATACTTAAAAAAATATTTCTTGTGCTATTTTACGTTTGTAAAAAGAATAATATTGTAATAAAGCTGGGGATACACATTGCACGTGCCAGCCACTGCCATGTGTATACGCTAACTGGCATGCCTGTAACTGGCATACATGTAGCTAGCACAACATTTGATACTTGCATGCCCGTTTAGGGAAAGGCCGCGAGAGGTTGCCAAACTGGCATGTGACATGACAGTTACGGGCATACCAGTAGCTGAATCTTTGATTTTGTTTAATTCACTTCGATTGTTATCCATTATTAGCGCGCAAGAATAGGTACGAGTTTTCTCACGAACCGTCCTGTGTATACGCGATGGTATTACTGGCATGCAAGGGCACAACCTGCATGCCAGTATTTATTTATTTTTGTTATTGGAGAATCTACAGCTTAACACTTTACAATAGATACAGGATATAGTAACAGAAAGACATTTACAGATTCTTACGAGTAGCTAGGTAAAAATATAAATCAAGAACAATATGAGTAGTTACGTACACGAATCAAATGCTTAACACTATTGTATAACTTATCTAATTATATATTATCAGCTCGACCACCAAATTGACCAAAGAACTCATGTCCTAACTGACGCTTAATGGAATCAGAGCTGATACAGAATAAGTCAAGATCGAATTGTTTTGATATTTTGTTAAAGTTATTGCTGACACGTACGGTGAATGAATTTTAACGGTAGTAAGTGCTGACAGGGAATATAAAGGTAGGAGCATATTTACGAATTGATTGTAAATCCGCCGTGTGCTAACTACTCATAAAGCTGGGGTTACACATGCCCGTAGCTTACACATTAGCATACCAGCTCCTTGCACGTGCCAGCTACTGTAATGTGAATACGCTAACTGGCATGCCTGTAACTGGCCTACATGTAGCTAGCACAACATTTGATTTACTTGCATGCCCGGAGAGGGAGGGTTCGCGGGGAGTTGCAATTGCCATACTGGCACGTGTGAACAGACGCGAGAAACTTTCATGCCAGCTACTTTCCCGATTTACTGACAAGTGTATCTCCGTCTTTAAGACGATATTAAATACAAACAATGAAAACAATTAGATATAAATATTTATTATATTTTGCAACTTATCCATATTATTGAAATTTATTTAATTGTCGTCCATTGTTTTTTGGTTCAGTACACAAACTATGAGGTACAAAAGGCTTATAGGTTAAGCTGAAGTATGATAAAATACAAATGGTTAAGTTGAACAACTGTTAGGGTGTCGGTGCGCGCGCACCCTATAAATTCACTCTTATAATTTTTCTCTAACGCGCCAAAAGAAGTATAGTTTCAATAATATATTTATAATTAATAATTATCATAACAAACTCAATATTATTAAAGTAAATGTGTAAAATGTCTCACCTTTTTTATAATTAAGGACCCAAAGCTAAACGGCTTAGTAGTTATCATATTATGTTTTACTACGGGTATAATATAATATAATATTGACATACTCGTACATAAATTGTCTTGCCCCAAACTAGGCATAGCCTGTACTATGAGTACAAGACAACGCTGTATATTTAATACAATATCTTACTTAAACATACATAAATACATATAAACATCCATGACTCGAAAACAAACAACAATATTCATCATATAAATGATTGCACCGACCGGGATTCGAACCCGGGACCTCTAGCTTAGTAGTCAGGGTTACTAACCATTCGGCTATATGGTCGTCATCATATGTTTACAAGTATATCTATAGTACTGATCTTATGTGGTCTACGAATCTAATATGCAGTGTTAAGAATGCTGATAATAAGTGGGTTTGCCATATTCATATGACGTCCCCACCACAGTACAAGTAGAACAGTAGTATGACAGCGGTCTCATTGAAATTAATTATAGTCGCCAATCTAAATATTGGCGACTTTTGTAACTCGACATCGATCAGTCTCGGCGGTGTACGGCGTGGCACTCAATAGATTTGTCTCCCCAAGAATGCTTAGCGGCTGTGTAAATCATGTGTTTGTGTGCGTGCGTATATTTGGACGCTCTAGTATGAAGTTATGGTACTGTTCTATTACTGTACTGTGCCCCCACGCTCCAACGCTTTTAAGAGACCCCGCAAACTGCAGACTTTCGAGCGGCCGATAGTTTGGTTGAGTTCGGCTGTTAAGTGCGCACACTGGCCCGACTAAACAGTTGGGCCTGTGATGAGTGCGCACACTAGACAACTATCGGCCGACAGTTTTAGGGACGATTCGCTATTAGTTTTAAGTCGGCTATTGATGAGTCTGGCCGACTAAACAATCGGTGGTGTGCGCGCCTAGAAGAGCGCTGTACTGATTTAACGGTCGGCCGATAGTTTGCTGACGGTTCAGTTTGAAGGCAATCGTGTAGCCCATCAAACATTTTTGTCGGCCAATACTGAATCGTTATAATGTGCGTACTCTCATACATCTTCATACTGATTAAGAAACCAACCAAACTATCGGCCGATCAAAAGTCTGCAGTTTGCGGTGTCTCTAAGACAATATTTATTTCTTCATTTCATTCAGTGGCTCAACATTTCGTTCGTTCAAATTATCATACTATGGATTTATATATGTTGTTGGCTTTCTCTATTATGTTTTAATCATTGGCCACCATCACATGAGTACCAAATACAGCAGCTATAAATATGAGTATGGTAAAATATATTACTATAGTTGATAAAGAGGTTTTCCATAGTTATATCTCCACTCAAATAGATAAAAAGCTAATTTGTGAATACGACTTTATCTTAAATCTTATTTTCACTAATAATTTTATTTATTATAATGCCAAATAATAACTAATTACAATTCAAATGCATAAAACATTTGAATCCAAACCAACCACTGATTTTATTAAGTTAAATGTACGATTGATAACTTATATATTTTATTCTAGTCAAATACTTTAGTGTCATTTTTATTTATAACGTTAACTACGAGTAAAATACTTAATACTAATAAAAGTATATCAAAAGTATCGTGTTTTATTTTATTGTACCTATTTTTTTTTAATGGAATAGGAGGACAAACGAGCGTACGGGTCACCTGGTGTTAAGTGATCACCGCCGCCCACATTCTCTTGCAACACCAGAGGAATCACAAGAGCGTTGCCGGCCTTTAAGGAAGGTGTACGCGCTTTTTTTGAAGGTACCCATGTCGTATCGTCCCCTAAACACCGCACAAGGAAGCTTATTCCACAGCTTTGTAGTACGAGGAAGAAAGCTCCTTGAAAACCGCACTGTGGAGGACCGCCACACATCCAGGTGGTGGGGATGATATCCTAACTTGTGGCGTGTCGTGCGAAGGTGGAATTCGGCGACAGGAATCTAATTATAGCAGTTCGTCTTGCATTAAATGTCTTATTATAACATTATTGATTATAATAAGTGCAGTTAATGACTTTTAACCAACTTTTGTTCTAAAGTGATTTTCGAATGTCATATTTAAAACGAATAAATAACATAAATGAGTTTTGTAAAAACGTAATTGTTCATTATTTCACTACTTTGATTTTCAAATTTATAAAGTGATTTAATGATTTTAATAGAACCAATAGTGCCAATATTGTAATTATCAACTTTATGCATACGTAATAACTTCCAAATTAGAACAGCTTAGACTTAGCATAGACGATTTTCGCGCAGTTATTAATTACTGCACTTAATGATTTTATGCCATTAGTGAGCTCTTGCAGTAAACCGACGATTTCTTTTATACGTTACTCCAGTTTATCTATTCAGTATGTAAATCACTGCCTGATTTCTGGGATTAATTAATTTAGTTTCCCTAATTAATCTCAGAAATGAGGGTTATCACTTTAATTAGTTATAAATTGTTTAGTTTTCAAAGAGCAACATCTCAAGTCAATTTCCTAATATTGAGGATGAGCAGGTTATCAACTGTAAAGTAGATCCTGTAGGTGAAACCACAACCTGAGAGTTGAACAAGACAGACAAGATTTATCAAAGATACGTCACTCGAACGGTAGGCTCAGTGGAAAGAGCGCTCGCACCGAACGTGAAAGGTCACGGGTACGAGTCCCGCATCATTTATAGATTTCGTTTTAAAATTTATGAAAAGTAGTGACAATGGTGAAAGTAAAGTGGAATCTAAAATAAAAGAGTTGCAAACAGAATTGAATTTAAACGGATATAAAAACAATTTCGGAACACTGCTGTTTTAATAGTTTCATAAATTTCTAAGTGTGAAAATTGTAAAATATGTGACTTCCCACTAGGTAGGGGGTCCCAAAA
Organism: Leptidea sinapis; assembly: GCF_905404315.1. Classification (NCBI taxonomy): domain Eukaryota; kingdom Metazoa; phylum Arthropoda; class Insecta; order Lepidoptera; family Pieridae; genus Leptidea; species Leptidea sinapis. Next base: position 11,961,980 of record NC_066270.1, on the reverse strand, counting down.
ATGTGACTAGGACAGGGAAGGGTCAAAAAATCTAATGGGATGGGAAACTCGTTCGATAACTCTCATCAGTCATTGAAGGTGAATGGAAAAAAAATCAAACACAAATCTCAATAAATCGAGATACAAAAAAAATTATAAATATAATCTATGCAGATTCCGCTATGAAGCTAAAATGAAAACGTTAAACAAAATGGTGTACCTACCTATGTGTACTTATTTTAAAATCCCTATGCTCAAAGAAGAAGTCCCCTACCCATCCTAAATACTCAGAAAAACTAAACCACCAGCAAAGTTAGGGCATCCAGTCATTAAGAACAGCCTCGATTTCCACACCTTTGGAATAGTAGATATATGAGGACGTCCGCGTTCGCTTGATCATGTACTGGCAGTGGCTAGATCATTTTAACAAAACTTTTAACGTCCGTGGTAGTGGTGGGTGCTATAAGTTATAACAATTAATATTAAACTGCTAACCAGAAAATAACATTAGCAATGCTATTAATAAATGCTCTAAATTACTATATTTAACTTCTTATTTTTAAGTTTATACTTAATAGTGATTTTTCTTAAGGTCAGGTACCTAATTATTAATATTTGTGATCAGCGCCATCTATCGAAACCGTTATGTTGCCGTATTACTCGAAAGATTTAGTTTTCGATTTGGAAATACGAAATAGTTTATGAAAGTGACACTAAATGACGTTTAATCTAGCATTATTTGTTTTTAATTTGAACTTAGATGGGGTCTGTGGTTCAACTAATGTACATTAGCCACAACAATTCTTATAGCAAAATAAAATAATTTTCAAAAGTAACGCTAGGTGGCTGACAAGAAAATACAATGCTTATAATTGTTGCCTTATTTATAATCAGACAAAGTCTGTTTTTATTTAAATGATAAAAACGTTACTATCCCATTTGATGAGTAACTTTACTCTCCATATTTTTCTCATACCAGGCGCCCTATATGAAAATCGATTCTTAAGGAGTAAACTCCAAAAACTTATACATTAAGAAAACAAGACTATTATTGGTCATTGAGGTTTCGGACACCCAATTGCCAAAATTTTATTGCCTAATAACTCACCATAGAAAAATCTTCAGCCAAATCAAATCAATCAAAATCAAAAAGCCAAAAAAAAACTTTTTTTGTCATAAATGCAAGTAAGAAAAGAATAAAACAACTCTCTCTGCCGGTCACTAAATGAACTATAAGCGGCATTCTCTTCAGGCAATCCAATCTAGTAACCAGATGCAGGTATGTTCAACTATGATCACAAGATGGCGCTAAGCAGTAAATTGAATATGTCATGTAAGATTTGACACAAACCTAATCGATAAATCTGACAGACAGTACGATTGGTACAATTCAAATTGTTCAGTATCGCACTATAGTAAAATAATAATAATAGCCACATCACCGCTTTTATAGTCCTTCCAGCTATAGTAGATGCAGTATTATAAATTATAATATAATATTAAGAATGGTGGCAGGATGATGCTGTTACCGGAAGCTCTGCTTCAGATTCTTAAAAGTTATTATATTATTTTTATAGTCTCTTATAAAGTGCTAGCAAAATACCTTCATTTATTTACAATGTGTGTGGATGATGCAGCTACTTTGTTTACAATAATTTGTTTTCTATTAATTTACTTTTATTTTTTTGACATATTCGTGTAAGTCATTGACTATTTGACGTTTGAGTAGGGTCATATTGCCTGTTCGCGTCCGATGCCCAATTCGCGTCCAAACGACGGATCACTTTTTTACAACAGTGAAAAATAATACATACCGACACACTTACCTAAATACGAGCGCTACTATGGATATTTGGATCTATGACAGATACACACACACAAACAAAAGATCTATGCGCGCAACCCAACTTGAATGAAAAATAAACTAATCATTCGTCTGCAACCAACGAGTGACGACATGAGCAAGTGGTACAAAAAAAATAGTAAGGAGCTGCACTTTTCACGGAAGAATTTAATGAATTTATTGCAAATTTAAAATTCTTTGTTGTCCCTAGACCTTAATTATGAACCACACTATAGGGATAACGATGTTTGTGCTAAAATATTTATACTGACAATTTTATAAAAGGCGGACGCGAACTGATACATGAAATTTACAAAAAAATCACTTTGCGTCCGCTGTGGACGCAGATTACTCTAGCTATTTCTCAGTCAAATGTTTATTTAAATACGATAAAGCAGAAATACAATATAAATTTGCATCAATATGAACATTATATACATGCATAATATAATGGCCAAATAGCGTCCATATTATCAGAAATAGATAAAAAGATAATTAATGTCAAAAAACACACTGGACGCAAACTTTACCTATTCTAGAAACCCGATATTATTTTGCGTCCATTTTTTATTACACAAAAATAATAAAATATAAAAATACTCTTTATTTCTTACCTTACCAAAAAATATACACTTCTACGAAAATTACGTTATTTGCCACTATATTATTGTTATTCGAATTTTGTTCCATTTCCTACTAAAATGATAAAATAGAATGCTTAGTTGCGATTCTGTCTGATTATCTGTATGTTGATAAGAACAACTTTATTAGAATAAAAAAATGATTATTATTGTTAACTTAATTTAAAATTAGTTGAGGGAGGGGGGGGGGGAATCGGATATATAGTCAGATTTTTTGTTTTCATGAGCAATGTAAAAACTTATTTTTATTTTAGATGACTTCTCACGTTTCAAATAAAAAAAAAAAAATTAAATATACAGAACACATTTTAAAGAAAGCTTTGGAAGCTCGAGACAACAAGAGGTCAATAAGACAAATATGTAAGGTTTACGGAATTCCTAAGATCACAATACCATACGGGCGCAGACCAGATGGATTGAAGAAACCCGGGCAAGAACCAGTGTTGGGGATAGAGGGGGAAAATAAAATAGTAGAATGGCTTCTAAGTATTTCAAAGTGTGGTTTCACAGTGAAAAAAAATGAATTGTTAGATACAGTTCAAAAAATAATACGAGATGGCCAATTTAAAAACCAATTCAAGGATGATCGCCCAGGCCAAAAATGGTTCGATAAATTTTTGACGAGAAATACGGAGATATCGATTAAAAATGCTGAAGGCATAAATAAAGCTAGAGCCCAAGTTACAGAACAGTCTATTAGACTCTGGTTTAAAGAGCTCGAGGAAGATTTGGAGAGCATAAATCAAAAAGACATTTTAAACAATCCGGAAAGAATATTTAATGGAGACGAAAGTGGATTTGCTCTTTGCCCTAAGAGTGGCAAAGTTTTGAATAAACTTTACTTTTAACTTTTTAATATACTAATAAACTTTTTAATATTAGCAATTATAAAATAAATAATATGACTTCAATAGCAAGCTTTCCTTTTTATTTCCAATTTTCCCCGCTAAACTGGTGGACGCCCGCTGGTCGACAGACGGACTCTGGATTTTCTGGACGCAAAATGGGTAAATCGCCTGTTTCAGCTATTTGTAGCTTTGTAAAACAAAACAGCAGATGTGTTGTCGAAAACTGTGCATTAAACATGACAAGACTATATAGGGACTACATTACATCCATTTTTAATTATAAACCACCACACGGACACTTTTTTTTCATGTTCAAACTTACCAACTCCACTAAGTGGACGCAAACAGGCGAAATGATCCTTTCTTTGTTGCATCACTTTACTTAATATTATGTTGTAATGAATAAAACGATGAAAACGTAAATCTAGATTTAAAAGGGTGGCAATGAGTTTCTTGCTACTTCTCATCAGCCCTTTACGAAGTAGCAGTAGATGCAATAAGAATTTTTTTTTCATTCATAAGATGCATTTCCGTGACATACATGAATAAAGTGATTTTGATTTGATTTGAATGCATTAATTAGCCAGGCTCTTGGAAATTTAGTTCAAGCAGCAAATTTTCAAAGCGGAGCTACTAGAATTATCGGGGATCCAGTCTTCTGTGAACCGTTAGCTCACTAATTGATGTTGCGTAGAAACGTCGCTTCTTTGTGTATCTTCTACCGTATTTATCACTGGGAGTGTTCTGAAGAGCTGTTTGACTGATTCCTGCGGCCGAATTCCATAATATTCGCACGTCACGCAACAATTCAGATATAATCACCACCATCCGTATGTGTGGTGTTCGTCTACAGTTTTCCAAGAAATTTCTGCACGAGCTTCCTTGTGCGGTGTTTCCAGAACGATGCGACAAGACAAGACAAAACGCCTGGGCCCTTCGCTTCCCTTCCTTGCTCCTTAGACCTGTGCTTCCCCTAGAAATTAAAATAAAATAGTAAATATATTTAATCTTATTCGACAGAATAAGCAGGCAAGTAGTAGGTATATTCTAGAAGGTATTATAAATAAAGGAGATCATTTCATTGTGTATTCAAATGAGTAAACAATGAATTTGAAATGAATTTTATGATACTAGTTAAATTTCAATACCAATACTATACCGAAATTAGATATATTAAAATAAATTTATAGCGTAAAGGTGACATTCCGAAAAAGCAATTTGTATTGGTGAATAGTTGGTGCGCACGTCGATTTTAAAATAACTATCAAATTCAAATAATTCATCGAAAGAGATTTTCTTTGATTTGGCCGCTAATTGCACAATAAATTATTAACTTTAATAGTTGTTAATTATAACTTTATTTATAAGTAAGTATGATTGTTTTGGTTATTAACAAATCAAAGTTGAAAAACAAAATTTTATGAACGATGTGGGATTCGAACCCACGACTTCCGGCGTTCCGTGCCGGTGCTCTAATCAACTGAGCTAACCGTTCGAATACTGCCTCGTTATAAAATTCTGTTTGCTTTGTTCAACTCTCAGGTTGTGGCTTCATCTACAGGATCTACTTCACAGTTGATAACCTGCTCAACCCCAATATTTGCATATAAGGAAATTGACTTGAGATGTCGCTCTTGTAAATCTAAACATTGTAATATTCTTTATAATAAAATTTTGTTTTTCAAATTTTATTTGTGTATTAATCCTAGAAGTGAGAGTCATCTCATATCACTTTAAAAACATAACATATTATTAACAAATCATTAAATATATGTAAAATGGGGAGTATGTGGGCAATAAAACACGTATTCAATTAAATTAGTTCTTCAATTTATTCTCGAATAAAGCAAATTATATTAACTATAACAATCTAAAATATTATACATAAACATATTTTTCACTAATATGAAATAAATCTTGGTGCAACTGTACAAACGAATTACAAATCATTAAAATTAACGTTCTATATATTTATAATGTCTAAAATTATCTATTTATAGACAATGATATTCAAAAGTAGATAGTAGTTTGATAGTTCAGCTACCTATATACGCACTTGTTTATTAAAAATTATTACATTTCGTATTAAATTCACTGCAACGACTTTTTTACATAATTTCCTTAAATATTCGATCATCCCGCAACAGACAGCATCAATATTTTGTCATTTCTGTACTTTAATCTATGATCGGCTTTGCGGCGATCGGCGTTGTCACGGCGACATATTTATTTTGTTACATAAATAATGAAATCAAATAAAATGTTATCATTCATGATTTCATGTGTAATTATATAATTCTATCTTCCCATAACACAAGACGGCATTTTAATGTTGTACCTATATCAAATTGTAAGCAATTCTGTCAACAACAAACGCGTATGTACCGTTTTCGTATCGAGGGAGCGACTACGACCAAAGGAACCAATTGACTCAATTTAGGCGATTGATTTTCGGCGCGCTAGTGATATATCTACCTCTTTTAATACTATAATATCATTGTTTATATATTGATAAATTCTCACCTAAAAGAATATTCGTAAGATAACGCTGCTAAGAAATATCAGCTTTACAGTAAGTATATATAATATAGTACTCGTAAATGGAACAGCTGATATTGTCAATGTCATCTGCATTTTAAAACGTAGTATAAAAAGAATAAGTGCACATATATAATGTATACATTGATTAGCACCTAATATGTTAAGCGAAACCTACAAACTAATGCACGGCAAAGTGACCCATAGAGCATGCAATTTTAAGCCATAAGTGACTCTCTTTCCTTTACTTGTGAGCAACTTGAACAGGGGCGTAGCTACCGCCGTATCTGCCCTATCAATTATATGTAGGTACGTCATTGTCAATACATTTATGAAAATTTAATATACGTTCACAAAAATCGTCACCTTTTCGCTCTTAATAGTGATTTTCATTATTATAACACTAGAAATAAGGGATTGATTGTAAATAATTCTAGTAGGCTTCACAAGATACATAATAGCTTTAAGGGTAAATGTATACACTTTGATAATAAAGTCCCACAGTTCGGGCATTATCTATGGGTAAATAAATTTAAATGTTTTATAAAAAAAATGGCTCTGTCGTAAATCGTACTACTCCACAGCTGAATATCTAAGTGATCCGACAGCCTGGGACTAGATTATGATTATTTTATAGCAATAATTGCTATTGAAAGATTTTCTTTTTAACCAAATAGACAATACAATATTGTATATTTGATTAAAAAGAGCGCAAAAAAAATTGCTGGGAATTTCTTGCGCCGCTTCTTCTCTCTCAGAGCGCCATTTGTTTCTGAAGCGGTAGTAGTATCTAATATATTAGAAATGACATCAAAAAAAATTCTAGAGGAATCAATTTTGAGAAAATAAATGTATTTTTATATACCCCGGACCACGGCGGCCTCCGACGCGCGTAGGAAAAAATAAATAAAAACTTCCCAAATTTTTTATTATTTCAGAAATGACAAAAGTCAAAAAAAAAAATAAAAAAAAAAACTAAAGTCATCATCAGCTTTAGATAATTATGATGAATAAATATTTCTTTTAATTTTATGCAAACTTTTTTTTTCCTTTGTGAGAAATCTTTACCCTTCATAAGGGCCCCTAAGCTAATTTCTATACGGGGCCCCGCCAAGGCACGCTACGCCACTGAATTTGAATAGAATATTTTGTTATCACTATCGTAGTTTAAAATTCATTAACGGCCGTTCTCAATATACTATCTACAGATAGAGATAAATTAGTACCTTCTACTGTCAGTAATTAGCTGTCAATAATCTGAAGTTGTCTCAATATACCCGATAAGTCATTCTTATCGCCTTATATTGGGACGCGTGAATTGAAACTAATTTACATTAACAGACAGCGTGTGCGAATAAGGTCAGTTACGATTTTTATCTCAAGTAAGAGATAAAAATGAGAGACTGAATATTGGGAATGGCCGTAAAGCACTGCATGCTTATTTCGTTAGTTAGTTGACCGTGTTAGTGCTTTCAGGCCAGGTTTTTGAAATTAAGACATTTGTGTCAAGTCTCTGGGCCACGTAACAACCGAACAAATAGCTTACACTTAATATTTCAGACATATAGTACATACTAATTTTGCAATTACCAACTAATATTCTACCACTAACTAACAGATCCTGAGATTGGTTAGCTTGCAAAGTAAGGGTGGGTTGCACCAAAATTCTAGTTAATTAAAGTTTACTGGCAACCCTACTAGGGTGGCCAATGAAATCAGGCGCAATTTGCATAAAATTACTTGGGGCAATATTTGCAGATATCACAATACTTTATTAACGTCTGTTTTCAATAACGTAGCTCTAGTAACAGATATATTGCTATCACCGTTTAATGACAAGATCTTATTTTTCCATAGTTATGTCCAATATAGTTATATTATTAGTTATAGTCCAGTGCTATCTGTCGATAGGTTATTGAAATATAAGTAAGCGTAAAAGATTTGTCTACCTCTAGAAAGTTAAACTAAGGATAGATAGGTTATTGAAAACGGCCGTTAAATGACTGGTTGACAAGTATTGATTACTGTGATTACGTTAATCACCCAATATCCAGCGGTTATTGTTAACGTCGAAAAATGACTTTGTTTTAACGCTCGTGAGATGGTTATTTAACGTTAATTTTCGATATTAACCTAACTATAACGTGGGATGGTGCAACTCACCCTAAAATCAAATAAAATTACATCTCAAGATAGTTTGTTTTAATTCCGATTACGGCGTGATTTTATTGTTTAATATTTGTTCTAAATAAATAGATATATAATATTGAAGAGCTACAAGATAACAACAGCGTTATTATAAGGTATCTTACTTATTATATTCCACTACTATTTTATATTTCATTACGAATATGATATTAAGAACAAAAACCTCTTTTAATCGTGTAATAAATAATATGCAATAATGAAAGGAATTTTTAATGTTTTTTTTTTATTTCACTGATTTGATTAAGCCTTTTCTATATTAAATAAATAAATAAGAAACAGAGAGAGAGAAAGGGGCATAGAGGACAATGACCAAAACTGGTGGTGTATGGTGATACCATAAAGTCTCATGTATCAAGACTAAAATTGTATAGCAAATATTTTAAAAAATTTTGAACGAAAATAAACGTTATGGATTCTCGATATTTGAACAGGGAATTTTGATTTAAAGTGCATGTAGGTCAGATTCGAAAATCGAACAAATGTTTAAAAATTACTTCTTATCAAGTGCCTAAATACAAAGTTTCATGGTTTTATCTCCGAAAATGAAGAATGCAGACTTTCATCCCTCATGCCAAGTTCAATGCTGTAGTCTATCTCTGTACCAAATTTCATCAAAACCTGTTCAGTTGTTAAGGCTTGAAAACGTAACAAACAAACTTTCTTTCACATTTATAATATTTGTAGGGAAGTAGGGATGTAAATGCAATTATACAATAATGGCCATTGTCCTTTAGACGGGATATTAAAAATAACGGTAATCCTATTAAATATTAATGTTATTAACAGCTTAGCTTGTGTTTCAACAACTACAATAATGATATGTCATTGAAATAATGATATCTAATCATTAAAATATACATTATGATATCTTTATAAAACTATTTAAAGCTTTCCCAGATTTATTTTTCAAATTTGTGCTCAATTAAATAAAAGCATTAAGTGCATTTCAGTTCGATTGAAATAGCTAATAGAAACACTAGTTATTTTTAATTTTCGCGTTCTAAACTTACATTGTATTTAAGCTTTATACTGTGTAAAGGAGTTTATAGTTTAGTCAAAATCAAATAAACTTTATTCAAATAGGCTTAAACTAAGCACTTTTGAATTGTCACTACAAATATAACTGAATTTACCATATTATGTTCGGAATAAGTTGAGATCGTGGGAAGAACATACAAGAAACTCAAAGGCCATACTTTTCGATCAAACTAGTCTGTATATAAACTTTTTGTGGGTTATTTTTAATTTTTTTACGATAGGACGATAGTCTCGTGTCAAGGTGATCAACTCCACCCTTTTGCGGACACAAGGGTTTCAAACGTAAACAAACGCTAAATGGCTTCATAAATACTTACTACATGAAAAAATATAATAGTGACTTTAATCCTTTTAGGGCCATCCATAAATAATGTAATACGAATTTCATGATTTTGTGACCCCTCCCCCGTCCTGGTCACAGTTGGTCACATTTGTGAGACCCCCTTTATCCTAGTCTGAGTTCCAAGTGTGAGATTTTTTACCTATTCGATCGCGTAAAAATTAACTGCGATTTGTATGGCGTCGAAAGAGCGCCATCTAGTGAAAGTAGAGGAAAACATCATAGATGTCATGTGTCTGATGTCACATTTTTTGCAATTTTACATTTAGGAAATTATGAAATTGTTTTTATTTCTATTTTAATTCAGTTTTCTTTGCAGTTCTTGGACTTTAGATTCCACTTCAGTTTCAACATAGTCACTTCTTTCATACCTTTCTATAATTTTACCTTTCTTTAATTAAATTTTTCCTAAATCACGTTTTTGTTTATTTAAAAAGTGCTTCATAACTATTTAATCCCATAATAGCAGAACTCAGAAAACATCTTTTTTTAAAGATTAGCCAACAAAAAATTAAACCTTAGTCATACAGACAGAGTTGTAACTATTTTTATGTTATTGATAATATTGTGTTCCTTTCTAATAAAACAATAGAATTTTGACAAAATTACGCAGTTTTTTTTTATAGTCGATTCAAATTTAAAACACTAGATAGCGCATCCTTTACTTTAACGCAAATATAGTTTGATATGTTTCCCTTGCAATAAACTCCTTTAAACAATATTATTTCTACTAGCTTAACTTTCCTAACATTCTCTGTAAGAATCAAGTCACTATGTGTGTATAATTAATTAAATAGTTTTCTAGGTTTGCATAATATGTTCCCACAACTTTTCACACACTCACAAGAATAGATTTAATTGACACATAAATAGGTATAAATATATACTACAGCTAAATACTTTACTTTCAATATCATGTTCAAACATTTTAAATTCATAAGACAATTTCCACTTAAAGCATTATTTCTACACATTAGGTACATACATACAAATAGCTTGTTATAGAGTCGTTTCTACGAAGGATATATTTTGATTAAAATCATTGTTGTAATATTGTTCTAATTCGTATGTAAATAGAGTCTAATATTTGCTAGAAAGGCGTTAAGTATAAGTTGATTGGTCGACCTATATAACGATCGAAAATGTGAAATATTTACAAAATAACCACGTCTTCTCATACCAGTCATAAGAGCTACGAATTCATTAGTTTTTGAATAAATATTATCTTTATTAATATATTATATATATTTCGATAAAAATCTCTCGTCCACGATTTTAGAAATACTAAATACAATCTTCTAAAATTTATCTAAGTGTTGATATGTATCGTTTCCTATATAAGCCGAGGCACACTTTGATATGTTTTGATATAATATTCAGTTATTATTAAAAAGCAGTTAATTTTAAGCAGTTATTTTTTTTTCGTTAATTTTAACAGTTAAAGCTTTAAACATACCACTAATATTGAATGACATTTATCTCTACCTGAGATTAACACAGACATCCAAACCACACAAATATATACTGATATTAATATCAATAAATAAATAACTAAAAGCATTATCTACGTCTTACTTATCACACGTAGTACATTTAAATAAATCTACTTAAGAAATATTATCGTGTTAACAGCAAATTTCATCGCATTGTGATATTAAAACTAATATATAGATAATACTGAATTAGGACATCGGCGAGACCTTTGTAAAGGCCAGTGAAAGGGGAACATTAAAAAAAATATATTTCTCTATAACGCCATTGTTAAGTGCAGACTTAAATAGCCGCTGTGGTTGCTAAAGTAGTAAGTAGAACTATGGGTAGAGTTGTTCCAGCAACACTGCTGTAGGGTCCGGTCACCGCACCGTCGCACGGAACGTGTTCCAAAGCTGAAAACACAACGACATATTAAATCATTTATTTACTAGCTTTTACTTGCGACTTCGTGGACGTGCAATAGTTTCTTTGGGCATTATTTTTTATGTTTTAATATACTCACTTGACAAATATTACACAACAAACTGCTGTGGTTAGTACATTTTTATAAGCTAACAACTACAGAACTTTCATCCGCCTTTTTCACCCAACACAGGTCTAAATTTTAAAAACGTTAGAACCAATATGTATTTATTTCTTATCAAGTGCCTTAATATAAATTTTCATGTTGTTATCTTCAATAATGACGACCTCTCATACAAATTTCCACCCTCTATTTCAACCCTGCCATGCCCTTTATTCGCGATAAAAGGTCTATGTCCTTTCTCAAACTCTTGTCTATCTCTGGACTTAATTTAATGAAAATCGGTTCAATGGTATTGGCTTGAAAGCGTATCAAAAAAACATACATTCACATGGAAGTGGGCAGGCTACAGACAAGACCAAACAAGAAGGGCAGCAAGGGTAACTTAATAGAAATGACCCAAAAGCAAAGGATCCAGAGGGAGATCCTAAATACAAGAGCGACATCTCAAGTCAATTTCCTAATATGCAAATATTGGGGTTGAGGTTATCAACTGTAAAGGAGATCCTGTAGATGAAGTCACAACCTGAGGGTTGAACAAAGCATACAGGATTTTATGGCGATACGTCACTCAAACGGTTAGCTCAGTTGGCAGAGCACTTGCACGGAACGCGAGAGGTCGTGGTTTCTGGTCCCGCATCATTTATAAAAAATTTTTTTCAAATTTAATTTGGTGAACAATACTATGAATATACATAAATCCAATGTCCTGATGTTTGTTTCCAGTCAACTCCTAAACTAATGAACGGATTTTAATGGGGATAACTTCATAGAGTGCAGCTTAGTCCAACTTGAGAGATAGGATAGATTTTATTTCGATTTGGGACCCATAATAATTTTTATTTACACTATTTGTTTTGTATGGAAATATTTTCTATGAGAAAATTTATTGCCGCACGGTTTGACAGTTCTGCTGTGAAACAATTTCATTATAACAATCGGGAGCATATTTTACGAAATAATTCTTGAAGTTATGAAATATTATTGACAAATTCATAAAATACAGTAATTTTATTTATTCTGTACAGAAGAACGTCTGTCGCGTCATGCTACATGATTTTTTTTTAAATTAACGTATCAAAAAATCTATCTTGTCGAGTTTAGCTTGTAGAAAAAAGTGTTTTCTGCTCAAAATAATTTTTTTATAAAATAGAAATGATTTGATTTGTTTCTATCTTGCTCAATAAAGGTTAACCTGGGATGCTTAACTAGTGTCAGTTATAAAAAATAGAGAAGTAGTACTAATTAAGACAACGTCTAAATTATATTTTCTATACTAGCTGACCCGGCAAAAGTTGTTTTGCCATATAAATTATTTTTAGTGTTTAGACCGTTTCTTAGACATTGCCACATTACTTTATTTTTCTAAAACAAGCCTAAGTTACACCTTATTACATCAGCTTAGGTAGGTAGCAGTAATAGTTATTTTGGTGTATGTACCGTATAAATAATAATAAGAATATTGACACACTTTTACACAAATTATCTTGCCCCAAACTTGGCACTATGTCTAGTACTATGGGTACAAGACGACGATATATTTAATATAATATACTTACTTAAACATACATAAATACATATAAACATCCATGACTCGGAAGCAAACATCCATATGCATTATATAAATGTTTGCACCTAGCGGGATTCGAACCCGGGACCGCTAGCTTAGTAATTAGGGTCACTAACCATTCGGCAAGCAATTAATGTTAACTAACTTAATTTTAATTAACCACTAAATGTTCATATACATGTAGTAAAAAACGAAATTTCAATATTACAAACAGACACTCCTATTTTATTTATATGTACAGATGTATAGAGAATAATGAAAGCAGTCTCTCTTTTTCACTTTATGCTACGACAGAGGTCGACGTAATGAGATCGCATGGAGCATAACAAATTACTTTAAGTCAAGGGTTGTACGGAACCGCCGGAAATACGTGTCTTGGAATTACAACGTCGGAAAGCAGTCTCTCGCCGACATTTCGCTATAAAATGTTGCTTCAATGCAGGTTTAAATGAATGTTTAGATAGAAATAAACTATAAAAGGACTTGGAACTTCTTTCTATCTGAAGTATATTTATCTTGCGTGTTATCACCAGTGGGAGGCTCCTTTGCACAGGATGCCGGCTAGATTATGGGTACCACAACGCCGCCTATTTCTGCCGTGAACCAGTAATGTGTAAGCATTACTGTGTTTCTGTTTGAAGGGCGCCGTAGCTAGTGAAATTGCTGGGCAATTTAGACTTAACATCTTATGTCTCAAAGTGACGAGCGCAATTGTGGTGCCGCTCAGAATTTTTGGGTTTTTCAAGAATCCTGAGCGGCACTGCATTGTAATGGGTCAATTACCAATTACCATCAGCTGAACGTCCTGCTCGTCTCGTTCCTTATTTTCATAAAAAAAAATATCAAAATTTTCTCGTTTCATATAAAAAAATGATGTCATTTTACGGATTAGGTAACGTTCTTTCTATATTAGTTAAAAAAATGATATCTGTAATAGTTACGGAATAATCGCCTCGTCACACTTAACGATTACTCCTTGATTGGCGAGATTAAGCAGGCGTTTTTTGTTTCGTACTGATAACTCTCAATAATTATCTGTTTTAGCAGGCGTTGTTTTGTTTCTTTTTGTATGTTATCAAGTCTTTTAGTAGTCCGGTCAATTTAAACATTCCAAGTTACATAAAGTCCCTTTTACAACTTTTATAACTTTTTTAATCGTTATATCTCAGAAACGGTGGCTCGTTAGCAAAAAAGTATTGATACATTTTTTATAGATAATTTTATGATCTACAATTTTTGTCTGAGGTACTTTTATGATAAAACTTACCGTTTTGCTGAAAATCGCGAAAAACTAATTTTTTTGACCTTTGACCTTGAATAATTTTTTTTCCATAAACGGAACTTTTAAACATTGTTGATAATTATGTTATGAACAATTTCACTGATTTTCAGCTTGTTGGGACTTTATGTAACTTCACTCTCATTTTTTGGTCTAAATTGACCGGATTATAGATGTTATACGCTTAGTATGAGATTAGTAATAAGATTTTAGTAGTTAATTGATACAAGTTTATAATCTTACCATCAAGCTTATGAAGGAAATCGTTCCAAAAGGCGCAGGCTGAAGCCCGAGGACCTCGGGGCCCCGCAGGTCCACTTGTCCCGTCAGCGGTGTACGTGTAGTAATGGGGCGACGACCGCGAGTACAGGGGCCACTTCTCATCCGGTTTGTGAGGTTTCCTGGAACGATAATTAACGAGTTTTTATTAAGATCCATCAGATTGTCCATCAGATACTTTTTGTTTCATTATTTGGATTGCCTTAAGGTACCCTGGATGAATACGATAGAGTTGTTGAAGTTATACATCTTTAGGCGCGTTATAATAAAATGATGAGAGTGAAATTTTAAGATGCGCGCGCATCACTGTAACACAAAAGTAACAGGGTGAATTTGGTTCCTACAACTTTGTGACGCTTGTGTCATTCGTTATTTATTTTTTTAGTTTCTTCGTCAATTATTAGGACAGGCAAAGGGTTCAAGCCCATACAGCCGTCTTCATTATTTAATAATAATTAATTGTCAAAGCCATATTTGTAAGATTTTTACTTATTGTTCTTTCTAAAAACGTAGAATAGCATGAGTAATAAATTATTTTAATGTATTTTTCTTCGTTATGCCAAAGAAGTATAACTTCTTGCGTAAGTACACACACACTATTTTATTTTAGTAATTCATTTTTCATTTCTCACACTCGGAAAGTATTTTCGTTTTGATCTGATTATTGGGTAGAAAATGCTGCTTCGCTCCACAGAGAGGGAATAACTCATACAAATTACTTCCCATCTAAGGGCCGGAATGAACTATAAAAATAGAACTGCTGTCAGCTGTGAAGAGTTTTATGTAAAAAAAAAACGAATTAAAAAAAGCTGCGGCCATGTGACTTTCTAAACAGCCAGCGTGAACTTAGCGCAAATTCTTTGAGCGGAATAAGCCGCAACAATTACGCGGTGAGTTCCATATTTAAAATTCAAAAAGTCGACATAAATTGTCCTAATTTGTTAATTAATTTTAAATAGGTATTACTAATATTATTATATATTATAAATAGTTTAGATAAACAAATAGTTTTATTTTCCTCATATTCGAAATGAAAATTAGAGTGTTTAACGCGGGTAAAAGAATTGATTCCTACTCGGACTATAGTATATAAATACCTCGGAAATTGATTCTTTCGACCCTCGGTTAACAATCTACTATTTCTTCATTGTTAAATTTTTCCTTAAATCACCTAAAGTGTAAATAAACTTGAACTTTGTCTGACGATTTCTATCTCCATCACCAATAAATAAAAAGAGAGCTTACAGCCATTAGTAGGATTCTACAGTACCGCTCAGGATTCTAGTTTGAAAATTATAATCATACACTATCAATCTTTAATAATTTGTGGATAATTGTTGTAATGAAAACACAGTCCGTCTTATTACAAAAATTAGACTTAAGAAAGTACTGGGTTTAAAAATGATTAACTATAATAAGCCTAAAGCAAATTGTTATTAAGAAAACCAGTTTTAAGACTAAACCATCGATCGTCTATGAATATACATTCACAAAAATCGTCACCTTTTTGCTCTTAATAGTGATTTTCATTATTATAACACTAGAAATAAGGGATTGCTTGTAACTAATTCCAGTAGGCTTCATAAGATACATAATAGCTTTAAGGGTAAATGTATACACTTCTATATATCATAGACCCTTTCGAAAAACTGTTCTCGGCAATAACTCACCAATTTCCAGGATGTCTGAAATACTAAACGATAGTTGCAAACATGTGGATCCTTTCGGGGACTCACTCAAAACATTCCGAAGTAAAATTTAATGTGTGATAAAATAAATAATTTGTAATATTAACAAAATATATTTTATATTTAACTGATTTCAATTTAGCGAACTACCTAGAACTATTTCATTGTGTTTTTTTTCGGTAATGGGTTGATGCGTTTTTTAAATTATGTATTAGTACTTCATTTGATATAAATATTTGTAAGCTTCATGATAATTGCATGCTGTATCTACCTTAATCGAAAGTGCATTTAGAATTGACTTTGGATTGTTTTATTGTTGCTTGAATTAATGTAATTATCACTGGTGGATAGAATAAATAAATAAATAAAGTCCCAGCAACTGTTCAGGCATTATCTATAAATAAATTTAAATGTTTAAAAAAAAAAGGCTCTGTCGCAAATCCTATTACTCCACTACTGAATATCTAAATGACCGGACAGCCTGGGACTAGATTGTGATTAGTTGATAGTGATAGAAATGACTGTACAATATTGTATATTTTTATTGAAAAGAGCGCAAAAAAAGAATGCTGGGAGAGTTTCTTGAGCCGCTTCTTATCTCTCAGAGCGCCATTTGTTTCCGAAGCGGTAGTAGTATCTAGTATTTATTAGAAATGACATCAAAAATAATTCTAAAGGAATCAATTTTGAGAAAGTAAATGCCTTTTATGTCTTTTGTATTAAAGCTAAACCACTGAAACACCTAGTTTAATGATGGTCTACCTCAATAAATACCTCAAACATAATAGAATTTAGTTTGAGGCTACCGAGATTGAATTGTGTGAAAATTCCGCAAAAAAGTGTTTTTCCCTTCATACCTATTCCATTCCAAAAATCTTTGAATTTTATACGATTCAACACTAACCAAGAAAAAATCCTAATTAAAAATAAATGAACTATCATTACATAGCTCACATAAATTAAGGTACCTAATATTATCATTCACCAAAATTCGGTAAATTATTCTGTATAATATTTTGAAGATATAATATGATTTTCATTAAATAATAGTTGAAATATGTTATGTAATCATAAGTGAATTGTTATTTTTTTGAAGCAAAAATCTCTTTAGCGGCGTTGAGTACTTTTCTTGGACGGGTATAAAATGTTAAACTCGCGTCAGGACACGTGGCCTGATCGAAAAATCGTAAGACAGTCGTTGAAGTTACGGATGAAATTTGATTTTTCTAAGATAATATTAACTTTTTAATGTAAATTAATATCATATTTCTGAAATGTTAAATTTTTATGTAATATAAATTGTCATTTTTGTCTACGATAGTACTTTTATTCTGATAAATGAAGCAATTCGTGCCAAGTTATTCCTAAACCATTGCAAAATATTTTAAGCCGCTTTTTTTTCTGGTTTAAAAAGCATTAATCATAGTATTGTAAATATAATTATAAGATTTGATTTATTTGAATAAAATATAACATTTATCCATTTGCTATATATATGTAATCAAAACAAAACATACCCTGTGAGAGCGAATCTAGTGAATGACTGCATAATATGCGCTGCTAGGTCGCGTTCCCTTGTGTGGTACTGCAGAGACATATTGAGTGGATGTCCAAACACATATTCCATCTCATCACCGTGCATTACGCCCATCCACTCTCCCCAGAGACTGGTACTAGTACGCTGTAAATAAAATTATATAATATGTTAAGAGATCATTATTTTATTCTCATTAAAACCATACAAACTGTCACTTACATGAGAATATTATACAGGGTGGCTTTTTGAGAAGGGTGGTGATGGAAGTAGGAAACTACAAGTGTTAGAGAAAAGCCGTGAAAGGAGTCATGCCCTCGATTTATAAGAAAACAATAACTGCATATTTAGTTTCTTTTTAATTTCTTAAACTTTTGACAGAAATCGACTCGAATGATTTTACAAATTTTACAGCCTGCATTATTGAACCAATTGACTCTGTTGCTGATAAGGATCAAACTTTGGAAAGATATGTATTACTAAAAATGAAGGGAAATAGAAAAATTGCTTTACATATCTCACTATTACCTAATTATAAATTTTGTAAAATCCATTGACTACATTGCATAAGTTAATACGTCTCTCTAATGACCTTACTGCATTCGATACCATGACAGGACTTATCGTCAGTAGAATATCAGCGAAAAAAGTAAGATTTCTAACAAAAAGTTTGAATAACAGGTGAGTTTTCTACCGTGAAAAATTTATAAGACAAAAAATGTCGTATTTCCTTTAATTTTTACTAATAGATATCTTTGCAAAGATTGATCCTTATCAGCAACAACAAAGTGCATTGGTTCAATAATTAAATGTAATTTTTTTGAGAAATCATTTGGGTCAATTTTCGTTAAAGCTTCAAAAAATTTGAAAAAACTAAATATGCAGTTTTTGTTTTCTTATAAATCGAAGGCATGACTCCTTTCACGACTTTTCTCTAAGACTCGTAGTTTCCGACTTGGCCATCACCGCCCATCCCAAAAAACCATCCTGTATATAAATAACTAGCTTTTACTTTTAACTTTTACTTATTAAATCTTATATACAGTCCTCTTGCCGCTAGACAGCCGATGAAAACAGGCCAGGCTTATTACTTAAGTGTGTGTGTGACAAGCTACGTCTAACACTCGCACTTTGTCACAGTCGACTTATAAATGTTCTAAATGATATATCTATCAACTTTTTATAACTTAATCCTAAAAAAAATCCCAAAAAATAAGTTTATAATAGCAAAATATATAGAAATATACCATTATAAATATTTTTAGATGGCTTGATACACTTACTCTTTGCTTCGCGAAAATCGTATATTCTGTAAGCATGACAGAATGCGTGGGCGATAATGTAGGGCGTACATAACATGTGACCTTTTACGGACGGATTATGTTTGGATAATTTCGTGCATTTTATGTAGTAAATAAAGTATGTTGTGCAATACATATTGTACGATAAATATAAAAGTATAAAAAACGTGTTTTTTTACTAGATGTAGTGTATTGACATCTAGTCTGAATAATATGTTAACAATAATTGTCACTGTCATGACATCGACGGTAACATTAACCATGTGACGTTGTTATATAAGGAAAGCCTGTGCTGTACTGTTACAGCGGGATAATTAACTGTGATCAACGGTATTAAATTTATTTGTTGTTTTTAAGCAATGTTTAGCCTGACAATTTCAGCCGGGTTTGCTAGTATATAAGGTATATATTATGGTGTTATCTCAACTAATAAAAAAATATCTAACTGATATACTGTGTATAGTATTTTTAGTGTACATCATCATCAGCCGGAAGATGACCGCAGCTGGACAAAGGCCTTCCGCAAAGATCTTCACGACGATCGGTCCTGCCCTCATCCAACATATTCCGGCGATCTTGACCAAATCGTCAGTCCATCTTGTGGGGGGCCTATCAACACTGCGTCTTTCGGTATGTGGTCGCCATTCGAGGACTTTTCTGCCCCACCGGTCAACTATATGCCCTGCCCACTGCCACTTCAGTATCGCAATCATTTGGGCTATGTCGGTGACTTTGGTTCTCCTACGGATCTCCTCATTTCTGATTCGATATCGCAGGGAAACTCTGAGCATAGCCCTCTCCATTAGCCTCTGAGTGACCATGAGCTTTTTTATCAGACCTATAGTTAGCGATCACGTCTGCGTACTGTAAGTCATTTTTAGTGTACCAAAGCCCTTAAAAGGAAACATGAAAATTCAAAGGCTTTACCAGCCAACGTAAAACTGTTTGCAATAAAAATATTGAGTGTTGCTACTTCATTGCAAACTTTTATAAAATACGCAGAAACCATTCTCAGGAGACTCGACACAAACGAGTCTTTATAAGTTCGCTCTAGCGATTCAAATAGGTGCTTCAGTTCACGGACGAGGGCTTTGGTCTCAATTGAGGTTCATTTTTATCATCAATAGATTGCGGATTCCAGTCCCACTCAACTCAGATATATTTTGATATTTCGTTAAAATTCTCTTAGGAGAATTATGGGAGAAGAATGTCTCTCGATACGGCTCGAAGGACCAAAAAAAATATTTAGAAACTGATGTCGATAGAGTAAAAATTAATCGTGAAGTTTCATACACCTTTCCTAACTTAACTAGAAATACCTGGTCTTGAGCAAAATAATGTGAAAGAATAGTTTGTGAGCCAAATAGCATATATAAGTTTCTTTCGAGGTTTGTTAGAACATTTAACTAACCTCTTAAGAGTTAAGATTCCCTGAGGTCTTTCTCACATTTAAGGCTGAAGTCTATAGAGCGTACTTTGACTTGTCTCAGACATTACTTACGTAAGACTTTGCTAAGTGTAATAGAACGCGAATTTGACTTTTGTATTGGGGTTATGCTCAGCATAATTTCAGATGTCAAATAACTATAAAACCGAATTAAAAGATTATGCTAAGCTTATACTCTGCTAAGGTCTTCGTAAGTAAAGTCTGAGCAAAATTTAAGTACGCTCCATAATCTATACGATCTCAGCCGTAGAGTTCTGTATAAATTTTTCTGTCACGCTTACGCCGGCTAGTAAAATATGAGCGTGATAAAAACTGCAGTTGCAACTAGAAAATAATTAGCAAAAATAAAAAGAAATCACTATTCTTACTGAAAAACTTAACAATCATAAGAAAAAAAATCGAAAAAATGAAGAAATAACTGTTTTAGTTCTTCCACCTGTTGTTGTCAGTTTTGTAAATGAACTGTATGATAAAGCTAATTAAAGTAAAATTTTATTTGGGATCCAATATTCTGTAAATTAAAATCCAAAATTACCGATACCAAAAAAGAAGAGGACAATGTCAGTAAATTTTGCCAAAAACCGACTGTCTACAGCAAATACCTCCGAGCCAATA
Source organism: Leptidea sinapis (assembly GCF_905404315.1). Lineage (NCBI taxonomy): Eukaryota > Metazoa > Arthropoda > Insecta > Lepidoptera > Pieridae > Leptidea > Leptidea sinapis. The sequence goes on along the minus strand of NC_066270.1, from coordinate 11,940,815 downwards.
AATGGCGCAAAACCTCATAATGACAACTATGGTAAATACTATCTTGACTCATTTCATTTGTAGTCCCCCTGAAAACGAGATCTGGAAAGGTCTCGAAACGTCTTCTTAACTAAAATAATAATAATAAAAACATTTATACAAAGATCTAATGTAAAAACATAGTTACAATGACACGCGGGTTAATCCTTTAAAAGTGTTTTATTTAAATGTGTAACACTCGCGTTAATCAAAGAAAATACTAAAAACAAAAATATCAAAAGAAACAAGATGGGGAGACGAAGATAATGATGATATATCACTCCAAGAGTGAACTATTTGTTTCCATCGGCTTCTGTCCATCGCGGCCCTGACGACGGAGCTAAACGTCGGGGACCTGGAGTCTTTTATTTGGTCGGTCTATCTGGTAGAAGATCGGCTATCGGGCTCGCTTGCCATTTGTGTTCTCAACAACAATCAATTACTCCAGACTCTCATAACCCCTTCGCATTATGTGGCCAAAATACGAAAGAATTCGTTGGTGGCATATTGAGGACAGACGGGTTTTTATCTTGAGCTGTGAGAGAAATTGCGTAAAATAACACGACAAAAAAGAAGGACCGCATTCTTGACCGTTTAAAGATGAGCTATAAATAGCTTATACAATCAAGCAGTTTAAGCTTCCAAATTAGAGCATTATATAATTACGAGTAGCGGAAACGAATTTGGAACATATTCAGGTCATGTCTTAAAATAGAGCATTGGTAATCAGATGACCTTTGCCTTAACTTAAACTGACCCCTGCCTAATTTGATAGTGACATCTGACTCTACATCATGCTATTTGCAGAAATCGAACGAAACTATACTGATTGTAACATTCATAATTTGCTTGTGCGCTCGAAGTAAATCCATGGAATAGCTACAAATATTGCTTAGTAGATAAAATTAATTACTTATAACCATGTCGTTGCCTTCGGTAAGGCAGTACGCGTTTAACCATTGATCAGGCCGGTCCTAGTTACCATCTAACCATTCGTCTATAACCATTATAATCAATAAATTGTAGAGATCCGCGTATTCACGATTTTATTAATTATAGTTATTTAACAAGTGTCATAGATTAGTTTAGAATCTTAAATAAATAAATATTATCAATATAATGTCATAAAAATCACTATATATATCTACCGCTATATACGTATCTCTAACACTCACCCACACACTTCACCCAAAACTAAACACATAATATAATAATAATGATGTATATATTTCAAATCACATGTCCTGTACTATTTTTTAATGTCTTTTATTAATAACCGTACTCTGTTTACTATTTAGATCTTTTTGCATGGAACATCATTCCTTATTGTATTCGGAGAAGGGCGTTGTTAGCTGCGCTGCAGTTTATACTTTTGCAGCTATCATCGTTTTTACTTGTTTGTATTATCTTTGTTAAATTGTTCCAAATAAAAGTTTTACTATTAATATTACCGCTAAAAAGCACTCCTTTTCATGGTCCTTCGAGCCGGATATAAAGGTGATTAGTATTTGATGCTTTATTATATAAAAACGAATTAATTAATTGAGGATTTTCACGTTATAGTTATTTTTTTCTTCAATACTTTTTCTGGAAATAGAAATTATGTCACATCAATGACGTGCAACCATTATCGTGTTTCTGCTTAAATTTATGCCGAGAATTCTATTGTAATAGATGCTACATTTACTGCACACCACTTAGAAGAAATAATTAAAAGTAGAACAATGACACTACAGGTTATTAAAAAGTTTGAAAAATTAGCCGTTTATTCGTGGTCTTTTCATCTGAGAGCTGCCTAGGCTGATGGCTAAAGTCTATACAATACTCCGTGGAAACTATGGTTCTAGGACGATACGACATGGTACGGCAATGCTCCTGTGAATTCTCTGGTGTTGTAAGAGAGTTGGAGAGCCCACGCTGGAATACGCACGTTCTGCTCACTCCTGGTCACTTCAACCAGCCGTCCCTGCCGCCGCTGCACATGAGCAATAATACTATGTTCCATACTGCAAAAGAGAAAGCCGATCTTCTTTGCACTCTTTTTGCCTCCAACTTGACTCTTGACGACAACGGAAAAACACCACTGACCATCCCGCGGTGTCAGAGCCCTATGCCTGAAGTATAGTTCTTTTATCCCCTTTTTCATAAAAAAATATATTAAAATTCAGGCTTGTAGTTTTACCCACAACGAAGTTATAGGGTATCGAAAATGGCCTGAACTGCTTTGAAAAAGGATGGTGCGGCCAAGCCGCTTGTTTTGGCTTGAAAATAGCGACTGGCAGAGCAACTGGCGTGCCTCCAGATATAAGGCTCCATATGTCCAAACCATTTCAGCATTCCTTTCTCAATCCTAGTCAAGACATCTTCTTTCACACCACAGCGCGCTCGTATCACACTCTATTTACTGTCTGAGGCGGCTTATTAGGTACAAACTTCTGACAGAAATACTATAGAATGCGCTTTCTTGTGCGGTGTTTCCAGGATGGAAACCTTACCTTCAAAAATAGTGCAAACACTTTTCTAAAAGTACCGCAACGCTACGATTCCTCTAGTCTTGAAAGATACTTTCACCGGGAGTGATCACTCTCCCATTAAAAAAAAAGACTGCAGGATTGTGGTAAGAAAAAATAATAAGAATAATGACACACTTGTACACAAATTATCTTGCCGCAAACCTGCGGCCTAGCCTGTAATATGGGTACAAGAGAACGATATATTTAATACAACATACTTACTTAAACATAAATACATATAAACATCAATGACTCCGAAACAAACATTCATATTCGTCATATAAATGACAAGCTCAGTAGGCAGAGTCACTAACCACTGGGCTATCGGGTTCGTCAATAGGTTACCCGTTGGTTATTCTTCGGGTACGAAATTCTAGCGAGGTAGGTTGTATATTCGCAATACGTTCCCAAGTAATTACTAAGGCCAATAATATTAACTGTATAACAAAGGAATGCAATGGTTACTTTAACTGAATGACAAAGAGTATCATAATACACAAGGGTAATAGTAGTCGCATAAACGGGATCTAAAGCAATGCAATTGGACGACACACGTGTCATAGTCACGCGTATGGCTTATACCTACCTACTATCTGCTAATACATGACATGAATAACATTAACACGTGTATAAATTAAGCTTCGCAATTATTCCTCTATTTTTATATATATTAGTCTGGCCATAAATACTGATACAATTAAAAATAAACAAAATATTACATTTGAATTTGGAATCTGTCATTTTTATATGATTGTTCATTGGGTTTTCACATTTTGACACCAATACATTGCACAATATTTTGCGATATTAAAATGGAGTGGGATGATAAGGAAAACCGAATCGCTTTGATTGCATTACACAAAATAGGTATGGAGACAAATGCGATTTTTAAAACTCTCCATACGCTTGGTATTAGTAAAATGTTTATGTACCGGGCTATTAATAGGTACAATGAGACCTTCTCTGTTTGGGACAGAAAAAGATCTGGCGGTTCACGTAGTGTTCAGACGAAAAATGTGGTCAAAGCAGTAAGGGAGATTTCGAAGAAAGCCTGTCCGAAATCAAAAGATTTTATCTCGGGAGATAAAGATAGCACCTAGAACCATGTCGCGTATTTTAAAAGATGACTTAGGTCTTGCAGCCTATAAGAGACGTACTGGTAATTTCTTAACTGATAATTTAAAAAATAATATGGTGGTAAAATCAAAACAACTACTGAAGCGGTACGCAAAGGGAGGTCAAAGAAAAATTTTGTTTACAGATGAGATTTTTTTACAATAATTGAGCAACAGTTTAAGAAACAAAATGACCGTATTTATGCTCAAATCTCTAAGGCAGCTTCTTTATTAGCCGATACAGGTTATCGTGGGCACTATCCAACTTCAGTAATGGTTTGGTGGGGACATTTACAATTACTACTATTTATTAATTAGTGACTGAGCCATACATTTGTGAAAAATGTATCAAAACATCGGCACAAGTGTATCAAGCTACCATTCTTGAACTCCGCCTCCATATCCTTCCCTATATCAAAGGGTTGGTATGGTGCCGGTCCCAAGCCCGGATAAAGGAGGAGGGAATCCAAGCCAAGTTGTGAGACGTACCGTGACGAGGGCTGCGTGTCTGGGGGAGAGCTCAGACTTTAACGGTGTACCTCCGATACCTGGGCACCTCGGAGTGTTATTCTATGCCCTTCGGCCAGTAAGCGGGGCTCTGCTGGTTCGTGACCTTTATTTCCCTAGCTTCTCGTGGGAACAAAGTGGAGGAAAATAACATTTTAAGTTCTATTTTGTCTACCATAGGTGCAAACCTATCTATCTCGGAACCCGAGGGTGAGCGGCTAGACGCCCCCAAGGGAACCGAAAACTTACCTCAGGCCGAAAGACTAATCCCAGGCGAGCTGGCAACCGTTAAGGAAACCACAACGCCTACGGAAACAGACTCGAAACTGAGAAATATAAAGACGAAGCCAAAGAAGCTGTCCGGTGCAGCCCGGAAAAGATTCAGAAAGCTTCTCCAAACGGATATGCCTGTAGAGGAAGCCAAGGCGTTAGCCAAAATGCCTTGGAATGACCTACAGAAAGCAGGTCACAACCCTCCACCACCTGAAGCGAAAGCTGAAAAACGTGGCAGGTCAGAGGAGATTTCTCCGAAAACCCAGCCGAAGAAGTTACCCAGGCTAGATGACACTCAGTCAACCTCGGGAAGACCTAGCTTCAAGGAGGTAACCGGGTCCTCACGTGTGGGCATTCGACATACCCATACTATGAGCGAGGACGAAATGCGGAAAGTGCGCCGTGCACTTCTTGCTTTGATCACCGGGGCTGAACAAGGTACCGGGCCGACATTTTTGGGCTTTGCCCACAAGCCTGGCTGGATTCTAGTGACTTGCGAAAATGATTTCAGCCGAGAGTGGCTTGTGGACAAAGTCAAGGATCTGAAGCCGTGGCCGGAGGCAGAGCTCTCATGCATGTCGGAGGAACAACTGCCCAAACCCTCCATAGCCACGACTTTTCTGCCGAATACTGAGGCTGACACAATCGAAGAGGCACTGAAGCTGATCCGAGCGCAAAATGCGGGACTGAACACCGAACACTGGAAGGTGCTCCACGCGAGGGAGGACAAGGGAGGCCAAGTGGTCACTTTTTCCTTGGACGATCCCTCCGCGGAGACTCTGAAAGAGTCCGAGTGCAGAGCTGCCCTTGGTTTTAGAAAGATCAATTTTAAGATCAAGGGCGTCTCTGAGGGTTCCGCAGCAGCGAGTGGACAGCAACCCACCCAGACCAGCGGGCCTGTGCGACCGGGAACATCTCAAAGACCCCGCTACGGCCGGCTGCCCCCACAACTACGTTCCGGGGCAAAGGGCCGATGTCGAGGAACGTCTCAGGTCCCCTCAGGGGAGGGAAGGATCAGAGTCGGGCTAATTCTGGCCGCGGGCGGAAACACCCATACCAGAAGACAGACCGACCTAAGCCTTCCACCTCCGGTGGGATCCAATGACGCTCCGCAGAAATAGGGCGAGGATACTCCAGGCAAACCTCCACCACGCCAAAGCTGCTACTGCAGTAATGGAGAAATGCCTTGCGAGTGGTGAAATCCTCTTTGCCCTACTACAAGAGCCGTGGGTCAATACCGGCAAAATACTGGGACTGAACACCGCTGGTAAGTTAATCTACAATACCAGCGGATCAAAACCCAGAGCTTGCATAGTCTTCAACAAGAACACTAATTTCTTACCTGTTACAGAGGTCTGCACCGACGACCTTGTTGCGGCGTATTTCTGTTTCGAAGGTTGGGAAGGCACCAAAGTGATCGTTTGCTCGGCGTACCTTCCATATGAAGAAAGAGACCCGACAACAGAATTGGCGAGAGTGGTCGAGTATGCACGACGCAACAACGCCGAACTGATTGTCGGGGCCGACGTCAATGCGCACCACACAACTTGGGGAAGCAGCGACGTCAACCACAGAGGTGAGCAACTTCTTAATTTCTTAGACACTAACGGCCTACAGGTACTAAACAGAGGTAATAAGCCAACCTTCGTTACCTCAAACAGGCAGGAAGTTCTAGATATTACTTTCGCTACCGACAACATTGCCAGGCGAATATCAAACTGGCGAGTCAGTGATGAAATTTCGCTATCGGATCACCGTCACATAGCATACGACATCTTGACTTGCCTCGAAAAACAACTATATACGTTTAGGGATCCAAAGAAAACAAACTGGACTGTCTATAAAGAGAAACTCAGGAGTAATTTGGAGAATATCCCTAAGCGCATCAGAACCCTGGATGAGCTAGAGTTGGCAGTGAAAGTAACCACGGATGGCATCACTGACGCCTACGAGGCTAGCTGCCCTCTCTCCTTACAACACTCAAACAGGAAAGTGCCTTGGTGGAATTCAAACTTGAACAAACTAAGGCAGAAATCCAGAAGGCTATTTAACAGGGCTAAAAAAACCCAAGAATGGGAACCTTACAAAGAAGCCCTAACAGATTACTTCTCTGTTGTAATTTTTTTATGTAATTTTCTGTTGTAAATTAGGAAAGCCAAACGAGCATCTTGGAAGAGGTTCTGCGAGGATTTAACTAAAATTCCCCAAGGATCCCGAGTACACAAACTGCTCGCCAAGGACAAACCTAGCCAAATCGGCCTGCTTAAGAGACCAGATGGATCTTTTACAGCCGACGACGTAGAAAACGTAAGAGTACTGCTGGCCCACCACTTTCCGGGGGCTACCTATCAACCAACTGTAGCAACGCCTACACAACGGCCTCTTGACGAGGACTGGCGTAGAGCGGCAAAGATAATCAGACCCCGGGATATAAGGTGCGCCATCAAGACTCTGAAACCCTACAAGTCAAGCGGTCTAGACAACATTTTTCCAGCGCTTCTTCAAAAAGGCCTGGATATCCTAGTACCGCTACTAGTCAAGATATACCGGGTAAGCTTTGCCTGGGGCTATCTTCCAGAGCAATGGACTAGGGCTAAAGTACTATTTATACCTAAGGCAGGCAGAAAGGACTACTCCCTGCCAAGCTCCTTCAGACCCATTAGCCTAACCTCCTTTCTCCTGAAGGTTATTGAGAAAGTCTTGGACAGACACATAAGAGAGCATGCTCTAAGCCTAAAGCCCATTCATAGTTCTCAACACGCCTACTGTAGAGGCAGGTCTACAGAAACGGCCCTTCTACAACTTGTGGATAGAGTCGAGAAGGCGTTACAAGACAAACAGATTGCACTTTGTGCGTTTCTAGACATTGAGGGCGCCTTTGACAATACCCCGACAGACACGCTAGTGAAGGAACTAATTAACAAAAATGTAGACTCCACCACTGTCAAATGGGTAAGGTCAATGCTCTCAAATCGCAAAGCTCTAATCTCCCTCCATGGGACATCACTGGAGCTATACACTACGCGAGGTTGCCCACAAGGTGGTGTTCTTTCGCCACTTCTATGGACACTAGCAGTAGACGAACTACTTAGTAAGCTGGCAGAACTCAGAATTGATGCACTAGGGTACGCAGACGACCTAGTTATTATCGTCAGAGGTTTCTGCCAAAGCTTACTAAGCTCTATACTGCAAAAGGCGCTAAACACCATCTCACAGTGGTGTACAGCCAACAAACTGTCAGTCAACGCAGGAAAGACTGTTATTGTGCCATTCACGAGGAAACGGAGACTTAACAAACTGAAGTCTCCCACCTTGAACGGCTCTACTTTGGAATTCTCAGCTGAGGTTAAGTATCTGGGAGTCACATTCGACCAGAAACTCACATGGAATTCTCACATCGACAAAGCCGTGAAAAAGGCTAAAACAACCTTGGGTGTATGTCGACGTCTGGTAGGGAGACATTGGGGAATGCGCCCCAAGATCCTCCTATGGCTATTCAAAGCAATTGTGAGACCAACAATCACATACGCCTCCATTGTGTGGTGGAACAAAGCCAACCAGAAAACAACTGCAGACAGACTAAATAGCCTGCAGAGACTATATTGGTAACCGGAGCCATGACGTCTTCTCCTGGTGCGGCCATTGAAGCAATGCTAAACCTACTGCCTCTTCCACTGTTCATACAGCAAGAGGCGAAGGCAAGCATGCTGAGGGCAATCGCCCAGGGGGGTTCATGTAACTGGATGTCGCAAACGCTTAGGACCTTAGAGGACTCAGTTCTGCGAGACCACATATTAGGCATGTTACCTGATCAGATGATTCCACAATTAATCTCTGTCAAACACTATATCGTGGAACTACCTTCCAGGGACGACTGGATGAACAACAAAGTCACGTGGAAGGACGGGAGCCTCATGTGGTTCACCGATTGGTCCAAAATGGAAAATGAAGTCGGCTGTGGGGTCTATGGAGAACGCCCCAAGTTTAAATCCAGCACAAACCTGGGAAGCTTTACCTCCATATTTCAAGCAGAGGTGTACGCCATCCTGGAATGCGCGGAAACCAATATCCAAAAAGGCTACTTCAATCATAACATATACATTCACTCTGATAGTCAGGCAGCATTGTTGGCTTTAGACGCTGACTTGACGTCGTCTAAGTTAGTCAATAATTGCGTCGAATACCTGAATTCATTAGGCATGAAAAACAGAGTGATTCTCAGATGGGTCCCAGGGCACGCCGGAATCATAGGCAATGAAATGGCCGATGAGCTCGCAAGAGCTGGGGCTAAAGCAGTCCGATATGGTCCGGAACCCATTTGTGGACTGCCAAAGAGCGCCATCCGACACACCCTGAGTAACCAATGTAAACAAGAAGCACTTAAACGCTGGAACAACTCTTCAGGTTTAAACCACTCTAAAGCAACAGTAGCTATGCGAATGAAGCCCTATCATTGAACAGGAAAAATCTATGCATACTCACTAGGATGCTAACCGGGCACTGTCGCCTAAACAAGCACCTCAGTGTGGTCGGCATCAGAAGCGACAAGGCTTGCAGGTTCTGCCTTGAGGATGATGAAACACCTATTCATCTACTCTGCGACTGCGGCCCACTAATGCATAAGCGTAACACAATCTTTGGCAACTACTTCGTACCACCAGATAGTGTTTGCAACACTCGCGTCAAGGAACTACTGCGGTTCGTAAAGGCGGTAGGGCTTGACGATGAGCTTTAGTATGAGTGGCGAACACAATAGTCCAATTCTGGACGCGGTGTTACTAGGAACCTTTTAGGACCAGGAAATAGCCACCCTCTTCAAATAATAATAATAATAATAATACCATTCTTGAGAAGGTAGTGAAGTACAATAACAACACCATGTTCCAACGCGATTTTAGTGGAGCTGCAGTTGTCCTAATCATGCTGATGATTGACTCGACCGAGTGTACGCAAAGGTATGTTACTTTGGAGCCCTTAAAATATCTAAAAAAAAGGCCTCAACTAGTGTGCGCGCCTTTTTCGAAGATACCGATGTCGTATCGTCCTAGGAACACCGTGCAAATATGGTTGCGTGGTTTTCAATTTTGAAAGATAGCAGATAGTTTAGATAGTTTTAAATTGTAAAATTAAAATATATCAATAGTTCTACATAAATGTGGAAACTTTTAAGTAGCCTTCATTAGTTTTAATTATTTCATAGGTTATAATTAATGTAAGCTAGCTGTAAGTCTCCCAAATAATTATAAATAAAGTACGCAATAATTGCAAAAACGGAAAATAAAATAATTTTAGTAAGAGTTTTTTTTTTTCTTTTTTGACATCACTCTTCTAAATTGCCTCCACGTTGAAGAAAATTTATAAACGTACTTAAAAAGTGCAAAGGAAAATATTTTACGCCAGGCAAAATATTTAGCAACACTGAATCTATTATTTAAAAGGTTGAAGCTAAAACAACCAACATACTGACATCGCATGCAAATTCCTTTGAGCTATGTCAGGGCTGAAGTAAAAAGCAAACTTTAGCGCGCGACTCTTTTATAAGAGCCCTCGTGTCTGGTTCGTTAACTAAATTAACGTGTTACCAGCCTGTTTTAAATGTGAAAAGAATATTTTTAATTTTGAATTTAGAATAAGTTTTAGTATGACATGTCGTTACAACATTTTGATGAAAGCTATTTTGTTATATTCTGTAGAAATGTTTATAATTGAACATTTCTACAGAACATACTACAGAAGAACATATTTGGAATCAGGTTGCGTCATCTTATATAATATGTTGTAGGTATATTGTCAAAGTGATTTTTACAATTTCACTAGTGATGTTAAAATAAGACGGTAGATTGTTAATCGACTTCATTTCTTACAATGTAACGGCCTCGTTTTAGTGACATTGTAATGTCACGGATACACTATAGTGATAGTGTAATAAATCGAGGTATATTACAATTGAAGTTTGCAGTGTGAGATGTCGAGCGTTCTGATTGGTAATTCCGTACGCAATTTGCAAAACAATAATAGTTAACATTGTAGCGTGTATGCAAATTTCCATCTGAAATTATTATTGAAATAGTAGTGAATAAGGGCCGATTCAGTTCTGGCACTGGCCGGATTACACTCATTGGCACTCGCTTAGATTACAATTTTATTCGTTTATTGCACTAATGAATATATTAAAAATAATGACTATACAATAAATACAAGAAACACACCAATCAGAGACGGCCACATAAAATAAAGATCAGCAAAAGTATCAAGATAACATTAGACTTACAATATCACTATAATGTACCCGTGAAATTACAATGTCACTAAAACCATGCCGTTAAATTGTAAGAAATGAGGTCGATTCACAATCTACCGTTAAATCACAATATCTGCAATAGTGAAATTTTAATATCACGACATACAAATATATATACCTACGACATATACACTAATATCTTAGATAATTTATACGTCTAGATAGCATCACTAGCTGTTAGACAACCGATAAAAACAAGTCAGGTTTATTACTTTAGCTACGTTTTACACTCGCGATTTGTATGTCGCTTTGTGTGTGTGCTTGCATTGCTCAAAATAGAGATAAACTGTCAATCTCAATATTTTTTGAAGTTTTCACATCTGTCAGAGTCTACGTATAAATGACTAACACTAATATTATAAAGAGATAAGTTTGTGAGTTTGTTAGGAGTTATCTCTGGATCTACTGGAGCGATTTTGAAAATTCTGTTACCAATAGAAAGCCACATTATTTTTAGATATAGCTTCAATCTGCTGTGCAGTTGGTATTTATTATAGTAGTTTACTAACTATGGTAGTGCCAATGACAGAAGCAGTTTATTTTAAACTTTAATCTAAACTTGCATAGATTTTTGTTCGTCTAGATAGAGTCGAGATCTTGTACGGGACAGGTAACCTAGCTCCGTTCGATTCCTCAAGGCTGCTGGCTCGGTCCCCAGCCTTAATAAATATTAAGGTCACGAAGCGAGGGGTTAAATTAATAATAATAAAAAAGTAACTTTTACGCAAAAACCTAATGTAATAACATAGTTACAATTACACGCGTTTTAATCCTGTAAAAAGTATTTTATTTAATTTTCTCTTAATTTCTAAATTACGACACAAGAAGGCGATTTTAAAATTAACATATGATCTTAATATATAACATATGCATCGAAAATGTTTACAACTTCCATGCTAAAGGTAAATGTAAATATTATAAATATAGTATCTAGACAAAATCGACCAGTGCCATTTGGCACTAGATATTTCATATACACCAAAATCGGAAGTGCCGTTTGGCAAACTACGCCCTAATCAAGTTCTGACTCTCATTTTGTTTATAAGATATATAAGTTTATTTTGCATGATCTTAATAGCTTGTTTCAATAGTTTTCTTATATATTCTCTCATATCATCTTAATTATAAGCAATCTATTAATGCACGTAAAATAAATGCGCTAAAATAGACACCGCGCGCGCGGCAAATGGCGCCGATCTATGGCATCCCGCAGCGCGGGAGCACTTGCTTATTGTGGAAGGGTTTATTATATTTTAATGTAGTAAGTACTACATGTATTTTCATGTAATTTATAAGACTCGAGGTCTAGAATAAAAGTCTATTAATTCATAGATCTCACTTTTTACTCTCGTAGATATTCGCGATTATCCAGGTTTACTGCGGATCTTTTTGGATGGATAAATTCGGTTTACCTAAAGTAAACTGAATTTATCCAAATGTTTTCCAACTTGTGCTAAAACTACATCATCGATCAATATCAAGCATCTGTTAAACACCTCATTCATGAATAACTCCGCACCATTTTGCAATTCTCTTTCAAGTTGCCGTTTAATGTCGTCCGAAAAACTGTCCCTTTATTTTTCCCAAAGGCTTAAGGGATCAGTAAGTTGATAAAAACCTATCATTATTGTGAACAGTTCGCGCAGCTTGAAAGGAGAATCGCACAATGCAGCTTTTTCTGAAGTTGTGTCCCAATGTTTATCGTCCTCTAACAGTCCAAGGGTGTTACACGGTAAAGTGAAATATTGGATGGAGGATACCTTTGACAGTTTATAACTATTCGAAGGATGTCGGCCCTCTAACCTCATGTAATAATAAGCGTAGGTGGTAGCACTCGGTATTATTTGGATGTATCCTATAGAGAATAACGGCAAAAAAAAACAGGTTTGTTTTATGAAAGCCACCTTAAATATTTATTTTAATCTGTTTTTAGTATTTATTGTTATAGCGGTAAAAAGATCTGTGAAAATTTCAACTTTCTAACTATCACGGTTCATGAGCCTGGTGACGGACATTCAGATATACAGACAGACAGATAGGCAGACGGACGGACAGCGGAGTCTTAGTAATACTGTCCCGTATTTGCCCTTTGGGTACGTAATCCTAAAAAAATTGAGGTGGGCACTACAAACACATTCCTCCGCCGCGTCTGTCTGTTCGCGATATATTCGAAAACTATAGCACCGATTTCCATGCTGTTTTCACCAATGGATAGCGTGGTAAGGTAACAAACATACCGACGAATTGAGAACGTCCTCCTATTTTGAAGTCGGTTGAAAATAAGTTGTTGTTACTTACGTGTGTAAAGTAGTAATAGTAGACGTCAACCTCAGCATCAGCCAGTACTTCGGCGAAGTAATTTGTGGGACAGACAAAGAAATAGTCACCGACCACATCAGCTATCATCTTCTGGTTCAAATAGCCATCTGTGATTTCTTCCCAGTCCGTGTACTGCGGATAATTTATATAGTTAATTATTTATGACAATTCTAATTCAAATATTTTTATCATATAGAATCTCAGACCTGAGATATATGGGCGCAATAAACTTAGCGGGCTTTTTTTTTTCATCAATAAATATTTATATAGTTATACAATTGGACGTAATTCCAAAAACGTTCCAAACCACAATCATGTCGGATTTGAGTTAAGAACACAAACCTGGTCACGTGATTCATATTAATGGCCAAAAATGGCAGCCCTACTGTCACTCTTTCATTTATAAATATTTGCTACCTCAATACAAGGATGTCATTATACTCAACTATTTGGCTTCAAAAAATGTCAATTTGGAAAAAATGGTTATGTGAAGGACAGAGTGTGTTTCTCCGACTGTCCAACGGCTGCGAAAATGGAACAGCGTGTTGGATCGGTTTTCGCATCAAACTCCAACGATGGTGCGTAATGCCACACGAGCCTTATCCTAACGAGCGAGGTTGTGTATTGAGCAAGGCGGAGTACACTTTGAGCAGTTTCTGTAAATTTGACATTTATTATGTAAAAGTAAGTGTTCGTTTAGGTTGTTGCTTTAAGTTAGGTCTTTTAAAATTTTTGTCGTTCCGCGAATTAGGTAGAAAAGTAGGTACATTCTGCGTAGTTTACTCTTCAATTTTATTGAAATAGGGTTTGCACATAAGTGAAAATAATATTTATTATTTATTTTTTGGGTTATGTTATACTACGTTACAACGGATCTTAAATTTTGTGAATGGTCTCGTTATAAGGCCCCATTCAACCTCCTTCCGGCTTTATGGGTACTTTTGTAACAGCCTATATATTATTATAATTATATTTGTAAAATGGAAAATTCATGTATATAGGAAAGATTAATCTAAGTATACAAACAAAACATATCTTATAACTATCTTTACAATACTATGACGACATAAAATTAAAACTATCATTACGTGGAAGGGTACCTAAAATACAGGCAGCATTTCCGCGTTGGATAGCTAACTTGATCCGTAGACCGAGATAGCTGCCAGCGCTTGGGTTTCCTTAGTTGGGTAGCCTTATTGAGGCGCGAAGATGGTATTTTGAATATTCTCCGCGCCTCTGGGCCGCACGGGCCAAGTGTCTCGACACCAATGGGCACAAAGATGTATGATTCACTGAAACCAACATATTTGCGACGCTTGCCGTCTTCGGCAGTTGAAGCAACAGCTCCAGCACCAACTGACGTAACTTGGACATGAGAAGGAGCCAGAGTGCCGACGCAAGTCACGTCCCACACTAGCGCCCTTCCCCGTGCCCAACCCACCAGCATCATTCCATCAGGACGCTTGCCATCGCGGCGGATAATACCATTTGGCTGTAAAACAGCTGGTATAATTATATTAATTTTAAAATTAATATATAACATGAAGCAGCGTTACCAGAGATAGGATCATCTAGCCACCGCAAGTAGCGCCCGATGACAAACGTGCAGCATGGACCAGCCATCACTATCGACTATATTATATGGAAGGAAACGACAAGACCCACGCAGCCGCCACAAGCAATCACTCTCTTGAAACACAAGATTAATCACCATTCATGTTCGAACTCCTTGACGACAAAACAAAACCAACAATTCTTACAACGAAATCAAATTTACCGCGCAAATTCGTTCTTTCCATGTAATCGAATTAGAGTTTCGTTGGGGCAGGAAACATTTCTTGAATCATGTGTGGAGGAATTTCCGCGTGCTGAAAAAATTTAATTTGGGGAAAGACTTTTCTCGAGGGTAAAATTAATTTATTGTAATGTGATAGCGAAATTATTACAGTTAATCAAATAGTATATATTACATATTATCGATGTAGAGTTTAGATAAGATCCCTACTCAATAATAATATTTTAAATGTGTAATATTATAAATATGAATGTAAGTCCGTTTGTTACGCTTTCACGCCTAAGCCACTGTACCGATTTTGAAGAAATTTAAAACAGAGATAGACTTGAACTTGGAAAAGAACATAGGCTACCTTTAATTGCGAAAAAATAAAAGGAGGGTTGAGATAAGGGATGGAAGTTTGTGTGAGGATTCGTCATTTTCGGAGATAAAACCATAAACTTTCTATTAAGGTTCTTGATAAATAGTAATTTATAAACATTTCTTCGAGTATTTTTGAAACTATGACATCCATGGGGATGACATAGGAGATTAAAGTTCTCAGGGAAATGCTTTTAAAGAGACTGTCTACAATGACAAGGGATATGCACTGTATCATAGAAGAGAGTGGTGCCAACAGCAGAAAGAGGAGTTTGTAGGTATGTGTATAATTTGCAAAGTATCATAAAAATTAAAATGCTGCTCAAAGTAACTATTTCACGTGGACAAAGTCGCGAGTAAAAGCTAGTATTATATAAATTGATTATAAGCAATGTGTAATGTTTTTAAAGTGATAACCCTCACTTCTGGGATTAATAACACAAATAAAACTGAAAACAAAATTTTATGAACGATGCGGGACTCGAACCCGCAACCTCTCGCGTTCTGTACAAACGCACTTCCTATTGTGCCAACCGTTGTGGCTTAGCACAACCGGAGAGTTGAACAAAGCATACAAGATTTTATAAACGATACGTAATTCGAATTCTTAATTGGCTCAGTTGGAAGTTCGCTTGCACGGACCGCGTAAGTTGGTTCGAGTCTCGCATCGTTCATAAAATTTTGTTTTCAGTATTATTATAGTAGTTATTTGTGTATATTAATTATAAACAATATGTTATGTTTTTAAAGTGATAACCCTCACTTCTAGGATTTATACACAAATAAAATTTGAAAAACAAAATTTTATGAACGATGCGGGATTCGAACCCACGACCTCCGGCGTTCCGTGCCGGTGCTCTAACCAACTGAGCCAACCGTTCGAGTACCGCCACGCTACAACAACAGAACGAAGCAAACAGATTTTTATACGGAACGCCGGAGGTTTGAATCCCGCTCTGTTCATAAAATTTTGTTTTTAAAATTTTATTTGTGTATATTGGATATATTATTATGTAAAGATATCATTAACATACAAGCGACATCATAATATTATATTGCGTGCAAGAAATTGTGAAGAACGTTAAATAGCATCGGCTCTTATTGGCGACAATTCAAAATAGGACATCCTTATTACATATTATCTGTTTCCTACATTCCTTGTATTCTAGTTTCCTTATTTCCTGTAATATTACCGCTTGAGTTTCTTGCACACGTTCTTTTCAGGTCTGAGGCATTTTTGTTATGAATGTTTGGTAGATTCTAACTTCCAAAATGTTATTTCAAATCTTAGATTAAGGATTGGTCTCCGCGCCCAAACTAGATACCGCAGGCGTAGTCGCAAAGTGCGGCAACTAATTACTACGCCCAAGTGGGCGCACTCGAGCTAGTCTTGAACAATGACGTAAACGTGCCACATGTTCTGTTAAACTTTGGTAATAATTGAAACTAAAATGCTGCGTAGTAAAATTTTGTAAAAATAATACTACAAAAAATATGAAAGACACTGGAATCACATAATATCATCAGTAAGTGTTTTGTATTTTATTAATTTCAATGTAAACACGAAGCATATAGTATAAGTCAAAAAAAATTAAAGATGGAATTGAGTATCAAGATGCCACGCACACAAGCATCTTTACAAATAGCCAATACATACTACAATATAAAGTTGCCGTAATAAACAAGCTATTGTTCTTAGGTAGGACGTAGTATCTAGTTGAAGCGAAGCGAAAACTAGTCCTTAACAAAAATTTTTTTGAAAAATTAAACACATTTATTTAATAACTAGCTGACGCGGCAACGTTGTTTTGCGATATATCTTTATTTTTGGAGTGAGATTGTTTCTTGGACATTAATTTTTTTTCTAAAATAATAGAATTTTTCTAAAATAAACGTAGCCTAAGTTACTCCTTATTATATTAGCTAGCTGCCAATAAAAGTCCTGTCAAAATCGGTCCAGCAATTTCAGAGATTAGCCGGAACAAACAGACAGACAGACAAAAATTGTTAAAAATGCTATTTTGCTGTATGTACCGTATATATACATCCAATTTTATTTATATGTATAGATGAATTATTAAGAAAGAACGCTAGAAAAGAGCAACTCGTATGGTAGAGAACGCTTTTTCTCCCTACAAAGTTAACACAACAAAAACGTGTTATAGAATTAACATTTCATGAATAACTTCTAACAAGATAACGAGCCACCGTTCACAGATCTAATCGTCGTAAGTATAAAAAATAATCGATTGGCTGTTAATATTTATCATACCATTAAATCTAATAACAGTAGTTACATTGGGTTGCTAACCTTACACTTTTCCAAATGATTTGAGTATTCTTTAGTGTTAATTCCACCATGCCTCGTGCAAGATTTTGGCGAGACAACACGTCCTGAGGATGCCTCGTATAGAGGCGAAACACGTGTCGAATTGTTTAACGACAAATATTGGCGGAATGAACACTAAAGAAAACTCAAATCATTTGGATAATTATGGATTTCCGCTAAGTAACGCCTACTTCAATTAATAACCTTACACTTAAATAGAGTATTGTCTAATTCTTGTATGTGAAATCTATGTTTGACATGGAAAAGATGGACAAACGAGTGACACAAATTATGAGTTTAGATAAAATTTCTACTTAATATTAAATATGTGAATGTAAGTTTGTTTGTTACGCTTTCACGTCTAAACCACTGAACCGGGTTTGAGGAAATTTAATACAGAGATTGACCAGAGCTTAGAAAAGGACAACAGCCACTTTTTATTGCTAAAAAATGAATGGAATGGTTGAGATAGGAGATGGAAGTTTGTATGGAAATTTGTCATTATCGAAGATGATACCATAAAACTTTGTATTTAGGTATTTGATAAGAAGTAATTTATAAGTATTTATTAGAGCATTTTTGAAACTTTGACCTACATGGCGATGAAAAAGGAGATTAAAGTTCGCAGGGAAATACTATTACGGCCGTTTCCAATATTCAGTCTATCTCTTACTTGAGATTAAAATCGTAAATATCGTTGAATTTTCTGTCCCAATAAACTTATTGACGGTAACTCACCTTATCCGTACACGCTGTCTGTCAATGGGACGACGTACAGCTTACCAGCGATAGAAGTTTGTATGGAAATTGCATTTCACGCGTCCCAATACAACGCGATAAGAACGACTCATCGGGTATATTGGGACAGCTTCAGATTTTTGACAGCTAATTACTGACAGTAGAAGGTAGTAATTTATCTCTATCTGTAGATACTATATTGGGAACGGCCGTTAAAGAGACTGTCCGCAATGACAAGGGATATCCGCTGTATCATAGAAGAGCGCCGCCAGCAGCGGAAAGAGCAGTTTGTATGTGTATTATTTTAAAAGTATCCCAAAAACTAAAAATACTGTACCCAAAGTAACTATTTCACGCGGACCAAGTGGCAGGTAAAATTAGTACTATATCTTATTTTGGAAAATGATTCTACTGTGAAAATGAATCTGCAAAAAATCTCTTTCCACGAACGATGGGCTAATAAGATAAAAATATCTTTTAGTTAAGAAAAAAATAACATTTTGAAATATGAATTAAACAAGCATGTATGTTTAAAAACAATTGGTATTTTAATTTATTTGACAAATATGATGTTATTATTGTAGCAAATGTTTAAAAATCTTACCTGAAAAACTATTGCTTCCCTCTTGATTTTGGAGAACTCTTTGAAAATCGTATCGATAATTTCTAGAAACTTCTCTCGCTGCAAGAAACTTGGTCCGTCCTTTTCGAAGTAATCCAAGAAATCGTACAGCAAGAAATAGGTTCCTGCAACAGTGATTATCTTTGTAAAACATTCGAAAATATTATAATGTGTTATCTAATGAAAGCCGAAACACTTCAAAAGCAATAAATTTTATTGTAACACGAGCCCGTTGAAATTGGCGTTTGTAACGCGCGGCGGCTTAAGACGGGTATGTACATAATATCATTCGCAGTCTGATAGTGGAATGGCAAAAGTTTGCTTAAAGACAATGTAAGCAATCTTTTCTCCTTAGTCGTGTGTTAACTGTCACTTTTCGAAGCGGGTTCTAAATTCGACATACTTAACCTGAATTGAATAATAGATTTACATTGCTGCTTCTTGACCAAGAATATTTTAAGCAACTTGAGTAAATGCGGCAATGTACAGATATATCAGTAGAAGCTTATTATGGTGTATTTTGTGGCATGTTCCATCTTCCCGCTTTGTTTTTATGCGACGTGATTGTTCTATGTATAGAACGTCATTGGAATTTTCAATCAAAACACAAGATTTAAGTAAGCCTAAATAGCACTTTGGTCAAGCCACTGGTGACTTGAGACACACTCCCAACGGACTAGCAATCAACGTTTGCCTACACGCAACTGTTGACTTTAAAAGACAGACAGACATGACTCTACATGAAAAAACCCATTACTTTAGCGACGTAGTGGGCACTAAGAAAACAGCACTCTTTTTATTAAAATAAGTGACGAGACAAGCAGAACGTTTAGCTGGTAGTAATTGATATTCCCTGCCCATTACAATGCAGTGCCTCTCAGGATTCTTGAAAAACCCAAGTTTTTTTGTAGTACTACAATTGCGCTCGTCATCTTGAGACATAAGATGTGAAGTCTCACAATGTTTACTTATTACTGTTTCACGGCAGAAATAGGCGCCGTTGGTACCCATAAACTAGCCGGAATACTGTACAAAGGAGGCTCCAACTGATATAAAAATACTGACGGATTCTTCCATTGCCGAAGAATTATATGCCAAGTAGGCTGAACTCATAGTTATAAGAAACGACCAATCCGACTTCAAAAGATTGTGGTCGGCCAAAGTATAACCAGGGAAATTTAGATGATAAACCACTGGAATGGAAAACAGAAGTATCTGGACTATAAACTTCGATGAAAAGCTCGCTACTAGGTAGATACTAGGGAGAAAAGTGGCCGATTCTCTCGCGGCAAGGCGACTTTTCTTCCTCGTACCAGGGACTAAAAGCGAGCTTTTTCATTCAAGTGGGAAAAAATCGTGTACGCACCACGTGAGATAAGTAGGACATTTCCACCCGCGATTCACCTCCTCGCCTTTAGCTCGGTTGTCAATATTCCGCAGATGAGAATGACCTACTTTTCTCCCTTGGAGCGTAATATACTGTTATACGCAATATGTACATTTTACAATTGGTAAACTGTATATATTGTGCACTAGATTCACCATCTTGCACGGATGTGGTATGAACTGTTTAGATTACCTACACCTTAACAATTTATTATTCTTTAAAGTGATGGCCCTCACTTCTGGGATTGGTTATACAAATTAAATTTGAAAACAGAATTTTTGAACGATGCGGGACTCGAACCCGCGATCTCTCACGTTCATAACCAGAAACCACTTTAAAAAAATGACAAATTATATTTGAATGAGCGATATCTCAAGTCAATTTCCTAAAATACAAATATTTGGGTTGAGCAGATTATCAACTGTAAAGTAGACCCCGTAGATGAAGCCACAACCTGAGAGTTGAACAAGACATAACAAGAGGTAAGGCGGTATGAACGTGACGCTCGCACGGAACGCGAGAGGTCGCGGGTTCGAGTCCCGCAAAAATTTTGTTTTCAAATTTAATTTATGTTACCTACACCTGTTGACATTAATAGGTGTCGGGAATTTCATATACAAATTCTTTTGAGTAACGGCATTCAGTCCGTAATTACAGCCTCGATTTGTTGCGAAAAGTATGAGAATCTAAGTTCGTGTGCTCTAGTATTTTTTTATATGAAAATAAGGAACGAGACGAGCTGGACGTTCAGCTGGTGGTAATTGATACGCCCTGCCCATTACAATGCAGTGCCGCTCATGATTCTTGAAAAACCCCAAAAATTCTGAGTGGCACTACAACTGCGCTCGTCACCTTAAGACATACGATGTTAAGTCTCATTTGCCCAGTCATTTCACTAGCTACGGCGCCCTTCAGACCGAAACACAGTAATGCTTACACATTACTGCTTCACGGCAGAAATAGGCGCCGTTGTGGTACCCATAATCTAGCCGGCATCCTGTGCAAAGGAGCCTCCCACTGGTACATTGTATCCTCAAACCAAAAGCTAAAATATTGTCTATAATTATGGCTTTGGCGGAGATAGGAGATAAAATAATAGGGGTTTTAAAATTGTGTATACATCACGGATAGATTACAAAACTATTGGATAGATTTCAATTAAATCTTCTAATTACACACTTTTTATTAGCTTGACCTGTATGTATGTTTGTTTGGAACCGACTCAATTGGGCGCGATTTTGACCCACTTTAAAGGGCCAGATTTCGTTCAACATTCGTAGATTTATCGAGGACCGATGACAATACATTAATTTGATAAATTTATTCAATCTGCAAAATAAGTAATTTTTTTAATTTAGATAATTTTTTCATCTTTCGTCGATAAGGCAGGAATTAATGAAAGCGTGTTTTTTAGTTTATTTACACTATTTTTATACTAGAATAAGTCACTTGGCCCTTATCAAAAAAAATATTTCAATTTCTTCAATAACTACGTTCGCAGTCATGTGTGTACGCGGACGATGTCGCAGGTATCAGCTACAGGATTCCGGCTAGTTTATGGGTTCCACAACTGCGCCTATTTCTGCCGTGAATCAGTAATGAGTAAGCATTATTGTGTTTTCAGTTTGAAGGGCGCTGTAGCAAGTGAAATTACTGGGCAAATGAGACTTAACGTCTTACGTCTCAAGGTGACGAGTGCAATTGTAGTGCTGCTCAGAATTATGGGTTTTTCAAGAATCCTGAGCGGCACTGCATTGTAATGCGCAGGGTGTAACAATTACCATCAGATGAACGTCCTGCTCGTCTCGTCCTTTATTTTCATAAAAAAAAAAACGCTCACATAGTAAACAAAGATGGTGTACGTCGAGGTAATGTTGTTACCTCGACTGTCTCAAACTGACTAGTCTCAAAGTGGATTATCCGGAGAATTCCACCCCTTCTGATAATGTAATATTTGTTCGTGAATCATTAGCGAAGACTTCCTGACATCGCAGGAAATCTTGTTAATATCTTAGTTACTAATATGTAATATGATAGAAATATTGTAGAAAATTCATATCGATTACTTGATTGAACTCGATATGTAATGATTAATTATTTCTATTAATCAAATCTTGAATTATATACTAATTCAATTTGTACTGAGATTCATGGACGATGCGGGACTTGAACCCATGCCTCTCGGGTTCCATCTGAGCGCTCTTACCAACTGAGCCAACCGTCCAAATGACATATTGACCGAAATTTTGGTATGTCTTGTTTTATTCTCAGGTGGTGGCTTCATCTACAAGGATTTACTTTACAGTTTATTCTGCTCAACCCCAATAATTGCATTAGGAAATTGACTTGAGATGTCGCTCTAGCAAATATAAGTAGTTTGTTATTTTTAAGCGATATCCCTCTCTTCTGGGACTATACATACAAATTTAATTTGTCCCAAAAGTATTCTATCTTTAATTTTAATCGCCACCACATCAACATCATGTATATATCGGGGTTTAGTCATAATCAAGTGTCTGATAATCAAAACTTGATTGATTTACATTCAAATAAATATTTGATTGCTATTATAATTTGTATAAACTCTACTTCAAACCAACCAACGGCTTAACAATAATTTCAATCATTTATTCTGATTGTTTAGTAATAATGTGGACAATTTAGTAAGCTCCGCAAAATCTTGTCGTCCTTAAATACCACAGTTTCTGAAGACGAAGGTTTTTGACTAGTGTGTGTTGCCAGCGGAATGCAGACGTGGACACTAACTATGGGCCTTATGAGGAAGCTCATGGTCGCTCAGAGGGCAATGGAGAGGAATCAGAGGGCTATGCTCGGAGTTTCCCTGCGAGATCGAATCAGAAATGAGGAGACCCGTAGGAGAACCAAAGTTAATATTAGTCATATGACAGGTGGGGCAGTAAAGTCGTGTTGGTAGGCCCCCCACAGGATGGACCGAAGATCTGGTCAAGATGGCCGGAACACTGGATAAGGGCAGCGCAAGACCGATCGTCATGGCGATCTTTGGGGGAGGCCTATGTTCAACAGTGGACGTCTTCCGGCTGAAATGATGATGAATGTGGACGAACAAAAGCCTTAAAATGTGAGTTGGTGTTCAGTAGTCAGCTTCAGAAAAATGTAACCCCCTATATATGAAATCTGTACATGTATGTAAGATATAGTATTGATTTCAGTAATATAGCCTATCCATTAGCCAGTTACATACAATAACTAAAACAAATACCATTTTTTAACAATTTTGTGCAAGCGGTTCTTGTGTTTTAAAAGTAGAGACAGACAGAAACTGAAATAACAAAAATCGTAGAAATTGCATATCTCTTTTAATGTAGCAACAAACGCATTAACCCTTTACACCAAGCAGAACTCTACTGAAACCATGAAGCTTTAATAACCAATTATAATAACCGGTTAAATTGTTAAAAGCACAATTAACAGAACTATTTCAACATCAATACCTGTGAACAGTGAAGTTCTAAAGAGCTCATTAAAATATACTCAGCCCCAGAGAACGGAGTGAGGTCACGTAACAGAGGCACTCTACTGGATCTTGAATAAAATATTGCAATTTTAATGCAATACACAAAAGGAGCAAGTCAGGCTAGCACAAGTTCTATACACCAATTTCTGTTAATATATTATAGTGTAGGTAATGTATATCTAACTAGCTATGGATGAAAATAAAACCTCCTTGGTGCAAAATTTAACCATTCGTAGACACGGACGTGTAAAAACGAAGGACTCGGTGTCACCTGACATAACAGTAAAGCACCAAAACAAGCCGGTAAACGAGTAAACACATAGACCCAACTACACACTTATACTAATACAAGCTGATCAGCCGCCATTATGAGATTTGCCATCGTCTGTGACAGATCAGTTTTCGTCGCAATAAAATATTTGAAAATGCCGTCGTGCGTTGTGAAAAAGTGTAGAAACAGAAGAACTCCGCTCCGTAATATTAGCAAATGAAGCACCTTTATGCTAGTGTGTGTACGGTTACGGGGTATACCAGTTACACAATTTTTTCTCACTTAAATAATCATATATCCACAAATACTTTTAAATTATTGTTTTTACACTTTTTCACAACGCACCTCGGCATTTTTAAAATATTTTATTGCTATGCAAACTGATTTGTCACAGACGATGGCAAATCTCATAATGGGGGCCGATAGGCTTGTATTCGTGTAAGTGTATGCGTGGGGCTATGTATTTACACGTTTACAGGCTTGTTTTGGTGCCTCACTGTTATGTAAGATGACACGGAGTCCTTTTTTTTACCCATCCGGGCGTGCAATGAAAGAATACGCCGTACACACAGTTGCAGTGTATCTTGAAAGGTAAAACACTTTGTAACAATTTCTCATAGTTTGGATGTCTTGTGCGCGCAAAATGAGCATTTCAAGCCGCACCGGAATGGTCGTGTGGTAGGCATGGTATGGTATGGTATGTTATAGAGGTTCCTGTTTCCGCAATTAAGCCACTAGTATGCGTCCATTTTGCGTTCAGTATTGGCCAGTTACTACAACCAGCCCAGCTCCTTCCAGAAGTTCAGAACATTCCTGGGGTGTTCGCAAACTTCCTGGAGCGAACTCGTATTAGTTAAGGTTTTTGCACGTTGGTTGGCTACCCTCTCACATTCCAGGGCTACGTGAGTGACCGTTCCGTCCTCGGCTAGACAGCCTCTGCACTTAGGACTGTCCGTTACGCCGATAAAACCGTGTCAGGGTCCCCACCATTATACAGATGTCACGTCTGATGAGGCTGATAAGTCTACGTGTCAGTC
The DNA here is from genome assembly GCF_905404315.1 of Leptidea sinapis. Taxonomy (NCBI): domain Eukaryota; kingdom Metazoa; phylum Arthropoda; class Insecta; order Lepidoptera; family Pieridae; genus Leptidea; species Leptidea sinapis. Next base: position 11,915,734 of record NC_066270.1, on the reverse strand, counting down.
TGGGCGACAGTGCCGGTATCGCTTCGTTGTTGGTGAGAGAGCGTATCCATGAGCGCATTTGGCTGAGGGGCAGTGGCAGAAGTGGCAATGGACCAGTCACTTGGGTTGTCGATGCCCGCCATACAAGTTCAGTTCGTAGTGGGTATTCACATATAAGTTCATTCATCAATAGAGTTACATATTTAATGATAATCAAAATAAAATACTAATGAAAAATAGGACAAAACCAAAAAAAACATATTATATGGATTATTATAGTTGTGTTCTTAATTTTAAAGTACTTTGTAGCAGTCTTGTTATCAAAGAGATGCTGCATTGGTATAATACCAACACAGCGCTGCTTTGCAGCATACGTGAGGTTGGAGTGGGTTATCTCTATGGACATAATCAATTTTGTAAATTCTGTTACCAATAGAAAGATATTATAATATTTGAGAGTGTGAGTGGCTTAGATTAAGGATTGGTCTCCGCTACGCACCTACTAGATACTACTACCATGATACTAATAACAATAGCTTTTTATTACGGAAACTATTAGATGTTTGTGTGCGTGGCATCTTGACACTCAATGGCATCTTTATGGCGTATTACAAAATACTAACTGATGATATGTGATCCCAGTGTCTCAATTATATTTTCTTGTAGCATTATTTGTATTACTTCTTGGGTATCACGTTAGATAAAAAGCTTCAGTGGGGTCCACATATTGTCCATCTAGCAGATAGACTCAGCTCTGCGGCATATCCCGTTAGAAAGATTAGAGAGAACACGAATGTTGCGACCGCTAGATTAGTGTACTTCAGTTATTTTCACAGCATCATGACGTACGGTATTTTACTATGGGGTCATGCTGCTGACATAGATATAGTGTTTGCTCTGCAAAAGAGAGCTGTTCGTGCTATATATCAGCTTGGTTAAAGACAGTCTCTCAAAGAAAAATTTAAAGAAATAAATATTATGACTGTTCATTGTCAGTACATTTATGAAAATTTAATAAACGTTCACAAAAATCGTCACCTTTTTCCTCTTCATAGTGATTTTCATTATTATAACACTAGAAATAAGGGATTGCTTGTAACTAATTCTAGTAGGCTTCATAAAATACATAATAGCTTTAAGGGTAAATGTATAGACTTCTATAATAAAGTCCCAGTCAGGCATTATCTATAAATAAATTTAAATGTTTTATAAAAAAAATGGCTCTGTCGTAAATCCTATTACTCCACAGCTGAATATCTAAATGATCGGACAGCCTGGGACTAGATTGTGATTATTTTATAGCGATAGAAATGTTTATAACTGAGCAAAGTTTAACAGAACATCGCGCGTCAACGTCACACATTGCTCGAGACTGGTTCGAGTCGAGTAGCGTTAGTTGCCGCACTTTACGACTACGCCTGCGGTATCTAGTAGATGCACAGGGGAGACCAATCCTTAATCTAAGGTCTAGTATCATTAAAATATAGATACTTGCATTTCAAATTCAATAAGACAAATTGAATTGCACCATTTTCACTACAAGAAACCATAAAATTGCTATTGATTATAATAATATGAACTTTCCCTTCAGGGAAACTCTGATCGTGAGGCATGGTTCAGATCGGCGTGATTTTGGCGCTCGCGCAGCATTCTGTCAATGCGTATTATTTTGCATATAGCAATAGATTGCTTATAATTATGATGATTTGAGTGAATGTATCTGAAAGTTATTGAAACAGGCTATAAGACCATGCAAAATAAATCATCTAACTATCAAAATATAGGTCAGAACTTGGTGAAAGAATAGTGTGCCGTACGGCACTCTCGGTTTTGGTGTATCTGAAATATCTAGTGCCAATTTCGGAAGGTTAACTTATAGAGTATCTGAGCGCCCTTACTATTAAGTTGTGAAGAGAATTAAACAAAAATAAAACTTGCAAAAAATATAATGATAAGAAAAGAATTGAAAAGTAGAAAAAGACAATTTACTATTATTTCTATCCATCTCACCTTAATGTTTTGTACGAGTGTGTAGTGGAATGTAGTATAAGTAGATACTCTTTGAAAGAAGAATCTAATGATTTATTGTGAGAGATCTTTCATATAATAAGAAAAACAACTCCCTATTATCCTTAAAAGCTTTGAGTGGGTGCGTGGTAACAAAACAAGGAGGTGGGAGAAACGGGGGGCGATTTACCCCGAGTGTAAGACGTGGGCGAGTCTGTAGTACTTGGTAGTAGCGAGTACTCAACAGCGTGGTATTGCGTTGTCTGCTTCGTCTGCGCATGCGTGCCTTCCCCACACCACTTGTCCAGGACTCAAATGACCTCGAACCCTAAGCTTGATATTGATAAATCACTCTCAAACCATTTGTTTTGATTTGAGAAACGTTTTCATAACAAATCACCCTATTTTTCAGGAAAATGCCCTAACACCTTTGGATGAGAATATTTGATTATAAAGAAAATGATTTGTGTTAGACAATTATAGGGTAATCCTCAAATTATAACCAAAATGCAAATTATCAAATTTAAATTCAAATATTCTTACTCCAAATAGGATGTGACATCACTTATCGAAAATCAAAATCTACCACCCATTCCAATAAGAATGCCTGAGACCTGAGAAGAATGGGCGTAACAAACTCAGTGGGTTTTTTATTATCATCAAAAAATATATTTACAAAGTAATATTGTACAATTAAACTTATTATTTAAAAGCCTGAGGGCGGTCGCTCCATACCCAATTTGTGTAATCATTAAGAAAGTAATGTATGTTATAGTAACCTTACCACACAAACGTTTTTTAACAATTCTTTTGAATATCGAATTTGAAGTAATCTTCTATGTTTATTCCTTTCAATAATTATTAATATATAATATGATGGTTTGTGGGTTTTAATAAAACCGCACACCGCAGTTTTATACTTAATAACATTTATTGAAACATATCAAGATATTTGATATAATATTATGAGCGAATTATGCTTTATCTACACAAGTGTTTAATATTACATCAGTTTTAAAATAAACATATTATTTACCTTCATCCTGGTTGCTTCCAAGAAGTACCTCTTTGTTATGAAAGCCACCTTCTTTCATCATTGTGTCCGGGTCTTTTGGAAGAAACACACCATCTACAGTTGGAGCGGACGGAAATCCTAATATACCAGTGTAAGAGTTCCATTGTTGCACAGATATAGTCTTAGCATCTACTCCCCGCATGCAGTCCATCACAAGACTTGGATCTGCGGCCAACAGACTGCTATTACAGTTGCAGTCATCCACCAAGAGTTTTCCAATTTCCTGCGCTCGTTCACCGGTCATCCAGCTCCAAGGTGCATTCAAAGTTCCAGATTGGAGTATTCCCCTTTTAAATAAACCTTTCATTTCAGGGGACAGCATGTGCAAACTTACACTACCACCGCCAGCAGATTCTCCAAATAACGTTATCAACTCCGGATCTCCACCAAAAGCTCGAGCGTTATCTTTTATCCAGCGAATTGCGAGCTGTTGATCCCAGAGTCCCATATTACCTGGAGTTTCTTCACTGCCAGTCGAAAAATATTTATTCAAATACAAAAATCCGAATGCTCCAACTCTGTATTGCATAGACGCGACAATAACATCACTAGAAGCGGCCATTATATCAGCTTTATATAGGTCAAGTGTAGCCGTTCCACTCATGTACCCTCCACCGTAGATCCAAACTAGAATTGGCACTTTCGGTCTCTCAGCGAGTGGTTTGTCTTGGTGGTGTCGCACTCTTAAATGCTGAGGTACCCAAATGTTTAAATATAAGCAGTCTTCAGAAATATTCGTATTAGGATTCCACATTTCTTCTCCTTCGAATCCAGGAAAGTATTCGTACCTTTCTTGATAGCAGCTGTTTGGCATAGCCGTGGCTTCAAGAACACCATGCCAAGGTTCGATGGGAACTGGTTTGCGGAATCTCAGGGGGCCCAAAGGAGGCTTGGCAAACGGGATGCCAGTAAAGATATGTACCTCACTTCCCATTACCGTCTTAGCGTAGCCCTTGACAAGTCCACTCTTAGTCTCAACAACTAGGGGATCGTTATGAATGTTTTTGGGTATTTGACTAGTGGTTGGTGTCGTTTGTGTAGTAGATGTTGTTGTGTCATGGAGATTCGCCCACGATCTAGCCCACACAATAGACATGCACAAGCAGAGCAGAAATTTTATAAAAACAATTCTATTTTTGCAACCCATCGCGTCGGCTGGTCAAATTTCCTCTAATAATTAACGCGATGTAATGGAATCTGCAGTAATCCTTAAGTGCTTGATGAAGTATTTATTCAAAGTCATTTCTTCGCTCCAAATTCTTGATGATATGATGATGATCTGTAACAATTAAAGTTTTTTTTAATATTAAGTAAATAACAACAAACTAGAAATATAAAATAAATTCTGGGTACCTTCACTTCAAACTGTTATATAACTGTAACTTTATTTATGTTTGGGTATAAACGTTTTTGTTTAAGTTACCAGCAAAATATTATCTTATATCTTTAAACGAGCAATTCTTGTATATAAATATATATATATAATCTGAATCTTGGAAACGGCTCCAACGATTTTCATAAAATTTTGTATTTCGGGGGCGATAAATCGAGTTTCAATTTAAAAAAATGTAGTTTTATCCGTGTTTTAATGAGAAACTAACATAACAACTATGCTACAATAACATTAGAATACAAAGGTAAATTTCAACACTATATACAAGACTATAATAGCTCACATGGGACATTGGATGATCCGGAAAGCAGAAGACCCCGGTTCGAATCCAGATGGTCCTATTAGTTTTTTTTTGTACAAGTTTTGTACATTCTTAAAAATCCAAGCAAGACTCGGTCGTCTGGATATTGTTTTATTAAATAGCAAAATAATTGTTCTAAAATTTTCAAGGCAAACAAAACATTTTGCTAAGGGTATCCTCTTAAATACGAAAGGGACAAAGCATTCAACAGATGGAGTAATCAATATGCATACCGGAGGTCGGACCTTTGCCAAATCCCGGGTGGGTAATTATTATTTCATTGGGAACAACGATTTTTCACAAGGGACAGATATCAATGACCGGAACGAGATACGGAAATTGAATTAACTGAAGGTTGTTTCAACGTGTGAGTGTCTGAGGTAATTATCTACAGGGTGTAATCGTTAAGGCATTAATCATTTTAGGCGTTTATCTCAATACAATGCAATCTTCCAAATATATCTGACGTTTTCAGGGGGTTGAAAATTAACTGAATCTGAATTGGAATCTTAGTAAAAGTGAAACTGACTATTTAAATTATTGTTTGTCATCGGTTTTTGTTAATGGCCGTTCCCAATAAACTGTCTACAGATAGAGATAAATTACTACCTTCTAGTGTCAGTAATTAGCTGTCAATAATCTGAAGCTGTCCCAATACCCGATAAGTTATTCTTATCGCCTTATATTGGGACGCGTGAATTGCAATTTCCCTACAAACTTCTATCGCTGGTAAGCTGTACGTCATCCCATTGACAGACAGCGTGTACGTATAAGGTGAGTTACCGTCGATAAGTTTATTGGGACAGAAAAGTCAACGGTTGTTCCGATTTTTATCTCAAGTAAGAGATAGACTTAATATTGGAAATGCCCGTAAGTGTGTGAAGTATCAATCCGACATTTTTGCACTTACCGGGATTCGAAGCAAGGTCTCCTAGCTCAGTAGACAAGGCCACTAACCACTAGGCTATATGAATCCTCAAATTTAATACCAAGCTTATAAAAGTGTGATAAATTTATGTCAATGTTTTTAAGTTTATTCACATGACAATAATATGATTATTTTTAGGGAAATTAAAAAACAATGGTGGTAAATACAAATTATAGGAATCTTATTATATGTTTTTTTTTATGGAATACGAGGACAAACGAGCGTACGGGTCACCTGGTGTTAAGTGATCACCGCCACCCACACTCTCTTGCAACACCAGAGGAATCACAAGAGCGTTGCCGGCCTTTAAGGAAGGTGTACGCGCTTTTTTTGAAGGTACCCATGTCGTATCGTCCCGGAAACACCGCACAAGGAAGCTCATTCCACAGCTTTGTAGTACGAGGGAGAAAGCTCCTTGAAAACCGCACTGTGGAGGACCGTCACACATTCAGATGGTGGGAATGATATTCTAACTTGTGGCGTGTCGTGCGAAGGTGGAATTCGGCGGCAGGAATCAGGTTAAATAGCTCTTCGGAACACTCCCCGTGATAAATGCGGTAGAGGACACACAATGAAGCGACATCTCTACGCAACGCCAAGTGATCCAGCCGTTCACAGAGCACTGGGTCCTGACTAGGTACTAAGGAACACATATGAAGATTAAAGGAATGAAACGTATTTATTTTCTCAAAATTGATTTCATTATTATTCTTCTTAATATTACCACTAATTCGGAAACATGGCGCTCTGAGAGAGAAGAAGTGACACAAGAATAATAATTATTATTATTTCTATAAAATAATCATAATCTATACATATATACCCAGGCTGTCCTATCGCTAAGGTTAGGCATGCAGTTGTGGTGTAGTAGGATTAACGACAGACTTATTTTTAAATAAATCATTTAAATTTATTTATAGATAATGCCTGAACAGTGGCTGGGACTCTATTATATAAGTGTATACATTTACCCTTAAAGCTAGTATGTATCTTTCATTGATTGTACTCTACAGAAAACAAAAGATTATCAAAACACAAATTATAGCTAACACCAATTATTCATTGGAAATTTAGAATATTTTTTGATTGAATATTCGTGAAAATTTGTAAGTCCGTTAGTAATTTCCTCTTGAGAGACGTGATTTGAATAATTTTAACCAACTTGTGAACGAAAAACTCGAGAGGAAGTAAATAAAACGAAATTGGAAGTAAAAACTTTAACTTTTACGTAGGTGTATGAGATGAGGAACAGTCCAGTAATTTCAAAAGAAAATTGACATTTTAATTATGAAAATACTTTCCAGATGTAATCAAGGTTATTAAGATATTGATTATAATAATTACAAACCTATTATTATTTGTACAGTGTATATCTTATAAGTAAAATTGAAAGGGGGTAACGGTTGGAATAGTTTTTGTCAGATATAGCTCCAATGGAACATATTATGATATAAAAAAAAAAACATTTGCAATTTCTGGAAAAAGGTTGTGCTTGACCTTTTTTTTTCAACAATTTAACCGTTACCGTTACCCATACTGTCCCACTCAAAAGAATGTATCTAAACTTATATATATATACCAACCCAACAGACATTGTCCTATACACCCGTCTTAAATTTGACAATTCGGTCCAGGCGTTAGAATGAGTTCACTAACATACACATGAGCAGGAGAATTATATTATATGGACGGAATTGAGAATCTAAATCAATCTCAAATTCACTGGAACACACAAAAAAATCATCAAAATCGGTCCAGCCAAACGGCTCGACCGATTTTGATTCACAATTGAAGTACCTCCTAAACAGGAGGTACTTCAATTGTGAATCTAAACCATTTTCGAATCTACCTGAAGACACACACCAATCTCAAATTCACTGGAACACACAAAAAAGTCATCAAAATCGGTCCAGCCGTTTAGGAGGTACATCAATTGTGAATCTAAACCATTTTCGAATCTACCTGAAGACACACACCAATCTCAAATTCACTGGAACACACAAAAAAATCATCAAAATCGGTCCAGCCGTTTAGGAGGTAGTTCAATTGTGAATTTAAACCATTCTCGAATCCACCTGAAGGAATGCAGAAAGTTTCATTAAAATCGGCCCAACCGTTCAGGAGGAATTCAGTCACAACAGACCCACAAAAGAAATATATATATTAAGATATGGACGGAATTGAGAATCTAAACCAATCTCAAATTCACTGGAACACACAAAAAAGTCATCAAAATCGGTCCAGCCGTTTTAAGAGGGGTTCAGTTACAACAGACGCACAAAAGAAATTTATATATTAAGATTTTGAAATTGGTCCTTGTTTGAGGCTAAATCACGCCTAAACCACTGATTGTATCGACATGAAACTACCACCATTCGATGCGAAATTTATCCTAGATTTACAGGTCAGTAAACTAGACTCTAGTTAATTCATTGACACTTTTGACACTCTAGATACAAGAGCGTTGCCGGACCGTCTCAAATCTGTGTGTTGCATGTCGCGTGACAGTCGGGCGGCGCCTATACTTCGCATATTGGTTGCAATTGCGTTCGGGTGGAAGAGTAGGTTCGAACCCTACACACTTGATAAAGTTTATTTTATTTTATGAAAATGTAAAGCATAAAATAAAAATTTGTTTTTTTTCTATGCTCATATTAATACCTATGCTATTTTGTGAAAAAAAGTTTCACTTGCTTCGTGGTTTCATAAAACCACACAATTGCTTTTTTTTATTGTACCCATGTCGTATTGTCTTGAAAAGACCGCACAAGGAAGCTCATTCCACAGCTTAGTCGTACTTGGAAGAAAGTTCCTTGAAAACCGCACTGTGGAGCACGCCACACATCCAGGTGGTGGGGATGATATGTGCGATATTTCCAGAATCCAGGACGATACGACATGGGTACTTTGAAAAACAGCGCGTACGCTTACTAAAGGCGTACGGTTTTGTGATTCTTCTGGTGTTGCAAGATAATGTGGGGTGGCGGTGACGATTTAGCATCAGGTAACCCGTACGCCCGTTTGTCCTCTCTTCCCTACAAAAATATATAACAGAACTGTACCACAAGTTAGTTTTAAGCTGCGTTATGAGAACAATACACAATACAATTCATAAGTTTTAATGCTACACACACGTGTATTCATTAATCTATATAAATAAAATGATAGAGGTTTTCATTTGTGCGCTCATCACGGTAAAAGTACTGGATACATTTCAATTAAGTCTTCTAACGGCCGTTCCCAATATACTATCTACAAATAGAGATAAATAACTACCTTCTACTGTCAGTAATTAGCTGTCAAGAATCAGAAGCTGTCCCAATAGACCAGATAAGTCATTCTTATCGCCTTATATTGGGACGCGTGAATTGCAATTTCCATACAAACTTATATCGCTGGCGTGGACGGATAAGGTGAGTTACCGTCGATTAGGTTATTGGGACAGAAAAGTCAACGATAGTTACGATTTTTTATCTCAAGTAAGAGATAGACTGAATATTGGGAACGGCCGTAAGCAGTTAGCTATAGCGGGTATTAAATAGTACTCTTTACCTATAATTTATGATATAATATTGCATGACATATAAATTATAACACTAAATTTTAACCAATAAATAAATCTTACTTTAAATAACAAATAAACAGCCTGATGAGAAAACTCATGGTCGCTCAGTGGGCAAGGGAGAGGGCTATTCTCGGAGTTTCCCTACGAGATCGAATCAGAAATGAAGAGATCCGTCGGAGAACCAAAGTTACCGACATAACCCAGATGATTGCGAAACTTAAGTGGCAGTGGGCATGGCACATAGCTCGACGGACAGATGGTCGTTGGGGCAGTAAAGTCCTCGAATGGACCACGTACTGGAAGACCCAGTGTTAGTAGGCCGTTGGATGAGGGCAGCACAGGACCGATCGTCGTGGAAATCATTGGGGGAGGCCTTTGTCCAGCAGTGGACGTCTACCGGATGATCTTCTTAATGATGAAATAACCAATATAGTAAAAAGTTTCAGAGTCGATTAATGGTTGCAAATATACAAGCATAATTGCAGAACACACATAATAGACATATTTCGATGTTTATTTTATTGAAATAGGCGTTACTATGCGGACATCCATAATTATTAAATTATTTGTGTCTCGTGCCAAATTGTTTAAAGACAAATATTGGCGGAATGAACACTAAGGAATACTCAAACCTTTTTAAAATTTCGATGTAATATGTACGATTTTGTATCTTTAGTTAAAAAAATTGGTACCTAAAGGATATATTTGTATCAGTGAATTAATTGGCTCTTTAAACTTTTGTATTTTTTTTTTGTAATTATTATTAATAATCCTTAAAACTTCACTATGTAATAAGCATCGTTAGGAACTATTTTGACCAGTGTAATATTTATCGTTTATCATACCTTTATGTAATATAAATAGCTGTAAGTTTCTTTATACATAAAATAAATAAATAATAAATCCATTAACCTTAGTAAACTTGAAGTATGTGATCTCTATAAGCAATGTGAATACAACCCTAATGCCTAAATAAAATTTTCATGAAGCAATTAAGCCAACCCTTGCGTAAATACTAAATAAGTTCAGTCCATGTTCAGAATAGTTAAGTCTGAATTCAGAAGAAGATGGCTTGAGATCACTAAGCATCCCTCGGGATAACTGATCCTTGTAAATTAACTTAGTGTCACTCTGTATGCAGACAGTGACTTCGGGTAACAAGCTACAGGCCCTACGGTACCCTTTACATAAGCAACTTAACGACACAACATGAAAAGTTGAAATTAAATTTTATTTGCAAGAAATATTGTACTTAATGTTGATAATCAAATATTATTTTTCGTCAATTGATATGCATAAAAAAAACTACGTTTAATAAAACCGACTTCAAAAACTGAAAAGTATCAAATAACTAAAAATTTAATTTAATACACCTTTACCTTTAATATTAATAAAATGCTATCGTTTATATGTGCTACCTATTCATAGGTTTTAAGTCTATATATATGTCTATATACTATTCTGCATCGAACTAAAGAAAAATTACGTAAATGGGATCATAAATCTCAAAGTAATCGGTGTACATACATAAAAAAAATACCGATCGAATTGATAACCTCCTCCTTTTTGAAGTCGGTTAAAAATATGTTATAGAGTTGTCTAAGTACAGTCGGATTTCACAATGCTATCATTAATATTTATAAAATTAAAAGTTAATGATATTATAATATAAGAAGTAAATAATTTAATAATTCATTTAGAACCTATGTATAATGTCAACAAATTTAATGTCATAAAAGTATATAATTTACATATATTATTATCAAATAGACTGATTCATAATAATAATTCATTTTGTATTGAAAAATTCATTTAAACTATAGAAGCACTTATTTATTAACCATTGATGCAGTCTTCTTTTAAAAACCTTGAAAGGTAAATCTTTCAATTCATTAGGCAATTTATTATATATTTTCATAGACATGCTGTAACAATTTCTACAAAAAGATGCAGTTCTACAGAAGGGAATTATGAGTCTATTTGGATACCTTGTGTTTAATAACTTATAATTCACGTATAGAAACGATATATCATTAAATTTTCTCTTACAAAGCACTCCGACTCCATTGTATGTCATCATGATTTTAATTGACGACTGCAAACAACTATTCATTAAAAATTCTAACCATTATAGTATAAGAGTCACATAATTAACAACGGAGAGCAAACGAAAAGTTTTTAAAACAACTTTGCTACTAAAATGTAGTGCAATAAGGCTTATTATTGTGTCATTACAGTTGTGAATTCATAGCGTTTCAAATTCAAATAAATTTTATTCAATTAGGCTTAAACAAAGCTCTTTTGAATCGTCACTATAAATATTTCTTTTAAATTACAAAATCTACCATATGTTCGGGAAAAGTAGAGCTCGTGAGAAGAACATACAAGAAACTCAACGACCACTCTTTTTAATCAATAGAGTATTTTACAATGGTTGTAATATACATGGAAAATTAGTTTGTAAGGTGCTTGCTAAGGTGTTTTAAATATTTAATATTATTAAAAATAATGAAGATCAAATTGTTTAAATGTAAATTATCCTATATTGGATGCATCAACCTGTAGAGCTTGAATTCATTGTTTGTGTGAGGATCCTTCGAGAACATGATAATCTTTATAACTGTCACAATTCAGGTCGACTTGGTACCACAAGAAGAACGTTGAATTAATTAATTTTAGATATTTTTTTCTTTTTTAAAATAAGGGACGAAACGAGTTGGACGTTCAGCTGATACGCTCTGCCCATTAAAATGCAGTGATTCTTGAAAAACCCCAAAATTCTGAGCGCGATGAAAATACTACAATTGTGCTCGTCACCATGAGACATAAAATGTTAAGTCTCATTTGCCCAGTAATTTCACTAGCCACGGCGCCCTTCAGACTGAAACACAATACTGCTTCACGGCAGATATATGCGCCGTTGTGGTACCCATAATCTAGCCGGCATCCTGTCCAAATAAAATGATTTGATTGAAATTTGATAATTCGATAAATATAATTATGTCACAGCTCAGATAAAGGCGCAAATGATAGAAGTTACGAGTGAGAGGAGGAGTGGAGGTGAGGTGGAGAGGAGGCAGTAGGTGGGGGGAGGTTAGTCGGCGCGCGCCGATCGATAAATCGATGCTGGGAACACAATAGCTGGCGACGGCCTTGGAACCTGCAAACTGCAAGACACACCCCCAACCTAGCTGCTCACAAGTTCATTGCCAACTCGCTTATCCCACCCGACACAAATTATGAGCCAGCTTGTGTGGGAATCTATACACGACGCAAATTAAATACTGCCTTGACATTGTACAGTTGTGTTTTATTGCATTAATTTAAGAAAATTTATTGTATGAGGCGTTACTTTGCGGAAATCCATAATTATACAAATGATTTAAGTTTTCTTTAGTGTTAACACTAAAGAAAGCTTTAATCATTTGTGCATTAATTTAATCAATTTAACTTATATTTCTATAGCACTGTAAACTGCCATTTTCAGTCAAAATTTGGGTTTAAATGAAATGAAATTTATTTGCATAAATGAGTGGTAATATAGTTCCTAAAACTGGTAGTTGCACAGTACAATTCGTCAATAAATTTAATATATTTTTACACGCTTTTTATTAGCTTTACCTGTATGTATGTTTGTTTGTAAACGACTTATTTGGGCGCGATTTTAAAGGCCAGAATTCATTCAAACTTCGTAGATTTATCGAGGACCGATGAAAATACTATAATTTAATAAAAATATTCCATTATTCAATTTACAAAATAAGATATTTTTTTATTTATTTCATTTTTTCATCTTTCGTCGATAAGGCAGGAATTGATGTTCATTTAAAATTTTAACCATTATCTTTCCAACCAAAGCGTGTTTTTTAGTTTTTTTAAACTACTTTTATTACGTCATTAACACACATTATAAAGCATCCTTACACAAACGATGAATTCAAGCTCTAAAGGTTGATGCATCTAGTATACGATAATTTATATTTATACAGTTTATTCTTTATCACATTTATTATATTATTTTATGAAATAATTTATATGATTATTTAAACACGTTTCATATATTGGATGCAGCACCTTACAAAATAATTTGTTATGTATATTACAGTCATTGTAAAATACTCAATTTGATTGAAAAGAGTGGCCGTTGAGTTTCTTGTATGTTCACGTCACGAGCTCAACTTTTCCGAACATATGATAGATTCAGTAATTTAACAGAATTATTTGTAGTGACGATTCAAAGGCTCTTTATACTTATAAGCCTAATTGAATACAGTTTATTTGACTTTGACTATAATTCAATAATAACTTAAAAAAATATAAATTTGTAGGTACCTCTCATATCTATTTTTTTTTAATATTAGTATGGCTATAGAATTTTTATTTTAGTGTCAGATTGAATGCGTTATTCTATCAGTTAACCAGTATGGCCCCTTAGTGAACATCTAATGTATAAAATTCTCATGTCGCGGTGTTTGTAGTTAAACTCCTTCGAAACGGCTTGACCGATTCTCATGAAATTTTGAGTGCATGTTGGGTAGGTCTGAGAATCGAACACCTAATTTTCATCCCCCTAAATGTTAGGGGTGGTCCACGCCAATTTTTTTTTTAATTTTTGACATTTTTTTAAATTTGTTTGATTATGAGTCAACATTAAAAAATACATATAACTTCAAATTTTCACCCATCTACGATCAACAGTTACTTTTGTATCGTGATTTTAATATCGGCATTACAACGTTTGCTGGGTCAGCTAGTATTGTATAAAAAAAATTAAATAAAAAAATTATTTCATCTGATAGCAACATCTTGTTTGTGATGTACATAACACAACTACTGTGATTTATTAATCATTGGCCTGTAGTTGGTAAGGTAAAGTCATGTTACAGTAACCTGTGCCACTCAGAATTAACAATAATGCCGAGATAGAAGACCTCATGGCTGAGCCCAACATTACTGGAGAAGTTAACACACATCGTCTGGCTCGGCCACGTAGAACGCATGGGAGAGGACCTTGGAGTGAGACTGGCATACTCGGGACTAGTAGAGGGCCAACCACGCTCAGTAGGTCGCCGAAAGACCGGGAGAACTCTGACTTGTGCGAGATGAAAATCATCAATTGGCGTGATATCGCACGGGACAGAAATAAGTGGAGGACTCTTGTGCTCCAACACAAGACCTACTTTGGGTTGTTGCGTCGAAGGAGTAAGTAAGTAAGTATCCTCCTAGCACAGAAACGTCTTGACAATTCTATTGAATTTCGTAAAACATTTGTTTTGAACATTTTCAGGGATCCGGTTGTAAAAGCATAGATGTACATTGCCCCGCAAAAGATTTTCTAACTCGACTTACCCGAGTAGTTGGCATTATAAGTTAATGTTTGTTCCTGGTGTTAACATTATGGTTGTGACAGTTTCTAGCAAATTCACTCATGTACCTATGTAAGGAAGCATTATTTGATGGTCTTAATTTGATTTTAATACTAGGCTTCTGTTTGCGTCCTATATGATTACGCACGCCTATTCAAGATCAGTTTGTAGTAAGTAATCTAGTACTTACAAAACACAAAAATACAAAAAAAAGCAAATCAGAGAAACACAGATAATAATGATCTAATTTGAGAGATAAATGTAGGATTAAAAAAAAACAAGGAGAAAACAGCTGTTTAGAAGGTTTGTATGTAAAAAATGCTGCTAATATTTCGTCTTAATATGGATTATGAGCGGAAGAGTGATTTTAATCTTTAAATTTCATAAATGCTCATTCGGGACCTATAAAGGGAGCTATTAACTAAATATTTTCATTTTAATCTATCTCTAGGATAACATTGTGATTTGAAGCAAAAGCAGTATTAAATAATAATACGAACCCGCAGTAAAATATCCCGCAATTCATTCGCAGACGAGGGTCAATTCAATTACACGTGTTCGTAACTCACAAGCTCATTAAATATTAAGTCCTTAACCGACATTAATTTATGACTTAATATTAGTCCGCCGGTGTGACGAGAAACAGATGTCATAATACAAAGTTGTCATTTTGCAAGCATTTGACAAAGAAAGAAAGAAAGAAAAACATTTATTTCACAAAACACTCACAGTCACACACTTAATATAAAAAGATAAAAGTACAAAAGACACCAAAAAAGAACATAATTAAATAGTAATTGATTTAAAATTAGAGAGTACCTGTGCAGTGCAGGAAATGAGTCACCGACGCATTGAGGAAAAACATTAGTTTTAAAGTGCTTCAAAAAATTGTCATAAGTTGATATGATTATTTAATATTATCCGGGAAACCAAACTTTGCTAGATGTTGATTATTCCATGGCAATTAGTGATGGTATGGATTGAATTTAACATGGATTCTTAAAAAACACGAGAACCAGAACAGAATAGAACAATCTTAGAGCCTTAATAGGCACAACTATTGTATTAATCTCGTACCATCACGTGCAATTATAGACTTTTCTCATAAAAAACATCAAGAAACTTTTTGAACATATTTTAAACGTTATAGAATAAATTACTCCAACGCTTTTCGTAAGAAAATTAACAGAAGAACTGACTTAAATGAACTTCAAAAAAACTATTCCAAAACAATATAATATACACAAAAAAATAAAAAATAAATAATGCGTATTGTCATTTTTGGAATGGGTGTCCTGCCGCGGCCCTGCTCTCGCCTCTCGCCTCGTCACGTCGCGTGTGCGACACAAGCACATCTTACCTATGTGCTTGTGTCGCATGCGAAAACTATGTTTGTAGTTACAAACCTACGTTGGCTGACACCGAGTATATTGCATCTCTCTTACATAAAAGTAAAAATAGCAAAAATGCTGAATCTAAATAAAAACCACTCTTTATAATGATAATAATTTACTAGACTACTCATCATAGAACTGATTCCACTAATGATATTTAATTTATAGTACATTACGATACAAGTGCGCAATGACCTACGTGCAGGATGACCTACGTGCGCACGAGTATCGTATACTATTTTTCCTATTAAGTTGCGCAAAGTTCGACCACTATAATTATTTTCAAACATTCACGCACGCTCACCACATTCCCACACGCTCAGCAACATTTCCGCACGCTCAACTTCAATCCCGCACACTCTTGTTAACGTGTGGGAAAGTGGTACTTTGCGAACGCAAATGCATGCGCAAAATCGAATTTTGCGCACGATAATAGGAAAAATAAATATCCTTACATAATGTAATTAACGGTTTACATTATTATGATTTTCAGTATTCGTATTACAATAATTATATGCTCTTCGGCGTCACGGGCTATCCTGCTTAATGAATTCATCCGCAGGGCATTTGCCGCTCTTAATATACCAGCTATTTGAGAGACATATTACCTTAGATCATCTATACGTCTAGATAGACTATGTATGACAGCTGTGAGAACGTCGAAAAAAATTGACTTTATAACTAACCTCTATTATGTGCAATTCACGTATACTAACACAGTGTCAAACAAATTGCGAGTGTGAGACGTAGCTTGTCACTCACATTAAACTAATATTCCTGGCCAGTTTTTAACGGTTGTCTAACAGCAAGACACTATATATACGTCTAAATGGATCGACACTCTGGCTCCTTTTCCTGTCTAAGTTACGTCAGTTGGTGCTGGAGCTGCTGCTTCGACTGCCGAAGACGGCAAACGTCGCAAATATGTGGGTCTCAGTGAGTCATACATCTTTGTGCCGTTTGGTGTTGCGACACTTGGCCTGTGGAGCCCAGAGGCCCAGAGGCGCGGAGGATGTACAAAGTACTATCTACGCGCCTCAATAGGGCTACTGGAAGTCAACGGATCAGCCTAGCTATCCAACGCAGAAATGCTGCCAGTATTCTTGGTACACTTCCTCGTAACGATAGTTTTAATTGAATGTTATCAAAGTATTATAAAATATGGTTATAAAATTTGTTTTGTTTGAATAATATGTAGTGTGTATGTCTTTAAAAGATTCTGTTCTTATGTAATAATATAACAAAAGGGTCAAAGGCAAGCATGTAAGTGGTTGGTATAACCCTGTTTGGATATAGATCAGTTATTTGAAGCATAAAATTCCTTATTGAAACTCGGATGAAAATACAAGGGCATTGCGGCTGTTTGTAGCACGAATTTGAAATAATGTCGTAAAACGAACAACAAAGCAACCTTTTGTTTGCATTTCACTTAAATAGTTATAGTTTTATTACCGATTAGGTCTGTTAATTTTATATTCGATATGTTGATATTTAATTTAAAGTAGGCATTATCGCTAGCTTCTAATAATTCCGAATATATTGTTAGATTAATGTTATGGTATCATTTAAAATTTAACGCCTTTTGCTTCAAATCCAAATATATTTATTCAAAATAGGATTTAAAGTTACATATTTCATTTCCAATGTCTTTGTCCACACTTCTGAGGTTTTATAGGTATTATAAATTTACTAAACTATTAAGAATTATTCGTACAACTCTATCATATGCCTAACCTTTAAATATTTAAAAAAAAATAAGCAGTGGACAATAAACTAACAAAAGAATCAAATATTTGTATGCTGATTAGTTAGCGAATTGTGTTTTGCATCTACCAATTGTTAAGAACTATGTTGCCACGATTCATACGAATAAATAAATTTCATTTCAAAGAATAAATGCAAAAAATTTATTAGATGAATTCCGACCACATTTTACAAATCATCAAAAATTATTCAAGCTGAATAATAAACGAATAATTTACATAAAATATCACGAGAACAGACACTTTCAAGCTATTTATCAGCACTTCAGTTGGTTCGAGACGCTTTGACCCTAATTAAGATGTCAAGTTGATTAAATCTGGACTAGCTACGATAAAGATACCTGTTGTATTATATATTTACGTGTAGCAAGACTAAATCTATTTATATGGTTCGATTTAAAACAATACAGAAAACATACGAAGGAATAATGTATACCAGTGCCAATAATGCTTTTAAAGTTCTATACAAAGTTCTATATCCTGACAAAACATTCAAGACATATATAAAAACTGTTTTAATGGGAAAAGGTTACTATAATATTAAGGAATTTATTGAGGATAAAGAAGTTTCGAGTACGGCATTCACTGACGTATTTTTAATTACTTACGTAATTTACTTTTTGACGCTTTTGCGCACTTGTGAACATTTTATGACTATTTACAGATGCTTTTTGTAAGTTTACGTAAATAAATAAATTTTCATTTTATAAAGATATGAATTTTTGTTTTTATTTTAAAGTAGAACTTCTCTAGGCGCGACTTGGGGGTAACTCAGAATATTTTTCTGACGGAAGTAATGCTCAGTACAAAAGTCAATTGAAAGAAGTTTTTAAGTCGTTAAAATTTAATGGTTTTAAAAAATATTTCAAATTGCTCAGTAATATTTTTTGAAAAATCTCCAAGTGTTTTTATTGTTTATTTAATTACTACTATTGCAATAAATAATATATAAGTTTTCTGATATTTTATGACATTCGTTAATTTGTTCTTGGTTTTTGTTTTTCGTTTCTATTATCAGGATAGGCAAAGGGCTCGAGCCCATACAGCCATATATGTTAATATTCAATAACAACGTCCTATTTATATGTTCTAATAATAATATAACCTTCAATTTCATATTATCAATTATTTTATTATTGAGTGAAAATTTTAAAATGTGCGAATGGACAATGAACTGAAATATAAATAGAATAGATAATGAACATAATTATCAGTCAAATAAAATGGCGGAATCCCAGGAACATTTTACTCTTTCATCAATAAATAAGAATAAAAGAGAAAATCAAGAACCTGATAATGACCTGACCTGTAAAAAGTGTAAGTGATTATATTCTGATGAATAAAAATATCAAAATATAACATTATAAAATCATTCTTTGTAAAATATATAAAATCTCACTTGATAAAATAATATTAATGATATTATATATTAATAAAGGATTTTTTTTACTTTAGGTCGAGAAAATGCCAACTTTGCTCAAAAGATGAAGTTATGTCGTCAGCTTTTCCAAGAAAAAAAATAGCAGAAAATCTAACAATGCTCTCAGCTCGTCAGTAATACGTGAGTGCTCAGTTGGTCACACGGCATTATTTAATGTAATATATTAATGCGTCTGTTAATTATTCATAAAGTTTATTATTATTAAGTTTTACTTCAATCGTGCGTAAAAATTACACGCACACACTTTTTTATGGAAAAGGAGGTCAAACGAGCGTACGAGTCACTTGGTGTAAAGTGATCACCGCCGCATTACAATCACATTCTCTTGCAACACCAGAGGTATCACAGGAGCGTTGCTGGCCTTTACGGAATGTGTAC
The DNA here is from genome assembly GCF_905404315.1 of Leptidea sinapis. NCBI lineage: Eukaryota > Metazoa > Arthropoda > Insecta > Lepidoptera > Pieridae > Leptidea > Leptidea sinapis. The sequence goes on along the minus strand of NC_066270.1, from coordinate 11,896,144 downwards.
TCGCTTTTTTTGAAGGTACCCATGTTGAATCATCCCGGAAACACCGCACATGGAAGCTCATTCCAAAGCTTTGTAGTACGTGGAAGAAAACTTCTAGAAAACCACACTGCGGAGGATCGCCACACATCCAGACGGTGGGGATGATATCCTACTTTGAGTCTGTGCTTGTTTGTACCTATTGCGCCACCAAAGCTTAAAACAATTGTAACAATTCCTTCATATAATTGGGTGATTATTATGCATAAGGTTAAATAGTTCATGGTAGTTTTACAGCTTGTTTTTACGATGCGAAGGAATCACGCAAACGAAATATTTATACAAACGCTTACATTAACCTTATACGAATCGTAATATGTATTATTATAAAGTTATAGATTTTAATTATTGCTTTATTCCCCGACCTCGGGTTTTTATTGACTTATTAACGTGCTTATTAGGGCTGAAATTTACTAATGGTATTGTTTAGCAATTAGTTTGTTTATAGGGACCATAAATTACCACATTAAATTATATTTTACTCTTAAAATATGTCAGTTTAGTTCCAAACGTCACACAATGGGGTCAAATCAGTTTTGTGCTCATTATGTATGTATGGACTCAACTGTAACTGAGTGGACTGCAGTTTTGGAAGACCAGTGCCACATTTAGTATTGCTTTTTTTCTTTTGTATTAAGTAAGTTAAGTATTAACATTAAGCATACATTTTATTTTCATTAACTTTTCTGTGTAGGTTTTTCCTCCAAAATAATTTCATTTTCATTTCAAATATGCTTGGCTAATAGTAGCTTACACTTAGGGTTGTATTTCACTGTGCAACCAATCGCGCCATCTTAGTTTCCATAAGCTAACACACTAGACACCATACAGACACCAGAGTCACGACACACCATTGCGACAGTATCAACAACCTAGCGAAACTCTCTAATAAATAAAATAATAGTTTTAAAAACTAAAACACACACAAAAAATTCCCAATTCTCTTTGTATTCAAAAATTTACTACTATTAGAAAAATCGGTTAAAGATCGGTTGAAATTTAAAATTAAAAAAAAAGCAAAAATCTTATTTTGCAAATTGAAAATGGAATAATTTTATCAAATTAATGTATTGTCATCAGTCCTCGATAAATCTACCAAGTATGAACGAAATCTGGCCGTTTAAAGTGGGTCAAAATTGCGCCCAAATGAGTCGGTTACAAACAAATATACATACAGGTGATGCTAATAAAAAGCGTGTAAAAAGCGATTCTCTCGAACGTAACGTAACGTGCAATCATTGTTAGATTGACAAATGACGACTTTAATATTGTAACACATAAACTTAGCCGGATTATACTTCATCGCCAATCGGAATACTGGAATTATTACTATTTGAAACTTATATCGAATGACTGCACGTTTCATAGCAAACTAAATTTAAATTATTGCTTCGGCAGTACCGCCTCTTATTACATAGTATTTAAATCCTCTTGAGGTATCCCGTCAGTGGCTATGCTGCCACAAAGCGCGTGGCGCCCAAGGCAGACTTAAGCCGCCGCGCGTTACCGACGCCAAGGACAACGGGCTCGTGTTACAATAAAATTTATTGCTTTCGAAGTGTTTCGGCTTGTTTATAAAAACAAACGTCATTGCTTTTGTTTTTAAACAAGCTAGTGCTTTGTTAGATAACATAAACAATAGATACTGCGTAATTTAAACAAATTTCGTTTGTCATGCATTTTTTATGGTTTTTTTAGATTTACCTACAGATTACATTTCGATTATTACTATTGAATGTAGTAATTTTTTATAACACATACATCCTTGAAAGTTACTAATTAGTCATATAATGGTTACTAAAACATCATAGATAATACAAAAAAGAATTTTTAAATCGACTGCTACAGATAATTTTTACGGCTCACCGCATTTTGACGGCTTGTCGTATTTTACACAGATAAAGTTTATTAAATTAAATATTTTTACTTTTATAGTCTGTTAAATTACCTTTCTTGTGGTATATCGTGTAGCTTGTCTTACTCTGTGTATATGAATTGAATGAATGCCGTTGAATGCCTAGCGTTTGCTAGGCACCGATGTTTATCGGTAGTTTTTATAGCAGACATAATATGTCTGATTGGCACCTCGGGGGTATCAAAATGGACCTCTAAGAGATAGCACTACTGCTGTATGTAAGTAGAAAAAGAAAATTCAGTAGATAAAACAAACAGTGGGGGGTTTCTTCCTTATTATTATGCCTTAGCATTTCATATTTAAATCTCTGTCATCGACCGATGGTTTACTTTGATTTTATATTTCGATAATAAACCTTTCTGTATCGAAATCATCCATCAATTAACAAACGCATTTTAAAAAACAAACAACCAACAGGGAGGTGGGAGCGTCACCTCTGTGGAGCGTCACTTGCGGTCGAGTGAGTGAGAGGGCGACAAGCGTGGCAGCGCGACCAGTAGGCAGTAACATTCTGTCCTACGCGTCCGAGATGGTCGCGCCACCAATTTGATTGCGCAACCAAACGGACACTAGTTTTAGCTCGTGGGAGGCTCCTCTGCACAGGATGCCGGCTACATTATGGGTACCCCAACGGCACCTATTTCTGCCGTCAAGCAGTAATAGGTGAAGGAATTGTTTCGAAGAATATCGACAGGATGACGACGAAACACGTTCAGCTAATGGTAATTGATACGCCCTGCCCATTACAATGCAGTGCCGCTCAGGATTATTGAAATATCCGATTATTATTAGCGGCACTATAATTGCGCTCGTCGCCTTGAGATATAAAATGTTAAGTCTCATTTACCCAGTATTTTCACTAGGTACCTACGGCGCCCTTTAGACCGAAACACAATAATGTCTACACATTACTGCTTCATGGCAGAAAAAGGCGCTGTTGTGGTACCCATAATCTAGCCAGCATCCTGTGCAAAGAAGTCTCCCACTAGTAAATGCCCATAGGCGCCTCTTACTAGGCTTGGGCCTGGCACTTCTCTATTGTTTTATGCTCTAGAGAAGCACAGGCCAAACAGAAGAGATAATATTATAACTTTATAATTTATAAAGACAGGGAAAATTGTCAAGAGGCATGATGGGATGTGGTGAGGTAACCACCATGGATACTCGCAACACCAGGGGTGAAGAGATGCGTTACCGGCCTTAAAGTTGGGAGTATGCACTATGCTTGAAATAATAATTTGTTACGTCCGATATATGGCCAACTTGCATCTATGAATTACAAATGCCTCTACACGTTCTGGAGTTTCTCTTTAACGGTCCAGTTCTCACATCCTTATAGAAGGACGGGCCATATACAGCATTGGAGCAGACAATTGTGAAGATACTACGGCCGATTTCAATGTGGGTTTTTATTTCAGGGTCGCTGTCCCAGTTTTCATCCACCCATACGCGCAGATACTCATATTTATGCACCTACATAACCCATGACTAGGACACACACATTTTATATCGATCTTATAAATGTATACTGGGCCATATGGGTCATCTATTATTAGAACAAGTATAACATGTATTGGGATTATTGGAAATTATTATTATTGTTGGGAATGAATTTGAGTCGATACTCTGGCTTCTTCTCATGTCCATGTTACGTCAGTTGATATTTGGTCTGCTGCTTCAACTGCCGAAGACAGCAAACGTCCCAAATATGTCGGTCTCAGTGTGTCCTATACCTTCGAGACACTTGGCCCGTGGGGCCCAGACGCGCGGAGAATGTACATAGTACTATCTTCACGCCTCAATAGAGCTACTGGAAATCAACGGATCAGCCTAGGTATCCAACGCGGAAATACTGCCAGAATTCTTGGTAAACTTTCCCCCAACGATAGTTTTAATTAAATGTAATCAAAGTATTGTAAAATATAGTTATAAGAATTGTTTGAATAATATGTACTGTATAAATTTGTCTTTAAAAGATTCTGTTATCATGTAATAATATAACAAAAGGGTCAAAAGCAAGCATGTAAGTGGTTGGTATAACCCTGTTTGCATATAGATCAGTTATTTTAAGCATAAAATGTCCTTATTGAAACTCGGATGAAAATAGAAACAAGGGCATTGCGGCTGTTTATAGCACGAATTTGAAATAATGTCGCAAAACCAAGAACAAAAAAGTCACAAATAAAGTCTATTCAACTATCTACGCGCCTTAATAGGGCTACTCGAAACCCAAGCGATGGCAGCTATTTTAGCCAAAGGATTAACCTAATCCTTACGGGAATAGTTTTAAATTAATGTAATCATTGTAAATATAGTTCTATTAATTTGTTTAGTTTTAATATATTTATATAATCCAATGTGTATTAGTATTGAAATACTTGAAATTTATTTCAAATTATTTACATATGACTTAATAATTAATAACACTATAATAAATATAAAAAATAAAACTTAAATAATCTAATAAAATTCATTAATTACAAATAGTAAGTATCATTGAGAACGCTGTCGGCAGGTAAGGTGCCCATGAAGCTGACAACGTTACCTCTTTGTATGGCCAAACTTATCCTTTGACAGAGGTACGTACCAGATTTTGAGTCACCTGTTAAATCGGTTAGACGCCTGGATAACTCTTTTATGAGTTTTTGTGCCGATGAACCCCAAGGACCCATCGTCTCCACCCCAAAGGGAACTTATATGTATCCACCGAGTGATGCATATTTCCTCCGCTTTAGGAAATATGCATCAAAAAAATATGTACTCTTTGAAATACTTAATAATAATAGTATAATAATGACTATTTTAATAATAATAAGAATATTTAGGATTCCAGTTCAGATTCTAGTGATATCGACAAGTGAAATCAGCTCTTGATTTCAAAACATTATACTCACTGTGTTGAAGGCTCTATGACCTTGATAGTTTGACGACTGGAGTTGGGTGACGTTTGTTAATGAAAGCATGGAGGCTTCCTATGAGTGGTGACTTTCAGTCACGCCATTCAGTAATGTTGCCATTCTCAAATGAGTCCAGATTACATCGTAAAATCTTAATCAATGATTACGATAATGTAAAGTAACATTGGCACTCATTTATCAATGTTTGTTGAGCACACGGTGACTTCATTTATTCAAATCTAAGCACTGAATCTTTTTTTTTAACATGACATCGGTTATTTTACCCCAGGAGGGAACTGGGTATCTCTCGTATTTACACGCTTTTATTAGCTTCAATTGTATGTATGTTTGTTTGTAATAGACTCATTTGGGCGCGATTTCGACCCACTTTAAACGGCCAGATTACGTTCAAACTTCGTAGATTTATCGAGGACCAATGACAATACATTAATTTGATAAAATTATTCCATTTTACAATTTTCAAAATAAGATTTTTGTTAATTTATATATTTTTTTTCATCTTTCGTCCATAAGGCAGTAATTGATGTTCTGTTTAAATTTCAATCATTATCTTTTCAACCAAACGTGATTTTTAGTTTTTTTTAAATACTTTTATGAAGCTGTACATTGTTCGACACCTATTTAACATGTGGTAAATTGAATTCACTTCGTTTTTTTACCACTAAGCAACAAGTTATTAGCTTCAAAATAATGAAAAACTTTAGTTTAAGTATTGTTGACACCATCAAATTTGGTAAGCAACGCTCCTGTTATTCCTCTGGTGTTGCAAGCGAAAGTGGGCGCCGGTGATCACTAAATATTTTTTTTATGAAAATAAGGGACGAGACGAGCAGGGCGTTCAGCTGATGGTGATTGATACGCCATGCCCATTATAATGCATTGCCTTAAAGGATTCTTGGAAAACCTAAAAACTCTGAGGGTCACTACAACTGCGCTCGTCACCTTGAGACATATTAAGATTTTAAGTCTCATTAGATAATAGCTGACACTAGCTCTTATCAAAGTAGAAGTAATAATTTATAATAAAAAATATATAAAATCATTGTAATCCGTTCGAATGCTTCGCTCGTAATAAACAGTTGCACGCAAACAATCTAACAAAACCGTTATAGATAGTAATTTCATGTCATTTTTAAATGTTAACTATTTTAAGTTTTTTTGGAATAACTATTATTTTATTTTCTTTACCGATACGGTTTGGTAGTTTGGGTACTCGCAAAGTTTCGGGCGTTGCCTTACCAGCATTTCTATCTTCAGTTCATAGTGCGCAGTCTGTGGTTACTAGAATTGTAAATCATGTACCAGGTAACTCAGAGATTGCATATTTGATCATCCTGCTCGTCTCGTCCCTTATTAATATGAAATAACATATATATAAAAATCTATTCTATTCATAAAGCGATATTGCAACGACAGTTAATATATTCGGAAGACAAAGTATGAAACCATGCCTCGTGAGACGAGTTTCCTTGTACAATATTATGAATAATATAGCAGTTGCTGAAGTGAAATGCTCAGTAAAGGTTTTCAGGTCACGGTGTTAGAGCTTCAATAATGAATTCCTTTCAACTTGACAATATCCGCCTGTACAATATAAATTGTGGTACTTGAATTGATATTTAGTTTTCAACAATATTAATAATTTCTTTACAGGTTCCTTTTGATAACACTCTTACTACGACTAGTACTATTTCGAATTCAAATACAAAACAGGATTAAAAATCTTTTATTGAACGTGAAAAAACTACCACTCATTCAAAATGGTATGCCTCAGACCTGAGAAGAACTAGCGCAAGAACCTCAGCGGGCTTTTCTTTTGTTACAATACAATATGTAGTATCGTACACTGAAATCTAAAATAAATAACTGAATTTTTAGGGTTGTGCAATCAAAAGTACAAGTGTTTGTCTGTCTGTGTGTCAGCGGGTTGCATCTGATAAAATACAATAGTTAAACATCAGGATTTTGACTAACTTTATTACTATATGTACAAATGTGAACTCCGACACTAGACAGAGAAACGATGGGGTACGGAAACTAAGGATAGCGGCGCGGCTTAACTTCACCGTCTGCGATCGTACCGGCTCATTCTATTGCAAATCGGTACTCTTCTTTAGGTGTGTTACGAAAACTAAATCAATTGTATGATGCTATCGTGATACGACAAGTGGTAGACAATGACCACATCGCTGAAGCGAGGAGTTGATAGAAGACACAAGACTCCCTGAGCATTGGGGAACTAGACGACGATTTCCCGAGAGAGACCTGCATGCCCCTGTGTATACGAAATCACCAGTGCTGTCGTCTACATAGCAATGTATGTTGGAGGTGTCCAACATATCATTGATACACAGAAGAAACAGTGAAGGAGATCACATACAGCCTTAGGGCACTCCAGCGTTCACGGGCTTCGGGTTCCAGGCCCAGTGAGAAAGCTGGAGGTTCATTTGCATAAACTCTCGGAAAGCCCAAATGATGGAAGTTTAGAGAGAAACGCCGTGTGCCTACACGATGAAAGGCCTTCGCTATGGCTTCCAGACTATAAGCCAGACCTTCTTCCATGCTTTCGATAGCCGCCGCCCAACTATGTTAGCCTTCCGACCAACCAAGGCGAAAGTCGTACTGTCGGTCATTTATCAACCGGTGACCCTCTAAGTATATCAAGAGCTAGCGGTTAATTATGCTCTCCATGATTTTGGAGAGCAGGGATGTAATAGCTATAGGCCTATTGATTGGCGGTCCGAACGGTCTCCGTTTGTTTGGATCGGATGGACAAGGGCTGACTTCCATTAGTCAGGGACTACGCCTTTTGAGTATGAGTGCCGGACACGTAAGCACCGGCGTCAACTCAGGCACACGTTTTAAGTACGATGGAAGAAATGCCACCCAGCCCGCTCGACTTCCTTACGTCCAACGAAAACAGAGCTCACCGAACGGATTTCTGTCCGAACTGGAACTTCAGGCATAGAGATCTGATACCGCGGGATGGTCAGCGGTGTTTTTCCCTTGTCGTGAAGAGTGGAGATGCTATATTCGGCAGTCAGTATCGAAGCAGCAGCCCCAACACCAACTGAAGTAACTTGGACATGAGGAGTCAGAGTATCGATGCAAGTCGCGACCCACATAACGCCCTTTCCCGTGCCCAAGCCACCAGGGTCATTCCATCTGGCCATTTGCCATTTGGCTCTATAAATAATTGTAAATAGACCCTTCGTGTGCAGTTTTGATTCGTACTTGACCAGATTTTTGTAAAAGTATGTCTAAGTACTAAACAGATACGTCAGTACTCGAATCTCCTAAAAGCATGAGCGGCGGAACTTAGTTCAAACGCTTAAATATTTATAGGAGCATAACGTTGCAATTTATGAAGTAAAGTATTGCAGATACAAATGTTATAGATTCTTTATGTGCATAATTTTAATATATTGTTTGTCGCATAGCTGCCTAATCAAATACTGGATTCTTTCTATATTGAAGTGAAAACTTTATTCGACGCGCTGAGAACTTTTTTTGTGTGCATTTAAAGATACAGAGCCGTCACGTCTATGTAACGCTGTAACAGGTAATCAAAAATTCAGTTCATTTTATAATATGAATAATAATATATCCTAATTCGTAATATATTGGACTAGGTAGTGATTGCCAACTACTTAAAAAGGTTGAAGAAATATTTATGTTTAATAGAAAAGAAGTTCTATTACGTAACTTATGTTCAATTTCACCAATGGTGGAGGTCGAAAAAATGGCGACGTAAATTTAGAGATATTGAAAAAAAACCACCGAAATTTGTTGCTTTTTGTTGCTAATTAGTTGCTAAAAATTATTTTTTTTGCTCTAACCGATCGCAAAAAATCGGCAATAACGCTAACTTTTCATTAAGATAGCGAGGGAATCACTAAATGTAGACTGATCAATCAAGCAAATAGGGGTCAATTTGTTGCTGAAAGATGCTAAGAAGAAAATAAATAAATATTGATTTTACCACGCTAGCTTAACTAACGATTTTGATGAAAACTGTGTATAACGTTGTAATAAGAGTGATAGCTCTATAATCGTGGACCAAAGCTCTATCAACTACAATTCATTAAAATCGGTTAGGTTAGGTTATGTTAGAACAGTTAAAACAACGCACGAGCCGAGCGTAGCGTGCCGCGGCAGCGGCCGGCGAGTGCCAGAACCAAATAGTAGGCGTTTCCCGATTGCCGATTTTTTGCGATCGGTTAGAGCAAAAAAAATAATTTTTTAGCAACTAATTAGCAACAAAAAAGCAACAAAATTCGGTGTTTTTTTGTTTCAATTTCGCTAATTTTACGTCGCCATTTTTTCAGACCTCAATGGTGTCACTATACGAGAATAACTATACCAGATATATAATTATATATATAATTTTTCACTGCATTTACTTTTAAAATAACTCATAGTACATTTCACCACTTTATAAAGACAAAATGTTACTCCTAGTAGAACTCTTCTTTGATAAGTGTAAATGCAGACAAATTTAAAAGTCTTGTCATTGTCTCAGTACAGTGTAGCATAACAGGACGTGTTTAATTTAGTCGTCACTTTGAACTTGCGTCAATATGTCAAGTGCTATTTTTTCAAACAAATTGAAATCCTTTTCATCTTAGTTGCAAAAATGCATTTCATTCTACAAACCACCTTGGACGTCTCAGTATATTTTTTTTCCCTGCACCATGGCTTTCACTGCCCGATAAAATTCTTCTCAAACGCTGCATTTTAATAATATTTTCTCTGAATAGCATCGAATTGCACAATTGCAAGTGTTTAATTACAAAACAATGGAAGCTCAGTAACCTACTTTACACGAGAATTTTCATAAGTAGTGGGACCGAGGGGAGTTGAAATAATTTGAAAAGTCGTATGATATTAGTACCAATCGATAGGTCTAGATTAGTGAATGACTAACATAAAAAAAAAAGTGTGGCACTCGGGGACTGCCGCGGTAACGCTATTGCATAGCATTTTTTATCAACTTATGCAATTATAATTATTTATTTAATTTATTTATGCAGTATTTTTTTAAATAAAATTAATTTAAAAAAAAACAAACGGGAAGGGAATAAATAAAAATGCTTGTCATAATAATAAAAAATAAAAAAAACGTGATAAAAAAATAAAGAAATTAAATAAAAATCAAGACGTACCTACCCCAGGCTCGAACCTGGGACCTTCTGCACAAAAAGCATACGTGATAACCGCTGTTCCACGGCAACTGAAATGACCGTGGCGATATATCTATATAAATCTAGTAAATAAGTGTTAGGTTATTTTCGTTACGGAATTTCTGGATTCGGTCTCCACGCTCAAGGCCCGCGATAGAAGCTATGCAATAGCTTAAAAATTGTAAGCTGCAACTATTATGTTGAAAAATGAACTTAACCGTAACAAGTCGACTTGTTTTAACTCCCCTCATACCGCGGTAAAATAAAATAGAGGTCAAGTTTTGACGATTTTTTTATGTGCCACGCAAAGCTCCATAAATGCAAGATTTACGCCACTGACGCGAATCGACACGTCAGCCTGCGGAGCGGTGTGATTGAAAAGCAACGTTGCCAACTTCGTAACGGTTATAAATTCCCAGAAATCAGTTACTGTTTCAAATCCCCTCGGTCTCCCCTAGTAGTCTGAAGGCTTCAGAAGTAGTAGTCTCGCTTCAGAATTCGGCGAAACAATCTCCTGAAGATGCCTCGTGTAGAGGCGAACATCGTGACGAATTGGGGATAGACAAATCTTAGCGGTAAAATTAAGACTCAATAAGAACCCTTACCATTTGGGCCTAAATGAATTACCGCAAAATCACGCTTAATTCAAAGCAAAACATTAAAGAATAATAAATTCCCTCCAACATGTTTTGATATCAATTTTCAATATTACAAGTGATATGAACCGCAAATGTCGACAGTAAACGTAAAATGTACACAAACTATTCAAAGTAAAATCATGTTGTCATTTAATGTTCACTCGTAAGCCCTTGGGAAAGGAGCTCGTAAAAACTCGTAAATCATACTTAATTCCCCTCCAGAGGGAGCCAGTCAACACCACGTCGTGAACAGAATATTTATTTACATTTGAGCCATGCAGTGATACTGTGAATGTGAGGATCGCGGATAATTTATATGATTAGATAGAGTCTCTTGCTGTTAGACAACCGATAAAAACAGGCCAGGAATATTAGTTTAGTGTGCGTGACACAAACAACGCGCGTTACAATTCGCGAGTGTAAGACGTAGCACGTCTTACACTCGCGTTTTGTATGACACTTTGTGTTAGTTTCCGTGCATTGCTCAAAATAGAGGTTAACTGCCAACCAATTGACATTTTTTTTATGAAAATAAAGGACGAGACGAGCAGGACATTCAGCTGGTGGTAATTGATACGCCCTGCCCATTACAATGCAGTGCCGCTCATGAAAAACCCCAAAAATTCTGAGCGGCACTACATCTGCGCTCGTTACGCGTTTCGTTTAACGTTCTACGACAAATTGTAACTCCTATAGACTTACTGTCTTATTCATAATGACATAGCGGAGATTTAAAACAAAAATATACGCTTGTTAAAAAATGGTATTCATAATCGCATATTAGAGCTAAAACGCTCATTATCTCTTCGATAAAGCTGACGTGAGATAAAGTAGCTAGGACCCTTCTATAAACCTATTTTAAGCACTCGATCCCAAAAAAACATGGCCGACATCGATCAGCTGTTCGTTAAATAATGTGATAAATAGCTTCCCGCTCAAAGTTGTTGGATATCCGTCATAGATTGACAACCGACAGACTTAAAAACTTAGATTTTTGAAGTTTGTAATTATTCTGACATCGACTTTTGACAACTGACAAACCATTGACATTGAAAAGATGTCTGTTTCCATTGACAATTCCTCAATAAATTAGTAAAAATCATGTTTTTTTGTACGAAACGGCAACATTGCGTACTATAAGGACGTATTAGTTATGGTAGATTTCTCTAACAAATATGAATAAGGAATTTTATCGAACGTTCGATAGGCTTAAAACACGTTTTAACTAATATAGCTTTATACTTTCGAAAAGCGTTTTATTATGAATAAGGCAGTAAAGTGCTAAATGACTACCGAATTGTCATGACTACAATCTTAAACTTAAATGCGTGCTTTTACTAAAAGGCTTAGCATAGACTGAATGAGTGGAACACACCTGTCCATAACTTGTGTTGCAAATACGTCTATTTTTTTTTATGGAATAGGAGGACAAACGAGCGTACGGGTCACCTGTTGTTAAGTGATCACCGCCGCCCACAATCTCTTGCAACACCAGAGGAATCACAGGAGAGTTGCCGGCCTTTAAGGAAGGTGTACGCACTTTTTTTGAAGGTACCCATGTCGTATCGTCCCGGAAACATCGCACAAGGAAGCTCATTCCACAGCTTTGTAGTACGTGGAAGAAAGCTCCTTGAAAACCGCACTGTGGAGGACCGCCACACATCCAGATGGTGAGGATGATATCCTAACTTGTGGCGTGTCGTGCGAAGGTGGGATTCGGCGGCAGGAATCAGGTTAAACAGCTCTTCGGAACACTCCCCGTGATAAATGTGGTAGAAGACACACAATGAAGCGACGTCTCTACGCAACGCCAAGAGATCCAGCCGTTCACAGAGCACTGGGTTCCCGACAATTCGAGCTGCTCTGTGTTGCACGCGGTCAAATGGATCGAGCTGATACTGGGGTGCGCCAGACCAGAGATGACAGCAATACTCCATGTGTGGCCGGACCTGCGCTTTGTAGAGCGCTAGTATGTGGGCCGGTTTGAAGTATTGCCGTGCTCTATTAATGACGCCCAGTTTCTTTGAAGCCAATTTGGCTTTGCCTTCCAGATGACCACGAAATTGGCAATCGCTCGAGATTTTGAGACCCAGTATTCCGATACTAGGCGAGGCTTTGAGGGAAGTGTTGTCGAAGAGCGGCGACACGACAAATGGGGTTTTTTTAGTGGTAAACGCGCAAACTTGAGTCTTCTGGGGGTTAAATTTGACAAGGTTCAATTTTCCCCATTCCGCGACCTTCTCAAGAGAGGACTCGATAGAAGACACAAGTTTTTCCCAGCACAGGTCGACGATTTCCCGAGAGAGACCTGCATGGCCCGTGTATACGGCATCACCAGTGCTGTCATCCGCATAGCAATGAATGTTGGAGGTGTCCAACATATCATTGATATGCAGAAGAAACAGCGTGGGAGACAGCACACAGCCTTGGGGCACGCCGGCATTCACGGGCATCGGGTTCGAGCAATATCCGTCGACAACGACCTGTATGCTGCGCCCAGTGAGGAAGCTGGAGGTCCACTTGCACAAGCTCTCGGGAAGCCCAAATGATGGAAGTTTGGAGAGGAGCGCCTTGTGCCATACACGATCAAAGGCCCTCGCTATATCCAGGCTAACTGCCAGGCCTTCCCCCTTGCTTTCAATAGCCGCAGCCCATCTATGTGATAGGTATACCAGAAGATCACCTGCCGACCGGCCATGCCGAAACCCGTATTGTCGGTCGTTGATCAACTGGAGACCCTCTAGGTATACCAAGAGCTGACTGCTAATTATGCTCTCCATGATTTTGGAGAGCAGGGAGGTAATAGCAATAGGCCTGTAGTTTGCCGGATCCGAACTGTCTCCATTTTTTGGATCGGATGGACAAGGGCTGACTTCCATGAGTCAGGGACTACGCCTTTAGAATAAGAGTGCCGGAATAAGCGCGTTAGCACCGGCGTCAACTCAGGGGTACACGTTCTAAGCACGATTGGAGAAATGCCATCCGGCCCGCTCGACTTCCTGACGTCCAACGAAAACAGAGCTCGCCTAACAGTTTTCTGTCTGAATTGTACTTCAGGCATAGAGCTCTGACACCGCGGGATGGTCGGCGGTGTTTTTCCGCTGTCGTCAAGAGTCGAGTTCGAGGCGAAAAGAGTGCACAAGAGATCAGCTTTCTCTTTTGCCGTATGGGCCAGGGTGTCATTCCTCATGTGCAACGGCGGCATGGGCGGCTGGCTGAAATTACCAAGAGCAGCTTTCGACAACGACCAGAACTTGCGTGTTCCGGTCGGGTAACTGGAAAGCTGCTCGCCGATTTTGACGACGTGTTTTGATTTTGCACGGGCGATTTGCCGCTTAAAAAATCTGGAGGCACGGTTGTATTTCCTCTTAAGAACTATGCAGTTCGGATCCTTTGTGCCCAGCGCCGCAACCCAAGCTCGATACGCCTGTTTTTTGCAGTCAGATGCTGCTTTAAGTGACGCATCGAACCAGGGCTATGATGCTGCCACCGATGGGTACTACAGAGTTTGGTATAAAAATATCCATACCCTGTAGTATCACATCGGCTACTGCAACGGCGCAGGCACTAGGATCATCCGAAGGGAAACAAACCCTGCCCCAAGGGTAGGATGCAAAAAAGGAACGCATCCTATCCCAATCTGCTGACTTGTAGTGCCATACGCGGCGGGTCACTGGTGGTCTGCGCACAGGCGTCGGATAGGCACTACACTCCTGACCAGGCAAAGGTCGGACGTTCCGAGAGGGGCGTCGACAAAGACCTGGTAACCATCGGGATGTGTAGTCAGCAGAAGATCCAATAAGGACGGCATGTGGCTATCCACATCCGGGAGCCGCGTTGGCGACTCAACCAATTGGGACAGACCATACGCCAATGCAAAATTGTGCGCAGATCGCCCTGCGTAGTCTGTGGTACGTGATCCAAGCCATTCGGCATTGTGCCCGTTGAAATCACCCAAGACTACGATTTCAGCGGAGGGGATCTATGCAAGCACGTCGTCAATTGCCGCTTTAACGCAGCCCATGAGATGATCGGTTTCTGCGTTACCACTATGGGACCTGTAGACACACGCATAGATGCGGACGCGGTCCTCTAAATCTACGCGGAGCCAGAGAGTGGACAGGTCCCTACCCTCAAAATTGCCGAGACGGCGACAGCAGATATCCTCACTAACGTACACACATACCCCAGCATGAGGCAAAAAATTGTGCTCAATTTTGTACCCAGGGTACGTTAAATGTGACGTATCGCTAGGTCGAGATATCTGCGTCTCCGTAAGGAAACACAAGACCGGCTGCGCCGTCTCAAGGTGGTGGTGGACGGCGTTTAAGTTGGAGTGAATTCCCCTGATGTTACAAAAGTCCACATTAAGCGTGGAGCGGGATGCCGTGGTGCTACTGCCTCGTTTGTCCTCGGTCATGCGCGGTACTTTGCCCTCCCCAGAATACGAGGGGCAGCCCGAGCGCGAATGCTCGGGGAGGGATTCTCCGGCTCTACAGGAGCCGGTACCCTCCTGGGGTAATTTATCTTTATATACCGCTCTCATTTTTTTTGGGGGGGGAAGGGGAGGGGGGGGGGGTTGGCCTCCGGTCCTCGACACTAACCTATGCCAAACATAGCGGCACTAGGCCGCTACTTCACGCCGGTATTCTGTGCGAATGTGGTAATTAACCCGGACGAGTCTGGCCCGATTGTGCTGACGTCAAAAGACGGCAGCGTGACTCTCCCACTTCTAAAAAAGCCCTTAGTCGCCTCTTACGACACCCATGGGCCTGGGACTCCCCTATTCTTTTTACGCCCCGGGAAAAGTACAGGGCAAAGTACGTCAAAATAAAATTGACAGTAGACAGAAGATTTTAATCTTTTAAGGCCGAAACGCATTACCGCTTACTAGAGCGGTGCTGCACTGCGCGTCGCGGCATAGTTGCCTCCGAGAGATTATTTTGACATGCAGTGTACGACGTTGAGTGCCAAAATTTAATTTTCGTTATTCTGAAATAGTTCTAAATCATGCAAAGTCATTAAGAAGGCGAAGAAATAACTAGTGATATTTTTAGCCTTCTTGAAAGCGTGACCTTGGTATTTCAGCAAACCATTTCTTTTTATTTTTTTTTCACTTCCATAACTCATTTTTCTTTTGCGCACAATAAAGAAATTACGACCAAATCCTCATCTCGTATCTGCTGCTGCTCTCTCGGTTGCTCGCACGCCATCTGCTACAGAAATGACACGAGCTGCCATTTACTGCAGTTGTAATGCGATAGTGCGGTCCGGCCTTTAGACTGAAAGTTAAAAACTATTCCTTTTTCAAATGACAAAAATTTGCTTAAAAAAATATTAAAAAAACCTGATACTTAGATACAGTTCATGAGTATTTTTTAATATAATACTTGTGTGTCCCACAGTCACTTTTTTTATGATAATAAGGGACGAGACGAGCAGGACGTTCAGCTGATGGTAATTGATACGCGCTGCCCATTACAATGCAGTGCCGCTCAGGACTCTCGAAAAACCCAAAAATTCTGATTGGCACTACAATTGCGCTCGTCACCTTGAGACCTAAGATGTTAGGTCTCATTTGCCGAGTAATTTCACTAGCATCACTGACTCTTGAATACTGGTAAGCAATATAGAACAGTATATTTAATTAATATTATTTTATAAAATTGATTTGCGTGAAACGCGTCTATTTCAACTTTCAAACTTATGCTATTGAGCTCACAATTTGGTAATAGCTGTTGTTTTCGAAGGCCACTTCAATAATTCGTTTGATATTAAACCAGGGGAACATAAATATAGTAGACGAACCTTGAAACACGTTAATATTGAATTAAGGTTCAAACAATGGCTAAAATAATTCGCACAGAACCTTGACGAAGCTATTATTTTACCGGTAGTAAAAAATACTTTAGAATAAAGAAATGCAATATGTTTTTCAATTCAAATTCAATTAAATAATCATATGTATTATGTCCTATGGTATATTGCTATGGGGAAATGCTGCCGATATTAATACCATCTTTGTGCTGCAGAAAAGGGCTATTCGCGCTATTATAACCTAGGCTCTAAAGATTCATTGAGACGAAAATTTAAGGAAATAAACTTCTTAAATGATGCCTCGCAATATATTCTTGATAATGTTATGTATGTACATAGGCACATAAGTGAATTTGCTAGAAACTGTCACAACCATAATGTTAACACTAGGAACAAACATAAACTTATAAATGCCTAGGTACTACTAGTCGAGTTAGTAAGTCTTTTGTGGAGCGTTGTACATTGAAATTCAAAAGAATTGTTAAATAAACGTTTTAGTGGTAAAGGTGAAGGTAACATAAATAACTTTCTTAATGATACCAGTCATTGGAAATGGAGCGACTATTAAATAATGTTTTTTTTTAAATAAAAAAAGCGGCCAAGTGCGAGTCGGACTCGCCCATGAAGGGTTCCGTAGCAGCAAGGAACATAGTAAAAAAGTTCTTGTAGTTCAATGTAACGATTTATGACGTATTAAAAAAACTAACTAGATTTCGTTCAAACCAATTTTCGGTGGAAGTTTGCATGGTAATGTAAATCGTAATTTTTTTTAGTTTTATCATTCTCTTATTTTAGAAGTTACAGAGGGGGGGGGGGGGACACATTTTACTTTTAGTGTCTCTCGCGTAAACTATTCAGTTTAGAAAAAAAAATATACCAGAAACCTTATTTTTGACTCCTGACTCTACGTTATTATGTGTTTGATGAAAAAAAAATTGAGTTTCAGTTCTAAGTATGGGGAACCCCAATAATTTTTTAATTATTTTTTCTATTTTTGTGTGAAAATCTTAATGCAGTTCCCAGAATATAGCTCTTATAGTTTCGGAAAAAAGTTACTGTGACATATGGACAGACAGACATGACGAATCTGTAAGAGCTCCCTTTTTTGCCATTTGGCTACGTAACCCCAAAAATCCCGATTAGTTTGTTGCGCCCATTCTTTTCAGGTCTGAGGCATACCTGTTTCAATGGGTGGTGGTTTTTGACTTTCAATTGGTGATTTTATATCCTATTTTGAATAAAAATATTTGAATTTATGATATTTTAAATGCGAATGTTAGAATATTTGTTTGTTTATTTGTCACTTTTTCCATACTGATGATTACATCATGAAATTTGCATGCACTTTGTTAGGGGTATAGAAAAATATTTAAAGGGTTTTTGTTCCGAAATTTTTAGGAGTTCTTTATGTATGTATACATATACTATATGTGATGATTTTAAAAGAGTAACCGTTGAGATTTTTGTCGTTTCTGCTCAATAAAAGCATCTTTACAAAAAGCTATTACAAGAGTTTAGTACTTTTTCCCCAAACCAAAAGTACCCAACGTGCCCAAGGGAGATTTCATAAATCCAATCAAAATAACTAAATTTGTATATATAAAAAATTATATCCATCTAATTTATTGCTCTGCGCTTCTAAATAAGTTTTCACTTCAAAGTTTTTAGACTGTAGGTATATAAAAATATATTTTAAATAATTTTCGAAGAGTTCCTTGAATGTTTCATAGTTAAGTTAATAGGTAATATATTATAACTTTACGTGAATATCGAGTAACATCCGATATTCGAGGAGGGAGGGAACGGCTATTAAATAGTAATTATGTTATGTGCATAAATTATGAGTTGTAACACGTTATTATAAGACGACCTGTTTTTATTTCAAACTAGTCTGTTGCCCAGACTTCATTCGTTTTGTATTTTGTTAACCGACTTCGAAAAGGAGGAGGTTCTACGCTGAGATTGAAGATTATGATGCCATTTGGTCCCATAAAAATTTTACATAATTTGGCCCAGTAGTCTTAATTTTATGAAAATTTTTGTTTACATGGAATTGTTTTTTGTGTACGATTTTTTAGGAGTTTTCATTCAGGTCGATTATATGTTAACTGACAATTTTTTTTTATGGAATAGGAGGACAAACGAGCGTACGGGTTTAACCTGTTGTTAAGTGATCACCGCCGCCCACAATCTCTTGCAACACCAGAGGAATCACAGGAGCGTTGCCGGCCTTTAAGGAAGGTGTACGCGCTTTTTTTGAAGGTACCCATGTCGTATCGTCCCTGAAACACCGCACGAGGAAGCTCATTCCACAGCTTTGCAGTACGTGGAAGAAAGCTCCTTGAAAACCGCACTGTGGAGGACCGCCACATATCCAGATGGTGAGGATGATATCCTAACTTGTGGCGTGTCGTGCGAAGGTGGAATTCGGCGGCAGGAATCAGGTTAAACAGCTCTTCGGAACACTCCCCGTGATAAATGCGGTAGAAGACACACAATGAAGCGACGTCTCTACGCAACGCCAAGTGATCCAGCCGTTCACAGAGCACTGGGTCCCAGACAATTCGAGCTGCTCTGCGTTGCACGCGGTCAAATGGATCGAGCTGATACTGGGGTGCGCCGGACCAGAGATAACAGCAATACTCTATGTGTGGCCGGACCTGCGCTTTGTACAGCGCTAGAATGTGGGCCGGCTTGAAGTATTGCCGTGCTCTATTAATGACGCCCAGTTTCTTATTCTATACGGCATCACCAGTGCTGTCATCCGCATAGCATTGAATGTTGGAGGTGTCCAACATATCATTGATATGCAGAAGAAACAGCGTGGGAGACAGCACACAGCCTTGGGGCACTCCGGCATTCACGGGCTTCGGGTTCGAGCAATATCCGTCGACACTAAAAAGAAAGAAATTGAAATAAAATCAACGTTTAAAAAAACCGACTTCAAAAAAATAATTAATATTTAATTTAATGCACATCTTATGCAATCCTTAACCTTTAATATTAATAGAATAAAAAAAATATTTATTATTTGTATGTGTTACATATTGATAGCTTTGAAGTCGGTGCCTTGCCCTGTGTTTCACCTATAAATGCCGTAATAGTTATTTATGCAACTGTTGTGTAATAAGGGGTATTAAAACACGAATGTGGATTTAATACCTCTTATTAAATAAATAATTTAAGTAAAATAATAGTATCACATGAGTGTTTTAATACCTAATTACCAACAGTAACTTTAACTAACAACAAGACTTTATCTACACCCAGAATATGAATCCTCTAAAAGATTCTGAAACAGTTAGCTTACTGCTAACACTAAAACACCAGTCCTAGTAGTAACCTAATATCATTCATTACTGATTTTATACATATAAACTAAGTATTGAAACAATTATTTATATTGGCAGTAATTTACATTTTGTATAGTGCAATAATTAAAATTCACTGGAATATTATGTCCTTTTGCAGCGTTTAAAATTAATGGCTCATTTTTTTAAACAAAACAATAAAAATATCGAAGCAAAATGGCGAGGATTCGAATAACCCTACTTTTTTTACGGCGCGCGACGTTCTGGTAGTGTGGAACGCGCGTAACCGAAAATGTTCTTTTTTTGAAATTCATACAGATACCACGTATCGAGTAATAAGAATATGGCTGTCTGTTGAAATTCTTTGCGCATGAAGGGATCGAAAAAAAAACATAGGAGTGTTGTTATGAAATTCAGTACAACATTACAACACTCGTTTGGATGATGTAATGGTTATTAGAACATTGGGTGTTTTAATGTTGGCAATAAGCTAACTGTTTCAGAATCTTTAATAGAGGATTTAAATCATGGGTGTCGATAAAGTAAATAAATACTCTCTCTAGAGAATTTATTAATGCTTCGAACTCTAGTTCGATGTAAGAATATCGATCGGCAGCCCATCACTAAAATCTTAAATCACATACAAATATGTATGCTCAACACGTCGATAACTTATTGTCGGCTGATTTTATAAAAAAAAAATATGACATAATGATGAAGTAATTAAATGTCTAATGAGGTCAAAAGTCAAGACCTAAAGTCATATAAGTAGTAGAAGCGCAATTATCCTTCACTACCCACAGTGAGAACTGGGAAACGCCGACGATATACTCAAATGCATTACTAGTAGTGATGTGCTTCGTATTGTAGATGCGACGAATATATTTTATTATATTTTAATATTGTTTATATAAATAATTTGATTTCAATGGTTTTTAAATTCTTAAATGATAAATATATATTTTATGTTTGACGGTTAGTATGTATAAGCAGAAAACTTAGAACTTTCTTGTATGTCACGAAATTATAGAATTCTTCACTAATTCGAATTCTAAGCCCTCTATGCATTGCCTCAGGACAACTGACGTTCTAAAAAGCTCTGCTTTTAAAGCACAATCAAAAATTATATATAAAATTAAATATAAAATTATAAAATTTTATATTTAAAATTATTATAGATATAAAATTAATATTATTATGATATAAATGTCTTCTCTAAAACATTCAACAATATCTATGAAAACAATGACCGATTTATATGTCTTTTGACAAGTTATCGTGTCAAGTAAATAGCAGGAAGGGCAATATCTTGTAAAAAAGCAAAATATTTGATCATATTTTTTGCTGGTTATTTAGTTTGGTTTGTTCATTTATTTCATTTATTAGAACCATATTTGTGAAATCAATGTATTTTTGCTTTTTTACATGGTACTTACTCGTAGACATAATCTGAAATGGTTCATTTCAATTCCACGGACCGAAATAAGTACTTTTGAGTCGCCTGGTAATACAAGGCAGCGGTATTTTTTTCAGTTTGTTGACAGGTGAACTCACTTGTCTTAGTTATCCAAAAAAATAAGAGATGTGACGGTAGTTTCCCACCCACTGAGAAGCAAAATTTCAATACAAATGTATTCTTAAAATAGAGTGCATGCAGACATGCAAACTATCAAATATTTGGGTTATAGTTATGCTAATAGAACAAAACTTGACGTAAATCCTCACCTTTACCTCGTTTATAAGCGGTCATTTGATTAATATCCCGAATCATTAATATTTTATAAATATACTTAAAATAATGAAGTTCTTCGCATTTTATTGCTTACACTTGTTACTATTGTTAATATAATATTTAACTGTAGTACAATTATAAGTTCAATCGGTTACCAGTAGATTTAATGAAACAAACATCAACTTAATAACAATTACCGAACATTAAAATTCTCAATTTAGACGAAAATCGATTAATGATATTACAAGTAAATCGATGTCGATAAAATTCGAGTAGCCCATCACTATAATTCTCTTCTCTCTCAGTCCGTAAGAAATTGATAAACGAAATTATACATAAATTATCTACGTCGCTTCACCGTACGAGACGTAATAACAGTATCGATATATAAGGAACATCCCTATTTTAATTTGCAGCTGTGAAACTGGTTGCCCTCTGCTCAACGCGAGATTTAATTGAATTATTTGAATGAATCCGATGCTTCCGCCGCCCCATAGCGTGCTCACGACTATGCAGGATATATCAATTGCCGTTTGAAAACAAAATTATATTAGTATTTGTACTGAATTTCTAGAAAAAAGTATCGAGTACAGACAACAAAATAAGTATTATTTGCTTACTAATAAATAATCATTAAAGGAAGTGACATTGAACTTCTTAACAGAGATTAACACGTTGATACTATACAGAGTGTTTTATATTATAACACTAGAATCCATATTTATGTCAATATTTAAATTTTTGTATCATTTTGTTGGAAGGTATTCAATTTGTTAATATTATTACTTCTTGACACAAGATATATTTTTTCCATTAAACAAAACCTACATTTAATATGACAATATTAATGGTAAAATAAATTAATTAGGTATAAGTACAATTTTAACTAAAGGTATATTAAATAAATTAAAAGTACATTATTTTTCTAATTTCATTATCTGACTGAAGACCAAAATAAGTACAGTAAGGTTTACACTTTACGTACCTATTACGTTCATCACACAAACAACAAGTGTCAACTCCCTTCCGGATGACCTTGGCAGGAGTAAATATTGAAAGTTCGGCTTCACAGAGTCACTCGCGCTTATTGTAATGAGATGGGTGAGCTCAGAGTTGCAGACGTCTGCCACCTACCGCGTCCCTGAGCAGACTGAACGTTATAACTCACCGGCTGACAGCCATTCGCAGGGTTGCCAGATGCGGTGTTTAATCTTACCTCATTTGTTATATCCATTTATTATTAAGGTTCGCATTTCAGAAGAAACTACGTAAATCGTGTTTAAGTGTAATGTTGTCCACGCAGTAATACAGAGACGAAAATACACTTGATCAGGGATAACGTTTCGAAATGCTATCAGCAGGCATAAGGAACTAAAACTGTAATGTTTATCCAAGAAATAGATTCTTAATTATTTCAGAATTTCAATTGATTTAAATGCTCGAAGAAGCATTTTAAATATTTCAAAGATTTTGTTGTTTTTATTAAATATTTTTTAGAAGTTTAATGCATAAAATATATTTTAAATAATTTTGTAACATAATGAAGAAGCAAATATTAATTTAAAAGATTGGCAATTAGTTTCTTCCCACTGCTTCTCATAAAACATCTGAAGTTGTAAATGGTTAAATGATAATAAAATAATTTTGAGATGCATAAGTGTTATTTGATTGAACGACTTGAAAAAATAACTGAGTTTGCAATTTCCCGATAGTTAACATGTTATACTGCGTAGACCTAAGTTATAAAAATTATTATGTGAAATTCCATCTCAACTTGGACAAATATTGGAGGATATCAGACACCTAATGGAAATATATTTTTGAGCATATCAAAACCTGGAATTTTCAATAAGGTACAATAAATAATATAAATGAATAGACTATAAAAACTACAAAAATAATAATTAAAAATATTGTGCACAAAATGGGCAAAATCTCCAATATCTGGCAACATTATTCTTGGGATGAGCACTCCTCCCTACTGGCATTCGCCCCGGCCACCTTATTGCGATGCCCTCTTCCTAACATAATATTCATTTACTGGAATCGTTGTTTTGTAAAAGGTACACTGCTGTTTTTATTCGAAGGAAACATTATAGCTTCACAGTAACTCAGAAATCCATGCTACTAACAAATAAAATATTTCAACAATCGAATCGATCCAGAGAGCTTTCTGTTGAGTTATGTGTTAACGATCAAGAATGTAAAACGCAATTATTGGAACAGTTAACCTTAACGGCCGTTCCCAATATACTATCTACAGATAGAGATAAATTAGTACCTTCTACTGTCAGTAATTAGCTGTCAATAATCTGAAGCTGTCCCAATATACCCGATAAGTCATTCTTATCGCCTTATATTGGGACGCGTGAATTGCAATTTCCATATAAACTTCTATCGCTGGTAAGCTATACGTCGTCCCATTGACCGACAGCGTGTACGGATAAGGTGAGTTACCGTTGATAAGTTTATTGGGACAGAAAAATCAACGATAGTTACGATTTTTATCTCAAGTAAGAGATAGACTGAATATTGGGAACGGCCGTAAGTGTACAAGCTGAAAAACAATCATATTGTCGTAACATAAAAAAATATTATTAGACAAATGAAAACTTAAATATTTTACAACTTAATTATATGTTCATGTAGATAGTAGTTAGCTTAAAAATGTATATGTTACCGACAATCTTTATTATCCAGTTTTTATTACGATAACTAAGCATTTTTTATAGGCCACCTATCGCTTAGTTTTAACCACGGGGAGTAGGTACTTAGGTATATCCTAAACACAGGGAAACTTAGGAGTTAGAGCTCAGCCATGTACTAGTAGATTCTTGCCATCGGCCGTTTTCAATAACGTATCTCTAGTTACGGATACATTGCTGTCACCGTTTAATGACAAAATCTTATCTATCCATAGTTATGTCCAATATAGTTATCTATCCTTAGTTTAACTTACTAGACGTAGACAAATCTATCCTTTTACGGTTACTTATATTTCAATAACCTATTGACAGATAGCATTGGACTATAACTATATTGGACATAATATGGATAGATAAAATCTTGTCATTAAACGGTGACAGCAATGTATCCGTTAGTTAAACTAAGAGTAAATAGGTTATTGGAAACGGCCGATAGTCCAATGCTTTATGTCGTTAGGTTATTGAAGTGTAAGTAAGCGTAAAAGGATAGATTTGTCTACCTCTAGTAAGTAAAACTAAGGATAGATAGGTTATTGAAAACGGCCGTTAAAGTAGACTACATACCTACGCTCCCCTAAGCACCAGCATAATGGCTATTTTGTGGAATAAGGCACCAGCTTTTATGTCTGTTTCACATAAACCTACTGTCTGTATGTGCCTAGTTTATGTAAGAAGTTCTAGCAATAACAACTTCGTACCTACTTGTCTAGATGCATTTACTTATCAAATTTAAGTATATAGACTTCTTAACGTTTGTACCTAATGGTTGTGATGTATAATGTTGTGTAGTAGGTATTATGAGTATGTAGTAACTTGTACATGGTTTTTTTTTATTAAAATAAGGGACGAGACGAGCTGGACGTTCAGCTGATGATACTTGATACGCCGTACCCATTACAATGCCGTGCCGCTCAGGATTCTTGAAAAGCCGAAAATTCTGAGCGGCACTACAATTGCGCTCGTCACCTCGAGACATAAGATGTTAAGTCTCATTTGCCCAGTAATTTCACAAGCTACGAGGCCCTTCTGACCGAAACACAGTAATATGTAATATTACTGCTTCACGGCAGAAACAGACGCCGTTGTGGTACCCATAATCTAGCCGGCTTCCTGTGCAAAGAAGCAACTGGTATAATACGTTTTCTTTTGAGACAAAATAAAATATTTGTAGTATCGGTAATACATTACATACTTACTCTTATAACGTTGATTTAAAATTAGTTGTATCAAAAAAAAATACATACACACTACGGGGTCACGGACTAGTAAAAAAAGATTATTATTTGAATTTCTATTTTTTTACTCGTCCGTGTACAGGGTAGTTAGTATTTTTTTAATACAATGGGTTCTAAGGCTACCCAACTAATATCGAATATTTATTTGAAGAATCTTTTAACAAACAGGTTAGCTTTTACCGGCGAGTAATGGACGGTTACGGTTAGCAGTTAAAGTTATGACGTCATCTAAATTATTGTCAAATGGTACAACACATTTTTTCCTTAACCGGTACTTTAATATGTTTGTTATTGCTAAAGTTAGTGAATGCAACCTAGCCTAAGGAACTAATTATATGAGTGGCTGCTTACAACTTGTCGATCAAAATCGGTAACAGTAACAATAGATTCGCTTTCCTTTTTCTATCTTGCTGTATCTCCGTTAAAGATGTTCACTTTTGCACGCGTTGTTTATCTGTATATCAAATCAAATCAAATCAAAATCACTTTATTCATATACGCTAGTTAGTATAATTTAAATAAGGTTAAGACCAATAATTAAAAATTTGGATCAAATATTATTTTTGAATACCTAATATTGGTTGAGTATGCCTGAACATAATTATTTTGCTCTCTTGAATTACATACTTACACTTTTTCACTATTAAAAATATCGACTTCAAACAAGTTCACCTAAAAAAATTTATTGTGTGCATAAGATAGCACGGCTCAGCGATGACAGGACCAAAATCAACTATCCCTCTCCCGTCTAGCTGGCCTGCAACGATCATACGTCAACACACCAAGAAACTACTTAATAAGTACCTACTGGATGGAAGTGAGAGGGTGTAGACAAGCAAAAGAAGCTCTACCTCAAATAGACTCCAAGCTCTCTCGCAAATTTCTAAAACTTCCACAACCTAGGTTACGTAAGATAACTCATGTATTAACAACGGGTCACGGCCCTTATAACAAGCATCTGTTTAATATAGGTGTCACCGACAGTCTACTGTGCGGAGCCTGCATGGAGGCAGAAGATACAGTCGCACACATCATTCTAGAGTGTAGGAGTGTGGCCACATACCGGGCCAAACACCTGGGGTCACCGAGGACTCTCCACGAGGTCAAGGGTGACGTCAGAGGTTTGATACACTACCTTGAGGAGCTGGGCTGGCAGGATTAGCCGCCCACCTCACCACGCACAGTAGGCGCGCTGTAGCCGTCGAGTTTCGGACAGTAGCCCGTGATAACCTATAAGACCGCACAGCAGAAGGGAGAACTTCATTGGCAATCAATCTATGTATAATAAGAGATTTCCACCTATATATTGACTCATCGCGATATTTTTGGAATCATAAGGCGTAGAGACTTGAAATATGGTAGGAATATTCTTTTCGCCGCGCAGAAGTCAGCTAAGAAAGTTTTTTTCGAAATTCCACATGCAAGAGTTTTTTGTTTGAACAGCACAACAATCGGGTCAGCTAGTTTGTATATATTAGATTACTTATATGTCTAGATAGACTACGACAGTTGTGGATCCGACGAAAAAAATTAAGGTTTAGAATTCTTTTCTATTTTGAGCAATTCACGCACACTAACACAAGGTGTCATTCAAATCGCGAGTGTTAGACGTGGCTTGACACGCACACTAAACTAATATTCCTGGCCTGATTGTATCGGTTGTCTAACGGCAAGATACTCTATCGTAGAGTCGTAAAATCTTGTATATATCGTATCTAGAGACGTAAAAATTATCTAAGATATAATATATGACTTTTTATCCTTAGAGCGTGAAGGGTCAGCCTTATGTAACATATTATAAAATTAATTAATTTATTAATATAAAATCTGTGTGCGGCGCACCTTTTACCGCAGTAAAAGAAGTTATCACTGCAATAATAAAAATAAATATCTATATCTATACTAATATTATAAAGAGGAAAGATTTGATTGTTTGTTTGTTTGCATTGAATAGGCAACTACTGAACCGATTTGAATAATTCTTTCACTGTTGGGAAGCTACATTATCCCCGGGTGTTATAGGCTATATTACATTTTCAAAAAATTAGGGATCCCTACTAAAATCCCAGTAATGTAACCCAAGGTGTAAAAATACGTACGCGGACGACGTCGCTGGGTATCGGCTAGTCTTAATATATAATTATAAGTTCAGTGCCCTGATGTTTGTTTCCAGTGAACTCCTAAACTAATGAACGGATTTTAATTGGGATTACTTAATGGAGTGCAGTTTAGTCCAACTTGGTAGAAGAGATAGGATAGTAGATAATTTTTATTTTTTCTTATTCGATTTGGAATCTTTAATTATTTTTATTTCCAATATTTGCTTTGGATGGACATATTTTCTATGAGAGAATTTATTGACGTACAGTTTGACAGTTCTGCTGTGAAACAATTTCATTTTATAATGAATTCAGTTGTTATCAACTGAATATTAAATTATATATAAATTTACCATTTTCCCACATAATTGATGTTATGAATAAACAGACACGTCTTAAAGTCCAGCCGTTAGCAGGATTTCACTAACATACACATGGGCAGGAAAGTTATATATGGACTGAATTGAGAATCTAAAGTCTAAACCATTCTCAAATTCACTGGAACACACAAAAAAAATCAACTTCCTTGTGCGTTTATTTCTGGAGGAAATGACATAGGTGCCATCAAAAAAGGAGATAATTATAATTTTTATGGGGCAGAACTCCAGGAAACTACGAATACCTGACTATTCGAAAAATGCAAAAAATATTAATTAATTCTCTATTAAATTGCCTCCCGGATTGCTGGAATGGAACCTTTATTAGGGATTATCTTGTTGTTGTAACGGCTTAATAAAGGAATCTAATCCTTTATTAAGCCTAGCCCTTTCTTACCTTTGAAGTTTTGTATAAACTTTCCTACGACTAAGATCTTGTCGATCATCTGTCTAAAATAATCACTTTTACTAACAAACTATAATTACTATTATGTTTATTTAAAAACACAATTCATATTCAAAGTCAAAGCCAAATAAACTTAATCTTAAACTTATCTTAAAAAGTAGAGTAAGAAGAACATATAAGAAACTCAACGGCCATTATTTTCACTCATTAGAGTATTTTACAATGGTTGTTATGTACAAACCAAATATGTTTTTAAGGTGCTGCATCCAATATAAGTATTAACAATTCAATAAAAAGTAATAAAGAATAAACTGTATACATATAAAATATCGTATATTGGATGCATCAAACTCTACAGCTTAAATTTATTTATTTTTCTTCAATTTCAAATTCATTTAAAGTGTTATATGTATTAAAAACATTCACCTTAACCTAAATTATGTTATCTCTGATCTGAATCTGGTTTTGATCGATTTTCCGTTCAAATCTAAATTATTCTTCAGGAGCAGGTCAAGGACAAAGCACTCGATACTTTGCTTCCTCGCTAACATTATTATTGCGAGTTTGTTAGTACGCTTTTACAAGTCAACAGGGGAACAAGAATTGATAATATATAGTTATATATATATATAATATTCACAGACTAGTAAAGAAGGACTCCGCGCCGTGATATTAGCAAGTGATGCACCTTTATGCTAGTGTGTGTGCGGTCACGGGGTATACCAGTTACACAATTTTTCTTCTTTAAATAATAATATGTCCACAAATACTTTTGTGTTATTCTTTTTACAGCTTTTCACAACGCACGACGGCATTTTTAAAATATTTTATTGCGACGCAAACTTATCTGTCACAGACGATGACAATTCTCATAATGGCCGCCTATCGGCCTGTAGTAGTGTAAGTGGGTGCGTGGGTCTATGTATTTACACGTTAATCGGCTTGTTTTGGTGCTACACTGTTATGTAAGATGACACGGAGTCCTTTTTTTTTTACTAGTCCGTGATAATATTTAGAAATTTTGAAGAATTACATAGAGAGTCTGATATAACTAAGAAACGGGTAGAGGCTAGTATTCTAGGGCTTAGATTAAGGATTGGTCTCAGATGTGCTTCAAATAGATACCGCACCACTTAAGAACAATAGAATTTAGGAAATTTTTATTACGGTAAGTATTAAATGCTTGTCTGCGTAGCATCTTGACACTCAATGGTATTTTTCAAATTTTGTAACATACGCTGTGTACATATTACATACATACATTGAAATTAATAAAATACAAAACTTACTGTTGATATGCCCTCCCAGTGTCTTTCTTATTTCTTGTAGCTTATTATTCTTACAAACTTTTACTACGCAACCTGCCATTTTATTTTCAATTATAAGCAAAGTTTAACAGAACATGTGGCACGTCAACGTCACACATTGTTCGAGTAAATTTGATTTACAAAATTTACAAATTTAATTTAAAGTTCGGCTTGACTTGGGCGTAGTATTGGTTGCCGCACTTTGTGTCTGCGCCTGCTGTATTCAGTTGGGACCAGCGGAGACCCTTTATCTAAGGGCAATGGATTATTATATATATATATTTTAAAATATATTGAGTATGAAGAAGTTTGGCGAGCGGTTGCTTGCATATCGCGAGACTCTGCGACCCCATAGCATCCACTATTAACTTATTTTTAATTACTTAAGTGATTTACTTTTTACCGCTTTTGCGCAAATGATTTGTAAACATTTTATGATTATTTCCAAATGATTTTAATATTTTTCGTAAAAATAGTGTATGTGTACGTATGTATGCACGCAAGAAGTTATACTTCTTTGGCCTAATAAAGCAAAAACCCTTAAAATCATTTATTCCTCGTGCTACGTTTGTAAAAAGAATAATATTGGAAAAATCTTGCAACGATCGCTTTGACAGTTAATTATTACATTTTTTTAAATAATTAAATATTTAAATAAATTGAACCCTTTGCCTATCCTAATAATGGACGAAGAAACTAAAAAAAATAGCGAATGTTGCAAGCGTCAGAAATTTTTGGAACCAACTTCTCCCTGTTACTTTGGTGTTACAGTGATGCGCGCGCATCTTTTCCAGTGGGAGGCACGCTTGCACTACTGTGAAGGATGCCAGCTAGATTATGGGTACCACAACGGCGCCTATTAATGCCGTGAAGCAGTAATGTGTAAGCATTATTATGTTTCAGTCGCTAGTGAAATTACTGGGAAAATGAGAATTAACATCTTAATATGTCTCAAGGAGACGAGCGCATTTGTAGTGCATTCATTCAGAAATTTAGGGGTTTTACAAGAATCCTGAGCGACACTGCAGTGTAATGGGCAGGGCGTATTAATTATCATCAGCTGAACGTCCTGCTCGTCTTATCCCTTCTTTTCATTAAAAAAAATCTTAAACTTTCACTCTCATCATTTTTTCATAAGGCGCCTAAAGAAGTATAACTTCAAAAATTAATTTATTTATTTTCTCGGGCTGCTTGTATGTACACATGTATACGTATTCATCTGTATCTTTATGCACATATGATATTTCCTTTAGAATCAAACGAGCCCATCCACGCCATATAAATTATCGTTAATTGGATGCATCAACCTTTAGAGCTCATGGTTTTTGTAAGGATTTACTCCAGCTGTCTAAAATATGAAACAATGTAAGAGATTTATGAATAAACTAGCTGACCCGACAGACGTTGTTCTGTTCATAATAAAAAAAAAACTCTTGCGGGTGGAATTTCGTAAAGCTGACCTCTACTCGACGATTGGGATATTTCTACCAAATTTCAAGTCTCTACGTTTATGATTCCAGAGATATCGTGATGAGTGACTATATACGTGGAAGTCTCTTATACATATATAGATGTCTTACTTTGTTGCATTATAACTGCAGTTGTCTTATAACTGAAGTTCAGATTTGATTTGGACAGTGACAGTTGACACACGACCTCGTTATATTGTCAGTGCTCTTGCCGTTCCGCTATCAGACTGTGAATGATATTTTCTTAGGCTTAACACGCACTGCGATTAAAGGCGAGCGGTTTAGAAATAGCTGAAAACGCAAAGCCGCTTACAACCTCGCACTGCAAATCAAATCAAATCAAATCAAAATCAGTTTATTCACGTAGCTAACGGAAATGACACTTATGAATGTCAAAAAAAATAAAATATTTTTCTTATTGAATCTACCGCTACTTCGTAAAGGGTTGAGCTAATGAGAAGAAGTAGCAAGAAACTCATTGCCACTCTTTTATATCAAGATTTACATTTAAGTACATCGATTTACAAATCATTTCAAATTACAATATAATATGTAAAATGTAAAATGATGCAACAGACACACTCAAACGTCAAATAGTCAATGTCTTACACGAGTAAGTCAAAAAAGTAAATGTAAGTTAATACAAAAGTTATTGAGTAAATTAGCTGCATCATCCACATACACCATAAATAAATAAATAAAGGTATTCTGTGAGCAGCGTATTCTGCGGTTGCTTAATTAAGAAACCACTGGAATAAAATTTTATTCCAGTGGTTTTCCAAATAGAAAAAAGAAAACGAAAATAGCGCCGCTATAGGTACTGGGTACACCCATTAACAGATCAAAGACATTTGAAAGGATAATTTTGCAAAATGTACAACATCGGCAGCATCCCGATGAGTTTATAAATTACTACAGAATGTCCATTAGTACTTTTGACAAATTATTACAATCTGTGGGCCAGTATCTACAATATAAAGACACTGCATTTCGTAAGGCAATATCACATAAAGATCTATCCTCTAAGCTCGCCCAGTCGAGACTGAATAGAAAACCGAATGCGGCTCACCGCCGCGCCGTGTGTGCGACACCATACTAATATAGCGCGTTTTTTTGTGCCCCATAGCACAAAAAAACGCGCTTTTACATACCGCGATCAAAATGTAGCAAGTTGCATTTTTAAAATCAGTCACTGAAAAAAGTCGGTAATGCGTGCGCTTGTATAGAAAGCTATGTGTTATTTTTTGCGTTTTCACACTTACGTTTAGTTTTTATGCGCAAGCCTTAAGGCTTAGCACGCACGCACAATTATCACTTATATCACTTATATTCCTTTTGAACCCACTTCCGGGGTCCCTCAGGGCTCAAATTTAGGACCCCTGCTATTTTTGATCTTCATCAATGACCTTCTTGATAAAATGACATGTAAATGTTTAGGTTATTCTGATGATATTAAATTATACGCCCAGATATCAAGAATCGAAGAATGCTATTTACTTATAAAACTAACCTCATGTCAGTAAATATAAAAAAATGTCAATTTATTAGCTTCACGAAAAAAAAGGAATACAATAAATTTTAACTATAACATAGATGGTACCAATTTAGTCAGGGTTGGCGATCAAAATGTAGCAAGTTGCGTTTTTAAAATCAGTCACTGAAAAAAATCGGTAATGCGTGCGCTTGTATAGAAAGGTATGTGTTATTTTTTTGCGTTTTCAGACTTACGTTTAAAAGCATGCGTATATCACTTATATATCTGTATAGAACAAAGATAATGAAAATACTACGTAATAAGAGGCAAACTGCCTGAGTAAAAATTGAAATTTAATTAAGTATGAAACGTGCAGTAAGTAATTTGTCATAAGTTTTAAATAGTAGAAATTACAGTATGGCGATTGGCGACGAAGTATAATCCGGCTAAGTTTGAAAGCGAACAGTTGCTTAAAACGTAGTGGATTTCGGCTATCTCCGCTTTTTACAAGATTATAGAAGTCATCTGTCAATCTATCAAAGATTGCACGTTTCATACAATCGAATGAGAGAATCTCTATTTTCTTAGAGAGTTTCGCTAGGCAGGTATAGAACGTCATTGGTCTATGCATCTCTCTTTGTCGTGGTAAATTGCAACATATTTTGTAAATGGTCTGTGATCAGTCAATGTTTACACCTACATCATACATCCATTAAGATCATACATTTTCTACCTTTGACATTTATAATGTATCTATTTTGTAATGCACAGGTCGTGTCTATTATTAAAAGCCTGCTATATTTAGATCAAAGATATTATCAGGGTGCTATATGGAATGACTTTCTAATCTTGCTCTAAATATTGGAGAACTTCTAAATTTAAATTAGATAAAATAACATTTATACTAGACTATACTGGTATAAGACAAACTATAGTAAATAATAGTTAAAAAAAAATAAAAACACGCTATTTATAGAAAACCGAACTAAAAAATTGAAAATTTATTATGAAATTTGAAATTAACTTCAATTCCTGCCTTATTACGGGATATATACATGAAAATTATATAAATTAAAAAAAACATACTTATTCTGCAAATTGAAAAATGGAATAATTTTATCAAATTAATGTATCCTCATCATTCCTCGATAAATCTACGAAGTTTTAACGGGATCTGGCTGATTAAAGTAGGTCAAAATAGCGCCCAAATGAAACGGTTACAAACAAACATACACACAGGTGAAGCTAACAAAATACGTGTATAATCAGTAAAGGATACATTGTGTTCGCAAATGCTTAACTTTATATAAAAATATCTCTTTCCGTCACGTTGTTTGTTCAAGATGAATTTTCTAATTACGGCAACTATTAGATGCTTATGTGCGTCGCATCTTGACAATAATGGCATCTTTCAAATTTTGTAACATACGCTTCGTGTTATTTTACATTGAAATTAATAAAATACAAATTGCTTACTGATGATATGTGATCCCAGTGTCTTTCTTATTTCTTGTAGTATTACGCATTTTAGTTTCAATTCATAGCAAAGTCTAACAGAACATGTGGCACAACAAGTAGGTACGCCTAATTGGGCAGAGTATTAATAGTTGCCACACTTTGCGACTACGCCTGCGGTATTTAGTTGGAGCGCAGCAGAGACCAATCCAAAGTTAGATTAACTAACTAATCATTGTTATTATTGATTTTCGACAAATCTCGCAAAGATTTTTTATAATTTGAATATGATATTTGTTTAGGTGAAGTGAAGCGCACCAGTAACCAGAAAGTATACCATACAGGTGTCCCAATGTTATGGGACATGAAGGGAAAGTACCTTAAATATCGTAGATAGGGTATTTTACTGAAAGTAGACTTTATGTTATTTTTAAAAGTTAGTAATTCTGCATTCAAAGATTTTCTAAAAAATATTGTTGTACCGTTGTGGTACCCATAATCTAGCCGGCATCGTGTGCAAAGGAGCCTCCAACTTGTAAAGTAGTTGTTCAGGTTTAACCAGCAGCCGAATTCCACCATCGGACATTATGTCAAAACTCAAAATAAGGAATTCCACTCGCATCATGTTGACATCTGGCATTCTACAGTCAAGTGTTTTACGAAGAATTTCTTGACTCGCACAGCCACTTTGTTGAATAAATTACCAGCTGCTTTTATCCTGAACGGATAAGATTAGATTAATATATAAAAATATCAATCAAACTGATAACCTCCTCCTTTTTAAACTCGGTTAAAAACTGCTTATATTAGACGAATTTTTTTTTAATTAATTTTTTTTATATCATATAATAATAAATAATACTTACTGCTACTACTAATAATAATAATAATTTAATATAATTAAATAGTTTATAAGATGAAACAAATTGATATTAATGTAACTAATGATTTAGTAATGTATAATGTATTTTGTATAATTTGCCATTCATGCCAAAAATATGGCAAACATGTACTTTATAATTTATTATTATTATTATTTATTTATTTTATAATAATAAATTGTAATATTTATGTAACATCAATCTAACATGTTTATGTAAATAAAAACTTTGACTTTGACTTTGACTTTTAGGGACCTTCCACCATAGAGCATATTCCCACATCGTGTCTGTTGTCCCCTGGTTTTGCGGTTTGGCAAAACTCATTGGCAGTTCTCATCATCCCTCTTGCCAATTTGCCCCTACTTATAAAAAAAAGTATGTGTGTACTTATGTATGCACGAAAGAAGTTATACTTCTTTGGCCTAAGTAAGCAAAAATCATTAAAATGATTTATACCTCGTGCTATTCTACGTTTGTAGAAAGAATTATTTTGTAAAAATCTTGCAAAGATGGATTTGACAATTTATTATTAAATAATGAATTCGACTGTATGGGCTTGAACCCTTTGCCTGTCCTAATACGAGGGCGGCACTGAAAATTTCGGGAATCAAGAAGTGACACAACATCACTAATTAAAAATGTATTTATTGCTTTTCGAAGTATTCTCCGCGAAATTTGACACATATTTCCATGCGATCATTCAAGCAACCATTCCATTCGGAAGTTGGGGTCTCCAAAATGGCCGTTTTGTAGGCGTCCACAGCTTCTTCAGGTGATGAAAATCTCTGACCACGCAATTTATTCTTTATTTTAGGGAAAGTATAGAAATCATTTGGGCTTAGGTCGGGGCTGTACGGCGGATGGTCTAATAATTCTATGTTTTCTTGATCTAAAAACTCTTTTCTGCTGTGCGCGGTGAGAACTCGCATTGTCCTGATGGAGGATGATGCGGCGGTTGCAGTTCTCTTTACGGAGTTCAGAAATGACCTGTGGCAAACAAATGCTAGCATAGTATTCAGCATTAACCGTTCTTTGTCCCTCAAGAGGAATAGTCGCAACATGGCCGGTTTTGGAGACAAACGTGGCCACCATTTTTTTTGCAACACTCCGTGAACGAACAATTTTTGTTGGCTTTAACTCATTTTTGAACACCCAAACTCGTGACTGGTTATTTGTTTCGGGTTCGTACGCGTATATCCAGGATTCGTCACCTAATACGATCTTGTATACAGCATTTGAGGATCCTGTGTGGAATCTTTCGAGAGTTCTGACGCACCAAGTAACACGAGCCGCTTTTTGCTCTTCACAGAGCAAATGCGGTATCCATCGGGAAAACAACTTATTTACTCCTAATTGTTCATGGTAGATTATTTGTATTTGACTCATGCCAATGTATAAAGTTGCCTGAATTTCGCGGTATGTCACATGTCGATCTTCCTCAATCAGCTTACGCACAGCATCAACGTTTTCTTTGGTGACTGCAGTTTTTGGACGACCATGTCAGGGATCATCACTGAGCTTGACACGTCCACGTTGAAATTCAGCAAACAAGCGATAAAATGTGGTTTTGCATGGGGCTTCATCACCAAATGCAGAAATCATCCGGTAAACACACTGTTTTTGTGTTAAACCATTTCGAAAGTCATAATAAATCCGATGATTTATTATGACTTTAGAATTTTCTCGAGTCAATTCCATTTTCTCAACGACTAAACAAGTTTGAAAAGACCTTGTGACAAGACCGAGAATCTTTTTTGAAATAAATAAACGGTATTCGATTTTTAAAACCAAAGAGTTTTCAATTAAAATCATTTTAATATGACAGAAACAGTGGAAATATTCCATTCCCGATACTTTTAATGCAGCCCTCGTAATGGACGAAGCACTGACCTGTATAAATACCACTGGACAGGCTGTTCTATATGTTTGAGAGTTAATTTGTGTCTATTTGAAGTGCCACTCGCTAGCGTCCAGATAACTAATTTCGACGTAAGTATAATACAAATGGCTGCGAAGGAACGTGTAATACTCTGATGTATTTGTGCATTTGCTACATGGCCAACAGAGCCAAAATGTCGAAAATCAAACAGGCACAAAAGTACTCTGACAGTCGCTAGTCCTGTGATAAACAGTAGAGGTCAGTGGGACGAAGAAACCAAAAAAATAACTAATGACGCAAACGTCAGAAAATTTTAGGAACCAACTTCAACCTGTGAATTTGTGTTACAGTGAATAGTGATACGCACGCATTTCAAAATGTCACTCTCATCATTTTACATAACGCGCCTAAAGAAGTATAACTTCAATTATTCTACGTCAAAAATGGGATCGAACCATTGCTATAAGTACCTAATAAAAATGAAAGAACTATTCATATGCCTTACTTAAATGGGCCTTTGATATTGATAAGACGCACATCCTGTTATTGCATAAGCCTAATCTCTTGTATAACGAAAACATTTTATTAAATCGTCAGAACACACCCAAGAAAGATACGCGTAGAACAAGTTAATTCATTGTTTATGTAAATAATGTGACAAGCTTAGAATAAGGATTGGTCTCCGCTACACTCCAACTAGATACCGCAGGCGTAGTCGCAAAGTGCGGCAACGAATACCACGCCCCAGTGGACGTAATCGAGCCTATCTCGAAAAATGTGTGACGTTGACGTGCCACATGTTCTGTTAAATTAATTCTTTGCTAATAATTGAAATTAAAATGCCAGGATGCGAAGTAAAGCTTTGTAAAAAATAATACTACAAGAAATAAGAAAGACACTGGGATCACATTTCATCAGTTAGTATTTTGTATTTTAATTAAATTCAGTGTAAAATAACACGAAGTGTATGTTTCAAAATTTGAAAGACGCCATTGGGTGTCAAGATCACACAAGCATCTAATAGTTGCTGATAAATTATTGTTCTTAGGTAGTGCGGTATCTATTGGTCTCTATTGGAGTGCAGCGGAGAGCAATCCTTAATCAGAGGTTACAAACTTCTATTGAAATACTTTTGGTTTTAGGATTTTGGGTACCACATCGGCACTTATTTCTGCCGTGAAGCAGTAATTTATAAGCATAACTGGGTTTCGGTCTGAAGGGCGCCTTGGCTAGTTTTACTTTAGTAAAGTCTGAGCAAAGTCTAAGTACGGTTTATCGATCTCACCCTGAAACCCAACTCATGTGTCAATCATAATGTTAGCACGAGGAACAAACATAAACTTGTTATGCCTACTACTCGGCTAAGTCGAGTTAGTAAGTCTTTTGTGGGGCCATGGTATTACGATATTCAAAAGAATTGTTAAAAAACGTTTATGTGGTAAAGTTTACTATAACATATATGAATTTCTTAATGATTTCACAGATTGGGAATGGAGCAACCGCCCTCTATTAAATAATAATAATTTTAATATTACTTTGTAAGCATATTTTTTGATGAAACCAAAGCCCGCCGAGCTTGTTGCGCCCATTCTTCTGAGGTCTGAGGCATTCATTTTGGAATGAGTGGTAGTTTTTGACTCTCAATAAGTGATGTCACATCCTATTTTGAATAAAAATATTTTATTTTGTCATAATACAATTATCATCCTCAACATAAATATATTGTTACAAGAATCTATATACGATATATTCCAGCCGATGTTTGATGAAAAAGGTTTATTTCACAAAAATATAGCTGTCACTCCCTGATAACCGACGTGTCTAAAACTGCAAATGCCATCCCTGTTCCCTACTAACCAATTCAGTGGTTTCTCTAGAGCTAGGAGTGTAAGCGGTCATCCTATTTATTGAATGATACTTAATAGAAAAAAAACATGGTTAGGTACTTCATAAGTTTTTTTGATTTTAACAACTACCAGTGGGAGTCTCCATCGCACACGATGCCGGCTAGATTATTGTTACCACAACGGCGCCTATTTCTGCCGTGAAGCAGTAATGTGATAGCATTATTGTGTTTCGGTCTGAAGGGCACCGTAGCTAGTGAACTTACTGGACAAAAGAGACTTAACACCTTATGTCTCAAGGTGACAAGTGCAATTGTAGTGCCGCTCAGAATTTTTGAGTTTTTCAATCCTGAGCAGCACTGCATTGTAATGGGCAGGGCGTATCAATTACCACCAACTGAACGTCCTTCTCGTTTTGACCCTTATTGTCTTAAAAAAGCTCAATTCTTTTTAAGTAATGACCAACTCTAAGAATGCAAGTACTAAGCCATTTTTAAAATACGCGACATAGTTCAGAGTTTAATATGTATTTCAAAATCTTTTGTTTTCGTACAGGATTTGTTTTGATTCCAATCAAGATTGAAGATTCAAATATATTTATTTTTTCCCGTAGGACACAAATGCCACTCAAATGTCAATAACAAAAAACATATTAACTGGCACTATGACCTATGAATAATGTTAATAGGCAAGTTTCCAGATAGAACAATTGTTACGGCATTTATAGACAGACAGGCCGTCGGAGTCCTCGAATGGCGACCACGTACCGGAAGACGTCGTGTTGGAAGCCCCCCCACAAGATGGACCGACGATCTGGTCAAGATCGCCGGAATACGTTGGATGAGGGCAGCGCACCGATCGTCATGACGATCTTTGGGGGAGGCCTTTGTCCAGCAGTGGGCGCCTTCCGATTGAAATGATGGTGATGATGAGGAGACAGACTATATTATCTAGATATATGTTCGTACAAATTCCGAGGGTAGTAGGAAAATATAAATAAAAGAACTTCTATTCATGAAACAAATATATTTCATTACGAAATTAATTTACCCAACAAATCCATATTAACACGTATTCAAACCATTTTTCAATTACTTATAATATTAAGAAAAATGTGCCTTTTTTTAAAGTGCCAAATATTTATATAACATACTATAAAATATGGTTACTCTTATGAGATCATGGTTATATATAAATCACACAAATTTATAAAAATGAGCAGTGTTGCCCACACGAAACGGTAACCATATTTCGTAGCAACAATTTTTACGCCTAATGGTAACACTACACACACATTTATTGCACATTTAGAAATTTCGTAAAGTGTTTTTGTCTTTTTTTTTTTTAATTTTAATTTTAGAGATCAAGACATTTACTATAATTTTGCACATCAATATTTTTAAAGAATTATACACAGTAGCAATATTAATTTAGAATGTGATCAAATAGGTACACATCCAAAATATTAAACTATATCTAAGTTAGTTTGGACAATGGACAAGAATTAAAATTAAATGGACTGTATAGATATTAAGGCCTTGTGCACATACAACGAATAATGGGCAAACGAAAGGTCTGTCTTGACGTGTCACACACAGTCTTTCTTTTTCGCTCCAAAGCTCTTTTCGCCGAATTCGTTTTATGTGGACCGGGCCTTATTAAACCATAAATAAAAATCTTTAAATACCTA
Source organism: Leptidea sinapis (assembly GCF_905404315.1). Taxonomy (NCBI): domain Eukaryota; kingdom Metazoa; phylum Arthropoda; class Insecta; order Lepidoptera; family Pieridae; genus Leptidea; species Leptidea sinapis. The sequence goes on along the minus strand of NC_066270.1, from coordinate 11,855,773 downwards.
TATAAAAGTCAATAACTTCACGTTAAAACTATAAAACGGGCTTATTTGGTTAACAGTAATAATAATTATCTGAAATATACCAGTAAAAAAAATATATTGTATACTATAACAATGTGCAATATAATTAGTTGGTTAAAAACGGAAAATTCACTCATTTAGAAATAATAAAATAACTGCATTATCTGCGGGTTGAAAAGCATGGTCGCAATAGTTTTAAAATCGATTACTTCTAACAAAGCACGTTAGTTAGCACAACTGCGCACGGTAACGAAATCGTTATAACGGTTATAACGTTTTAACCGTTAAAAATAACGTTAGTAGAATGAATAGGCTATTAATTTAGCATTAGTATGAAATGTTAATGAAATTTTTGGAAAAATAATGTACTTAAATGGTCACTTTTTAATGGAAAACAGCATACATTCGGGTCACCTGATGGTATGTGATCTCCGCGGCCCATATTCTCCAGAGGAATCACAAGAGCGTTGCCGACCTTACAAGGCGACTAATAAACGCATTAATATGAACTTAAGAACCGGAAACACATTGCTACCTATTGCGTCACCGAAGCTATATGCTCAGGCTTCACTAAGGCCCGGTTTCTACTAAAAAAAATTAATACAACAAAAAAATCAGCCCACTAATGAAGCCAGCTAAAGGAATTATGTGCGTAAGTCAACTTCATAAGCGCGAAATTAATGAAAAAATGCAGCTTAGCGCATTTTTTGTAAAGCAAATAATAAGGTTATTGAAAATCGCGCACAAAACGACCGATTCAAAAATATTTGTGAGTATAAGTAAAATATGTATTTGTGCTACACGTAACCATTGCACCGCATGGGCAAGTATTGCGTTATTCAAACACTTTATGCATAAAGCAAAACATAGGTTACTTTAATCAGTGTCACAGTACAGTAATAAAACAGTACATTGACTTCATACTAGAACGTCCGAATAGACACACGCACACATACACACGATTTACACTACCGCTAAGCAATCTTGGGAAGACAAAACGATTGAGTGCCACGCCGTAAGCCGCCGAGACTGGTCGCTGTACGATTCAAATAAGCTACGCCTTCCGCGCCGGTGTTGTCAATCTCTTTATATGTACCAACCCTAGCGCCTAGCCCAGGCATAGGTATAAATTTCAAGCACATAGTTACTGTTCTATTACCTATATTGTGGCAGTGTTCTTTCTTACATGTTAGAGATTGTTAAAAAAAGTAATAACAAATGAGTGAACTTTCACTTTGCTTGCAAACTGCTAAACCGATCCATATTAACATTTCACTCCGATTAGAGTCGTTCTATTTAATTCTAGAGGTATATGAAAAATACTTATAAGAAAGAAAATATCAGTTAAAAATTACAAAATTATCAATATCTTGGTTAACGTGACTTAATTGTATACTTAAGGCCATAAAACAAGTTAACAAATAATAAATACAGCAAGCACTGAAATCTGTTACCAAATAAATATTACTTAACTAGCGAAGTCTCAATACATTAACACACATCTAAATAACTATTACAATCGCAATAAAAAAAAAAAAAACAAAATTCTGTATGAAACTTATTTGGTCGACAAGTAATTTAAAATTTGAACTATCGTTTTACATTGAATTGCTGTGAATTAAGACGAGAACATCAAATACAACAACGGTATAATCACACACCTAAAAACAATTGTGAAATAAAACCTGAAGATGTTTCTGTAGTAATGAGTCCTTAAGGCGTTAATACTAGCTCGTGACCTTGCTCATATTATGGCGAGGTTGGGCGTACGAGTCATATTTAAATGTTAAAATAATTAATAATAATGATGACTAAAAAAATTAAGATAACCACGCCATCTTATTTTTTTCTGCATTTTTGCAAACAAAAATTATATTACATTGTTGGCTGAGCCGACAGACATTATACTGTACATAATAAATAAAAATCTATTTTTTTTTATGAATTTGTGAGTAATATATATATATTTCATAACATCAAGAATTATTTCGTAAAATATGCTGCCTGTTGTTATAGTGAAATTGTTTCACAGCAGAACTGTCAAACCGTGCGTCAATAAGTTCTCTCATAGAAAACAAATATTGGAAATAAAAATAATTTTGGGGTCCAAATCGAAATAAAAACTATCCTATCTCTCAAGTTGGACTAAACTGCACTCCATGAAGTAACCTCATTAAAATCCGTTCATTAGTTTATTAGTTCACTGGAAACAAACATCAGGACTCCGAATTTATATTTATATATATACTTCACTTGTACGAATAACTGATCAAAACCAAAGAGTATAATGTAAATACTACATAATAAGAGGGACTGCCTAGGTAAAAATTAAAATTCAGTTCAGTATGAAACGTGCAGCCATTTGATATAAGTTCGAAATATTGGTTATAACAGTATGGCAATTCATTACGAAATATTATCCGACTAAGTGTGAAAGCTAAAAATTGCTTAAAACGTGTGGATTTCGGCTATCTCCGTTTTTTACAAAGCCGTCATCTGTCAATCTATCAATGACTGCACGTTTCATACAATCGAGTGAATCGCTTTTTTCCTTGAGTTTCGCTAGGCTGTTCAAAAAAAATTATGGACGCATAGTCGAGTTACGTTTATCTATGACCAGAAAGAACAAAGTTTAATAATAATCCAATATTAATGTTGTATTTGATGTCACGACTGCAAATATATTTTAAATGTATAACAACTATTTAAAAAAAACCGCAACATCTACAATTTATGTTAACACCAATTGAAGAGGTTGGGGTACAAAATGAATCCATGGTCGGACACATAATAACTATGTAGGGTAGAGGTAAGGAGTACCATCTTATATGGGAGAAAAGTGGCCAGGTGTCGTATATAACAGTTCAAAAAAATTCCACAATGGCGCTGGTTTAGGCACAGGGTATGGTATGAAGTACGGTGAATGTAGCAATTGTAAACGAATTGAAGTATGCCCCGTTAAAATTTTAATACTATATTCGACATATTTTCGACTAGTCGTTAATTATTGAAAATTTCAACAACTTACGTTGTAAAAAGTAATGAAGTAAATATAACCTTAAAGAATTAGTATAGGGAAACGTGCACCTAGAGTGATTTTAAATATCTTCACTTCTTTTAAGATTTACCCTAATGCTACTGCAGCGCCACCCTTATTTAATCCATTTTGACGGATACTTTTTCATACACACAGATGATTCTCCTTACCTATACCCTCCAGAATAATAACAAAAACATTGTAACGAGTTCAATATGTTATACATATAGTTAAAACATTATTGCTGTAGCTATTTCTTGTGTCATGTCTATATTATCTATGGAAGCTTCGTAAATAAAATCTGAACATTATCTATCACATATCATTACACATTTGTAGCACCACGCATTTAATAGACCCAACTACAATATCAACTACTTACCTATAATCGTTGTATATGGACACGTATAAAAACGAATACATCTGAAAAATAATTTAAGATCGGTATAATATAAAACATTCTGTAGATATATGTTTAAAATGAAAACTCTCTTTGTATTGACATAATCGAGCTGAGTACGGTTGGCTTGTAAAGCAACACATATTACAATTAATTAATATTCATTTATTGACTGTCAATCTGGACTATATCTACCCGAAAATCAGTCTAAGTTCAATTATCGTTGGCTAGGTTCCGGTCTCAACTTATAATAATATCACAATTATAGCATTCATTATAATTTGTCCATTTTATTAGTAGTTCTTTGACAGCTCGACGACTGACAAGTTATAGTGAAGTCCTCAAGGACTTAACAATCGGTATCGGTTAATTAAAAAAAAAATCATATTTATAAATATGAAAATACAAATAAATAGTTTCTACCGTAAAATTTAGTTGTCTTCCTGATTAAATAACATATTATTAGCAGTAATTTCTACCGATTACTTGAAATCTGTGGCACAATCGTAGTAATCGTTATATGTACGGCACTTCACTAAGGGGGCGGTCCCCGTCCATGAACATATAGATAGAATATCTATAATATTATTTGTATGAAAATGTAACTTAAACAATACGACACATCATGGGCGCGAGCAGTCAAAATACTATTAATAAAATGAACAAACTATAGTCACACCTTTCCTTACAACTTACCCGACCAGCACATTGATCCGATGCCGACACAGACGGCTTGAGCCATTACATTCCTATGCAATCATATTTGCGCTATAATGTGTAAATATCAGTGATGATCGACGAGGGACGCCCTTTCGTACGGTACAAATACTATATGACAATAATTGAAATATCTATGGTAAGGCCAACCAGAGGAGATAATGAATGTAAACAAAATTTCAGGGGTTCAAAACATGTGTGGTTCCATAATTAAAATCAACAAAAAACAACTACTCACAATAACAGCAAAAATCAACAAGAAAACTAACAGTAACGGATTTATAATAACAAAAAATTAAGAAAATACACAAACTAAAAAATTGGTATCACTTCGGACGTAATACAGTGGAACAAATGTTGACAACTGTGGTACTGACTGTTTTCCTGTACCACGAAACACGCAACAAAAGCTATCGTCGCACAACTGACGCCATTACTGCGTACGAATGATAGGGACAGAGATAATTATCGCTCGCTATCCCAATGTAACTCAGTAACAGTCCGTTTGTTTACATTCTTTACCTAGTCTCGCTGGCCTTAGTATACAGGACAAACGTTACAAGAACTACGAATTAAAAGTGAGATAATTAAAAATACATTTGCTAGGCCTTTTGATATAAAGATAAAATTAACTTTAGCACAGTTTGATTAACTCAAATTGATTAGAATTAATGATGTATAATCATTTATCTGGACGGAGGTTTGTGTATCTTTCGTTAAACCGAATGCCGGGTTATTTCCCAATGCTAGAGTTAAAAAAAAATGGTTCAGCAGAGTATCTATTTAGAATGTAAGCCCGAACGTACAAATGGAGACATATTACCTTTTAATGAACTTATTATTTAAAAAATTATTATAATTTACTTTCAAAACTTAATAATTTAGTTGAAATTATTAAATTATAATTAAAATTTGTTTGATGTGTAAAGACCAAAGTAAAATGTATATTTTCAAATGCTTTTTTCTTTTAACAGTTTAAAATAACAGTTGCAGGGTCCAATGAAAATAAACTTTATAAATAACAAGTCCACTAGCAGAGAATCAATCATAATTACAAACTGCTTAACTCCTAGTTTATCACATTTGTCCTGGTTAGCACATATTTACAAAACTGGCTGTGCTTATATATTTTTAGAATTTGATTTAAAAAATTAAATATTACTGACACATTACAAGAACAATTTTATATAAAGACCACATCAATTATAATAATAATAAATTTTTGAGTAATAAACCACTCAAAATATATTGAGGACAAATCTAGAAATGTAATTGAAACTAATATATTGAATTTATTCTATGTAATAATCGATGTCAAAGACTTGGTGCCCGTGGCGATACGTCATCAGTGCGCGAATCTTAGACATAAAAATAAAAACAAGATATAAGATCTGGAAATAAAACATGAACAAACTGTTTACTAAAAGAATTACAAATTAAGAGTTATGGCGAAAACTTTTTCGATTTTCTTCTCGAAGATGCCATGGTTATTTGAGTGGTTTACTATCGATAAAATAGGTTATAAATCACTAGTTTACACCACAACATCAAGTAACTACGACTGGCAATATTATAAATCAGCCAACATCAATTTTGAATAGTTAATTTTTAACATATTGAATTTGACATAGGACACATATCTACATTATACACAATTTCCAAGTCTAAATTTCGAAGAAAATACGAGAATTTAAAATTAAACTCCTAAAAACTTTTATAATTAATTCTAAACGTGTCATTTATAAATAATATGACAAATTCTATATTTGTTATTTTCCCATTTCATTAGAGTATTCCGATAGTAAAAATAAAAATTCAGAGTATTGCTTCTCGTTTACGCTACAGTTTCATTTTACTAATATATGTACTTAACATTCTACTCTCCCTCTGGCAAATGTTTCTCTTTACGCAATAAATAATATTATTATAGAATTGTACCATAATGAACTTAATAGTATACGAAACCGAACAGCTAATGACCACCCTAGACGTAAAAAATAACTCAATAACTTCTAAATGAATCACGATATCAACAAAGCTTTTAACGTTAAAATCAACCATTAACGACGTGCACAAAGAATGCGCATAACGAAAGTTTCAAAGAATCAAAGAAATGGTTTTAAGAAAAACATAGAATGAAAAGATGTTAAGAAATGGCTCAGTTTTGATTTAAATAATGAGATTAACATTATATTCAACACTAAAAAGTATAAAATACGGCAGCCGGCCATGTTGAAAAGAAATGACATCACGGCTTAATAATCATCGCTTCAATGTTTAGTTGTTATATTACGCGTATTCATTGATTTCTGAGCTATGACGTCATAGTCTATGATGACACCTACAAGCGTTTTAGTTATGTTATGATTCATTAAAATACATTAATTTGCGTAACTGATCATATTCTGGTGAAAACGTTATTTTTCGAAACTTGTAGGCTGTACTTAAATAAGTAATCCAAAATCTTTCATCATGCCTATTGCCGTAACTTACTGTATTTCCACTATAAGGTGCTATCAACTGTAAATAGACATCTAAATATAACGAAACGTGAATGTGGCTATTTATACAGTTTTAGAACGAATGGCTTAGCTTTTGCTTGATTCTGCCCATGACGCTCGGGTTGCCTCGGGCAATCATTAGCTAGATTCGCTTTAGAAGTTTAGAGGCTAGGATTGGCTAAAACATTAGGTAGCCTTAGTCCAGACAACCAATGGATTTGGCCTTTGGTTGCTTAAACGTCTCGGGCATTACGATACATAATACCTGACTCAACAATTGACGTGTTAAAAAGCGTAATTCTGTATTTTTTTCGCATATCATAATTACTTCCAGTTTCATTTCTAGAAAATTCCATTGGAAGTATATTAAGCCTGCGGGAAGTTATAACAATAATCAGTAATAATTGACTGTTTTTATTATATATATATTGGTATTGTAAATGCGCTGTAATATCCCAGAAAATACTTTGTATGTATAAAGAAACTTCTGAAATTACTATTATCTTCGGATGCATTTAATATAAATCTACTAGGTAGGTAGGTACTAAAATTCATAAATTAGAAAAAAATTACATTTTGTATCATTATACTTTTAACTTCCAGAAAAAAGTGCTTACCCAAGCTTTATCACAATATTGGCAGTTTGTAGTTTAAGTCTTTATATAGTTATGTTTGAAAGTATTCGTGTATAGGCCTCATAATGTATCTCACTTGTGGATAAATTTACAGCGCTTTTAAAGACTATCTATGGAATGAAAGTACCGTTTAAAAATAAAAGTGGAGCTAAAACTAAAACAGTTAGAACCCAGGGTAGATGTTAACGGGTCAGTTACAATAAGTATTCTTGTACACGACATCAGAACCGTACCGTAATCGCCGCACTGGCAACGTACCGGACCATTAGAAGTGCCGGACCGATCGTTTGCGCTGGTGTTCATAAACATATCTTACTAGAAATAAAAATATAGTTAAAATGGGTGCCTGCTTATTGAAGTAAAACTTCTCTACGCATGCTTGACTTGGGGATTAAGCTGGTGAATGCGTGACGAGAGCTTTACGAACGCTAGCGTTACGCGATCGGTGATTTCTTGATTATTTCGTAATTTTATTTCGTTCTTGTTTATAAATTAATATTTTGTTTTACTTCAGTCGCGTGATCTAAAGCACACTCGTTTTTTGTTCATCTTGACAACTTTAATTAAAATTATAAGCAGACTTCATTTTAGTTTCGTTGGCAATGCTATACTGATCTATGACCATTGATTTAGCATTTAAATTGTATTTAATGCGGTGTGCACACGGTTCCAGTATCATGTACAAGAAGCTTTAATATTCCAAAGTGACGTAACCAACTACGTTATAATTGTCTTTGACAAAGCCGCCGATAATAACTGTATAAACGACGTTAAGAACATAAGTTATTTCTTTGTCGTTGACGTCTCTGAAATTGTGCTCGATTTTAATCATTAAGAGTCGATCCGACGACAAAGGCTGCGACTAACCTCCAATAATCCACACTTTCATTGACCCTACAAGGTCACTGTGAAGAATAAATACAAGTGGAGTTAATCGAGTTGAATGAACAATATTATAACACTGTTATTTACTCTAAAATAGTCACTTACCGGATGTCCTTGAATTAACAATGTTATAACACTGTTATTAAAACTTAAACAGTAACATACGGGATGTCCTTGAATTAACAATGTTATAACACTGTTATTAAAACTTTAATTGTCACATACGGGATATCCTTGAATTAACAGTGATATTACACTGTTATTTAAACTTAAACAGTCACATACGGGATGTCCTTGAATTAACAGTGATATAATACTGTTATTTCTACTTTAATAGTCACATACGGGATGGCCTTGAATTAACAATGATATAACACTGTTATTTAAACTTAAATAGTCACATACCGGACATCCTTCGCAATGAAACCTTTTTGCGTTCCTTATATCTCGGCTCTAAATGATCTGGCGATGATTTCAAAACGACGTCCAGTAACTATTTAAGTTATATGCAAATTCGTTCAACAAATATTAAATCCACAACACTGAAAGTGGGATATGGACTATGGTGGTATCATTAAGCCGTGTTTTAAGCAATAATGTAATTATTTTAGCTACTTGATTGTTTACTTACATGAGGTACATATTTTGGCACAGAGAGACTCCTAAAACCTACCATTAAATTATATCAAAACTCTCTTAATCTTTTACTTACATAAAACATTTTTCGATGTCCTAAGTTTGTTTGACTGGTCTTATTCGTACGAATCACAGCTTGTGCATTCTCCTACTTACCTATCCGTCATGACTACATTTTTTTTTTTTATTTTACCAATGGAATGACTTTTTCAACCTACTTAAGGATTTTAAACCATAATGTGTTATTTTTAAGTGTTATTCCTCACTTTTGGAATTAAACATACGAATTTAATTTAAACCAAAATTTATGCACAATACGGGAATCGCACCTTTGGATTTCGCCCCAGCGACGGAAGCCAACCATCCTAGTGGCGCATCATCCGTTAGGGAGTTGTGGCGACACCTAATGATTCTACATTATCATTGCATTTTAGGAAGTCTTGAATCCCGCCCGTATCGATAAATTTAAGTACAAATTAATTTTGTATATTTCTTAGACATTGTTAGGTTTCTCTTCTTTTGGAATCGAATTAGTTGCCCGATTGTTATCAAAAAAATTCTCACAAAATCTTAAGTGATGAAATCTTTTCGCTGATTCTAACACACAGGAATCATATAACACATGGACCGAAACAAATACCAGAATAAAACTAACAGTCACTTCGATGTATGTAGTCTGACGCTAACTAAGGATTTCAAATATTTCGCTTGCAGCAATCGTCATAAAATATCCCATAATATATTAAATTGTATAGAATAAATATCGAAAATTATCTATTAAACTATAAATACCACTCCGAAACAAAAACAGTTATGTAAAATCTAATTAGACCTGCTTAGAGTTAAGTTAAAACTTTTTAAAAAATATTCCGATTTGCTGTAACAATATGAATCGATCGTTTAATATAGAGGTATGAAAACGTTTGACAAGGACGGTGGTGGTACGTTCAGCGGGCGTTGTGAACGTGTGTGGTGAGGTGCTTCGATAGATAATCCGCCCGAGCGAAGCACTTCCCGCACGCTTCACAGTGGTACGGACGTTCTCCCGTGTGGATGCGCAAATGGCGTGTCAGGTCACTCTTCCCTCCAAACGCCCTTCCACAAAACAAGCAGACAAACGGGCGTTCACCTGTGTGCTTCCTCACGTGCAACTTCAAATTCTCCTTCGACCTCACACACTTGCCACAGAACGGACAGGCAAATCTACGCTCCCTGTCTCTTTGCCTGTCGTCATTCTGCAAGAAGTTCAGAATCCCGCTGTGTGCGCTCGGGCTGTCCAACTTACTGATATCACCTCGTGATTCACTTTCAGAGCTGTCCGCCATTGAACTTACGCTTGCAAACGACACCGGGATGCGTTTTCTTTCTTCTGGCAATACGACGTCATCTTCTCTTTTTGTTTCACTATCAGCGCTCGAGTTTCTACAGTCCGTAGAGTCATCGACCGTGACAATGGAGTCTGAAGGTCCGTTAGAATCCACAGTGCTATCCTGTTCGCCGTCGATAACTTCGATCGGTGGCGATCGCGCAGATTCGTTCCTATTCCTCTTTTTCAAAGAGAGATCCATTTCACCACATTGCCCGATAAGAACTTCGTTTGTACTAGAGACCGGTTCAACGATTTCAGGTGGTTCGGGGTTCTTTGTGTGGAGTCTCTCCAGGGTATGATTGAGGCGATGTTTCTTGAATGATTTCAGATAGCGGAATTGCATGCCGCAGACGTCACAAGTGAACAATTTATCCGCCGGGAGTCTTGCTCGATGGTTTTGCTCCCGATGTTTCACATACGCGGATCTGTACCGGTAGCTTTGTCCGCATTGCTCGCAGACGAAAGGTTTGTCTTCGCACGTAGTTTGTGTTGCGTGTTGGAGGGCAGCGTGTCGCTCGAGCAGCCAAGTGGACGGGAAAGATGCGAGGCACACTCCACACCGGCGTCTCTCTGAATGCAATAGGTGCCGGCTTTGGTAAGCCATGCAGTCATCGCTGAGGTACCTACGCAACCTACAGGCTTGAAGAGCCAGGAGTGGCGACCACAGCGGCAGCGCGGTCGGACTGCGTGGTGGAATCGGACTCGGAATACCAGGGGAACCGCAAATATCCAAGCACATCTGAAACACAATCACCGCAAAATATTAATTGACGCATTAAAACCTATAATCAAAAATAAAATTTTATACGAACACATACCTACACATTATTGGCGAAGTTTGGTGTGTTGCAATAAAACAACAGTAATGTAATGATTGTAGAGCTTTTATTTGTCAAAATTGTATCTTTACAGCTATGATATGCTTATATTTGTTTCAAAGTTACATGTGACCCTTCGCTGTGGGCCTGTGTACCGTTGTGGAATTGACAAAACATCTTGATGTACAAATGTAAATAAATTTCAACAAAACCATACTCTGTTCTGGTAAAACATTACGAACGACTAATTAAAAATGTTAAGGCAAAACAGATCTACTCTAAAACATCAACAATGGTTGTTAAATAAAACAGTTGAAAACGGAAAGAGTACATACTCCTTGGTGAGGCAACAATTATATAACACTATGACAATTGAACGGACTTATGTTATTTGAACTTTAAACGAGCATTTAAAAATAACAAACAGCTTCGTGAAATAGATAATCAAAAAGTAAAAATCCGGAAATACTTTGAAATAGTTAAAGTTTAAGTTAAAATTAGTTAAAAAAACAATTTACTATTGAGTAAAGAGTCGATGATCTACATTTCCAGTGTTTCCAATTTCCTGTCCTATGACACATCAAACATAAACATGACATTATTTAGTTCGAATTTTTACTCAAATATTTTAATGATATCCAGAAGTGGTATAGTATAAATCATTTATTTTTTTTTGTTCTTAATAACTGCTAAATATAACATTGTTAAATATAACAGTGTTAAATAAAACTGTTAGATTTCATACACATATTTCATTTACCAATCAATAAAAATCTAAGTAGAGGTTTGGAATCCGTAGGTGATAATAATATTTCTGATGTTTATAAGATTTGTCGATAGATTTTCAGAATAAAAACTATTTTTCGAACCAACTGTTTCAAGCTTTAACAAACAATTAATTGAGTATTGTTGTGGTTAAGAATGCTTAACAGATTACAATACGATTGGTGATATGAACAAATTTGATTCAAAATCATATAACATTAATTTAAAAACATGTTTAAAATTAATAATCAGTATACGCAGCCGTATATTATGACAAAATCTATAAATATTAATCGTTACATCTAAATAAATTAGGTTAAACAAATTATAATTAATAAAACAAATTGTACCAATATACAATAATGGATTTATAGCTACAGGAACTTAGAAAAATTGCATAATAAGTTCTACAATTAAATATAACGTTATGCCACTTAAATATAAACAATTAAATTATAATTTAAAAACACTAATTGACAACTAGAAAACATGTTCGAATAAGCCGTATAACGGAGGGATCAATAGCTTAAAAGTGCTGCAATCTCTTATTGTTCAGCATTAGCAACGACCAATGAAATTACAGCTTTCGTTCCGCCATTTTGAATTTTTTTGAATGTCGACTGACTACAATATTAAGTGATTGATCCTCTGTATATTTTGATACAGCTCAGTAAGATTGGAATGCGCTATCTAAGGAGGTGTCTATCACGAAGGCTTGCTACTGCAAAATTGATGTTATTCCCTGCAAGTTGCATATCATACTTCAACTTACAATTTTCACCATAAAACCATACATTTTTCTATAATTCACATCTACATAATCTATGTATATTCCGTGATTTGCAGCCTTTACAATAAGTCTTATATAGGCAAGAGGCACTCTAAATACAAAACAGTGGTCACAATTTACTTCAAAAACAGATCTAATATGTTTTAATACAAACAACATCAGTGCTAAGTTTAATTGCGCGTTTTAATAAAGACTATCTACATAAATATGTCAGAAATGTTATAAACCGAGTATTTTATGAGACTTTATTTGTGCTTATGCCGTGAACCTTAGATCATTTATACGTCTAGATAGATAAAGAAAGTCAAAAAAATTGAGTTTAGAACTAACCTGTATTTTGAGCAATTTACGCAAACAAACACAAAGTGTCATACAAATGTAAGACGTAGTTTGTCACGCACACTGAACTAATATTCCTGGCCTATTTTTATCGGTTGCCTAACAGCAAGAGACTCTATCTAGATGTATAAATTGTCTAAGCCGTGAACTTAGAATTGTGTATAATTCATTAGTTTGAATGTTAAAATTTGAATAACTGCACTTGGGGATGGTTCAACAATATCTCAACAGCCACCGCATATTTATATACACAACACTCAATACATAGAAATATAACTATAACAATATTTTATAAATAGTGCCTCTGACAGTTAGGAAACAAAATGGCGTAAAACGGCATTCTATAGACTATAGATAAAAACAGACAATGTCACATTATTAATCGTATTTATTGCTATAATTATTATTTGTAAAATGTAAATATGCAATCTTTCTTAGAAATAAGGAGAGGAACATTGATCGTTAAGGTTATATTGCTTCAGCTTGGTAACATTCAACATAAACAGTGCAGCTTTTCAAATGGCAACATTACTATTATTATTTTCAAAGTCTCCCGGAAGAGCGCATCTACCAATCCTATATATACTAAACAAAAAGGCAATGAAGACAATTACTAAACAGTTGGCCGAAACCAAAATATTATTACAAAATACTAAAATGCTTACATGAAACGGAAAGAAAAATCACCTATAGCGTCTACGCTATCAAAAAGTCAAATTTACTGAATCTTTTAATATATTTCACCAACCGGGATGCGTAGGTACTATTCGTATTTAATTTCGTCTAAACTGGTGCAATATTTCTAATAATAAGAATACATTTTAACACCTTAAGGCTACATTTAACCGGGACACCAGGAGGTCTATTACCAAAATCGAAAGCCGAAGTTTTGTTTGAAACTTCAAACCAGCGGACAAATTCCGTTTCGGAAATGGTTCCGAAACGGAATTTGTCCGCTATACATAACCATAAAAAGTGAAGTGGCAGTTACGACCTTAGTAATCTCAAACAACGAAAAAGTTAATGTCAAGTGAATTTGGGAATAAGGTAAACGAAAGACAAAATGTCTAATCGCGAACTTCGTATCGATCTTCGCATCCGGAATACTTTCGTAATAGGAAAATGTACGAACCGTCAACCGAAACTTCGTATTTCGATTTTGGTAATAGGGCTCCAGAATCATGACGCGTCCGAGCTGGTCGCGCGACGTAATTGGAGATCTCTATAGAGCTGTTATAAATTTTGTTGGTTACGGCGACTGGTTCACCGTAGTGTCCGGTAAAATATAACCCTTAACGTCCGTTTGGAATGTTAATATGGTTGACATTCCTGATATTAATATCAAATACATTCATTCAACCTCTACACCATAGACAAACGGGTCTCGAGAACAGTTTATACATAAGTATTGCGCAGACCTATGAAACCTATGTCATGTGCAATCTGAAGTTCCCTACAACTCACTACCTAACGCATTATCCTCCACATTATCCTTTCACACCTTTCGAAACAAAAACTATGAATAGTTGTCGAACGGTACTCTTGTATCTAGTATATATATACCGGTCTCTGTTACTCGCGTTACAATTCTTTATTCACCACTAAGATCATGTTATGCGATCAACAAAATTATTACGCGAATATTAGATTCATTCCATCTCACACATTGCCTGTGAAAAAAACGCGAAGCAAATTTATTCCAAATTTAAAACTATTTACTTTGTCTTACCTTTGTCACTACTGAATTACATGACAGGGAGAAGTAATTTTAAACTTGGAGTGACTTTACGCTGCGTTTATTAAAAAGACAGTGCCAGTATAAAAACAGCAAGGAATGTTATGTATCTGCAATATAAGTACAAAGCATTTTAGCCCTTCTGAAATTAATTTCCTACTTTAAAAATATAACTTTCGCTTATGCTCTAACTTTTTGTCTAAAATCCTAATGAGATCCGATATAATTATACAGCATGACTGGTGAAACACTGACGATACACAAATACGAGATATTTGGATATTTGGCGATCATAGATTTTATAATGAAAAATAACATTACAAATAAATATTAATTAATTAACTTAATCAAAAGTGAAGTATTTAATTACAGAACGCAACATCGCGCGGATCGACGGTAATGGCGGGGCTAGAAAGTATGAATCGGGGAGGCGGAGACACGGACCTGTCGCCACTTGCGCTTAGCTAGGGAGTTACCACACTTCATTTATTTATGAGGAAAGTTGTGCAAAAATAAGCACCAAATATTGAGAATCAAATACCTACAGACTACGCGCGAGTTTAATGCAGTTTAGGAATGCGATAGTGCTGTGACCTAATTATATCGATGACCATAATCATGAGTGTGTCGATAAATTTAAACAATGCTTGAAGTTTACCCTTTTTACACTAAGTTAAAATGATAAAGAAAACAATTTCGCCAATTCTCACAAGCAATGGCGATGAATAAAAACTTGTTTTTATTGAACGGACCCCGATGGACTCGGATCTCTCATTATTAAAATAAATAATTACACGAGATCGCAACTTTATTATTAACGCGACAACATGGTAAGCGACGAATACGGTACAGCACTACACTGTAGGCGCACGAGACGACAAGGGGGGGGGGATCCTCCTGCTCTTTACCTCAAGGCCCCGACTGCATTCAATTTGAGCGATATCTGTAGTAGGTACTGTGCCAAAGTATCGTTAATGTATCACCAGTTATAACGCATAAAGCCGATGCCAAAACAAACCGAGTAAATATAACACGGACTACATAATAAATAATTTTAAATCCAGTCTCTTAGAGAACTCGATTGTATAGAAATAAAATTTAGATAATAGCATTTACCTGACTATCTGAGATCAATTTTCTGTAAGCCAGATGTCCGAACCCTATCATAATATTTACCTATATCACAGATATTTTCTTAAGTAATCGTAATACTTCCAAAATTTGCTTCCACTGAAATAAACAAAAAGTTTTTCTCTAAAACTATCTTTTAAACACTAATGTCAGAGACTCGCTTCCTGTGGTGCCATAAGCTATAACGTGGGATGTTAATTTTTCATAATATTAATATCGACAACATTGGATCGACTATGCCTGCCCTTAGCAGCCTAGCGAAACTCTAAGAAAAAACCGATTCACTACTATTTTAAACTTATGTCAAATCACCGCACGTTTCAAACTAAACTAATTTTCAATTTTGACTCAGGCAGTCCCACCTCTTATTACGTAGTATTTACATCCTCTTTGGCCGTTAGCGCGACAAAGAACACAGACACCACAGATTGTTTTGTTCTAGCAAGTCTTTGATATTAGCATAGGTTCGAGACATAGGTCCAAAATTTTGTATTTCAACTTTTGTTACCTACACATCAACAATTTAACAATTAAAACCTTTGATGTCAATTGATATGCCAAAATACGTCACTATGTTTGTTTAATTATCGACTAGTATAAGATATAGTGTACTTAATTTCTCTACTTGGCTGGCTGATGCTAGAGTACCGTTGACTTCTATCATGGGAAGGTAATTGACACAAGATATTACTGACCGCGACAATTCGTTGCGATTCCAACACTAGGTACTACATTCATCAAAATATATTCTATAACCACGGACTAGTAAAAAAGAAGGACTCCGCGCCGTGATATTAGCAAGTGAAGCACCTTTATGCTAGTGTGTGTGTGCGGTTACGGGGTATACTAGTTACACAATTTTTTCTCCCTTAAATAATCATATATCCACAAATACTTTTATGTTATTGTTTTTACACTTTTTCACAACGCACGACGGCATTTAAATATTTTATTAAGACGTAAACTGATCTGTCACAGACGATGACAATTCTCATAATGGCCGCCTTTCGGCCTGTAGTGGTGTAAGTGTGTGCGTGGGCCTATGTGTTTACACGTTAATCGGCTATTGTTTTGGTGCTACACTGTTATGTAAGGTGACACGGAATCCAAATTTTTTTACTAGTCCGTGTCTATAACTAGTTTTTTTACATTTGTACGACCAGTAAAAGTAAGCAAATGAATTGTAAATGGATTATTTTTTATTATTGACGTACTAGTCCAGGGACTATGATATCCAGACAACATTTTTACCCAAAAAGAAAAAAAAACGTTTTTCTCTCAATGAAGAAAATTCTTGATTTTCTTGCGTACTTATTTTACATTTTCATTATTTATTCACATTTTCACTAAAATATTTTCATACTTAAATAGCATGTAAGTTTCATTTAACTGTACGTTATTAAAACTGCGTCTGGATATTAAAATGAGATAAATATCTACTCTATATATTTATTTATTTGGAACCGACTTCTAAAATAGGAGGTCCTTCTTAATTCGACTCTATAGTTTATTCCTTTTCTCTACTCTTGTTTTATGCATGTTTGAAGTATAATTTTTCCCATAGAAGAGGAGATCAAACTAGCGTACATTTGGTTAATAAAGGTGGTCTAATAACAGATAGGGGTTTGCGATTTTTTTGAAGGTACCCATGTCGTATCGCCTTCGAAACATTTCAACAGTAAGCTCACTCAGTAGTTCAGTTCCCAGTTGATTGTTTGTCCCTGAACTGTAAAACACCAGACATCAAGATGGAATGACATCCATCATCATAATCCTTGCCACAAACTTATTCAAGTTTAAACAAACATAATATTTAATTAAGACACTTTTTATAGGATTAAAACGCGTGTTATTGTGCGATTTCAGGAGGACTGCCGCAGAAAGCATGATCTAGAAAGGTCTCGAAACGTCGAGTTAACTAAAACAAAAACATACTGTCGAATTGAGACCCTCCTACTTTTTTGAAGTCGGTTAATAAATTGATCAAATCTATATCCCGACTTCGAAAAAAAAAGATAAATTATTACACTCCCATTTACAATTTATTTATTTACGTCTGTGGGTTACTGAATCAGCCGAGGTAAATATATAATTTGAACAAATTAAAGAAGACCTTAACACTGCATTTACGCATAAAAAGTAATAAATAGTCTCTGAGTAGACTTCAGTCGCCTCTTGCCAATTGAATGACCAAATTTAATATCAAAACATATAAATAGTTTTACACGACTTAAATTTGAAAACAAAATTAATGAACACTCCTTGCGAGCACTCTTCCACTGAGCCAAGTGACGTATCGTTGATAAATCTTGTATGTGTTGTGCAACTCTCATCATAGCTTCATCTATAGGATCTACTTCACAGGTGATAACCTGCCTAACACCAATATTTGCATATTAGCAAATTGGCTTGAGATGTCGCTCTTTCAAGTCTAAAAGGAAAACATCGCGGGTTCGAGTCCCGCATCCTTCATAAATTTTGTTTTCAAATTTAATTTGTGTAATTAATCCGTGAAGTGAGGCTTATCACTTTAAAAAAATAGCCAATTGTTTTAATAGTTTTAAATAAAACAAATAACCTCGACCAATCACAAAAAAAAGGTGAAGACATTCACGACAGTAAAGTAATGGAGCCAAAACGTTCTGTCGCGTCCAATACAAATATTAAAACACTCATAATCAAAGCTTTAGATATATTTGAAATTGTACTGATGCTCGTGACAATGAAATAAACTATGGAAGCTATTTGATAACTGTATTGTTTGTGCAAAAAATAACTATCGTAACATCTTTATAAACAAACATTATAATTCATAAAATATCCCTGTATTAAACTCTGTTTATTTCCTTGAACACTATTGTGTGAAGACTTTCAAATGCCTTGTTAATGCGTGAATATTATTTTGTACATTATCTCTAGTAATCGTGTTATTAGCAGCATTTGAAACGTCCTACAAAAATAAAGTTTGAACTCGACTGTCCTGTACGAAAATAGAATTAGGTTTATTGGTAACAACTGTGCCTTTTGTTCTATACACTGTGGTAAACAAATATATTTGTTCTTCTGTGGTTCGTTAATTGGCGCGCTTTTTAAATTAGGCATTTTTTCAAACTTCGAGGTATGTGCCTAGTTTTTATTTATGATTTAAGCGGGAATTGTAAACACTATTTAGAGTTAAATTATTTATTAAATTATTATTGTTTTTATAAAAATTGCAAAGGCAAACGGGTATGATGCTCACGTGATGGGAAATAGTGAGGCAAACGCCCATGGACATCCGATACACCAGGGATCAAGAGTTGCGTTGCCAGCCTTCAAGATATGCTCTTAGCTTCAAGGTCCATAAACCCCAACCCCGACCATTGAAGAGGAACGCGATAAGAACACTTTGAACTAAGCTTACACATGTTAACGAGTTTCACCAACACAAACTAAACGCGGTTATAGCCTAAACGCATTTAAATGCTGACCGTCGAATTTTGGCAATTTGACAAATTTGATCGCATTCAAGAGCTGTCACGGTCGTTATCGTAACAGAAAAATTGGCATATAGGAATTTTGATATTGTTCATACTCATCCATGACAGTTTTGACAGGTATTTGATACATTCTATTGTTTATGACATGTAAACTCAGTTGACGTCAACACGCTCGAAAGGTATTGGTGAAAGCCACTTTGTGTTTAATCGAGATGAAGAATCATTGGTGAAATCGGTTCTAAGTTGTATCGGTTCAAGAAACCTACAGCCGATAATTGATTCCAAAAAGTTGCTTGCAAAACCCGCGATGGTAGAATGCCAGGCTTGATATGATATGTCAATCCTCTGTGTTTGAAAAACTACCCGCATTTACAGTGCGCAGTGATTATAGAACAAAAGACACAGCGCCTGAATTGAACTGAAACGGTGCTTAAAGCTTTGATTCCCATAAATCACACATTCACAACTCTCCCCTTACACTACAAGCATTTACAATCTAATAAATTTCCTAAAAATCAGATAATATGTATGAAACTATATTGTATTTACATTTTATATGTCTCAGTATTGCTTTTGAGTTACCTCGGGGGAGTGTGCACGTCGAAAGACATAGAATTATGTATAAACTTCAAATCCCTAAATTGATTATAATAACTATGACGAGTGCAATTTATTACGACCTCTAAGTATATAATTAAAGCACTCCTCTTAAATTTGGTTTATAAAATCAATTCTTCAAACTACCCTCAATTAATACGAAAGTCCCTAATTATTAATGATAATTTTAATATTTTTTTTTTACAATTGCTTTCGCGTTAAACGAAATAACTGTAGAAAATGAAAGAAGTCGCATAATAATAAATAATATGACCTTGAATACTCTATAGGTATTTTCATTTTCAATAAAATTAGAACTTCTCTAGCTAAAGTTGGCTATGCCATCTAAGGGACCATAAATCATTTTACTCGTTACTATCTAAGGCGTAAAAAAAGCACCTAAGTCGAAATTTCTATAAAAGCGAACCCAAAATGTCACATCTTGAGAAACAGAAGAAGCGATTCGTGTCAATTTAATCTATACGTGAAATATCAAATATTTATATCATTCAGATCACAGTTGCGGCGTTTTAATCACATTCTTATCTAAATACAACAAAATGTCCTTCATTCACTAATACATTCTATAAAACAATCTTCGAGTGATATTGCCTAAATTATTTACGCACTAAACTTATCCAATCCTCATTGATGTGGGCTTTCTTCTTCAGTGTCTACGGGGCTCGGCGATAGAAACTTCCTAGCATATTTCGGATAGTGTGTTTTTTCATGTGCTTTCAATATTGTCGACCTTGAAAATGTTTTGCCACACAAAACGCAACGAAACGGGCGTTCGCCTGAAAGGAAACAAAATCCATCAAATACACATGATGACCACCAATAGTACGTATAGTAGGTAACATTTAAATAAAGATCGCTACTCACCTGTATGCACTCTGCAGTGGTCTTTCATGTGGTGCCTGAGCTTGAAGGCCTTGCCGCAAAATTCACATTTAAATGGTCGGTCACCGGTATGGACTGGCAGATGGGCTATCAAAGACGAAACATCAGGGAAACTCTTGCCACAAAACTTGCACAGCACCACATTGCCAGGCTCCACAGGCCCAATGTCCAGGTCGATGGGGGTTTCTTCCGGCGGCATGCTCAAGTAAGTCGGTTCACTAAACGGTCCTATCATAGGGAGACCTAAAGGCCTGCCCATAATAGCGTCCCGGTACTTTAACGTATCTAGAGTATGTGTCGTCAATATATGCCTGGTTAATTTGCTCTGGTGTGGAAACGTCGCGCCGCAATGTATGCACGGATAACCCCTCTCTCCCTCCTCATTTCGCCCCCTACCGGACCCATCATACTCCTGCAACCACAAAAAGAACATCAACTTCTTTTCTCGTTTCGATTTCTGGATGGACCAAAATATGTGCAATATTTCTACCACTACATTCTAAATCGAGATGCAGTCTTTTTATTTCACTATCTAATTAAGAAGTTGACGCTCATTTTGCTCAAAATGTGCAGGAGTGAACCCGAGGGCCGGCTACGCGTAATGCCTTGTTGGATAGCAACGCGCCTCTACGGTACAGCGAGGACTCGCAATATCAAACGATAGGCAAATATATGGCCAAAATTTAAACAAAAATGTAGGTACTGCCCAAAATATATAATACAAATACAGTATCAAACAAAATGAATGTATATAACAAAATAATGGCCAACAAAATGAAGGTCAACTTCTTGACAGCAAGGCATAGAGTACACGATGTTTATAGCAATCAATAGCAGATCAACAAGCATGCAGGCAACATTAAAACAAATGTCATCAACTAAGAAAGCAAAACGTTGAGTTCTTTAGAACGGTCCTGAGACCATCCGAAGTATTGCCGGTTTAAGGGATATCAAAAAAATTTGGTTATGTACAAAACTCCCAAAGCAATTTATATTTAATTTAAGTAAGGGCCTTGAATATCATGTAAGAAGTACATAACTAGTTTCGTTTTTAATTAATTGTAACAGACGTAGATTTTAGAAATATATGTTTGTGCAAAGATTTTTCCTTTGTAAAGTTTAAGCGCTAATTTGGGCTTACTCATCATGCAAATGACTATCTACACATTCATCAGAAAACTCACTATGTCCTTTTTGGTTTATTTAATTAAATTATTTGCTTCAAAATGCGTAATAAAGCAACAATTCCTAAGCAAAAGTTAGAATTTCACCAAAAAGGAAGTAGTGAATATTGTGAAAATAAAATTGAAATGATTAAAGTACCAAAACCATTTATAAAGACAAAACACTACTTACAGATTCATGCTGCAGTCTATAGTCTGATGATGAAGACTCTCCAACTTTATCTTCAATACTTCTGTCCCAGTCGGCTTCTTTTTTTAGTGACTGAAATATAAGAAAAATAAATCAGGTTTGTATATTGGAATTTAGTACATAAAATAATTATTAGTGCTTCACAAACAACAAACATATAATATTGATGCAATAATTGGACATAATTCCTGAAAAACGTTCCAAACCACAATCATGTAGAAATTGAGTTAAGAACACAAAACTGGTCACTCAATTCATTTTAACAGACTGACAAAAATTGGCAGCCCTACTGTCACTCTTTAAATAACATCATGACTTAGTAACCCAACCCACATGTATGGAATACACTAATTTTATTAAACTTTAAACACAAATTCCTTAAAATGTGATGTTTGTGGCTTGGAACGTTATTCAGGAACTATGTCCACTATGTTGAAGGTCACAGTCTTTTAAATTGAAAATCTTAATGGTCAAAAATTATATGGTTTTTAGATATTTTATTGTCATTTATATGTTTGTTTTCACAATTACACTTAATAACAGGTACTGAATTGAAGACAAAATATCATTCTTTGAATTAATATGACGTAAAACCGTAAAGTTGTTTAAAATAAATTGACATAATCCCTAAATATATATTTGCTATCAAATTATTTAAACTTTTGTGAGACATTATTAACTTTATATATTTAAATCATCTTTACTTACAGTTTATTGGTGTTTATAGGTACCAACTAGTTTCGGATCATTCAGAGGTCCTTTGTCAGCGTAAGTTAGAGTTTATGGTGATGTCCCTTCTTATACTTGTATGGGACGAAACAGACCTCTACAATGGTCTAAAACCAGTCAGTACCAACACCGAAAAACTGTGAGTAAAGCCGATTTAAATAAACATTTTTGCTAATTAAACTTTTGTTTCTTAACAAACCTCTTGAGTTTTGTAGCAAAATTTCACTATGACATTATGCTAGAGTTTTTTTCTCATGTATGTCTTTCTCAATGTATATAATAAACACATTTTTAATCCTGTTATTAGTACTTATATATATATGCTTACTGTATAATGTTTTGGGGTGACTTTTTAGATTTGCGGAGCTGACAATAAGATGAACCAAAGTCACAAACAGAAAATAATTATATGTTTATATTCAAACAAATATAATATTATGTATTGATAGCCAACATAGAAAAGATGATTACTCACTTTGCCTGACATCAATACTTACCCAACTTTGGTAATAACATTAGTTTTATAAAACAAAAACCAACATGATCAATTTAATTATTACTCAACTGAACTACAATTAACATTATTGTATTTCCACACCCCATACAAATATCTCCTATATAGTTCCTAATCAGATGATTATCTCAGACTAATTTTAATAGATTAAAACTTTTCATAGATTTGGTTGAAGCTTTTCAAGTGTATTATTTAAGAAATGAAATATGATGGTTTTGATTTCAATAAGAGATACCACTTTTTGAAATGACAGGCAATCCATCGTCAGTAATGTGTGTCGTGAATATCATGTTATAAAGTTCCGCGATTATAAAAGTTTGATGAAAATTATATACCAAAGGTACTTGTTGAACTGGTGGCAGCCCTGACGGCCCCGCAATTGGTTCATTTCTAGGACTAGGTAGAGATGGGTGGGGATGGAGAGTCAGCCCTGGGTGAGGCAAGGTGCTCAGCACACTCAGCCTTTGTTCAACAGGAGAATATCTAGTGCCTAAGCTGCTATGACTGTTTATTGTCATATTGATACCTGAAAACAATAAGACTAGATAACTATACATAAATTTGTCAAGTCTTAGTAAATAAAAACAACAAAAGTACGCCACAATATCAAAAATGAATTGCAATAGAATTTATCGCTATTAGATACTTTATTTGCATAGTAATCATGATAATAGGTCGACAATTCTTACCATTGAATTATCTTTCTATGTACATGTTAAAATACTCTAATAAGAGTTTCCACGATATCGTGATGTGTATCATATTATATATTTTCAATACAAAATTTATCAATAGAATTGCATGAAAGTATCCCCATGGCTCTATTTGTTGTTTTGTGTGATGAATTACATTATACATTTTTCTATTGGAACCGGGGCAACTCTTAAACAGGCCAATAGCTGAATTCCAAATTTTGAATGTCGATGGTAGCTTGCAGTGCAAAATACAAATTTTATTGAATTGCATAGTGCGATTTTGTATTTGTGAAACAAAATAAACAATTTTTTTTTTTTGATTTTATGGCCTGGAAATAAACAAATTCAATTCAGTAGAAATTGGATAATCACTAAATTGAATGACATTCGGCAATTATTGATGACAAGATTGACAATTAGTGTTTATGTGACATTTTGAATGTTGACACAGAGTAAACAAAAGGCTATATAATATATTTTTGTAATGTAATATTAATATTACAGTTACAGTATATTTTTCAATTTCCAGAACTTGTGATCATCATAATATACCAGCAACAATTAAATTAGGTAAACTTGTCATGCTAACTTGTAATTGGGCGAAAATACATATTATTTTATGCTTCGCGGTTCAAAATTTTTTGAAAAATTGTATTATTGTTAACAATATGCCGTCTTTTATTATAATTAAGCTGATGGTTACTAATTTACGATAATGTTAAACCTATGCAGTCATGGGCGCCGACATAATTAATTTCCAGGTGGTGCAGATTTTAGTTTTCTTACAATATTCGCCGTGTATGATTGTTAGTAAAAAAAATGAAATTTTATTCGGAAACAAATATCATAAATAAAATAAATTCATAATGAATAGTCATTCACGTCACGGCTCACGGCTCACACCTTTTCGCCCACACTCTCACCTGTTCGCGACGATTGAAATTGGTTTAAAAATTCTAAGTTGGTGGATATTAATCGATTTCCATTACTTCTCTGAACGCACCCTTTAAAATACCGCTACTCCACACCAGATAGCACCAGCATAAATGGGATGAACTTAACAGAGAAAGCGCAGCTGTATTGCGCTTTCACTGTTAAAGATGACAGGGACAGAGCTACGTTCGAGAACGTTCGGGAATCTGGAACCTTCCTTACATTTTGATATATAAAGAGGGCTAGGTCGAGTTCCGAGTCAGTCAGTTTTCGATTGGAGTTCGAACAGTTCGTTCCGAGTGAGCAAATCGCGAGTGACTAATAGTTATCTTTTATCTTGAGTGAGTGCATAGTGCGTCCGTTTGAAAAATTTATACTTCCCGCCATATTCGGTTCCATAGATTAGTGTCAGTGCGCGCCGTATTTAATTAAACAGTGCAAGCAATATATAAAGCATAAAATATGAGTGACATAAGGCGATTTAGTGCAAGAGAAAAAAGATTGAAAATGAACAGTTTAATGCTAAAGATTGTCCAAGTACTTCGGCACAGCAAAGTACTAGTAAAACCGAATTAACAACACAACAAACTTCAGTTAATATTTATGATGTGGGTTTTTATCTGGATTCTAACAAAGGTACCTAATGAAATACGATTTAAAGTGCTCGAAACACTGTGGAAACTTCCGCAAGATTATGATTTCAAGCAGGACATCGATCATAAAAACGTAACACAACAACGTGCATTTCGCCACGAGTGGCTCACAGCATACCCTTGGTTAGCCTATTCTGCTCAGGCTAAAGAACCACTTTGCCGTACATGTGTATTATTTCCCGCACAAATTCATCGAGGCAGTACTCAGGGGCCATTTATCGTTCGGCCATGCAAAAAATATCAAAATATTGGTGAGTGTGCACGAGTGAGTGTGCGAAATCTCATGCAAATAGCCAGTAAGGCATCGTGAATCGGTTATACGTTCTAAAATAATCTGGAAATCGTGCAAAGAAAAAAAATTACGTTTATGAACAGATTGATACTCAATATAACAGGGAAATTTCAGAAAATAGAAAAAAACTTCAACCCATTATATCTTCTGCCTTATTTTGTGCTACGCATGATTTACTCCTTCGAGGAAAAAAAGAAGATGGGCCAGTTTTCAAAGACTTATTACATTTCCGAGCTGAGGCAAGAGATAGGTACGGTTTTAAAAGACCACTTTGCAACTGGTTCGAAAAATGCCCTCTATGTATCCCATCAAGTACAAAACGAAATTATTGAAACCTGTGCTGATGTTCTTGGTGAAACCATGACTGATGAAGCAAAAGAAGCGGCATACTTTTCAATCTTGGCTGATGAGAGAGCGGATATAAGCGGGAATGAACAGCTGTCAATGGGCATAAGTTACGTCAAGTTTGACCAAACAAAACACAGTTACGTAATACTTGAAGAATTTTTGGGGTACAGACCACTTTAAACGTTAGATGCTGCATCGATTTCTGAAGTTAATAATTAATATTAACTTCAGAAATCATATAATATTATTAATAAGTTAATATATTTTTTGACATGATGTGGTTTAGATCTCAACAAAATGGTTGGGCAAGGGTATGATGGTTGCTTCTCGATGGCTGGACATGTTGGTGGAGTTTAGAAAATAATTATTGATAAATATCCCAAGGCAAAGTATTTCCACTGTGCTAGTCACATATTAAATCTTGTTGTCAATGATTTAAATAATTTGAGTGAAATAAGAAATACTGCTGGAATGATTATTGTGGCATTGCATATTAATACTACTTACTCGACAAAGCTTGAGCCTGTCTGCAACCAGCTTCAACAAGTGGATTTAGACATTAATTCAGTGAATGACCACATTTGCAAACTCATTAAAATAATAGAGGGTCACAGACAAAACGCATCGCAGGAATTTACTTCTATATTGGGAGAAGCTAAACAAAGTTGCGAAGACCTTAATATTGAGATTAAATGCCAACGAGATTATCTTTTACCTAATTTTATTTCAGAAATCACAACTTGGTTTGAAATGTGGAAATATCCACAGCCAGCGGCAAATAATATCAGTGGAGTTGATCGATATGAAAAACATCTTATAGACTACATCGACGAGGCAAAAGATTTCTTTCCTCTGGTAGCAGAAGCGATCAAGATTTGTCTTAGTCTACCCGTCACAACGATCACAACAGTAGAAAGATCCTTAAGCACACTGAGAAGAGTAAAAACTTGGAATAGGTCCACAACAGGTGAAGAGCGACTGTCTGGATTATGCTTCTTAAGTGTCCACTGAGGCAAGATAACCAAGGACAATAAAGATAGCTTTATAGAAAACGTCTTTAATAGGTTCGGTCAAAAACCCCGCCGGCTGCAGTTGCTTTTTAAATGAGAAATGTGTAATTACTGCCTACTAATTATTGTGAATAAAAAAATGATTTCCAACAGACGGCTTTTTATTTCAATAATTCCTCGAGATTCCTAAGGGCTGTGCACCCTCTGGCACCCCCCCGCCAGCGGCCATGTATCCAGTAGATTTTTTTCTCAATTCTCCACGGATCGATTCTAAATTGCTTTGTGTTACCGACTAGTATTAGTCGAAGGTACATTAAGCACTATGATTGGATGTTGGCCAGCACTTACTCCGAAGTCCATACAAATTTGGTCCATCTCTTTTGATTGAAATTTATTTATATTAATTTGGTTTCTTTGTAAATTTTTGTAGTAGGGGTTAAATAGTCATGCTGAAAAAAGGATGATTGTGTTTTGAGTTTTTTTTTTGTAAAGTCTTTAGATAAATATGTTCTGTAGTTCCCCAGACTTCAACAAGGTATTCTAAGTGAGGTTTAATCATGGAGTTAAAGGTCAGGTAATGTACCAGGTGTACATTAAGCGGTATAATTATTATGAAAACTTTCTGTAGGAAAGTATGTGCCATTTGAGTTGATGATCGATTTATTCGTTCTCTCAATAAAAGTTAGCCTATTATATTGACCTCATACATATTTATTGGAGAGACGATTTAGGAATATTTTAATGATAAGTGATAATTTTGTTCACAATAATACTGTAGGTACTTATGTCTAAGCCTTATTATATATTTTTCATTATTATTTACCTACTGACACTCAGCTATGTCCATACTGTAGGATTCAAATAACTCTAACTTACCAACGTTATCACTAGCTCCATTAGACCGAATAGAAACAGTATCGTCTTCTGGTGACAAGGGCCGAATCGGTTCATCAGGGGGTTCATCTTTTGGTATGGGAGGATGCGTAGGCGTCGTCACATCTATCGATGATTCCGTTCGTAATCGTCGGACAGAAAGTAAAGGAGATATTCGTGGCGGAGATGCCTCGGGCTCTCTGGAATCACGAGTTTCTCGCAATTCTCTCATATCTCTCAGTTCTCGAGGATCTCTGTTGTCACGTAGATCTCTATAATCTCGTGATTCTCTCTCGCGTATAATTTCTCGCGTTTCTCTTAAATCTCTATCCCTTTCTCGTGACTCTCTCAAATCCCTATCCCTTTCTCGTGACTCTCTTGAATCACGTGACTCATTTTGTTTAACAATTTTTTCTCTTTCCCGACAATCTTTAGCGTCTTGCCGATCTTCTTTATTATCCCGAGGATCTCTCTCCACTAGTCTTTCATGTGTTGGCAATATTTCGTTTGAATTTTGTGCTTGGCACTCTTCCATTGGTTCTGAAACATTCCTGGTGTCAACGCCAGCCGCACTTAACGTAGTCATCTCAGCTAATCCTTTTACCTTGAAAGGGAGTGCACATGTTAATATTAGTCATGCCATGTTAAGATCAATTTTATCCATGGGTTAGCTTTCGCTAAAAGCTATATATTATGTTTTAGTATAGATCATAATTAGAAATTAGTTATGTACCTGTAAGCTTTCAGCGGTTTTGAGAAGAGCGGGTAGTTGACAATATTGAACGTTGACCTCGCCCTTATACATGAAGTCCACGAGCGTTCTGAGCTCGTCCAAACCGACGTCCTTGAGAATCACTATTGGGTGACGCGACGGGTGATCCACGAAGAGCGAGCGAAAGTATGATGAACACGCAGAAAGTACAACCTGAAATGTAACAGTTTTTTTTATGAAAATAAGGGACGAGACTAGAGAATTTTTGTAAAACCCATAAATTCTGAGCGGCATTGAGACATGAAAGATGTTAAGTTTCATTTGCCCAATAATTTCACTAGCTACGGTGCCGTTCAGGCCGAAACACGAAGCAGTAATACTTACACATAACTGCTTCACGGCGGAAATAGGCGTCGTTGTGGTACCCATAATCTAGCCGGCATCCAGTGCAAAGGAGCTGGACAGTTTCTTTTTCACAACAGATTATTGAGCAAGAATTATATACTTACTCTTTTTATTCTCAACACAATGCAAGTTATTTATATTGATTAATAAATGAACTATCAGTTATGCATTTGCAGACAAGAGTTGTCGAGAGACTAATTTATGTTTCTTGGTTTAGCTTAGGTTTTGAACTCTGTCAAAATGCCACATCGTCGTTTGCATCGTTCTCGTTGCAAAGTGCGGCAACTAATACTACGCCCAAGTTTATTGTTCACAAACCTTGTGAGCCCGGATAGATGCACCCTCGGAGCAGGCGAGTGTGACGTCCACTAAGCTCTCGTCATGCAACAACTGGCTGAACACTCCCAGCAGGTTGCTCTGATGATTGTTCCACCTCAGGCAATAGTGCTCACTTCCCATGTCTGTGCTAGCTCCCGCCGCTGGAAAATATACACAAACTATTTAAAAATATGACATTTATGTGTGTTCTTCTTTTTTTATCGGAAAGAAGGATGAACGAGCGCACGGATCACCTGCTGTTATATAATAGCAGCAGAAGCGTCACAGGGGCGTTGCCGGCCTGTAAGGAAGGTGTTCGCGCTTTTTATGAAGGTACCCATGTCGTATCGTCCCGGAAACACCGCACAAGGACGCTCATTCCACAGCTTTGTAGTACGAGGGAGAAAGCTCCTTGAAAACCGCGCTGTGGAGGACAGCCACACATCCAGATGGTGGGGATGATATCCTAACTTGTTGTTACAGGAATAGGGTAGTTGATCTCATCACTCTAAGAAAAGATAAATACTAATGCAATATTATACTCACCGGAACAACTGTATTCTCAATCATACTTATTGTATTTGAAAACATATAATATTTACTTATTATTGCAGTGACTACTCTGTCAAGATTTTATGACAGATGAACAAATGACAATAATTTTAACATTTTATGTGGTGAACAGCACGCAATTTAGAGATAATTGTTGACATTGAAATACTAAGTCTGGCGATACATACTTTTACAATAAAAAAGAATTGATAATATTATGTTTGAATTTGGAACATGTCATACAAAGAGGATGTAATTACTACGTAATAAGAGGCGGGACCCCTAAACAGAAATTGAAATTTTCTTTAGTATAAAACGTGCACTAATTTGGCATAAGTTTGAAATAGTAGTAATTTCAGTTTGGCGTTTGGCCACGAAGTATAATCCGGCTAAGTTTGAAAGCGAATCGTTGCTTATAACGTAGTGAATTTTGGCTATCTCCTTTTTTACAAGATTATAGCCGTCATCTGTCAATCTGACAGGCAGTAACTACGCAGGTACTTTATTATAAAGTTACATAATATGTAGAGTAAATGCCAGCTTTTAAAATATTTCGCATTATATAGAGCCTTCTAGAATTAGGCAACTAAAGCCTGGCTAGAGAAAATTGGCACTGGACAAGGGCGGTGAATTTTAATAATCTAAATTAATCGTAATAACCAATTTTGATACTTTATAATTATTAATCACATATTTAAGTGAAATTTAATATAATAATCAGTAGTCAGCAGTAATTTAAGTTCCTTTATTGGCTCTTTGTAATTCTTTCAGCACATGTCTTTAAACTTTTATCGTTACGTCGCTGAACTTTAACATAGCAACTATTATGACGGGTACCTAAAATACATTTTTTATTAATTTGATGCCGATATTTGGATCCAATTGTATGAATCGTATATATTGTTTTGGTCTTTGATTCCCTAATTCCCGACATACACACTTTCGGGTCGTTTTTTTGCATTTGTACTGCAGAGTGAGACCACGGGATTCCATGTTTGCGCTAGTCTAAAACCATCCTCATAATTAAAATTCTTAGAATGTTTTCTAATTTCTTTCAGCATAATTTTCTGAACGAATTTACCTAAATTTTGAATGCACATTCTTTACAACCTGGAATTGGATATAACACAGGGCTCCTGTGTGGATTTTCGAAAATAACCGCCATCTTGTTTGTCAAATTGTCATTGACGTTGCATTAGAGCAGCTGTGATAAAAGTTTGCAAATATAATTCCAGACCCGACATTCGTTAGCCAGATATTTAGCAATAATTCTATAAGTGTATTAATAATTATAATGATAATAATAATCTTCATTACACTTCAGGACATATTATTAGGTCGAAAAAAAGGAACCTTTAACAAAATAAGTAATATCAACATAATGTGTAAGAATAATAAAGAATAATTAATACAGACCTAGTGGAATTTAAAAAGGAATATGAAGATTGAGGAGTAGTGCAATCACTTTAGTGTTGCCAATCGGAGGCCCACTCAGTGAACGTGACTCGACACTGAATTTCAGTGGGTACCTGTTTCGCAGTACGGACAGCGACCACGACATACAAATACATTTATAGCTTAAAATACATACATAATACTCAATGTAAATTAGTTTGTTACTTGTTATTGAATTATTCATTTTTATAAATTGTATATTGGAACGAAGTTCCTTACGGCAGGCTTGGAGGGGATAGGGATTTTGCTGCGCGACCGAACTGAAAAAAATGTGATAGTAAAACCGTAAGAAAGAATCCGTGGAAAAAAGTGCGTGGAAAAGTGCGTGGAATAAAACCGTTAAATGAGACGTGCGCAGGCGCGACAGTCGCATACACAAGCGAGTAGAATTTGTGTCGATTCTACATTAGCCGAAGGAACTTCGTTCCTACCTGGTGTCCCACGACACCACATCATTTTTTATTATATATTACTAGCTGACCCAGCAAACGTTGTATTGCCGATATTAAAATCGCGATACAAAGGTAACTAACTGTTGATCGTAGATGGTTGAAAATTTGAAATTGTATGTATTTTTTAATGCTAACTCATAATCAAATAAATTTAAAACAAAAAATGTCAAAACAAATTAAAAATTAAAATTTCGTGTGGACCACCCTTAACATTTAGCGGGATGAAAAATAGATGTTGTCCGATTCTCAGACCTACCCAATATGCATTAAAAATTTAATGAGAATCGGTCAAGCCGTTTCGGAGGAGTTCAATGTTTAACACCATGACACGAGAATTTTATATATTAGATATATATGGATATATATTTGAAAACCACTACGTAGGTATTTTGCTTAATTATTGAACACACGTTGACAGGTGACATAAAATGTGTTTTTAAGGAAATATGTCTAAAATTTGCAAGCAACCGTCCACAAAAATATGAATAGGTACCTACGTAGGGTGCAGATTGGGCATAAATTTCAGCTTTAATTTGTAAATAAAGTGTATTATTTATATTAAAATAGGTACTTACTAATAAAATCTATGTATGCATACATTGCTCCTTTATCTTTATTAAGATGTAAATATACACCAACGCTAAATATGCCAGTATTTCATAATTTAGTGCTTAGCTACGAGAGGTAAATATAGTCGCGAGTGTAGTATTTATATATTATGATATGCGCACACGCACGCGCGGCGCGGCTCAACGCAGTCAAGATCAAGGGCACGCGATTGCGCAACACTTGGCCGTCGCCATCAACGCGCTGCATCTCTATGATGTCATCCGACGTATGCCCCCCTCGCCCCGCGCGCCCGCTCCCGCATCAAGATCATTTCGGAAAGGCCACGAACGCGGAACGTTCTATTTTTAAATTTTTGAACGCGTCGTGGCCTAGTCTCTGTAGTCTGTAGTCTGTACCTACTGCATTTATTTGATGTACGATTTGAGTGTCTATTAAAATCTCACATCTTGAAACGAGCAATTCTTGTACATCTATACATTATAATCTGAACCTCGGAAAGGGCTCCAACGATTTCCATAAAAATTTGTATAAAGGGGATTTCGTGGGCGATAAATCGATCTAGCAAGGTTTCAATTTTAAAAAATGTAGTTTTTTCCGTGTTTTATTAGAAACAGCTACAATGACATTAGAATACATAGGTAAATTTCGCCACTATATACAAGACTATAATAGCTCAAATGGGACATTGGGTGATCCGGAAAGCAGGAGACCCCGGTTCGAATCCAGATGTCCTATTATTTTTCTTTTGTTCAAGTTTTGTACCTACTTAAAAATCCGAGCATGATTCGGTCGTCCAGGTACTCTTAACGTTAAGCATTGCATTTGTAATCGCGAGCGTAGGTGTCGAAATTGCCCCATCGCATTTTTTTTTAATTAAAAATTAAGGCAAATAATCTTAGCGTAAGAGCACAGTGCTAATTAAACTCGTTGTCTATTATACAGCAGTTAGATTTTTATATCTACCGTTAGACCAACCGGATCCCATTTCATTATCATATATTTCCAAATTTAAATATTATTTCTTCATTGTTAAGTTGATATTTGAAAATTCTATTATTATTTTTTTGTTCAAGTATTTTACCTTCTTAAAAATCCGAGCAAGGGTCGGTCGTCCGTATATTTATTTACTATACACAAAAATACGGAACACAAACTAACCTAGCCCAATAAATTTAAATGCAACTGCAAGGTCATGCCAAACTAACAACAAATATATTTAAAATAAATAATAAATTCAAAATGGCGAACTCTTTTTAAACTTTCTGGTACTTAAGGCGACACTAAATGCTGGCGACCTTGAGCGATATGAGTTCACGGCTCCTATGTAACAAAGCCAATATTTTCAAAATTCTTGCGTCGAAAATTTAACATTTTAACAGGCGCAAACAGTTTAATTGCTTGCAATCCTCATTATTGATTGCTAATCTTAATAAATGTACCAACACAAAAAAGTAAAAGCTATAAGAACAACTTTTATGAGGGCAGTATACTAAACAAATGCATCATGCCGAGAAAAAACTTGTCTAACTGCAAACCTAACTAGTAGTTCATAATAGCTCTGGAGTGTTAAGTTTCACTAACAGCAAGCATAAGCAACCTACAAGTAAGACTTAAGGGTATGTGTAACAGGATAAAGTAGTGTTTATAGCTCCAAATGCTATATTTTCACCACAAAACTTGTCTAAAAACACCTTGTTTGCGTGTTTTTGCCTACTCTTCGCCTTAAATTGATTGTTTATTTTGCAAGTTGTATAGTAACACACTAGTTTGTAACTGATAGGTATTATCAGTATAAAAAATAAGACAATCAGAAAAAATAAATTAGACTTTAATTACGTATCTAACAATAGAAAAAATAAGTTTAAACAATTGTAGTTACTACATTCAAGGATGTCTGCAACACCGGGTCGCAATTTGCATTTACTTAATTGTTTTTTTTTGTCATCGAAATTAATGGAAATGCAAATTATTCATTATAAATAGAATAATTATATATTAAGACGCGAAAACAAAGTTTTTCACTAGGCTTTTGAGCACTACGCTAAAAGAAAATAGTGTTTACTGTGAAGCCACGGACGAGTAAAATAAGGAGGACTCCGTGTCACCTTACATAACAGTGAGGCACCAAAACAAGCCGGTAAACGTGTAAATACATAGCCCCACGAATACACTTACACTAATACAAGCCGATCGGCCGCCATTATGAGATTTGCCATCGTCTGTGACAGACGTTTGCGTCGCAAGAAAATATTTTAAAAACGCCGTCGTGCGTTGTGAAAAAGTGTAAAAACAATACTATAAAAGTATTTGTGGATATATTATGATTAATTAAGGGAGAAAAAATTGTGTATCTGGTATACCCCGTAACCGCACACACACTAGCATAAAGGTGCTTCACTTGCTAATATCACGGCGCGGAGTCCTTCTTTTTTAACTAATCCGTGTATGAAGCTAGTATTACAACTTACTGTGTTCATCAGTCATCACCGGCAGTTAAACTGCATCCACGCCTACTTCTTCCCCAAAATAGCTGCGCATTCGTGCATACCGATGAAATATGGCTTAGGTGATGGTCACAGTGTGTTGTCTGTAGTAATAGGGGTCGAATTACGCTTAACCATAAGTTGTCGTCTAATGCGTTTTGAATCAGTACATATTGAGACGTACATTCCTCATTAATATTATTATTTATTGATTGAAAACATTGGCCGTTGGGCGTTGAGTTTCTTGTATTCCTTCTCACGAGCTCTAGGTACTTTTTCCGAACATATGATAGATTCAGTAATTTAAAAGAAATATTTATAGTGACGATTCAAAAGAGCTTCGTTTAAGCCTAATTGAATAAAGTTTTTTTGACTTTGACTATAAAGATTTAATTTTTGGTTACTTATATTTCAAATCTCAATATTTTTTATTCAAAATAGGATTTGAAATAACTTATTGAACGTCAAAAACTAGATAAGTACCAATATTTTAAACTATTGTTATTTAAGTTTAGGTATAAGTACTCCTATCGGCAGTCCCAATGACTGTTTTTTTTTTAAATAAGAGCATTATTTATGTTTATTGAATTGTAAATAGGTACTAGCTAATATTTAAAAATTTTAGTTTTTCCTCAACATAACAATTATTATGCAATCTTTCGAATCGGTAGTAATTTTATCAGTCTCCGGCTGATGATGATCATGATGATGAAGAGGATATGAGCCGCTGATGGTTATCATATACCCTGACAAGTATGACCTTCGTTTGCCCTCCACCTCAACAAAAAAATGTACGACCTACATCAGTAATAACATTGTATGTATTCTTTTATGTGTATATATTGAAACGAAGAAGGAAATGTGTGTGCATCTGTTGAGGACAAAAGCGATTACTACAGAGTATAGAGCATGGATACTAAACTGGTTGATGTCTAAGTGACCTTCGTCGCACAATAGTCAAGCTAACATGCATTACGTATTTAAAGGTGAGGACATATTATTGCGAATTATTTAAAACTTATTTAGTTCAAAATAATGTTTTCTCTATAACTACAATATAAGTATATATTTCGTAATCATGAACGTCGAGCCAAGCAGCGAGTACGAAAATGATTCGGTATTAGCTTGGTTGTAATCGGCGTGCGGTGTGAGTCTGGGCGAGAGCGGGCGCCGAGCAGGCAGTCACGAAGGAACTATCGAGTGAGGCGGTTGTGTCGCACGCACATGCAACACCACGTTCTTATTACACAATCTGTTGGACCTGTGAAGTAAAGTTAAGGCTATGTGAAGTGAAACTTTTTGAAGACTGTGTGTTACTTTCTGTCGCTTGCTTGATGAATTACCTTCTTTTTTTTAGTCGGGTATAAGAAGTAGCCACAAATATCTCGGCGTTAACGTGTACGGGTATAAAATGGCGATTCCTCAATCAATACGTTAAAATAAAATTAATCTTGATAAATTTTAAGTATTAAAGGACGCTTTGAAAAAGTAGGTATAAAACATTTTTAAAATGGACATATTATATATTATTAATAATTACATTTTAAAGCGTGTTTTATAAGTTTTATTAACTATTGTGTATAAAAATAGCTCTTTGTTTTATATTCTTTATTGAAATTCACGATATTTTTACTAATTGTAGGACAGGATCTTAGTTTAACAAAAGGCCTTGATGTTGTAGGAGTATTTACACGACGTCTCGCATCTAGTTTGTGTGTTTTAAATTACTTTTAAAGACAGGTTATTGTTGACTTCACATTCAATACAATCACAATTTACATCGCAAATACAGTTCCAGTTGCCGTAAATTAGTATAATAAATTTAAAATTGAAAAACAGGGTATATATATATATACCTCTACCGTTAACGACTACTGTACCAGCATATATAGTCATCCGTTACTCAATCTTGAATCTACAAATTCAAATATTTTTATTCAAAATAGAATATGTTATCACTTATTGAAAGTTAAAAACTACAACCCATTCGAAAAAGTATGCCTCAGACCTGAGAAGAACGGGTGCAAGAAACTCAGCGGGCCTCTTTCTTTCATAAAATATGGTCACAACGTATGTAAGCTTGTGGGCGGTCGCTCTATTCTTAATCTGTGGTATAATTAAGAAAGCCATTTCAATAAGTCTTAATTTACATACTATCCATATGACATAAGTAGAAAACACTCATCTATCACATTATAATATTGAAATATTAAAATGTCCATACAAATACCATATGTACGGTTATTGAAATGCCAAGAGTAGGAAATGTATTAAAATATTATCCTTGGATCACCGATTCAGGATTTCTATTTAAATATAGAAATGGCCGAGTTTCCTACTAGCATTGAATAATTGGGTATAAGTATAAAAAAACTGTACAGCGTACCACCAGGTATCATCAATGGAGAACTATCTTAACAGTTTCTAGATTATTGCGGATTTAGTAATTCTACATGGTTAGGTTAGGCTAGTTATTCAATGATCACAAAAAACATAGGGGGCTTTATTACAAGTCTTACTTAAATCTTTTTATATATTATATGAATTCGCAAATTTCTTGTAATAAAAATAATATTGAAATACAATCTGTGGAATCATAACTTTATAAATATGAATTGTTGATGAATTATAAATAAAATGTTTACTTCTTTATTGTAAAAAGAAATTTAAAAAAAACAGCCATTTATTTCAAAGTTGCGTGATTGACCGGCAGAATTAGCAATAAATAGAATCAACATCCTTTCGTCTTTTTTCATTAAGGGTTAGGTGCAAACTTATAAGTAGTATCCGTTGATGAGTGATTTTCTATAATATATATTGTGACAGCTATAAACACGTAGAAAATATTGCGGATAACGTCTATTTTCAGCAACGCACTAAAACAAAATGACATACGAGAACGTATTGTCAGTGTAAAACGTAGCTATCATGCACACTAAAATAAAGAAGCTGGCCTGTTTTCATCTCTATCTAGACTTATGTTACTTTACGGAAATATTATTGAAGAATTTGCAAATAAACCAAATTGTTGATAATAATCATAGAAAATTTATTAAAGTAGGCGTTATTTTGCGGAAATCCATAATTATCCAAATGTTTTGAGTTTTCTTGAGTGTTTATTCCACAAGTATTCGCCTTCAAACAATATGACACGTGTTTCGGGTCTACACGAGGCATCCTCTGGAGATATTGACACGCCAAACTCTGGCACGACACTGAATTGAATGAGCCGGAAACCGCTTTTTTGTTGTTTTTGGCGCTGTGATTGGTCAGCTATTGTGACGTATTACCCCCGAAAGAGATGCGTAACAATGACGAAGAAACCAAATTTGTTCATTCAACAATGTAAACATGTTATTTTTTGTTTTAAAATTTCAAATTTGTACTAACACGTTTAAGCGGAATTATTTTTCACATATTCTATGTAAAATATTAAGATTATTATTGTTTCCGAGTGAGTAACCGGTATCAATTCAATGTTTCGCGAAGTGTGATTAGTCGCGATGATTATTTCTATATGCGGATAATAATCATGCAAAAAAAAATCTTAATAATTTTCGGTCTTTAGATTTTTAGTAATCAAATAATATTTCAAATAGAAATAGTATCATTTCTGAAAGTTGGTAAAGCAACTCAAATTTTCAGTTAGTTGCGACGAGTATGAACATTGCTTAAACATACACGCGCAGTATTGCGCACACTGCGTGGGGATCAAGGCCGTGAAATAACGCACACCACATTATATTTGCGATATCTTTGAACAGTTGCCTACCGTTTTGTATAATAATACGTAATGTCGGCTGGACATCCGGTCGCACCTATTCACCGTTTTTATTCACAAACCACCTGAAAAAATTGCATGTGAGCTTTATAACCTTGACCGAAATTGTTCATGGAGATTGAGAAGTATTAATTTCAGGTCTAAAGGCTTAGATGTATAGAACATACTGAGACTTTTCTCAGACTTTACTCATGTAAGACATAGCTGAGTGTAGGCTTGGCATGATCGTTTTATTTCGTCATCTGTCAATCTATCAATGACTGCACGTTTCATACAATCGAGTGAATCGCTTATTTCTTACGGCCGTTCCCAATATACTATCCACATATAGAGATAAATTACTACCTTCTACTGTCAGTAATTAGCTGTCAATAATCTGAAGCTCTCAGACCAGATATGTGATTCTTATCGCCTTATATTGGGACGCGTGAATTGCAATTTCCATACAAACTTTATATCGCTGGTAAGCTATACGTCCCATTGACACAGCGTGCACGGATAAGGAGAGTTACCGTCGATAAGTTTATTGGGACAGAAAAGTCAATGATAGTTACGATTTTTATCTCAAGTAAGAGATAGACTGAATATTGGGAACGGCCGTTAGAGAGTTTTGCTAGCCTGATTTTAATGTTTTTGGAGATTCAGTGATTTTAAGAAAAACCTGACACTCTGATTAGTAAAATGTAATGACCTATATTATTAAAACTTTTCAAACGCATTGACAAATACTGTATACTGTATATTAGTAATTTTACTGGCGGACCCGACAAACCCTGTATTGCCATATAAATTAATGAAAAAATTGCAAAAATAAATTTGGGGTATAAGAAATAGATAACGATTCTCAGACCTACCAAATAAAATTTCATAGAAATCGATCAAGCCGTTTCAATGGGCTATTTCGTTATGGCAACTAATATAGTGACACAAGACACACAATTTTAAATATTACTAGCTGACCCAGCAAACGTTGTATTGCAATATAAGAATTAAAAAAAAATTATCATTAAAATTTTTGGGGTATAAAAATAGATGACGACCGATTCTCAGACCTACCAAATATATCGTACATAAAATGTATCGTACTACAATAATCATTATATTCGATTGCCATCTTACAACCGTATTGCGTAAGATGGAATAGAATAATATTAAAATCGCGATACGAAAAAAGGTGTTGATCGCAGACGGGTAAAAATTTGATGTTGCTGAATAAATAAAATAAACATAAAACAAATTGTCAAAAACAATAAAAAAAAAATGTTTCGCGGTGGGTCAAATTGTCAAAAAAAAAAATGTTTAGCGGTGGGTCAAATTGTCAAAAAAAAAAATGTTTAGGGGTGCGTGTCCCTCATCATTTAGGGGTATGAAAAGTAGATGATGGTCGATTCTCAGACCTACTCGATATACACACAAATTGGTTTATCCGTTTCGGAGAAAATTGGTAACAAACACGGGGACATTAAAGCCGAGTATTTTAAAGCCTTATAATGATTTTTGAAATGAATTTAACTTTGTATATTGATTTGAAATTTTAGCGTATAAGACTTCAATTTCCTTTTAGTATGAATTAAATTGTTTTTTTTTATATGCATGATGTGGTCACCTGTAATTGCAAGAACACCATTTCTGGACTTGGTGTTACAATTTTATGAATTTTCACGTGTATCCAGTGATGGTGGACCATATGGTATGCGCTGGTATAGGGGCTCCGGTTTCCGCATTTAAACCACTAACTTGGGTCTATTTTGCACGCAGAATTGGCCAGTTACTCCAACCAGCCCAGCTTCTCGAGAAGTTCATAACATTACTGGGGTATTTGCAGACTTTTTGGAGCGACCTCGAATGTCTTGGACCATACATAAAAATAAAAAAATAATATGGTACGGTCGTTATAAATTAACTAACTTTCAATTTGTGTTTAAAAGCATTTACTAGTTGTACTAGGTTTTTTCTTTAAGCTATAAATATTTTTTTTATGAAATTAGGGACGAGCAGGACGTTCGGCTGATGGTAATTGATACGCCTTGCCCATTACAATGCAGTGTCGCTCAGGATTCTTGAAAAACCCAAAAATTCTGAGCGGCACTACAATTGCGCTCGTCACCTTAAGTCATAAGATGTTAAGTCCCATTTACCCAGTAATTTCACTAGCTACGTCGCCCTTCAGACCGAAACACAGTAATGCTTACACATTACTGTTTCACGGCAGAAATAAGCGCCGTTGTGGTACCCATAATCTAGCCGGCATCCTGTGCAAAGGAGCCTCCCACTTGTTCTGTTTTGTAAGTTCATTAACTCTATCGGTACTAAATCTGACAAATGTCAACAGCTGTTATGTGTAACTGCAAAAACTGATCAAAGCCTATGTATTCTTAGTTGTTTATTTAGTTTAGTGGATTTGCAATAATATTGTTTTCATGAAACATTATGCCGATGTATACATTCTCATTAATAAATCATTTGACATTAAACAAACAATCTACTCTACTATTATGAAGCCGAAGACATTGTTGGGCTGTTTGTTTGAACACGCAAAGATAAGACTTTAAAAAAACTAAACTTTATAATTTAAATAGCCTGACGGCGGTCGCTCCTATCCCAATCGATAGTACCATTAAGTTAATTCGAAACTCAAATACATGCATACAAAAATAATTATTTAAAAATACTTTGTCTTTACATATTCTATAACTAGTCTGATAAATATTATTTCCGGAGTTTGATAAAGCCTCGACCGCAACGCGAATGTTTTCAAAATAACGCAGTTAACACAATTAGGTCTTCTACATGAGAGTGAGATTATGAAACATGGTTATAATCTGTATACCTATAGCCCTATATATATATATTACTAGCTGGCCGACAGACGTTGTTCTAAATACTGTTTTTTTATGAATTTGTCAATACTATTTCATAACATCTAGAATTATTTCGTAAAATATATGCTCCCTGTTGTTATAATGAAATTGTTTCACAGCAGAACTGTCAAATTGTGCCTAACTAAATTATCTCACAGAAAATATATGCATACAAAACAAATATTGAATGTAAAAATAAGTATGGGTCCTAAATCGAAATATAAACTATCCTCTCTCTCAAGTTGGACTAAAATCTCCATTAAAATCCGTTCTTTAGTTCACTGGAAGCAAAAATGCAGGACACTGCAATTATATATTTTATTATATATCAAGGTATCCTACTCTTTTGACATGATTATAGTCTAAGGTAATAAAAGTAATCCGGGCATTTTATTTCTCTTAAGTAAGCAAAGTTGCTTACAGCTATGATAAAAATCAAAAGAAGCTAAAATCATCAAAATTGAGCTTCGAGTTTTGCTCTATGTAGAGCTTCTCGTTGTTACACAACTCATGAGAATAGGCAGATTTTAGAAAACTTTATGTTCGGTAACCTTCTTTTAAGAATTGGCTGAAAAAAATCTTCAAAAACAAAACCATTCCTTTTTCAAAGTGGACGTTTCCGAATTACAATTTTACCATTCACATTTTTCTTTCTGTTTTAAATTTTTTTCAAGATCGATGGGTCTTGTTTTAAAAATGTATGCTAAAAACACATAACATTTATTTATCATGCCTCTTTCAGTTGAAGAATGTGCTAGGATCATGGCTTTTCTGGAAATAGGCATTAGTATGCGTCGCACTGCAAGAATGGTGGGTGTGACGGTACGAACGGTCCAGAAGGTAAAGCGAAGGTACGAAGAGACTGGACACCATCTGAGGAGACCTTGTAATGGCAGACCCAGGTGTACCAGTGCCCGAGAAGCTCGTTATATTATTTCCACTGTGTTAAGAAATCGCC
This sequence comes from Leptidea sinapis, assembly GCF_905404315.1. Taxonomy (NCBI): domain Eukaryota; kingdom Metazoa; phylum Arthropoda; class Insecta; order Lepidoptera; family Pieridae; genus Leptidea; species Leptidea sinapis. The sequence continues at coordinate 11,813,050 of NC_066270.1, read as the reverse complement.
ACCAAAATGCAGTTAAAGTCCAGCAACAACTACATCAGACCCGGAAGGACTACATTAGTGACAGTACAGTGAGAAGAAGACTTGCTGAAGCAAATTTGAAAGCCCGAAGACCAGCGAGTGGCCTAAAACTCGAGAGACAGCATCGAGTAGCGAGACTGTGATACGCTCGTGAACACATACAGAGGGATGAAGAAGAATGGTCAAGAATTTTGTTTGCAGATGAGTCTCGATTCTTCCTTTACACTTCTGATGGAAGGCGAAGTGTTTACAGGTGGTCACCTGTAAACACTTCGCCTGTCACCAGGTCTGGTGAGCGATACCTTCGAGCCTGCATTTCAGAAAGAATCCAATACGGTGGAGGCAGTGTACATGTATGGACTGGCATATCTTCAGAAGGTCGCACAGAGCTAGTAGCCATAGAAAATGGCACCGTCACTGGGCAAAGATATGCTCAAGAGATTCTCAATGAGTATGCAGGGCCGTATTTAGCAAAAATGGGTGATGCATCGATGCTGATGCATGATAATGCCCGGCCACACACGGCTCATATCGCACAAGAGTATATTTAGGAGGTCGGTATCAGCGTGATGACTTGGCCATCAAGAAGTCCTGATCTCAGCCCGATTGAACACGCCTGGGATGAGCTTGGGAGGCTAGTCAGAAATCGCAGACCACCACCTACTACCCTCAGGGCACTAAAGCAGGCCCTGGTAGAGGAATGGGAGAATATTCCCCAACATCGGCTCCGAAACCTATTGTTTAGTATGCCAAACCGGCTCGAAGCTGTAATAAGAGCTCGAGGAGGCAATACCAGTTATTAAAAATTAAATTACATGTAATACATTTTAGTTGAATTTTTTTACACTAAACTAAAAATGTCTATTTTCATTGGTTTATCTTTTTTATGTTAAAAATGTTACTAATGTATAATTTTAGTTTCTAAGAATTAAAGCCTATAAAATTTGCAACAAAACATTTTTAATCTTAAATCTCTACCTTCTATAGTTAAGAAAAAAATTTAATTTGAAAAGTGTGATACTTACTTTTGCAGGCCAGTGTAGTTGGAAAAGACTACTAAACCTAAAGAATACATTATTAAGATTAGCTTTGCAGTTCTCATATTTAAAATAGTTTCAATTCTGCATGTTAAGGACTAATTGCAAACATTTTGAATTGGAATATGTTTATCGTGTTAAATGTAAGGGCAAAGCTACACTGCACCTAAAACGCTGTGGCTGAATTAAAACCGATGAATAAATAAAAACGGGTAAAAATCGCGCCATAATCATCCACAACTTGATGGTGATGTGTGTTTTTTGTGTCAAGTGTGTTCTGTCACTGTCTTCATAACTGAGTATAAAAGAGACAACAGACACTTGATCACGGACTACGTATTGAAAAGTCTTCTGGGATACGAGCTTAAGACTTTAGTTAGCTCGCGCACATATCACTTACTCTGTTGTATATATGAATGGGTGGTTTGCAAAATTGTGTCGAAACAAGCAAATTATCGGTTAGTAATTGGAACATATTCCAAGATGTTTCTTAAATCTTAGTAGGTATCTGTTATTAAAGGAACCTTTATTACATTTATGGATGGTAGTAGTGGTAGTGAGTGGTTGCTTAATATTATGCTTTATATGATATGTACAGCTCGTTGAAATTCTTTTTCACGCTGAAAAATCTCCAGCGTTTTCAAGATGTAGCGGTTAACCGCTTGCTGGAAAAAACCGTAGTGCGCTCTTACCCTTACGTTTGTGTTTAAATGGGGGCGCTATAAGCACTTCTGAAGATCTGACGTGTTTATAATCTTCATGATCTCGTCTCACGACCATTCCCAATATTAAGTCTATCTCCAGTTGTGGCCTACTTGAGGTAAAAATCATAACTATCGTTGACTTTTCTGTCCCAATAAACTTATCGACGATAACTCACCTTATCCGTACACGCTGTCTGTCAATGGGGCGACGTATAGCTTACCAGCAATAGAAGTTGTATGGAAATTGCAATTCACGCGTCCCAATATAAGGCGATAAGAATGACTTATCGGGTATATTGGGACAGCTTCAGATTATTGACAGCTAATTACTGACAGTTGATGGTAGTAATTTATTTCTATCTGTAGATAGAATAGTGGGAACGGCCGTTAGAGTAATATATCTTTTTTAAATTATGTTAGAAGCTGGTTTCCTAATTGTATCTATTAATTATATTAATACTATAAATAATTAATTATAATACACAAATGAACCCGACAGATGCTGTTCTGTCAAAAAAAAAAGATGTAGATATTCGGGAATAATGTAGTCTAAAGCCATTGGAAATGTGAAGTCATATTAAATGAGTTAAAAATGAAACAAAAAACGTATTTCTGAATTATTTTTCTATGATTTTTAATATCCTATTTGTGTAAACAACTTTTACATTAACGCTTTATACATGACAATTTTATAAAGTATTAAAATGGATACAGTATTTTATCCATAAGAGATAGACATATGCCTTCGTGGACTTTTCTGTAGACCTATATAAGATACACAATTCCACTATACATTATTTTATTATATCTCTAAAGGTTAAACAGCGTTTTCGTTGAAAGCTCCCAGACGGCATATTTTTTCCGACACCTCCAACAATTATCGCTCATGCATTCAAATATGCAAACAAAAACTCAAGAAATTATACACCAAAACTTTCCTCGAGAACCACGCTATCCATTGGTGATATCAACATGAAAATCGGTGCCGTAGTTTATGAGTTTATCGCAAACAGACAGACGCGGCTATGTTTTATCATAGCTAGTAATGATTAGTTCGATTTTTTGCCACATGACGGTCTATACTCAATTTGTCAGATCGTTCGAAAATGAGTGAGCGTTAGAAAGTCTGCAACTTATTGATTTCTTTCAGTTCTTACGTAACACCAAATTGAACCAATCAGGAGACGACACTGTAACCATTTCTATTTGCAACTTTTTGTATGCATTAAGTGATTCGCTATTATCATAGATATTTTATGTTAGATAGCTCCAAATCCAACAGACTTTTTAACTTATTTTTTCAACTCTTCTACCTTTATCTGTCATTTATACAGCCACGATCAGTAATATAAGTACATACTTTATTAAGTTACATACTATTAAATTCTACTAGGAAAATTTTACCACCAAAGTTTTAGAATACCCATTAGTACCCTAAAGTGCTTATACTTTTCTTTGGTGGAATCCATAATTAATTATGCGCTTGATAGCTATGGGCTTACTTTTAAAACATATATCGATAGACTCGAATCACTTCAAATGTTCTCGTCACCAAAAAAGTTAAAAATAATTGTAAAAATGATTATAGAAAATTATTTAAAGTATGTAAAGTATTGCCAGTAAGCTTAAAACATAACTACTTATTAGCCATTAACAATCATGGCAATCAAGAACATAACCCAATTATGCACAACCACGATACTCGGTTGATGTCCTCTGGTAAGTTCGAGGTTCCTAGAATCAATAACTACTACGGAGATAGGACTTTGAAAAAACGCTTAAACAGCTTGCCTAAGAACATCCGACTAGAACCCAGTAAAAGAAAATTTAAAACTAAACTTAAGAAATATTTATTGTCAACACTGCCTTAAAATTAAAATTAGGTTTTTTTTTTTATTATATTCTTTATCAATTAGTATCAAGTTAATAACACTTATAATATCAATGTTCTAATAAGCATTAACGTATAACAAGAGACTTGATCCTGCAGACAAACTGTCCAAACAGTTTTGCGGGACTATGTTAGCTTTTAAGATTCTTTCTGTAAATGATTAATAGTATAAATAAATAAAAAAAAATAAAAAAAAAAGTCTTTGAAGAAGTCTATACTCTATGGCTTTAGGCCATAGAGTATAGAGCATTGTTTACAGTACTATATGTCGCCAAAAAAGCACAGTGGTTTTGGTGCCACAGACAACTTAATCTAGATAAGGTATGGTAGGTTCATAGAAATATTAGGTAATACGTAATACATACTAAATTACTTACTTAATATTTTCATGTTTAAATTATTATAGTAAACATTTTATTGTCAACTTAAGAAAAAAAAGATTCTGCTAGTTATATTTTGTAATTTTCAATTTTACCGCGTTGGCTGTATGGGTGTACCTTTGCCATTCCTTGAAGGAAAAATGAAACCACTCTCTAGAGATAAGTTAAACAATACATTTCCCGCGCATTTTTAGTGGCAACTAGAAAACTTTGGTATTTGTTTGTTTTCTAACTGCATAATACTAACGACTTTTTTTTTTAAGAGGGAGCAAAGGGAAAAGAGGTTCACGTGATAGAAGCGGTAAGGCAACCGCACATAGACTTCCGCAACACCCCTGGTGACCCCTGTTCAGAGATATTTTGCCGGCCTTTAAGTTTGATCAACAATCCAAATTTTAACTCATCTGTCAAATAATCCTGAATCTTCACTTCAATGGAAACCGGTTGTATACAAACAGTTTAAGCCCCCGTTTATTCTTTGCTGTGATTTATTCAGCCAATTTCTACGGCAATCCGAGATTCATATTTTAAATCAATTAAATGCGGTCATTATAATAATAATTGGCATTTAACTAACCGATCCTTGGACTTTTTGGGGATCTCATTTTCTTAACCATTTGTGGTGTGACATATTAGTGTTTTAAGATTGGTATTTCTATGAATGTCAGATATCGGCTTTTTCTATGCTTTATAGATACAGGTGACTTTATTTAATTGTATACATCATTATCATATAAAGTAGAAGAATAAAGCCAAAAATTGACTATTCAAAATGATCAAATATGATTACAATAATTAAAGATATTTTGACTTTGACTTAGGTATTACACAAAATAGCAACAGATATGATTTAATAAACCATAATAAGGCAACAAATTTAAAATTACTATACTAAGCTACTTAGAACATAAACTTGTTTTTAAAAATTTATTCACAACACTTAAATATTCAGTTTATTTACACATGGCTTAGTAATTAATACCACTCTCTATAGATACATATAGATTTGGTGATTTAGAATGACACTAAAGAAAGATTCAAGATATATTTACAGATGCATAAGAGACATTAATTTAATTTCTCAAAATTGACTCCTTTAGAATTATTTTGGATGTCATATCTAACACTACCATCGTTTCGGAAACAAATGGTGCTAAGTGAGAGGAGAAGCGGTGCAAGAGATTCTCATAGCATTAATTTTCATACAGCGCTCTTTTGAACCCACTTTAAAAAGGAAGGAGGTTCTCAATTCATCGGTATGTTTAAAAATTTAATTTTTAAAGTTAATTTTTTTTAAATCAAATATTCAATATTGTCTTGGCATTGTTATTGCCATAAAATAATCATAATCTAGTCCCATAAAAATGATGGAATTTAAATTGAAAAAATTTTTTAAGCACTCGTTAACGGTTTGGCAGCCAAACATTAATTAGTCCGTCTAGATTAATAAATAACATAATGACATCTTTCTATATTTTAAGCCATTAGTTCTTTAAGTAACAGTTATACGAATTAAGTAACAGCCATGTAACTTTCACACTATCATTGTGTCATTTAAATGATGTGGTCGTGAAACGCGCGGGTGTTTTATGCGTAGGCGCATAATTTTTGCACAAAACAGTGCCTGTATCAATGTCTAACATCGATGCAATAAATTCAATATTATTGTTCGGAAAGACATATCACAAACTTGGGCGTGACAACTTACTCGATTTATGTACGTTATTTTATTAAATGGGCTTATTGAATAGATTATTTTTTATTTTACGCATCAATAACATTGCTTCATTGCATTTATCACTATATTTTTTAAGTTAGCATGAATTTTTTTAAACATATTTGGTCCATTATTCAAATAAAAGAAGAAAATAACGATTACCTTGCATTTTTAGTTTTGTAAAATTTAATCAAAACGGCATAAGCATAAATCATTAATGAATCCACACATTGAGAATGGAGCGACCGCCCTAATGCTATTAAATAATAAGTTTAATTGTACGATGTTACTTTGTAACCATTCTCTTTATGAAAGAAAAGAAGCTCGTGTTGCGCCCGTTCTTCTCATGTCTGAGGCATACTTTTTGGAATGAGATCCTATTTAAAAAAATATATTTAAATATTCGTATTTGAATTTGAATCACATAGTGAAATATCTTATCTTTAAATATAGTACTAAATACAAATAATTCGGTATTTACTGGAAGAGGAGTAGCGGTCCTCCCCATCTCCCACACACACTTGAAACAACAGAGGGATCACAGGAGCGTCACCAGCTTTTAAGAAAGGTTACGCGCATTTTTATTGAAGGCACACGAACAGTGCATATCGTATTGTCCTGGGAACACCGCACGAGGAAGTAGTTGCGTGTAAACCATTTTCAGTGACTTCTTTTAAAAGTTACGTAAATTAATTCAAAAATTCGAAAGTACGAAAATAAAAGGTATTTGTAGCATAAACACCCCTTACCTGTATCTTGAAAAGAAAATGAAACTTAGGCAAACTGGGATGAAAAACAGTAGTGCATGGTATATAGGCTTTATTAATGTTAAATGAATTATAATAATAACTTAAATTTTTTCCTATTTATTTAATAATGCTCATGCTGCTGACATTGATATAGTGTTTGCTCTGCAAAAGAGAGCTGTTCGTGCTATATATCAGCTTGGTTATAGACAGAAATAAATATTATGACTGCTCATTGTCAGTACATTTATCAAAATTTAATGTATATTCACAAAAATCGTTACCTTTTTGCTCCTAATAGTGATTTTCACTATTATAACACTAGAAATAAGGGATTGCTTGTAACTAATTCTACTAGGCTTCATAAGTTACATAATAGTTTAAAGGGTAAATGTATACACTTTTATAATAAAGTCCTAGACACTGTTCAGGTTTTATCTATAAATAAATTTAAATGTTTTATAAAAAAAATGGCTCTGTCGCAAATCCTATTACTAAACAGCTGAATATCTAAGTGATCGGACAGCCTGGGAATAGATTATGATTATTTTATAGCGATAGAAATGAATGTACAATATTGGATAATTTTATTGGAAGAGCGCAAAAAAAAAAAGAATCCTGGGAGAGTTTCTTGCGCCGCTTCTTCTCTCTCAGAGCGCCATTTGTTTCCGAAGCGGTAGTAGTATCTAGTATATTAGAAGCGATATCAAAAAGAATTCTAAAGTAATCAATTTTGAGGAAATAAATGCCTTTTAATAAATTAATACTTAATAAGAATTTTGCATGCAGGAAATGGCGGATCAAATTATTACTTAAAAATTGTAATACCCATTGTTACATATTTTCTGGAAATAAAGGATTTATGATTTATGAGGACAGTTTTCACAGAACTTGTGGGCTGTTAGTGTCGTTCTTATCTGCGTATTCAACACTGAATTCAATATGAGATAAAATAAAAAAAAAAATATGCAGTTAGAGAGACTGCCGATACAAGTAAAAACTTACAACTTTTAGTATTAAAACTTGAAATTTTATAATGTTTAAAAGCAACTTTTTAAAACCTATTTTCATTAATATATTAGTCTAACAATAACACTATTTCAACAATGCACACTATTTTTTTTTGTATTCTGCGTCTTGGCAATCTGTCTTTCAACAATGATCCATTAAGCTGTCTGAAAATGATTTTATTTTTAATGCACAGTATAATAATATGCACATTTGACTTTTTCACTATTATAAGATATATTATACACACAATACGTCCGCTGTATAGCTACAGATATACTGCTTTATGCATTTCGGTGACGCGAACTCACGAGATTTCACCCGTCCAAAAAGTGTCTAATTGTATATATATATATTTATATTTATTAATTATTAATCTCTCATGAGCTTGTCGGTGACGCGAACCCATAAGATTTTCCCCAATCAAAAGGTGCCCAACGCGGCTTAAGCAGTGTTCACTTCAAAAATGCAAACTTAGGGAAACTGGGATGAAAAAATCAGAACAGTTTTAAGAGAACTGTTGGTAGTTATGTACGTACTTATCTGCGCATTCAACACAAAATTCAATGTGAGATAACGATCAAACCAGTAAAAAATATTCGAGACTTTTGAAGCGGATGAAACTGGTTTAACGCAGACATAGGAATAATTTTGTGAAGCTACTGCCTAGAATTCGTGACTAAAATAGATCGCTGCGATAAAAAATATAGATGATGATAGCATGGGGGAATCCCCACGCTCAAATTCACAAAAACTTACAAATGTAACTTAAGGTCTATGTACCATTGATATTAATATAAACTATTTTAGGAATTATAAATCAATCTGAGAATGTTAGACTTAATGAGAAGCTATCTTTCTATATTATAACTTTTGATTATTTTGTTTTTGTTAGAATTAGATTTAAGAAAATTTATTGAAGTAGGCGTTACTTTGCGGAAATCCATAACGATCCAAATGTTTTGAGTTTTCTTTAGTGTTAATTCCACCAATATTTGTCTTTTAAACAATTCAACACGTGCCTCTACACGAGGCATCCTCAAGACATGTTGACTCCCCAAAATCTGGCACGAGACTCATGAGTCTCAACAAATATTGGCGGAATTAACACTAAAGAAAACTCAAACTATTTGGATAGTATTAGATTTATTTAAACAGTTATTTTGGCCACAAGCAAAAGTAAGTTGGGTTTTGGGTATACAACATCTAAATTCTAAACAATCACTTAAGCTTTTTTTTTGTTCTCTGAAGATGTCCATGTCGTATCGTCCTAGAAATACCTCCCATGGAAGCTCAATCCACGATTTCGTTGCACGTGGAATAAACTTCCTACTGGCTACTTTATGGGTACCACAACGCGTTTTCCTTTTGTGGCTTGAAGCAGTAATGTCTTAGCATTATTGCGTTTCAGTCTAAATAGCGCGATAGCTAGTGAAATTACTGGGCAAATGAGACAACATCTTATGTTTCAAGGCTACGAGCACAGTTGTAGAGTCGCTCAGAGTTATTGGGTTTTTCATGAATCCTGAGTGGCATTGCATTGTATCAGCAAACCGCTGAACTTATTGTCATGAAAAAAAAAAACAAAGCAAGACCTCTAAGCAATGCTATGCGATCAAGCCATTCGCATTTTATAACTGGATCCCAACATTTCGAGCAGCCCTCTGGCTCTAGAAGAGTTACGTATTCTTTATACAAATATATGGAAATTATTGAATATCACACAATAGACATAATGTCGAAATAGATAAATAATTTATCACATTTTTATCAATGCGCTAATTAAGTCTATGCATATTCTCAAGGGCAAGTCTGCGCCCGGACATAACATTATACTCAGGCGGCTATCGTACGCTAGTGTGCGTAGGACACGTAAACATTATATAACCTAGGTTACTATTGAGAGCTAAATGCGCATGTGTGTTTACTTTGCATGTGTGCGCGACAGGCCAGCCGACGTTTTTTTCGATTGAATAGTTGCCATGGCCAAAATATATTCGCGGACATTTTTTTATTTAGAATGCGTGGTGCGCTGACAATATGTCGAGATTTCTAAATTATATGCAGGTGTTAGGAATGTTAAAGAGAATCTAATAACTACAATGAATATCTTTTTAGGTTTATAGGTATATCGATTCTTTTTGGTTATAATTTTTACTTTACTTACGTTTCATGCAACTGCTCTCCGGTATTTTTTATTATTATATATATTTAATTAATTGATTCCTTTATGGTAGGCTACATCTCAGTTTTTTGGTGAAATCTCTACATAGTATAAAACAAAGTCCTCCGCTTCGTCTGTCTGTCTGTCTGTTTGCGATAAACTCAAAAACTACTACACCCATTTTCATTCTGTTTTCACCAACGGATAGCGTGGCTTTCAAGGAAGGCTTTAGTATATAATTTGCTAAGTTTGTATATACATACTTGTATACATTAACGATATTTATTGAGTTCTTGGAAAAAAATAAGCCGTCTGGGAGATTTCAACGAAAATGCTGACTAAACCCTTTGAGATAAAACAAAATAATGTATTGTGGAATTGTGTATCTTATATTCTATATTATATCTTTTATTCTATAGTTCTACAGAAAAGTCCGCGATGGCATATATCTATCTTTTAAGGATAACATACTATCTTATAATCTTAAAATTATATTACACATTTTTCGATGGTTTTAGACTACATTATTCCTTACTATATTTTCTATTGACAGACATAGCACAGTCCGTCGGGTCAGCTAGTAAATATAAAATTTGATACATTTTTCTGTGGTTATTCTGGAAATCACTCCAATAATTTTCTAATCGTGCATTCATACATTGGTGGAAATTAATTTTGATACTTTTATGGTATCATACAAATGATTTAAGTTTTCTTTAGTGTTAATTCCGCCAATATTTGTTTTTAAAACAATTCGACACGTGTTTCGCCTCTACACGAGGCATCCTCAGGACGTGTTGTCTCGCCAAAATCTGGCACGAGACTCAAGAGTCTACAACACCAAAGAAAACTCAAATCATTTGTATAATTATGGCATTCCGCAAAGTATTTCAATATTTTTTTTTATTGTTTCATTAATTGTTGCAGTTTCCTTGCAGGATTTGGGCATGAGCAATGCAGTATACTTTAGCAGAATCATCAACTAGCACTGCAATTGCACGACTCAAATGACGAGCGCAGCAGTGCAGTTGTTGTTATTTAATAGAACTGCTCTACATATTTTCGGTTTATTAACAACTAGCTGATGCCCACGACTTCATTCGCACTAGGTTTTTATAAATAATAAGCTAGTTTCGAATTGAAGATTATCTCATGTCCTATTCCAGTTCCGGTATCTACAGATAGTATACTAGGAACGGCCGTAATCGTGCATATTATCAATACCTGAGTTCCAAAGAGTTAACAGTTCAGAAAAGGGCTCTCAAACAAAATTAAAAAAAAAAAGAACTTGAGTTGTTACTGTATGAAAACAAAATATATTGAAAGTAACAACTAAATAATAAATCTATGAACGCAGTTTAGTTTAGTTTAGAGTTAAACAAAGCATACAAGATTTTATAACGATACCTCACTCGAATGGTTAGCTGAGTTGGTAGAGCACTGGCACGGAACGCCAGAGGTCGTGGGTTCGAGCCCCGCATCGTACATAAAATTTTGTTTTCAAATTTTATTTATGTATAAAGTCTTCTTTCAGTAAAATGTTACATCTACAAAATTTAAGCTACTTCCCCTCCATGTGGCATAACTGTGGGACACCCTGTATAATCGCAAACAGAAATTTGCAATCTGAACTTGAATATACCTACAGATAATTTTTTATCTCTTCTTTCAATGCATCTATTGCGTGACATGTGTATGAATGTGACAGATAACCGTGTTCAATTTATGGATTTGAAAACGAAATATACCCACAAAATTTACTGATAGATGATACAATTTGAAAATAATTGATTCGAGATCCCGAGAATTTTTAATAATGCAGGGTATAGAGGTAAAGAGAATCATCTGTGGTACCTAGGTAGGTACCAAGTATTTTTTTTATGATAATAAGGGACGAGACGAGCAGGACGTTCAGCTGATGGTAATTGATACGACCTGCCCATTACAATGGAGTGCCGCTCAGGATTCTTGAAAAACTCAAAAATTCTGAGCGGCACTACAATTGCGCTCGTCACCTTGAGACATAACATGTAAAGTCTCATTTGCCCAGTAATTTCACTAGCTACGGCGCCCTTCACGGCGACCGAAACACAGTAATGCTTACACATTACTGCTTCACGGCAGAAATAGGCGCCGTTGTGGTACCCATAATCTAGCCGGCATCCTGTGCAAAGGAGCCTCCCAGTGGTAAAAGTGTTATTGTTGATACAATTTCCGTGGGACAGGAAAGGTCTGAATCAAAACAAATTTGTTATATTATGTATAAGTAGGCTTACGGTGGTAAAACAAATCAAATAGTAAACATGGACTTAGAACGTGCTAACTATATTTATCAATGTGTGCTCTAGGTAGTGGTTTAATATTCAGAATACCAAGGAGCTGTACCAAGCGCGGCTGACTGTTTACGACTTACCAATAATAATCGGTTACATTAACAATAGATTGGTTTTATTCTTCTATTTTGCTGTATGTAATATATCATATTAACTATCATTTTTAATGATTAAAAAAAATCATTTCCATTTCTATTTATTACTTAAAAACTGCAAGATCCTAATATATCATCACATGAGTGATATAGATAATAGTATCACATAAGTGTTTTAATACCTAATTATCAACAGTTGCATACAAGACTTTATCTACACCCAGAATATGAATCCTCTTAAAGATTTTGAAACAGTTAGCTTACTGCTAACATTAAAACAGCCAGTCCTAGTAGTAACCTTATTTTATGAACGCTGCGGGACTCGAACCCGCGAGCGTCCTCTGGCGTTCCGTGTGAGCGCTCTTTCCAACTGAGCCAACCGTTCGAGTGGCGTATCGTTTATATAATCTTGTATGCTTTGTTCCATTCTCAGGTTGTGGCTTCATCTACAGGATCTACTTTACAGTTGATAACCTGCTCAACCCCTATATTTGCATATTAGGAAATTGACTTGAGATGTCGCTCTTGTAAATCTAAATCTAATATCACTTTAATTATGTAAGCAAGACCAAAAACAGTTTAAGAATATTTTTATGCTACAATATTTTATTCAAAATAATATTTAAAATCACTCACTGAACGTGAAAACTACCTTCCTGTATAAAAAATATGCCTCTTCCTCTTTTTCATTTTCATGTTGTTTGTTAACGCTAATCTCAGAGATGTCTGAACAGATTTGAATGTGTTTTTCACTGACATATTGAGATAAATCTTTCCAAAAACAAAAAAAAAATACTTTGAAATCTACGCAGACATAGACGTTGGTAAATATACAAGAATATTACATTAACATTTTGAAATGACATTGCAATATTGGCGTTATCAGATAGGCTTTGCACATGATAACCTTGATACCGAGGTTACAGGGTGTTGAAACGAAACCGTAATCTAATATATAAAATTCTCATGTCGCGGTGTTTATACTTAAACTCCTTGGAAACGGCTTGACCGATTCTCATAAAATTTTGAGTGCATATTGGGTAAGTCTGAGGATCGCACAACATCTATTTTTCATCCCCCTAAATGTTAAGGGTGGTCCACGGCAATTTTTTGACATCTTTTTTTAAATTTGTTTGTTTATGAGATTACATTAAAAAATACATACTAACAACAGTTACTTTTGTATCGCGATTTCAATATCGGTAATACAACGTTTGCTGGGTCAGCTAGTAATTTATAAAAATTTATTTGACATTAAAATATCTAGCTAATAATATAGGATTAAAAATTACCTTATATAAATAATCTTTATCCACTATGTTTCACAAATAACACTTCTTTAATTTGGTTTTGTATCACACATTACGAAAATAAGATTATTTTAGGGACAAAATACGAACGATTAATAGTGTCTCATTTTTAATATTGATTTTTTGTTAAAATTAACATTCTTTTATTGATCTAGCCGGGAATCGAAAAATAATTGTCTAAAATATAAGTTATAAGTTCAACGTTAACGAATTGATGTTAAAATTCATATAACATTAGGAAACGCTTTTACCCCTTAATATTTTAGAAAAATAGTCATGGTTACTAAAGATAAACTAATTTACCCCAATTCATAGTAAATTGCGGTAATTCAGACACTAAATCAGAAACTTGCAATTCGTTCATAATTTAAATCTAAGTTATAAAAGTTTAGCTTTAATGAAGCTGAATTACATAAAAACATTTCTTTTAAAGAATTGATGTTAAAATTCAGAATAAGATTAGGCTTTTACCCTTTAAACATATTTTAGACAAACTTATCATGGTTACTAAAGACAAACAAATTTACCCCAATTTACACTAGATTGGGGTAGTTCAAACACTAAATCAAAAACTTGCAATTAGTCCCTAATAAAAATCTAAGTTAAAAAACTTTTGCTTTAATGAAGCTGAACTAATTACATTAAAAATATATTTCTTCTAAAGAATTGATATACTAATATTTAAATTACTGAATTTACCATATTATGTTCGTAAAAAGTTGAGCTGATGAGAAGAACTTACAAGAAACTCAACGGCCACTCTTTTCAATTAAATAATGTATTTTAGAATGGCTGTAATATACATAACGAATTAGTTTGTAAGTTGTTGTATCCAATACATGAGTCTTGTTTAAAACAATATAAATTATTTTATAAAAAGTAATAAATAATTAATTGAATAATTAATATAAATTATCCAAGATAGGATGCATCAACCCTTAGAGCTTGAACTTATTTTTTGTGCAAGTGTATTCTTAATAAACTCGGACTCAGTAAAATATACAATAGTGTATACACTTTTGTAATAAAGTGTTATTGGTACCTATATGTTCAGACATTGACTGTAAGGAAAATAATGTCTTTTAAAAATACTCTAAAGTATATCAATTAACTCTAAGATTATCTAAATAATGAGACCGGTTTAGGACTAGATAAACTATAACTTATAATCGTATCACGGTGCGCTACGCCTCGTGTCGTATTTCAAATAATATTCTCACGATTAAGAGCAGCTGAAGCACTCAATATCAAATAGGTTTATATTTTGGTCTCGTTAAATATTTTCATAAAAATCAATGTCATGCAAAAAACAATACAGAAATAATATTTAAATTTGCAAATATATGATAATGAAATGGGATCCGGTTGGTCTAACGGTAGATATGAAAATCTAACTGCTGTATAATAGACAACGAGTTTAATTAACACTATGCTCTTACGCTAAGATTATTTGCCTTAATTTTGAATGAAAAAAAAATCCGATGGGGCAATTTCGACACCTACGCACGCGATTACAAATGCAATGCTTAACGTTAAGAATACCTGGACGACCGAGTCATGCTCGGATTTTTAAGAAGGTACAAAACTTGAACAAAAAAAACCTAATAGGACATATGGATTCGAACCGGGGTCTTCTGCTTTCCGGGTCACCCATCTGAGCTATTATAGTCTTGTATATATTGGCGAAATTTACCTTTGTATTCAAATTTTATCGTAGCAGTTTCTCATTAAAACACGGATAAATCTACATTTTTTAAATTGAAACCTATCGATTGATTTCTCGCCCCCGAAACTATCTGTACACTAAATTTCATTAAAATCGTTGGAGCCGTTTCCGAGATTCCGATTATATATATATATATATATATATATTATATACAAAAATTGCATCTCATCATCACGGACGTGTAAAATAAGAACGAATCCGTGTCACCTTACATAACAGTGAGGCACCAAAACAAGCTGGTAATACGTAACCCCACGCATATACTTACACTAATACAAGCCGATCGGCCGCCATTATTAGATTTGCCATCGTCTGTGACTGATCAGTTTGCGTCGCAATAAAATATTTTAAAAATGTCGTGGTGCGTTGTGAAAAAGTGTAAAAACACACACTAGCGTAAAGGTGCTTCTAATATCACGGCGCGGAATCCTTCTTTTTTTACTAGTCCGTCCTCATTATATCATTTAAAGATATAAGATGAACTAGATCTCCAAAAAAATATGGATATAATTAATAATTAGTGGAAATATCTAATATATAAAATTCTCGTATCATTTGAACTCCTCCGAAACGGCTTGACCGATTCTCATGAAATTTTGAGTGCATATTGGGTAGGTCTGAGAATCGGACAACATCTATTTTTCATCCTCCTAAATGTTAAGGGTGGTCCACACGAAATATCTTTTTCATTTTAGTGTCAGTTAAGAATAATATATAATCAACCTGAATGAAAACTCCAAAAAAAAAAGCCGTACACAGAAAACAATTAAATCATCCAGGTAGACGAAAAATTTCCAATAAATGTTCATAAAATGAAAACTACTGGGCCAAACTATGTAAAATTTTTATGGGACCAATACGTAAATCGGATCATAAATCTCAGAGTAATCGGTGTACATACATAAAAAAAAATACCGATCGAATTGATAACCTCCTCCTTTTTGAAGTCGGTTAAAAATGTCTACACGTCGTTATTAATTCGTGTACCTATAGACTCAAGAATCCGTCGTGCAAGATTACGATGTGAGGTAGGTCAGATTTCCTCAGTAAAAAACATACTCTTATCAAGTTAACAACACTGATAAAAATTATGCATTCGTACTTAAAATAATTACATTCATTTGGTGTACAATATTTATATTGTCTCTAGAATTATAATCATGTTATTGTGATAATAATTATATGTATATTCATTTCGTACTCGTAACACCCGAAACGAAGCGTCTGTAACACCCGAAACAGGTAATTTTATTAATTCAAATCAATGGAAAATTTATAACTAAATTTTTATTCCGTGTTTAGATGGGCTTATGTATATAGTTTGACTTGTTATAAATTAAACTGGAGATTACTGGGAAATTCGCTGAATTATGCACCTTAAGACAGATGGTCAGAAGGTAGAGGCAATTTCGTGTAACAACCGAAACAGCTAATAATTTGGAATTTTCTCTATAATACTTAAATATTTTAAAAATGCAATTTTAGGAAAAGAAAATTCAACCAACAATTGTGTGATTCAATAGTTATAAAATCTAGTTGCTAATAGTACTTCTAACAAAACATATATTATTGATGTCACATGTAACACCCGAAACGATGGAATGACCCCATTTAAGGCGACACTAAATGCCAGCGACCTTGAGCGATATGAGTTGACGGCTGCCGGCCCGCCATCTATGTAACAAAGCCAATATTTTCAAAATTCTTGCGTGGAGAACAGTTTATATGCTTACAATCCTCGTTATTCACTACTAATCTGAATAAATGAACCTACACAAAAAAGTACAAGCTATTAGAATAACTTTTCTGAGAGAAGTACCAAAAAAATGCGTCACGTCATGCCAAAAAACTTGTTTAACTTCAAAGAAATGTGGTAGTTCCAAAAGGCTCGGCAGTGTTAACTATAACCAACAGCAAGTATTAGCAACCTACAAATAAGACTTAAGGATATGTGTAACAGGATTAAGTAGTGTTCATAGCTCCAAATCCTGTACTTTCACCACAAAACTTGTCTAAAAACACCATATTTGCGTGTTTTCTGCTTACTCTTCGCCTTAATGTTATTACCAACCTAAATAAGACAATTACGCGCTACCGTCCACCAAAGAGTTACAAGGTATATATATTAAGTATTATATAGTTCACATAACACAAAAAAAATGGGTTGCACTCCTAGAGTGCCGGCAGAAGTGAAAACTTCAAAATTAATGTGCATTTTTGAATATTTGGGAATGTTTTGGGAATAATTTCTCACGAATTGCTTTTCCTTACGAATCATCATTTTATCTTTGTCTTACGAATTTGCGATCAGGCCACGTGTCCTGACGCGAGTTTAATGTTTTATACCAGTCCCAAGAAAAGTGCTCAACGCCGCTTATATTGAACTATTTATTATTGAAATTTTTTACTTGAGAAAAGCTTAGGTTATTACATAAATTTTATGTATGTTAGTATAATAATGTAAGGAAAGGTTATTTATTAATAAAATCTTTTATTGATTATAAAATATATTTTATTCTTAGTTACAATTCTTGAATATGTAGGTATGTACATTAGAATTTTGCCCATGTACATTTTCAAATTCAAATATTTTTATTCAAAATACGATGTGACATCAAAAAGTCAAAAACTACCACCCATTCCAAAATGAATGCCTCAGACCTGAGAAGAACGGGCGCAACAAACTCAGCGGGCTTTTTTTTCATCGAAAAAATATGTTTACAAAGTAATATTGTATAATTAAACTTTATATTTAATACCCAGAGGGCGGTCACTCCATTCCCAATCTGTGGTATCATTAAGAAAGTCATTTATGTTAAGTAACCTTTAACTTTTTTAACAATTATTTTGAATAACTGTGTTGAACATTTCCTGGGGTCTTGTTATAAAAGCATATACATCGCTCCACAAAAGACTTATTATTATCACTATCATATAAAATTAACAATTGGTTAGAGTGAGAAAGGAGGAGATAAGAAGGAATTATTTCAATAATTTGCCAATGTCCACTCTATAATAATAAAAATATGTATATTAAATAACAATAACAGATTACTACTTAGTAAACTTAACTGAAAGTAAAGAAATTAATTACGCAACGCAAGTTTAACTCGCGGACGCACGATTACACGCTACTCGCGGGGCGCGGAAGTAGGAAGATGGAAGGACTCCGACCTGTCGACGCTTGCGCTCAGACGCGTTTATGTGTTCCTACCTCATTTATTTATAGGGTAATTTGCACAAAAATTACTTAAGTTTATTACAAAATTAGAACGAAACTCGAGTGCCACGTACTTTTCTAAAACATAGTGACTCACCAGACTACTGTATATTGATCGAATTGCATTCTCGTGTCACGTAACGTTATGATGTTTAATTACTATTTACTACACCTTTTCGGAAATTGACTTCGTATTAATGTGACAACCATCTGACTTGTGAAAACTCATAATATCAAACTAGACAATCACCATTAAGTGCTATTTATGACTTAGCCCTTAAAAATTTGTAATAAAGAATGTTTATCAAAAAAAATGTATAAAAAACAAATACACATATTTTCTACAAACTTTGATAATTATTCTAAAACAGGAAGACAATATGAACTTGTTATTTGAGTTTGTAAATCTTTCGATGGGCGAAGTATCAAAATAATTATAAAAAAAAAGTTTGTACTGCGAATATAATTAAAATATGACTTTATAAACGATATTATACCGATGTTTCAAGAAATTGTTTTATTTGTTACAATAAATGAATATTTCACAAAAGAAGCCGAAAAAGAAGGTCTCTTTTTTTGTCCGGTTTGAGGACATTTCTCTTCCGACTCTAGTTTCACATTTCAATAAGTGATTTTTAAGTCCAATTTTACGTAGATATAATTTAATTAGAAACCGCTACGATTACACCAATATAAAGAAATAGTGTGTAACGTTAAACCCTAAAATAATAAGGGTTAAAAACATACACCCATTTGCTTTTAACAAGAAAACTAGTTAGGTTAGCAGTTTCGTTACAGCATCATCTAGTTTCATAAGTTTGAACCCGGAATTGAAATATTAAATAAGTCGAAATGTAATCTGAGCTCTCAAAACCAGTACACCATCGACATATCCCCTCAGTCTCTAGGGCTTAGGTAGACAGCACGCGTGCATTATTATGAGGAGATGGAACAAAGTTAAATGCCCGTTGCTCATCATACCAAGTCACCACCAGAAACCTTTAATTAGTCTCTAAAATTTTTGTGATAAGTACCTTACATAATATTGTATTAAAAGAAAATTCAAAAGAAATTTAAAAAGACGTCTATCTTGTAAAGATGACAATAGTATAAATTACTCATGGGAATGGAGCGACCGCCCTCAGGCTATTTATTTATTAAATTTTATTATAAAGAAAGATTTTTTTCTTTCAACTAAGACATATATTTTTGAATCAGTGATAGCTATTGATATTCAATAGGTGATTAAATAAAATTATATCGTCCACGTAAATAAAAATGTTCATAAAATGAAGGCGAAACTAAGTTATGGGATCAAATGGTCAACTCATCTTCCGCATCAAACTAAAGATTATCAGATAGATAGAGATTAAATCAGATCATAAATCTAATCGAAATTGGTATAAAAAATATACCAATCAAATCGAGGACCTCCTCCTTTTTAAAGTCGGTTAAAAAACATTTTGAGTAGAAATATATGAATTAAAATTTGAAAGATTTGCCGTCGGTATTGTTCTTAGCGCAAATAGGCAAGAAAATGTCCCAAGACTTAAAAAACAAGAAGAGTGAACCGTTAAAAATATGGTTTATGGTAGAATTGCAACTATTAAGCGGACAGTAACATACATACATACATAAGGCATGTCTTCCAGTTGTGTAGCATAGATTACGAACTATCATCTGGCAAGCATCTGATATACTTGACTGGCTTCTTTCATTAGCATCCAAGCTTTCACTCATGACCTTTTGTTCTTGGTTCTCCCTATCTGACCATTGTGTTATACATTGCCATCCAGGTCCGAATCACACGACAAAATGTGAAATTCCATCCACGCATCTTTTTGACGTCTGGGATTTTACAACCATGCGTTTTCATGGAACTTATTGCCTCGTACAGCTACTTAGTGTAATCAATTACACGATGCAATTTTCCAAGATTTACCATAAAATCTGGCAACGCATTTCTAGATCCCTGGTGTTGCGGATGTCCATAAGCGGTTGGCTCACCAGTTCTATTCATGTGAGTCTCTAAAACTATTGCCCCCTCTTATATAAAAAAAAATCACCATCCACAATAGCATTGTAATGTTGTTCAGTCAATCTATTGTCATCTAATCTATCTACTTTACCAAAGCACCGCAAAGTTTTCTTATCAATATCTATTATAATCTCTTCTTTTTCTCGACAATGCTCTCTTACGTCATTAGTTATTAATAATTTGCAAAATTCTACAAATAATTGGTAAGTTTTAAATAAAATTTGCATTTTGAAATCATTCTGATGCAATAGTTGCATTTCATTTTGAATTTAATGAAAAATTCCATACAATTGACAATGAATCGACTAAAAACATTTCTTATACTCACATTTGTAAAAATAATGTCTATAGGTATTAATTAATTATGTTTCAAAAGTTTTAATTAGCACTAAGATATAAATAGACAATTTTAGTGTTAGCTTCTACAAATGTCCAAGGCTGCATGAATATTTAGCCTTTTGATATGAGGATATGTCGAGGTATTTAATATTTGCATATTTAAAAGTCTAAGTTAATTATATTAATGCTTAGAGTCACCAGAGATCTTTCATTGGTGTTATCTCAAGCTAACTTAGCTAACTTTACAAGTGGGAGGCTCCTTTGCACATGAAGCCGGCTAGATTATGGGTACCACAACGGCGCCTATTTCGGCCGTGAAGCAGTAATATGTAAACATTACTGTGTTTCGAAGGTTTCTGAAGGGCACCGTAGCTAGTGAAATTACTGGACATATGAGACTTAACATCTTATGTCTCAAGGTAACTAGCGCAATTGTAGTGCCGCTCAGAATCTTTGGGTTTTTCAAGTATCATGAGTGGAACTGCATTGTAATGGGTAGGGCGTATCAATAACCATTAGCTGAACGTCCTGTTCGTCTCGTCCCTTATTTTCAGGAAAAAAAACGAAGGTTTTTTCCTTTAGCATTAACTTAAACATTTGATTCACTTCGGATTAGACATTTTTTCTAATCATGACATAAATTTGCTCTTAATAGTGATTTTTCATTATTACATCACTAGAAATAAGGGATTGCTTGTAACTTATTCTAGTAGGCTTCATAAGATACATAATATCTTTAATGGTAAATGTATACACTTTTATAATAAAGTTCTAGCCACTGTTCAGGCATTATCTATAAATAAATTTAAATGTTTTATACGGAAAAAGGCTCTGTCGTAAATCCTATTACTCCACAGCTGAATATCTAAGTGATCGGTCAGCCTGGTACTAGATTATTATTATTTTATAGCGATAGAAATGACTGTACAATAATGTATATTTTTATTAAAAAGAGCGCAAAAAAAGAATCCTGGGAGACTTTCTTGCGCCGCTACTTCTCTCTCAGAGCGCCATTTGTTTCCGAAGCGGTAGTAGTATCTAGTATATTAGAAATGACATGAAAAAGAATTCTAAAGGAATCAATTTTGAGAAAAATAAATGCCTTTTAAAAAGAACACAAAATTTTACTTTAGAGCAATTGTTACTGTGACAAAGGTTTGAGAATTTATGGCTGTTTGTGCGTTTATTACTACTGCTTATCTCAGCTGATTAAGATACGGCTTACATTAATACAGTATCTAACCTTGGGTCAATGTTAAGTCAGCTTTGTAGCAAATAAGTCATTTTGAAGTCCATGCACACCTAATTTGGTTTTTGCACACCTTTTGGCTGTGTGCAAAAGCTCGTTATTATTTTTATTTATGGAAAAACAGGAGGACAAACCAGCGTACGGGTCACCTGGTGTAAAGTGATCACCACCGCCCATATTCTCTTGCAACACCAGAGGAATCACACGAGCGTTGTCGGCCTTTAAGGAAGGTGTACGAGCTTTTTTTGAAGGTACATTTTTTTTTGAACCCATATCATATCGTACCGGAAAAACCACAGCTTTGTAGTACGTGGAAGAGAGCTCTTTGAAAACCGCACTGTGGTTGAGTGCCTCACATTGAGATTATGGGGATGAAATCCTAATTTGTGGCTTGTCGTGCGAAGGGAGTATATAAAAGAAAGTTTAAACTTAAAGAAAAAACTGTAAACACTCTCAACAAACACACCTATACATTGGCTCAATTATCTATACATATTTTAGCGACCTTGCCAAAAAGCAAAGAATATTTAATGAAAACAGACATCCACATAGTTTTAATACCTATTAAATAAAGAGAGAAAACTTTGGTACAACTTTCGTCACTAACCAATACGTACGAATACGTAAGAGTACGTAATAATATATAAAAGAGCACTTACGGCCGTTCCCAATATACTATCTACAGATAGAGATAAATTACTACTTTCTACTGACAGTAATTAGCCGAAGCTGTCCCAATGTACCCGATAAGTCATTCTTATCGCCTTATATTGGGACGCGTGAATTGCAATTTCCATACAAACTTCTGTCGCTGGAAAGCTATACGTCGTCCCATTGACAGACAGCGTGTACGGATGAGGTGAGTTACCGTCGATAAGTTTATTGGGACAGAATAGTCAACGATAGTTATGATTTTTATCTCAAGTAAGTGATAGACTGAATATTGGGAACGGCCGTTAAACAGCAAGAGAAGTTCAATCTCCACCGACAGAAGTGCGAGATTGAGAAAGAAAGAAAGAAGCAATTGTAGTAGACTAAATCGAATTATATATTGCCCGAAACGTTAAAAAAACCCTTGAAACACAAATACTGAAACGTTAAGATAATCGCGTTATCTGATAGGCCGCAAATGATAAAACATTATCAGTGACATTTCCAATTGCACCACAAAATGCATTGTGTTTCCTACTGACAATAATTGCGGCACTTAATATGCGCTAGTGCAAACAATGCAGCACCTGTATCATAACGGCAACATACACAATAATTATAGTCTATTTTTATTACTACGGCTACTATAAAAGAATATTTTGTTTAAAGAATAAATTTTTTTATGAAAATAAGGGACGAGACGACCAGGACCTTCGTCTGATTGTAATTTAAACGCCCTACCCATTACAATGCACTGCATTGATTCTTGAAAAACCCAATTCTTAGCGGCACTATAATTGCCCTCGTCACCTTGCGACATAAGATAACATCTTATAAAAGTCTAATTTGCCCAGTAATTTCACTAGCTACGGCGCCTTTCAGATCGAAACACAAATGTTTACACATTACTGCTTCACGGCAGAAATAGGCGCCGTTGTGGTACCCATAATCTAGCCGGCATCCTGTGCAAAGGAGAGGAGCAGTGTTCTACAAACAATGCGGAAACCATAAAAGTACTGGATTTCATTCAAATTTTAGATGAATATTAATATTCGGGAAACATAGTAAAGGTAATAAATATATCACGATACATGCAGATATAATATTTTTATTGGTTTGTAGCGTCCACGAAACAACGTACATATAAATAAAATTGGAGTGTCTGTGTGTAATATTGAAATAACCTGTATATGAATAAATATACGGTAATTACACCAAAATAACATTTTTTAATATTTTTGTCTGCCTGTCTGACTGCCTGTTTGTTCCGGCTAATCTCTGAAATGAATGGACTGATTTTGACGGGACTTAGGATGTAGCTGATGTTATAAGGAGTAACTAAGGCTACGTTTATTTTAGATTTTTTTTTTAATTTGTAATGTTGCAATGTCCAAGAAACTGTTTAACTATAAAAATAATTTATATGGTAAAACAACGTTTGCCGGGTCACCTACATATACTATAATATATAAATCCAGTGTCCGGATTTTTGTTCCCAGTGAACTCCTAAACTAATGAACGGATTTTAATGAGGGTTACTTCATGGAGTGCTGTTTAGTCTAACTTGAGAGATAGGATAGTTTTTATTTCGATTTGGGACACATAATTATTTTTATTTCCAATATTTGTTCTGAATACATATTTTCTATGAGATAATTTATTTACGGTTTAACAGTTCTTCCGCGAAACAATTATAACAACAGGGCGCATATTTTACGAAATAATTCTTGCTGTTATGAAATATTATTGACAAATTCATAAAAAAACAGTATTTTATTTATTATGTTCAAAACAACGTCTGTCAGGTCAGCTAGTACTTTATAATTATAATGTTTTTAAATGAAACGTCATTGGATAAACGTAGTTGGATCTTCACTTAAATAAAACATAATTATTAATCGCTTAGTTGTATATTGAATAATTAAAGTTACATCACGAAAATAACACATAGAATATGTCTTTTGAGATCCATTTCCGGTGCGGAGTAACGGACTGACTAGTAACATTTTATTTAAAAGTATAATTAATAGATTGGACAGTTAACTAAGGTGAGTTGTAAAATAATAACATAGAAATCAAAGAATTCCTTTGTATCATTACATAAAACGTACTTTAACTGAATATCACTAATTTAGTTGATTTGCCCTGGGCATTTTAAAAAATATTAGATTTTATTTATTTATAGTCTCAATATTAATATTATTATAAATTAACTCAATATTTACACTAATAAAGTTAAAACTATTCAGGAAATAATGAAATCTTTGTTGGTTTAATAAAATATGTCTACAAAACCATTTTATTCATAATATTATGTTATCGTTCGGAAAGAATGTACGTGTAAATTAAGATTGTAGTATTGATTTAGATTTTAGACCGTTTTCACTTTAGACGGAGTTTTAAAAGAATACACACACTTCATTATTATATGTAAAAAAATATCTCACCATTATCGGTGGCTTAACTGAAATCGAGTTCACAAATTCATAGCCGCACTAAAAATGACTGAGGTGTAAGTTGTAACATGTCGCGTTTCGCTCAGGTTTTCAGAGTGAGTCATCGGTGGTTTCCCTCAACGGACATACCTATATCAAGAGGGCGGGTTGCGCCTACGGCTGCCGCGGCGGTGACTGAAGACGGACGTTCACAACACTCACTATGAAATTCGTCTAACCTTGATGCGAATCGGCGCTCTCCGGGGTCCATCCGATGGTCGTCGACACAATCGGGATGAAGGGTGAGCCCTCGAGTTGTCACTTGTCGCGGCGCGGGCGACGGTCTCGTGTCGGGGTCGCCGCGGCGCCGCCGGTGTCGTGTCGCACTCGCGAGGCCCGCGCTACATGTCACGGCGCGACGGGCGCGTTCTTCACGCCGTGGTCTCCGACTCGCAGTGGCGTCGCCGTCCTACTGTCTGCGATCTGCCGGCTGCCCGCTCGCTTCGCCCGCACACAACGTTGCACCGCCCCGCTGCACTCCAGTCCCCCCCCCCCCTCCCCCCCGTGCCCCCGCTGCCTCCGCCCGCCCCGCCCCGATGAATTTTCCGCATCGGGCGGGAAAAATCGATTGTGCAGCAGGCCCCGAATTATTTCGGCAAGACGCACGGCGCCCGTGCGTTCTCACCAGCCTCCGCTGCCGCTACTTGCGGTCAAGCGCAAGGCTCTGTCTTGCAGCGGTCACATCCGCTTCCGGCAAAAGCACACTACTATCGTGGGTTCGAGTCCCACATCGTTCATAAAATTTTATTTGTGTATTAATTTTATTAATACACAAAGAATAAAATTAAAATTTTAAGAAACACTTTATTTTACTGATAATAAAGTGTTTCTATTTCTAATTCTATTTCTAATGCTAGAAGTGGGGGTTATCACTTTAAAAATCATAACAAATTGTTTAGATTTTCAAGAGCGGCATCTCAAGTCAATTTCCTAATTTGCAAATATTGGGGTTGAGCAGGTTATCAACTGTAAAGTAGATCCTGTAGATGAAGTCACAACTTGAGAGATTTTATGATGATACGTAACTCGAACGGTAAGCTCAGTTGGAATGCGAGAGTTCGTGGGTTCGAGTCCCACATCGTTCATAAAATTTGGTTTACAAATTTTATTTGCACATTATTATTATTTATTTATTTATTAGGCACTTCAACAGAATACTGTTAGGAAAATTTATTGAATTAGGCGTTACTTTGCGGAAATCCATAATTATACAAATGATTTAGTTATTTAATATATATTGGCGGAATTAACACTAAAGAAAACCTAAATCATTTGTAGAATACTGTTAATTAAAACTGTTAAAAATTAGTTAAGATTATTTACAATTCTTATAACACCTAGATATATTGAATGCAGCACCTTACAAACTAATTTGTAATGTATATTACAGTCATGGTAAAATACTCTATTTGATTGAAAAGAGTGGCCGTTGAGTTTCGTGTTTGTTCTTCTCACGAGCTCAACTTTTTACGATTATATGGTAATTTCAGTAATTTAAAAGAAATATTTAAAGTGACGATTCAAAAGAGCTTAGCTTTAAACTAATTGAATACAGTTTATTTGACTTTGACTATAAAAGAAATGCACAGCATTGACTAATAATAATTTAAACTAAGTGTTGTATAACTAAGTACAAATTTAAGTTAATGTGATAATTAATTTAAGATACAAGGCTTATAGTTAGTAGTTTGACTTGAAATTATGTTAGTATTTAATTTTTTAGTAAGCCAATTATTAACTACAAGAAATTTTAATTGGTATTGAATAAGTAAAAATAATATTAAATTAAATTTTTGTTGATATATAAATAGAACATAATAGTATTTATTTACTTCCTTATTTTCATATCAATATCGTAAACAGTTAAAAATACTGCATTCTTTAAATGTTGTTTTCAAGTGCAAATTTAAGTTCTGGAATTTTTTTTGCGCGTTTCTTCTTTCTGATAGTAGGTAGGTAGATCAAATATGTTAGATGTTATATATAACCTATAACATAAAGAATTAATGGATTTTTATTTGGTTACGCCAAGTTCACCAGTGGGAGGCTCCTTTGCACAGGATGCCGGCTAGATTATGGGTACCACAACGGCGCCTATTTCTGACGTGAAGCAGTAATGTGTAAGCATTACTGTGTTTCGGTCTGAAGGGCGCCGTAGCTAGTGAAATTACTGGGCAAATGAGACTTAACATCTTGTCTTAAGGTGACGAGCGCAGTTGTAGTGCCGCTCAGAATTTTTGGGGGTTTCTGGAATCCTGAGCAGCACTGCATTGTAATGGGCAGGGCGTATCAATCACCATCAGCTGAACGTCCTGCTCGTCTTGTCACTTATTTTCATTAAAAAAAAGTTAAGTCGATTAATTAGTTAATTATAAGTAACTGAATAGTAACACCTATTAGATGGGAAGATGATTTTAAAAAAGTGGCTGAGCCAACTTTGAGACGATCTGCTCTGGACAGATCACAAAGGAAATTACTGGAGGTGGCCTATGTCGGAAGACAAGCGAACGATGTAGAAGATTAAGAATATCACTTATATTAGATTATTACTTAGATTAGAATATTGCTTAGTAATCTATTATAATTTAATTTATTACTTAGCTTAGAATATTACTTAGTTTACAATATAATTAAGATTAGATTAGACTATATATATTGTACGAATCTTACATTGAATACAATAAAGGCTTATTCATTCATTCATTCAACTGAATAGTAAAACTGTTATGTCTTTAGTATTCCAAAAATCACTTAGATAAATAAAATATAATGTAAATAAATGATTAAGATTAATTTTAGAGTTCCTTGCAGACCTGAAAGACACACTCTTCAAAAATAGGTGTTTACCATCAAAAGAGCACATACATGTCACACTAGCAATAGTTATACCAGACGAGTTTGTAAACTTTATAATGAAAAATTTGGAAATTTAGATATTTTTCACTTGCCGTTTGCAAAATTCAAAATTATGATTAAAGAAGCCATGTCTAAATACAAGTAGCATAAGTAAATCTGTCTGTTTTATTTTCATTTACTAATATATTAAGTTTTGTATTTTATAGGTTT
The DNA here is from genome assembly GCF_905404315.1 of Leptidea sinapis. Lineage (NCBI taxonomy): Eukaryota > Metazoa > Arthropoda > Insecta > Lepidoptera > Pieridae > Leptidea > Leptidea sinapis. Next base: position 11,784,863 of record NC_066270.1, on the reverse strand, counting down.
TATATTTTATCACTTTATTTGAATTTAAATTTAGTATTATTTTATTTATAACAAAGCACTCACATTATAAGTATTAAGTAGTTTTAAAATTTTTTTATGGAACTATAGGTCTTCATTAAATAAAAAAGTGTAAAGTTTTTGAATTGTGATCGTTTGTATCCTCAATAAATGAAATAAATAAATATGCTTGTTTATTTTCAACCAAAAAAATTGTGATTCAGAGTTTCCCGTGACGGTATTTCTCAGGCTATAATATCATGACATGAGATAATCTTCAATTCGAAACTTGCTTATTATTTTTTAAAAACCCTTTATCTACGCGGACGAAGTCGCGGGTATCAGCTAGTGAATATATAGGTATATATAGCAAAATATAATCTACCAAGAAAATAAAGAAAATGTTTATGTCGGATAGTTTGCGTTTAGGTCATTCTATGGAGCTGTAATAAATGTTTATAAATTAGTTGTCATCATTCCTACTAACTTGAATGTTGTCTCTGCTGTTTTAACATAATCCCTAGAATGTGTGACGTCATAATAATTAGTGGAATGAGAAAAATCGCTTAATGGCTTACCTATACTGCAGTGTTTAATCATGTTATCATAATTATTATTATTAATAAGTAATTTACCAGTAGGAGGCTTCTTTGCACAGAATGCCAGCTAGATTATGGGTACCACAACGGCGCTTATTTCCGCCGCGAAGCAGCAATGTGTAAGCATTACTGTGTTTCGGTCTGAAGGGCGCCGTAGCTAGTGAAATTACTGGGCAACTAAGACATGACAACTTATGTCTCAAGGTGACGAGTGCAGTTGTAGTGCCGCTCAGAATTTTTGGGTTTTTCAATAATCCTGACCGGCATTGTAGTGGCAGGGTCGTATCAATTACCATCAGCTGAACGTCCTGCTCGTCTCGTCCCTTATTTTCATTAAAAAAAAAACATTTTGTATTAAGACGTTATTTCATGACAGTGACCAGCGATCTTGTCAAAGAGGATGTAAATACTACGTAATAAGAGGCTGGACTGCTTAAGTAAAAATTGAAACTTAGTTTAGTATGAAACGTGCAGTCATTTGACATAAGCTTGAAATAGAAGTAATTACAATATGGCGATAGGCGACGAAGTATAATTCGGCTAAGTTTGAAAGCGAACAGTTGCTTAAAACGTAGTGGATTTCGGCTATCTTCGTTTTTGACAAGACTATAGCCGTCATCTGTCAATCTATCAATGACTGCACGTTTCATACAATCGAGTGAATCGCATTTATCCTTTTTTTATTGAAAAGGAGGACAAGCGAGCATACGGGTCACCTGGTAATAAGTGATCACCGCAGCCCACATTCTCTTGCAACAACAGAGGAATCACAGGAGCGTTGCCGGAAAAACAAGGGCTTACACCCTCCGTATCCTCCTGGAAACACCGCACAAGGAAGTTCATTCCACAGCTTTGTAGAACGTGGGAGAAAGCTCCTTGAAAACCTCACTGTGAAGGACCACCACACATTCAGATCGTGGGGATGATATCCTAACTTTCCTAGAGAGTTTCGGTAGGCTGGACTAGTATATCTCAAATTTATTTCTTTTTCGAAAAACCAGCCAGATATAAGTAGTACAAAAAGATTCTGTTACAAATGTATACATACTATATGGAAAAAGACTTTTCTCTGATCTTTTTTGTTGTAAACATTTATCGGTAAACATCATATTTATTTTGCCACTATTTTGAATAATCTGAGGAACGGTTATAATCGTTACTACGTATTGTAAAAACCTGTATTTTTACACAGATTTAATTTGAAAACAAAACTAATGTATGATGTCGGACTCGAACCAGCGACCCCTCACGTTATGGGTCCCAAATCGAAATAAAAGCTATTCTATCTATCAAGTTGGACAAAACTGCACTCCATGAAGTAATCCCCATTTAAAATTCATTCATTAGTTTAGAGGTTCATTGGAAACAAACATCAGGATTTTAGGCAAACTGGCCTCAAAAAAGCTTGGTGTACTCAGTAAGGCGAGACAGTACTTCACTAAAAGCCACCGCCTGCAACTTTATAAGGCACAAATTCGGCCTCACATGGAGTATTGTTCTCACCTCTGGGCAGGTGCTCCCCAGTACCAGCTTCTTCCATTTGACCGCATACAACGAAGAGCGGCTCGAATCATCGACGATCAAGTCATCTCCGATCGGCTTGATTCTCTAGCATTGCGTAGAGATGTGGGTTCTCTCTGCATCTTCTACCGCATTTATCACGGGGAGTGCTCAGAGGAGCTGTTCGGGTTGATTCCAGCGGCCGAATTTCACCACCGGACATTACGTGCAAAGTACCATCCGCATCACGTAGACGTCTGGCATTCCACAACCGCGCGTTTTGTTCGAAATGTCTTGCCTCGCACAGCCACTTTGTGGAATCAACTACCGGCAGCGGTCTTCCCGAACAGATACGACTTAGGTACCTTCAAGAAAAAAGGATACTCCCACCTTAAAGGCCGGCAACGCATTTCTTGACACACCTGTTGTTGCTGATGTCCATGGGCAGTTGCCTCACCTCTCCCCATCCCAAAAAAAAGGATTTTAGCTATAGTATTTATATGATGAATACAGATATTTGTTTCCGAGTCATGGATGTTTAAATGTATTTATGTATGTTTATGTGTATGTTTATATGAATATATGTATGTTTAAGTAAGTATATTGTTTTAAATATATCATTGTCTTGTAACCCATAATACAGACTATATATGCTTAACTTGGGGCAAGATATATATATTTTTGTAAAGCAACATTATAGTTAAAACAAAGATTCGGTTGTAGACACTAGTCTTTATAGGTACTATAATATACACGTCGGCCTGATAACTTTCAGACGTATTTTGAACCCGTCGGCCCGAGGACAAAGCCCTTAGAGCAAAGGTCTACGCCCGCTTTCGTCTAATGCCTGTACTTTGGCGAGTGCATCGCCTGAAGGTTCTATACTATTGGTACATCATGTTATGATTTACTTTTTTATTTACAAACTAGATGACCCGGCAAACGTTGTTTTGCCATATAAATTATTTTTAGAGTTAGACCGTTTCTTGGACATTGCAACATTACTTTATTTTTCTAAAATAAAAAAAAAAATCTAAAATAAACGTAGCCCAAGTTACTCCTTATTACATCAGCTACCTACCAATAAAAGTCCCATCAAAATCTATCCAGCCATTTCAGAGATTAGCCGGAACAAACAGACAGACAGACAGACAAAAATTGTATAAAATGTTATTTTGTTGCGTGTAGTTTTTTTCATATACATGTAGTAAAAAACGGTTATTTCAATATTACAAACAGACACTCCAATTTTATTTATATGTTTGTATAGATAAAGAAAAAGATAAATTTAAATTGAAGCTATTTTATTTGTCCCTAATTTGATTTGTTTATATATTTATTTTTACTCACACAAATTAAAATTTGAGAAGAAACTTTTTTTTTTTTAATAATTTTCTATTTTTATACACAGTGCGATAAAAAAAGACCAAACTAACCCTAACCTTTACAGTTGGAGCTAATCATTCAATCTAGATAAAAATTGTACGACAATATTTTTTTTATTTATATAATTATACACCAATACTATTTAACATGACATAGTTTTGTTAGTTTTGTAAAGAAAATTGTATTGTTTGTAATAAACTAAAAATGTTTCTAATTCCGAATTAAGACTATGGCGATCTTGTGCGAGAGAGGTAACCTAGCTCCGCTCGATTCCTTAAGGCCGTTGGCTCGGTCCCCAATTTATAGGTTCTACATACAAAGTTATAGGTGAGATGTGCTTGAGTCGTGAGGAGGCGAGAGGCGAGAGCGGGTCGCGGTGGAAGGACACCGATTCCAAAAATAACAATAATCGTAACTAGAATTAGATTAATTAATTAGATAGTATAAAAATACGCAATTATTTTTATACTTTTTAGTGCATTGAATAGTGTTTTTGAAGTCGGTTGTTTTTTAGTTAATTTTTTTTACTCAACGACAAAAGCGAGGCTGCATCAGCACATAATATAAGGGTACCCAAAATAATATAAAGGCATTAAGGTCGATAGTGGTAAAGCAAAAGAGATTTAAAAGGTTATAGCACTATAATGCCTACTACTCGGCTAAGTCGAGTTAGCAAGTCTTTTGTGGGGCGATGTATATGCTTTTACAAGAGGATCCCAGAAAATTTTTCAAAACAAAAGTATTACGTTATTCAAAAGAATTGTTAAAAAACGTTTGTGTGGTAAAGGCTACAATAACATAAGTGACTTTCTTAATGATACCACAGATTGGGACTGAAGTGACCGCCCTCAGGCTATAAAATAATAAGTGTACAATGTTACTTTGTTACTTTGTAATTGTTACTTTAATTGTAAAACATATTTTTGATGAAAAAATAAAGCCCTCTGAGTTTGTTGCGCCCATCCTTCTCAGGCCTGTGGCATTCATTTTGGAATGGGTGTTAGTTTTTTTGACTTTCAATAAGTGGTGTCACATCCTATTTTGAATAAAAATATTTGCATTTGAATATAGATGGTTTAAATGCCTCAAATTTATCTTATTCCTAATCATTTCAGTTACGGTTACAGTTTTCCGTGAGCTTATGTTATGCCGTAACTATGAAAGCTTACAAGGACCAACTCTCCATTGCTGTAATTCGAAATATTCATATTACGAGTAGTGTGTATACTACAGAGGTCGTATTGATATGGAGTACTCCTGCCCTAGTTCCCTCGTTCCACATATAATCGCTTCGACAAGCGTACTTACTGTGCGATCGATAATCGAGGACATAATATGATACCTAGGTGTCTATACATATAAGCCTTTTAATTTTTTTTATGATAGTAAGGGACAAGATGAGCAACACGTTCAGCTGATAGTTATTGATACGCCCTGCCCATTACAATGCACTGCCGCTTAGAATTCTTGAAAACCGCAAAAATTCTCAGCGGCACTACAATTGCTCTCCTCAGCCTGAGTTAAGTCTCATTTGTCCAGTAATTTCATTAGCTGCGGCACCGTTCGTGGGTTCTTTCGTTTGTTTTAAATTGCTATTGGTGATTTTGAGTTTAAATGGTACTTGGTACACGTAACAATTTATCATTTATGATCGCCTGGTACCAAAACACTGAGTAATGCTTCCTATCTCATTATCTCCTGCGTTAAATCTTACGAATTTATCTCTGTCTCTTTTTACTGTCTCGCTTTTTCGTTTCACCGACTTTCAAATCACAACGATGCTAAATAAGTTATCACTTTAATAAATAACGGATCGTCTAAACCAAGAAAGTACAGTATAAGAATATATTTCACTCAATAGACTCTAAATATACATTCAATTCTAAGAATAAAGTCTAGAATTTTTTGTTGTATTAGTTTTTAATCGAAGCGTGTACCAAGGCCAATTTCTAAAAAAAAATAGGCCATTTGCCTTCTGCCACGTTACTAGGGTTGGCATCATTATTATCAACTTGGAAAACGATAAATTAAAAAAAAATATATTTTGGTGGAAAAGTACGCCATATTTTCATTTTATTATTTTTATTTATATTAATATTATAATTAATCAATCTTAATCAGCACAGGTATCATTCAATATAACAAAAAAGTATTCACTTCAAAACTTGCATTTATTTATACATGTAATATTCGTATGCTACGTCAAATATTATGCTCAAAATTAAAAAAAAAAAACACCACGCTTCCAACAAAAAAGGCAGTTTATGCTTTTTCCCCAGTGTTCGAAGTTAAAGTAATTTCGATCGGTGAAACAGCATTAATGATATGTGGAGGTGATCACCTACTGCCAAGTTAGCCCCATGCTCTAGATGCTACTAAAGCGACGAACGTACATTCCATACGTTACCAGTGGGAAGCTCCTTCGCACAGGATGTCGGCTAGAATATGGGTACCACAACGGCGCCTTTCTCAGCCGTGAAGCAGTAATGTGTATGCATTACTGAGTTTCGGTCTAAAGGGCGCCATAGCGAATGAAATTACTGGGCAAATGAGACTTAACATCTTATGTCTCAAGGTGACAAGCGCAGTTGTAGTGCCACTCAGAATTTTAGATTTTTTCTAGAATCCTATGCGGCACTGCATTATAATGGACAGGGCGTATCAGTTACTATCAGCTGAACGTCCTACTCGTCTCATCCTTTATTAAGATAAAGTATTATAACCAATTAAGACCTTAACTTACTTTGGATACCGAAAATTCAATCTAGTTATAACCGCTTTTCTTTAAATTAATACAAATAGTAGTTCTAAAAAAAATAACATTATAGTGTATAAGTGTGTTGAAGTACTTTTTATTTTTGAAGTTATACTTCTTTAGGCGCGTTATGAAAAAAATATGAGAGAGAAATTTTAGATGCGCGCGTATCACTGTAATACAAAAGTGACAGGGTGAAGTTGGTTCCTAAAATTTTCTGACGTTTGCGTCATTCGTTTTTTTTTTTGGTTTCTTCGTACATTATTAGGACAGGCAAAGGGTTTAAGCGCATACAGCCGAATTCATTATTTAATAATTAAATGTCAAAGATTTTTACAAAATTGTTCTTTCTAAAAACGTAGAATAGCACGAGTAATATATCATTTTAATTATTTTTGCTTCGTTAGGCCAAAGAAGTGATGCATACTCTTTCTTTTCTTGCGTGCATACTGTATAAGTACACATTTTTTCGTCTTGTTTTATTTTATTTTCACTCTCACATTGATAAATTTAATAGTTCATATTGAATTTGAATTTTTTTAGTTGTTATAATTTTTGTGTTTTTTTTTGTAATGTAAGTTTTTTTTTTAATGCATTGTATTGTTTTTCATTTCATTGTGCATGTTGAGTTAGCCTGTAAGTGAGGTATAGAATTTCAATAATTATATTTAAGAGTGTAACTTTAGAATAAGGATTATTATTGTATGGAACGTTGGCTTCCCATTTAATAAATGAAATAAATTAAAAAATATATATTTTTATTTATTACTTTCAATCTTTAATCTGCAATTTCATCAGTTGACTCAGAAAATATATAAATTCGGCATAAAATGTATCATAATATATCTTTGCATGCTTGGAAATTTGAGCATTATTTGGACAACCTTCTTTGAGTACAATCGACATTGCTGTACTGATCAAAAACTTGCGAACAGCGGCCGGTAAAAGTTGTATGAAAATCCATATATACTGTCGTGGTTTCGCGGCCAAATAAAAAAAATACAATGAAATGACATCTATTGTGTAATTTAAAAATGTAACGATCTTTTACTCCGAAAAATGGTAACCAATCGACGATGACAGCTGTGAAAACGTCGAAAAAATTGTATTTTGAAGTAACCTCAATTTAGAGAAATTCACGCACACTAATACAAATCGCGATTGTAAGACGTCGCTAATGACATCTTTAAATTTCATCTATTTTCTCTCATCATTATTCATAACGTGCCTAAAGAAGTATAACTTCAAAAACTACAACTGTATTTCTTATTATTATGATTCAGCTTTCATTAATATACAAGTGTGCATTAAGTTGTGCGGTTGGCAGCCCTGTGGGTGGTACAACATATTTTGTTCAATAAACGAACTCACCGAATCAGCAGTGACTCTTCCAAGAAGCAGTCGATACAATGTTTACTTATGCAATCCTTTCTGACAATGATTACTTATACTTTTCGTTTACCACATTCTAGTGATACAAACATTTTCATAGTAACCTATATATAATAAGTGTAAGTTAACGACGACTATGTCCTACAGATTTCGTTTTAAAGGCAATCAGGCCATTTTAACTTTCTTTTTATTTATGGAAAAGGAGGGCAAACAACAGGTGACCCGTAAGCCCATTTATCCTCCTGTTCCATAAAATCAATTTATGCAAAAGAATTCACAGCTAAACTTAAATTTTACCATTTTAAAACTCGTGGATCGCAGAATTAATGTGGACCCAGTAATCTGTAAACTCCTGCATCATTTGACGTTACGATGAGTGTCTTCTACCGCATTTATCATCGGGAGTGTTCCGAAGAGCTGTTTCACCTGATTCCTGCCGCCGAATACCAAAATCACACACACACGACACGCCATAATTTAGGATATCATCCCCACAATCTTAATGTGTGGCATTCCTTCACAAACAGCATTTTCGCGTTCCATAGGTAGGCTGATCCGTTGACAGAAATAGCTGCCTGCTACTGGAAGTCCAATGTTTCCAGTAGCCCTATTGAGGCGCGTGGATAGTGAATTTTGAATCGTCAATATAAATATATCTTTTAAAATACTGAAGTTACCATACGGTCGGAAAAAGTTGAGCTCGTGAGAAGAACATACAAGACACTCAACGGCCACTCTTTTCAATCAAATAGAGTATTTTACAATGGCTGTAATATACATATCAAATTAGTTTGTAATAAAATAATCCAATATGTGAATCGTGTTTAATATAAATTATGTATTTCATAAAAAGTAATAAATTCTCGTATATTGGATGCATCATATAACACTAGAAATAAGGGATTGCTTGTAACTAATTCTAGTGGGCTTCATAAGATACATAATAGCTTTAAGGGTAAATGTATACCCTTTTATTATAAAGTACCATCCACTGTTCAGGCATTATCTATAAATAAATTTAAATGTTTTATACGAAAAAATGTCTCTGTCGTAAATCCTATTACTCCACAGCTGAATATCTAAGTGATCGGACAGCCGGGGACTAGATTATGATTATTTTATAGCGATAGAAATGTCTGTACAATATTGTATATTTTATTGAAAAGAGCGCAAAAAAAATCCTGGGAGAGTTTCTTGCGCCGCTTCTTCTCCCAGATAGCGCCATTTGTTTCCGAAGCGGTAGTAGCTTTTTATGCCTTTTATCAACCTTTATAAGTATAGTATATGACAAAACAATGTATATTTCTATTGGTGTCAGAATTTTCAAAATCGGTTCAGTAGATCCAGAGAATTCCCTCTACAACCTCACGAAATCCACCTCTTTATAATATTAATATAGATATGTTCAGTTGATTGAAATCATGCGCCAAAATCTTCGCGGTCAAAGCGCACTGTCTGCCAAATTTTTAGACTCATATTAAGTAAAACGTAGGCAAAAAATTGTATAAACACTATTGCGAATTTGTAAGAACTATTTTTAGCATTATAAGTAAATTGCAAAATTATAATGTCCTAAACAACCTTCAAATATGCAAATAATAACTCAACAAAAACTTAACAGGTAGTTTTAATTTCTTTCGAACAGAACTTTGTTTTTGTGTGTACATTTTCTATGCATGTGTGTGTTCCTATACCACATAGGCTCGGAATAAGGAATTGAGACATAGACAGAGCCGCTCGAATCAAATGCTTGCACCGGCCACGGAATCATTTTTTGCGGGCTGTCTACTTCTTTGCGTGTTAGGCACTGTTTTTTCTACGATCCAGTCGCTTCGTGACCTCAACTGACATTAAAGTCGTTATACCTCATGTATTTATACCGAGAGTTTTTAGTTAAACTGGTTATTTTTATTTGAGATTATTTTTAGCTAGATATATTATTGTATGTGTTTAAACATATATTAGGAAATTGATTTTATGGTTTATAATCTTTTTTTAAAGTGAAGATTAGGATAATCGAGTGTACTTACCTGGTGTTAAGTGATCACCGCCGCCCACATTCTATAAGGAATCCTACGGTCTATAAGGAAGATGTATGTGCTTTCGTTTGAAGGTACCCATGTCGTATCGTCCCGGAAACACCGCACAAGGAAGCTCATTCCACAGACTTGATTTACGTGGTAAAGTTCCTTGAAAACCGCACTGTGGAGGAACGTCACAGATGGTGGGGATAATATTCGAATTTTTGGCATTTCGTGGAATACGGTGGCACGAATCTGGTGAAAGAGCTCTGTGGTAAATGCGGTAGAAGACATACAAGGAAGCGACGTCTCTACGCAACGCCAAATGATCTAGTCGATCACGGAATACTGCTTAATATTTACCCCCTTATTCATAATAGTTTGCTAACTTAAAGCATTGCTAATTCTCACTCTGTCTTCTTCTATTGACCATCTGAAGTCAGAATGAGAAAAAACACTCCTTAGCGCCTGTTTAAAGTTAGCGGATCATTATGAATAAGGGGGTTAAGAAATAATAAAAAAGAAAATTTTTGTAGCTATATTTTCTTATTGTATCGCTGTTATTTATGCTGGAAATACTGTAAAAAGGCAAAACAGGTATTATTTATATTAGAATTATATAAACAAGGCATTTATTTTCTCAAAATTGATTCTTTTAGAATTATTTTTGATGTCACTTCTGACACTAGCACCGCTTCGGAAACAAATGGCGCACTGAGAGAGAAGACACAAGAAACTCTCACAGCATTTTTTGCTCTCTTTTGAATAAAATACAAAATATTGTACTGCCATTGTTGTTGATATAAAATAATCATAATGCCTTTTATGTTTAGGTCTTGGGCTACTTGAACTCACTCAGGTCTCACATAAAAATTACTAAAATTATCGGAACATTCGTCATGCTAGGGATCACAAATCACACTCGTATCTACTTCAATCTAATATCTAAATCAGTTCAGTTCTAGATTATCCGGAATAATACAATAATCCATTCTTTTTCTAAAATTATATATAATTATAAAGAGGAAACATTTGTGTTTTTGTATGTATGTTTGTAATGTTTTCACACAAAAACTACTGGACTAATTTTAAAATTTTTTTCACTATTAGAAAGCTACATCTTCACTGAATGACATAGGCTATATTACATTTTCAAAAAACCAAAGGAGCGAAAAAAATTAGTCATAAAAATCTGATATCGCGTGCGCTGCGGAAACTATTCATGATAGAAAGAATTAAAAATTGTATTAATATAACGTCACATCTTATAGAGAGCCTCGTACAATATCTCAAAAAAAAAAAGCCCCGAGCCAGACGGACTCAGCAACGACGTTATTAAATTAGGGGCACCAATTCTAGTACATCTATTCACGAAATTATTCAATATGAAAAAATCAAACAAAGAAATTGGAGTTTTTTATTATTATGGGAGCGAAAACAATGTTACTAGAAATAAATCTATGATCCGGCTTAGTATAATGTCCACTGTTCGAGATCGGTATCGAGTGTAATCGCATCGCATTAAAAGGCATAAAAGGCATTTATTTTCTCAAAATTGATTCCTTTAGAATCCTTTTTGATGTCATTTCATGCGCTCTGAGAGAGAAGAAGCGGCGAAAGAAACTCTCCCAGCATTCGTTTTTTGCGCTCTTTTCAATAAAAATATACAATATTGTACAATCATTTCAATCGCTATAAAATAATCACAATCTAGTCCCAGGCTGTCCGATCATTTAGATATTCAGCAGTGGAGTAATAGGATTTATGACACAGCCATTTTTTTTATAAAACATTTAAATTTATTTATAGATAATGCCTGAACAGTGGCTGGGATGTGGTGGAAGTGGATACATTTACCCTTAAAGCTATTATGTATCTTATGAAGCCTACTAGAATTAGTTACAAGAAATTATACAAGAAATTACTAGTATATTATAGTATAGAAAATAAACCTTATAAATGAAGCCCCAAATTGTGTGACTTAAGAATATAAAAACCGCTAAGACTCGTCTAAAAATAACAACTTAAGAAGCGTTAATGTGCTTGAAAGTTTGCGTAGTTTAATTTGGCCAAAAGCATATATAGTTGGAACACTTTTTACAAGTATAACCGTTTATTTATCACTTTAATCATCAGCACAGCGTAGGCACAATAGACAAAAAACCAGCTGACTCAGCATGATTTCTAGAAACATCCGATGTCAATGTCTTATTGAGGAAAACTTTTTTTAAAAAAAAATAGCGTTAAATGTACGTGACGAATTCGTGTTATTCCAGACGAGATTTTACATAATGAGAAAAAATCTTTGAGAGATTTTGATACAAAAGCCAATATTTTCTCTGTGTGAGATAACAATGTAAGTGATTACAATTCGTCCCAGTGGGAGGCTCCTTTGCATCGGATGCCGGCTAGATTATGGGTACCACAACGGCGCCTATTTCTGCCGTGAAGCAGTGATGTGTTAGCATTATTGTGTTTCGGTCGGAAGAGCGCCGTAGCTAGTGAAATTACTGGGCAAGTGAGACTTAACATCTTATGTCTTAAGGTGACGAGCGCACTTGTAGTGCCGCTCAGAATTTTTTAGGGCTTTTCAAGAATCCTGAGCGGCACTGCATTGTAATTGGCAGGGTGTATCAATTACCATCAGCTGAACGTCCGGCTCGTCTCGTCCCTTATTTTCATAAAAAAACTTCACTTCTAAAACCTTAGGTCTATGGTTACTCTAAGTTTAAAATTACTTCTCCCATATAATTCTGTAGTGACAAAGGTAAGATAAAGACAAAAAGTTTTATATTTGGAATAACTTCACTTCGCGTTTATTAATAACACATTTAAAGTTTTGCTTTCATCACTGATCTCGTGTCCCCAATATCAATGCATGGCTGCTTGGATTGTAGGGAATTCATGTAGTAATGCGTACACATAACTGCTTCACGGCAGAAATAGGTGCCGTTGTGGTACCCATAATCTAGCCGGCATCCGATGCAAAGGAGCCTCCCTCTGGTAAAGTGGTGTGAGTGTGTTAGAGACGTCACATAATTCGTCGAGTTATCTTCTCACCCCTTGTGTGAGGGCGGAAGAAGGCTGTCAGGGCTGAGCTCTATACCCTTCTTAAGCCAAGACATTGGGAGAGTCTTTGGGTATTTTGGAGTGTTCTTTTTTTCCGTTGTGCCTTCTTTGTCAGTCAGTTCGTTCATTTTTCGTCGTTTTCAGGGTCTTGTGGAGTTGTTGACAACCCCCTCTTCACTAATGCAGTCCTTAGAGTACGTCTTAATTTTTCTTTTACCCTCTTCGTCAGAGGGTCTTGCATGTAGTGGGGCAATCCCCACCAGGTGTTGTTTTGTGGAACCATCTACTCGCCGGAACATGATTGTCGTTAATCCTCTCATCAGCGGCTATATTTTCATGTCTCAGATCTTTAGTGATAGTTGCGAGTGGCCTCACATAATTGCGAGTCTTTAAACGCTTTTATCACGGGGATAGTTTGAACGAGCTAATGTCAGCCACACAATTACATATTTCCCCACTTACTTTAATATCACCATTTGTTGTTCAACTCTCCTCCATGGTGAGGTAGTCCTTCATGGATTCCATTGTTATCGGTATCCCAAAACCCAATAAACCTAAAGCTAATCCGAGTAGCTATAGGCCTATTAGTTTAATTAACTCGATCGGGAAACTTTACGAAAGATTAATTCTCGCGCGTCTTAATCATTACATCGCGGAGCTTAACCTGATACCCGACATACAGTTCGGATTCAGAACCGCTCACTCGTGTCCCCAGCAGGCTCACCGACTCACCGAGTACATTCTCATACGGCGTCAATTTCACGCTACCACGGCAGCCGTGTTTTTCGATGTCGCGAAGGCCTTCGACAAGGTATGGCACAACGGCTTAGTATTCAAGCTGTATCAACTGGGAGTGCCAGACAGGCTCGTGCGCATCATTCGAGCCTACCTTACCGATCGCTCCTTCCGATATCGAGTAGAGGGCACCCTATCCTCACCCAGACCCATCAGGTCTGGCGTGCCACAGGGCTCGGTCCTCTCTCCCACTCTTTTCTCGCTCTTCACGAGCGACATTCCCAAGTTTCCGAGTGTCCAGCTCGCTCAGTACGCTGACGACACGGCACTCTACTTCGGCTCCAACCGCTCAACCTTGAGCAAGAACATTAAAGTGCTTCAAGCCGCCGTCGATGAACTAGGCAACTGGTTCAGAAAATGGCGGATTGAAGTGAACCCCACCAAGAGTGCAGCGGTACTCTTCGGTAACGCGAAAAGCATCCGCGCTAAAAAACAACCGACTGACGTTATTAAACTGTATGAAACACCCATACCGTGGGTGAAGGATCACAAATATTTAGGAGTCACGTTCAACAGCAATATGAACTTCAAGAAACATATTGATACGGTTTGCAATAGAGCCAGATTTGTCCTCAGTCGCCTTTATCCACTTGTGTGTGGGCGAAGCAAACTTCCGCTCAAACACAAAGTGACGCTGTACAAAACCATCGTACGGCCCATACTGTCATACGCAAGCGTCGTTTTCGCGCACACCCGACCGAGCTACTTACGCCGTTTGCAAGTAGTTCAAAATAAATTCACGCGCATGGCAACCGGAGCCCCGTGGTTCATCCGAAACGTTGACCTTCACCGCGACCTAGAGCTTCCGACAATAGCTCAACACTTTAAAGAGATCTCGCGACGCTTCTTTGACAAGGCGCCTAACCATCCCAACATCTTGGTTAGGAAGGCATGCGGGTACACCCCCCTTCACCATAGTCTCAACCCAATAAGACGTCCCAGACACGTAACGGTAGACCCGGACGACGACATCACCATCGCGAACGCGACACCCACACAAACACCGACACAGACACGCACACACCGCCTTCGCAGGCGTAGGTGCGGTCAACCACCGCAAACCACTGGCACTCGTCACTCTGACGATGGCCAGCGGCCCGCACCCTAGATACACCACACATTCTTTTGATACCCGACGAGACGTTAGTCCTCGTCCTGTAATCGCTTCACTACACTCACTCACACACGGAATGACTGACGGACTGACATACACCACTTACACAATCACAAACACACTCAACAAACAGACACAAACACAAACATACATGCACACAAACATTTACACTACGTACATACATACAAACACACATACTTGCAATCATAAACACATACATACACACTTACATACATTACACAAAACATCACCACACTCGCCGGCGAGTGTGCTCTTATCACCTTTCATCCTTCATCTTCATTTCATCTTCATTTTCATTCTCTCTCCTTCCCACAAGCACACAGCCGGTCTGAGGTTCGAGTCTCCTTAGGAGACGCCCCGCGACTGTTGTTGCGTAGTCTTTGCGGCCTCCACGGCCCACGTCCTACTTCGCTGTGAAAGCCAGAGCTGCTAACAGCACAGAGGAGGTTTTAGTCGGTATGGGGTGTCCGCTTACGCGGACACTCGAGTCCGACATATTACGCCCCGTTCCGGGGCGTAAATACGTAACAGTATTTCCTCCTCTCAAAAAAAAAAAAAAAAAAAAAAAAAAAGTAGTCCTTCATTTATGGAAATTTTGTGGTGCCGTATATAAGAGTCGGACACCAACCAAAAAGGCCGGCCGCACTTCTAAGATTCCCCTGGTGTTGAGAGTAGACATAAGTGATAACTTATCGTCCACACATTTCATAAAACTAAAATTAATCTGATCAATTGTGGTGTAGACTTCAGTGCCATACTTAAACGTTAACGATGATTGGTTGTCGTACAAAGAACTAAGCAATATTCGCGTAAAATTTTACGTTTTCTTAAATAAGCGGCTGTGATTCTGCAACATAGTGACGTAGACTAGAATGAGATGTCTAATAACCGTAGATTTGTCTTATCCCACTCATAATTTTTGTTCTTATAGGAAATACGATAAATTCAAATTCAAATCACGGACGAGTAAAAAAAGAAGGACTCCCTGCTGTGATATTAGCAAGTAAAGCACCGTTATGCTAGTGTGTGTGCGGTTACGGGGGATACTAGTTATACAATTATTTCTCCCTTAAATAATCATATATGGCCAGAAATACTTATATAGTATCGTTTTTACACTTTTTCACAATGCGCGACGGCATTTTTAAAATATTTTAGTGAGACGCAAACTGATCTGTCACAGACGATGACAATTCTCATAATGGCCGCCTGTCGGCCTGTAGTAGTGTAAATGTGTGCGTGGGGCTATGTATTAACACGTTAATCGGCATGTTTTGGTGCTACACTGTTATGTAAGGTGACACGGAGTCCTTATTTTTTTACTAGTCCGTGATGCAAATATTAATTTTCAAAATAGGATTTAAAATCACTTATTTAACATCAAAAACTACCACACTTTCGAAATAGTATACCTCAGATTTGAGACGAACGGCGCAAGAATCTCAACAGGATTTTTTTTTCTTAATTTTGTTACAATTTAATATGCAGTATCGTAAAATATAACTAAATAATCTGAGGGCGTTCGCTCCACTCACAGTCTGAGGTATCATTAAGAAAATCATTTATGTTATAGTAACTTTTACCACACAAACGTTTTTTAACAATTCTTTTGAATTTGGTAACACATTAATTTTGTACATTTTCTGAAATAATGTTTTAAAAGCATATATATCGCCCAACAAAAGATAACTGACCAGGGCAGACTTACTAACTCATTGTATAAATTTTTTCACATAAATTCAAAAAAGGCTGTGATTTCTCTGGTATTGCAAGGGAATGTGGACGGCGGTGATCACTTAACACCAGGGGACCCGAACGCTCGTTTGCCCTCCTTTTCTAAAAGAAAAAAAACATTCCAGCAAGCTTTGGGAGATCTTAGGGATTAGGGATAGGAACAAGAGATAGTTTGTCGTTTAGTTCCTCATGAATCACTTTAGCTATTAATGGATTTAAACAGATATTTTATAATATAGGAGTTAATATCATATAATATCATTAATCATGTTATGATACTATAAAACCTCAGAATTGCGTAACTTTAAATGTCATTCAGAGTTTGAATGCTAAAAATATGAATGCCATAACAGCCATTCTATTTTATGCATTTATTAATCAAGTTTTGTAATAAATAACAAATTGAATGCAGTACGAGATTAAAAACTAAATATCCGGACGACCGAGCCTTGCTCGGATTTTTAAGAATGTACAAAACTTGAACATAAAAAAAACTAATAGGACATCTGGATTCGAACCGGGGCCAAAAAGCAGAACTTTCCGGATCACCCAATGTCCCATCTGAGCTATTACAGTCTTGTATATAGTTGCGAAATTAACCTTTTTATTCTAATGTTATTGTAACTGTTTCTCATAAAAACACAGAAACTCCTTTTTTTTTTAAACTGAAACCAAGCTAGATCGATTTCTCGCCCCCGAAACTACATGTATACTAAATTTCATTAAAATCGTTGGAGCCGTTTCCGAGATTCAGGTTATGTTTCTACAAGAATTGCTCGTTTAAAGATATAAGATTAACAAAGGTCAGTGAAACAGTTTCTGTACGCAGGTAGCTAGTGAAATTACTGGCCTAATACTTGACAACTTACGCCACAAAGTGGGTTTTACAAGAATCTTGAGAAAAAAACATCATGCTTGTCTCCACATGATATTACTTCTTTAAATCAGTCACAAGAATATATCACTGAATACGCCGATATATACATCATATTAAATTTTATTTACACACAACTTTTTTTCTTTCTAATGACAGTAAGGGACCAGACGAACAGAACGTTCAGCTGATTGTAATTGATAAGCCCTGTCTATTACAATGCAGTGCCGCTGAGGATTCTTGAAAAACCGAAGAATTCGAGTGGCACTACAACCGCGCTCGTCACCTTCAGACATAAGATGTTAAGTCTCATTTGCCCAGTAACTTCACTAGCTGCGGCGCCCTTCAGACCGAAACACAGTAAAGCTCACACATTACTGCTTCACGGCAGAAATAGGCGCAATTGTGCTACCCATAATCTAGCCGGCATCCTGTGCAAAGGAGTCTCCCTCTGGTCAATATTTGGCAATACTGGTAAATATGTAACTATTTAACTCTTTTAAAAATATGTAAATCACTGAGCAGACGCAAGACATATATAATTTACATAAAAAGTTTGCATAGATGTTTAAAAGGCGAAGTTTTGAGAGCCCGAATGTATTCAACTAGGTCACTAGACGCATTAGTGTATCAAAAAGCGACTAAACAAGTTCCACTGTTCGAGCGTCTTTTGTTATTTAAATAATCCCAGACTCACCTATTCGCAAAATGGCTGCATTCGAATTAGATAACATAAACGGGTTATGCGTGTCCAATTTTTATAACTTTAAGTGATCTATTAATATCTGCAATCAAGGTGTTTTTTTTTTATATAATTTATTTGAGTTTGAATGCAAATTGGAATATACAGCGAAAACAATGTTTTTTTTTTATGATAAAAGACGAGACTAGAAGTACGTTCAGCTGATGGTGATTGATACGCCCGGTCCATTACAATGCAGTGCCGCTCAGGATTCTTGTGGAATTCTGAGTGGCACTACAATTGCGCTCGTCACCTTGAGACAAACGATGTTAAGTCTCATTTGCCCAGTAATTTTGCTAGCAACGGCGCCCTTCAGACCGAAACACAGTAATGTTTACAGATTGCTTCACGGCAGAAATAGGTGCCGTTTTGGTACCTATAATCTAGCCGGCATCCTGTGCAGAGGAGCCTCCCATAAAAAGATGTAGTGTCAATGAATTTGTGATACGTCTGTGTGCATATGTTTATGGATAGGTGTATGTGGCAGGGAAATTGGTCGAAAAAATTATCGTACCAGAATATTATTTTTTATTATTTTAAGTAACAAACACACAGCGGCGTTTCTCAACTAATATGAGCGTTCAATTATCTCAGATTTTATCGAATTTTGACAGTTAAAGAAGAGTGATTTGTCGTCCTACAATATTGTGGACGAGATCGTTTGTCGAAGATATTTTCGAGTCCCTAAATGAAAAAAAAGAAGCCTATTTCTGAGAAGAACCGGCAAGAAACCGGCAAGATTCCACCTTCGCACGACACGCCACAAATTAGTATATCATCCCCACCATCTGGATGTGTGGCGGTCCTCCACAGTGCGGTTTTCAACGAACTTGCTTCCACGTACTGCAAAGCTGTGGAATGAGCTTCCTTGTGCGGTGTTTCCGGGACGATACGACATGGGTACCTTCAAAAAAAGCGCGTACACCTTCCTTGTGATTCCTCTGGTGTTGCAAGACAATGTGGGCGGCGGTTATCACTTAGCACCAGGTGACCCGTACGCTCGTTTGTCCTCCTATTCAATAAAAAAAAAAAACAATTTTTGTAGAGAACTGTAATGGGAAGCACTTACAGTTTTATAGTATCCATACTATGTAAGGAAGTGTTCTGCGTAATTATTATTAAAACCCATAAACTTTGAACAGTATCTAATTTATTGGTCTGAAATTACTGTGGGGTTAATACTTTTAATTTGGATCTGACTTTTAAAGGTGATATAGATTATGTATAGACCTCGGGACTTAGCTTGAGTAGTGAGCGACCGGCCGAACACTAATAAGTGGGCCCATCAAGGTTGTATAAATGTTAGAAGTGTTCAATGACAGTCTCCTACAATATTTTATTGGCGCCTGTTTTTACTGTGTTTCGCTCTGAAGATCGCCGTAGCTAGTGAAAGTACTGGGTAAATGAGACTTGACATCTTATGTCTCAAGGTGACGAGCGCAATTGTAGTGCCGCTCAGTTTTTTTTTTTGTATTTCAAGAATCCTGAACATTGGGGACATTGCACTGTGATGGGCAGGGCGTATCAATTACCACCAGCTGAACGTCCTGCTCGTCTCGACTCTTGTTTTCATTAAAATAATATATCATTCACAGTCTGACAGCGGAACGGCAGAAGTGTGCTTAAAGACAATGTTAGCAAATTTTTCTCCTAAATCGTGTGTCGACTGTCACTGTCCGAATCGGGTTCTAAATACAACATACAAACGTACATATGAATAAATGTTTTACATTGCTGCTTAGTGATCAATAATATTTTAAACAACTGGAATAAATGCGGCAATGTATAGACATAGCAGTCGAATTTTAGTGTGGTGTAATTTGTGGCTTGTTTCATATTTCGGTTTTTATACGACGTGATTTATCTATATGTATAGAACGTCATTGGAAGTGCTATTCCTTGCATGAAATACATTACATTGCTGCCTACGCTTACAACGGTACGAATATTGAGAAACTTGTGCAGCAATGGTTTGTAAAGTGTCTAATACGAATAAATTAAGAATTCTTCTTCGTCGTTACACTCTTGACAGAGTGGTAGTGGTCATCACGAAGTGAAATCTTTTGGGGCAGATGTGATTCGCCCCACGAGACTTCGCCACTTTTCCCTGCTGACCGACAGTCTGGTGCACTTATTCAATGGAATATAAATTTGGTCGGTCCATCGCATGGGCGACCGTCCCCGCCCTCCAATTTGCCCTGGACGACAAGGCACTCAATGCAGTCACTCTCGCGCCGGGAGACGTGTCCGAAGAACTTAAGAATGCGACTCTGTTTTAACACCGAAAGGCGTTGTTTTAAGCCAAGTTCATGGAGAATGGAGACTCCTAGCATTCTCCTCGCTCTTTGATGTAGTGCTGCCACATCAAATCAATTAAGAATAGAGAAATAATAATAGCTATAAGTTTAAAAAAAACAGCAGTTTCTATAATAGAATACTGAATAAAGGGTTACCGATTAAATTAGAAAATATGTAATATTTTGGTTTGCATAATTCGAAGTTTTTTTTATGGTAGAGAAGGACTAACGAACGTAATAATGATATTATGTGATCACCGCCGCCCATATTCTCTTGCAACACTAGAGGAATCACAGGAGTCGGCCTTGGAGGAAGGTGTACAAGCTTTTTTTGAAGGTATCCATGTCTTATCATCCCGGTCATTCCACAGCTTTGAAGTACGTGGAAGAAAGTTCCTTGATAACCACTCTGTGGAGGAACGCATCAAATCCAGATCGTGGGGATGATTTTGTTGTGTAGAATTTGTGACGTGTCGTGCGAAGGTGATAGACTGAAAGAGTTGGTCTTGACAGAGTTCCGTAGTTATATATTTAATAATTGTTTTAATTAGTATTATTTTTATGTAAACTTTGATTTACTGAAGTAACAGTAAAAAAATAATAGTTAAAAAAAACTGAAAAGCACGCTTTATATAAAATTCAACTAAAAAATAGAAAATAAATTTAAATTGAAAATTGTGTAAAAAAAATATATTTTATTGTGAAAAAAGCGTGGGGTGTTCTTCTACACCCCACGCTTTTTTTAGTTGAATTTTATATAAAGCGTGCTTTTTAGTTCTTTTTAACTATTATTTAGTTTTCATTTTTAGTCAAATTAGTGTAATGTCATCGGTCCTCGATAAATCTACAAAGTATGAACGAAATCTAGCCGTTTAAAGTGGGTCAAAATCGCGCCCAAAGAAGTCGGTTACAAACATACAAACATACAGCTGAAGCTAATATAAAGCATATAAAAAGGATGCCTTTGAGAGTAACTACCTAGTAGTAAAATACAGGCCCGGCTTAGTTTTAATGCTACTGACAATTAAAATAATATAAATTTGTTTAATGAATTATTAGAAGCACTGCCTACCTATTTAAAACATTATTTAAGTATTTTCTAGCACTAATTATGTAAAAGTTTAATTACTTTCGTTTTAAAAATTATTTTCTTTTTTACTATGCTAATTACTTACGTCAAACAATCTCGTGTCTTCACAGCCATGTGTTTCTTTTTGTAATACATTAATTTTATATTGTTAAAGTTAAAATCTATTAATTAATGTTTGGTTTAAATAAACAAAATTGTTTCAGAATTAACAAAACTGAAACTTACTATATTTATTCGTTGGCTAACGCAATTCCGATTAATACTAACTCACTACTTACAGCTGGCGGTCTGTAAGTCACCTGTGAGGAACAATATATTTATGATTACGACTCAAGTTACAATATCACCCATAAAAGTGATTGTGGTGATCAGTATCAGACAATTAATTAAATATCTATGAATGTAGTTTAAATTGTTTTTTAAATTAAAATACAATGTTCTTTGAGTAAATTGTTACATCTACAATATTTAAGCTACTTCCCCTCCATGTGGCAAAGTCGTGGGACATCCTGTATATTGACGTTGCATAGACAAATCACGTCCTACAAAACAAGGCCGAAATATTGAACATGCCACAAATCACACCATATTTTAACCGACTTCAAAAAAAGGAGGAGGTTCTCAATTCGCCTCAAAACTTTCGACTGGGTGAACCGAATTAGATGATTCTTTTTTTATTTGAAAGCTGGTGCTTTTCGTGTGGTCCCATTGTAATTTGGTTCAGATCTGACAATGGCATCCATGAGAAAACCAATAAAGTCTTAAATTTGCCATACATGTGTATAGCAAAGTGGATGATAAATTTACGATTAACTCAATATCGCACAAACCGATTTCGATGATTCTTTTTTATTGGAAAAGATATACTTCAAAGATAGTTTATTGATAGTTTGATTTGGTTATGATTACGGAATCCATAACAAAGTAACGGAACTCTTCAATTCTTAGGAGAAAATTAACGATACTCGGCCGAATCTTTTTTATGGTATCCGAATATTTAAGTCATCTACCATAACATAGTTATGGCCAAGTTATTGTCGTAGTCGAATATGATGATCAATGGGACTTCTTAACGACTTACAGTAAGGGTGCGAGCTATGGCAGAATTTCTTAGTGTCTCTAATCAAATTGCAAATCGCATAAGTTCATTGCTGCATTGAAAAATTTAGTACATTTACACATATTTAGACAAATTGTTAGTTAGTGTACTTCAAATTCACTAAAAATCTTAAAATATTTTTTTTTAACAAAAGACAACCGACTTCAAAAACACTATTTCAAAACAGTAGATTTAATATTCTAGTTACAATTATTGTCATTTTTGGAATCGGTGTCCTTCCGCCGCGACTCGCTCTCGCCTCTCGCCTCCTCACAACTCAAGCACGAGATGTGCTTGACCTATAACTATGTATGTAGTTACAAACCTATCTTGGATGACACCGACTCCAAAAATTATAATAATCGTAACTAGAATTAGCTTAATTAATTAGATTGTATAAAAATACGCAATTATTTTTATACTTTTTAGTGCATATTATATCTATTGTTTTGAAATAGTGTTTTTGAAGTCGGTTGTTTTTTGTTAAAAATTTTTTTTTGGATCGACAGCTATTTCTATACATTGCCGCATTTACTGCATCTGTTTAAAATATTATTGGTCAATAAGCAGCAATGTAAAACATTTATTCAGTTTATATTAAGTATGTTGAATTTAGAACCCGATTCGGACAGTGACAGTTGAAACTCGACTAAGGAGAAAAGTGTGCTTACAGTGTCTTTTAAGCACACTTTTGCCGTTTCGTTATCAGACTGTATGTCCTTTTATGTGTAAAGAAGGTCATTGGTTCTCAATAATTTGACTACTATTAAAGCGCGTTCGCACTACGTCCGATCTGAGTAAAAGTCAAATTCAAAGTTTTTATTTGCAGAGACATGTTAACGTTTTTATTACCTATTGTATAATATTTTTATTACTGTATCGTAATTGTCAATATTATCGGATCCCGTAAAAACACGGTCCGGAGGAGTCGTAGAACTATTTGTATGGAAATTAACGCACTAGATTCGGCTTCCGTCATCCGATTTCTTTCCGTCACCGTTAATATCCGTTCCAGAGAAGATTATTGACGGACCGAAGTAGCCATAGCATAGACCAAGTATAGTAACTAGACATCGGTTTGGCGTGGCCAATATGAGACAGATAATATCCTGTATATATAGGTACAATAGGTACATAATATTACACAAGTGTCTTTCACTGTCACTTTTACATCGTAAAACACAACATCGCACCATATTTCCTTCGATTCTGCTTAAAATTATCACTGATGTTGAATAAATAGTGGATATTTCACACGTTTTACAAGTTTTCTGTGCAGCGCTGTCAAGTTTGTTTAGCACACCGGGTGTGCTGACCTTGAAAAAACCGGCACGCATGGCGAAACAAAAAATCTAATCACTCTTTCTCATTTCTTTACATAAGACTCGCATAAGTTTTTCTTTTTCTCGTGTGAGTGAGGCGGAGTCTATCAATTAGTTAAACTAGACTAATTGATGGCTCTTAGACCAAGTATAGTAACTACTATACTTAGTCTAAGAGCCATAGTATTATTTGTATGAACGCTTGCGCACTGCGTCCGAAACGAACCCGAGTTTCCGAGCTGCGTTCGTGCAAAGAGACAGCGGGGCGGTCATTGTAAAAATCTCCTTCTAAAATTCGATCCAACAAGTGAGTTGCACTAGGAGATAGAATTGCCACAAGTTGACGCCTATTGAAAGTGTCATGATTGAGGACTTGGAGTTGTGGCGACTAAGACTCCGATATATTTCTTTAATAAGCTGACTTGGATAGATAATTCTTATTATAATACCAGGGCTACACAGGTCATGTTAAGCTTTCCAAAGTACTACACAGTAGTTTTTAGAGGTAGTTTAAAATAAAATGCGACTAAGTGTTGGAACAATATAACACCACCTTTAAGAAACTCGAAAAACAATTTTTGTATTTAAACCTTACAAAATTATTAAATCTTATAAACACTTATACGAGTATATACCGAGTACAAGAACCAACATGTAAGTGTTTTAATATGTTTTTTATTATTTTTTAAATTTTATTATATACTGGCACTCCGACTGTTAACCAGGTAGATGCTGAAAATCAGCGCTGCAGGCAGTATTGGTTTACAGTACAAGCTGAGCATCGGCCTTTTCTTTTGCCACACAACATATTTAGTTAAGTTAGGATTACGAATATATATTAAGTATTAACATTGTATGTTTATGTGTGTGGCATGGATAAAATTTTGGCTCCGCGTTAAGTGACGAATGGCAAAAAGTGGCCCCTGAATTGCTTGGATTTGAAGCAGAGATCGGACTAGTGCGTGGGTAATATCCGAATTCGGTCCGATATTTCTAGATCTGTATTTTCACGGGTACGGATCGGTCTCTGATCGGACGTAGAATGGTATGTTATAGGGGCTCCTGTTTCCCCAATTAAACCACTAGTATGGGTCCATTTTGCGTGCAGTATTGGCCAGTTACTCCAACCAGCCCAGCTCCTTCCAGAAGTTCCGAACATCCCTGGGGTGTTCGCAGACTTCCTGGAGAGACCTCGTATTAGTTAAGGTTTTTGCCCGTTGTTTGACCACATTATGTGAGTGTCCGTTTCGTCCTCTGCTAGCCTCTGCACTTAGGACTGTCCGTTACGCTGATTGTGAAAAGTAGTAGTTTAGTGATGTGTGACCCGTTAGGTTGCCCACCATTATACGGATGTCATGTCTGTTGAGGCTAATAAGTCTACTTGTCAGTTTGGGCGAAGGTACAGGTATCGCTTCTTTCGACTGTCTACAGCTTGAGACAGTCGTCCATCGGGTGTTGTGTAGGTTGTTGGTGAGAGAGCGTATTCACGAACGTATTTGGCTGTAGGGCAGTGGTAGAAGTGGCAATGGACCAGCCACTTGGGTTAGATACATCAGACTCAGATACATATGTATTAGGTACGTCGTATCTTCATAATTCTTTTTGAGTCGCAATAATGGTGTAATTAAGACCGCGATGAAATAATAAAATTAAGTACCTTAGATCTACATAAATATTATTTATGCAGATTTAATAACTTTAAAACACAACTTAATATTTTTCCGGGCAAGTTTAAATGTATCTACAAAACGGCTTTAATATAATAATATTCTAATAAGCTAGGCTATTTGAATAATTTTGGCGAAATAAATTTTGCTAATGTGTTTCTAATTAATTATGAGTCTAGACAATCTCGTAGCGGTCGTTTCCCCTACTTATATTGTTATTCGCAGTAAACAGCCTTTCGTGTTTCGCAAAAATATTACTTTGAGCTTCATTAATACGTACCTATAGATATTCTAGACCAAAATAATTGTGACATAGAATATGCAACGATGACATGACAGCCCGATACTAATAATAATATAATAAAACTTTATTTTACCAGTGGGAGGCTCATTTGCACTGGTTGCCGGCTAGATTATGGGTACACTGCGGCGCCTATTTCTGCCGTGAAGCAGTAATGTGAAAGTATTATTAGCCGTAGCTAATAATGACGAGGAGTTCCACCACAGTGCGGTTTTCAAGGAGTTTTCTTCCACGTACTACAAAGCCGTGGAATGAACTTCCTTGTGCGGTGCTTCCGGGACGATACGAAATGAGCACCTTCAAAAAAAGCACGTACACCTTCCATAAAGAATGCTCCTGTGATTCCTCTGGTGTTGCAAGAGAATGTGGACGACGGTGATCACTTAACACCAGGTGACTCGAACGCATGTTTGTCCTACTTTTTCCATAAAAACAAAAAAAAACCTAATGAAATTACTCGGCAAATAAGACAATATGCCTCAAAAAAAGCGAAATTGTAGTGCCGCTCAGAATTTTCGGGTTTTTCAAAAATCCTGGGCGGCACTGCATTGTAATGGGCAGGGCGTATCACTTACAATAATCTGGATATCTTGCTCGACTTGTTACTTTTTAATATGATGAAAAACACATACCAGTGGCAACCGAACTCGCAACCCAGTGTTAAAAGTACACTAAACAGACTCTTATCGATTTTTCGTCTTCATAAAAAATATGTAGAAATACAAAACAAAGTCTGCCAACAGGATGACGTCATGAGGGAAAAAGTGGGAATGCGAGATTCAAAGCTCTGTACACGTTATTATAAGTTGCTCGTATGGAAAATGAAAGTCCGCGAAGTTTCATTGAGCTAAGTTGGATCGCGGGTGTTGGGAGACGACACTACGTTCGCGTAATACAAGGAGACTTAATATTTACTATTTACTAACACTGTTTGTTTGAAACTTTTTCATTCAGTTTTTATATCTGACGACCTGTATAGCCGAGTGGTTAGCGATCCTACCTACTAAGCTAGAGAGCTTGCACCTACCGGGTCCCGGTAGGTGCAAGCATTTATATGATGAATATGGATGTTTGTTTCCGAGTCATGGATGTCTAAATGTATTTATGTATGTTTATATGAATTTATGTATCTAAGTAAGTATATTGTATTAAATATATCATTGTCTTGTAACCCATAACACAGGCAATATATGCTTAACTTGGGGCAAGATAATTTGTGTGAAAAGTGTGTCAATATTATTATTATATCGTACATTATATAACGGTTTTTCGTCTGACTGATGCCGAAAATATAGTTTTCTATTATACTTTTATCTGTCATTTATACAGGCACGATCACTAATATAAGTAGGTACGTATTTTAATGCCGCCAAAAAAGCACAGTTTTTTTAGTACATACTGTATAACATACAAACACGGACGAGTAGAAAAAGAAGGACTCCGCGCCGTGATATTAGCAAGTTAAGCACCGTTATGTGTGCGGTTACGGGGGATACTAGTTACACAATTTTTACTCCCTTAAATAACGGCATTTTTAAAATATTTTATTGAGACGAAAACTGATCTGTCACAGACGATGACAATTCTCATGATGGCCGCCTATCGGCCTGTAGAAGTGTAAGTGTGTGCGTGGCGCTATGTATTTTCACGTTAATCGGCCCTTATTTTTTTACTAGTCCGTGCATACATAAAAATATTATTTTCATGTTTAAATAATAAGACAACATTTTAATGCCAACTCTAGAAAAAAAAAACTTTTTAATATTATTTGCCAAGATGGTGCAATGTATTCTGTAATTTTCACATTTCCCGCGTTGGCTCTATGTCCTTTGCCGTTCCTTGTAGTAGAGATAAAACCACTCACCAGAGGTGTACCGCACCTATGTGTACAAAATAGGCAACTCAAAAACTTGTGGTATTTATTTGTTTATTAGTAAGTTAAATTACCAAGTTGTAGAAAAATTATTGTATGCGACACGTTGTTTGAACTAAGTCAAAAAGCTCGTGGCGTTATGCCAAGGCTAAACTAAGCTATGCCAAGGCTAAACTAAGCTATGCCAAGCAAGCTAGGCTAGGACTGCTTCAGCTATGCGAGCTAAGCTAAACTAACTTAGCTTGGCTCTTGGTCTGCAACCCGTATAAAGGCCGTCAACTCATATCTTGACCTCTGAAGGTGGTGGGGATGTCCATTGGTATTTCCTCACCAATTCCTGTCGCGAGAGCCTCTTGCCTGTTTGCCCCCTCTTAAATATAAAAAAATCGCGTTTTATGTACCACAATCTAACTAACTGAACTATCTTTATCTGATTGGCCTTGCAAACGAATTTTAAAGTAATGAAATTTAAAGTCTGAAGTGATATTTAAACTTTGAGCAATTTCCTTTTAAATAAAAAAACGCAATTATGCAATTTCCTCTTAAATAAAAAGTATATGTAATTTTGTAATTTCCTTTTATATCTTCAATATACAGAAAGTCCCAAAGTTATGGGACATAAAGGGAAAGTACCTTAAATTTCGAAGATAGGCTATTTTACTGAAAGAAGACATAATGTTATTTTTAAAAGTTAGTAATTCTGCATTCAAAGATATTCTAAAAATTACTTGCCTCGTCTGGGAATCGAACCGACTTAAATGTAAAAAAAAACACCCCTACTCTTATGATGCCAATGGAAAGAATGGCCAAAAACAAATAACTCTTCTTAAGTAACATAGTATTTTGAGACTGAGAGTTACAAGATTTATCAACGATACGTCACTCGAACAGTTGGCTAAGTGGAAGAGCACTTACACGGAATGCGAGAGGTCGTGGGTTCGTGTCCTACATCGCTTATAAATTTTATTGTCACAAAACCCATTTCGAATAATAATATATGAATTTGAAATATATGAAAAAATAACTCTATGTTATATTTAGCTAAGTTTAACTATGTCTAAGCTACTAGTTACCTCAATAGCTTTACAAAACCGCTTTCTTTATAAGCCTTAAACTTAAACCGAACTTAAGAAGTAATGTATGTAGCTCACGCTAGCAGTCAAGTCAGTCACAATTTCTAAAGTTTATTTCAATGTCAGGGATTGAGGTACATGTATGATGTATATAAAACAGATAGATTTACATAAGGAAGTATATAATAGTAGTTCTATGAGGGCACCCCACCGATTGTAATCTGGGTGAGGGGTGACGGTGAGGCGGTCGACCAATCACTGTGCTCTCGTGACCAGAAAAGTGGGAGGGGCTTCACACCCCTAGTTCCAGGGGTTAGTGTGCCTTCGCGGCCAACCTAGTTTGCTGTTTCTCCGCTCTCCGCAAACCCCCCGTTGCTACTAATTTAGGGTTGATCAATTGCTTCTCTGGTCCACAGTTACGTAATGGACACCAGACAAATTCATACCGGAACTGCACTCGACGCATTCTCCCCAAGATTAGTTAAACCGCGATGTATTGAGCAGTTATAAAACTTATTTATAAATGGATGCAATATTCAACTAGCGCTTGAAAGTCTACAAACGCAACTGAATGGTTCTAGAGCTTCAAGTGCGCTCCTCGTATTATGTTGACTCATTGACACTAGATGGCGCTAGTGACCTACTAACATTATTAAGGTCTACTCTGCAATATTTGTTTGAAAAGCAGTATAATACAATTGAAATATTTTTCATAGATAACTTGTACGTATACCCTCTTATTCATAATGGTCCGCTAACTGTAAACAGCCGCTTAGGAGTGTTTTTTCTCATTCTGACTTAAGTCAATAGAAGAAGACAGAGTGAGAATTAGCAATGCTTTAAGTTAGCAGACTATTATGAATAAGGGGATAGTGCCTAATGCTGTTAGACAAACGATGAAAACGGGCCATGTATAATATTCTAGTCACTAGTGTACGTGACAAGCTCCGTCTTAAACCTACTTGCGTTTTGTATGTCACTTTTTATTAGTGTGCGTGAATTAATCTCAAAATAGAAGTTAAACGTCAACCTTAATTCTTTTAGACATTTTCACAGTTGTGTAACGGTTTTGTAATTTGTTGGTTTTTATTATTATTAGTTGTATAACAATTGTAAATTGTAATACAGGTCAGTTAAAATTTCTGCTGTCTAAGTATGCGGTTTATGATGGTAGACAGAAGTACACACGAACGGACAGTTGAACCATATAGTTTACGGTGATTACCGAACGGTATTTAACTTAAACGGCCTTACAAATAAAATTGGTATAAAGTTATACCTGAGAATAAAACAATAATATGCAAAAAAATTACAAAGAGACATTATTAGACATTATTCGGTCGGATAAGGTTTCCCGCGTTTATTTGCAGGGCTACCTGACATTCGAAAAACTCCAGAATTATCATTGTATTGACAGTGTTGTCAGCGATATAGTCAACATAATATAGTAAAAATTTTATTAACTTATTGAAACTTAGATCCTTTATTAGCCAAGATAGACTCTGAGAGCTGTGAAAATGTTGCGGGTGACTGTTAACCTCTATTTTGAGCAATGCATGTACACTAACACAGTGACATACAAATTGCGAGTGAAAGACGTAACTTGCCATGCACCCTAAAGTAATAAACCTGGCCTTTTTCATCGGCTGTCTAGCAGCAAGGGAATCTATATAGACATATTTATCGAAGAATTAAAATATTTTAAAATGAACACATTCCCACCTGCCTTATATAAAACAAAAAACATTTATAAATTAATTTACCATTGACTTGCCAGATGGACAAAAAATTATTTATTATTAAATAATTAATATTTAATAAGTCTGAAGTGTCAACCCTGAATGCTCCACCGGCATTCACGTAGTGATCACCGGCAAGCTTTCTCTGCCCCCGCCGCACCGCCTTCCCCACTTGTGTCGCCTGTTTATCTCAAAAATGTTCTTCTTATAGACTGAGAGATAGTAATATGCTTTTTGTTTTTTTTAACCAGTGTGAGTTGCCAGTGATGAAACGGTACGCAGACGTGGTCGCTAAGGCATAAGACCCATATGAGAAAGCTCATGGTCGCTCAGAGGGCAATGGAGAGGTCCATACTCGGACTTTCCCTGCAAGATCCGAATAAGAAATGAGGAGGTCCATAGGAGAACCAAAGTTACCGACATAGTCCAAATAATTGCGAAACTGAAGTGGTAGTGGGCAGGGCACACAGATGGCCGTTGGGGCACTAAAGTCCTCGAATGGTGACCAGGTACAGTGCTTGTAAGCCCCCCACAAGGTTCACCGACAATCTGGTCAAGATCGCCGGAATACGTCGGATGAGGGCAGCGCAGGACCGATCGTCGTGGAAATCTGTTCGGGAGGCCTTTGTCCAGCAGTGAACGTCTTCCAGCTGATGATAATGATGAATCTGCTGTTGGTACTAGAATGGGGGGTGATGGTTATCACTTACCACAAAGAAACCGTAGTCTACCTTGTTGTCGTATCAAAAAATGGATCTCACTTGACATTTAAGTACGAATCATCATAGATCTATAAATTTTGTAATCTTTTAACGAAGCAACTTTGAATATATTAATATTACACAGTTTAATTTATAAACTAAATCTATGAATGATGCGGGTCTCGAACCCATGATGTCTCTCGTTCCATGCGAGTGCTCTTCCACTTAGCCAACCGTTCCAGTGACAATGGAAACAAATATAATAAAATTAAAATTAAAACAAAAATAGGAGGAACGGAATAATAAATGAAGCGAAGTTGATGAAAATTGGAAAATTTGAGATACACATGGGAAAAGGAGGGCACACTATGGTATCCATGTAATGGGAAAAGCGTAAATGGAGTCAAATAAAACTAACAAAAAATGCACAAATAAAATTTGAAAAACAAAATTTTATGAACGATGCGGGATTCGAACCCACGACCTCCGGCGTTCCGTGCCGGTGGAAATATTGAGGTTGTAGATGAAGCCACAACCTGAGAGTTGAACAAAGCAAACAGAATTTTATAACGAGGCGGTACTCGAACGGTTAGCTCAGTTGGTTAGAGCACCGGCACGGAACGCCGGAGGTCGTCGGTTCGAATCCCGCATCGTTCATAAGATTTTGTTTTTCAAATTTTGTTTGTGTATTAATCCTAGAAGTGAGGGTTATCACTTTAAAAACATAACATATTGTTAACAATAAATGGGAGAACGATTTACCCAAAACTTGAAGATTCGTAGACCATGGAGGGAATTAGAAGTTATGTCTACAGACAGTGACCTGGTAGCTAAAGTCAAAGTCAATATTTCTTTAATATTACTGACTCTATGATATGCTGAACTACATAAAAATATATTTCTTCTAAAGAATTAATACAATAATATATAAATTACTGAATTTACTATACTATGTTCGTAAAAAGTTGAGCTGGTGAGAAGAACATACAAGAAACTCAACGGCCACTCTTTTCAATTAAATAGAGTATTTTACAACGGCTGTAATATACATAACAAATGAGATTGTAAAGTGCTGCATCTGAATAAACTGTATAAATATAAATTATCGTATATTGGATGCATCAAACCTTTAGAGCTTGAATTCATATCATAACAGGTCGACCTGGCACTACAAGGAGCACTCGTTCACGAGTAGACGCATGGACCAGCCATCCTTCCGTTCGCAAATATTTGAGGGAAGGAGACGACTAATACAAACTAATTCATATTTCCATTCATAATTAAGAAGTTGAATAAGATTTAGGTTAAGATTTTATAAGAATCAATTTAGAAAAATCTCAGAGAAAAAATAGCTATATAATTTTAAATTCTAGCTCCGAACATAAGCACATAAGCCTAGTTTTAGAATGTTCTCGAATCAAAATCAAACGATTTCTGCGCCATAAAAACTAGCCAATAATACCTGTGTATAATTCGTCTAGACCAGCGTTGATAGTAGCGCATGTAATAAGTTCAATGAACCGTATTTTGTTTTGGCGG
The DNA here is from genome assembly GCF_905404315.1 of Leptidea sinapis. NCBI lineage: Eukaryota > Metazoa > Arthropoda > Insecta > Lepidoptera > Pieridae > Leptidea > Leptidea sinapis. The sequence goes on along the minus strand of NC_066270.1, from coordinate 11,752,163 downwards.
CATGCAAATTTTCTACTCTACATCTTGCCGCCATGCCTGGGACTTTTGTGAGGTTATAAAAAATAGATTATATTTTGAGATTCGTTTACCAATTGTTAAGTAATAAGCTCAGATTTATGGTCTGGTTCCGGAGATGGAGCTTGGGTTCATACCAAAAACCAAATCAAACCCTAATAAAAAAAATCAAAAGTTGAAAAATTCATAAATCTAAATTTCGATAAGTATATATAAATTTATATAAAATTTTGTGGCAATGAGATAATACGCTAGGCTAGTTTCGGAACGCACCGGATCGCATTGTTTATTTTTTTAACGCGGAGTAATTCCCGGATTCGAAATTTAAATCACTTTGTAAAAACCTCACGCAATGTAAAATCATTCAATAATATTTATTATTTAATAGCCTCTGGGCGGTCGCCCATTCCCAATCTGTGGTATTATTAAGTAAGTCATTTATGTTATAGTAACCTTTACCACACAAACGTGTTTTAACAATTCTTCTGAATTTCTCTCTCTCTCTTTGTAATACATTTGTTTTTAACATTTTCTGGAATCTTGTTGTAAAAGTTCCCTAACCATTCCAAAATATTTAAGCATGCATAACGTTAATGTTCAATTTATCACTTCTGCCAGAACTCCCGGAGTGCAACCCGTATTTTTAAGTGAGAACTTCTGTAGCAGCGTAGAGCACTTTTTAGGGTTCCGTAGCCAAATGGCAAAAAACGGAACCCTTATAGATTCGTCATGTCTGTCTGTCTGTCCGTTCGTATGTCACATGTATTGTATTCTGTGAACAACATTAAGATTTTTACACGAAAATAGATAAAAACCCATTGGCACCATATATAGATAGGTCTAAAAATGATATTGAGGTTTCTAATATCATTTTTTTCTAACCTGAATAGTTTGCGAGAGACACTACCAAAGTGGTAACTTCTAAAATAAGATAATGATAAAACTAAAAAAAATACATGATGTACATGCAATGACTATGCAAACTTCCACCGAAAATTGGTTTGAACGAGATCTAGTAAGTAGTTTTTTTTTTAATTCAAAAAATACACAATTATTAAAAACATTGATCAAAATTACAACAAACTACAAGAACTTTTATATTATTACTAGCTGGCCCAGCAAACGTTGTATTGCCGATATTAAAATCGCGATACAAAAGTAACTGTTGATCGTAGATGGGTGAAAATTTGAAGTTGTATGTATTTTTTAATGCTGCCTCATAATCAAAGAAATTTAAAAAAAAATTAAAAAAAATGTGTGGACTACCCTTAACATTCAGGGGGATGAAAAATAGATGTTGTCCGATTCTCAGACCTACCCAATATGCACTCAAAATTTCATGAGAATCGGTCAAGCCGGTTCGGAGGAGTTCGGTCCCGCACACCGTGACACGAGAATTTTATATATTAGATGTTACGGAAGTCTTCATGGGCGAGTCCGACTCGCACTTAGCCGCTTCCTGACAGTACTTTTGCTGTTTCATAGCGTTAACGCGGATAACTTCGAGGGTACTAACTAGTAAAAGAGAATATAATAGAAGTTATTGCAGCCTATTGGGTTATGGATATCTATAGGCAGATCGTGACGCAGTGACTACCACTCGTCTTATCTTCGCATCGACTTCGTGGTCGTCGTAAATATTGTACAGCATTTCCCGCCACGCCCCTCACCGTGCTAGGCGATACGTAAGGCATTCACTCTCAAAAAACTTCCTTTTAAATAGGAGCTAGACTTAGGTCTATCTTCCAGAATGTATCTCAGTTAGTAAGCCAATGATCTTGTATTTTTTTACTACATAACTGTCCAGATGAGAGACAAAAAGTGGCAATATTGTATTGGGCCTTGTAGAGTATATATTTGTCGGAGAACTGATGGCGAACGTCATCTGTCAAAGTGTGTTTGAAGTTGTCATTGTGTACGTCAATGTCTGTGACATGATTGAAGTTAGTCATAATTTAAGTCCGTCAGTAGAGCGCTCATTTAGAAGTCGCATTCGTCTTCAAACTAGCGCCCGCGCTGGTCGTGTGCCCTGATCGACTTAACACAAAATGGCGGATACCAACACCGTGACGACCGATCTTTATCCAAATTAATCTGCGACATATTTAAATACATTATATCAGAAGTATTAACGGTTCAACGTGATGAAGGATGAAGCGTTGACACACCAAGGAGCCCCCGGTTCGATCCTCGTCCGCCATGTACCAATGTGTTGTGGGTTTTCTAATTTATATGTACGTTAATTCGATGCCTTATAAGGTTGGGAACGCTCTTGTGATTTCTGTGGTGTGGTTCCATCAGGTAACTAGAAAGGAGTTTCTATGCGACTTTGTACCACAGTATTGCTTCTTCGCTGGCTTTATCCACTAACTAATCGTTTTATACAACTTTTTATTCTTGTACGGCTTTAGAAGACCTCTTTTACTAAATCTAGATCTGATTGTTGAATGTACCCCTATGTGGAGCATTCCCAATATTCAATCCATATCTAACAAGAGTAATAAAATAAAAATCTTCAAATGAATTCAGTCAAAATTTCAAGTAGTCGACGTATAAAATTGATATCCCGCAGGGTTCAATTCTCGGCCCTTTCTTGTTTTTGCTATTCCTAACATAAGATGGTATTGCTTGCTGATAATACTTATATTATTTTTTAATGAAAGCAAAGTTTGGAACTTAATAAACAAAGGGCTTACGGTTTATTCCACCAAATACTGAAGATATACAAACCAATATACTTGCCAAATGCCTGAAACAAAGTTTGGAACTGTGGGTTTCGCATTATCTTTGGGGATCACATAAGATAAAAATTTCAAGTACAACTTAGCACCTCAGGAAAACTGATTCGGAGCTCTTCGGATGGCCTGAATCTGGATCAGTCGGAAGGCAACACACGAAGGCGCTATACGATAAATACTGTACGAATATGAGTGAATGCAGACAGAAGCCATAAGCATTCACAGAACCTAATCACCAGGTTGAAAGGTTACTTAAAATAACTCATAGGATATCGGATCACGGCGTTTTTATTAAGCATCTGCTTATTATAGGTATCACAGATCCCCTCTGCACGGCTTGCATTGGAGGCAAAAGAGTCGCCCACGCAACTCATACTGGAGTGCCGAAATATGGCTAAAAGGGGCTAAACTCCTCGGGTCACCGAGGACTCTCTCCGCGGTCATGGGTAGTTTTCTTAAGAAGTTGGGAAGCTATCGGTGTTAAGTGATCACCGCCGCCCACAATCTCTTAAAACGCCAGAGGAATCACAGGAGCGTTGCCGGCCCTTAAAGAAGGTGTACGCACTTTTTTTGAAGGTACCCATGTCGTATCGTCCTTGAAACACCGCACAAGGAAGCTCATTCCACAGCTGTGTAGTACGTGGAAAAAGCTACTTGAAAACCGCACTGTGGAGGACCGCAACACATCCAGATGGTGGGGATGATATCCTAATTTCTGGCGTGTCGTGTGAAGGTGGAATTTGGCGACAGGAATCAGATTAAACAGCTCTTCGGAACACTCCCCATGATAAATATAAATACTTGGTCTGTTTAAAAAAATCGCTGAATAAAAATCAATAGAATAGCTCAAGGAAAGGTATACAAATTTCTCGAGTGTATTTTCTACATTATTTCCTTCTTCTGACAAATAATAGACAGCTAATATAACAATAGTCTACTATCTACACTACTCTCTTATCCCGTCATTAAGAAAAGATGTAGGTCGATGCGGATCAATCGAAGAAAAAGTTAAATCGTTTTTTAGTTAGTTTGTCGGTATGATAGCTATTGAATACAAAATTCGTTCTGGTTTTACGATTCCTTCAGTATATTTTAATACGTAACGGTTAGAATTTGTCTTACCGCGTTAAATGGGCATGACGAGAGTATTAATGAATAAAAGAGATTCTAGGAATTGACACAATTTTTATTTAAATATTGAAATTAATAAGATATTGAGCAAAAGAATAGTATAGAACACGGCAATCTGCTAACTGAAACTTGAATGACGTCACAGCTCAATAATCAAGTTTGGTTGTTATGTAAAGGAGCTTCTTTAATTTGTCTTCTTCTTTTAAACTGTCTTTAAATTACAATAATCATAACTAGAATTAGATTTATTAATTAGATTGTATAAAAATACGCAATTATTTTAATACTTTTTAGTGCAGATTATATCTATTGTTTTGGAATAGTGTTTTTGAAGTCAGTTGTTTTTTTTTGTTAGTTTTTGTTTAGTTTTTAGATAACAAACATAAAAAACATACCTACGAATTGAGAACCTCCTCATTTTTTCAAGTCGGTTAAAAGTATAAAAATAATTGCGTATTTTTATACAATCTTATTAATTAATATAAGTCTAGTGACGATTATTGTTATTTTTGGAGTCGGTGTCATCCAAGATAGGTATATCATTCATATACGTATAGCAAATTTAAGACTTTTATGGTTTTCTCATGGAGGCCATTGTCAGATCTGGATCAAATTACAATGAGACCAGAAGGGAAGCACCACATTTCAAATAAAAAAAGGATTATCAAAATCGGTTCACCCAGTCGATAATAACGATAGTAAGAAGTTGAGGTAACAAACATAAAAAAATACCGACGAATTGAGAACCTCCTCCTTTTTGAAGTCGGTTAAAAATAGGAACAGATTACCGAGTTTCATCATTCAATTTTTAGCTGTAAGAACAAATTATATTAACTGTAAAAATATTGTTTAAGCTTTGTCTGCTTCAGATAATAGTTAGTTTATATTTAAGCTGACTTATTCATTATGATGTATGGCTTCTTAACAAAAAGAACTAAAAAAAGTGTGTGTGTACTTACGTATGCACTCAAGAAGTTATACTTCTTTGACCCAACAAAGCAAAAATCCTTAAAATTATTTATTCCTCTGGCTGATGGCTTTGGCAATTAATTATTAAATAACTAATACGGCTGTACGGGCTTGAACCCTTTGCCTATCCTAATAATGGACGAAGAAACCAAAAAAAACGAATGTCGCAAACGTCAGAAAATTTAAGGAACCAACTTCACCCTGTTACTTTTGTGTTACAGTGATGCGCGCACATCACTAGTCGACCAGTGCTATTTGGCAGTAGATCATTCAAATACACCAAAATCGGAAGTGCCGTTGGGCACACTACGCCCTAAACAAGTTATGACTCTCATTTTGTTTATAAGATAGTTTATTTTGCATGGTCTTATAGCTTGTTTTAATAGTTTTCTTAAATATACTCTCATATCATCTTAATTATAAGCAATCTATTAATGCACGTAAAATAAATGCGCTAAAATAGACGCCTCGCACGTGGCAAAATGGCGCCGATCCGATGCCATCCCGCGGCGCGGGGGCACTTGCCGATTGTGTAAAATTCCACTGTCATAATTTTTTCATAACGCGCCTATAGAAGTATATAACCTCAAAAATTATGCGTAAACATTATTTTCTGTGGTGTGTCATTTTATAATCGGGCACCATGATACATCCGGGCGTTTCCGCGCCTAATTCAAAGAAGATTCTCAAAAATGTATTTATTTGTGTGAAAACCTATTGGTGCACCAATATAAAAGATGAGAAATCAAAAATATAACTTAGATAGTGTTATTTTTAAGTAAAATACCCCACTTCTGGGATTAAATATAAAAATTTATTTTTTAGCAAAATTCATGAACAATTCGGGACCTCAACCCACACCTTTCTGATTCCATCCGAGTGCTCTTACCAACTGAGCCAACCGTCCGAGTGACGCTTCGATCGTAAATCTTGATATGTCTTGTTCAGCGCACAGGTTGTGGCTCCATCTACAGGATCTTCTTTACAGTTGATAACCTGCTGAACTCCAATAATTGCATATTAAGAAATTTACTTGAGGTGTCGCTCTTGCAAATCTAAACAATATGTTATTTTGTTAAGTTGTATCCCTCACATCCGAGATTAAATATACAAATATAATTTATGTATACATTAACAACCTAACTACCTCCGTCATCATGTGCGAATTTCCATGAATGATAAAATATTCAAGAGTAATATAATTACTAATGTAAATCGTAACAATAAAAAGTGGTGTGTGCTTAAGACGAACATGTGACGTTAGCAATTCGAAATACAACTGTTAGACTATGTGGATTTATTCTTACAAGTATCTGGATGATACCCTAATTTATTCAAATATTTAAAATTAATATCTATATATATATAAAAATGAATTGCTGTTCGTTAGTCTCGCTAAAACTCGAGAACGGCTCGACGATTTGGCTAATTTTTGTCTTGAATTATTTGTAGAAGTCCAGTGAAGGTTTAAAAGGTGAATAAATATGAAAGTGTTCGGGATTAAATAAAAACAGCAATTTTGTTTTTCTATATGTGTCCCCCGTCGTCCGATATTTGTTTTGTATAGACATATTTTCTATGAGAGAATTTATTGACGCACGGTTTGACAGTTCTGCTGTGAAACAATTTCATTACAACAACAGGGTGCATATTTTACGAAATAATTCTTGATGATATGAAATATTATTGACAAATTAAGTTTTTTATTAATCGGCAGACGTTGTTCTGTATACAGAACAACGTCTGTCGGGTCAACTAGATTGTTAATAAAATATTATTGAATGGTGTACACTGTCTTTAAGCGGCAGTGCGCCCATAGTGTAACGGCCGCGTGGAGACTTTCCGCGTCAAATTAAATTTATAAATAATAGAAATGATAGACTAACAAAAGCAATTTTTTATTGAAAATATCCTCCTCTTTAACAAACTTTTTTCAAAATTCCAAAGATATGTAAAGTTTTTCAGTTATTAACGAAAAACTTTTTGCTAAAATAACAAATGGCCAGATCTTTTATTATGATTATGATTTTAATAGTGATTTTCATTATTATAACACTAGAGATAAGGGATTGCTTGTAACTAATTCTAGTAAGCTTCATGAGATACATAATATTTTTAAGGATAAATGTATACACTTTTATAATAAAGTCGCATATATGTAGAGCGCAAAAAAAGAATGCTGGGAGAGTTTCTTGTGCCACTCCGCTTCTTCTCTCTCAGAGCACCATTCGTTTCCGAAGCGGTAGTAGTATATAGAATATATTAGAAATAACATCAAAAACAATTCTAAAGGAATAATATCACTGTATATTTATATATATATATATTATAATATCACTGTATATTTTTACTAAAAAGAGCGCAAAAAAAGAATGCTGGGAGAGTTTCTAGCGCCGCTTCTCTCTCAGAGCGCCATTTGTTTCCGAAGCGGTATCTAGTATATTAGAAATGACATCAAAAAGAATTCTAAAGGAATTAATTTTGAGAAAATCAATGCCTTTTATGCTTCAAATAGCCCCACAAGTTAGGTTGTTACCATCTATGCTTTCCAGAAAAAAATATTCTTGACAGTAGGATAGACTGACCACGAATTATTGTTTTCTTTTTGATGTACGGAACCATCGAAATTAACAACGTAACTTTATAACAAACAAGATTTGATTGTGATAATTATAGGCTATTAAAATAACACAAAGATACAAAAATGGGCCTGCGAATTTTCAGACAAGGACTTCTCATACTATTTATCTTTCTCACGTAGAGTCGAAAAAAGCTATTTTAAACGGTAAAGTAATTATAGTTCTGTAAGATATCTATATGAATACTAATTAAAATTACAAGCTAGATTGTCGTACCATAAATAAATTATATTCTCGCAAACATAAATTCCCCTATCTTTTAAGTTCCAGTTAACATCTATTTTGGGACTAATTATATACAATTAGCATTCACAGAACAGGTTTAATAACAACCTATTCGAAAAACTTGGGCAAATCTAAACTTTCTAACGACTAGTGCATTTATAATGACTCGAGTTTTGTCTGCGGTCAATCCTCTCCCAAACAAAGTGGTTTTAACCGGTAATGTTCTTCGAGTGGACCGTAAAAAAAACTTAAATATGCTCCACATTGTAGGTAATGATTTAAATACCATCTATGTTAATATATCTATAATCAATCATCTAGGTTTTCTGTAGTTTCTTTTATTATTTAATTTTAAGATATGATTTAGCTCATAGTCTGTTATGAGGCAACAGAACAATTTTTCTATATAAACTGTCTCTACTGTTTTCATCTTAATTTTTAATTTTAGATTAATTTATATTTAGATTCTTCTATACTTACAAACATTCACAACAGAAATCACACGAAGAAACATTTTTAATTTGAGAGCGCTGTGTTTGAGAGTTGTTATGTGATAATAAATAAAGAATAATTGAGAGCAAAATTTGAAGAAATTAAAATCTTGGTACATAAGAGAATTTGCTAGAATGTTAACACCAGGAAGATATAAACTTATAACGCCTTCTACTCGGCAAAGTCGAGTTAGTAAGTCTTTTATGGGGCGATGTATATGCTTTTACAATAAGACCCCAGAAAATGTTCAAAACAAAAGTATTACGATATTTAAAATAATTGTTAAAAAAAAAACATTTGTGTGGTAAATGTTCCTATAACATAAATGACTTAAAGATACCACAGATAGGGAATGGAGCGACCGCCTCAGTCTATTAAATAATAAATTTTACTGTACGATATTATATTGTAACCATGTTTTTATAAAATAAATAGTAGTTAAATAAAACTAAAAAAAAAACGCTTTTTGTAGAAAACCGAACTAAAATAAAGAAAATTTATTTTGAAATTTAAAATTAAAATAAATTCCTACCATTCATGGGATAGTCTTTAGACGATAGATGAAAATTATATAAATTAACAAAAATCTTATTTTTCAATTTGAAAAATGGAATAATTTTATCCAATTAATGTATTGTCCTCGGTCCTCGATAAATCTACGAAGTATGAACGAAATCTAGTCGATTAAAGTGGGTCAAAATCGAGTCTAAATGAGTCGGTTACAAACAAATACATACAGGTGAAGCTAATAAAAAGCGTGTTAAAAGAATCCCGCTGAATTTCTTGCGCCCATTCTTCTCAGATCTGAGGCGTACTTGGTATTAGAATGGGTGGTAGGTTTGACTTTAAATAAGTGGCAAAAAGCATAAAAGGCATTCATTTTCTCAAAATTAATTCCTTTAGAATTCTTTTTGATGTCATTTCTAATATACTAGATACCGCTTCGGAAACAAATGGCGCTCTGAGAGAGAAGCGGCGCTAGAAACTCTCCCAGCATTCTTTTTTTGCGCTCTTTTTAGTAAAAATATACAGTGATATTATAATATCCTATTTTGAATAAAACTTATATATTATAATCCGAACTATATTTAGAAGTCTAGACCACTTCCGTGTCTCTTGATATTGATTTTAAACTGGTTTGGGGCCATTCATAAATCACATCAGAAAAATTTTAGGTCACATTTTAGAAACCGAGAGGAGGACCTATGACGTCACATTCTATCAATTTTTTTTATATCATAACAAGCTACTCTCCCGAATTTTAAAAGGAAGGAACGTTGGAATACGAAAAATAAGTAGCTATAAACCATCTAGGATAAATTTCGCATCAAATGGTGGTAGTTTCATGGCGATACGATCAGAAACTATGACAAGGCATAAAAGGCATACTTACTTACCTTTTTATGCCTTTTAACATATTTTATTCAAATCTTTATATATATAATTCTTGTGTGCGTGTGTATGTCACTGAACTCCTCCTAGACGGCTGGACCGATTTTATTGAAACTTTCTGTGTGTCTTCAGGTGGATTCGAGAATGGTTTAGATTCACAATTGAACTATCTCTTGAACGGCTGGACCGATTTTGATGAGATTTTTGTGTGTTCCAGTGAATTTGAGATTGATGTGTGTCTTCGGGTGGATTCAAGAATGGTTTAGATTCCCAATTAAACTACCTCCTAAACGGATGGACTGATTTTGATAACTTTTTGTTTGTTTCAGTGAATTTGAGATTGGTTAAGTTTCTCAATTACGTCCATATAATATAATTCTCCTGCTCATGTGTATGTTAGTGAACTCCTCCTAACGGCTGGACAGATTTTTCAAATTTAAGACGTGTGTACAGGACAACGTCTGTTGGGTCCACTAGTACTTAATAAAATCTTAGACTTAAACCCTTACGCTTGAAAGAGCCTCAAACAAAGGCCATTTTCATTATTTGTAATACTAGCTGACCCATCAAACGTTGTATTGCCGTATAAGGTAATAAATAAAAAAAATTGGGGTGTAAAAAATAGATTTAACTGATTCTAAGACCTTATACAAATATATCGTACTTCAATTACATTGTATTCAATTGCCATCTTACAACCCTATAGCGGTTTTTTAGACGGAACACAATAATATAAAAATCGCGATACAAAAATAGTTGTAGATCGTAGAAGGGCGAAAATTTGAAGTTGTATATATTTTTCAATGCTCAATCATAATAAAATAAAAATAAAACAATTTGTCCAAAAATTAAAAAAAAATTGTTAAGGGTGAACAACCCTTATCACTTAAGGGTATGAAAAATAGATAGTAGCCGATTCTCAGACCTACTGAATATGCATATAAAATTTTGTAAAAATCAGTAAAGCCGTTTTGGACGAGTAAGGTAACTTACATTGTGACACGATTGTGACAATTTTATATATCAGATTATATAATCTGATATATAAAATTAATAATAATAGACGAATACAGCTTAGATTAAGGATTGGTCTCCGCTGCGCTCCAACTAGATACGTACTACCTAGGAATAATAGCTTTTTTATTAGGGCTACTATTAGATGCTTGTGTGCGTGTCATCTTGACACTCAATGGCATCTTTCGAATTTTGTAACATACGCTTCGTGTTATTTTACATTGAATTTAATAAAATACAAAATAATTACTGATAATATGTGATCCCAGTGTATTTCTTATTCCTTGTTATATTATTTTTATTATTAGCAAAGTTTAACAGAAATCAGTTAACGTCACACATTGTTTAAGACTGGCTCGAATAACGCCTTGGGCGAAGCGCACTTTGGGACTACGCCTGCGGTATCTAGTAGGAGCGCAGCGGAGACCAACCCTTAATGTAAATGAATACAGCAATTTTTTTAATTTTGTCTTTACACTGGACAATGAGCTAACTCACCGATGACTTAAACCAAAACAAACCTTAGAAAATATGATTGCATTAGTAATGTTTTTTTTAATATTTGGTTTAATTACATAATATGATACTCAAGTTTTTTCTCATTTTAGTATTTAGATTTTGGCACAAAGTGTTATTTCCCTCTTGTCCATGGGACACAGTCAAATATACTTTATTCAACCACGGACTAGTAAAAAAATAAGGACTCCGCGTCACCTTACATAACAGTGTAGCGTCAAAACATTCCGATTAATGTGTTAATACATAGCCCCACGCACACACTTACACTATTACAGGCCGATAGGCGGCAATTATGAGAATTGTCATCGTTTGTGACAGATCAGTTTGCGTCTCAAAAAAATATTTTAAAAATGCCGTCGTGCGTTGTGGCAAAGTGTTAAAACGATACTATATAAGTATTTGTGGCCATATATGATTATTTAAGAGAGAAAAAATTGTGTAACTAGTATCCCCCGTAACCGCACACACACTAACATAACGGTGCTTCACTTGCTAATATCACGGCGCGGAGTCCTTCTTTTTTTATTCGTCCGTGTATTCAATTAATTAAATCTTAGTCTTAAGCCCTACTTACTAATCACTTTTCTCACATTCCGTTAAGCCCCTTTAAGTGTTATGTTATTTATGGATCGACCCTTTAAAATCAATATTTAACATTTTCTTTATCGATAAAAAGAATCTGTTGGAAAAAAAATACTATATTTCGCACCTAGGGAGAAAAGTAGGTCATTGTCACCCACGGAATATTGGCAATGTACTACTTATCTCACATGGTGTGTATACGATTTTTTTTTCACCTGGATAAAAATCTCGCTGTTAGTCCCTGGTACGAGGGACAAAAGTCTTCTTGCTGGTAGAGAATCGGCCACTTTTCTCCCACGAGCCTAGTTTGGTGGCTCGTACCAGGGACTAAAACTAGGCTTTTCATCGAGGTGGGTAATACAGGTTATTAAACAGTACACTTTTCCATTAATATTACGTTGCTTAAAGTTTTTGGTTTCTAGTTTCGTGATTTAACGCTTGGGAATGAAAAATATTACCGCGAGCTGGGTTCACGAAAACTAATCAGACTGAACATTTCTCCAGTTCCTTAAACAGAAACAAAATTAGTGTTTATGAACTGGCAGAATCCATAATCTCCAACCGCTGTGAAATATCCTTCAACTTCATAGCACCATTGGGAGGTTCCATTCCACAGCATGCCGGCTAGATTATGGGTATATACTACAACGGTGCCTTTTCTGCCGTGAAGCAGTAATGTGTAAGTATTCTTGTGTTTCGATTTGAAGGGGGCCGTAGCTAGTGAAATTACTGGACAAATGAGACTTTATATCTTATGTCTCAAGGAGACGAGCGCAATTGTACTCCGACTCACAAGTTTATCGTTTTCAAGAATCCTGAGCTGCACTGCATTGTAATGGGCAGGGCGCATCAGCAACCATCAGCTGAACGTTCCTAATTGTCTTAAAAACAATTCGTTATGTCATGATTGAGTAAAAAAACCAAACGTACAAACTGTTACGTTAATAATGAAAGATACTACACCAGTAGATTTAAACGCCATTAAAGATGTTTAATAGAATTACTCCAAGAATAGCATTCATAATAGCAATTAGGTAATCAATCTCACTGAATAATTAATAACTGCTTTGTTCTGTTTTTGCTCAATTAAACAACGGCCTAGTGATTTTATATTGAATCAATGATATTTATTGATGTTACTGATTAGAAGATACATTGAATAGAGTTACTAATCAATTATGTTTTTTAATTACTTCAGTTATTATTAAAGATGATATTACTAAGGAAATATGAACATAATGTCATTTTGTATTTCTATGCATTATCTAAATTGCCAGTACTTTGAATTTTACATGATTCAAATTTAAATATTAGCACATAAAATCACAATCAAATCAAATTATCAAAAACTGCCCACTCGAAAGTTTGCCTTGGGCCTGAGACAAACGGGCGCAAAAAACTCAGTGGGTTTCTATTTTTTTCATAAAAATATTGTTACAATGCTATATCGCACAATAAATTATATATTTATTACAATAAATTATTTGTATATTATTTGAAAATATTATTGAACATAAAAGAAATGTTAAAATCCAACAAATTAATACTAAAAGTAATGAAACAAAAAAAATAATTAAAGAAAGAGAGAAATGACAACTTTATGACAAAACAATCAAAAAACGAAAAACCATTCTGTGGAGTATCAACAATACTATGGTAAGGTAAAATGGCACAAAATAGCACACAATAATACTCCTCAAGACTATCATGTGGGGCAGAAATGTTGACATTTCTGGCCAGCTACCAACTATCTAAAGTTAAAAAATAAAGCTGACATGGAAAAGGAAACAAATAGATTAATTTAGCAACTATCAATCGTGGACCTAAGAACCTCCCGAAACACAAGAAGTATTTGAACTGACAACAGAGAACAGAATAAATTAAATATGGCAAATATGGAAGACATATCATATTAATCAGTAATGAGAAGATTTGGACGAAGTAAGAGTCTGACACTGTGAAACAATATAATAATATTATATATAAGAAATAAAATGAATTAAAAAATATTAAAAACAAATGAATTATACAGAATTAACACATTATAATAATTAGTAAGGAAACTTCAGAAATTGCTTCCGAAGAAAGAGAGCAAATACCTCAAACATTAAAGGATTCTTAGTTTTGAGTTACACAAAAAATTCAAAAGCAAACCCGGATCAGATTTCATATTTTTAAATAAACTAATATTAATTATTAAATAATATGCCAGCTACTTCTCCAAAAACGAACCCTACCCTTCAAACACTTCATACATATTCGTGAACTGTGAACATCAGGGCATTTTAAATTTATTTTTTCAAACATCGTGATCTAATATTGGTTTATTAATTTACCGATAAGTGTCCAACAACACTGTACAGTCGAATATCAACATTAACGTAGTTCAAACAGATTATCTGCATTAAATCAATAATTAAATAGCAGTTTTTCTACTTTTTTGTTGCATGACAAAGCTTGGTGGGCAGGCACGCACAAGTTGCGTGTTCCTAATGTTTGCATTTAGGTTGCAATCGGGTCAAAGATGGATACTGTACAGGTAATTATAACCCTTTCATAACGTACCTAACATGATACGATACTATAAAGTTTAATAGTTGTAGCTTATTAAAATGACGATAGAACAGCCCAACTGAAGTAATAAAAGGCTGATTTGTGACTCTAAATTAATCACTGCGTACAAGTTTTCCCGAAATATCATCCATGCTATTTGCATTAGTATTAGCATATCATAATCAATTCGCATGCGAAGTAAAGTAACAGCCAAGTGCGTCTATATTTCGCATAGGTTTGTGTCTAAAACTGAAGCCCAACCTCGATCCTTCTTCCACGATATAACAACGGTCCTTATGGGGTAAATTCCCAAGAGTGTACTGACTCTCAAAGACGGAGATTTCTTACTTACTTATTTCTGGCCAAGTGAGATTGCGATTTTACAAGCCCCGGGATTGTAAAGCCTTCTTGGAAATTTTGCCTTCTTGAAAATTTTGAGGGCAGGGAACTTCAGTGGGAGACTCCTTTGCACAGAATGCCGGCTAGACTATGGGACCACAACGGCGCCTTTTTCTGCCGTGAATCAGTAATGTGTAAGCATTATTGTGTTTCGGTCTGAAGGGCGCCGTTGCTAGTGAAATTACTAGGCAAATGAGACCTAACATCTTATATCTCAAGTTGACGAATGCAATTGTAGTGCCGCTCAGAATTTTTGGGTTCTTCGAGAATCAGCTGAACGTCCTGCTCGTCTCGTCCCTTATTTTCATTAAAAAAAATCGCGTTAGGATCTAGCAGCATTTGGATTATTTTAAGATATTATGTTTGAGATTGTATTACGATCACTATTGAGACAAATTACTTGACTTAAACAAATTTGTATTTAGCTATATCGGATCACGTGCAAAGAGATTTATAGATACTGCAGTAGAATCCACTTTACAAATACTTTATACCAGTGGCAGGCTTGTATTTACCGTAGCTAGTGCAATTACTGGGCTAATGAATCTTAACATCTTATATTTCAAGATGACGAGCGTTATAGGCTTTTCTTCAAATGTTTATATATATTAAAAAATGAACGTAAATATTCGATAGCCACCTGGTATTTTCTATCCTTCAAAATAATTCCAGTTTATGCTTGGTTTCGCCGCAATTATTTATTTTCTTATAAGTTGGTCCTTCAAGCCGGATTGCGGCGCATCCAATGCTTAAAAAATTTGTTTTTAATTTAAACCATCGCGCCAAAAAGGGAGCCGCCATGATCGTGACGTCATAATAACATAAACAAGGAAACGGCAAATGTGCGTTGCAATCCTTATTGACTTTTATAAATATAAAAATGACCTTTCATAGTCAAAAGTTTGCTAAAAATATATTGATTCTGCTATAGTGACGTCACAAAATGGTGGTCTCGTTTTCGGTCACGTGACATACAGATAATAAAACGATGATTTTAATTTTGAAATATATAAATAATTCTCGTGTTTTTATTGTTAACAAATTCGTATTGAATCCGTATTACGTAAAACTCTCTAAATAACAGACTTTCATAATTTAATTTTGATATATGAAACTGGCCTATTGCGAAGCAGCCCAAATTTATTTAAATCAAGATTTGAGCAGCACTGCATTATAGTGTGCAAGGGGTATCACTAACTATAAAAAAAAAGAATCAAATCTGACTCGGTGCGTGACGAAGTTCATGCTAAACTATACACACCACTAGTTGCTTTCCGCTGCAACTTCAGACGCGTCAGAAGTATAGATGCGTGGCTCCTAAGGCATAATAACATAATATGTTTGAATTTGGAACATGACAAATATATGTTTGAATTTGGTAAAGTTTTTTATTGAAAAATAATATTAGGTTCTTACATTCATCAATAACATGAATCTTATAATTTTAATTAGTGCCAGAGATCGTTTTCTAATCAAGCGTATACTAATACATAAGACAGCTTAAATTTAATGATTCATAAATTAAATAAAATGAATACTACTGTATTTTTATAAATAATCAATTTTATTATGACCGGTTTCAAGGCATTTATCGTTTAAATGTTATAATAGAGTTGCAGTGTTGCTATAAGAAGATCATTATCAAAAAATACTGGTTGCAGTCCGGGAGAGCCGGGAGAAGTGAAAACTTGAACATTAACGTTGTGCATGCTTAAATAATTTAATATTCAATAATCTTGAGCGGCACTGCATTGTTATAGGCAGGGCGTATCAATTACCACCAGCTGAACGTCCTGCTCGTCTCGTTCCTTATTTTCATAAAAACAAAACTGCATGGTTGTATTATAGTAATACTTGTAAACTCGTGACCATCATTCGAACAACGAGTGGGAAATAATGTTCGTTTCCCATAGAGCATAGACTATAGACATGCCAAAGAGGTTGTCGCTTGCGCACGTCCGCACTCATTATCAATTAGACTGCGCGAGTCTCTCCTATCATTATAACAGCCCGCACGACGCATGCGCGAAATAAAAAATTCTCAATTAAATTATTCATGGAATTATTTCTCAGAAGACGCATTAGCTTACGGCCGCATTTAATGTCCGATATTTAGTTTAAGATTACTAGAATCCAATTCTATGTCATGCGTTAAGTGACTCTTTCCTCTGTAAGGACCTGTTTCACAATTTACTAGGGAAGTAGCGAATTGTCACAGACTATAAGGCTACAAATAAGATAGAGTGGGTTTTTTCATATTCACATCATTGCTATGTTTATTTACCTGATACCTTTACATGACTTAAAGGCTTCATTATCATCAGCTGGAAATCGTCCACTGCTGGACAAAGGCCTCCCCCAAAGATCTCTACGACGATCGGTCCTGTGCTGCCCCTATCCAACCTATTCAGGTGATCTTGACTAGATCGTCGGTCCATCTTGTGGGGGGCCTACTAACACTACGTATTCCGGTACGTGGTCGCCATTCAAGGACTTTTCTGCCCCATCGGCCATCTGTTTGTCGAACTATGTGCCCTACCCACTGCCATTTCAGTTTCGCAATCATTTGGGCTATCAGTGACTTTGGTTCTCCTAAGAACACTCGCAAATTTTTGATTAAAATAATTTTTCAGTATGAACATCAGCTTTCCAATTTAAATCTGGAATTAGGACCTGTTCATTATCAGTACCTACTAGACGCTAAACAGTCCATCGTTTAAACTATTATTAATAAAGTCTAACAATAGACTACTATTAAAATTCTCAGACTACAGACACATTAATTTGCGTGAACAAAAAATCGAAACCGGTCGGATTAACACGCAACAGTGTAACATTCATATTTATATGTACGACTTCCTTACATATACAATCTTTTTGTATAAAACGGACGATAGTTAAATAACTTTTTATAGAAAATAGCAACTAAGGGGAGGGTCACATTTAAATCATCAAATTAGAAAGGAGATTGACTGGCATTGTATGGAGCTTGGGCCACGTACAAATATATTTGAGTCTCGATAAATGTTTACATAAATTAATGCTTGTTGATCTTTTTATTTACTATAGAATAGTCCTCCTATTCTATAGTATTTTTTTTTGTTTTTATGGAAAAAGTAGGACAAACGAGCGTACGGGTCACCTGATGTTAAGTGATCACCGCCGCCCACAATCTCATGCAACACCAGAGGAATCACAGGTGCGATGCCGGCTTTTAAGGAAGGTGTACGCGCTTATTTTGAAGGTACCCGTGTCGTATCGTCCCGGAAACACCGCACAAGGAAGAACATTCCACAGCTTTGTAGTATGTGGAAGCTCCTTGAAAACCGCACTGTGGAGGACCGCCACACATCCAGATGGTGGGGATGATATCCTATCTTGTCGCGTGTCGTGCGAAGGTGGAATTCGGCGGCAGGAATGTTAGGTTAGGTTATTTTGTTAAGAAGGTAGCGCTCGTTTCCATGAAGTTTAGGTAACTCTTCTTACAACTACTTATACCTGCCGTACCTACAGAGTTATTCTGAATTAAAGATATATTCTGATGATGATGAGTGTCCGAAGAAAGGAAGTATGCGGGACTGTACTGTGGCACAGTGGTGTAACTATACCATCTGGGGCCCGTGGCAAATTCTTTTTATGGGGCCCTATCAGTAAAATCATCACGTTGTACTCAGTTTAATTTTAATAAACTTCGAGATTTTTATCATACTCAATTACACGTATATGTCCCACTAAGTGCCATAGGCACTCCTCTCTTAATCAAATCAATCAAATCAAAATCAGTTTATTCAAGTAGGTCACGAAAATGACACTTATGAATGTCAAAAAAAAATATTTTTCTTATTGAATCTACCGCTACTTCGTAAAGGGTTGAGCTAATGAGAAGAAGTAGCAAGAAACTCATCGCCACTCTTTTATATCAAGATTTACAGATCATTTCAATTGCAATATAATATGTAAAATGTAAAATGATGCAACAAACACACTCCAACGTCAAATAGTCAATGTCTTATACGAGTAAGTCAAAAAAATAAATGTACAAAAGTTATTGAGTACAGTAGCTGCATCATCCACATACACCATAAATCAATAAAGGTATTCTGTGAGCATTTAATAAGCGATTATAAATAAATAATCATGTATATATCAATACATCTCTGGTACTACTGGTCCGATTTGAATGATTCTTTCAGTGTTGGGTAGTCCATTTATCGAGGAAGGCTATAGGCTATGTTTTTTTTTTCAAAATTAGGGATCCGTAATAAAATTGCTATTTTGTAACACAAGGTGTAAAATCGAAAACCTATTTTTGCGTGCGCTGCAAAAACTATTGACAATAGAACAAAATGATGTACAGGCTATAATATAGGCAATATTTTATTAGTTATAAAACTATCGCGTGAATTATACTTTATATGGCAAAACAACGTTTGCCGGGTCAGCTAGTATATATATATATACACAATAACTTTTAAGAATCTGAAACCGAGTTCCCGGCAACAGGATCATCCCGCCACCACAAGCAGCGCCCGTTCACGAGCATGACGCATGAGCCAGCCATCGCCTCCCTCAACCATATTTCAGGGAAGGGGACGACCCGTCCCATGTCGCCGCCACAAGCATTTAAGCGAGCATGATGAAACCTGTTAGAGGGAATGGTCTGTAGTCCCCACGCCAGCCCGATGCGTATTGGAGACTTCACATTCATAAATAGAACTTAATATCTTAATGCATTCATCATCTGTTCGCTAGCTTTTTAAATCAACATCTTTTTGTTTAAGTTGGTTTAAATGAATTATATAGTTGTCTCACTTTGGATTTTGAGCAGAAATTATAAAAATATACTTTTCAAATAAAATTAAATACTTAGGTACAATGTAAAAATATATTATTGAGCTCGCGGCCTCTTGAGCCGGGGCCCTATTGGGTCGGAGGCCCGTGGCATTTTGCCGGCCCTGCCACCCTATTGTTACGCCACTGCTGTCGTTTCTGGTATCGCGACGCTTGTACGAAATGCAATCCATGCATCCTTCTTCAGCAGCACATTTCCATTATCTTTTTTCTTTCAACCTCTCACAATATCCACGTTTCTCCACGTTTCAGCAACATACAGAAATATGGGTCAGATTAACATTCGCAGTGCTTGTCAAGGATGGCTAGGCAAGGATACCATAATGCCATACGCCTCTCTGTTGCGTCAATGCACCCACCGTTCTTAGAGATTAATGTTAAAAGATATATTGTGTTGTCACAAAAAAGTTAAACATGTGTTGAACACTTGTTTAAAAAAAGTTATATTACAATTTATCTGTGTCTTTCTATTGTTTGGCGTTCAACAATCCTTAGACATTGCTTATATTTAAACACCAGCCGAGGCTAAGGTGTCTCTAACTGATAGATCAAATTCATATAGAAGATTTAGATTATTTTATTATGAAGACGGATGACAGCTGTCAAAAATTGCATTCCGTTCCTTTAATTGTTCCTGTACACTTCAGTTTATGTTGTGCTTAACCACGTTTTAGTTAAACACAATCAAAACACTGTTTTGTAATAGAAAAAGATAAACTCGTCGTTATTGTTAGGCCGCTGACGGTGTTATAGTTACCACCACCACCACCATCACCAGTGGGCGGCTCCTTTGCACAGGAAGCCGGCTAGATTATGGGTGCCACAACGGCGCCTATTTCTGCCGTGAAGACGTGATGTGTAAACATTACTGTGTTTCGCTCTGAAGGGCGCCGTAGCTAGTGAAATTACTGGGCAAATGAGACTTAACATCTTATGTCTCAAGGTGACGAGCGCAATAATGGTGCCGCTCAGAAATTTTGGGTTTTTCAAGAATCCTGAGCGGCACTACATTGTACTGTGTGGGGCGTATCAATTACCATCAGCTGAGCGTCCTGCTCGTCTCGTCCCTAATTTTCATAAAAAAAAAGTTAGGTCACTGTTTAACAAAACACGTATCTAAGCCATGTTTAAATTATTTATCAGATCGGGTCGGATCGAATCCAGTCGAATCAAATCAAATTAAATCATATCATTTATTAATAACACCATTGATACAAATCAAAAAATATATTAATAATTCTATCATTTTAGATAGGTAGGGAAGAACCTAACTCATATACAATATTATGTAATTGTTCATGTTATATTTTTTAACTGGAATCTTGTAAAACTCCTCCACTTAGCAAAATGTATGTTTGAGAAGCCACTTTCGAAGTTGTGTCTTAAACACTGTTGTGGAAGTTGCATCTTTCTTGATCGAGTTGGGCAGTCTGTTATAGACGGATAGACCCATTATAATATATAAACAAGTTTGTTTACGCTTTGAGAAGGCTCAGACAAACTGTAACCTTTAATGCTGCACTTATTTCATACCACGGTTATGTCGCTTCAGTTTTACGGTATGATTTTATACTCAAATGATTATTTCAAATGGTTTTGGCACAAATAAAGTGTATTAGCTTTATGTAATGTCAGTCCGTCCTTTAGAATCGTGTTGACCATTATTCAAAAGTACTTTATCGATTTCTACTCTATATACAGGATGCCCCAGAAAGAATGGATAATCCTTGAACCCCGCACGGGACAGCTCTCCAGCGCTCAGAAAAAAATACCAAAAAAAAACATTCCATGATACCCAAAATATCTTTTTTTTTTAGAAAAACATACGTTTTTTTACTTTACTTCACATTCATGTGCACAATGCCCACAAAGTAATGAAATTTGTTTTTGGTGTCATCTTATTCCTGATAGACTATACCACTAGAAATAATATAAGTTTCTATGATACTTTTTTCAAAAACAAAATAAGAACTTGAGTTTTTGACATGAAATTGGATACTAAAATAATTTTGGCATAGTTTGAGAGTGTTTCATGTAAAAAAAGTATGAAAACGTAAATAGCGAGATATTTAAAAAAAATTCGCAGTTCATACAGTTTACAAAATGGTTATAATACATCATTTTATTTACTATCACTACGAAGTTGCAAAAGAGTATGTAACTTATCAAAGTCAATGAGTAAAAATGAAAAAAAAAACGTATTTCTAAATGATTTAGGATTAATAACGCATTTGTGTAAACAGCTTTAACATTACCGCTTGATTATTGACATTTTTTTAAGTATTTAAATGAATATAGCATATTATCATTAAGAGATAGACATATGCCATATTTCTGTAGACATACGAGGGGAGGCTGATAAGTAATCTACCTAACTATGAAAGAAAAGACTTTGATGGCTAGTTTTTTTTTTATTTTTCTATATAGTCTCCTGCAAGTGAAATACACTTATGATATTTGCAAATAAGTGACATCATGCCGTTATAATAGTAATTTTTATTTTGCTCGTCAAAATGGTCAGTCACAGCCTCCTTCATTTCTTCGTCCGTCGAAAATCTGCGACCCCTCAATTTTTTCTTTAAATCTTTGAATAAGAAATAGTCACAGGGAGCCAGATCTGGACTATAAAGTGGATGGTTAATTTCTGTGAAGCCGTTTTTGCTCAGGGCTGACCTCGCCGTTAAGGCTGTGTGTACAGGAGCATTGTCTTGTACAATCAGAACACCTTTTCTGAGTTTGCCTCTCCGCTTTTCTTTGATTTGTTCACGAAGCTGGTCAAGCAAGTTTGCATAATATTTAGCATTCATTGTTGTATTTTTAGGCAAATAATCTATCATCAAAATCCCTTCGACATCCCAAAATACGGTGGCCATTAGGTTTCCAGCCGACGGCCGAACCTTGAACTTCCTTGGCGGCTTTTCTCCTTTAAATTTCCATTGCATTGACTCTTGTTTGCTTTCCGGATCCCACTGGCGAATCCAAGTTTCATCACAGGTCACAATTCGAGAGATAGTCTCTTCTTCTTTACCTTTGACCAGGTCTAGAAATGCCTGACAACATTCTAATCGCCTTTGTTTGTCAAAGGGGGTCAACATTCTAGGGACCCAACGCGCGCTCACCTTGGACATGCCCAAATGTTCGTGAATAATTTCATGAACTCGTTCCTTGCTAATGCCCACATCTCTGGCTATCTCCTACTGCTTGATTCGCCGATCTGCAAGAATCAGGTTCTTCACCTTTTCAACATTATCTGCGGTAACAGCAGAAATTGGCCTTCCACTACGTGGGTCGTCTTCCAGGCTCTCACGGCCGTGTTTAAATTGCTTCGACCAAAACTTTATGACGAATTCAGAAGGACTTGAATCACCAAATACCTTTAACATGCGCTCTCTGATCTGCGTAGGCGTATTTCCTTCTTTACTTAGGAATTTAATCACTGCTCGATGCTCAAATTTCATCATTTTACAATTTTCTTTCGACATGGTGAAATCAAACCCGCGCCAAAAAAACAAAAGCAAGCGAAAAAAAATAAGCGTCATAATTTTGAAAAAGGAATAAATATAGAATATGATTTTGCAGTGGCCAGTTCGATTTTCAAAACTTTCTTTAACAAAGTAGATTTTATATCAGCCACCCCTCGTATATCTATACACATTTACTTTTACACAGCAAGGAAGTTGTACATATTTTAGGAGCCTGTATTCTATGTATAGTTCATATTTAAATTTTGTATCCGTCTTCTTGTATACTTATAATTCTTAATATACTTATAACCTGGGATTTGAAATTATTTATGGGGAATTAGTTTATGATTAATTTTAGATCTAAACGCATATCTTAATATAGATTATATTTCTTTTGTGCGTCTGTTGTAACTGAACTCCTCCTAAACAGCTGGACCGGCTGTGTGTCTTCAGATGGATTCGAGAATGGTTTAGATTCACAATTAACGGCTTGACGGATTTTGATGATTTTTTGTGTATTCCAGTGACTTTGAGGTTGGTTTATATTCTCAATTCCGTCCATATAATATAATTCTCCTGCTCATGTGTATGTTAGTGAACTCCTCCTAACGGCTGGACCGATTTTTCAAATTTAAGACGTGTGTACAGGACAATGTCTGTCGGGTCCACTAGTATCTATATATAGAAACAAAAAGCCACGCCATACCTATAGATAGTATCACGTTGCAGGTACAGACACTGTAACTAAAGCAGTCGTGGCTGGTTCTGCGTACTCGTGCGCGATAGGAGAGAGGTCGTCTCTAAGTCACGAACCAGCGACCCTCTACCAATCCAAACAAGTAACCTACGCAGAAACATACACTAATTATTCAAATCTTTCATCTTATTGAAATGTTTCATTGACTATTTATTACCAAATGATACGATAGTAAATGGTTGTTCAATTTTTTTTATGAAAATAAGAGACGAGACGAGCAGGATCAGCTGATGGTTGATACGACCTGCCTATTCTTGAAAAACCCCTGCAATTCTGAGCGGCACTACAATAATTGCGCTCGTCACCTTGAGACATAAGATGTTAAGTCTCATTTTCCCAGTAATTTCACTAGCTACGGCGCCCTTTAGACCGAAACACAGTAATGTTTACACATTACTGCTTCACGGCAGAAGGCGCCGTTGTGGTACCCATAATCTAGCCGGCAGCCTGTGCAAAGAAGCCTCCCACTGGTAAATATAAATTAGTTTAGAAATTTCTAAGTTTTTCTAGAAAATAAAGTATTTCTGGAAATTTTCAATGCACATCAAAAAATTGACAATATAATATTTTGACATAGCCATTTTAGTCTGTACAAACCATTAAACAACTAGAGTCACAATCACGCTCAAAAATTGTCTAAAGCAAAAATCTGGTCTATTAGGCAGTCTTTTCGTTCAGTTGTGTTTCGACCGCGCTTTGAATACAGCGCCACGCAGTGACAAAGTTTTCATTGAAAAGCAGTAAAATTCTTTTGGCGCGTTAGGGAAAAGTTATCAGAGCAAATTTGTGACTTCCAAAATCGACACCCTGATTTTAGTTTGTCAGCTATACCATTTGTATCAGACTTCAGCTACGATAAGCCCCTCTTAAAAATACTAAGCCATAACCAACGGCTGATAATTAAATTAATTTCAATATATATCAGTTTTAAAATAAAAACAATAATTTTTTCTATTTGTATAAAGATTATTTAATAATATTTAAATAAATGGTTTACTAATATTTCCATTGGTTGTATTCAATAGGTACCTTAAAGGCCAGCAACGCATTTCTTGACACACCTGTTGTTGCGGATGTCCATGGGCGGTTGCCTCACCTCTCCCCATCCCGTGAGCCTCTTGCCCGTATGCCTACTCTCATATAAAAAAGGTACCTTCTTGTTTAAAATATTTTTCTATCTAAAATCGTAAATGTTTTTAAGGATTTTTGTTTTTTAACACCAAACAAGTACAACTTCTTGCTTGCAAAATAAATACACACTTTTTATTAGAAACTATTTTTACAATGTATTGAAATATGTAGTAATAATTTTTTTAATTACAGCGCTGAAAGAAAAGTACTGTTGTTATCAATATATCGAAAACAAAGTATTGACATAATAATATGAATTCTACAATATTTAATCGGTTGGATTTTCTACATAACCACAAATGTGATATAACTCACCAATTCCCGCATTATTGACATCCAAATACTGACAGGAGTTATTAACCGAGTTCAAAATAGAGGAGGTCATCAATTCGATCGGTATTTTTTTTATGTATATACACCGATTACTCTGAGATTTACTATCCAATTTACGTAAACTTTATTTGTGATGCAGAATAGATGCCATTTGGTCCCATAAACATTTTACATAGTTTGGCCCAGTAGTTTTCATTTTATGAACATTTTTGTTTACCTCGATGATAAAATCGTTTTTTGGGTACGGCTTTTTTAGGAATTTTCATTCAGGTTGATTATATATTATAATAATTACCTGACACTAAAAAGTAAAAAATAAAAATAAAACTACGTTTAAAAAACCGACTACGTTGAAAAACTGAAAATTATCATATAACTAAAAATTTAATTTAATACACCTTTACCTTTAATATTAATAAAATACTATTATTTGTATGTGCTACATATTGATAGCTTTGAAGTCGGTGCCAAGCTCGATGTTTATAGTAAGCACCTACACTCACCACGCGTGACTTAGAGCGGGATAGCTTCGTCTAGAACAAAAAAAACCCAAGCGGACAGACACGCGTGGCCAGACAACCTTAATAATTACAGTAACTAAGTTGTTTATAATATTAATTTTTATTTTGTTTAGGGCTTGGCACCGACCTTAAAACCTATAAATAGGTAAAACACACATAATATAAATAATAGCATTTTATTAATATTAAAGGTAAAGTTGTATTAAATGAAATTTTTAGTTATTTGATAATATTCAGTTTTTGAAGTCGGTTTTTTTAAACGTAGTTTTTTTTTGATTCCATTTTCAAATTCCTGTCAAATATCGAATGAGTGAAGGCAGAGATTTTATGTCTATAGAGTGGTAATTGGCAATTTTTACATACAGAAAAACTTTCGTGTTATCAGCTCTATGTTATATATATAAACACGAGGACCGGAGGCCTTCCCCCCCCCCCCCCATCCCCAACAAAGATTATGAAAGCGGTCCCTAAAGAGATAGTACCCCAGGAGGGTACCGGCTCTACCAGAGTCGGAGAATCCCTCCCCGAGCACTCTTGCTCGGGCTGCCCTTCGTATTCTGGGGAGGGCACAGTACCGCGCATGACCAAGGACAAACGAGGCAGTAACACCACGGCACCCCGCTCCACACTCAACGTGGACTTTTGCAATATCAGGGGAATTCACTCCAACTTAAACGCCGTCCACCACCACCTTGAGACGGCGAAGCCGGCGTTGTGTTTCCTTACGGAGACGCAGATATCTCGACCTAGCGATACCTCATATTTAACGTACCCCGGGTACAAAATTGAGCACAATTTTTTGCCTCATGCCGGGGTATGTGTGTACGTTAGGGAGGATATCTGCTGTCGCCGTCTCGGCAATTTTGAGGGACCTGTCCACTCTCTGGCTCCGCGTAGATTTAGAGGACCGCGTCCGCATCTATGCGTGTGTCTACAGGTCCCATAGTGGTAACGCAGAAACCGATCATCTCATGGGCTGCGTTCATCCAAGGATCAACAAAGGATCCGAACTGCATAGTTCTAAACATTAAATACAACCGTGCTTCCAGATTTTTTAAGCGGAAAATCGCCCGTGCAAAGTCAAAACACGTCGTCAAAATCGGCGAGCAGCTTTTCAGTTACCCGACCGGAACACGCAAGTTCTGGTCGTTGTCGAAAGCTGCTCTTGGTAACTTCAGCCAGCCGTCCATGCCGCCGTTGCACATGAGGAATGACACCCTGGCCCATACGGCAAAAGAGAAAGCTGATCTCCTGTACGCTCTTTTCGCCTTCAACTCGACTCTTGACGACAACGGAAAAACACCGCCGACCATCCCGCGGTGGCAGAGCTCTATGCCTGAAGTACAGTTCAGACAGAAAACTGTTAGGCGAGCTCTGTTTTCGTTGGACGTCAGGAAGTCGAGCGGGCTGGATGGCATTTCTCCAATTGTGCTTAGAACGTGTGCCCCTGAGTTGACGCCGGTGCTAATGCGTTTATTACGGCACTCTTAAAAAAAGAAACTGGGCGTCATTAATAGAGCACGGCAATACTTCAAGCCGGCCCACATACTAGCGCTCTACAAAGCGCAGGTCCGGCCACACATGGAGTATTGCTGTTATCTCTGGTCTGGCGCACCCCAGTATCAGCTCGATCCATTTGACCGCGTGCAACGCAGAGCAGCGCGAATTGTCGGGGACCCAGTACTCTGTGAACGGCTGGATCACTTGGCGTTGCGTAGAGACGTCGCTTCATTGTGTGTCTTCTACCGCATTTATCACGGGGCGTGTTCCGAAGAGCTGTTTTACCTAATTCCTGCCGCCGAATTCCACCCTCGCACGACACGCCACAAGTTAGGATATCATCCTCACCATCTGGATGTGTGGCGGTCCTCCACAGTGCGGTTTACAAGGAGCTTTCTTCCACGTGCTACAAAGCTGTGGAATGAACTTCCTTGTGCGGTGTTTCCGGGACGATACGACATGGGTACCTTCAAAAAAAGCGCGTACACCTTCCTTAAAGGCCGGCAACGCTCCTGTGATTCCTCTGGTGTTGCAAGAGAGTATGGGCGGCGGTGATCACTTAACAACAGGTGACCCGTACGCTCGTTTGTCCTCCTATTCCATAAAAAAAAAAACACACAAATCCCATACCAGAAGTGTCCAACGCGTCTAAAGTTTTTAATTAAGGCCAGGAATCGAGCGGAGCTAGGTTACCTCTCCTCTACAAGATCGTCATAGTTTTAATTCAGAATTAAAATTATTTTTAGTCTATTACAAACATAATACAATTATCTTTACAAAAATAACAAAACCATGTCATGTTGATATATGATGATGATGTCTATATTGATTGATTAGCATGGCCCCAACTGTTAGGGGTATTTTGGTGATTTTTTTCCGCACTGTCTATAAAAAATAGAAATGTAATGAAAAATTGAATAGTCTTCTCATATACTATAGGTGGTACAATTATTTTTTGTAATAATATAAGCTTTATATAAAGCCTTAAGGTGGTAATTTCTAGCGGCAATAATTATTAATACTGAATTTTACGATAGTATTACCGTTTTACTATAATGCCTCTCGGTTGTCATTGCTATGAGACCCGTAATGTATTTGCAATTTGAGTTGATTATTGTTATGTATCGAATGGAACGCATTGATCGATACCATGAATCGATTGTCCCCACAAGGTTACACTTTGGCCACCTACTGAGTATGCCAGGCTAAATTCTAAGACTAGAAACATTTTTAGAAAAAAAAAGTTTTATTTTGTGTATGGCCAATGATCAATTAATTGTTATAAGCGATAGCTAACACTCTTACTCACTAATTCCAAAGGAATCATAGGAGCCTTGCTATTTAAGTAAGTGTAAGCGAAACTATGCTCTTCCAAGAATATGACAAGAAAAACTTATTATTTAATAGCCTGAGGACGGTCGCTCCATTCCCAAAATGTGGTATCATTAAGAAAGCAATTAATGTCTTTACAAAACAAATGTTGTTTTGAATATTTTCTGAGGTCTTGTTGTAAAAGCATACACATCGCCCCACAAAATACTTACTAACTCTACTTAGCCGAGTAGTAGTCATTTAAGTTTATGTCGTCTATACAAACATTACTTACGCAGTTGTCTAGAACAAAAATTTATTGTATAAATGTGTTTTAACAGTACCTTAAGGTGGTAACAATCAGCATACAATGGGCTCTTACAAGCAAGCCCACTCGTTCACTATGACATACGCTGGCTCGTGTTAATACCGTTTTACATATGTTAGATATGAGCTGAAGTTATCTACGACTATGAACAGAATACAGAAACAAATATTTTACTGTTTGTCGATTTTTGCATTGTTTTCACTAACAAAATATGCATTAAGTAGGTATATTCACCAGAGGGTGGAACTATGCACAGGAAGCCGGGTAGATTTGGGTACCACAACAGCGCCTATTTCTTCCGTGAAGCATTAATGTGTGAGCATTATTGTGTAATGTTAGTAAAATTACTGAGCAAATGATACTTTTTTTTTAATGAAAATAAGGGACGAGACGAGCAGACTATATATATATATATATATTATAATTAAGTAGGCGCCGTTGTGGTACCCATAATCTAGCCGGCATCCTGTGCAATGGAGCCTCCCACTGGTAAACTTAACATATTATGTCTCAAGGACACGAGCGCAATTGTAGTGTCACTCAGATGTTTTAGGATTTACAAGAATCCTGAGGGCACTGCATTGTAATGGGCAGGGTGTATCAATTGCCATCAGCTGAACGTCCTACTCGTCTCGTCCCATATTGTCATTAATAAAAGTATAAAAGCTTGATAAAAAACATATTCAACAAAGTTATGAAGATTTAATTTGTGCCAAGATATATACACTATGTGGGATCCTATCGAGATGCAAGAAATAGTAATATATTTATTTACCATAGGGAGTAGCAATAATGAAGCTACATAAGTTCGTAAAGGGGCTTTGTAATGGGGAGAAGAACTGACAAGAAACTCCTAGTCCATCTTTGAAATCATATAACAACTTAGCCTATTTTATTTTTATTTTTTATCATATTACATATACCGATATAAAACTGGTCAACTTAGCATCTAAAACAAACAACAAAGGTTAACAACTAATTTATTTATTTATTTATTTATTCATGTATAGGAAACAAACAGTATTATGATACTTAAATATTAACAAATCTTAAAACTTACACTTTTACCAGTGAAGTTTCCAACAATTTATACGACACTTTTAGTTAAAAGGTAAGCAACGGTAAGATAAAAACCACAAAACAAAAGTAACACAAATTAACAAGTAATTATAAGCTATATAAGTTACACAATACTATACACGCCTATTATACAATACTGTAATGAATTAGTTATAAATGAGTTAAGTATTCAGAAAAAAAATACAAGAATGGGGTAAAAAAAATCAGTATTTATTTAAATTATCACAAACCAATGATCTGAAAACATTTAACTTATCATGAAATATGTCAATATGACTGTATGCTCTATTATAACAGCTACATGCCCGAATTATAAACCTGTTCTTTCCATGTACTGTTCTCGCATAGGCAACATCTAAGACATCTTTACAATGCTAGTAATACTTAATAATACGTCACAACTCACAACTTATGCTAAAAATTAAATGAACAACAGTGAAAATATTTTAAAAGACATAAAAACGAATAAATATAACTTATAAATATGACTTAGCAGGTTCAAATTCTCTTGGCTGCTATAATTTTTGTAATAGATAATCTTTTAGTCTGTAATTAATGTTTTTAGTATTTAAATTTTGCCGCTCAATGAAGGGCAGCTCACTTAGCAAGCGAGGTATTATTAGGTAATCGGCAGTTCGTTCGCCATACACGTTGCAGGCCCGGAGAATCGACAACATTTAATATCATATTATACAATTGTAGGTGGCTTGCACAGAACCAGACAATAAGCATACATCATTATCCTCTATATAATCTACTATACTAGAGTAAGCCTTCTTTGTCAAAGACGCTTCAATATATTACTTGAACTTGTGCTCAGTGGGTCTTAGTAGGGATACTGTCTGGTATTATATTGTAAAATGAAATAATCATCTGACTCAAGTCAATCTCGCTATATATGCAATTGGGCTTAAGCAGGTTATTAATTGTTATGTAGATCCTGTAGATGAAGCCACTACCTGAGAAATGAATTTGTCGGGGACGCAGTGCTCTGTGAACGGCTCCATAAGTTAGGATATCATCCCCACCATGTGGATGTGTGGCGGACCTCCACAGTGCGGTTTTCAAGGAGCTTTCTTCCACGTACTACAAAACTGTGGAATGAGCTTCCTTGTGCGGTGTTTCCGGGACGATACGACATGGGTACCTTCAAAATAAGCGCGTACACCTTCCTTAAAGGCCGGCAACGCTCTTGCGATTCCTCTGGTGTTGCAAGAGAATGTGGGCGGTGATCACTTAACACCTATTCCTATTCCATAAAAAAAATGAACATGACATACAAAGATTTACGAACAATACGTCACTGGAACGGTCAGCTCAATGGAAGAGCGCTCGGACGAAACCCGAGAGGTCACGGGTTTCATAAATTTTGCTGTTGCAAATTTAATCTAATTAATTCCGGAAGTGAGAGATCTCACTTTAAAAATAACAAATTGTTTATCTCAGTACCAACTTAATAATAATATGTAAAATAATAGGGAGCAATCTTTAAGAATATTTCAAACGTTTGTGCATTAACTTATTAATTATTATTATTTAATTATTAACCAAAGTCACTGGCATAGCCCAAATGATGGCCAAACTAAAGTGGCAGTGGGCAGGGCACATATTTCGACAGACAGATGGCCGTTGGGGCAGTGAAGTCCTCAAATGACGACCACGTACCAGAAGACGTATTGTTAATAGGCCCCCCACAAGATAGACCAACGATCTGGTCATGATCGCCGGAATACGTTGGATGAGGAATGCAGGACCGATCTTCATGGCGATCTTTGGAGGAGGCCTTTGTCCACCAGTGGACGTCTTCCTGCTGATGATGATCATATAATTATTAACTTTAGTTTTGATCTTAATACCTTAACTTATATAATAATAATATTGACACACTTTTACACAACCTGTCCCAAACTAGGCAAAACCTGTACTATGGGTACAAGACAGCGATATATTTAATACAAAATACTTACATAAACATACATTAATACATAAAAACATCCATTACTCGGAAACAAACATCCATATTCATCATATACATGATTGCACCTACCGGGATTCGAACCCGGGACCTCTAGCGTCCCGGGTTAGTATAGTAGTCAGGGTCACTAACCATTCGGCTACATGGGTCGTCAAGGTCGTCGTATATAGTCATACACCTAAATTTTTATACAAACGTCTAAAACGCCTCGCCTCCAAATAGCTCGACAATAATGACTCAGGACTTACAGCCTAAAAGAGACGTACTGGTTATTTCTTAACGGATACTGTAAAGAATAGGGTGGTAATATCGTTGTTTCGATTCGTACTGAAGCGATAAGGTAAGGGAGGACATAGAAAAATTTTGTTTTCGGATGAGATAATTTTACATTTGAGCAACATTTTAACAAACAAAATGACCGTATTTATGCTCAAAGCTCTAAGGAAGCTTCCCAATTAGTCGACAGAGTGCAACGTGGGCACTATCCGACTGCAGTGATGGTATGGTGAGGTATTAGCTATGAAGGAGTGACTACTTTTGATTCGGCACACCATTCTTGAGAAGGTAGTGAAGCCCCTTAACAACACCATCTTGAATAACCAAGAATGGTCCTTCCAGCAAAACTCGGCGCCGGGTCATAAGCTCGGTCTACGCAGTCTTGGTTGGAAACGAACGTTTCGGACTTCATCAGAGCTGAAAACTGACCGTTGTCTAGTCCCGATCTTAGTCCGTTGGATTATGATTTATGGTCAGTTTTAGAGAGTACGGCTTGCTCTAAATGCCATGGAGTCCCAAAAACAATCCCTAGGATTGGCAGTGAAGGATTTTCCCATGCCAAGAGTCCGTGCTTCTATTGATAACTGGCCTCAATGTTTAAAACACAATATTGCAGCCACTTCTAATAAGCTTTTTATATATTTTTTTTATTTGTGTATCAGACTAACGTAAAAGTTATAAATTTTATTAACAATAGATTTTTTTTTCTTTCTTTCAGTATTTATGACAAGACTAGGTTTATGGTATATTAATATAAATACGAGGGGTGTTCGATAAGTAATAAGTGAAAATGAGGTGCTAATTATTTGGAACTAAAAAAAGTAAAGCGAAAATATTGATAAGATAAAAAAAATAATTAGAATTTGTTTTGTTTTTTAGAAATGGAAGTCTATTGTTTTCAATTTATCGGAGCGTGTTGTTAAATGTGAATAAATGGATAATGTTTAAGTATCTGCGTAAAAATTTCAGTACAGATTCTTTAACAAGAAAAGACAAACTAAGACAAGTTAATCAAGATTTACATGGTTCTGCAATGGTGCAAGTGTTTCACCAAAGTCTAAAGCTATACGATGGTGTGGCGAACTTAAGCGTGGAAGAACAACCAACAAAAATGACCCTGTCTTTGGTCGCTTTCTACGTGTTACTTACGTTAATATTAATGAGCTTTTTTTCATCAATTATCACCATTATCATCATCGCAGCCGAAAGACGTCCACTTCAGGTCTTCCACAAAGATCGCCTTGCCAATCTGGTCTTGTGGTGTTATTCTGGCGATCTTGATTAAATCGGCGGTCCATCTTGTGGGGGGCCTAACTACCCCCGTCTTCCGGTACGTTGTCGCTATTCGAGGACTTTACTGCCCCAACTGCCATCTGTCTGTCGAGCTATGTGCCCTGCCCACTGCCACTTCAGTTTCGCAGCTGTCTGGGATATTTCAGTGACTTGGGATATCTTGCAGGGAAACATTATTCAATCATCAATTGTAGCAAAGAAAGAAAATTGAGAAGAGACTCTCAATGACCATTTAGTATGCACTCTCGTGTATTGATTACAAATATAAAAAATTTAGAAAAAAACTGATGTCATATGACTCACACGATTAATTATTAATACGTACAAACCTGCATTACAATTTCGCTGTGATCAATTTCGCATGTCGAATTCTGGTAAGTTCTCCGCTGACAGGACACATTCTGAGTTGCCAGTGGAGTCGGGTGTCAACACCTGCGTCTGAATCATTGGTTGGTTGCACAATCACTTGGAGTGTTTAACTAAGTGGAGATGGATTCCTAAAAAAGGCAGCATTTCAAAGACTAGAAGAGTATGAAAGAGAAAAAGGAGTAAATACTTTATACATGTACAGCTTGACTGGTCATAACGATCCGACATCGTGATATTAGGCGATTCTGGATAGAAAAAAATAACATTAAAGTAAATAATCAAACCACTTTATTTATGTAGGTAGGTCAAGGAAATGACACTTATGAATGTTAAAAGTTTTCTTTTCTTTTTACATTTACCACTACTTGAAAAAAGGTCCGTCCGCCACGTACCAAACAGTTCTATTTACTGCTCAAGCTTTAATGAGAAGAAATGGCAAGAAACTCATTGTGACTCTTTTAAATCAACATTTACCTAAATCGTTTTAAAATTATTTTTACTACAATAAAGTGATGCAAGAAAAACACTCAAACGTCAATTTTTTAATGCCGTACAGGAGTGAGTAAAAAAGTGAGTATTATGGGATCAGTTTATTAGCGATTATAAAAATATATTAGCTTTAAT
Source organism: Leptidea sinapis (assembly GCF_905404315.1). Taxonomy (NCBI): domain Eukaryota; kingdom Metazoa; phylum Arthropoda; class Insecta; order Lepidoptera; family Pieridae; genus Leptidea; species Leptidea sinapis. The sequence goes on along the minus strand of NC_066270.1, from coordinate 11,717,682 downwards.
TTTAACTTTTTTTTTTCTGGTAATAGGACCATCCAGCCACCACAAGAAGCGCCCATTCACGTGCATGACACATGGACCAGCCATCGAATAGTGATACTTTTAGATAAATCATTTCTTTGGCTTTAATAAGAATTGATTTAAAATTTTCTGTTACAGATACATTTTAAGTCGAATGTTTTCAACCAGTGTGTGTTGCTAGTGATGAAGTCGCTAACTATTTATTTATTTATTTATTTATTTATACTTTAATAAAACGGCGTAAGCCAATTACAATATTAAAGTAAGAATTAATTACAAACTAGACATATTACACAAATAATAGCTAATAAATACAAAGTTTACTGTAAATAACTAACAATTAATTAACATCCAAATACCGTTCATCCATTCCTCTCACAAAAACGCAAGCACTCTGTTAAAATCGTCTGCCATCCATCCGCAAATAAATCACAACCACTATGGGCCTGATATGAAAGCTCATAGTCGCTCAAAGGGCAATGGAGAGGGCTATGCTCGGACTTTCCCTGTGACATCGAATCAGAAATGAGCAGATCCGTAGGAGAACCAAAGTTACCGATATAGCCGAAATGATTGCGAAACAGAAGTGGCAGTGGGCAGTGCCCATAGTTCGACAGACAGATGGCCGTTGGGGCAGTAAAGTCCTCGAATGGCGACCACGTACCGGAAGACGCTGTGTTGGTAGGCTCCCCACAAGATGGACCGACGATCTGGTCAAGATCGCCGGAATACCTTGGATGAGGGCAGCGCAGGACCGATCTTCGTGGAAATCTTTATGATGATACATGTTAATGTTTTAGGCTTATCCACCATCATACCACGTGGAATTATCATAGGAGTTTTTACAGCTGAATTCTACCCTCAGACATTACTTCAATATGCGAAATTCCATCTGCTTATATATGTATATGTATGTATTGTACATTTTGGTTAAAAAGAGCCCAAAAAAAGAATAATGCTGGGAGAGTTTCTTGCGAAACTTCTTCTCAGAGCGACATTTGTTTCCGAAGCGATAGTAGTATCTAGTATATTAGAAATAACGTCAAATAAAATTCTAAAGGAATCCATTTTGAGAAAATAAAAGCCGTTTATGCCTTTAAAGATTGGCAACGGATCTCTTGCCCCCTGGTGTTGCGTAATTCCATGTGAGCCACTTACCCCATTGTATTAAAACATTAGGTTTCTTCTCATTACATTTTTAAAGTCTCTAAAGATTACACCTTTTTGTAGTGACTCCTGAGCATGGCGTCTCCCTTTTGTTAAATCATCTAGACACAACGGCTATCGGCAGTTGGAATATTGTAGATTCCACTGTTGATACTTATGACACGATCTTACAACTTATTTAGAGATCTTAAGGCATCCTGAAGTGTCGGTGACGCAATAGGTTGAACCGTTGACTCTCACCGCGGAATCCCCAGTTCGATTCTCGTCCGTCACGTACCAAACTGTTTTCGGTTTTCGAATTTATAGTCAAAATACAATTAGGTTTTTACTAAGCGCTTTTGAATGGTCAGTACAAATATTTCTTTTAAATTACTGAATTTATCATATGTTTGTAAAAAGTTGAGCTCGCGAGAACAGATAAGAAACTCACCGGCCACTCTTTTCAATCAAATAGAGTATTTTACAATGTCTGTAATATACATAACAAATTAGTTTGTAGGGTGCTGCATCTAATATTATATGAGTCGTTTTTATATAATATAAATAAGTTCATAAAAAGTAATAATGACTTAACTGTATAAATATAAATTATCGTATATTGGATGCATCAACCTTTAGAGTTTGAATTTATTGTTTGTGTAAGAATGCTTCTTGAACATGATGGTCGTGTATACTGTCACAATTTGTAATTGCATCCAACAAATACAATGGTTTATTAACTATAACAGGTTGAGCTCTTAATAAGGTTGTCTCTCATGTTTGGCTGATGTTAGAAGAGTATACAGTTACAAACAAGATCGTTAGAATTAGTATTTGCATCCAGATTTTTGTATAAGGGAAATAAAAAAGAAAGAAAACTTACAGTTATGAACGTCAAAAAAATTACTACAATTTTGAAAAAACTGAGCTTTAATAAGAAGCAGCAAGAAACTGACGTACTTGTGTAAGTTTAAAAAAAAAGAAAAAGTGATTAAACATAAAAGAGTAACTCACGAACATAGCTAACATTTCACAGGAAAATCATTATTCTATCATTAATTGTTGGAATAATTAATTACCCAAAAATAAAATATAAAATAGCTCGAGTTGATGTCTTTTTCATATCCCTTTCCTTCGTAGATAAATTCACGTAACATTTTCTCCCTGTCATTGGCACGTGTAAACTAGTGATGAGACACAATGTTGACATAAATAATACGTTTATTGACAATTAAATATTGAGATTTAACATTCGCACACCATATTCTTATGTTGTCCGACTATTGAAGGGTATATGTAAGTATGTATGTGGATATGTAGGTGTGTTGCCTCCTATTTCTTTAAACCAACTTTAGCTTGATAATGAAAATATGAATAATTTAATTGATTAAGCAAAATGCATTATTTATAAATATATTGATATAAAACTGGCTTAATTAACAAAAAAACTGCCCCAATAAAATAAGAAGTGTTTATACATTTTAATAGTCAATAGTCGATATTTTTACTTTAGTGAGCCGTTTAGTACTTTTTATTACATTAAATAACTTTTGTAACAATTATCATGTTTCTTTATTATTCTGTTATATCATAATCGATTCGACTCAGTTATCGATATTGATAAATGAGTATCGCCCATCACTATTCTGTTGTGACTGACATTGCTAACATGGACAAGTCTTTGAACGATCCGATGAAAACTAGTCGACCTCCGCCGCACCCCGCCACGTTTTGACGATTTTATTTTCGTACATTCAATTACTTCAGCTATTCATGAAAGCGGAGTCTTTTAGATTGAATTATCTGTGGACTTACATAATAACCAGACAGCGTATTTATACAGTGGCCCCGACATTATTAATTCTCACTTAAACATTTGAAAGATATTTTATCATAAGTAAAATAGACGATAGTATGCAACAGTACAATCGAGAAATTTAAGTTTAGTATTCAACGAGTGCGTACGGGTTTAATTGTTGTTATTGTTTAACTAAAGGTTATTCCCATTACACAGTAAACGCGGCCCTTTTTATATTGAACCAAACCCCTTTACCCACCGACTGCAGCCTTTTGGCATTATAAAACATCGCTTATAAGTTGTGTTTTCTTATCACGCGCACGCATATGCCTTATAATGAGGTTATTTATCGTAATGGATTCTATTATAATTTCTATCGTATGTTGCGCAATATATTCGACCATATAAGGCTCGTAGGCTAAAGTTTGTCGTGTGGAATGCCACACAACGCAACATGTCCTTCCGGTATGAGAACAGTTGTCGCGAAGATGTTCATTGTTAGCTCAATATTAATGCACATATTTTATAATCAGCTACAATTAAATACATCAATTTTATCGGAACATCTGTGCAAAAAGTCAACATCATAATCTATGTGTTATTTTCATTTTATTGTAATCATCCAATGTGCATGAGGTACACTCGACTACAGGTGATCCGACCAATTAGTTATTCTCCGCCAATTGAGATTTTCTAACTTCTTAGTCTGACGATAGTGGTAACAGAAGCCTTGGCTAAAACCAAAACCTGAGAAGAGAATGCCTGAAAATTTAATCAAAATCTACCTAAACCTAACTTATACACACTTCTAACTTCCTCCGAAAGGGGGAAGGAATATTTCATATAAACAATTTTATGTTATGTTTTTGAAGCGGTAACCCTCACTTCTAGGTTTAATACACAAATAATTTGTAAAACAAAATTTTATGAACAATGCGGGACTCGAACCCACGACCTTCGGCGTTCCGTGCCGGTGCTCTAACCAACTGAGCCAACCGTTCGAGTGACGAGGTCATGGGTTCGAGTCCCGCGTTGTTCATAAAATTTTGTTTTTCATAAATTATTTGAATATTTCATATAAGTTTATTTGGGATTTCAGAGAAAACTTAACTTAATCAATAATATAAATAGCTTTCTTGCATATAGTCAAATTTGTAATTCCATATGCTTAGACGAAGCGAGACTTCTAATAATGACTGGCATATTATGAACTGCAAAAAAAAATAAAAATTCAATTTATAAATTTCTTTTTGGGCTAAAGTGTCGACTATTTTATTAATAGAAGCAATGATGAAACCGAATGCTGGTTCACGGTCCTCGTAGAGGTTAACAATATAGGCATTATATAAGGTAGGTGTCAGAAAAGCAAATTTCTACAACACTATCAACATGTTGGGGTACAAATACATTATTATGTTTGTAACTAACTTACATCTTGTTTTTGGGGGAAAATCCAGGAAACTGGGATCCGCATTTATGACGGGGAGTGTTCCAAAGAACTGCTTAACCTGATTCCTGCCGCCAAATTTCACCTTTGCCACAAATTAGGATATCATCTCCATCATCATAATGTGTGGCGTTCTTCCGCAGTGCAGTTTCTTTAAGGATCTTGCTTCCACGTACTACAAAGCTGTGGAATCAGCTTCCTTGTGCCGTGTTTCCCGAACTAACCTTAAAATAGCGGGTATACCTTTCTAACTCCACCAGGCCAGCAACGCTCCTGTAATTCCCCTGGTGTTGAAAGAGAATAGGGGCGGTGGTGATCACTTAACATAACATTAGGTGACCCGAACGTTCGCTTGTCTTTCTCTACCATAATAAAAACTAGGATAGTCTGGATATTTTCGAATGCAGTTTAATAATTCATGTAGTTAAAATAGCATTCAGACAGGTAAGAACTTATGCAAAGGCAGATATAACCGGCGGCCTATCTCGCCAAAATTAACCCAACAGTTAGCGAATCAATAAACAGAGTGACCTACTGCTATTCGTAGCTATCTAGAGCAATACTCCACAAATAAAACCGTTTTCATTGCAAATTTTATAGAAACGTCACTCACGTTTTGATTTTATTCAACCAGCACATTACAGAGGTTTTGTGAATATATTATTTAACAGTGGGAGGCTACTTTGCACAAGATGCCGGCTAGATTATGAGTACCAAAACGGCGCCTATTCCTGCCGTGAAGCAGTAATGTGTAAGCATTACTGTGTTTTGGTCTGAAGGGTGCCGTAGCTAGTGAAATTACTGGGCAAACGAAACTTAACATCTTACCACTAATTCAAAGAGGGAACGCTGCCAGTATCTTCGGAACCTTGCCTAATGGGACTCCTTTTAAAAATATATTTTAGTTACTATATTGAATTTTTAAGCTTTTTAACTGTAGATTTCTGTATAAAAAATGCAAACGTATATAATATTATGTTAATATATGCTGTATAAATTGTAAATAGCCTCACAGAAGAAATAATCTTCACAATATGTGATAGGAAGCATATTCCAGATTCATTTGAAACAACAAACATTGTAAAAATAAAGAAAATAAAAAAATACAATCTTAGAGAATCATTAAAATTTGCTACGAGTATGGTATCAAAAGTGCCACAAAGGAACACAGTTAGGAAACAGTCAGCAGTCAGGTACAATTTATGTATTGGCACAATTTTGATACTTTACGTCCACAGGCCAACAAATTGTATTCACTTAGCTTTAGAATAATACATATGGAATGATCAAATGAATTATTGAACACTTTATTGTAAACTACGAGAATTATTTAAATATAATCCTATTTTTCGACTGATTGTCTATCGAAATTGACGTCTTCGAGAGTTTTACATTATATTTTTTTATGATAATAAGGGAGGAGACGAGCAGGAAGTTCAGCTGATGGTAATTGATACCCATTACAGTGCAGTGCCTTGATACATAAGATGTTAAGTCTCATTTGCCCAGAAATTTCACTAGCTACGGTGCTCTTCAGACCAAAAACAATAATGTTTACACATTACTGCTTCACGGCAGAAATAGGTGCCGTTGTGGTACCCATAATGTAGCCGGCCGGCATCCTGTGCAATGGAGCCTCCTCTGGCGCTACCCTCAACCAACGTTTTCTGGCGATCTTGACCAGATCTCGGTCCATCTTGTGGACTACTAACACTACGTCTTCCGGTACGTGGCTGCCATTCGAGGACTTTACTGCCCCAACGGCCATCTGTTCGTCGAACTATATACCCTGTCCACTGCCACTTCAGTTTCACAATCATTTGGGCGGTGAATTTATAGCATGTTCTGTATGGCAATAAATAATAATAATAATAATTTTTTATTTGCGAAAAACTGCCACCAAATTTTTTACAATTACAATAGATATGAACAATTAACATTAAATAAAGAAAAGAAAAAATAACAATACAAATGTTAAAAAAACAGTAAAGACAGAGATCTTTAAAAAATGTAAGGATTATTTAATAACTAGAAAACGAGACAGCAGCGCGATTCGCAAAAATGAAAGTTCTCAGCAAACGTTAGGACGTATTTTCCTAACACTGATATTATGAACTTCCTAATTATTTTTTTCCGTGCAAGCAATTTTGGCAGTAATGTGTGAAAAAATAATTATAATATTTAAATATTTCTCGTAAATCTATATCTAACAATCAAAGCTCAGAACTTAATAAACAATTTATTTATTATAATGAACTATAAAGTTGTCACAAAAAGTTAAATAAATAACAAAGTGAGATACTATTATCGTTATACTTTTATGAATCTCTACACCGCTGGATAGGAAAGCGTCCTTCCGACTCATGCATTATTAAACACATCAAAGGAGAAAAATCGAAATGTGCATCGGCCAGTGAAGTGGTTTTCCAGATGATTAGCGCCACACGGATGTTTCAATTATCATATTATAGTGAACCGCTGAATCAATCGTGGTTTGTTGGCATGGAAACTCTCCGTCGTTCTCTGTTATTTTTTACCTCATTCCACGAGTTCTCTGGTCGAATGGTATATGTTCCTACAAAGAAAGGTTTGTTGGTTCAAATTCATATTTTACCAGGCTCTTTTGCACAGGATGCCGGCTAGATTACGGGGTACCATAACGGCGCCTATTTCTGCCGTGAAGCAGTTATGTGTAAGCCTTATTGTGTTTCGGTCTGAAGGGCGCCGTAGCTATTGAAATTACTGGGCAAATGAGACTTCACATCTTATGTCTCAAGGTGACGAGCGCAGTTGTAGTGACGCTCATAATTTTTGGGTTTTTCAAGAATCCTGAGCGGCACTGCATTGCAATGGGCAGGGCGTATCAATTACCATTAGCTGACCGTCCTGCTCGTTTCGTCCCTTATTTTCATAAAAAAAGTGTCAATGACCTGTTTTCACGAGTCCTTTAGTCAAATGGTATACGTTTCGATCAAGTGAATCGTGCTGATTCGATTCCATATTTTTCAAATGAGGCAATGAGTTATTGGGCTATGTACTTATAGAGATTGTTGGCTACATAAAGGCATGTCAGGCATGTTTGCTGCAGATGAAATTGATGATATCTATTGCTTACCATTTTATTCAGATTATTTTACCAGTGGCTCCTTTCACAGGATGCCGGCTAGATAATGGGTAACACAACGGCGCCTATTTCTGCCGTGAAGCAGATTACTGCTTCACATTAGTGTAAGCATTACTATTTCGATCTGAAGGGCGCCGTAGCTAGTGAAATTACTGGGCAAATGAGACTTAACATCTGTTGTCTCAAGATGACGAGCGCAGTTGTAGTACCGCTCAGAATTTTTGGGGTTTTTCAAAAATCCTGAGCGGCAGTGCAATTACCTTATTTTCATTAAATAAATAATAAAAAATCTATGCCATCATAAGGAAAAAGCCTTCATATGTCCTGGCAGAGCTACACTCGAGCTCAAACAATATCCTGAATATGATAGCGGGAATTACGCAAGGCTTAAGCTATTATGAATTATATTAGCAAATTGTACTATACTTATTATTATTAATTAAATTGTAACATACACACATAGTTATTTAGCCTGTAACTAACTAATAATTGTATTTTCCTTGTTTAACACGAGTGTTACACATTTAACTAAAACACTTTTAAAGAATAAAAAAGCACGTAATTGTAACTGTCTTTTTACATTAGATTTTTGCCAAATTATCAATTTTTAATATTATTTTAGTTAACCCGGCGTTTCAAGACCTTTCCAGATATCGTTTTCAGGGGGTTTTCTTTTCATCTGCAGTCCCCCTGAATACGAGATCTGGAAAGGTCGGGTTAACTTTAAAAAGTGTTTTATTTAACAAAATATTGTCATCTGTTGCCTCAGTAATTAAATGTATTTTTATTATAAGTTGAAGTTAATACGTTGTACTTCGCACTGGGTGGTAACCCAAAAGAAGCTGTGTCTGACTTATATTTTGTTGAGCAATTCTTATTAAAGAGTTATTGTAGGTATTCATGAATTATTTTCTTATCTATAATGTCAGGCATACAGTTTTTAAGTGAAAATTGGTTTCAAGCCTTTTTTGATGCTTAGTGCAAATTGACACACAGCCTTTGAATTTCTTCGCAGATGCGGGTTTCTACAAGATTTTTCACTCTCGTATATATTCGTACTATTTTTAAATAGTTTTATTTAATATTATTTACTACATAGTTGAAACAAAACATACTTCTAACCATTAACAAATTAGTGTTATACGTTTTGTGATCTTTTAGCCTTTTCTGACAATTACGCTTTAAATTAAAGTCAAAGTCAAATAAACTTTAATCAATTAGGCCTAAACTAAGATTTTGAATGACGATATTTATAGTGACGACTATAAATATTTCGTTTAAATAACTGAATTTACGATATGTTTGAAAAGGTAGAGCTCGTGAGAAGAACATACAAGAAACCCAACGGTAACCGGCGTTCCGTGCCGGTGCTCTAACCAACTGAGTCTACTGTTCGACTAACGTATCGTTATAAAATCTTGTTTGCTTTGTTCAACTCTCAGGTTGTGGCTTCATCTACAGGATCTACTTTACAGTTGATAACCTGTTCAACCCCAATATTTGCATATTAGGAAATTGACTTGAGATGTCGCTCTTGTAAATCTAAACAATATGTTATGTTTTTTTTAAGTTGATAACCCTCACTTCTAGGATTAATACACAAATAAAATTTGAAAAACAAAATTTTATGAACGATGCGAGTTGAGAGTTGAACAAACAAGATTTTATAACGATACGTTATTCGAACGGTTGGGTCAGTTGGTTAGAGCACCGGCACGGAACGCCGGAGGTCGTGGGTTCGAGTCCCGCATCGTTCATAAAATTTTGTTTTTCAAATTTTAATTGCTTAAAACGTTATGGATTTCGGCTATCTCGGTTTTTTCCAAGATTATAGCCGTCATCTGTCAATCTGTAAATCACTGCACATACAATCGAGTGAATCGCTTTTTTCTTAGAGAACACCGTTTCGCCAACAACAGCAACAACATTTACACTAACTACATACTAAAATTCATAAACACATACATACAAACATACATTAAACAAAACATCACCACACTCGCCGGGGAGTGTGTTCTCCTCATCTTTTCATCTCCTTCCCACAAGCACACAGCCGGTCTGAGGTTCGAGTCTCCTTAAGAGACGCCCCGCGACTGTTGTTGCGTTGTCTTTGCGGCCTCCACGGCCCACGTCCTATGTCGCTGTAAAAGCCTTCAGGGCCAACAGCAAACATACATACATAATCTACTTTCCTCCTCTCAATAAAAAAAAAATGATGTTCCAAGAACTTGTACCGTAGATGTTCTTGAACATGTCTAACAAATTGTCCCCTAGTGACAGGCTTGTCTGCTGTGGGGGCCCAGCAAAACCAAACTAAACACACGCGCAGGTCGGTCGCGTGCGTAGAACATTTCAAACTGCCAACTAGTAACGAATAATATTCATTCAACTACGTTCTAAAAGGTCAAATATGCGCAAGATTATCATCCACCTGTCCTTGAACTACGCATACTGGATTAATTACCAACCCCGTATCAACATTAACGTTTTATTATAAGTAAGGTAAGCTAAAGAAACAGCGAATAATTACATGAAAGCGGATGTCATATATAAAATAGATCGTTTTGCTCGCGTTTTTATCAAACTTTATCTCAAACAGGCAGGCGGCCACACAATTATTATTATGACAGTTAATTAAAAAGATAATGTCAAGTAGTTTTGTAATTGTTGGATACTGTGACTTTTAATGTGGTCGTTTAATTTGAGAGCTCACTGGACAATTGACTTGACGACTGTTTCCAATATACTATCTACAGTTAGAGATAAATTACTACCTTCTACTGTCAGTATTTAGTTGTTAATGATCTGAAGCTGTCCCGACCGATAAGTCATTCTTATCGCCTTATATTGGGACGCGTGAATTTTAATTTCGCTACAAACTTCTATCGCTGGTAAGCTATACGTCGTCCCATTGACAAACAGCGTGTACGGATAAGGTGAGTAACCGTCGATAAGTTTATTGGGACAGAAAAAGCAACGATAGTTAGGATTTCCTTCTCAAGTAAGAGATAGACTGAATATTGGGAAAGGCCGTTAGCGGCTCATTTCAATATTACCCAATGTTTATTTATTTATTAAGGTTTACGAACTAGATACATAATTTAACATATACCAATAAGGTAAACAATTATAAATGTTACTATTTATATATCTAAATTAAAAGTATGCTTAGTATTTAGGTCAGAAAAAAGCATAAAGGCCGGCAACACATTTCTTGACACACCTGTTGTTGCGGATGTCCATGGGCGGTTGACTCACCTCTCACCGTCCCGTGAGCCTCTTGCCCGTTTGCCCCCTCTTAAATAAAAAAATGCACAACGTAACACACTAAAAAACTAATGAAACCTAGTTAAACATTTTTTATAGACAAAGAACCACACAAGAAGACCAGTGGGAGGCTCCTTTGCACAGAATGCCCGCAAGATTATGCGTACTACAATGGCGCATATTTCTGCCGTGAAGCAGTAATGTGTAAACATTATTGTGTTACGGTCTGAAAGGCGCCGTAGCTAGTGAAATTACAGGGCAAATGAGACTTAACATCTTATGTCTCAAGGTGACGAGCGCAGTTGTAGTGTCACTCAGAATTTTTGGGTTTTTCAATAATCTTGAGCCGCGCTGCATTGTCATGGACAGGGAGGGTCAATTACCACCAGCTGAACGTCCTGATTATCTCGTTTTATTTTTTATTTAAGGTCCAAGACATTCGAGGTCGCTCCAAAAAGTCTGCGAATAGCCTAGTAATGTTCTGAACTTCTCTTCTGCTCGTCTCGGCTCTTATTTAAAAAAACACTGATAACATGATGTGATTAAGTGATCACCGCTGCCCACATTCTCCTGCAATACCAGGATAATCGCGTTGCCGGTTTTTAGGAAAGAGTACGCGGTTTTATGAGAAGGTACCCATGACGTATTGTCGTAAGTCAAGTTAGTAAGTATTCTGTAAGGCGATATATATGCTTTTACAACAAGATCCAAGAAAATATTTAAAACAAATGTATTACGAAATTCAAAAGAATTGTTCAAAAACGTTTGTGTGGTAAAGGTTACTATAACATCATTAAGAAAGTCAAATCAAATCATCTTTATTTGCAAGATAAGGTAATAATAAGATGTTGTTGGCTTATAATTAACTAATCTAAAGGTGCTCTTATCCTAACCCATAAGGCATGCAAAATTATAGTGGAAGTCATTTACTTTATTAATGATACCACAGATTGGGAATGGAACGACCGCCCACATGCTATTAAATGATAAGTTAAATTATGTATATTTTTTATGTAAAAATGTTGCACGTTATGGTTGAAAAGGTAATGGTTGAAATTTAAAATGAACATCAATTCCTGCCTTATAGACGATAGATGAAAAAAAATAATATTTTGCAAATTAAAAAATGGAATAATTTTATCAAATTAATGTACTGTCATCGGTCCTCGATAAATCTACGAAGTTTGAAATCTGAAATCTGGCCGTTTGAAGTGAGTTAATATCGCGCCCAAATGAGTCGGATACAAACAAACATACATACAGGTGAAGCCAACAAAAAGCGTGTAAAAAAGCCCGCTGAGTTTGTTGCGCCCGTTCTTCTCAGGTCTGAGGCATTCTTTTTGGAATGGCTGGTAGTATTTTACTTTCAATAAATGGTATCATATCCAATTTCGAATAAAAATAACTAAATTTGAATATTGAAATTACGGATATCCGTCACTAATGCCAATATCAAGGTAATAGTTATTTATGCAACTGTTGTGTAATAAGGGGTATTAAAACACGAATGTGGATTTATCTTACGAAGCGAAACCGAGTGTGATAATAGTATCACATGAGTGTAAACGAAATTGTTCTTTTTTTGAAATTCATACAGATACCACGCATCGAGCAATAAGAATGTGGTTGTCTGTTAAAACTCTTTGAGCATGAAGGGATTGAAAAAAAATTGGAGTGTTGTTATGAAATTCAGTACAACATTACAACACTAGTTTGGATGATGTAATGGTTATTAGAACATTGGGTATTTTAATGTTGGCAATAAGCTAACTGTTTCAGAATCTTTAATAGAGGATTTAAAGCATAGGTGTAGATAAAAATATTGATACGTCATACAATAGGTTCTTAACAGTACAATGTAATACAAGTGGGGAAAGTAAGCTTTGGAAAGTAAGAAAAAGAGTTCAATGAAGGCTCATTTAAGCTCCAACCGAAGCTTGCTTAATTTCAGTTATTAAATCAGTTTTAATATAGAGACTCTGTCAATTGCATAGACTTACAAAGCACTAATATATAGACAAACCGTCGGCAAAGAGTGCGAGATAGAAAACATCTCTTACAGAAGATACAGCAAGATAAAAAAGGTAAGCGAATCTATTAAAAGGCATAAAAGGCATAAAAGTAATTTATTTTCTAAAAATTGATTCCTTTAGAATTCTTTTTGATCTCATTTCTAATAACAAATAGATCGTACTACCGCTTTGGAAACAAATGGCGCTCTGAGAGAGAAAAAGCGGCGCAAGAAACTCTCTAGACTCCCAGCATTCGTTTTTTGCGGTCTTTTCATTAAAAATATACAATATTGTACAGTCACTTCTATCGCTATAAAATAATCATAATCTAGTCCCAGGCTGTCCGATCACTTAGATATTCAGCTGTGGAGTAATAGGACTTACGACAGAGCCAATTTTTTTTAAACATTTAAATTTGTTTATAGATAATGCCTGAACAGTGGCTGGGACTTTATTATAAAAGTGTATACATTTACCCTTTAAGCTATTATGTATCTTTTGATCTTTTTTTATTGTTCATAAACTTAGTATACTTGCGTAAGAGACAAACACACTTCTCATTACGGTGAGACTAAATTTAAAATGTTCATGTGTGCTAGTTTTACAGATGTGTTAGTGAGTTGAAGTATGTAGTATTTTGCTTATGGTCAATCCCTATGACTAATATTGATAAACGGCTTCATATTCACGTAAACAATATTTTATTTTCTAACACATATTTTTTTAATTAATAACTATAATCTTTTGAAAATAGAGTGTTTACTGCTTATCAAATATAATATGAAATATTGTAGTGAATATGTTCTACGAAAATAAGCACCACGACATAGAAGAATCATTATTTACCTGTGAAATGTCTTTATTTTGTTTGTTGCTGTAGATAACAATACAATCTAACACAGAACACGACACGATTATATTTTTGTAAATTAATATCCGTTAAAATACAGAACAATAACGATAAAAACACTCAAATTAAAATGCGGTCCAATTTGACAGGAGTCTAATGGACACTATTTTTTTTCAAAACGGTTTCACCGTACATGTATTCCGTCTCTTTCTCACACCGAGGTTTTTGTGTAAGGATAGTTATCTCATTCTCACACAGGTTTCGTCTATTACATCAGTCACATACAAGACTTAAGGCCGTTTTCAATAACCTATCTATCCTTAGTTTAACTTACTAGACGTAGACACATATATCCTTTTACGTTTACTTACATTTCAATAATCTATTGACAGATAGCATTGGACTACAACTATATTGCACATAACTATGGATAAATAAGATCTTGTCATTAAACGGTGACAGCAATGTAACCGTAAGTTAAACTAAGGGTAGATAGGTTATTGAAAACGGCCATAAGTCAATACGGAGTCAGACAGTCAGACTTATAGATAAATATTTGCTCAAAAGCAACTGAAAAATTTTCGCATTTTTAAATGAGGAAATACACACAAAGAATATAAAAAGTAAACAGTAATTATTATCGTTTGAATATATCTAAATAAATTTACATTAACATTATTATCAAAAACAATAGTAACACACACCTACTTTTGTGTTCCAACTTTTTATTTTCGTATGGACTTAATTTCACAAAAAAAAACACAGACTGTTAATAATTAACTATATAAAAATACATTGTTTCAAATAATAGAAAAAGTAAACGAATTGTTGAAACGTAAACCAATTTAAATTGCTAATGATGAAATTCTAAAAAGTGTATTTTGCTAGAGGTTTCCCTGCGTTGGCAACGGGCTCGATGACCCGAAATAAGGCTTTCGGGGTGGTATTGCAGCCCCCACCACCCACTTAGGGAGACTACCTAGTACTCATTACGCAATAAAAGTGCAAGGAGACCGAGCAATAATCTGCTATGATAAAAATTGGCTTAAATTTTGTCGAAATATCGCGTGATTTTAAAATACAAAATTTTATTAGCGAACGTATCTCCTTTAATTTGACGACCCACAATTCCCAGTGGTTAGTGACCCTGCTTACTGAGTCAGTAGAGGTACTGGGTTCGAATCCCGGTAGGTGCAAAACATTGAAATAGTGAATATGGATGTTTGTTTCCGAGTCATGGATGTTTATGTAATTATTTATGTATGTCTAAGTAAGTATTATAGTATTAAATATATTGATGTATTACCCATAGTACAGGTTATGCCTCCAAACTGGAGCAAGATATGTTGTGTAAAAGTATGTCAAAATTATTAATAATGGTACAAAAGGCCTGAAATTTTCTTTTCATATATGAAAGGTAAGTTTTATAGTCGGACTAGCTGACCCGACAGACGTTGTTCTGTAGGTAATCAAAAAAATACTGTTTTATAGCAATTTGCCAATAATATTTCAAAACATCAAGAATTATTTCGTAAAAGATGCTCCCTGTTCTTTACTATGTAATTGTTTCACAGAAGAACTGTCAAACCGTGCGTCAATAAATTATCTCACAGAAAATATGTCCATATAAAACAAATATTGGAAATAAAAATAATTATGGGTCAAAATCAATATAAACCCTATCCTATTTCTCAAGTAAGACTAAACTGCACTCCTTGAAGTAATCCCCATTTAAATCCGTTCATTAGTTTAGGAGTCCATCGCGGACAAACAACGTGTCACTTAATATATATATATTAAGATAGTTTGGCTAAAATTTGTTTAATAATCCGTCTCAAGCTAGCAGTAATATGAGTCATCTTTCTCCAAAGCTTAGGATGGGTTGCATCATATCAGCTGTTAAAGTTAAGGTTTGAGTCAAATTTAACATTAAAAGTAAGGCTGACTTTAACATAGACTGCGGAATGTGTTGCACCATCGTATTCCTTGGTATAAGTTAATACCGATTATATATTTAAATCTTTTGACAGGTCGCTATTTAGCTATTTAACATTAATAATAGCTTTACGGCCATTCCCAATATACTATCTACATATAGAGATAAATTACTATCTTCTACTGTCAGTAATTAGCTGTCAATAATCTGAAGCTGTCCTAATATACCCGATAAGTTATTCTTATCGCCTTATATTGGGACGCGTGAAATGCAATTGCCATACAAACTTCTATCGCTTGTAAGCTATACGTCGTCAGATAAGGTAAGTTACCGTCGATAAGTTTATTGGGACAGAAAGGTCAAAGATAGTTACGATTTTTATCTCAAGTAGGCCACAAGCGGAGATAGACTGAATATTGGGAACGGCCGTTAACAGGCGAAGATTGGACTGTTACGGTTAACAGTTAAAGTTATGACGTCATCTAAAAATTGTCAAATGGTGCAACTCTTTTTTTGCTTAACTAGTACTTTAACATGTTTGTTATTGGTAAAGTTTCTGCAACCCAGCCTTACGGCCATTCCCAATATTCAGTCTATCTCTTACTTGAGATAAAAATCGTAACCATCGTTGACTTTTCTGTCCCAATAAACTTATCGACGGTAACTTACCTTACCTGACGACGTATAGCTTACCAGCGATAGAAGTTTGTATGGAAATTGCATTTCACGCGTCCCAATATAAGGCGATAAGAATAACTTATCGGGTATATTAGGACAGCTTCAGATTATTGACAGCTAATTACTGACAGCAGAAGATAGTAATTTATCTCAATCTGTAGACAGTATATTGGGAACGGCCGTAAATTCAGAAAATCCAAATATTATCTCTTTAATATTAGTCTAGCATAATGAAAAAGATAGTTTTGATGAAAATCATTCATACAAATTAATGCAAAGTTCATTGTTTTATAATCCTTTTTAAATTTCATACGGACATAGTAATTTATGGTAATCGCAAAATTACGTTTTTTGCAAAGTTCAGTACAGCTATGGGCAGTGGGCGCGCGCGGCTTTGTCTGTTCTTAAATTAACTTTTTGTTAATCAACCGATCGGAATGAAACTAAAACTTACGCCAATAAATTATCTCATCTATACTATATATATTATATATAATATTATAAAGCTGCAGTGTTTGTTTGTTTGTTTGTTTGAACGCGCAAATCTTTGGTACTACTGGTCCGATTTGAATGATTCTTTCAGTGTTGGGTAGTCCATTTATCGAGGAAGGCTTTTTTTTTTCAAAATTGGGGAACCGTAATAAAATTGCTATTTTGTAACACAAGGTGTAAAATCGAAAACCTATTTTTGCGTGCGCTGCAAAAACTATTGACAATAGAACAAAATGATGTACAGGCTATAATATAGGCAATATATTTTATTACTTATAAAACTATCGCATGAATTATACTTTATATGGCAAAACAACGTTTGCCGGGTCAGCTAGTAGAAAATAATACGTCCATACAAAACAAATGTTGGAGATAAAAATAATAATGGGTCAAAATCAATGTACTAACGATCTTATCTCTCAAGTTGGATTAAACTGCACTCCATGAAGTAATCCCCATTTAAATCCGTTCATTAGTTTAAGAGTCCATCGCGGACAAACAACGTGTCACGTAATTTATATATAATAAGATATTTTGAGTAAAATTTGTTTATTAATCCGTCTCAAGCTAACGGTAATATGAGTCATCTTTCTCCAAAGCTTACGATGGGTTGCATAATATCAGCTGTTAAAGTTAAGGTTTGAGTCAAATTTAACATTAACAGTAAGGCTGACTTTAACATAGACTGCGAAATGTGTTGCACCATCGTATTCCTTGGTATAGTTAAAGTTAAAAATGAAATATGAAGTCAATGTCGATAAAAAATTTTAAACTTTTGACAGGTCGTTATTTAGCTATTTAACATTAACAATAACTTTAACCGGCGAAGATTACGGGCGAAGACGGTTACGGTTGACAGCTGTTAAAGTTGTGACGTCATCTAAAAATTGTCAATAATGGTGCAACACATTGTTTGCTTAACCGGTTCTTTAACCCTGCCTAAACATTACGGAGAGCTTGCTACACTACATAACCGAACCGCATCTAAATCGGATAAGCCGTTTCTTAGATCAGCGTACGCTAACAGACAATTATTATTCTAAATCTACTTCGGCCTCATTTTAAGTGAGCCAGCATAACTAGAATTGAAATTTGAATGAAAAACATGAATATTCAAATGAAATCAAATCAAAATCACTTAATCCACGTAGGTCGAGAAATTGACACTACTTAATGTTAAAAGATTTCTTTTCTTTTCATATTTACCGCTACTTCGGAAAAGGTTGAGCCTTAATGACAAGAAGTGGCAAGAAACTCATTTTCACTATAAAATCAACATTTTCAGCTTCATCTTTTCACATATAATTTCAATTATAATATAATATGTAAAGTGACCCTATAAAAGATACTCAAATGTCAAATACTCAACGCCTTACACGAGTAAGACAGAAAAAAAAGTAAATGTAAATTAATACGTAAAACCAAAAGTTATTGACAGTACAGTAGATGTATCAATCCACACACACCGTAAATAAATGAATTGGTATTATGTGAGCAATTTATCTTATTACAACCCGGCATAAATTTATTATTTACTTTTTAGTGTCATTAATCAGGTAAACAATAAGACTTCGTTGCTTTTATTGTCATATATTGAATAGTATTTATTTAAGTTGCTATGGGTAGGCCTACGAAAGGTTCCGCGTGCCATATAAAGCTCTGTTCAAACTGAAGCGAATAACGCGCGGGACGGAAGTCGCTCGCGCGGATGTGGCAGCTAACTTTTACGTGTGACGTGTTCAAATTGACACGTAGTCACTCAAGTTGATGGGAAACAAGAGCGGGACGCCCGGCGGGATTGTTTGATCTCACAATGCATGATGTTTCTGCACTGAAGAACCAAAAATGACACGCGGGAAGTCTCGTCAGTTTGAGAGGCTTAGGCTAGGGTTACTATGGATGCGAGTTCTGACGAAAATTTGTTCTGACGAATACGTCCGAAATCCTCGTCAGAACAAGGCGTTTACACTGTGCGCGTTTTCTGTTATTCTGATAGTCAGTTCGTTTCTGCCGTTCAGCGAAGATGGACGAATTTGATGAATTTGATTTTCTTGAAATTCCATTATTTAAATTATTATTGTTAAATGGTGGAAAGACAGAGCATGTCAACGAGTTTGAACGCTCGAGTGGTTCTGATGACGTCGTGCATGTTCTGACGCGTTCGTCGTTGCCAGTGTAACCACTGTCATTGGATACCAGGCGTTTGTTTCTTCTGACGAATCCGTCAGGACTCGTCAGAACAAATTTCAAAAAGGAATCCACAAACAATAACATTATCCACGTAAACAAAAATATTCATAAAAGAGTCACGGAAATCGGATAATAAGTCTCAGAGTAATTGGTGTACATACATTAAAAAATACTAATCGAATTGAGAACCTTCTCCTTTTCGAAGTCGGTTAAAAATCGACTGAAATAATACTATCACATGTTGGTTCGGATAACCAAGATTATAAATAAACGCATTACTATCGATCGCCGGAGGTTAAACCGTGGGTCAGAGCCTGCACTACCTCGCAACTTCGATTCGCTCCCAGAGCCTACAATTTATAGCAGTTCAATCAGCTTTTATCGTGATCTGAACAATCTTGATAACATCTGAATTGTTTTATCTGCTTATCTTAAGATGGACGAACATATTGTAATTGTGATGACTGACGGAATCCTCATTTGCAAAGAGCCTTATAAACCCTACCAATATTATAAATGTGAATGTAAGTTTGTTTGTTACGCTTTCACGTCTAAACTACCGAACCAATTTTGGTAAAATTAAGAACAGAGATAGACTAAAACTTGAAAAAGGACATAGTCTACCTTTTATAGCAAAAAATTAAATGGAGGGGTTGAAATAGCAGTTGGTAGTTTGTTTGGAAATTGTTATTATCGATACATCGATACATATAAATAAACTTAAAGTGTCTGTTTTTAATATTTAAATAACCGTTTTTTACCAAAACAACATTTTTTACAATTGTTATCTGTCTGTTTGTTCCAGCTAATCTCTGAAATGGCTGGACCGATTTTGACGGGACTTTTATTGGCGGGTAGCTGAAGCTATACGAAATGTTGCAATGTCCAATAAACGGTTTAACTCTAAAAATAATTTATATGGCAAAACAATGTTTGCCGGGTCAGCTAGTCGAACATAAAGCCATGATACTTTGTATTAAGGCACTTGATAAGAAATAATTTATAAACATTTTTGAAACTTTGACCTACATTGAAATACTATCAAAGGGACTGTCTTTAATGACAAGAAATGCGCTGTACCATAGAAGAGCGCTGCCAGCAGCGGAATGAGCAATTTGTATGTGTATAATTTGAAAAGTATACTAAAAAAAAACAATAAATGCCCAAAGTAACTATTCAAAAAGCTTAAAGCTAGTACATAAATTAAATAGAAAAAGCCTTTCATTCCTGTACTAAATTACATAATAACATGAAATTAAATTATCATAAAACTTATTATTGTTGTTAGTAACCTTAACTTAATTTAAGCCTAATATTATAAGAATAAAAAAGTGTTATTTTGGTAAGTTTTTGTCTATTTCATAATAATTAATGTTTTAATTAGTAGTATGGGCCCCTCTTTGGGTGAAGGCCTCCTCCATTTTCTTCCACACTATACGGTCTTTGCCCAATATTAGCCAGTCTTTTCCAGCGTATTTCATTATATCATCAGCCCACCTTTTACACGGTCTTCCAACTTTTCTAAAGCCCACCGACCCTTTCCATTTCATTGTCTTTATCGTCCATCTCTTGTCTATGAGTTGTGATATATTATGACCAGCCCATTGCTAATAGCACTTCTAAAACTCTTGAGGGTGGATTTTGTTAAAATAATATTATGTTGTATATATTAAAACACGTTGTATTGTACACAAGACATTTTTAAACGTTTTTTTATGATCTATTGTTTTAAATCTGTTTCTTCTTATTCATCTATTATCTTTTCTCTCTCTCTCTGTTTGTTAGACCCTCTTGTCTGTTTCCTTTCTCTTATATAATCTTTTTTCTTTTGTTATTTATTTTTATTGTGACGCCACCAACTGATCCAGTGAAAGACCAAAGGGGTTCAAAGCAGCGTGTTTTTTTTCACGTTCTGTTTTTAATGTATACTTTAAGAGAAATAAACTTAGATTATTTTTTTTTAAGAAAATGAGGGATGAGACGAGCAGAACGTTCAGCTGACGGTTATTGACCCTGCCCATTACAATGCAGCGCCGCTCAAGACAATTGAAAAACCCAAAAATTCTGAGTGGCACTACAACTGCGTTCGTCACCTTGAGAAATAAGATATCAAGTCTCATTTGCCCGGTAATTTCACTAGCTACGGCGCCCTTCAGACCGAAACACAGTTATGCTTACACATTACTGCTTCACGGCAGAAATAGGCGACGTTGTGATACCCATAATCTAGCCGGCATCCTGTGCAAAGGAGCCTCCACTGTTAACATCAATATCGTTACATGTCACCCATATGTTACAAATAAACCATTTCGGCCTTACAAATAAACTTGGTATAAAGTTATGCCTGAGAATAAACCAAGAATATGCAAAATGTTGACTATATCGCTAACAACACTGTCAATACAATGATAATTCTGGAGTTTACCAAATGTCAGCCAGCCTTGCAAATAAACACGGGAAATATTATACGTCCCTATAAACCCATCATAAATAAAATATCTAATTGTAAACATTTCATTGTATTCTATTTGAATAAAAATATTTGAATTTGAATAACTTTATGATAAGTTTATTTATAAGGCCGTAAATGTCAAAATCTAGTAGCCATTTGGAAATAAAGGAGACAGTCCTGAGAAGATCGAGCGCAAGAAAGCAGGCTTCTTCTTTTAGTAAATAAGAAAAAACTTGACTATCAGTAATCAAACAGATTAATGTTATAATAACAGAAGCCAATTCTTGCCCACTTCAGACACTTCGAGTTGATACAGGATTACATAAATTCGTCGGGGCTGTTCACCCGACACACGCAAGCCTCCTATATCTCCGACCTCTCAATAGTATTTCGGCACCCCGCCACATGTCAATGACATCGAGTTGCAGTCCGTTCCTTAACCCGTGGGATACAACGATCCCTTAAACAAAGACTTTTAGTTTTTGTCTAATTTTTCATTTAAACATTATATTTATATTTATTTGTTTAAATATTGGTGGTTTAGAACTTAGTTGATTAGACTGGTTGAAGATAGGATATTAGCTTTACCTATTGCTGTATTTAACAAAATATTTATCCAGTGTGAGGCTCCTTTGCTAGATTTTGGGTACAACAACGGCACGTATTTATGCCGTCAAACAGTAATGAAATTACTTGGCAAATGAGACTTAACTGTCTGTCTCAAGGTGACGAGAGCAATTGTAGTGCCGCTCAGAATTTTTGGGCTTTTCAAGAATCCTGAGTTTCACTGAATTGTAATGGGCAGTGCGTATCAAACACCATCACCTGAACGTCCTGCTCGCCTCGTCCCTTATTTTCACAAAAAAAATATTTGAAAAAAATATTATCTTCTACTTTAAGATGTCCATTTGATATTCTTTGGGTACTCCATTTCAAAATTTTCATTATGAGGTTAAGCAACTTTTAATTTAAACTTTAAATACTGATATAATTTAAAGTTTAAAATACCATCAAAATAAATAATGAACATTTTATGATTCCGTGCATGAAATCGTCTTTAATCTTATCAAGCTCAATACTTTAGTTCAGCGAAAATGCATGAAAGAAGTGACTTAATTTAAATAGAGATCAAACCACGACGCAGATATGACAGATCAGTATAGGCTTGCGAAACTCACTAAGAAAAAAACGATTCGATTGTATGAAACGTGTAGTCATTGACTGATTGACAGATGACGGCTATAATCTTGTAAAAAATGAGATAGGCGAAATCTACTAGGTTATAAGCAACTGTTCGCTTTCAAACTTAGACGGATTATACTTCGTGGCCAATCGCGATACTGTAATTACTGCTATTTCAAACTTATGTCAAATGACTGCACGTTTCATACTAAACTAAATTTCAATTTTTACTGAGGCAGTCCCGCCTCTTATTACGTAGTATTTACATTCTCTTTGTGTCAGTCATTGAAATTCTCTTGATTTTTAATTTTTGAAACTAGAATGTTCAACGAATTTTTTGGCAAAGGATACAGAATCGTCCAAAAACAATAGAACTCACATAACACGTAATAACTACTCTTAAGAAAAGTGAATCGTTTCCGTCTTCTTTTAAGCAAATGAAACTTGGGTGCACAAAATAAACCTTTTTTTGCAATTCGTAAAGTTATTATGCATCAAAAAGTTAAAACTATGGTGATGCAAACCACAGAACAGGTAAACTCTCTAAGCTGTTCTGTGATGCAAACGCATTTATTTATAGATCTTCTACTACGAAAAATAGTTCAACGACCCTAAAGCAGTATTCACTACAATTATTTAAAAAAAACTAAGGCTGAGTTGCACTAACTAACTTTAGCAAACATGTTTAAGTACCGGTTAAGCAAAACATGTGTTGCACCATTTGACTGTTAATAACTTTAAGTTTTAATCGTAACTTTTAATGTTAAATAGCTTAAAAGCGACCTGTCAAAAGTTTCAAATAAATATTCGATGTTGACTTGATATTACACTTTTTAAGTTTTACAATAACTATGCCAAGGAAAACGATGGTTTGATGTATATTAAAGTCAGCGTTATGTTAAATTTGACTATAACATATTTTTTTTTCTCTAACCTTTCATTGTAACTAATTCTTTGCAGTATTGTATAATAGGAGTTTCTAGTTTTGTGTGATAAGAGTCATGTTGTAAATTAGCTTAGTAATTAGTTGATTTATATAACTTTTTTGATTTGTGTTTAATAGTTAATAATTTTGGGAACTGCACTGGTGAAAGTGCTAGTTTTAAAATCTGTTAATATGTATTATTGAATACTGTTTCCTTCCTATACATAAATTAATTAATAAAAAAAATATCCAAATGTTTTGAGTTTTCTTTAGTGTTGATTCCGCCAATAAGATATTCACACGAGAATAACACTTCAGTCTCATGCCAGATTTTGGCGAGTCAACATGAGAATGCCTCGAGTAGAGGCATTCTCATTCGAAATCGAATGGAATTGTTTAAAAGACAAATATTGACGGAATTAACACTAAACAAAACTTAAAACATTTGGACAATTATGGGTATCCGCAAACTAACGCCTACTTCAATAAATAAATATAATGCAACCGAGCGTAAGTATCTCATTATTATACCGAATTGTCGTATCTGCGAAAATGTTAATCTTTGTATTGTTAGTGGATTAGATGACGTACTTCCAACAGAGGTTAGTACACTAGCTACCAACTACTGAGGGCATGTCGGTCTGGGCGCGGTCGTGCTCCAAGGTCTGCGACCCTCCGCTCTCGATCCAGGTTATCAACATCACCCCCAGGCCCCGTCTGCAAGGGTACCTACCACCCCACTCGCTGCAAGGATTTTCTAACATTCGACAATTTCAAGTGCGTTGACTCCGTTTAGTAGTGAAGTTTCTTATCATTTTTATCTATTTGTTGGTTAAATGAATGCGCTGTCTATTATGAAATTTTGTTGAGCAGATTTAGAGTTTATTTCACAATTCTCTCAAGAGAATTTCTCAAGTTATTCAACTTAATGGAGTTACATTTTAAGTTGTTTACTGTTTTTATTCCAAGTGGTAGATATAAATCTTGTCTTTCGTTCAATCCTTCATTATACTTCATTTCAGGAGCATCTTTTCAAAAGTATGCGATTAATATAATCCTATCTCTAAATATCATTTCTTAAAGATATTTTTTTTCTGAAGATTTCAGCTTTTTTTATGAACCTACGTGATGTCAAGTGATTACCGCCGCCCACATTCTGCTGAAACACTAGAAGGATCATAGTTATGGTATTTTAGTACGTAGGTATATATGCCTTTTTGAAGGTACTTACGTCGTGTTGTCCTTGAAACGCTGAACAAAAATCTCTATCATATGTCTACTGTTTGGTAGTAAGTGGTGGAAGGGACTTAATAAAATTGACTTAGAATAGTACACAATTTATTATATTTCTGGGATTAATGACACACATTAAATTTGAAAACAAAATATATGAACGATTCGGGTCTCGAACCCGCGACCTCTCGCCTAATCTAAACGATTGTTAAGATTTGAGAGAGCGACATCTCAAGTTAATTTCCTAATGTGAAAATAATGGGGTTGAACGGGTTATCGACTCTAATGTAGATCCTGTAGAATGTAGATGAAGCCACAACCTGAGAGTTGAACAGGACATACAAGATTTATCAACGATACGTCAGTTGAAGCGTTGGCTCAGTGGAAAGAGCTTGTTTTCTTTAATTTGTGTAATAATAATAATATTGACACACTTTTACACAAATTTTCTTGCCCCAAACTATACAAAGCCTGTATACTATGGGTACAAGACAAAGATATTATATTTAATACTACATACTTACTTAAATAAACATCTATGTTTCGGAAACAAACTTTCATATTGAACCTATAAATGTTTTCACCTACCGTGATTATGTTTTGCAAATTATAATGTTCAATCTGAAGATATATAATCTATAATAATATATAATTTTTTCGACTGACTTGCATTTCTCTAAAGTGGTGCGTTTGTCGACCGTGAAGCAGTAATGTTCAATAGTGTTTCAGTACGAAGGGCACCGTAACTAATGAAATCACTGGGCTAATGAGACATAACATCTTCGGTCTCACAGATAAACTTGGTATAAAGTAATTCTTGAGATTAAGAGTATAAAATATTAACCGACTTCAAAAAAGGAGGAGGTTCTCAATTCGTCGGTATGTTTGATGGTGTGTGATTTTTAGTGAACCAATTTTGATGATTCTTTTTTTTTATTTAAAAGCTGGTGCTTCTCGTTTGGTAATTGTAATTTGGTCCAGATCTGACAATGGCATCCATGAGAAAACCATAAAAGTCTTAAATTTGCTATAAGTATGTGGACGATAAATTTAAGCATCCGATTTCGATGAATCTTTTTTTATTAGAAAGGATATACTTCAATGGTAGTTTGGTGAGTTTGGTTAAGTTCTGATTACGGAATCCATGACAAAGTAACGGAACTCTTTAATTCTTAGGAGCAAATAAACGACACTCGGCCGAATCTTTTTTATGCTATTTGGATATTTAAGTCATCTACCATAACATAGTTATTGTGAAGTAATTGTCGTAGTCGAATATGATGATCAATGGGACTCCTTAACGAGTACGAGAGTGGCATCTGGGGCAGAATTTCTGTCTGTAATCAAATTGCAAAGCGTTTACGTTCATTACTGCATTGAATTTTTTTGTAAATCTACACATATTTACACAAATTGTAAGATAGTGTACTTCGAATTCACTAAAAATAAAAAATAAATTAACAAAAAAAAACAACAGACTTCAAACTTACTATTGTAAAACAATAGATATAATATGCACTAAAAAGTATGAAAATAAATGCGTATTTTTATACAATCTTATTAATCTAATTCTAGTTACGATTATTGTAATTTTTGGCACTTTTACACAGGATACCAGCTCGATTATGGGTACGACAACGGTGCCTTTTTCTGCCGCAAATCAGTAATGTCTAAGCATTATTGTGTTTCGGTCTGAAAGGCCCCAGAGCTAGTGAACTTACCTGGGCAAATGAGACTTAATATCTTATATCTCAAGATGACGAGCGCAATTATGGTGTCGCTCAGATTTTTCATAAAAAAACTGACCAAAGCTAGGAAATTATTGTCAGACTCATTCGTAATTGACTCGAAACACAGGCAGGAAATTTTGGCACGACAATAATGTGTAGAAATGTACACATTATACTATATGAATAACGAAAGCTGTCTCATATTACCGGAACAGCCAAAATCAGCGAATAAATGTTGCCTACTTATATCATAATTAGAGGCTTTCAAATCGCCAGTTTGGCAAAAGGTGTTTTATAATGTTGCCTGATTACCAGCTCAGTCGTATATTTAATTTGAACGGCAATTTTTGTAATTTGATCACATATAGCTAATTGGTTTATCGATTTTAACAATAAAATTCAAATTACCGTTTTAACAAATTTTTATTTATTTATATTAGGATACCAATTTTTTTTGTATTATATTTATATGTCTGTTTGTTTCTGGTTAAACGTTCTCGAAGCATCCTCGTACAAACAATGAATTTAAGCTCCAATATACGATAATTTATATACTTTATTCTTTATTACTTATACGTGGGTAACACTGAAAGTGCTTAGAACTGGCCAATTCGAAACATTACCAATGAAAACTTTTTTGAATTTCAATTTTAGAACTGTTTGGTAACCTAATGTAGTATATTGCATTAATTTGTCATTTGTTTTTGTGAATTGGCGGCAAATCTAAAACTGTTGCTACACGTGAAAATGAACCTAACGCGAGAAAATTTTCGGTCAATGATTTATTATGACTTTCGTTTTGGGCTAACTCAACAACAAAGCTATGATAGGGTGCGATTAGTATTTCTATTTACAATTGGTTTAACGAGTTTAAGCGTGGACGTAGCAATATCAATGATAATCCGCGTGAGGGACGTCCTTTAAAAGTGACTACTGAAGATAACATTAGTGCTGTGCGACGCATGATAGAGGAAGATAAGAGAGTGACCTATCAACAGATACGGGCAAGCCTAGGCATAACTCATAAGTCAAGTTCAAAAAATATTACACGAACATTTAGGCGTCAGGAAGCCTTGTACTAGATGGATTCCCCATCGTTTAATCGACGACCAGAAACACCTTCGCATGGACTGGTGTCGCCGAATCTCAGATAAGTTCAACGGTGGTGACTCAAATGCTGTTTTTGTAATCGTCACAGGTGATGAAAGCTGGATATATTGCTACGAACCCGAAACCAAAAGACAATCAGCTCAGTGGATGTGGGTATCATTCCTTTCGAGGATCGGCCAACTAATATAAATAAAGGAAGAAGTCAAGGAAAAAAGATGATTGCCTCATTCTTTGGTCGACAAGGTCATTTCGCGACAGTTGTGCTAGAAGATGGAAGGACAGTTACTGCAGACTGGTTTGTCAATCGCTGTTTGCCTGTTGTCTTGGAAAAAATTCGACAGCAGCGCCCTCGAAGCAGGATCCTCCTTCACCACGACAATGCTTCAGCGCACTCCGTAAAACGGACTGTTGAATATTTGATTATGGCAGGTGTCGAGATAATGAGTCATATGCCATACAGTCCTGACCAGGCGCCCTGCGACTTTTATTTATTCCCAAGAACTAAAGATAGAATTCGAGGTATTCGCTTTACGAGCCCCGAAGATGCGGTGAGAGCGGACGTAAAAGCCATAGAAGAGACCCGTAAAGTGACCCCTTCTCTGTGATTCCATCAAATGCGATGATATGTAGAGAGGAACGGAGATTACTTCGAAAAACAATAAAAGTTTTGGCAACTTTCTAAATTAAGCCGTTTTTCATTTTCTAAACATTTTCTGTGTTACCTAGTACACCTTACAAACTAATTTGTTCTGTATATAACAGCCATTGTAAAAATACTCTATTTGATTGAAAAGAGTGGCCGTTCAGTTTCTTGTATGAGAGCTCGTGAGAAGATCACGAGCTCAAATTTTTCCGAATATATGGTAAATTCAGTAATATAAAAGACGCTTAATTTTAGCCTAATTGAATGAAATTTATTTGACTTTGACTTGATTACGATTTAAGGTTCCTCTTGAGATGATTCTGAATGAAATGCTGTTCAGGGGACAATGATACAAGGGGATCACTTAATACTTATTAATATTTTAATAGATATCACCTTTTTGCTTTAAATAGTGATTTTTATTATTTTAACACTTGAAATAAGGGATTGCTTGCAAAAATTCTAGTGGGCTTCATAAGATACAGGCTATTATAATAAAAGCCACTGTTGAGACTATATAAAAATAAATTTAAATGTTTTATTAAAAAATGCTTGTGTCGTAAAATCTACTTCTCCACAGCTGAATATCTAAATGATCGGACAGCCTGGGACGAGATTATGATTATTTTATAGCAAGAACAATGACAGAACAATATTGTATATTTTATTAAACAGAGTACAAAACATTATTTTTTTGAAAATATGGGACGAGACGAGCAGGACTTTCAGCTGATGGTAATTGATACGCCTTACCCATTACAATGCAGTGCCGCTCAGGATTCTTCAAAAACTCAAAAATTCTGAGCGGCACTACAATTGCGCTCCTCACCTTGAGACATTAGATGTAAAGTCTCATTTGCCCAGTAATTTCACTAGCTACGGGGCCCTTCAGATCGAAACACAGTAATGTTTACACATTTCTGCCTCACAGCAGAAATAGGTCGGCTTCCTGTGCAAAGGAGCCTCCCACTGGTGCAGAAATAGGCGACGTTGTGGTAACTATAATCTAGGCGGCATCCGGTGCAAAGCAGCCTCCCTGGTTGTTGTGTCATGTCATTGACACAAGATGGCGCTTAGCAAAAAACATAATATCACAGGGCAAGTTTTATATGACGAAGTAAACAATGTTCTATCTGACATCGTGTACTGGTTTAGCGCCAATAACTTATTAATATATCAAATAGTCATTAAATTAAATATATTATTTTTACCGCGCCAAATGACAAAAATATAGATGCGAATATTTTATTAAACGGAAAGGTGGTAAAACTTGTCATGCCTACTACTGGGTTAATTCGAGTTAGCAAGTCTTTTATTGGGCGATGTATATGCTTCTACAATATGATCTCAAATAATTTACAAAACAAAAACGTTTTTGTGGGAATGGTTACTATAGCATAAACGATTTTCTTAAGGATACCACAGAGTAAGAATGAAGCGAACACCCTCAGGCTCTTTAATAATAAATGTTTGTTGTACGATATTACATATTTTTATTAAAAAAATAGCGCTGAGTTTCTTGCGCCCGTTCTCCTCAGGTCTGAGGCAGTCTATTTTGAATGGTTGGTAGTTTATGACGTTCAATAAGTGTTTTTAAATCCTATTTTGAAGTTGAATATACTAACTCACGCGTCACTACCAAACAAAATTTCTTCCTATCGCTTAACGCAACATGAGCTGCAAACACAAAAACATTTTCGCCTACAATACGCCGCGCAAGCTAGATGCTAGTATATGATATATCGGGTCGCCATTAAGACTTTATTTATATGTTTAGATAAGATCAGCTCTAGAAGCTCACATAATGATAAGCCGAGATAGAGGTAGGCAGTAGGCGCGACCACGCTACGAACTTTGCGTGTGTGTGTCAACATCTGCGTGACAACTTACCGCATTGAAATTGCTAACAATCGTCATTTATTTTAATAACAGTTTACATTATTCAATTAATTTATAGCACACATATAGTTGAACTACTTATTATTGCTAACTATATTTGTCTATAGCCAGCATTTTTTTTATGACAGTAAAGGACGAGACGAGCAGGACGTTCAGCTGATCGTAGTTGATACAATGCCGTTGCACAATGCAGTGCCGCTAAGGATTATTGAAAAACCAAACGTAACTTTACTCAGAACAACTCTACATGACAGAATGGAGCTGCCACTCCGCTCGCAGAGCCGATGGGTATAGAACATTCTCGAGTGGCGAGGCATAGAAACACGTAGTACGGAATGACGCCTGACAAGGTTTGATTATTTTTAAAGGAGAATAATACATTTACGTGATTAGGCTGAATGCTTAACAAGCAGGGTCCATGTGTCGGACTCGGGTGTCTACTGACGGGAACACCCCGTACCAACTAAGTAACTCACCCAGAGGGAGGCTCCTTTGCACAGGATCTCGGCTAGATTATGGGAACCACAACGGCGCCTATTTCTGCCTTGAATCAGTAATGTGTAAACATTATTGTGTTTCAGTCTGAAGGACGCCGTAGCTAGCGAAATTAATGGGCAAATTAGACTTAACATCTTATGCCTCAAGGTAGTAGATTATCATCAGCTAAGTGTCCTACTCGTCTCGTCCCTTATTGTCATAAACAAACCAACTGATAGTTCTGTAGTTGTTGTTAGCTGTTATTTAACGGCCAGACTCACCCCTCCATCTTTCACCTTGTGAACTCTAAACTTCTCCATTATTTTATATTCTATAACTCGGTTCACAAGAAAAGGTTGATTCGCAAGTTGCACGCAATGATTGCAATATTGCATGACAACCCCCGGCGCCCATTCGCCCGCTTGTCGCCCACAACTTGGATACACTCGTGCCTAATTTATGTATTAACTGTAGCTTAGTCATAGCTACTTGAAAGTATCAAATTACTTTAAGAGGATTAGCTGTTAGTTTTCTCATTGGTCTTAAACTCTAAATCTTTTTTTAAAAGTGATAACTTCTTAAACCGCTTCGTAACGTAACACGTTATGGTGCCAGTCTGTCTGGCTTCCCTTTCTCTCACGTATACGGCAGCAGTAGGCAGGCTCCTCCTCTCTCACTCTAACCAATTGTTACTTTTGTATAATTAAATAATGATACTAATAATATACATACACAAAATCCTAACGTCATGTACCTTTCAAGAATTGTAACTAAGGATGAAATATATTTTATAATCAATTAAAGATTTAATTAATAAGTTAAGTTAGTTAAGTAACATATCCTAACATCATCATATTAATATACATAAAATTTAAGTAAAAGCCGAAGCTTTTCTAAGTATAAGTCAAACAGTTTCAAAATTAAATATTTCAACGTAGATTACCTTAAGTTATCACATATTCTGTCGGGCGACGCACACATTTTTTAAAATAAAAATACCTGAAACAGTGCCTAAAGGCTTACCCAAATAGACCGAAAACAGACCTATACAAATCCAACAACAAGAAGCCCAAAAATTAAAATAGACATACACAGAATTCACCTTAAAATTTCGTTACTATTGGATATGATTTGGAAAGGGAATTAGTTGAAAATGAATCTTCAATTTTGCAGTTTTATACCCAGGATTTTTAGCTGGAGCTGCAGTTTCCTATTCGCAATGATTTTTGTCCTACCAGGGCTAGCGAGACAGAAAACATTATTTACCTCTCAATAAATACGCCTTCCCAAATCAGCAGTGCCGTACGGCACACTATTCCCTCACCAAGTTCTGGCTGTTAATTCGTTTATAAGATTGTTTATTTTGCATGGTCTTATAGCTTGTTTCAATATCTTTCAGATATATTCACTTAAATCATCACAATTATAAGCAATCTATTGCTATACGCAAAATAATATGCATTGAATGAACGCTGCGCGAGCGCCAAAATCACGCCGATCTGCGGGCATACCCCACGATCAGAGTTTCCCGAAATGGAAAGGTTTAAAGTATGAGCAAATACTGTAAATAGTGTGAGCAGAAATTACTACAAATGAGCAATTTTTTCTCCAAAGATGATTACATTAGTGAAATAATAGTTAGACAATCTGCACTTATATGGCAGAATTAAGAACATACTTTATGAAATTAATATATACATATATATATAATAAAACTCAAGTTTTCTTTTATTATGAACAGAACGTTTGTCGGGTCAGCTCGTAGTTTATATACCTGTTTTATTGGGATTATTAGTTTCAAAGAACCAAGATTTTTGAGAAATGGTTATTATGACTGTAGGAAAATGACATTAATAAAGCTCTGTTCAAACTGAGGCTAAAAGTGTTCAAATTAGGTTAGGTGTTAGGGATTTACTGTTGATATTGAGGGTATTCGTAAATTCTTTAATTGTAATGTAGTTCATATGACTTAGTACCTAAATGCTTATGATTTTGTATTGTATTTTTTATAACATAATTAATATTTGTATGTAGTTTTAAGTTGTTTCCTTTTTCTTTTATAATGTATTACACTTTAAATTTAAGTAATATTATGTATTCACACGACTTTTTGTACACGGTAAAACTCGAATGAGTTTATGTTTGTACAAGAATTTTGATATAATATGTAATTTGTTGAGAATAAATAAATAAGATAATAAAAATATGCCAAAATATTCATACACTTTCTTTCTTTGCTTTCTCAAATCTGCTAACGAGTCTCATTAATTCCTCGTAACATCTTGAGGTTTTCTTTTTGCAACAACGTGTTCCCGGTAAAAGAAATTTTAAGACGTCTATTCACTCGCCACATGCATCATGGATTACATTCCGCAAAGCGTAATTAGAAAGCAGTCTTAAAAAGGAGGAAGGTTTTCCAAAGGAACCGTTTCATTGCTAAACCATATCCTAGTAATTTTTCCCGGTTTAATTTAATGGAGCCAAAAATCAAGAAAAACCACTTAACTTCACCAATACGAAAATTCTTTGGCAAATATATCTAGTATTGCCATAAATACTGAAACAAAGGGAAAAAAATTCTATTGCAATTATAACATTTATTACTTTTACAGTGTTTTAGTTTAATACATAAATAAAAAACAATTTAAAATATGAAAATCTTATTCGATGTGGTCTTCATTGGCTGCAATACATTGCTTTAAACGTTGATGCCATTTATCAGTAGAAGCACGCACTCTTTCCATGGGAAAACTCTTCGCTGCCAATCGAGTGGATTGATTTAGGGACTCCAAATTAACATGGCGCTTAGAGCAAGCCGTACTCTCTAAGACTGACCATAAATCATAATCCAACGGATTAAGATCGGGACTAGATAAAGGCCAGTCTTCAGTTCTGGTTAAGTCCGAAACGTTCGTTTCCAACCAAGACTGCGTTAACTGAGCTTAATGACCCATGTTTTGATACCATTTTCCCAAAAAAGGTATCAAAACATCGGCACAAGTGTATCATGATACTATTCTTGAGAAGGTAGTGAAGCCCCTTAACAGGACCATGTTCAATAACCAAGAATGGTCCTTCCAGCAAGACTCGGCGCCGGCGCCGGGTCATAAAGTAGTCTTGGTTGGAGACCACTTCGAATAAGCTATTAATATTTTTTATATGTGTATTAAACTAACACACTGTAAAAGTAATACTTTTCTGTTTTTTTTTCTTTTTTTCAGTATTTATGGCAAGACTATTTATATTACAACATACAACACTAGTATTAATTGTAGTCTTTCATAATTTGTCTCGTTACTTTATAAGCAGCTCATAATGATTAAAGAGAAGCCTTATATTTCATTGTGTGAAGCTCACAAATTAGATTTATCGTGTAGTAAATGACTTGATACTTACTTGTGAACATTATGAATCACTAACGTCTACAGTATGACTCACTAACGATACATACAGACAGTACTCGATACTCAAATTTCGATCTTAATATGTTTATAATAAGATTCCTTTTTTTTATTACGAAAATAAGGGACGAGACGAGTAGGACGTTCAGCTGATGGTAATTTATACGCCCTGTCCATTACAATGCAGTGCCGCTCAGGAGTCTTGAAAAAGCCCAAAAATTCCGAGTGGCACTACAACTGCGCTCGTCACCTTGAGACATAAGATGTTAAGTCTCATTAACCCAGTAATTTCACGAGCTACGGCGCCCTTCAGACCAAGACACAATAATTCTTACACATTACTTGCTTCATGGCAGAAATAGGCGCCGTTGTGGTACACATAATCTAGCCGGCATCCTGTGCAAATGAGCATCCCACTGGTTCATACATAATTTCTGCACAAATTTCTCTTTAAATAAGTGATGTGAGGACGTCATCCCTCCGCGCGACTATTATTCGTTAGTTATCCGCAAGCACCGACAGGTTCGTGTGCCCGCCTCCCCGCTTTCTATTGTCACGCCCGGCGATATATTGAAATCCGTACGATCGCGCGGTAAGGGCTGTGGTAAGTTTTTTAATTTATGTTTGATCATATTTTTTTCTTCAATATAGTCACCAAATAACTCTTAATAAATAATTCTCTTGTCTCGTTACTGCCTCACCAGTCTTGCTGTACATCGTATAGTCTAGCATAGTCATAAGATTCCATTAAGTTTTTATACGACAATAAGGGACGAGACGAGCAGGACGTTCAGCTGATGGTATGTGTTACACCTTGCCCATTGCAGTGACCCTCAAGTTTTTTGAAAATCCCAAAAATACTGAACAGCATTACAATTGCGCTTGTCACCTTGCGAGTTTAGATGTCAAGTCTCATTTGCCCAGTAATGTCACTAGCTAGCTACGGTGCCCTTCAGACCGAAACACAGTAATGCTTACATATTATTGCTTCACAGCAGAAAAAGGCCCCGTTTTGGTGCTCATAATCTAGCCAGTATTCTATGCAAAGGAGCCTCCCATTAGTAAATGCCCTTAGCCGCCTCTTACGATACAAGGATATAGGCACCCAGGTAAGCCGTACACCTGTACAAAATTCCTTACTCGTACCGGTGCAACTTAGGTATTAAGAAAATTATTTACAATTTTCGTTATTGTTTATGCCTGGGAAGTCCCACGCCCAAGAGTATATTATACATTCTATATATACCCTATATTCTTTTTATCTCTATATTATTTGCATACCCCAGAGAAGCACACGGTAATACACCATAGATACACAATTCCTTACAGAACTTACACTTAAGACAACATTATAGGCTTATTAATCCAATGGCAAATTATACCTTACCGCCTTAAGGGTTCAATTAGGCACAAGGGCTAAGAAGAGATCACTTACGCCTTCTAACCAGGACATTAACGGGGCACTGCAGATTAAACAAACACCTCTCAATCTTAGTCTCAGAGATTGCAGAGCGTGTAGATTCTGTAATAGTTCAGATGAAACCCCGTTACACATTCTCTCTGAATGTGGTCCTTTAATGCGTAAACGTAGCATCTCTTTGGGAAGTCCAATTTTTCAACCATTTGACATATTATGTCAACTCACTGCAAAGGACATAATGAGATTCATGAAAAGAATCAATGTTAGCAGTGAGCTATAGTTAACAGTGGCTATCACAATAGATCACATTGGTCGCAGTGTAACAGGGCTGAACTGAACTGGATCAAAGCCACTTTACAAACCATAATCATAAGGGTTTAATTCAGAACCCTTTCTACAAATCCGCGCAATGTCAATGCGACATTCTGAACACGTGTTCTTGAATTCACACTCTTTCATTACGAACGAAAACGTTATACAGTATGGACTTAATATTCACAGCTTAGATCAAACTACAACTAAGCTCCATTTTAGGGTATGTTCCGATACTACATAAACATAAACTTGTTATGCCTATAACTACTCGGTTGAGTCGAGTTAGTAAGTCTTTTGTTGAGCGATATAAATGCTTCTACAATATGATCCCAGAAAATGTACAAAACAAATGTGTTACGAAATTCAAAAGAATTGTTAAAAAACGTTTGTGTGGGAAAGGTTATTATAGCATAAACGATTTTCTTAATGACACCACGGACTGGGAATAAAGCGAACACCCTCAGGCTCTTTAATTATAAATGTTTATAGTACGATATTACATTGTACATTAAAAAAAAAGTCCGCTGAGTTTCTTGCGCATATTCTTCTCAGGTCTGATGCAGTCTATTTTGAATGGGTGGTAGTTTTTGACGTTTTATAAGTGATTTTAAATCCTATTTTGAATAAAAATATTTGAATTTGAATACTGTCAAAGAAAATGTTTATACCAAGGCTCCTTAAATGGCTGCTTGAAAATATTTTTAATAGCATTAATGAATACCTTAATGATTGCAAAGATTTTGCATACTTTTTCATGGGTAGAGGACGCAATGTTATATGTAATATACATACCCAAGTTTGCGCGTTTACCACTAAAAAAACCCCATTTGTCGCATCACCGCTCTTCGACAACACTTCCCTAAAAGCCTCGCCTAGTATCGGAATACTGGGTCTCGAAATCTCTAGCGATTGCCAATTCCGTGGCCATCTGGAGGGCAAGGCCAAATTGGCTTCAAAGAAACTGGGCGTCATTAATAGAGCACGGCAATACTTCAAGCCGGCCCACATTCTAGCGCTGTACAAAGCGCAGGTCCGGCCACACATGGAGTATTGCTGTCATCTCTGGTCTGGCGCACCCCAGTATCAGCTCGATCCATTTGACCGCGTGCAACGCAGAGCAGCGCGAATTGTCGGGGACCCAGTACTCTGTGAACGGCTGGATCACTTGGCGTTGCGTAGAGACGTCGCTTCATTGTGTGTCTTCTACCGCATTTATCACGAGGAGTGTTCCGAAGAGCTGTTTTACCTAATTCCTGCCGCCGAATTCCACCTTCGCACGACACGCCACAAGTTAGGATATCATCCTCACCATCTGGATGTGTGGCGGTCCTCCACAGTGCGGTTTACAAGGAGCTTTCTTCCACGTACTACAAAGCTGTGGAATGAACTTCCTTGTGCGGTGTTTCCGGGACGATACGACATGGGTATCTTCAAAAAAAGCGCGTACACCTTCCTTAAAAGCCGGCAACGCTCCTCTGGTGTTGCAAGAGAGTATGGGCGGCGGTGATCACTTAACAACAGGTGACCCGTACGCTCGTTTGTCCTCCTATTCCATAAAAAAAATACCCTATTCCAAAGCAAAATAAAATACGAGCATGACGCATGGACCAGACATCACCTTCTTTGGATTTTAGGGACCATTATCATAGATAATGGTAGGACTTTGAAACGACAAAAGGAGAAACGTCAAGTAAGCTAAGAAAAAAGATGATAAATATAAAATTAAGACTGGTCTATACGTCGCGACTAGTTTTAGTTATTTTCATAGTAAATGTCTTAAGGTTTAAGCTATGGGGCAACGCTGCCGATATTTATACCATATTTGAGCTGTAGAAGAGGTCTTTTCGCGCTGTTTATAACCGAAATCCTATAAGCATCTCTGTATATTTTTGAAAATGTTATGAACGGTGAATTTAGTTATTAGTCTTGCCCATTTCTCTGTCTCTTCTCTTATCATATGACCTGTCCATTTCCATTTTAATTGTTTGAATGTTTTGTATGCATTCTAAAAATTTGTCCAGTCTCATTTAATACTCACAAATTAAAGTCAAAATTCCATAAATTGGGAATAGGTAGACCGCCCTCAGGCTATTTAAATAATAAATTTTATTGTAACGGTTTTTATAAAAAAAAAGAAGAAGCCCTCTCCTTCCGCCCAGTCTTCTCAGGTCTGAGGCATCATCATTATCATTCGGAAGACGTCCACTACTGGACAAAGGCTTCCCGCAAAGATCTCCACGATGATTGGTCCTGCGCTGCCCTCGTACAACGTATTCCGACGATCTTGACCAGATCGTCGGTCCATCTTGTCTACTTGCCTACTAACTTTTCGTCTTCCGGAACGTGGTCACCATTCGAGGACTTTTCTGCCTTACCAGCCATCTATCCATACAACTATATGCCCTGCCCACTGTCACTTCAGTTTCGCAATCATTTTGACTATGTCGTTGACTATGGTTGGAGGCATAAATTCTCCAAATGGTGGTAGTTACTGACGATCATTATGTGGTTCAAAATCCTACTTTGAATAATAATTGGACGTAGTTCCTGAAGAACGTTCCAAGCCACAAACACATTTTAAGGAATTCGTGTTTAAAGTTTTATAAATATTAGTGTATTCCATACATGTGGGTTGGGCTACTAAGTCATGATGTCACTTAAAGAGTGACAATAGGGCTGCCATTTTTTGTTAGTGCGTTAATATGAATCACGTGACCAGTTTTGTGTTCTTAACTCAATTTCGACATGATAGTGGTTTGGAACGTTTTTCTGGAATTACCTCAAATTATAGTTGAATTTGGAAAAAAAATGGTGATATTGAGTATCATGTTACTACGGAAATATTATAATAATTCAATGTACGCTGATAGTGTAACAAAGTATATTTAAGTATTCACGATTTACGAATTTCACGTTTCAACATACTGCCAAATGCATAAAAAACTTTGTAGATGCTATTTAACACAACACATCTGCGGGAATAGCAGAAGTATGAACCATAAAATGCGTGGTTACTGATGTCTACTATTTGTAAATAACGGTAATGACCATTCGCTAAATGGATTCAGTAAAAAATTAGGTCTTGAATGTATTTTTTGCTCTTTGCAAACGCGGGAATCCCAAGCAACTACGGAAAGGTGAAAGTACTCTTTTGTCAATAATGAAGTGTAAACTTGTTAAGGCGTACGTAGCACTTTAATTTGTGAGTATTAAATGAGACTGGACAAGTTTTTAGAATGCATACAAAACATTCAAACAATTAAAATGGAAATGGACAGGTCTTATGATAAGAGAAAAGACAGAGAAATGGGCAAGACTAATAACTAAATGGCAACCACAAGAAATAGAGGTAGACAGCTTATGAGATGGGAAGACGACATCAAGAAAATAGCGGGGCAACTATGGACTCGTACAGCAAAAGATAGGACAGAATGGAAATCTTTGGAGGAGGCCTTTGTCGGAAGACAAGCTGAACCACAGTAAAGACCGTTTGCCGATAGTATTTAGAGGCACTTTTTTTGCTTTATTTTAGTACCTACTATAAAATTTGTACAGCAATAAAGGCATTTTTATTTTTATTTATTTTTTATTAAATGAGACTGGGCTGTGACTTTCGGCTTTGTAACGCTTATTTGGTAAAATTGGCTCAAGTTGATGTGAGTTGGAGGGACGTTGAAGGGAGCGTAAGATCAGTAATTAGTACATTATTATAAATATAACTTATGATATATAGGTATATATTATTATTATATATTTTAACTCCGCCTCCATATCCTGCCCTATATCAAAGCGTTGGTATGGTGCCGTTCCCAAGCCCGGATAAAGGAGGAGGGAATCCAAGGCAAGTTGTTCCTTTCATGCATGTCGGAGGAACAACCGCCCAAACCTTCCATAGCCACGACTTTTCTGCCGAGGTTGACTCAATCGAAGAGGCACTGAAGCTGACCCGAGCGCAGAATGCGGGACTGAACACCGAACACTGGAAGGTGCTCCACACGAGGGAAGACAAGGGAGGCCAATTGGTCACTTTTTCATTGGACGACTCCTCCACGGAGACCCTGAAAGAGTCCGAGTGCAGAGCTGCCCTTGGTTTACAAAGATTAAAGAAGAATTTTTGGGTTTTTAAAATCTTAAGCGGCACTTCGGCGGCAGAAACCATGAATATTAAGTAGTACTTCACATGATAAACCCAATTACTACAAATTAAAGGATTATTACAATATATGTTCTTATTTAGAAACTTCCTTAATACTAATTCTTGAACAGTACGTATATAAAACAATCTTGGTACACATAAGTATTAAAGTCTAACTCGGTAATTAGCGAATTGCATCTACTATGGTCAATTAGTTGCCTCCCTCCGTTTACTTGGTCTAGAGTCTTCACATAACGCATGGACGTATTATAACCAGCAAGTAACTTGCCACAGACTAGATAAATTACAGTAGTATTGTAATAAAAAACATGTACTTTTTTGTAACATTTATAAAATTTTAAAAGAACATTTTTTGAGCTTACTGAAGTTTTCCAATAAATTTCACCAGAATATACAAGGTATCTCAAGTAAGGAATTAGAAATTGAACTGTTTTTGAGCTGCTGTTATATAGATATATTATGTATTACAGAACATTGGCGTAAGAGTCATCAGCTCCAGTTTAGTTTTAGAGAACATAAAGTAGTCAGTTCGTTTTGTAGAAGTAGGGCAATACATGGAGGTTCCCTAATTATTATTAATAATAGATTAAAATGTAAAAATAGAAGAGATATTGTTAATCTCTCTATAGAACAACTAATTGAGATAGCTTGTATAGAACTAGAGCAATTTATTATTGTAAGTTTATACCGCCCCCCACTGCATCATATGAACAATTCCAACATAGAATGGAGGAGGTACTATCAAAATTTAGCAAAACCAGCAAGTCAATTATAGTGTGTGGAGATTTTAATATAAACTTGCTTGAACCTTCGGCCAATTGTACTAGCCTTAAAAATTTATTTCAAAGTTTTAATTTGTTCAATGTGTTTTGGGAACCTACTAGAATCACTTCTACAACAGCAAACTGTTTAGATAATATTTTTACAGATGTTACTATTACTAGTAAACTCATAATTAATAATCTTCAGTCCGTCCATAGTGGGCTACTTATAAAAGTAAATACAAGATTGGACAATGTCAGACCAAAAAAGGTGACGATTATACCAGTTACGGGTAGCCGTCTTGAGAGGTTTAGAAATAATTTGGTAAATACGATACCATTTTTACATTGTGGTGAAACTGCTAATTTTCACTATAACTTAGTCTTCAATTCCTTCTGTGAGGAATTTGACAGGATTTTTACTCCACTAACGGTGACAGTAAACAACAAACATTGTTTTAATGATTGGGCAATAATGGGTATCCACAAAAGTCATAAACGCTTATATGACCTTTATTATGAGAAACATTACAATAATAGGGAAGAATTTAAAATATATGTAAAAAAATACTCCAAGCTCCTTAAAGTAGTTTGTCATGAAGCGAAAACACGTTTCATTGCAGATAAAATTAAAAACAGTAATAATAAAGTAAAAACGACTTGGAGTGTAATTAACAATGAAACTGGTAGATCGAATTGCCGTAACACCTCTATCTGTTTAAATATTAATAATCGCGTTATAAATTCGGAAATAGAAATTGCAAATGAATTTGATAAATACTTCTCCGACATCCTGATTGTCACGACCAAAGATCTTAACTCTTCGCCAAAAGCAGCATATGATATGCTAAAATTACACGTACCAGTATCTTCCACTGATTTGAAATTTAAGTATGTTACAGGTAGCGATATAATAAAAATCTTCAAATTAATTAACCTAAAAAATACAAAAGACCTATGGGGCCATTCGACTAATATTGTAAAATACATACTTGACATAATATCACCTGAATTAGAAATAATATTTAATGAATGCATAGATGAGGGTGTGTTCCCTTACCTCATGAAATACAGCAAAGTTATACCTTTGTTTAAATCGGGCAGTTCTTTTGACCCTGCTAATTTCAGAGCTATTTCAGTGCTGCCTGTGTTTAGTAAAATTTTTGAAAAACTTTTGCTTCAACAGCTACAAATGCATTTTTGTAAATTAATGAACAAAAATCAGTTTGGTTTCACTAGGGGCTTATCAACAATTAATGCGGGTACTAGACTCATTGAGCACATCTTTGACGCCTGGGAAGAGTCACAGGATGCATTGGGCATTTTTTGTGATTTGTCAAAAGCATTTGACTGCGTCCACCATGAAACTTTACTCCTAAAACTAAAACATTATGGAGTGAAAAATAGAGCCCTAAATCTGTTAAAATCATATTTAAGTGAAAGAGTTCAGATAGTCGATGTAAATGGCAAACGGTCTTCAGGTAAACCTGTGGGAATGGGTGTTCCACAGGGTTCTATTCTCGGTCCTTTCTTGTTTCTTATATATATTAACGATCTACCGTTTGTGGTAGATGATAGCCATGAGTTTGTATTGTTTGCTGATGATACTTCACTTATTTTTAAAGTGAAGCGACGTGCGGATATTGATGACGAGGTAAGCAATGCACTCTCAAAGATAGTGCGTTGGTTTGAGACGAATAATCTGCACTTAATCAGTAAAAAAACAAAGTGTTTACGGTTCATTACACCAAACACAGCGGAGGTACAAACCAACGTACTTATAAATGACCAGAGATTGGAACTTGTGGACACTACGGTCTTCTTGGGTATCACGTTAGATAAAAAGCTTCAGTGGGGTCCACATATTACCCATCTAGCAGATAGACTCAGCTCTGCGGCATATGCAGTTAGAAAGATTAGAGAGTAGACGAATGTTGCGACCGCTAGATTAGTGTACTTTAGTTATTTTCACAGCATCATGACGTACGGTATATTACTATGGGGTCATGCTGCTGACATTGAAATAGTGTTTGCACTGCATAAGAGAGCTGTTCGTGCTATATATCAGCTTGGTTATAGACAGTCTCTCAAAGAAAAATTTAAAGAAATAAATATTATGACTGTTCATTGTCAGTACATTTATGAAAATTTAATATATGTTCACAAAAATCGTCACCTTTTTGCTCTTAATAGTGATTTTCATTATTATAACACTAGAAATAAGTGATTGCTTGTAACTAGTTCTAATAGGCTTCATAAGATACATAATAGCTTTAATGGTAAATGTATACACTTCTACAATAAAGTCCCAGCCACTGTTCAGGCATTGTCTATAAATAAATTTAAATGTTTTATAAAAAAATGGCTCTGTCGTAAATCCTATTACTTCCCTACTACTATCCTATTACTATCCTATTACTGCTGAATATCTAAATGATCAGACAGCCTGGGACTAGATTGTGATTATTTTATAGCGATAGAAATGACTGTACAATATTGTACATTTTTATTGAAAAGAGCGCAAAAAAAAGAATGCTGGGAGAGCGCCATTTGTTTCCGAAGCGGTAGTAGTATCTAGTAGTATAAGAAATGACATAAGAATGACACAAAAGAATTCTAAAGGAATCAATTTTGAGAAAATTAATGCCTTTTATGCCTTTTAAATAAACTTATTTTTTTTTGTAATATTTATGAAAATTTAAAAGGCTAATTTTTCTGATTCTTGATTCTTCTCTCAACTTGAGAGAAATCATCCGAATTAGTGGTACTAAAAAAGATTCATATTAATTATGTCGATTAAAAAAGCATCATTCCTAAACTTATTTTGGCATTAAATTTTAACGGTACAGTTGTTAAATATACATATTTATTTTCGTATTGCTAATAGTTACATAATAATATAGGAAGAATTGAAGTTTGAGAATTGTTTGTTTATAAACAACAAGTAAAATACCTTATTAAACCTGTACTTATATGAATAGAAAAAAAATGGTTGGTACTGTAGATTTTTTACCGTAAAATAAATAGATTTGAATCTTTGTTTATGTAAGTCCAGTGTCCCGATATTTGTTTCCAGTGAACGGAATTTAATGGGGATTACTTCAAGGACTGCAG
Source organism: Leptidea sinapis (assembly GCF_905404315.1). NCBI lineage: Eukaryota > Metazoa > Arthropoda > Insecta > Lepidoptera > Pieridae > Leptidea > Leptidea sinapis. Next base: position 11,673,906 of record NC_066270.1, on the reverse strand, counting down.
TTTAATCCAACTTGAGAGATAAAATTTTGAGAGAATTTTTTATTTCAATTTGCGATCCATAATTATTTTTCCCCACCTTGATGAAAAGCTCGCTTTCAGTCCCCGGTACGAGGAAGAAAAGTGGTCGATTCTCTCCAGGCAAGACGACTTTTGTGGTGGGAAAAAAAATCTTCTACGCACCACGTGAAATAAGTGAGACATTGCTACACGCGGTAATATATAGTAATATTCCGCGGGTGAGAATTATATACTTTTCTCCCTAGGTGCGTAATATACTATTATTTCCAATATTTGTTTTGTATGCACATATTTTCTATGAGAGAATTTATTGACGCAAGGTTTGACAGTACTCCTGTGAAACAATTTCATTATAACAAACAGGGAGCATATTTTTTCGAAATAATTCTTGATGCTATGAAATATTAATCAGAAATTCACAAAAAAAAAATTATGTACGAACGACTGTCGGGTCAGCTACTACCTACATAGATTCAATAATTAATAAAGTATAATCTTGTACATCTTACCTACTGTATTATTTAGTCTGTGGGCAGGTTCCAAGTTAAGTATCGCAGTTGGGCCAGTGTGAACCAGAGGATTTTACGAGCTCTTGTGACTTCTAACGACATTCGTCTACCATTAACCAGGGAAATAGGATGGATAATACTGGCTATGCTGCACTTTGTGGCTTCAACTTTAGGTATTACTGCGGAAATGAATGGCGGCTTTGGAATATATCCTATCATTATTTAGAATTTGTGTGCGTTAAGTTATGTTTACTAAAGATCTTGTTTCTGTTTATTCGTAGCTAATAAGTTGTTATAGATGGAATGGAATGAGGAACTAACAAGGAACTAACGAGAATGTTATTTCTGTGTGGTTGATGGTGAAATAATTGAGGGAGTTTAAGTGCTGGTAAGGTTGGTGTTCCGTGCATTCGTTCATTTTTTAAGTGAAAAATTCTTTAGCATCGTTATGATTGGAAAGTCGATGAAACGAGTAAAAAGAGACAGACACATAAATTCATAAGATTTAACTTGGAGGAAAATGAGACACGAAGCATTTGATGTTATTATAGTTACAGCACATGATACAGTGCTTTGGTACCAGGCGATCATAGATGAAGAAGAGATTGTCTTATGTATGTCGCGAGAGTACCTTAATCCATTCATGTGCATGATGTACTACTACATAGACACCAGGAGAACATAAATATGGTACCGGTGATAGTAATGTTTTTCATAGCGGTTGACATCATGTGTCATCTTAGCGTACCAGTCTTGCAGCATGAGGCTTATCTTTATCTAGACGTATAAAATTAGCTAAGATGTATACGAGTATATTCTGTAAACGTGTTTTAATTCCTTTAAATGTTTTTTTTTTTTTTAATTTCGTCATTGCAGGCTTTGATGGTTTGGGTTTGTCTTTGTATTATTCAGGTCTTTTATTTTGTTTCTTTATTCTCTTAATACATATACTTAATATGTTTTTTTAGACTTCAAAACCTAAGTATATTATGTCTCTCATACGTGGTTCTTTGGCACGTCGAAATTTATTAATATAAAGTAACATATTGACACGAGAGTGGTCAGGGATTGGCAATAATACTCCGCTTATAGGAACGAGTCTTTATTTGCGTTCACTTTTCTAAACTTGCACCTCGCCGGTCTGCCGCTGTTCCTCTTGTCAGCGGCGGTACCTTTAACGCGTCACACCGCACCAAACACCAAGTCTCTTCTATCTTATTTTCCCTGGATCACTTTCCACTTTTCACTACTTCTTCTTTTTCCTTTACACTTTCGAGTCAGTACTAGAACTGCCTTAGGCCTCGCTTAGTACGGCTTATATACCCCCGGACCTGCGGGCCTTGGTAGGCCTTAACTCTTATTGTGATTCAATTGACAACCTAAAATGAACTGCTTTGCTATTTCGTACCACGACGTGATTAGAGCTAATTTAGCTTGACGTCAAATCAACTGATTAAATCACAATGATGTCAATTGAATGTCAAAAATGATACCAATTGAATCGCAAATTGATTTAGTTAGTTCATTCATTCGTACCATGAGGTAATATTTCAAACTAAGCTGGATAGCTTATGTGTCAAAGTGAGCGGGTCTACAGCGTCTAAAAGAAACACTTTTCCGCTGAGCTACGTGTATTGCTGACGGAGCTGTTGAAATTATCAATGTCTTGAAGTTTGACGACTCTCGTCATGTACATCGAAGCGTTGCTACGCGACAATAAAGAGTCAGTCATACATACTATTAAATAATAATATCTGAGTATACATTTACCATCTTCCTCCACACTTGATGAGGAAGTCAAATTAGAAGAATTAACCTCTTTACTTACTTCAAGATACCTATGCATGTTGAGTTAGTCATTGCTCGTAATTATTGCTTTTTTTCCATGTTTATTATGTGTCTTATTTTTTTATAAGCCTTTAGCTTGTGGTTTTCTTTTTGTTATATTTTTTCAAAATTATCTTTCGCTTTAAGTTGTAGCCAAAGAATGTCATTTATACCTATTAGGCATGTTTATTTATTTTAGTTATGAACTACCAACAGAATTACATGTGATACATTAACATTAAACAAGTCTTAGGTGCTAGGGATACACATAATTATATTCATAGGCATGTACACAAATACAAGTCGCACAAAAAGTTTAAATTTATATAATAAGTAAAGTCTACAGTTATGTAAATATTAAATTAATACAATGAAATGTATGTAATGTATATAAAAATACAAGAATACAAAAAAAATATTCTCAATCATAATTAAATCTATGTGTAATCTACCGCTCTGCACAATCGAGTGTCTTAATTAATTTATCTTTTATTAATGTTGCACTCATAAGCTCTGCGTTAGCCTATAAGTGTAGTGTACTTATGTGTGTATATTATGAATGAATTTTTTAATTTGTCCATAGATTAAGATTGTTGTATGCATGTTAGATTCCTAATATATATCAAATCAAAATAATTTTATTCATGTAGGTCACGGAAATGACACCTATGAATGTCAAAATAATATTTTCTTATTGAATCTACCGCTACTTCGTAAAGGGTTGAGCTAATGAGAAGAAATACAAGCAAGAAAGTCATTGCCACTCTTTTATATCAAGATCTACATTTCCATCGATTTACAAATAATTTCAATTACAATTTAATATGTAAAATGATACAACAAACATACTCAAACGTCAAAAAGTCAATGCCTTACACGAGTAAGTCAAGAAAGTAAATGTAAATTAATACAAAAGTTATTGAGTACAGTAGCTGCATCATCCACACACACCGTAAATAAATAAAGGTATTCTGTGAGCATTTTATATGTCGTAGGCATATTGTAGAAACCGTGATATTATAATTAAACAGTAGGTTATCAATCAATTTCATTTCTTACAATATAACGGCCTGGCATTGTAATGTCACGGGTACACTATAGTGATACTGTAATAAATCAAGGTATATCACGAATGAACTAAAGTTCTTTGGTCTCATCTCCAGAAATGAAGGATCGATTGAACGGTTGATAGTGCAGGGCAAGATGGAGGGGAAATAGCGAGAGGACACGCACCCACGCGATAGACGGACCTTATCAAAACAGTGACCCAGACACCTGTTGTGGAGTGCTCCCGCAATGCTGCAAACCGTCAAAAGTGGAGGAGCATCGCGAGGGAGGCAGTGCGACCCATAGCTGGGGAGACCAGCGGCGACTAATGTTGCGTCATCTTAGCAACCACGACCACTCTGACAAGAGTGGCCGATTGAGAAGAAGAATATCACGGATGAAGTTAGCAGTGTGAGACGTCGAGTGGTCGGATTGGTAATTTTTTTCATACGCAATTTGCAAAACAATAATAGTAAACATATATCACGGCTTTGGCAATATACCTTTTGTTTAAGAAAATACGGGACGAGACGAGCAGGACGTTCAGCTGATGATAATTGATATGCCTTGCCCATTACAATGCAGTGCCGCTCAGGATTCTTGAAAAACCCAAGAATTCTGAGCGGCACTATAGTTGCGCTTATCACCTTGAGACATAAGATGTTAAGTCTCATTTGCCCAGTAATTTCACTAGGTACGGCACCTTTCAGACCGAAACACAGTAATGTTTACACACAGAAATAGGCGCCATTGTGATACCCATAATCTAGCCGGCATCCTGTGCAAAGGAGCCTCCCATTGATGCCTGCGACATTTATAAAAAAATACTCCAAACATTAAGAGCTACATAGAAAAGATACCTACAGATGATATAGTTTTAACAATTTCTAAAGTGACATAATAGGTTTTATTGAGCAACGATGAAGCTTTGGACGGACATCGTCATTAGCATCGGAAAATCCCTCCTCCAATTCCGGAGCTAAAACTACAAATTCTGAATGAAAATACTCTTTTCTTTATCAGTCATTGATGGTATTTAACCGCGTCATGGTTCATCAGATTCGAGACTTGCAAAAAATTGACTGCAATTTTGACAAAAGGCTGTCGCAAATAACTCGCGCGTCACAGATAACGGATATTTTTTTAGTTCCAGTTAGGTCTTGTGACTTGTCTCGACTCACAGCATTTTTTGTTTAATGCGAAATTCATGTGAGAACGAGGTAAACTGCTATTTATATTATTTTACTAATGTTGCTTTGATTTGACTAATTTCAATGGATAAATAATATCACATTTCATTTCAGCCGGAAGATGTCCACTACTGGACAAAGGCCTCCTCCAAAGATCGCCATGACGATCGGTCCTGCGCTGCCCTCATCCAACCTATTCCGGTGATCTTGACCAGATCGTCGGTCCATCTTGTACCTACCAATACTACGTCTTCAGCTACGTGGTCACCATTCGAGGACTTTACTGCCCCAACAGCCATCTATCTGTCTAGCTATGTGCCCTGCCCACTGCCACTTCAGCTTCGCAACCGTCTGGGTTATTTCAGTAACTTTGGATCTTCTCATTTTTTATTCGATTTCTAAGGGAAACTCGGAGCAAAGCCCACTCTATTGCCCTCTGAGCGACAATGAGCTTCCTCATAAGGTCATACATAAATAACATCATATTTGTTAATGTATATCAAGCTATTATTCCTACCATCGCTATATATATTTTTGTCTCTCAGGATGTAAATCATCCTTTTCTTTCTAGTAATCATCAAACTTTCTATCTACAATTCTTTAGTGTGTGTGTATTAATGCATCTACTGTACTCAATAACTTTTGTTTTGTATTCATTTACATTTTTTTGAACCGACTTCAAGAAGGAGGAGGTTCTCAATTCGATCGGTATTCTTTTTTATGTATGTACACCGATTACTCTGAGATTTATGATCCAATTTACGTAATTCTTCTTCAGTTCGATGAAGAATAGATGCCATTTGGCCCATAAAAATTTTAAATAGTTTTGCCCAGTAGTTTTCATTTTATGAACATTTTTTATGAAAAGTTTTGTCTACCTGGATGATATAATTGTTTTTTGTGTACGGCTTTTTTAGGAGTTTTTAGCACACCTTTGAAGTCGGTACCTTAATCGTGTAAGGCGTTGAGTATTTGATGTTTGAGTATTTTTGTTGCGTCACTCCATATTATATTAATTGAAATGATTTATAACAAGATGAAGCTGTAAATGTTGATTTCAAAGAGTGGCAATCAGTTTCTTCCCATTTCTTATTATTCGTTCCCATTGATTAGTGTAGGAGTATTGAGCCATTAATTCGGAGTGAACAATCAATGCAATAGATCTCCAGCCATTTTCAAATTGCTCATATAACTGTTTCTTACAACTCTCACAGGTGCTTCCAGGCCAATTAGCATAGGGATAGTAAAACTTTTTATAAGCCAACCAGTTAATGGAATGCTTTCCGTGTTTATTTATTTTTTTTTATGGAAAGGAGGACATACAAGCGTACGGTTCATCTGATGTTTCTCGTGCAACACCAGAGGAAATACAGCATTACCGGCCCTTGAGGAAGGTGATGCGCTGTGTTTAAAGGTACCCATGTCGTATCGTTCCGGAAACAGCCGGAAAAAGCTCATTCGCCCTGTGCTGCCCCGGGGCGTAAAAAGAATAGGGTAGTCCCAGGTCCAAGGGTGTCGTAAAAGGCGACTACGGGCTTTTTGAAAGTGGGAGAGTCACGCTGCTGTCTCATGACGTCAGCACAATCGGGCCAGACTCGTCCGGGTTACTTACCACACTCGCACAGAATACCGGCGTGAAGTAGCGGCCTAGTGCCGCTATGTTTCGCATAGGTTAGTGTCGAGGACCGGAGGCCATTCCCCCCCCCTACCCCCCTCCCCCCCACCAAAATATGAGAGCGGTATTTAAAGAGAAATTACTCCAGGAGGGTACCGGCTCTTGTAGAGCCAGAGAATCCCTCCCCGAGCATTCGCGCTTGGGCTGCCCTTCGTATTCTGGGGAGGGCACAGTACCGTGTATGTCACAGGACAAACAGGGCAGCAACACCACGGCACCCCGCTCCACGCTTAATGTGGACTTTTGTAACATCCGGGGAATTCACTCCAACTTAAACGCCGTCCACCACCACCTTGAGACGTCGCAGCCGGCCTTGTGTTTCCTTACGGAGACGCAGATATCTCGACCTAGCGATACGTCATATTTAACGTACCCCGGGTACAAAATTGAGCATAATTTCATGCCTCATGCCGGGGTATGTGTGTACGTTAGGGAGGATATCTGCTGTCGCCGTCTCGGCAATTTTGAGGGTAGGGGCCTGTCTACTCTCTGGCTCCGCGTAGATTTAGAGGACCGCGTCCGCATCTATGCGTGTGTCTACAGGTCCCATAGTGGTAACGCAGAAACGGATCACCTCATGGGCTGCGTTCAAGCGGCATTTGATGACGTGCTTGCTCAGATCCCCTCCGCTGAAATCGTAGTCTTGGGTGATTTCAACGGGCACAATGCCGAATGGCTTGGATCACGTACCACAGACTACGCAGGGCGATCTGTGCATAACTTTGCATTGGCGTATGGTCTGTCCCAATTGGTTGAGTCGCCGACGCGGCTCCCGGATGTGGATAGCCACATGCCGTCCTTATTAGATCTTCTGCTGACTACACATCCCGATGGTTACCAGGTCTCTGTCGACGCCCCTCTCGGAACGTCCGACCATTGCCTGGTCAGGAGTGTAGTGCCTATCCGACGCCAACGTCGCAGACCACCAGCGACCCGCCGCGTTTGGCACTACAAGTCAGCAGATTGGGATAGGATGCGTTCCTTTTTTGCATCCTACCCTTGGGGCAGGGTTTGTTTCCCTTCGGATGATCCTAGTGCCTGCGCCGTTGCAGTAGCCGATGATACTGCAGGGCATGGATATTTTTATACCAAGCTCTGTAGTACCGATCGGTGGCAGATCACAGCCCCGGTTCGATGCGTCAGTTAAAGCAGCATCTGACTGCAAAAAACAGGCGTATCGAACTTGGGTTGCGGCGCTGGGCTCAAAGGATCCGAACTGCAAAGTTCTGAAGAGGAAATATAACCGTGCCTCCAGATTTTTTAAGCGGCAAATCGCCCGTGCGAAATCGAAGCATGTCGTCAAAATTGGCGAGCAGCTTTCCAGTTACCCGACCGGAACACGCAAGTTCTGGTCGTTGTCGAAAGCTGCTCTTGGTAACTTCAACCAGCCGTCCATGCCGCCGTTGCACATGAGGAATGACACCCTGGCCCATACGGCAAAAGAGAAAGCCGATCTCCTGTGCACTCTTTTTGCCTCCAACTCGACTCTTGACGACAACGGAAAAACACCGCCGACCATCCCGCGGTGTCAGAGCTCCATGCCTGAAGTACAGTTCCGACAGAAAACTGTTAGGCGAGCTCTGTTTTCGTTGGACGTCAGGAAGTCGAGCGGGCCGGATGGCATTTCTCCAATCGTGCTTAGAACGTGTGCCCCTGAGTTGACGCCGGTGCTAACGCGTTTATTCCGGCACTCTTATTCAAAAGGCGTAGTCCCTGATTCATGGAAGTCAGCCCTTGTCCATCCGATCCCAAAAAAAGGAGACAGTTCGGATCCGGCAAACTACAGGCCTATTGCGATTACCTCCCTACTCTCCAAAATCATGGAGAGCATAATTAACCGCCAGCTCTTGGTATACCTTGAGGGTCACCAGTTGATCAACGACCGGCAGTACGGCTTTCGCAATGGTCGGTCGACTGGCGATCTTCTGGTATACCTAACACATAGATGGGCGGCGGCTATTGAAAGCAAGGGGGAAGGCCTGGCAGTTGGTCTGGATATAGCGAAGGCCTTTGATCGTGTATGGCACAAGGCGCTCCTCGCAAAACTTCCATCATTTGGGCTTCCCGAGAGCTTATGCAAGTGGACCTCCAGCTTCCTCACTGGGCGCAGCATACAGGTCGTTATCGACGGTTATTGCTCGAATCCCAAGCCCGTGAACGCTGGAGTGCCCCAAGGCTGTGTGCTATCTCCCACGCTGTTTCTTCTGCATATCAATGATATGTTGGACACCGCCAACATGCATTGCTATGCAGACGACAGCACTGGTGATGCCGTATACACGGGCCATGCAGGTCTCTCTCGGGAAAACGTCGACCAGTGCCGGGAGAAACTTGTGTCTTCTATCGAGTCCTCTCTCGAGAAGGTCGCGGAATAGGGTAAGTTGAACCTTGTCCAATTTAACCCCCAGAAGACTCAAGTTTGCGCGTTTACCACTAAAAAAACCCTATTTGCCGTATCACCGCTCTTCGAGAACACTTCCCTTAAAGCCTCGCCTAGTATCGGAATACTGGGTCTCGAAATATCGAGTAATTGCCAATTCCGTGGCCATCTGGAGGACAAAGCCAAACTGGCTTCAAAGAAACTGGGCGTCATAAATAGAGCACGGCAATACTTCAAGCCGGCCCACATTCTAGCGCTCTACAAAGCGCAGGTCCGGCCTCACATGGAGTATTGCTGTCATCTCTGGTCTGGCGCACCCCAGTATCAGCTCGATCCATTTGACCGCGTGCAACGCAGAGCAGCTCGAATTGTCAGGAACCCAGTACTCTGTGAACGGCTGGATCATTTGGCGTTGCGTAGAGACGTCGCTTCATTGTGTGTTTTCTACCGCATCTATCACGGGGAGTGTTCCGAAGAGCTGTTCAACCTGATTCCTGCCGCCGAATTCCACCTTCGCACGACACGCCACAAGTTAGGATTTCATCCCCACCATCTGGATGTGTGGCGGTCCTCCACAGTGCGGTTTTCAAGGAGCTTTCTTCCTCGTACCACGAAGCTGTGGAATGAGCTTCCGTGTGCGGTGTTTCCGGGACGATACGAACTGGGTACCTTCAAGAAAAGCGCGTACACCTTCCTTAAAGGCCGGCAACGCTCTTGTGATTCCTCTGGTGTTGCAGGAGAGTGTGGGCGGCGGTGATCACTTAACACCAGGTGACCCGTACGCTCGTTTGTCCTCCTATTCCATAAAAAAAAAAAAAAAATCCACTTGCTTTGTAGAACGTGGAAGAAGTGTAGTGAGTGTCGATCAATGAATATTTCTTTATGTTGATGTGAAGCATCAATATCTATGTAGTTACCATTTAGGCAGCAAATTAATTGCATTCCTTTCAACATAGCTATGAAAATTCTATACTACCTCCTACACATTACTCGGTTATATAATGTAGTTTACAAGCAATATATTATTGATGGCTTCTACAACAGGACCGCAAATTCTGTAATGCATGCAACGTACCTACAAAGAAAGCGCGTACACCTTTCTAAAAGGCAGCCAACGCTTAAAAACTTAAACGTAGTCACTCCTCTTTCATAAAAAAAATAAAAAAAACTCTTTAAAAGCAGACAAACAGCACTAACAACATTTTGAAAATATTTAAAATGGCGGGAAACGATCGAAGTTTTAATAATATAATTGACGCGTTCCAAATTTGAATATAAAATTAGAAGCTTTTAAGTTGCAACAATAATTACGGTAATACTAGTTAAATAAAACCTATTTTGATACTTAAAAAGATGTATTTAATAGAATATATATGGATATTATAGAATAATTTAGAAACTATTCGTTTCATACCGACCGTGAAAGATGTATTTGAAAGTACGAGAATAATGTTAAAAGTGCAACGGTTGGTGAGGTGCTTCACGGCGCCATGTAGACGTCTAGATTGGCGCCATATTTCCCCGCTCAAATTAATCTCGCAACTAGATCGCGACACAAACCTAGACACTATTTTCGTCAAATGCTGCAGTAAGTTCCAGATTAAATAATAGATACGCTGTAAAAGTTAGCTGTTTAGAGAAATTTGGATAAGAATTATTGTACTTTGAAGAAGCGTTTGCTTAACATATTGCCGTTAATTAATGATTAAAACCTATTAATTAATTTGATTTCCAACTACTTTTATGTCCTAACCTGCCCGGCAAGCTATGTTGATTAAACCTCCATTTTACATGTTTGCAATTTCATTCATTTCGTTCATTCATACTATATGTTGCTATAAGGTTCGGAAAACAGCATTATAATTCCAAAAGTAATTTATTATACGCAGCAGTAGATAGTAACACACTCTTTACTAGGTACCAACAACTCTGTACATGTGACTCTGTATTGTACATATCAACACACTAGTGCCCGTATCGTAGTTATGATATTGAACTGAACATTCACTTTATTGCTCAGTTACTGAACGATCAAATGACGAAAATGAGCCGTTTTATAAACCGTAAGGATTATTCTCCAATGATGTCGAGCAGTATAGTAGTTAATACAATTTGTAGGACTTCCCTTTTTAAATGCCCTGAATAAACAATCCGTCTTCTAAACATGTTTATCTACACCCATGCTTTAAATCCTCTATTAATGATACTAAAACAGTCAGCTTATTGCCAACATTAAAACACCCAATGTCCTAATTACCATTACATCATCCAAACGAGTGTTGTAATGAAAATCAGTACAACATTATATCATCCGTTTTCATAATAACACTCCTTTGGGTAATATTATGGTTACTAGGACTGGCTTCTTTAATGTTAGCAGCAAGCTAACTGTTTCAGAATCTTTTATAGAGGATTCATATTATGGGTGTAGATAAAGTCTTGTATGGAACTGTTGATAATTATCATGTGATACTATTATCCCATGAGTGTTTTAATACCCCTTATTACACTAAGTTGCATAAATAACTATTACAAGACAGCTAGGCTGTCTACTGCTGTATGTCAAAATCGAGTCACTTCACACTGGTAGGTTTCGATGCCTATCGAATTCTCGCGAACAACAATATTTTGACATTCTGCGAATTAGTAGTAGAATCATGACGTTTCAGTGGTATCAAATTATGGAGGGTAGAGGTAAGGAAAAACATCTCTGTATCTCGGTGTATGAAAAATTGTCCGTTAAAACGCGTCCAATAGGGGTGGCGCTGCAGTAGCCTACGATAAACGTTAAAGAAAGCGCCAAACGTAATTAGATTAAGACAGAGAAATAAACAAGGACCGAACAATTTCCGCTTCGTTTTGGCGAACTTTTAAAATAAAATATATGATCGGAGCATACATATAGGATATATTATTATTAATTAACGCTTTTTTTTCTACTCATGTTGAAATCAGCAAACTTCATTCCATTTTCAACAGCTATGTTCATATCGTAACTATTCGAACGCCAGCGCTATTCTGGTAGGTACCTACTGTACTTTAAAATTTATCGTAGGCTACTTCAGCACCAACCTTATTGGACTTTTACGGACACTTTTTCATACATACAGAGGCATAGGGCCTTTAGAATTCTTTTTGATGTCATTTCTAATATACCTACTAGATACCTACTACTACCGCTTGGGAAACAAATGAAGCACTCTTTTCAATAAAAATATACAATATTGTAGAGTCATTTCTATCCCTATAAAATAATAATAATCTAGTCCCAGGCTGTCCAATCACTTAGATATTCAGCTGTGGAGTAATAAGATTTACGACAGAGCCATTTTTTAATAAAACATTTAAATTTATTTATAGACAATGCCTGAACAGTGGCTGTTATAAACGTGTATACATTTACCCTTAAAGCTTTTATGTATCTTATGATACCTTCTTGAAGTAGTTACAAGCAATCCCATATTTCTAGTGTTATAATAATGAAAATCACTATTAAGATAGTTCTCCTTACTTCTACCCTCCATATATCAAATGAAAATAGATGCATCACCTTAATTCAGTAAAAATAAACATTTTAATATGAGCATGTCTAGGCCGTAATATGTTGCAAATGATGTTTGCGTCATATACAATTACCTTACACGAGTTTTCAATAAAATTTTATGTTCACGCCTCTATTCTCTCGAACTATAACTTTGAAATATATAGGCGATTCTTATGTTTAACGTTGCATGAGATCATCCCAATAATATATCATTTAAGATGAATTCATTCCTTGACGCAGTTGTACAAATACTTATAAATAGTTAACCATTAGACATCTATTAAATTATGAAATAAACGAATGCCTTGGCTTGTTCTTGAAGTTTATAAAATATTAGCTTAGTAATTATTTAGTACCTACCTAATTTTTGTAAAGAGAATTACTACTGTTGGTATGTTCCGATATGCACTGCGACCACTGTACAGCGTGACGTCAATTTAGTATACTGTGAAGGCGTTCCTTTATTGCCAGTTATACTGGTTACTATTTAAAACGGAACGCAATCCCGTATACTGTCAGCTGCATTTTTTGACGCAACATTCAAATGAGTGTATTAAAGTTTTCTAGTTCATTAGAAAAACTGTTGTTGGAGTACTGTCAAATTAAAAATATTTGGTATTAAACTGTAGGTATTGTTTATAAAACGTTAGGCGAGTGGTTTCTGATCACGTGATCAAAGTACTGCGAGTACCTTACCTCGAAATCGCCAGTGCTCACAGTAGAATATGGCGGCGATAGTTCCCTAGGGTACTGCGGCAGTATACTGGCAGACAATAACGGAACGAATTTTTCTACAGTGATAGCACTGTGCAGTGCTCGCAGTGCATATCGGAACATACCCTATATAATACTAATTCCTTTAGAAGTCACATAGATGTCACTTGACAGTGACATTTGACAAAGATTAGAATATCTTGGTGAAGTAACCTAGGAAGAGTGATAAATAAATTACTGATACATACAGGGCCCTTATGAATCTTCCGAGATGCTGCAGCGCATCAGGCATGTTCGTTAAGGGTTGACTTCTTCGGTGTAATAAGAACAAGAATCGCGACATTTTGGCGTCGATTGCGCAGCTCAAATAATAAAACCCTCACGGCTATATCTGACGTTATCAGGCCCTATATATAAACGATGGATATCTGTTCACATGGAGAACAACAAAAAATAAATTGGACTTGTAATGAATATTATGAATTTTTAATATTATTATAATGGGCACACCCCTATACAGTGATGGTATTCTACTTTTTTTAAGTTTACTTTTAATTAGAATAAAGAATTAATGTTAACTATGGGACGTAATCAGTCAGAAATAAAAAAATATTATTATTATTATTAATAATAATATTGAATACTAAGAGATTCAAAATTTAGAAAAGATAATATAGGCTTTAAATGTTGTTTTATAATAATAATATCGACACACTTAAGAGGATGAAAGAAAAGCCTGATTGCGTTTTTCTCGTTAATGAAAAAAAAACTTTATCTCTTATGCAAATCTTATCAAGTCTTATATACCTTATAGATTAATAAAATACTATTATTTGTATATGCTACCTATTGAGGTTTGAAGTCGGTGCCAAGCCAAAGGTACCTACACTCGCCATGCGTGACTTTGAGTGGGATAGCTTCCTCTAGAACGTTACAACCCAAGCAGACAAGCAAGTTAAAGTTTAACAGACGGTATAAATCTATTTTTCATACATAAAATGCCTGATAAATATATTAAATCAATTATTATAAATACGTCGCTCAAACGGTTGGCTCATTGGAAGAGCGCTCGCACGGGAACGCTAGAGGTCATGGGTTCCAGTCCCGTATCGTTCATAAATTTTGTTGATCGTACGTTTTTAAATTTAATTTGTATACATATATATTTTAGACATTGCTTCATTATTTATTGATCTAGGTCAATGACTTGCGTGAATGATATTAATGTGTCACCAGTGTTTGTTACTAGCTAAGGCACGGACCGCGATCGGGTTACGTGCTGTATCTGTCTCGAGTCTGCGGAACTCTGTTGCTTTACGAAAACTTCTACTGGAACAGTTTAACACAGTAAGAGCGCTTTCACACTACGTCCGATCAGAGTCCGATCCGTACCCGTGAAAATACAGATCTAGAAATATCGGACCGAATTGGGATATTGCTTACGCCCTAGTCCGATCTCTAATCCAATTCCAATTAATTCAGGGGCCACCTTTTGGCATTCGGCATTTTACGCGAAGCCATACCAGAGCCTTTTTTTTTATGAAAATAGGGGACGAGACGAGCAGGACGTTCAGCTGATGGTAATTGATACACCCATTACAATGCAGTGCCGCTCAGGATTCTTGAAAAACCCAAAAATTCTAAGCGGCACTACAATTTTGCTCGTCATGTCTTAAGGTGACAAACGCAATTGTGGTTGCGTTGTAATGGGCAAGGCGTATTAATTACCATCAGCTGAACCTCCCGCTCTTCTCGTCCCTTATTTTCATAAAAAAAGAATCCTTTCTACTCAAATTTGTACCTTTTTTTGGCAATTACTATGGCATAGAGTTCACTGCTCAGTATTTAGTGAAGCGATTCTTACCGGCACAGACATTTCTAAGGAGAGATCTTTAGAAATTCCTACTAGACGACAAGCTAAGAGTCTCAAGACTGAACATGAAAAATAGAATGTACTTTTCGTGCTTCTAGCAAAATTCGACATCAAAATGTTGCCATTCAAAACCGCTCGTCCATAAGTTGCAAGCACAAATAACGACGGGGCGTGAGTAATACACGTGCATGTTAAAAGGATATAAAACCCGATGAGATATTACTACAAAATTGTTTAGTGATTGTTTACCTTCTCAAAGTAGATAATATTTGTGAATTATATGAAGTATGCAATCCTGTATGACCTGACCTGTATGACCCACGTAACAGCCGATATTAATACCGTCTTTGTGCTGCAGGAGCTATTCGCGCTATTTATAACCGAGGTCTTAAAGAATCATTGAGAGAGAAAAAATTAAGGAAATAATCATCTTGACTGTTGCTTCTCAATTTATTTTTGATCGCATTGAGGAATTTGCTAGAAACTGTAACAATCATAAGTTTAACACGAGGAATAGACATAAACTTGTTATGCCTACTACTCAGCTAACGGCCGTTCCCAATATTCAGTCTATCTCTTACTTGAGATAAAAATCATTACTATCGTTGACTATTCTGTCCCAATAAACTTATCGACGGTAACTCACCTTATCCGTACACGCTGTCTGTCAATGGGACGACGTATACCTTACCAGCGATAGAAGTTTGTATGGAAATTGCAATTCACGCGTCCCAATATAAGGTGATAAGAATGACTTATCGGGTATATTGGGACAGCTGCAGATTGACAGCTAATTACTGACAGTAGAAGGTAGTAATTTATCTCTATCTGTAGATAATATATTGGGAACGGCCGTTAATGATTCTACAGCTCCATCCTCCATTCCATCGCTCCAAGAGCGATCAGGCTATTAAATAATAAGTTTAATTGTACAATATTACTTTGTAAACATATTTTTTGATGAAAAAAAAGCCCACTGAGTTTGTTGCGCCCATTTTTCTCAGGTCTGAGGCATTCTTTTTGGAATGGATGGTAGTTTTTGACTTTCAATAAGTGATGTCACATCCTATTTTGAATAAAATTATTTGAATTTGAATTAAAACCCGCGTTCTAGTTGGGTCATCAACCTAGCAAAATTCTCTGTATGAGTCACACCTTTAATGAGAAGTCCGAGAGAAGAGAAGTAAAAGTCTTTGATATTTGAGAGTATTCAGAGATTATTTACGCGTCACTTACGGCCGTTCCTAATATTTAGTCTACCTCTTACTTGAGATAAAAATCGTAACTATCGTTGACTATTCTGTCCCAATAAACTTACCGACGGTAACTCACCTTATCCGTACACGCTGTCTGTCAATGGGACGACGTATAGCTTACCAGCGATGGAAGTTTGTATGGAAATTGCAATTCACGCGTCCCAATATAAGGTGATAAGAATAACAGCTTATCGGGTATATTGGGACAGCTTCAGATTGACAGCTAATTACTGACAGTAGAAAGGTAGTAATTTATCTCTATCTGTACAATTAAACTTATTATTTAATAGCCTGAGGGCGGTCGCTCCAATCTGTGGAATCATTCACGGCCGTTCCCAATATTCAGTCTACCTCTTACTTGAGATAAAAATCGTAACTATCGTTGACTATTCTGTCCCAATAAACCTATCGACGGTAACTCACCTTATCCGTACACGCTGTCTATCAATGGGACTACGTATAGCTTAACAGCGATAGAAGTTTGTATGAAAATTGCAATTCACGCGTCCCAATATAAGGCGATAAGAATGACTTATCGGGTATGTTGTTACAGCTTCAGATTATTGACTACTACTATCTAATTACTGACAGTAAAAGGTAGTAATTTATCTGTATCTGTAGATAGTATATTGGGAACGGCCGTTAGCGTTCAGTTCTCATGGTTTCTCGCATCGACAACCCTATGAGGGACGACTGGCTGAGTTTAACATGGTCAAACTGAAGGACGGAAGATTGATGTATGACCTATTTTTTCTCCATAGCACAATTAATCGTTACGTAAATTGTGAGCACCTGCTCAGTCGTATTGCAATTAAGGTCCCTTACAAGTATCCGAGAGCTAAGTTATCTAAAATTTTCTATACCCCACCGTGTAGATCGAATCTAGGCTTACAGTTCCCGATCAAGCGCATTATTGAGGAGTACAATTTAATAAATGGTCGCATTGAGTTGGACGTGTTTCATCACTATTTATATAGTTTTAAGCTAAAGATTTGGGAGCATTTAAGAATTTAGTTTATATTATTGTTTAGTATTAGTATTTTTAAGTGTTTTGGCAAAGTAATGTACACCGTAATTGTTGCACATGTCAGACACGTTACCCTGTATGTATAAAACTAGTTTATAAGGATAATATGTGTAATGTGGTTGCACTTAATAAATAAATAAAATAAATAGTTGTAAGTTGTATCAATCTGGGCATGCTGCCAAAAGGAATCCAAGTTATAAAATTGGTGCTGCGTGGAATAGCACCTCGATGTGAAATAATGGGTAAACACATCGTATCTAGACGTTGAGGATTATTTTTATGATAATGACAATAATATAAGTCGGTTAAATGTAAATTAAACTTAAGGGTGAATGCGAAGGTTCTTCTTATGTTTGAGTCATATTTTACAAGTAGGTAAACAATATTTAAAGTAGTTACTCGTAAAATATTGATAATGTTATGTTATTAGTGGGAGGCACAGGATGCCGGCTAGATTATGGGTACCACAACGGCGCCTATTTCTGCCGTAAAGCACTAATGTGTTAGCATTATTGGGTTTCGGTCTGACGAGCGCCGTATCTAGCGAAATTAAAGAAATAAATAAATTATTTATTGCCATCTGAGAGTGGACTGGCATCGTGAGTGTGGCAGAACTATTTCGCCTCGCGAAGGATAAACAATTAAAACAACAAAGCTGACCGCCAACCTTCGCTAGTCGGAGAGCCACGCGAAGAAGAAGAATTTATTGCCATACAAAACATTACAAATATAATATGACTAATTAGGCTACACGATGAAACAGTAGGCAAAAGGAAAACGCTCAGCTTCACATGGAATCATGGATGTATGTTTCCATGCAGCCCTGTTTTTAACCATCCACTCCTCCCTAAGGTGTTGAGTGGGAGTGGATGTATTATGGCTTGAATTACTGGGCTTACGAGACTTAACATCTTATGTCTCAAGGAGACGAGCGTAATTATGGTGTCGATCAATATTTTTGGGATTTTCAAGAATCCTCAACGGTACTACATTGTTATGGGCAGGGCGTATCAGTTGCCATCAGATGAACGTCCTGCTCGTCTCGTCCCTTATTGCCATAAAAAAAGTAACATGGACACGGATGGCTCGCTAATTCGGATGAAAGATAACAATGAAACTATTAGAACTCTATCTACCCTCTTTCTAACACTGCCACTCACTATTGCAATTTTTTATGGCGTTTTTAGTTTCTCGTATGTTTTTCTCACTACCTTAACTTTTTCTGAACCTCTTGCAGATTCAGTAATTTAAGGCTGGATTGAATCATATAAGCTGTTATAGTTAAGGATTTAGTCAAATTTAACGTTAACAGTAACGCTAACTTTAACATAGACTGCAGAATTTTTGACCCATCGTATTTCTTGGCAGGTTTAAAATTAAAGTTAAAAAGTAATACATCAAGTCAATATTATTTGCTATTTAGCTATTTAACATTAACAATAGCTTTACCCGGCGGGGATTGGAAGGTTACAATTCACAGTTAAAGTTATGCCGTCATCTAAAAGTTGTGAAATGGTGCAACTTATTTTTTGCTTAACCGGTACTTGAACATGTTTGTTAATGCTTAAGTTAGTTGGGGCAACCAAGCGAAAACTAAATATTTATACTGACGATTCAAACCCGCTTAGTTTAAGCCTATTTGCATAAAGTTTATTTGACTTTGACTTTTGACGTTGTCAATATTATGAATGAAATCATTTGTATTGATAGAAGACAAACGTAAGCTGTCATAATTTAGGTTGGACCAATGTTTGTACAATGCAGCGACGAAACGCTTACGGAGGGGGGCAAACCCCCGCAGCCCCCGAGGCCCCACCCTGGTGCAGGCTGACTTAACGTTGATTGATGCAGGTGTTGGAAGAACCTGCCTTCACACTTCCAGCTATACAGCTCTCATCTCTGCTAAATATAAAATTATCATTTCTAGCACGAGTATTATTGGATATGTAAACTAAAATTGAACATAAATTCTTGATTGATTTGTATTTTGTGGAGTGTGTTTTGCGCTCGTGACATTTACACATAAGATGTTAAGTCTAATTTGCCCAGTAATTTCACTAGCTACGACACCCTTCAGACCGAAACACAATAATGCTTACACATTACTGATTCACGGCAGAAACAGGCGCCGTTGTGGTACCCATAATCTAGCCGAAATTTTGTGCAACGAAGCCTTCCACTGATAAATATGATTTAATAACTTTCAAATATTCTACTAAATACAAAATTTTATAAAATAACTTTATTTTGTTGAAAAAAATAACAAAAATGAACAACATTATTCCGTTCATTTGGAAAGAACTAGCCAGTTAGCGATCCCAATATACCTGATAAGTCATTCTTATCGCCATATATTAGGACGCGTGAATTGCAATTTCCATACGAACTTCTATCGCTGGTAAGCTATACGTCTTCCGATTGACAGACAGCTTGTACGGATAAGGTGAGTCAACGATAGTTACAATTTTTATTTCAAGTAAGAGATAGACTAAATATTGGGAACGTCCGTTAAAGATCTGTTACATTAGCTACATGCGTATAATGCATATATCATTTATACGTCTAGATAGACAGGAGTGAAAACGTCGAAAAAAATTGACTGTAGGACTAACCTCTATTTTGAGCAATTCACGCACACTAACACAAATTGTCATACAAATCGCGAGTGTAAGACGTAGCTTGTCACGCACACTAAATATTTCTGGCCTGTTGTTATCGATTGCCTAACAACAAGAGACTCTATCTAGACGTATAAAATATTATCTAAGGTACAATGATTGTCTAGCGCTAAAGGTTATAAATCAAATCAAAATCACTTTATCACTTTAGGTCACAAAATGACACTTATGAAAGTCAAAAAATTTTTTTTTCTTATTGTATCTACCGCTACTTCGTAAAGGGAAGCTAATGAGAAGAAATAGCAAGAAACTCATTGCCACTCTTTTATATACAGATTTATTTACATTTTACAATATAACATGTAAAGTGATGCAACACACATACTCAAACGTCAAATAGTCAATGCCTTACACGAGTAAGTCGAAAAAGTAAATGTAAATTAATACAAATGTTATTGAGTGCAGTAGCTGCATCATCCACACTGACCGTAAATAAATAAAGGTATTCTGTGAGCATTTTATTCAATCAATATTCAATTAAATGAATTTCTATTTAAGATTCACTTCATAACTTATTCAAGATATCTAAACAAGCAATAGCGCTGCAAACTCAGGCTTCATTAATAAATACGCTTCGGTAAAAGCAGCCTTTTAAAGCGTCTAGTGCACATAAAGGCAGGACCCAACCGGACACCCTGTGAGAAATCGTTTTAATACTCAAAATCCGCTTCCAGTTTCAACGTTTAATGAATTACGTTGGGTGCAGCCTCTAGCGCAAGACGTGCATCGATCAACGTCGCCCAACCACCTCTGGCTCCTATAACTACCCTCACCCCCCTGGGGATAGGCGTAGGGGGGCACTGGCAGCCCCACACTGCCCAAATAAAATATTCGTACAGTGTCTGTGCTCACTTGCTCAGATATGACAACTGCGACGTAAAAGGGAATACTAAGGCGGTCTTTTTAAAATTTTACCACACGTGACAAATATCCGTAGCTGATGTGACACAGCAGGAGCCAGGAACTCAACATGCTGAAAGGCAATTTCGGAATAACAATGAAAAACCTCATCTTCTGATAGCAGTATTTGTTGTATTTTTGAAGTGAGAACTAGTTTAACTTGAGCACTTTTCTTGGTATGGGTATAATATATATATGAATGTAAATGTAGAATCACAGGAGCGTTGACGGCTATTAAGGAAGATTAATGCTGACTCATTTTGTTTTTTTTTTAACAAAATCATTCATTTAATTATGTACAAAATATATTGATAAACCAGATGCCATAAACTATTTACTTCAATTGGGAAAAGTTTCTTGAAAACTGTGTTAAGTATAATTAAGATTGTAAAATTTAAAATTGTTATTGCATTATTTCGTAGCTGAACAATTTTATAAATAAGGTAATGCCAATAAACTGAGTGACTGAAATAATTAATAATAATAATAAAAATAATATTGACACACTTTTACACAAATTATCTTGCCCCAAACTAGGCATAGCCTATACTATGGATACAAGACAATGATATATTTAATACAATATACATATTTAAACATATATAAATACATACAAACATCCATTACTCGGAAACAAACATTCATCATATAAATGATTGTATCTACCGGGGTTCGAACACGGACCTAGGCAGGGTCACTATATGGGTCGTCTATATAATAATGGTAATATAAAAAGTCTAACAAGCACTTTAAATTCTCTACAGGCTCTTGAAATAACTTAAAAGAAGTATCACATTTCCTCTAGATGCAATTTTCCTATCCAGTTTTATGGGTACGAGATAAAAAGAGCTAACTGCAAATTCTCGTGCGTTCTGTTTCACAGGGCTTTGCCTGTGGGGCGCTACGTGACTCTCCCGAATTATAAGAAAATGCATTTACGGCGCTGCGCCTCAGACCGGCGTATTTTCGTGTTCTACGTGAGCTTTGCAATATGGATTAGAAGTGCTACGAACTTTTAGTGTAGTTGTTCTGTTTGTTTAACAAACCGCAAGCGAACTTGAAGTCATGAAGCGCTTAATGCGATACATTTGTTCGTATATAAATCTTATCAGTGGAAGGCTCCTTTGTACAGGATGCCGGCTCAATTATGGGTACCACAACGGCGCCTATTGCCCTGAAGCAGTATTATGTATACATTATTGTGTTTCAGCCTGAAGGGCGCCGTAGCTAGTGAAATTACTGGGCAAATGAAACTTAACCTCTAGTAAGTTAAACTAAGGGTAGATAAGTTTTTGAAAACGTCAGTTAAGTAGGTTTTCTTTATCCTCATAATTATAAGACTTTAAGTTTTTATATTGTATATTGGTATATTGTTCAGTTTAAATATAAATATTTTTTATAATATGTAATAGTAGCAATTCTACCACAACGGCGCATTTTCCTGCCGTGAAGCGTTGGTCTGAAGGGCGCCGTAGCTAGTGAAATTACTGTGCAAATGAAACTTAACGTCTTAGGTCTCAAGGTGACGAGCGCAATTGTAGTGCCGCTAAGAATTTTTGGGTTTTCAAGAATCCTGAGCGGCACTGCATTTTAATGGGCATGGCGTATCAATTACCGTCAATCAGCTGAACGTCCTGCTTGTCTCGTCCCTTATTTTCATAAAAAAAAATCACTAACCTTCACAGGACCAGATCGTATATATTTTATCCTATTTTGAATAAAAAAAAAATTAATTTGATGTGATGATGTAAAACTAATTTTGATCGATATTTTTTTATTGTTGAAACTATAGGATCGTATAAATTAAAAAGTACCTTATTTGAAATATAAGGAGTACGCGTGTAAGAGTACAACACCGATTTTGAAAATTCTGTTACCAATAGAAAGCCACATTTTTTGTGTGTGTCACATAGGCTAATTAAAACTAATAATCCGATTAAACTAAACATTAATCCGAAAAATGAAAAGACTTTTTCGTGGTATCCGAATTTAAATAAATAGTAGTTAATAAAAAATTAAAAATCCACGTTTTTTACAGAAAAATGTACTAAAAAATATTGGTTTCCTCAAAAAGTGTCTTTTTTTAGTTTTTTAAACTATTATTTGCATTGTTGCATTCAAAATTCTCTTTGGTATTCGAAACTTTATTAATATTAGATAAATCAGTTCAAGATTATAGTTGAAATTTAAAATTACACATATCACACATTAAATATAGACGATGGATGAAAATATATAAATTAACAAAAACCTTTTTTTTTTGCAAATTGAAAAATGGAATATTGTTATCAAATTACTGTATTGTCATCGGTCCTCAATAAATCTACGAAGTTTGAACTAAATCTGGCCTTTTAAAGTGGTTCAATATTGCACCCAAATGAGTTACAAACAAACACCTATAGGTGAAGCTAATAAAAAGCGTGTTAAAAATCGGCCAGACACTGAAAATAATTTATATGGCAATACAACCTTTGCAGGTTCAACTAGTTTATATGTATCTTAAATCCTTTTAAGAGCTGTGGATTATGCATTAATAACTAAAAAAATTTTTTTTTCGGTTACTATAATATATGGCTATGACAGTCACAAAGTGTGGGTTTCTATTGGTAACAGAGTTTTCAAAATCGGTTCCGTATATCTAGAGATTACCCCCTACCACCTAACAAACTCACAAACTTTATAACTTTAGCTGACCCGGCAAACGTTGTTTTGCCACATAAATTATTTCTTGTTTTCGACCGTTTTTCTCCTCCTTTGCAAATCGAAACAGAAAAAGTCTTTTAATTTTTCGGGTTAATATAATACAGCCTATGACACTCACAAAGTGTAGCTTTCTATTGGTGACAGAAATTTCAAAATCGGTTCAGTAAATCCAGAGATTAACACATACAACCTCAAAATCTTTGTATAAATCTTTTCATCTTCGTTTAGTGCTTGTTTGGTTCA
Organism: Leptidea sinapis; assembly: GCF_905404315.1. Taxonomy (NCBI): domain Eukaryota; kingdom Metazoa; phylum Arthropoda; class Insecta; order Lepidoptera; family Pieridae; genus Leptidea; species Leptidea sinapis. The sequence continues at coordinate 11,650,322 of NC_066270.1, read as the reverse complement.
GTCACATAGTTAGGTAGCGCGTATTAAAATTACGAGAATACGCGGGTCACGGAGCGCTGCGCAAGCATGTGAGCGCGAGATCTACCGTCGTGAGAGTGTGTAAGGCGAGTCAGGCTAGGGTTACTATTACTGACGAAAATTTGTTCTGACGAGTTCTGACGGATTCGTCAGAAGAAACAAACGCCTGGTATCCTATGACAGTGTTTACACTGGCAACGACGAACGCGTCAGAACATGCACGACGTCGTCAGAACCACTCGAGCGTTCAAACGAGTTTGATTTTTTCGCACGACCTGCGTCTTCGAATTTCAAGTGATTTCCACCGTGAATAACCACCATAAATTGATCAGTCTCGTGTATGAGAATAGGTGGTTGTGGGATATGAGAGACAAAAATTATCACAACAGACATATTTCTCGGCAAAAGTGGGAGAAAGTTGCTACAGAACTCAACACTCTACATTTTGAACTATCCTTTGTCGTCTCCTATAGAAAATAACTCGTTGAAATGCTTTGTCTTTCCACCATTTAACAATAATAATTTAAATAATGGACAAGAAAATCAAATTCAACAAATAGGTCCATCTTCGCTGGATGGCAGAAACAAACTGACGTGTAAACGCCTTCGTTTTGGCCAAAATTTTCGTCAGAACTCGCATCCATAGTAACCCTAGCCTTACGGGTAGAGGGAACGGGGTGCGGACAGAGGGGTGAGGAATGGAAACGAAAAATTGACAACTGACGTTGAGACTGACAATTTCAAGTTCGTTTCGAAATGAGCAAATGAAATATGTCGCAAACACTATCTCTTTATAATATTAGATCAAAAAGTTTAAAATGTAAAATTATCGTTAAGGAAGCTGAAGGCTGAAGCAAGAAATGTGTGCAGCTTACTTGCATCCGAGCTTATCGCATCTATCAACGTCCGAAGGCTTTCAAGGAAGGCTTTGTTCGCACCGTGGACTCCCCCTCAACCCACCCACCCCCTATGTAACAAACAACTTGGCTCGTCAACCACCCTACATTCTTTGTGAGTTCGTTCTCGATACTTTAGGGTCATTATCATATAATTACTGACTAGTAAGTATAATGTAGGTATACCTTTATTATTATTTTTTTGTTAAATCTTTCGAAGTAATGCCATTAAAACTTATGGTTCTTATTAGCATTTCTTCAGAGAAATACGTATAATAATGGTTCGCATATTTAAGTTTTATTAATAAACCAATATCATTTAAAAAAAAACATGCACCATGAAAAGGGGTGCACTTAGGTGTAGATATATATATTTTGGTTTTATGGTAAGGTAAGGTACTAAATTAATCTATAACACTTGCTAAATAACTATAATTAATGGTTCTACTTGTGAGTACGCGGATCTCTACTATTAATTCGTTAAAATGGTTACTCGGGCCGGTCCTGTAATGGTTAATGGTAACTTGGACCGGCCCGATCAATGGCCACCCGCGTACTGCCTTACTAAAGGCAACACATGGTTTTATTTCAATTAATTTTATCCACTAAGCAATATTTGTAATATAATATTGTTCGATGGATTTACTTCGAACAGTGTGCGTCTGCGGACGCATTCATTTATTAAAACAATATTTAATTGATTATAAAATATATTTTATCCTTAGTAACAATTCTTGAATATGCCGACAACGCTCTTGTGATTCCTGTGGTTTTGCAAGAGAATGTGGGTGGCGGTGATCACTTAACACCAGGTGACCCGTACGCTCGTTTGTCCTGCTATTCCAAAAAAAAATATGTACATGTAAATGTACAATATTGTTTATGTATATTATTATTATCATTATTTAACCCTACAAAAGTAACAATTGGTCAGAGTGAGATAGGAGAAGCCTGCCTACCGCTGCCGTGTGCGTGAGAGAAAGGGAAGAGCATTAATTTTGTAATTTTCAGTTTTCATGCGTAAGTATGCCATAACATGGTTCGTCATGCTCACTGAATGGCATTGCTTGCGGTGGAGTCGTGTGCCGGATCGTCTCCTTCTCTCAAATATGTCCGAAGGGAACGATGGCTGATCCATGAGATTCGTTGGGAAATGATGCAGCGGATGAGCTTGCTGGCGGGCATCGGCAAATCTAGTGACTGGTCCATTGCCACTTCTGCCACTGCCCTTCAGCCAAATGCGCTCATGGATACGCTCTCTCACCAACGACCTACACAACACCCGATGAGTGAATATCTCAAGCTGTAGACTGTCGAACGAGGCGATACCTGCACTATCGCCCAAACTGACACGTAGACTTATCAGCCTCAACACACATGACATCCGTATAATGGTGGGCAACCTAACGGGTCACACATCAGTAAGCAAACACCTCTTCACAATCGGCGTAACGGACAGTCCTAAGTGCAGAGGCTGTCTGGCCGAAGACGAAACGTTCGCTCACGTAATCCTGGAATGTGCGGAGGTGGCCAACCAACGGGCAAAAACCTTAACCAATACGAGGTCGCTCCAGGAAGTCTGCGAACACCCCAGAAATTTTCTGAACTTCTGGAAGGAGCTGGGCTGGTTGGAGTAACTGGCAATTACTGCACGCAAAATGGACCCATGGTAGTGGTCTAATTGCGGAAACAGGAGCCCCTAACGGGTGCTGCTTGTGGTGCCAGGTCGACCTGTTATAGTTAATGAATCATTGTATTTGTTGGATGCAATTACTAATTGTAACAGTAATCACGACCATCATGCTCAAGGCTGATGCACCCAATATGCGATAATTTATATTTATACATTTAATTCTTTATTCCTTTTCATAAATGATTTATATTATTTTACCACGACCCATATATTGGATGCAGCACCTTAAAAAACTAATTTGTTATGTATATTACAGCCATTGTAAAATACTCTATTTGATTGAAAAGAGCGGCCGTTGAGGTTCTTGTATGTTCTTCTCACGAACTCAATTTTTTACGAACATATGATGAACTCAGTAATTTAAAAGAAATATTTGTAGTGACGATTCAGAAGCGCTTAGTTTAAGCCTATTAAAGTTAATTTGAATTTGACTTTAACTAGCGCCGTAACGCGTTACGTTACGAAGCGGTTTTTTTATGTAAAAGGCGTGTATTATAAAAGATACATTGTGCGTTCATATTAGTTAAGTTATTAGTTAATTATTAAATCAAAGCATTTAGATGAATTCTATTCGGAAACCTACATTGATATGATATGAAAACAGCATTTATATTTTAACCCGTGTTGGCAAGTTATCAGATATTTTTTATTGGAGAGCATGTGGGGATGAATCTCAAGTGCTGCGGTTGCATCGATCAACGTCGCACTGAGCCAATACTAATGGGGCTCGCGTCCAACCGACTGGCTGGTACTGTCGCGTTCAGAAGTAAAAACATATCCAAGTATTTTAAAAACTCATCCAAGTATGTTACAGTCTGGTGTGTAATGTTGGACTAGCTAACGATTGTTAATGTAGTAGTAATTAAACTGACTTATAAAGAGCTTATCAAGTTGAGAGTGATCTGAAATGTAATGAAAGGATACAATAGCATTAACGATTTTCTTAATAACACCACGGACTAAAGCGGGAATAAAGCGAACACCCTCAGGCTCTTTAATTATAAATGTTTATTGTACGATATAATATTTTGATAAAAAAAAGCCCGCTGAGTTTCTTGCGTCCATTCTTCTTTAGTCTGAGGCAGTCTCTTTTGAATGGGTGGGTAGTTTTGACGTTCAATAAGTGATTTTGAATCCTATTTTGAATAAAAATATTTGAATTTTAATTATATTTATTTATTTGCATGAATAGTAATTAAATATTACATAATCAGTACTTAAATCGTGAGCACTGCACATTATTCCCATAAATATTTATTTTGCCTAACAAATAAATAAAATGTTAAATAATATCTTAATAAAATCAGTAATAGCTGATTAAAACGTATTATAGTGTCAAACTATTAACCCAATTAATAATATTTTTACATAACAAAATATAACTTTGTGTTTCATAATAAACAAATTCATAATAATAATAATATTGACACAATCTTCCACAAATTATCTTGCCCCAAACTAGGCATAGCCTGTACGATGGGTGCAAGACAACGATATATTTAATACAATATACATACTTAAACATACATAAATACAAATAAATATTCATGTCTTCTTATATATAAAAATGAATTGCTGTTCGTTAGTCTCGCTAAAACTCGAGAACGGCTTGACCGATTTGGCTACTTTTGGTCTTGAATTATTTGTGGAAGTCTAGGGAAGGTTTAAAAGGAAGGTTTGAATAAACATGAAAATGCTCGGAATTAAATAAAAACAACAAATTTGTTTTTCCTTTGATGTGTCCATACATAATTTCTATGAGAGAATTAATTGACGCACGGTTTGACAGTTCTGCTGTGGAACAATTTCATTACGACAGCAGGGTACATATTTTTCGAAGTAATTCTTGATGTTATGATATAATATTGACAAATTCATAAAAAAACATTATTTTATTTATTATATGCAGAACAACGTCTGTCGGGTCAACTAGTTCATAATATAAATGATGACAACTACTGATTCGAACCCGGGACAATTCAATGGAACCGATATTATCTGGATGAAATTATGTATATGGGAATAAAGGAAAATATAGATTAAAATTATTGTATTTATGAACATGTGTAGGTGACTGTACATACAAACGAACACTAGCCTTACCTGTGTCTCTACAAATGCAACGTAACAAATTATTTTTTTATTACTGAAATATTTCAATAAGTGACTTGTTAAATAAAATAATTGCTTACATAATGTCTTTATTTTTTACAATGAATGCGAATTCATACATCTACTGCCCTCATTACTGAGTTTTTTTTAAAAACTAATCACTTCTTTTTCTTTTTTTTAACTTACATCAAGTAATTCAAAACGTTTGAGTAGGTTTCGACACTTTACAAACATTGTGTAAAATGATGAGAGCGTAACTATAGATTAAAAAGAGTGACAATGAGTTTCTTGTCACTTCTTCACTCAATTTTTCCGAAGAGGTGGCAAAATTTTTGACATTCATAAGTGTCATTTCGACTTAATTAAATGAATTATTTTTGTTTCTTTCTTTCAATACAAAATGTAAAGAAAATAATTATTCATTATTTCTCAAAAGTACGGTAGTTATAATAAGTTTATATAAAAATATAAATGATCACTACATATTATTATAAAACAAACTCCTTCGCCGCGTCTGTCTGTCTGTCTGTTCGCGATAAACTCAAACATTACGGCACTGATATTCATGATTTTTCCATCAATGGATAGCGTGGTTCTCGAGGAAGGTTTTAGTATATATCTTTTTAAGTTTTTGTATGCAATGGCTAAAATAGATAGATATTTGTTGGAAGTGTCGGAAAAAAATTAGCCGTCTGGGAACTAATAACGAAAACGCTATCTAAATAAACCCTTTGACATATAACAAAATAATATATGGTGGAATTGTGTATCATATATGTATAGGTCCACAGAAAAGCGCTGGTATATTTAAAGTATATCTCTTAAAGATAACATACTATATGCATTTTAATACTTAAAAAAATTGGCAATTATTGTTGTTTTGTAAAAACATAAAAACAGTTAAAGTACTTGTATAATTATTTTTTTTATTCACACAAAAAAATTTTTTTTGTCTGTCGGGTCAGCTAGTTATAACGTAATCCCTACTAATAATATAAATGTGAATGTCAGTTTGTTACGCTTACGCCGGAGCTAGTGAACCGATTTTGATGAAATTTGGTACAGCGATAGACTAGAGCTTGAGAAAAGTCACACGCTACATTTTATCCCGGAAAAATTCATGGTGCCCGCGGGATTTTTGAAAAACTGAAATTCACGTCGATGAGCTATAACTATACCAATAGTAGGTTTAGTTTGCCATAGCATTCCTCCTCAAAATATGATTCATATAATATGTTAAGAACGGGAGCAAAACCGGGAACTAGAATAATACATGAGATAATCTTCAATTCCAAACTTGCTTATTATTTTTAAAAACCCTTTATCTACGCGGACAAGGTCGCGGGCATCAGCTAGTAAATATATAGCATTGGTTATAAAAGAGCTGCGGTAAAACGAATCATTTTTATATAAGAGAATTTATAGCAAGCACATCGGTAAGTTAGGAGTTGCAGCGATAAGAATAGACAAATGGATAGTGTTCGTCAAAGGGATCTGCAGGAACATTCATTCTTCTCCGTCCACGTCGTGCTAACGTTTTATATCCCCAGCTGCAGTCTTTTTACTACTCGGAGAAGCGATCGAAGTCTCTAATGATCGAGTTACGTGCGAGCTTCATTCAGCATTCGGATGTTGGATCTCGCTCGCAAATAACAGTTTTTCGTTGCAATATCGCATTTAGCGGATGGGGCGTGAATGTAATAGTTAATTAAATAATTTTGGTACAGTACCCTGTTCAGAGAAAACACTTTTCGCTAGTTATTATACGCTGCACATACTTATAAGGAGAATATAAATTATAAAACATATATATTACATAGATAATTTATACGTTTAGATAGAGCCTCTGCGGAAAAAAACCGATGAAAACTGGCCAGGTTTATTACTTTAGTGTGCGTGACAAGCTAGGTCTTACATTTGTACGAATTCTTCGCGAGTACAATAAGTTAAACGATACCAATTCAGAACTTGATATATTCGCTGGTGGGTTGGTCAGGTTTAAAGAAAGTGTTGTTAAACACTTAGCTGGTACTCAATCTGCATTTGCCAAATAAGTAGTTTTTCTTTTTTTTTCGTTTTCATTATTTTAATAAGTTAAAGTTATGATTTGTATTTTATTTTTATTATAGCTTAGATAGTATTAGTTCTATTTTTCAGAAGTAATTAGGGAGTATTTTTTGTAATTTTTATGTTCACCATAATTGTCGTATACTTTGGAACTACTAATTGTAACATTAGATTAAGAAAATTGTATTGTATATGATGTGGTGTGCTTTAATAAATAAATAAATTTGTATGTTACTTTGTGTTAATGTGCCTGCATTGCTCAAAATAGAGGTTAACTGTCAACATCAACTTATTTCGACGATTTCACAGACGTCACAGTGTTTCTAGACATATTAATAATCTAAACATATAACGTACATTGACGATTCATTATAAATCGCATTAAACTGCAACATAGTGTACCTACACAAGTTGACTTGCGGCCATTTTCAATAACCTATCTATCCTTAGTTTAACTTACAGATACATTGCTGTCACCGTTTAATGACAAGATCTTATCTATCCATAGTTATGTCCAATATAATAATAATAATAATAATAATAAAGCCATTTAATTCGAAACTAAAAAACATTTAACATTTGAAGTATCAATAATCTTAAGCTAAAAAGTATAAACTATAAAATGTCTCTCAGTTCAGCGTGCCGATTGGCAAAGGCCTCCTCCAACGATTTCCACTATTTTCTGTTTTGGGCAACTCTTCTCCAGTTAGATCCTGCTGTCAATTTTATTTCATCTTCCCACCTTGTGTGCTGTCTTCCTCGTTTTCTTTTGCCATCTCTTGGGTACCATTCGGTAAGTCTTTTGCTCCATTTCCCCACTTTATCTCGCATCATGTGCCCTGCCCATCTCCACTTTTGTTTGTCGATTCGTTTGAGTACGTCGGTAAGTTTCGTAATTTTCCTTAGGTCAATGTTTCTTATCTTATCCTGCAGTTTATAACCGGCCATACTCCTCTCCATTGATCTCTGTGTAACGACAAGTTTCTCTCTCAATGTTTTGGTTAGGGTCCAAGTTTCGCAGCCATATGGATGGACATTTATAAAAAAAAATGCCCAATATAGGTATAGTCCAATGCTATCTGTCAATAGGTTATTGAAATGTAAGTAAGCGTAAAAGGATAGATCTGTCTACCTATAGTAAGTTAAACTAAGGATAGGTAGGTTATTGAAAACGGCCGTATATAACAAGGTATCAATACCATAGATAAACTCCAATCAGCTCAGATGCTAACAACATTACGAGAGTGAACAATTGGTTCATCGGACTCAACCAAACATCCCGACTGCTTTCTTGTTTGCTTTCATGCAAAATACAGATATCGCTTGAATAGATTGATCTAATCTAATTCTAGACCAGACTCTCAGTTATTGCAAAAAAGTGAAAGGTTAAGTCATAGATCGAGTCACGGTAGCCCAATTGGAAAGTGACGGGGTCATTGTTCTTTCAATTAACTTTTACTTATAAAAAGTTATACTTCTTTTGGCGCGTTATGCTCAGTTCACATTACACCAGTCCAGCACTGGAATAGCCCTCCGAAATCGGCAGTGCCCCAGGGCACTAGATTTTTCAGAAACACCAAAACTGAAAGTGCCGTACGGCACACTATTTCCTCACTAGATCCTGTAGATGAAACCACAACCTGAGAGTTGAACAGTACATATGAAAATTTATGAACGTTACGTCACTTGAACGGTTGGCTCAGTGGAAGAGCGCTCGCACGGAATGCGAGAGGTCGCGGGTTCGAGTCCCGCATCGTTTATAAATTTAATTTGTGTAACTATCCCAGAAGTGAGTGCTATCACTTTAAAAAAAATAACAAATTGCGTAGATCTGTCAATTTCCTAATATGCAAATATTGGGGTTGAGCAGGTTATCAACTGTAAAGTAGATCCTGTAGATGAAGCCACAACCTGAGAGTTGAACAAGGCATAACAAGATTTATAAACGTTACGCCACTCGAACGGTTGGCTCAGTGGAAGAGCGCTCGCATGAAACGCAAGAGGTCGCGGGTTGGAGTCCCGCATCGTTCATAAATTTTGTTTATTTAACTCTGGTATCAACTTAGTAACTGTATAATAAAATAATATGAAATTTAATACGTATATTCTTGCCAACATTTTCTCGCCTCCGATACACAGGATAGGCACTAGATCAGAGCTGGGTCGCAGGCCTTTTGAGAAACGCGTCCATTGTAGGCATTGTCTCCGAAACAATGGACGTTTCAACACCTCACAATAGCACCAGTTAGCTTTGTGAAAAATTAACGCGCAATCTGCGTGCACTGAACACTTCAAAGGAGCTTCCGGGAGTTCTGAACACTCAAATATCACGGATTTTATGAACTAAAAACTTTTTTTTTCATGGAATAGGAGGACAAACGAGCGTACGGGTTGTTAAGTGATCACCGCCGCCCACAGTCTCTTGCAACACCAGAGGAATCACATGAGCGTTGCCGACCTTTAAGGAAGGTGTACGCGCTTTTTTGAAGATACCCATGTCGTATCGTCCCGGAAACTATTAGAAAAAAAGCAATTTTGTGGCTTTATGAAACCACTGCAAATGAAACTTTTTACCACAAAATAACATAGGTATTAATCAGCATAGAAAAAGAAATATATATTATGCTTTACATTTTCATAAAAAAAAAAAACCTTTAACAAGTGTGTGGGGTTCGAACCTACTCTTCCACCCGAACGCAATTGCATCCAATATGCGAACTATAGGCGCCGCCCAACCGTCACGCGACATGCAACCACAGACGTGAAAGTTTTAGACGATGTAATAAAATTTTCACTTTAATATAAATATACTAACTTCTACCCGCGACTTCGCGTGTAATAGTTACTTTGAGCAGCAATTTTTATTTTTTAATATACTCACTTTATCCAAATGTTTTGAGTTTTCTTTAGTGTTAATTCCTCCAATATTTGTTTTTTAAACAATTCGACACGTGTTTCGCCTCTACACGAGGCATCCTCAGGACTCGCCGTCAAGTGGCTTGAGTCAGGTGCCAAATCTTTGGTTATCCAAAGATTTGGCACCTGACTATATAATTATGGATTTTCGCAAAGTAACGCCTACTTCAATAGTTTTTTTTATACTCACTTTGCAAATAATACACTACAAACTTTTGTGGTTAATATATTGTATAAGCTACAAACTATCGAACTTTCATCTCCCCTTTTCATCCCCTCACAGGTCTAAATTTTAAAAATGCTACAACAAATATTTATTTATTTCTTATCAAGTGCCTTAATAACAATTTTCATAATAATTGTTTGTACTTTGTGTAATGCAATCACAGCGATTCGGTTCTCTTTATCACCCCACTCCATGTATCGCGAAATATTGTACAATGTATTGGCGCCAATATGAGAAAGCTCAATGAACAATTATAATATTATAAATATGACAGATTCTAAATTCAAAATGTAATGTTTTGTTTATTTTTAATTGTAACAGTGGTTATGGCCAGACTAAGTAGATACTCTAGTGGATGAAGCGGGATTATTGAATAGCGCCCTGTGTATTAGGGAGTTCAAGAACCTCTGCATAACACGGACACAATTAGAGCACACAGCATCGTCAACAAAGCCTGACTTATCTTTAGTTCAAGTAGAAACGTGACCACGAGTGTAAGACTACACATTTCGTTAAATGAAGAAGATTTTAAACGTGGGAAAGCGCTGCAAGTTGGTTATCTGTTAGTCATAACGCGGATCCATTTCACTTAACTGTAGAGCACGCATTTAGCTCGTATCCTTGAAATATGCTAACCGTACTCACGACTGCCGAGAGCGAACTGTAGGTAATAGTGCATAAAATGTTCCACGGCAGAATGGAGTATCTCATCGCTTTAGTCCATATATTACTGAAGAGTAACGCCTCTTTTAAAATGATGATGGATGCTTTGTCGGTATTTTGCTATGAATTTTTGCGTCTTTATGAATATTATATGTATTAAAGTTTCTTCAGTTACTTGAATGTTTTCAATGTGTGGGTCGCCAAGCCTTACTAGGGGTCACCAGCAGAAACACATTCTAGCGCTCTACAAAGCGTAGGTCCGGCCATACATGGAGTATTGCTGACATCTCTGGTCTGGCGCAACCCCGTATCAGCTCGATCCATTTTACTGCGTGTAACGCAGAGCAGCTCGAATTGTCGGCAACCCTGTGCTCTGTGAACGGCTGGATCACTTGGCGTTGCGTAGAGACATCGCTTCATTGTGTGTCTTCTACCGGATTTATCACGGGGAGTGTTCCGAAGAGCTGTTCAACCTGATTTTTGCCGCCGAATTCCACCTTCGCACGACACGCCACAAGTTAACTATAATGATGTGTGGCGGTCCTCCACAGTGCTGTTTTGAAGGAGCTTTATTTCACGTACTACAAAGCTTTGGAATGAGCTTCCTTGTGCGGTGTTTCCGGGCGAAACGACATGGGTACCTTCAAAAAAGGCGCGTACGGTCGTTTGTCCTCCTTTTCCATAAAAAAAAAGAAGCAAAAAGAACCAGTGGGAGGCTTCTTTGCACAGGATGCCCGCTAGATTATATGGCAACTTTCCCGAAGTGATACGACTTAGGAATCTTCAAGATTATCACTTGGAATTACCATAACAGGGGGAGGCTCCTTTGTACAGGATGCCGGCTAAATTATGGGTTAACGGCGCTATTTTCTACCGTGAAGCAGCAATGTATAAGCATTATTCTGATGCGATCTGAAGGGCGCCGTAGCTAGTGAAATTACTGGGCAAATGAGACTTGACATCTTATATCTCAAGGTGACGAGTGCAATCGTAGTGCCACTCAGAATTTTTGGGTTTTCAAGAATTCTGAGCGGCAATGTAATGGACAGGGCGTATCAATTACCATCAGCTGAACGTCCTGATCGTCTCGTCCCGTATTGTCATAAAAAAGTAAGATGAAAAGCAATTGTAGAGAGAGGAATGAGCTTGATTAATGTTATAATGAAATGAAATGAATGAAAAGAAATGTTAATAATCAAATTATTAACATTAAATGTAAATTATAAATAAGAGATAGTTTCGGGGGTCAGAACCTTCTCTTTAAATAAATATTTTCAAAATTCCTTAAATATTAATAGTTTTTGAGTAATTAACGAAAATTTAGGCTACCTTTTTTCATCTTAAATTGTTAATAACAACTGCATTTGCTAATTCATAAGTTGCATTTTTCTAGGAGTCATTCCGAGTTAAATAATTCATCGCTCGTATATTTGGGAGCTTTATCAAGAACATAAATGTTTATAAACATTTTCAATGGCAATGGCAAATATTATACAGAGTTTCATATTTAAGTATACGGCTTTGACTAGATTGGCTCAAATTGGTTACACAACATTAATAAATACACTATAATTGCTTTATTTATAAATCCTGATGTTTGTTTCCAGTGAACTTCTAAACTAATGAACGGATTTAGATGCAGATTACTTCATGGAGTGCAGTAATTTAGTCTAACTTGAGAGATAGGATAGTTTTTATTTCGATTTGGGACACATAATTGATTTTATTTCCAATATTTGTATTGTATGGAGGAAATTTTACTAGATTTTTTTTTATTATAACAACAGGGAAAATATTTTACGAAATAACTCTTGATGTTATGAAATATTCACAAATTCATAAAAAACAGTATTTTATTTATTACGTACGGAACAACGTCTGTCGGGTCAGCTAGTAAAATATAACGCCTTTCATTAAAGACTTTATTTACAACTTTGTGTAGGGTTATTATGGGTTGTGTATCTTATAAAACAATTTGTTGTTAACACATCCACTAATCAAAATAATATTCCTGACACACGAGAGTGCAGAGAATTCTTGTCTATGACGGAAGTACAAAAAGGCAAACATATTTCCTAAACCATAATATGTTTCACATCAACCTTCATTCAACTGATGAATATAGGTATATGTAACTTAAAAACACTTTACATTTTCAATTAACGCAAGAAACGTTATTAGTGTTAATTGAAATCAAATATAAATGTATTTCAATCAAGCGTTCGCTAATAACTGTAGGCACACGAGGTAAAAACACTCACGATATACTGCCATTAATAACAGGACTAACACTGCTTTGCTAAATTAATTTCTACCCTAATCTTTATTAATTTTTAATGATTTTTCAAACACAAACTTTAAACAACTTTTCTTTAAAATAGGATTTTAAAATCACTTCACACTATTACTACTAGCAGCTGTTTTAGAGCCAAATGACAAGCGCCCTGATGGAATGACGCTGGTGGCTTGGGCGCGAGGAAGGGCGCTGGTGTGGAACGCGAATTGCGTCGACACTCTGGCTCCTTCTCATGAGCAAGTTACGTCAGTTGGTGCTGGGGCTGCTGCTTCGACTGCCGAAGACAGCAAGCTTCGTACATATGTCGGTCTTAGTAAGTCTTACAATATTGTGCCGTTTGGTGTCGACACACTATGCCTGTGGGGCCCAGAGGCGCGGAGAATATACAAAGTACTACCTTCTCGCCTCAATATGGCTAATGCCAACCCAAGCTCTCGCAGCTATTTCGGTCTACGGCTCAGCCCAGCTATCCAACTCAAAAATGCTGCCAGTATTCTTGGTACACTTCCCCGTAATGATAGTTTTAATTTAATGTAATCATACTATTGTAAATATAGTTATAAGATTGAATAAATGATATATTTTAATGACATTACATCAATCACATCATCACACTGCACACTCTTCACCCCACCTGCTTTCGCCTGGATACAATATTATCTTTTATACAAATTAAAACCAATGTTTTATTTGTAACAATTTGTCAAGTAACAATTTTGTTTGGAAATGCTTACTAACATTTAGCCAATTCTTACATACATATATATACAACAAGGTAAACTTAGAATATTCTATTAAAAATTGCTCAGTACATCAGGTCAGTTAAAATACAGCTAGCTACTTACTTAAACATACATAAATACATATAAACATCCATGACTCGGAAACAAACATCTATATTCATCATACCGGGATTCGAACCCGGGACCTCTAGCTAGCTACCGGGATATCGGCTATATGGTCGTCAAATATTATGCGATAAAGTGTTTGTGTATAGTAAATAAATAAAAAAAAAAATTACCTAACATGAAAACGTTTTATAACATTTTGGTCACATGTTTGTGACAATTTTTTTGTAAGCATTTTATAACCGCAGTGTGGGTAAACCATAAAGTTAATAATGCACGTTTAAAGACTAAAACAAAATAGACTTTATAAAACTCAATTAATATTTTAATTCATATAGATGTCAAATATTTATGTTTCACCCTCCTCGTCTTGTGCGATATTGTTAGTTAATAAAATATTCATACTGTGTAGCAATACTTTTATTGACAATATTGAGGGTATTCATAAATTGTTTAGTTTGTAATGTTGTTCATATGTCTTAGCGATGTTGAGCACTTGTTAAAGGAGTGTGTCCAATTTCAGTCAAGTAGAGACAAAATTGTGGGACTTATGGGTTTGAACAGATTAGATACGGGCATGTTTGTAAATGCACTTGCCCGCCCTGCATCTAAGGATGCCATAAGTCTGTTTGAATCCATAAGTGTTATTGTTTGAACACTATAGATATAACTTGTTTTTGGTTTTATTACCTTTTTTTTAGTTTGTTAAGTTAAGAATTATGTTTTTCTTTTGTCTTTTTAATGTACTTAGATTGTAATGGGGCTGACATGTACATACGTATAAAAGTCCCTAAATCAATAAAGAAAAAAAAAATATGACTTAGCACCTAAATGCTTATGCTTTTTTTGACATCTATATATATAAAAATGAATTGCTGTTCGTTAGTCTCGCTAAAACTCGAGAACGGCTGGACTGATTTGGCTAATTTTGGTCTTGAATTATTTGTGGAAGTCCAGAGAAGGTTTAAAAGGTTGAATAAATATGAAAATACTCGTAATTAAATAAAAACAACAATTATGATTTTCCTTTGATGTGTCCCCCGTGCGTCGTTCAGAAATCAAATTAAAATAATAGTATAAAATGAATAACTAAGAACTTTTATATCTTTGTAACTTTCTCAGGAGGTAAAAAAAACTTCTTTCTTCTTCTAACTTCCTTAAAACACTGGTAATAACACTTAAAAATGGATTCCTTTTGTTTGTTTTAAGTTTATTTTATACTAAAGTTTAGGTCTTTTATCGATTGAGCCGGTACGAAGTCTGCCGGGTCAGGCAGTAATTAATATTTGATAACAACGACCTATATAGCGGAGTGGTAAGCGACCCTACCTACTAAGCTAGAGATCCCGGGTTCGAACCCCGGTAGGTGCAAACATTTATATTATGAATATGTATGTTTTTTCCGAGTCATGGATGTTTATTTGTACTTATGTATGTTTAAGTAAATACATGTATATTGTATTAAATATATCGTTGTCTAGCAACCCATAGCACAGGCTATGCCTAATTAGGGACAAGATAATTTGTGTGAATGTTTGTCAATAATATTATTATTATTATTTGTATGTAGTCTTAAGTTGTGTCCTTTTTCTTTTATCATAAGTATTACGCTTTTTTTAATAATATCATGTATTCCAACGACATTTGTACATAGTAAAACTCAAATGAGTTTATGTATGTACAATAATTTCGATATTTGTATTAAATTTGTAAGTAATAAATAAATTAAATAAATAAAAGCCTCTAAGCAGCATTTCGGAATGGCTCCGCAGGCGTGGGTTCTCGATGCACGCTCCGATCTGTCTCCGATACAAAACAAATAGAAAGCCTAGAGTATGCACTCAGTCGTGACACTACCTCACACACACCTCGCCTGCGAAGACCTTCCTATTCCTCGATTAATTAGACTTCTCTTCACGAAACTAAATCTATGTTTGATAATAAACTAGAAAATGCCCGTGACTCTGTCTGCACAGTATAAACGCGCTACTTAAAGAACTATTTGAAATTTTGGAGATAGTCCTATACACCTCATACACACTTTAATTAAAGTCCTATTTATAGGGATTAAACGCCTGTGACGTCGCCATGGTCATCGAATTCAAATTTATATTCAAAAAAGGATTGTGTGGTTTTATGAAACCACCGTAAAAGTGAAACTTTTTTTCACATTATAGAGATTTCACTAAAAAATACAACATTTACATTAAACACTGACAAAATAGCGTGGCGCACACAACACGGTCAGCTGCTGCGAACTATAGGCGCCACCCGTCCGTCACGCGACATGCAACACACAGACGAAAAAGTTTGAGACGATATAATAAAAGTTTCACTTTAATATTGACGTCACTTATTGAAAGTCAAAGACTACCTCCCATTCAAAATAGACTGCCTCAGACCTGAGAAGAACGGGCGCAAGAAACTCAGCGGGGTTTTATTTTTGAAGTTATACTTCTTTGGGTGCGTTATGAAAATATGTTGAGAGTGAAATTTTAAGATGCGCGATCACTGTAACATAAAAGTAACAGGGTGAAGTTGGTTCCTAAAATTTTCTGACGTTTGCGACATTCGTTATTTTTTTTTTTGGTTTCTTCGTCCATTATAAGGATAAGTAAAGGGTTCAAGTACAGCCGTATTTAATAATTAATTGTCAAAGCTATCGTTGCAAGATTTTGTTCTTTCTACAAACGTAGAAAGAACAAAATCTTCGCACGAGGAATTAAATTTTTTAAGAATGTTTGCTCTGTTAGGCCAAATAAGTATAACTTCTTGCGTGCATACATACACACACACTTTTTTTTTAAATGGATTA
Source organism: Leptidea sinapis (assembly GCF_905404315.1). Taxonomy (NCBI): domain Eukaryota; kingdom Metazoa; phylum Arthropoda; class Insecta; order Lepidoptera; family Pieridae; genus Leptidea; species Leptidea sinapis. The sequence goes on along the minus strand of NC_066270.1, from coordinate 11,633,772 downwards.
CAATGTAATATCGTACAATAAACATTTACAATTATAGAGCCTGAGGGTGTTCGCTTCATTCCCAGTCTGTGGTATCAATAAGAAAATCGTTTATGTTATAGTAACCTTTCCCACACAAACGTTTTTTAAAAATCTTTTAATTTTCGTAACACATTTGTTTTTGTTCATTTTCTGAGATCATATTGTAGAAGCATATACATCGCCCAATAAAAGACTTACTAACTCTACTTAACCGAGTAGAAGGCAAACAAGTTTATGTTTGTTCGTCGTGCCCGTGACTCCGTCCTTGCAGTACAATTGCGCTACTTATACAACTATTCGAAATTTTGGAAATAATCTTATACACCTCATAATACACACTTTAAATAAAGTCCTTTTTGTACGGATTAAGCGCCTGCGATGTTGCCATCATCTTTGTCAAACACGCGATACGTCGATATACGATAAAAAAGTGTGTTTTTACTGATGTATGCACGCAAGAAGTTATACTTCTTTGGCCTAACGAAGCAAAAATAATTAAAAAGATTTATTCCTTGTGCTATTCTAGGTTTTAGTAAGAACAATTTTGTAAAAATCTGGCAATAATGAATACGGCTGTATGGGCTTGAACCCTTTGCCTGTCCTAAATAATGGACGAAGAAACCAAAAAAAATAACGAATGACTCAAACGTCAGTTACAGTAATGCGCGCGCATCTTAAAGTTTCACTCTCATCAATTTTTCTTAACGCGCCTAAAGAAGTATAACTTTATTAAATAGCATAATATTACCATTAATACGATTATCAATGTTAGAGACACACAGTGTATTTTGCTTTTATTCTGTTTTCTATAAAAAGCGTTTTTTTCCGATTTTTTAACGTCTATTTATTATGATAATTTTTCTTTCGAATACTCTTGGTAAATCCAAGAGTAGACTTTTGAGGTAGAAGATTTTTATTTTATATTACATATTTTGGATTGATACATAAAATGCCCTAATCTAGTAGATAGACACACTTTTGAGTTTTGGATCCTTGAAAATAAGATGAAAATATTATGAATCTTCTTGGCTGAGCTCATGAGGACGCAAATCTTAAATAAATAGTAATTATAATAATATCGTTTATTTCATAATTATTATAATTAATAATGGTACAAGTAAAATATATGTTTCTAAAATATATTATTAACATACAGTATAAACTAACTGTAAGTAGTATAAACCGTGTTTCAGCTGCCAGTGTCTTATCCACGTCTGGTAGACATAATTACATTTTTTTTTCACCTGTGTTAAGTGATCACCGCCGCCCACATTCTCTCGCAACACCAGAGGAATCACAGAAGCGTTGCCGGCCTTTAACGAAGGTGTACGCGCTTTTTTTGAAGGTACCCATGTCGTATCGTCCCGGAAGCTCATTACACAGCTTTGTAGTATATGAAAGAAAGCTCATTGAAAACCGCACTTTGGATGAACGCCACATATCCAGATGGTGGGGATGATATCCAATACATATAATTATATAGTCAGATCAAATTCTTAAAATGAAAGAAAATATAAATAATGTCTAAATACAAATGTGAATTTAACATAAAAGTATAACTTCTAAGAATGGGTGTGTATATGTGTGTGTGTGCATAGTGTTAAGATATGTTACTATGACTTGTATGATATTTATTAAGATGAATTATTGTATTAAATTCTCGATCTCATGGAAATTCAGTCTATGCAGTCAGGTTTTGGTTGTTTTCTTGCATTGTAATATAGTCTGTGTATATATTTGGTCGTGTATTACTTTCATTTTACATATATTTGATTAGTGTAAGACTTTTATATAGATTTGTTTAAAATAATTTGGGCTGTTTTCAGACAAAGCTTTGAAGCGGCTTGTGATTCAACGGTTATGAATGGTTAAAACCGGTTTTTATCTATTTTTTATTTTATTTATTTCCTCATTTCATTCTGGATATTTAAACGTTAAGGGATCCTGAGCGGCCCAGCATTGTAATGGGCAGGGCGTATCACTTACTCCAGTTTCATTTTTAAGTACAGATTACTGAATTTTTTATCTACCAATAGTAATTTAGTAAGATATTTAGACATTTTATTCGTCTAGATACAGTCTCTTGCTGCTAGACATCCGACGAAAACAGGTTTATTACTTAAGTACGTGTCAAGCTACGCCCTACACTTGCAATTTGTATGTCACTTTTAGTTAGTGTGCTTTCATTGCTCAAAATAGAGATTAACTGTCAACTTAATTTTTTTTTTAACGTCTTCTCAGCTGTCACAGTCTATCTAGACGTATAAATGATCTAAGATTAAATATTAATAATTTAATACATAAGAAAACTTTGCCTTTATTTATATTATTACTGACGGGCAATTGAGACTTAACATCTGATGTCTCAAGGTGACGAGCGCAGTTGTAGCGCCTCTCACAATTTTTGGGATTTATCATATCTAATCCTTGCGGCACTGCATTGTAATGGCAAGGCGTATCAATTACCATCAGCTCAACGTCCTGCTCATCTCGTCCCTTATTATCATAAAAAAAGATAACCGAAGAAAACAGTCCAGGTTTACTACTTTTGTGTACGTGACAAGCTATGTCATACACTTGCTATTTGTATGTCACTTTGTGTTAGTGTGTGTACATTGCTCAAAATAGAGGCTTACATCTATTTTTTAAGAAAACTTTGCCTTAATTTTTGTTATTACTCGCGGTCTAATATGTATTAAACATAAACAGAGTCATGCACATATTAATTATATCGTGTAGACATAATTATGCCTGTATTAATGTTCACTATATCTAGTGATGTGCACGCGACGATGGCAGCCAGACCGCACAAGGAATTGTTGGGGGAGGAGCAACCGCCGCCGGCCAGAGAGATACACCAACGCATTGGTGGCCTCACCACCACAAATTTCGTGGCGTTTGCAGTCACTAAAGCAGAACGTAATGCTTACAAGCTAAGGCCTAACACACATTGCGGGTTTTAAAACCGCGCGGAATTTTCTTGCTGATGTTAACATCTTGACTGTTGCTTCTCAATATATTCTTGATGATGTAATGTATGTTCATAGGCACATAAGTGAATTTGCTAGAAACTGTCATAACCATAATGTTAACACCAGGAACAGACATAAAGTTATAATGCCTACTACTCGGCTAAGTCGAGTTAGTAAGTCTTTTGTGGGACGATGAATGTGCTTTTACAACAAGATCCCAGAAAATGTTCAAAACAAAAGTATTACGTTGCTCAAAAGAATTGTTAAAAAACGTTTGTGTGGTTTACCACACACACGTTTACATGTTATTGGTGTTACCTTTAGGTAACTATAACATAAATGACTTTCTTAATGATACTACAAATTGGGAATGGAGCGACCATCGTCAGGCTATTAAATAATAAGTTTAATTGTAAACTGTAATATCACTTTGTAAACATATTTTTTTGATGAAAAAAAAGCCCGCTGAGTTTGTTGCGCCCGTTCTTCTCAGGTCTGAGGCATTTTTTTAGAATGGGTGGTAGATTTTGACTTTCAATAAGTGATGTGACCATCCTATTTTGAATAAAATATTTGAATTTGAATTAAATCCGCGTAGTAAGCTTCAACTAGCAAAACTCTCTGTATGAGTTAGACCTTTACGTCCGGGAAAATAAGTCTTTGATAGTTGAAAAAATGATATATTGATAAAAAGATAAAAAATAGAACGGTTGACTCAGTGGAACAGCGCTCGCACGAAACGCGAGAGGTCGCAGTTTCGAGTGAAGCATCGTCCATAAATTTTGTTTTCAAATTTAATTTGTGTAAATAATCCCAGAAATGAGGGTTATCACTTTAAAAAATCACAAATTGATAAGATAAATAGGTAAAAATTCAGTTTTAGCAACAGACATTTTAATATTTTCATGAATATTTTACTTGAACGCCTTTAACATTCTACTATATCGAAAATTCACAGCACAGCTGCTACTTTGTGGAATCAATTACCGACTGCACTCTTCCCGAAGCGATACGAATTAGGGACCTTCAAAATTACCACTTGGAATTACCATTACCAGTGGAAGGCTCCTTTGCACAGGATGCCGGCTAGATTATGGGTACCACAACGGCGCCTTTCTGCCGTGAAGCAATATTGTGTAAGCATTATTGTGTTTCGGTCTGATGGGCGCCGTAGCTAGTGAAATTACTGGGTAAATGAGGCTTAACATCTTAATAACTTATGTCTCAAGGTGCCGCTCAGAGTTTTTGGGTTTTTCAAGAAACCTGAGCTACACTGTATTGTTATGGGCAGGGCGTATCCATTACCATCAACTAAACGTACTGCTCATGTCGTTTCTTATTGTCATGATGATGATGAACATACTCCCAATTTAAGGGCCGGTAATGCATCTCTTAATAGGCCAGTAACGAGAGATGCAGCAGTGTCACAACAAACTGGTACCCATTAGACGCCAAAAGAAGAAGAGGTAGACCTGGTACTAGATGGAGAGACGATCTAGTAAATTACGAAGGAGAGCTATGGTCATGCAAACCAAACAATAAGGACTAATGGAAGAAGAAGGTGGAGGCCTTTTCCCAGCAGTGGGATGATGCATTATTGTAAATTAATAAGTAAAATTTATTGAAGTAGGCGTTACTTTGCGGAAATCTATAATTATCCCAAATGTTTTGAGTTTTCCTTAGTTTTAATTCCGCCAATATCTGTCTTAAAATAATTCGACACGTGTTTTGCCTCTACACGAGGCATCCTAAGGACATGTTGACTCGCCAAACTCTGGCACGAGACTGATAGGTCATAGTCATAGACAGGCGGAATTAACACTAAGGAAAACTCAAAACATTTGGATAATTAATAAGTAATCGTTTTATATTGTAACTAGTTGCCCGTTGCATTCGCAACTAAAGGTTTTGTCTCAATAAAATATTTAAGTAGATGACAGAGGGTTGTCATACTAAAACATGCAGGGCAAGCTTGTCAGCCATTAAGTTGGCATAGCGACATACCATTCTGCACGGATGCACGCTAAGAAAGGGAAGTTATATATATAGGCTTTAATAAATAATAAATAAAATGTATCTCTTGATCTCTGGTTTTGCGGAAGTCCATGGGTGGTGGTGGGACCTCCCATCATGTGAAAATTGTTACTTTTTACACGCTTTTTATTAACTTCAACTGTATGTATGTTTGTTTGTAACAGACTCATTTGGGCGCGATTTCGTTCAAACTTCGTAGATTTATCGAAGACTGATGACAATACATTATTAATTATAGATAAATTTTTGTAAATTAGACATTTTTTCAATTGGAATTGCTGTTAATTTAAAATTTCAATCATTATCTTTTTAACCAAAGCGTGTTTTTTAGTTTTTTTTTAATCAAATTTTATTATTCTTTGAAATTGGAAAAACAGTTCAGCTTGGAAAAACATTTGTGGAGCTAAGTCAGTCAGATATAGAGTACTTTACCGTTACATGTTATTGGTGTTCGTAATAACAGGCATTAGCTCAATGCGTAGGAAACAATACCGCTATACGAGAGCATTATTTAATACAACTTCAACAATTTCTACTGCGGAGAGCTATTATTTTTAAGGCCTTATTGCATTTGGTTGAAGTGAAATAAGGCCTAAATGGGCCTCAAAAGGGTACCGTGTAAGAGTAACAGACAGAATAAAACACTTACATAAATACTAGTTTTATAATTTAGTAAAATTATCGTCAATCTCCCTCGAGAACACTTTTTTTTCAAGATATTCAGAGTAATATACACACCCAATGTCGCTTTCCTGTATCTGTGACAACATGTGCAAAAATTTTTTACAAAAACATAACCGACTTCAAAAAAACTAGTCCGAAACGATATAACATGCATTAAGCGGAGAACATAATATTACGGAAACAACCCTTCCTATAGTATGTGTTAACATCGAAGCGTTACTAAATAAATGTTACAGGTAATACTTGAAGATACAGGAGAGTTTATAAAGGAATAAAGCTTGGTCGTGCTAAACAAACTTGCCTCGAGCTGGAGGCGTGTCGACACAACGGATAGTACGGCACGCGCCCGGATGTAACCATACATTATAGAGCCTTACCGGTGTCTTTCTAAGCCACAGATAACTCCACCCAACCAATATTGAGCTACGACTTATAAAGTCGATTATGGCCTGATTAATATTTGTCTTACGTCAACGAAATACTAATCCTAAGACAATGATAAGTTTCGGGGTTATTTTTTGTTATAAAATGTTCTTTTTAATAATGAGTTTCTTGCTACCTCTTCCCATTGGCTCAACCCTTTACGAAGTAGCAGTAGAGTCTATAACAATTTTTTTTGACATTCATAAGTGTCATTTCACATGTACATGAATAAAGTGGTTTTGATTTAATATGTATATGTACGGCTCAAAGTTTTAGCTATGTTAACACGCATTGGGGTCTATCTTAGATGGCTTATCCAGTGCTCTGCGAGCGGCTAGATCACATGGCGTTGCGTAGAGACGTAGTCCCATCTTTGTTTTTCTTTGGAGAGGAGTAAAATACATTTACGTATTGAAGACCCCGAAACGGGGCCCATATGTCGGTGTCCCCCTACTGACTATAAAACCTCCTCTGTGCTGATTAGTCCTAAGCTTTTCCTAAAGGGTTTTACAGTGAGGCTGGGCGGGGGCCTTGGAGGCCGTATGAAGACCTATCATTGTGTGTATTTTTAACCGACTTCAAAAAAGGAGGAGGTTCTCAATTCGTCGGTATGTTCTATGTTTTTTATGTTTGTTACATCAAAGCTTTCGACTGGGTGAACCAATTTTGATAATTATTTTTTTATTTGAAAGCTGGTGCTTCCCGTGTGGCCCCATTGTAATTTCGTCCAGATCTGACGATGACATCTATGAGAAAACCATAAAAGTCTTAAATTTGCTATAAAAGGCATAAAAAGCATAAAAGGCATTTATTTTCTCAAAATTGATTCCTTTAGAATTCTTTGTGATGTCATTTCTTATACTACTAGATACTACTACCGCTTCGGAAACAAATGGCGCTCTGAGAGAGAAGAAGCGGCGCAAGAAACTCTCCCAGCATTCTTTTTTTTTGCGCTCATTTCAATAAAAATATACAATATTGTACAGTCATTTCTATCGCTATAAAATAATCACAATCTAGTCCCAGGCTGTCCGATCATTTAGATATTCAGCAGTGGAGTAATAGGATTTACGACAGAGCCATTTTTTATAAAACATTTAAATTTATTTATAGATAAAGCCTGAACAGTGGCTGGGACTTTATTGTAGAAGTGTATACATATACCCTTAAAGCTATTATGTATCTTATGATTAGTATTATACATACGTATAGCAAAGTGGATGATAAATTATTGTAATTTTTGGAGTCGGTGTCATCCAAGATAGGTTTGTTACTACGTACATAGTTGTGCTTGAGTCGTGAGGAGGCAAGAGGCGAGAGCGGGTCGCGGCGGAAGGACACGGATTTCAAAAATAACAATAATCGTAACTAGAATTAGATTAATTAATTACATTGTATAAAAATACGCTTTTATTTTTATACTTTTTAGTGCACATTATATCTATTGTTTTGGAATAGTGTTATTGAAGTCGGTTGTTTTTTGTTAAAAAAAAATTTATCGCATTTATCACGGGTGTGATGAAACATGGTACCCATGTCGTATCGTCCTGGAAACACTGCGCAAGAAAGCTCATTCCATAGTTTGGCCATATACCAATATATTCTCCTATGACATTACATCTATGCTGAAAAGCTTGAAATTATTGGCTAGCTTGTCTTGCTTATGATGAAGTGGAAAATCTTCTGATCAGATTGACATGACAAGCACACGCATTCTATAGATGGACCCAATTAAAGGTCGAAACTCAAACCCACATGCACAGACTCACTCACACATACACACAATTTTCAGACTTGTTTTCATTGTGCGATAATTGTAAAATTTGGTTTTTTAATCATTTTATATTTATTTATATATTGCTTATTAAATAATATGTATCTGCTAAGGAAGTTGCGAATTATTCCCGATACAAGTGTCCTAAGACAACTTACTGGGAAGTCTCAACCATTAAAAATGTATTGTAATCTTTGAAATAAACGAAATTTATTAAAAAATTTAAAAAGAAATTAATTTATATACATAGTATCCTGTGCAGGTTGAATTCGGCGGCAGGATTCAAGTTAATTAACTCTTCGGAACGCCTCGTTCTAACACCGGCCATTGATTGCCGTTAAATAGACGAGTTGGACCGACGATTTGGCCAAGATCGCCGGAATACGTTGGATGAGGGCAGCGCAGGACCGATCGTCGTGGAAATCTTTGGGGGAGGCCTTTGTCCAGCAGTGGACGTCTTCCGGCTGATGATGATGATGATACGAGCCGTTGGATCCAAATTTGTTACCGTACTATTACTAAATTAAAACTTAATATATTTATTAATATTAAACTCAACAATATATTTGCAAAACAGACTATGAATGCAAGAAAATAATAATTGATTGAATAAAGTCTTAACCTACTTATAGTACTTAAGTAATTCATTAAGTGTTCTAGTATACTAACACACACACACACACACAAACATATAAATCATCTTTTATTTTGTTATTTTTGTAAGTAGTTTTCTTTGTTTTTTTATTCCAATAAGGGACGAGACGAGCAGGACGTTCAGCTGATGGTAATTGATACGCCCTGCCCATTACAATGAGAGTGAGAGAGAGAAGGTGTTAAGTCTCATTTGTCCAGTAATTTCATTAGCTACGGCGCCCTTCTGACCGTAACACAATAATGCTTACACATTACTGTCACAGCAGAAATAGGCGTCGTTTTGGTGCCCATAATCTAGCCGGCATCCTGTGCAAAGGATCCTCCCACTTGTTACTGACTTTCTGTTAGTTCATAAAAAAAAGGCATAAAAAGGCATTTATTTTCTCAAAATTGATTCCTTTAGAATTCTTTTTGATGTCATTTCTTATACTACTAGATACTACTACTACTACCGCTTCGGAAACAAATGGCGCTCTGAGAGAGAAGAAGCGGCGCAAGAAACTCTCCCAGCATTCTTTTTTTTGCGCTCTTTTCAATAAAAATGTACAATATTGTACAGTCATTTCTATCGCTATAAAATAATCACAATCTAGTCCCAGGCTGTCCGATCATTTAGATATGATATCAGTGGAGCAGTGGAGTAATAGGATTTACGACAGAGCCATTTTTTTATAAAACATATAAATTTATTTATAGATAATGCCTGAACAGTGGCTGGGACTTTATTGTAGAAGTGTATACATTTATCCTTAAAGCTATTATGTATCTTATGAAGCCTACTAGAATTAGTTACAAGCAATCCCTTATTTCTAGTGTTATAATAATGAAAATCACTATAAAGAGCAAAAAGGTGACGATTTTTGTGAACATATATTAAATTTTCATAAATGAACTAACAATGAACAGTCATAATATTTATTTCTTTAAATTTTTCTTTGAGAGACTGTCTATAGCCAAGCTGATATATAGCGCGAACAGCTCTCTTTTGCAGTGCAAACACTATATCAATGTCAGCAGCATGACCCCATAGTAATATACCGTACGTCATGATGCTGTGAAAATAACTAAAGTACACTAATCTAGCGGTCGCAACATTCGTGTACTCTCTAATCTTTCTAACTGCATATGCCGCAGAGCTGAGTCTATCTGCTAGATGGGTAATATGTGGACCCCACTGAAGCTTTTTATCTAACGTGATACCCAAGAAGACCGTAGTGTCCACAAGTTCCAATCTCTGGTCATTTATAAGTACGTTGGTTTGTACCTCCGCTGTGTTTGGTGTAATGAACCGTAAACACTTTTTTTTTACTGATTAAGTGAAGATTATTCGTCTCAAACCAACGCACTATCTTTGAGAGTACATTGCTTACCTCGTCATCAATATCCGCACGTCGCTTCACTTTAAAAATAAGTGAAGTATCATCAGCAAACAATACAATCTCATGGCTATCATCTACCACAAACGGTAGATCGTTAATATATATAAGTAACAAGAAAGGACCGAGAATAGAACCCTGTGGAACACCTATTTCCACAGGTTTACTCGAAGACCGTTTGCCATTTACATCGACTATCTGAACTCTTTCGCTTAAATATTTAGGGCTCTATTTTTCACTCCATAATGCTTTAGTTTTAGGAGTAAAGTTTCATGGTGGACGCAGTCAAATGCTTTTGACAAATCACAAAAAATGCCCAATGCATACTGTGACTCTTCCCAGGCGTCAAAGATGTGCTCAATGAGTCTAGTACCCGCATTAATTGTTGATAAGCCCCTAGTGAAACCAAACTGATTTTTGTTCATTAATTTACAAAAATGCATTTGTAGCTGTTGAAGCAAAAGTTTTACAAAAATTTTACTAAAAACAGGCAGCACTGAAATAGGTCTGAAATTAGCAGGGTCAAAAGAACTGCCCGATTTAAACAAAGGTATAACTTTGCTGTATTTCATGAGGTCAGGGAACACACCCTCATCTATGCATTCATTAAATATTATTGCTAATTCAGGTGCTATAATGTCAAGTATGTATTTTACAATATTATTCGAATGGCCCCATAGGTCTTTTGTATTTTTAGGTTAATTAATTTGAAGATTTTTATTATATCGCTACCTGTAACATACTTAAATTTCAAATCAGTGGAAGATACTGGTACGTGTAATTTAAGCATATCATAAGCTGCTTTTGGCGAAGAGTTAAGGTCTTTGGTCGTGACAATCGGGATTTCAGAGAAGTATTTATCAAATTCATTTGCAATTTCTATTTCCGAATTTATAACGCGATTATTAATATTTAAACAGATAGAAGTGTTACGGCAATTCGATCTACCAGTTTCATTGTTAATTATATCATAATATTTATGTTAAGTTAAACTTGTTCCTTATGATATGCTTTTGCTATGGAAGAGTGGTGCCTCCTACTATATACAACTCATGCTTAAAAGGAGACCCTAACACTAATATTGTATGTTTTTGTATTTTGTAGTAATTAACGATTATTATTATTTTAAGTTTTCATCTACAACTGCAGACTGGCTCACGGCGTGCGAGTAAACGCGGCCTTGCAAGACCTTCGTCGGCTGTAACTTGGACCTGCTAGTGAGCTCTCCTATACGTGCCGCGGCGTGGTTGCAGTGAGTTAAGAAATGCAGGGAGGACACAGTAAGTTGCAAGATTTCTCAAATTCCGGTTTAATCGTTTTCTAAATCGTAACAAACTTATGGATCCACAGAAAACACATTTATTATTATGTTTGTATTGCACGCCTTCTGATCTTTAAAAACACAAAAAGCAGTTAGGCAAACTAACAATAAATATATATTCAAATTCAGTTTTTCATTCAATATAAGATTTTAAAACACTTATTGAAATGTCCATGTTACGTCAGTTGGTGCTGGGGCTGCTGCTTTGACTGCCGATGACAGCAAGCGTCGTAAATATGTTGGTCTCATTGAGTCATACATCTTTGTTCCGTTTGGTGTCGAGACACTTGGCCCGAGGGGTCCAGAGGCGCGGAGAATGTTCAAAATACTATCTTCGCGCCTCAATAAGGCTACTGGAAACCCAAGCGCTGGCAGCTATTTCGGTCAACGGATCAGCCTTGCTGTCCAACGCGGTAATGCTGCCAGTATTTTGGTACGCTTCCACGTAATGATAGTTTTAATTTTATGTAGTTGTAGTATTGTAAATATAGTTATAAGATTCGTTTCGTTGGATTAATAAATATTCTTATTGAAATTAAGAAATTACCACCGATTCCAAAATATATAAGAAGTACTTACAGTTTCTTGAAGCAAGAAACACAGCGGTCTTACTTTTAATTAAGTTTCGTTACAATAAAATGTATTATGCAAATAGACTGTGCGATCGCTCCATTTCAAATCTGTGGCATCATTAAGAAAGTCATTTATGTTATAGTAACCTTTACCACATAAATTTGTATTTTCTTTGATTAACGCGAGTGTAACATTTAAATAAAACACTTTTTAAGGGACTAAAACGCGTTTAATTGTGACTGAGTTTTTATGAAAAGAGTCATTTCATCTGCAGTCCCCCTGAAAACGAGATCTGGAAAGGTCTTAAAACGTCCGTTTAACATAAATATTAATAAAAATGTAACTTTTACACAAATCTAATTCAAATTAAAATTCAAATATTTTTTAGATTAGATTTAAAATCACTTATTGAACGTCAAAAACTACCACTCATTCAAAAGAGACTGCCTCAGACCTGAGAAGAATGGGCGCAAGAAACTCAGCGGGCTTTTTTTTAATATAAAATATGGATTACAATGTGATATCGTACAATAAACATTTATAATTAAAGAGCCTGAGGGTGTTCGTTTTAATCCCAGTCCGTGGTGTCATTAAGAAAATCGTTTATGCCATAATAACCTTTCCCACACAAACGTTTTTTAAAAATTCTTTTAAATTTTTAACACATTTGTGTGGTACATTTTCTGGGATCATATTGTAGAAGCATATACTTCGCCCAACAAAAGACTTACTAACTCGACCCAACCGAGCAGTAGGCATAACATGTTTATGTTTGTTCGTTAGTGTAATAAACTTTAATCCCTTAAAAAGTGTTTAATTTTGATGTAAATATTCAATATTCAATAAAGAAATTTGTAATTTGTATTATTTTTATTTTACTGTAAATTATTATTAAATAAGTAAGTAAAAATATTTTACAATCGAAAATATATTGAAAGCAATTTCTTCTACAAATTTATTTGCGAGGTAGTCGGGTTGTTGTTTCCAACGAGAAGTTGCGCTGCGAACTTGCCTCGTACTGTGATTCCTCAAGTGACAAGAAGTGCGTTGACCTATATTTAGCCGCTTCAAAATAAGGGAGCTTGTACACTACACAGCTTTCTCTTTTGTTTTGTTTGATTATTTACTTCAAAGTCTAGTATACTTTATTCAATTAGGCTTAAACTAAGCGCTTTTGAATCGTCACTATAATTATTTTGAATAAGACTAATTTAAGTTACATTAAGTATTCGCACATAGGCAGATTTTCTCACCAGTGGCTCCTTTGCACAGGATGCCGGCTAGATTATGGGTACCACAACGGCGCCTATTTCTGCCGTGAAACAGTAATGTGTAAGCCTATGCATTTTTTTCCTTCAGCCTTTCATAGGATAGGGCATCATTCGCGTTTTTTTTATGAAAATAAGGGACGAGGTTCAGCTTATTGTAATTGATTCGCCCTGCCCATTACAATTCAGTGCCGCTCAGGATTATTGAAAAACCCAAAAATTCTGAGCGGCACTACAACTACAAGTCTCATTTGCCCAGTAATATCACTAGCTACGGCGCCCTTCAGACCGAAACACAGTTATGCTTACAAATTACTGCTTACCGGCAGAAATAGGTGCCGTTGTGGTACCCATAATCTAGCCGGTATCCTGTGCAAAGGAGCCTCAAACTGGTTATTGGAGTATTTATATTGTTGAATGCCTTTATCAGTGGATTTGAATGGTTTAATCCTGTTTAGTTCTTTTGACATTGATTCCAACTCAGCTTCAAGAACCAAAATCGTTGTAAGCTCAAGCAGCAGAAAGTGGGAGGCTCCTTTGCACAGGATGCCGGCTAAATTATGGGTACCACAACGGCGCCTATTTCTGCCGTGAAGCAGTAACGTGTAAGCCTTATTGTTTTGCGGTCTGAAGGGCGCCATAGCTAGTGAAATTACTGGGCTAATGAGACTTAACATCTTATGTCTCAAGGTGACGAGCTTAGTTGTAGTCCCGCTCTGAATTTTTGAGTTTTTCAATCATCCTGAGCGGCACTGCATTGTAATGGGTAAGGCGTATTAGTTACCATCAGCTGAACGTCTTGATCGTCTCGTCCCTTACTATTATAAAAAAGAGCTCAAGCAGTACCGACGTGAAATTTAAAATAACAGTTGCAACGTAATCGTGTGCAAATCAAATTAAATCAGTCAGCGGCTGAAAAAAATCGCCTTTCATCACGAATCGACATCATTGTGTATTATTAAAAAGTAACCGTGGAGGCTAACGTGCAATTTGTTCAGTAATTAATGCGAGACGGTGTGACGGGCGTGAGTAAGGCTTTCAATGCGCATGTATATCTGCCGTGTTTGCAGATATTACTAAGCCGATGATCGACCGATAACGAAGTAAATGTTCTTAGTGTAATTAATTGTGACTAATTTAATGCACGGAATGGAAGGCTCGATTCAAAGAAGCGTAAATGTTGTCTGATAAGCAAATTATACGGCTGGATTGCAGGCTTCCAAAATCCCATCTGGAGCGTGGCCACAAGCCGACATATTGTGAATAAATTGCATCGTCTGTGTAGCGGACGTTGTAAGTGGAAAGTTTCATCAAAATTTCAATATTTAAAAGCGCAAACTGTTACTTTAACGATCGTTTTGTTGATGCATATTTGATTTTGACAGTCACGATGAATTAATTAATCGCGTTGCGCAACAAGTTTTGATATAGTTCGATATTATTTTTGTCAATTTTAATTTTATTTTATTTGCTATATATCTTTAATATTTTTATTACCAATCAAAGTTAAAAACGAAATGTGGCTCTTGGTTCTTTCTAAGAGAGCTTACGCGAAAAAATCAAATACTGTTAATTATTTTTTTTTTTTTGAAGAGATAAGCAGGACGTTCAGCTGATGGTATTAAATCAAATCAAATCAAAATCATTTTATTCATGTAGGTCACGGAAATGACACTTATGAATGTCAAAAAAATATTTTTCTTATAGAATCTACCGCTACTTCGTAAAGGGTTGAGCTAATGAGAAGAAGTAGCAAGAAACTCATTGCCACTCTTTTATAACAAGATTTATATTTCAATTTTTAATTTATTTTAATTAATTTCAATCACAATATAATATGTAAAATGTAAAATGATGCAACAAACATACTCAAACGTCAAATAGTCAATGCCTTATTTGATATGCTTCGAGTTTGTTGCAATATTGCTCAAACTTTCGTTACCGGCCTATTAAGAGTTGCATTACCGGCCTTTAAAGTGGGGGTTAGTTCGACGAGCAGTACGTTCAGCTGATGGTAATTGATACGCCCTGCCCATTACATTGTAGTGTCGGTCAGGAATCTTAAAGAACCACAATAATTCGGAGCGGCACTACAATTGCGCTGGTCACCTTGAGACATAAGATGTTAAGTCATAAGACTTTTCCAGTAATTTCACTAGCTACAGCGCCCTTCAGGCTGAAACACAATAATGTTTACACATTACATGCTTCACGCCAGAAATGAGCGCCGTTGTGGTACCCAAAATCTAGCCGGCATCCTGTGCAAAGGATCCTCCCACTGGTTGCCAACAATTACTACCAAATATAGATTATTAATATTTTGGTCTCCACGCATATCGGTTCTATATATGGACGTAATTCCAGAAAAACGTTCCAAACCACAATCATGTCGAACTTGAGTTAACACAAAACTGGTCATGTGATTCATATTAACGGACCGACAAAAAATGCCAGCCCTACTGTCACTCTTAAAATTACATCATGACTTAGTAGTCCAACCCACATGTATGGAATACACTAATATTTATTAAACTTTAAACACGAATTCCTTAAAAAGTGATGTATAAATTTGAGAATAAATGTCTCTTTTTGGATGGAGTTTGAGGAATGAGGAGGTAGCATTAGTGACCATTTATCTGCTTGGTTTTTAACCCTAGATCAAAATAAATTTGAAACAAAATTTAATGAACGATGCGGGACTCGAACTCCTCCGGCGTTCCGTACCGGTGTTCTAACCAACTGAGGTAACCGTTCGAGTGACGTATCCTCATAAAATCTTGTATGCTTTGTTCAACTCTCAGGTTGTGGCTTCTTCTTTGTGTATTAATCCTAGACTCACTTCTAGGTTATCACTTTAAGAACATAAAAAATTGTATAAAATTAATATCGTCATTATTTGTGTCTCTCAGTTTTTCTTTTTTTTTTTTTTGATATTCTTGTTTTTATAACGCTTAACATTTCCGTTCCGAGAAACTCTGATCGCGCGGTATGCCTCGAATTGGCGTTATTTTGGCGTGCGCGCAACGTTCTGTCAATGTGTATAATTTTCCGTGTAGCAATAGATTGCTTATCATCTTCTTTTTCTTCTTTAAACGTTCTCAACCTTTAAGGTGTAGGCCTCCTTCATCTTATGCCATCTTTTCCGGTCTTGAGCAGTTTCCAACCACTTTGTTCCCACCAGTCTCTTGATATCGTCGTACCAACGTATCTGCGTCGTCCTCTCGGGCGTTTCTCACCCCACGGTCTCCATTCTATCACTGCCTTGCACCACGAGCTATGAGCTTGCGGGCGACATGGCCAGCCAACTCAACAGCCAAATTTCAATTTCGCGACAGGTTTGGTAGATTGCTTATAATTAGGATGATTTGAGTGAATGTATCTGAAAGCTATCGAAACAAGCTATAAGACCATGCAAAATAAACCGTCTTACAAACAAAATAAGAGTCAGAACTTGGTTAGGGAATAGTGTGCCGCACGGCACTTTCGATTATGGTGTATCTGAAATATCTAGTGCCCTGGGGCACTTGCCGATTTTGAAAGGTTTATCATATAGGCTGCAAACCGAGGCCTATAATACAAATTCGACACGAACAAGTGACAAAAATAAAGAGTGTAACACAAAATTTTCCCTTCATCCAGTTTCCAAAATTTTGTTGCGATTCGTTATTTTTTGGAAGTGGAAGTTGCCGAGTACGAAACCGTGATTTTTAGGGCTCCGTAGCCAATTGCCAAAAAACGGAACCCTTTTTTTTAAACCCTATGAATAGGTCTTTAAAAATGATATTGAGGTTTCTAATATACTTTTTTTTCCTAAACTGAAAAGTTTGTGCGATAGACACTTCCACCGTGGTAAAATATGTGCTTCCATTTAAGAAAAATTATTGAAGTAGGCGTTACTTTGCGGAAATCCATAATTATCCAAATGTTTTGAGTTTTCCTTAATGTTAATTCCGCCAATATTTGTCTTAAAACAATTCGACGCGTGTTTCGCCTCTACACGAGGCATCCTCAGGACATGTTGACTAAGTAAAACTTAAAACATTTTGACTTTTAAATTTAAATTATTTATTATCATTTTCTTTTCTTTTTATTATGCTGCTGCCACGGAACACTTCATGGGCGAGTCCGACTCACACTTGGCCGCTTTTTGGGATTTTTAGTCGGAACTGCAGTTGTCATTATGGCACTAATGATAGTTTCGTCCACGTTAACACGACGGTATGTTATTCCTATTATTATCCCAGTGTTCCAATTTTGGAACGGTGATTATGTAAATTTTTATTTGAGTTGTTGAAGGCAACCAATAATTAATGTTTTTATGTTGGTACTAGTGGACCCGACAGACGTTGTCCTGTACACACGTCTTAATTTTGAAAAAATCGGTCCAGCCGTTGAGAGGAGTTCACTAACATACACATGAGCAGGAGAATTATATTATATAGACGGAATTGAGAATCTAAACCAAACTCAAATTCACTGAAACACACAAAAAAATCATCAAAATCGGTCCAGCCGTTTAGGAGGTAGTTCAATTGTGAATCTAAACCATTATCGAATCCACCTGAAGACACACACCAATCTCAAATTCACTGGAACACACAAAAAATATCAAAATCGGTCTAGCCGTTTAGGAGGTAGTTCAATTATGAATCTAAACCATTCTCGAATCCACCTGAAGACACACACCAATCTCAAATTCACTGGAACACACAAATAATTATCAAAATCGGTCCAGCCGTTTAGGAGATACTTCAATTGTGAATCTCAACCATTCTAGAATCCACCTGAAGACACACATAAAGTTTCATTAAAATCGGTCAAGCCGTTTAGGAGGAGTTCAGTAACAACAGACGCACAAAAGAAATATATAATATTAAGATGAGCTTTTACCTGCGACTTCATGCAATAGTTACTTTCGGCAGTATTTTTTATATTTTTAATATACTCACTTTGCAAATAATGCACTACAAACGCCTGTGGTTAATACATTTTTATAAGCTACCAACTATAGAACTTGCATCCCCCTTTTTTATCCCCACACAGGTCTAAATTTTAAAAACGCTAGAACAAATAATATTTTAGAGTTTCATGGTGATATCTTCGATAATGTCGAACTTTTATTTAAATTTCCATCCCCTACTTCCACCCCGCCAAGCCTTTTAATCGCGATAAAATGTAGCCTTTGTCCTTTTCCAAGCACTTGTCTATCTGTACTGAATTTCATCAAAATCGGTTCAGTTGTTTCGGCGCGAAAGCGTAAAAAACAGACTTACATTCACGTTGCAAATATTAGTAGGGATTATTGATATTTCTAGCTGTCTCTTAAACAAATGACAATTCAAAAGGCTTCAAGCGGTTGGTACCACCAATAAAACATATTTTATTTAGTAGTTTTTGTGGCTAAGTTATAGCGACTAAAAAAATGTAAGTAACTATGTTATTTAAGTTATACTATTTCCAATTAAGTGTTTTTTGTTTTAATTTCCCTTAATAGAAACTAAATGTTGCTTTAAAAGGGAGGAAATTAGTTTCGTGTCACTTCTTTTCGTTAAAGCCTTTTCCGAGTGGTGGTTATTGCTAAAAAGAAAAAAATACCTTTTGAGAATAATATAGTGTCATTTCCTTGACCTAAATCAATTTGATGTGATTTGTTTTCATCAGTTACAAAAATAACTGTAGACCTTTTTATTTGTTCGTTTGCCACAATTTTTGTGAAATTTCCAGTTAAATTTACTGTCAATATTTAGGCCTAAGTTCTTAAAATTTTCACAATTACAATTAATTTTCTTCATGTGTAAACAATACCTGTGTCCCCTTATAGCAAAATATTTAGTATTAATGGACTTAGCCTTTATAAAGGTCGTGCGGCGAATGAATATGCTGCATACATTTAGTTTTTATTAATACAATTCATTTTTTAAAATTTCTATATTTAATATTACAATATATGTACAAAATTACTTAAATCTACTTATTAAAGCAATTTACAATTAAGCCTTATATATGTAGGTATCAGAAAACTTATTTCTACAACCCTATCTACGTGTTGGGGGATAAAACTTTATTATTCTTAAAAACTAATACATGAGGTTTGTGAGGGGGAAATTCAGGAAACTGGGAAAACCTGGGTATTTGCTATGAAGTGTTAACTCGCCATCTTGATTTTTATTACTCGTTGTTATAGCGGCAAGTAGGAGGCTCCTTTGCACAGGATGCCGGCTAGATTATGCGTACCACAACGACGATTATTAGCAGTAATGTGTAAACATTACTGTGTTTCGGTCTGAAGGGCACCGTAGCTAGTGAAATCACTGGGCAAATGAGACTTGAGACCTTATGTCTCAAGGTGACGAGCGCGCTTGTAGTGCCGCTCAGAATTTTTGGGTTTGACAATAATCCTGAGCGGCACTGCATTGTAATAGGCGGGGCGTATCAACTACCATCAGCTGAACGTCCTGCTCGTCTCGTCCCTTATTTTCATAAATAAATAAATAAAACAATATAGTAACACATATAACGCATAAAGTCTCTTAAAATTTCAGCCGTCAAACTATTTCAGTTTATGAGATAAAGCCCGTTGACAGGGGGACGGACACACGAATAATGGAGTCATGTTAATTGACTTCGCATTGGTAACCCTTCGGCTTCAGTCTTAATAAAAAAGCCACCTGAATTTATTCTGCTTGTTCTTCTCAGATTTGGTTTCTTTTCTTGCGGAGTAGATTCAAGCACTTTACTTATTATATTGTAGTTGAAATAATTTGTAAATTCTTCTCATTAAACCTCAACCTTTTCCGAAGTGGCGGTTAATTTAAAAAGATAAGAAAACTGGACATTCGTAAGTGTCATTTCATTGACCTAAATGAATAATGTGATTTTGATTCGATTCAATTTGGTTTCATTCAATAAGTGATTTTTGATCCCACTTTTACAAATATATTTAAATTAAAATTTTCAAAAGTTCTTAAGCGCTTTGCTTAAAATGATGTGCTTAGCGGTAAAAAAACAATAGCTTTTAAATTAAGATCAAATAATTAATTATCAGCTATCTCGGTCAACGGATCAGCCTAGCTATCCAACGCGGAAATGCTGGCAGTAGGTACGCTTCCACATAATGATAGTTTTAATTTTATGTAGTCATAGTATTGTAAATATAATTATAAGATTTATAATCAGAAAATAAAAAAAAAATCAATATAATTAATTTACGTCTCAATTACATTGTCTACTCGACTGTCTTAAGCCTACTTTCGTATGAATGAAGGTTACGTCATTATTAGAAAAAATTCTCCGTTCACTAGTTCGGTGTGATGAAATACAAAAAGTTGATGTTCTAATAGAGCTACTGTGGTATTTCGATTCAACAATTCCAGTAAAGTATCAAAAAAATTATCGATTCACTTTGTAGATTAAATTCTTTTTAACTTTTTCCTGCCTATAGGTACCTATTTAAATTGAATGACTTGTCGAAATTATTTTTAGCCTTAGTAACTAGACGTACGTTTCTTTCAAGCAGTTTAGTTTAGTAACTAAATGATATCTACCTACAGATTAAGTTATCTTTAACTATGCGGTGATGTATAAGGTGAAAAGTTATTTTTATCAATAAAAATGCTCTCAATTTATTTTTTTAACATCATAGGATTAGATATATTTATATATAAAATAGATTTTTATTCAAACAAAACAAATCTTATAACTATATTATTTACAATACTATGATTACATTAAATTAAAACTCTCATTACGTGGAAGCGTATCAAGAATACTGGCAGTATTTGAACGTTGGATAGCAAGGCTGATCCGTTGACCGAAATAGCTGCCAGCGCTTGGGTTTCCAGTAGCCATGACTACTGGAAACTGGCAACTGTGGCTCATTCAGGTTTACAATTAGCCGAAGTGATAAGCCTGTTGACAATATTATATTGTCAAGTAGCGTTCCAAACTGCGCAGAAGGCAACGCATGTAACTAAAAGCCCGACTCATTTTGCGTCACGGTAGATGTGATCAAAAGATCATCAAAGGTGCACTGTGCAGATGATGGTCCGACACTGGCGAGACAGGAGACGCAGCAGAACGATCAGCTGCCGAATGGAGACCACATCCAGTCCACTGAAATGAAGTAATATCTACCTTACACTAACAATATTCTAGCGTGCTGACAGCCCTATTATACATGACCAATTATTGACCAAAAGAAGCTGACTGTTTACGACTTGCCAAGCACACTCGGCTACAGTGACAATAGATTCGATTTTTTTACTGTTACTATATCTCCGTCCGAGATGTTCTTCTCTCGTGCACAGTTCATTCGTCTATTTGCTAGTACATTGTGAGTCTGTTTGAAGTAAATTATAATAAAATCTAGTCATAATATAAAAAGTGACATTATTCTTACGATTGGGGACAGTAGCTCTTAAATCTGTAGATCTTTTGTGCACCCTACATGTGCTCGGACACATACTCTAATGAAGACCATTCTCGTTTTGATGAGGAGATTTGGTCAAACGTTTAGAAAAGTTATCCCTTGCTTAATAGAAGATTTAACAATCACATCTATAAGACCTTTAAGAGAAGCAGAACCCTCAGGGGGGTTAATTGGGGGAGGTCTTCCTGGCGATGGCCAACTCTCCCCCCTCTGTAGGATGTATTTGGCCTCTTGGCAGAATCTACATTGCTAGTATAACAGTCGCGCAGAGATCTAGACCAACCACATGAGTATTATAGAGCACTTAGTTTGCTTTGCTCACACGGAAATATTAATACTGACAATGTTTAAACATGTTGAGGTGTGAAGATAGTACTTTGTACTTTCTCCGCGCCTCTGGGTCCCACGGCCCAAGTGTCTCGAAACCAAATGGCAGCAGCCCCAGCACCAACTGACGTAACTTGGACATGAGAAGCGGCCAGAGTGTCGGAAAGTCGCGTCCCACACCAAATAAAATATTATTTTATATAATCAGATATATTTTATTGACGCGAATATTGAACATTTATTTTAATAAAATACTTTTAAAAGGATTAAAAGTAGATGTATTTTTGCATTCGTCTTTTTGCGTGAAGGTAACATTATTATTAATATCTATTTATTTAACCCCGTGCTTCGTTGTCTTTGCAGGTTCACGTTTTAAGGAGGTCTCCAAAAACCTTATGTAAAAATACTATATTGCTATAGTTGAACGCATTTGAATCTTTAAGAAAATATTTTTAAATAAATTTAAAAGAGATTTATTACCACGATTAGTACCAGCAAAATTTACCAGAGTAATTTATTCACAATTACAATTATACATACCTTAGATAATTTACATATTTAGATAATTCCTCTTGTTAAAGGCAACGCAACACAACCGGGCCAGGCCAGGTTTATTACCTACTTTATTGTGAATGACAGCTACGTTTTACATTCGCGATACGTTAGTGACTCTGTTTTAGTGCGCGTGCTTTGCTAAAAATAGATGCTTACAGTTCGCCACTATTTTTTTCGACTTGATAACAGCTATCACAGTCTATCTTGACGTATAAATTATCTGAGTCATAAACCTTAGATTAAGGATTGGTCTCCGCTGCGCTCCAATTAGATACCGCACTGCCTAAGAACAATAGCATTTTTATTACGGCAACTATTAGATGCTTGTGTGCGTGGAATTTTAAAATTATGTAATGTAAGTATGCTTCGTGTTATTTTGAATTTAATAAAATACAAAATACTTACCGATGATAATATGTGATCTTAGTTTCAATTATTAGCAAATTTTAACAGAACATGTGGCATGTCAACGTCACACATTGTTCGAGACTGGCTCGAGTAAGCGCACTTGGGCGTAGAAATAGTTGCCGCACTTTGCGACTACGCCTGCGGTATCTAGTTGGAGCGCAGCGGTGACCAATCCTTAATCTTAGTTATATACATTGTTAATGTTGTAGAAAATAGTTGGATGTCGTATTACAAACCTAATCTAGTGGAAGTATTAACTTCTATCGCACGCCATTTTTTTTTTGTTTGTTTGTTAAAAGGTACCTCAGGCAGAAAATTAATCTTACTCATTATCTATTTATTAATATTTTGCAGCAGAATCTAATTATAGTTTCACAGCTATTTCATAAATAAGTTCTCTATAATTCGTTAACATTTTTAATTAACTCTGACAGCTTTAACAGCTGTTCATGTAAACAAATTAAAATTACTAACAGCAACTCCATTTAATAATTATCTGATTATCGATAAAATTAATACTTAAATTTATACTAGCTAATGCCTGCGACTTCGTCCGCGAAGGTAAAGGGGTTTTAAAAATAATAAGAAAGTTTGGAATTGAATATTATCTCATGTTCTATTCCAGTTCCGGTTCCCGTTTTTGCTCCCGTTCCCAACATATTATATGAATCATATTTCGAAGAAATCTTCTTCGAAATCGCTATCGCAAACTAAACCTACTATTGGTATAGTTATACCTCATCGACGTGAATTTCAGTTATCACAAATCCCGCGGAAGCCATGCATTTTCCGGGATAAAATTTAGCCTATGTCCTTTCTCAAACTCTAGTCTATCGCTGTACCAAAGATCATCAAAATCGGTTCAGAAGCTCTGGCGTGAAAGCGTAACAAACAAACTTACATTCACATTTTATAATAATAATAATATTGACACACTCTCACACAAATTATCTTGCCCCAAACTAGGCATGGCCTGTACTATGGGTACAAGACAACGACATATTTAATACACTATACTTACTTAAACTTACATAAATACATATAAACATCCATGACTCGGAAACAAACATCCATATTCGTCATATAAATTTAGCTTAGTAGTCAGGGTCGCTAACCATTCGTCTATTCGGTCGTAAGTATATTTATAATATTAGTTGGGATTTGACAAGTGTCTTTATAATAAAAGATAAAAATACGTTACGCAGTTAATTTTTAACATTTGGAGGCTTCTTTCGAATAGAAAAGCGGATTTATTGTTTCTGTTATGATTGACAAGTCAACCACGATTGGAATTACCTTCTTAGTATTTTGAATATTAAACAAGCTAACCCACACATTGACAAATCAAAATTGATCACTCGCTTTATCTGACTGTTAGGTCAGCTATATTCTAAATCTACCTAGTTAAGACTATGGTAAGCCATAAATACTCAAACAAAGAGGTTGTGTCGTTTTATCAAAACACGGTAAAAGTGAAACATTTTTTCAAATTATAGACATTTAACTAAAAATTTTTGGATTAATATTCCATTAAGGGTATAAAAATCGCTTTATCAATCATAGGTTATAGGTTATAGGTTATCACGGGCTATTATCCGCAACTCGACGACTACAGCGCGCCTATTTTGCGTGGTGAGGAGGGCGGCTAATCCTGCCACCCTAGTTCCTCAAGGTAATGTATCAAACCTCTGATGTCACCCATGACCTCGGGGAGAGTCCTCGGTGACCCCAGGTGTTTGGCCCGGTATGAGGCCACACTCCTACACTCCAAAATGACGTGTGCGGCCGTTTCGTCCGCCTCCGTGCAGGCTCTGCACAGTGGGCTGTCGGTGACACCTATATTGAACAGATGCTTGTTAAAAGGGCCGTGACCCGTTAGTACATGAGTTATTTTCCGTAACCTAGGTCGTGGAAGTTTTACTAGCTTGCGAGAGAGCTTGGGGTCTATTTGAGGTAGAGCTTCTTTTGCTTGTCTACACCCACTTACATTCATCCAGTACTTATTATGTAATTCCTTGGTGTGTTGGCGTATTACCTTCGTAGGCCAGCTAGGCGGGAGAGGGATAGTTGGTTCTGGTCCTTTTGCTGTCATCGCTGAGCCTCTCCTGGCCAATTCATCAGCGGCATCATTCCCTCGTGAGTTACTGTGTCCCTTTATCCATTGAAGAGTTACTTGGTTGTTATTTTCGCATAACTCCCTCAGACATTGGTGACAGTTGTATATTAGCTTAGAGGTGATAGTGTGGCTTTGTAGGGCTTGTAGTACTGATTTGCTATCTGAAAGGATGCGGATGGAGTAGTCTTTTACCTTTCGAGTCAAAGTAGCAGTGACTGCTTCTATGATACCCATACATTCTGCTTGGAAGACAGTGTTATGAGCTCCTAGTGATGCAGCTATTCTTATATTTAGGTCATCCGAGAACACTCCGTATCCCGTGCCCGACCTTGTCTTTGAGCCATCTGTGAAAATCCTGAGGTTTTTTGTACTGAGGTCCTCTTTCAGTTCTTCATACAGCTGTATTTTGTATCTCTTATCGAATATGTATTCCTTTGGAGATCTATCACTTACTGCCAACAGCAGAGGCTCCTTTTCAATCACCTCATTTAGAACCTCTGGGTGTGGGGATTGAGTGGTTTTCCAAAGATTTAATGTCTTCAACCTTACTGCGGCGCAGGCCGCCTCTTGTTTTATATAGAGGTGTAGTACCGGAAGGTTCAGCATAGCTTCTACAGCCGCGGTAGGTGTGGTTCGCATACATCCTGTGATAGCCATACACGCTAGTCTTTGGAATCGTTGCAGTTTATTACAAGTAGTGATCAGCTTGGTGCGTGGCCACCATACAACTGCGCCGTAACATATCATAGGTCGTATCACAGCTGTGTAGAGCCATAGTACGATGTTCGGGGCAAGTCCCCATGTCTTTCCCAACATTCTACGGCATTGCCAGAAGGTTACGGTAGCTGTATTTATTTTTGTTTCCAAGTTGGCCGCCCAGTTTAACTTGCTGTCAAGTATAACTCCTAAGTATTTCACTTCGCTGTTTAGTTGGAGTTCGGTGTTAAACAGTTTTGGCAGTTTATAGTTACCCAGAACTCTTTTGTTTGTGAACATTACCAATTCCGTTTTATGTGGGTTGACTGATAGGTCGTTATCTATGCACCATCTTTCCACGATTTTCAATGCTGCATTTGTTACTTCACATATAGTACTGGTAAACTTTCCGCTTATTAATATAGTTAGGTCGTCTGCGTAGCCTACCGTAAAGTAGTGATTTTCGTTTAGAGTGGTAATTAGATCATTTACTACCAAGTTCCATAAAAGAGGTGAGATAACTCCTCCTTGGGGGCAGCCTTTAGCTACAAATGCTTTCTGTGTCTCACTTTCATTTAGTAAAATCACTCTGTGTTTGAGCATGTTTTCAATCCATGATGACAGAGTTGTACATACTCCATGGCGGTGTAATGCTTCTTTTATTTTTGTAAATTTTGTCTTATCGAAGGCTCCTTCAATGTCCACGAAGGTTCCTAGACAAAAGGTTTTTTCCGAAAGTGCGCCCTCTATAACGTTCACTACAGCGTGAAGTGCAGATTCGGTGCTTTTACCCTGACTGTATGCGTGTTGGTTGGGGTGTAGGGGTATGTTCTTAAGGTAATTCTCCCTCAGTTCTCTTTCACACAGCCTTTCTAGGGTCTTCAGGGTAAAAGAGGTAAGACTTATGGGTCTGTAAGATTTAGCGTTAGAATAGTCACTTTTACCTGGTTTAGGTATGAAGATCACTTTAACTTCCCTCCATATCCTAGGGATGTATCTATGCGCTAGACACGCCCTGCAAATGTTGATCAGCCGGTTGTGGAGACCTTCTCCTCCCCATTGCAACAAGGCGGGAAAGATCCCATCAGGTCCTGCTGACTTAAAGGGGTGAAAGGAATTTATAGCCCACTTTATTTTATCGGTTGTCACCAACTTGTGTGCTTGTTGCCAGTCAGCTTCCTCAGCGGTTATGTTTTCATTTACCCACTCGATATGCTGCATTATTTTGCATCCTGGAAAGTGAGTTTCCGTCAGGACTCGCTCTGTTTCCTCTGGTGAGTTGGTAAATGTACCGTCAGGTTTCAGCAGGGATCCGAGGATTTGCCTGGGTTGGTTAGAGATTAATTTCCTTACCCTGTTGGCCTGGTTATGGCATTGGATGCTGCTGCAAAATTTACGCCAGCCTTCTGATCTTCTGTATCTGATGCGTTTCTTGTATTCAGACTTACACTCTTTGTAGATGTCCCAGTCGTATTGATCGCCTGTATTCATTGCGCGGTTCAGATGTCTCCTCACTTTTTTTCTGAGCCTTTCTAATTCAGGTCCCCACCAGGTCTGGGGTCTTGGTCTGTCTGATTGAGGGCTGGTGAGGGGACATGTAGCATGATAACTGGCAGTCATGAATTCGTATATTTTTGCTATACGGTTTTCGATGTTGTCTACTCCGATTATCCTGGCTGGGAGTGTTTCGTCCTTTAGACGCGATTCCATCAGCAACTTGTACTGAGTAAGATTCGTTCTGCGAGGTTTCCTCTTGGGAGGCGGTGTAGTGATGTTTACCTCCATGTTAAAAAGTATCCATCTGTAGTCTGAGCAGGATGCTTCTTTCGACACATGCCAATTGGATATATAATCAGACATTCCCTCTGTTGCTAAGGTGATGTCTATAATTGTTTTGCTCCTTCTATTTACAAAGGTGGGTTCTGAACCTACATTCAAGATATTAAGGTTAGTAGAAAAAAGGTATTCAGTGAGTTGCTTACCCCTTTTGTTGGTTGTTTGCATGCCCCAGAGCGGGTGATGTGCATTGCAGTCTGCAGCCACAATAAGCTCGCTCTTGGTTGTCTCGCAGTAGTTCACCAGTTTGACAAGTTCTTCCGGCGGTGGGTCTTCCCCGTCAGGCATATAGACGGAGGCGACCACTATCGTTCTCTGGTGAGTTGGAAGGATGTGTCTGTCCAGTATTTTTATTGCGCATAAGTCTCTGTAACAAAAATCTGTTAGGGGTTGCACATGTAGATTATTAGAAATGTAGATACAGGCTCTAGGGTGTTCTGGTCCTGAGTAATGTATAAGCTTACCTCCGATATTGGAGAGATGGCATATCCGGCCCCACCTAACCCACGGCTCCTGGATTAGGGCGAGAGCTGTAGGGTTAACCTCCAACCATTTCCGAAGTTGGGCCGTTGCGGTTTCGCTATGGTGGAGGTTTATTTGGATGATGCTGCACTTAGAAGGGGATGCCATCTTTGGATAGCACACCCTCCTCGCCATCCCCGATGCAGAGCTCTTCAATGCCCGTGGTGCAGTCGGCATCACCTTTGGTGCCCGTCGCCAGAAGCTCTTCGAGCTCCTTTAGGCTGTCGAGCACTTCCTCCGAGGGAGAGCTAGTGGCGCAGTTGCCGTCTGCTGGGTCAATTGTTTGAGCGTCCATGGGTTCCGGCAGTGCATCACTGTCGTCTATATTATTCCCAGTTGTTGTCAATGCCTCACCGTTTGTATCCTTAGAGGGGGGGGTCTCGGTGTATTTACCTCCTGGCCCCTGGAACTTCAGATATACTGAGCCCAGCATGAATGATAGCCGGCGCTCATGCTCCAAGATTTTGGGGATTTGGTCCTCCGGGATGCTTACCACGATGAAGCTGTGGTCGTTGTGGTGATAAAGGGCGTGTAACAACCAGCTGTCTACTTTGGCCCAAGAGTTTTGGAACCGTAGCATCCCGCCGATTGCTTTGGTGTCCTTCCATTCACCCGGTAGTAGAATGCCACACCTGACGCGGTTGGGAATTTCCCAGATGTTTTTTACTGCCAGGGTGACACCCTGGCAGTAAAAAAAATTAGACAACACCGTTAGGGAGTTGGATTTCCGGGACAGCTATTTTCAGCCACTCCAATGTTTTAAGATTAGAGCACCACAGTTTTAGGATGCCCCCATCATAGACGGGTTTGCCCAGAAACGCAGGCCCTTCTCTGCCTTCATTCATAGCGGCCATCATGGCTGTCATGAGCTTATCTTTTAATTTCTGGGTGCCAGCAGGTGCTGAACACGCTCCAGAGGTCTGTGTAGTCCCGGTGGATTTCTCCGCCGGGGAATTAGTTTGTTTTGGGGTTTTTTTGGATCTTGGGTTGTCCATACTTTACCGGGTAAAAACTTCGTTCCCCTTGCTCCCCACCCTCCACCGAGCCCGCAACTGGGGATGGTTAACTTAACCATCAGGGCTGCAAGGGGAATATAGGTCCAGCTGGTTGGCCTCTTGCGCGACATCGGGAGCTCGAGATGAGCTGCTGATGGATTCGATCCTATCCATCAGTTCCTCCACCCATTCTTACCCCGTCAGCATGGCTGAGCACCTCCCCTTGCGGGGACCAGCCGAACCTCGCCTGTGGCCCCGCCAAGGCGGGGACACTTGACCATTACCCTCGTGGCGGCTACTCACGGGGCTACCATTTAGCTTGAAATCAGGACCGAAGGAAGCGTATTACGTTACAGGGGTAACTAATCCCCGACCCCTGTCCCGCTCAACCTCCCAGGACTCCGTCATCCCCGCGTACGGCGATCAACTGCGCAGGCCAAAGACGCAGGTGGATGCTGTAAAATCTTCCGGTTGGCACCCACTAACCGCCGGAAGAGTGGAGCAGATATTAGCCACTGGCCAGCAAAGGACTGCCATTACGCAGCGATTAGTGAAAATCGAGCGCAATAACAAATCAGTCACAGGCGCAATGTTTCCAGGGTGCACCGGAGAGGTAGGTGTCACTCTATTCAGAACGCCTAAGAGAGGTTTCATCGTGGATCGACACCACCGCCCACACGTGGAGGTTTCTGCTAAGCACCCCGATCAATCATAATTTTATACTTGAATAATTGGAATGATAATAGGAAATAATAAAAGTAGACTAAGTCTCCAACTAATATTTTTATTGAACTCTGTGCCTTAGCCCTTGTTAAAAATATTGATTGAAAATGATGAAATTTGAATGCGAACTATAGGCGCCGCCCGACCGTCACGCGACATGCAACACACATAGGAAAACGTTTGAGACGATGTAATAAAAGTTTCACTTTAAAAATTCTATTGCAAGCAACGTTTCTTACTTTTACAAGGTGTAAGTTTAATATATAAATATAAAACAATTTAAAATATAAGCAGTTTATTCGAAGTGGTCTCCATTAGCTGTAATCTATTGATAACTGGCCTCTAAACGTTGAGGCCAGTTATCAATAGAAGCACGCACTCTTTCTATGGGAAAACTCTTCACTGCCAATCGTACGGATTGTTTTAGGGAATCCAAATTATCATGACCATTCTTGGTTATTGAACATGGTGTTGCTAAGGGGCTTCACTACCTTCTCAAGAATGGTATCTACAGAAATTCTAAAGAATGGTATCTGATACACTTGTGCCGATGTTTTGAAACCTTTTTCACAAAAGTATGGCTGAGTCACTCCTTCAAAGCTACCCCACCAAACCATCATTGAAGTCGGATAGTGCCAACGTTGCACTCTGCCAACGAATTTGGAAGCTTCCTTAGAGCTTTGAGCATAAATACGTTTAGTTGTTTATAAAAATTATGCTAAATTGTAAAAAAAATCTCATCCATAAACAAAATTTTTCTGTGATTTCCCTTTGCGTACCGCTTCAGTACTTGTTTCAATTTTACCACCCTATTCTTTTGTAACTTATCAGTTAACAAATGACCAGAACTTCTCTTATAGACTGCAAGTCCTAAGTCGTCTTTTAAAATACGTGACATGGTTCTTGGTGTTCTATCTTTTTTCTAGATAGAAAAAAGATAGAAACCTCAAACAAAGACACAGATGTGTCTGGTGTTATATCTTCATCTCCCAATAAATCTTTCGGACAGGATTTCTTCGAATTCTTTCCCTTACTGCTTTGACCACCTTTTCCGTATCAACACTACGTGAACGGCCAGATCTTTTTCTGTCACAAACAGAGGAGGTCTCATTGTACCTATTAATAGACGGTACACAAATATTTCACTAATGCCAAGCGTATGGAGAGTTTTAAAAATTGCATTTGGCTCAATACCTACGTTGTGTAATGCAAACACATCGATTCGGTTCTCTTTATCACCCCACTCCATTTTAATATCGCAAAATATTGGCGCCAAAATGAGAAAACGCAATGACATATAAAAATGAAAGATTCCAAATTCAAATGTAATATTGTGTTTATTTTTAATTGTAGAAATATTTATGGCCAGACAAAGTATGGTCATTAAACTGTTGAAGAGATTTCAAAATAATCGGAAAACATCAATTGAATACAACGATAAGTTGCCGCTCATTAGGGCGCCGCACGCACCATCAGTTAAGCGTAAAGCCGAGGAGGTTGGCAGCCCTGGTTAACTCCGGTGACGTTCCAATAGACCATTTGATGCACATCGCAACGTGTTGGCGGCTACACTGCCACTTATTAATACCGGAACTCTACGTACCATTGCGAAGTTACGGACAAGGTATGAACATAACGTTCGTTAAAATATTTTGTTTCGTTTTATTCTTTATTTATTACACACCAAACCGAACGTTAAAAGCTACCCATTCGAAAATTTATGCTTCAAACATTAGTAAAGAAGTAAACTAATAGGTAATTCGTTATTTTATTCTCCTAAATTGTGCTTAGTATATTTAGTAATATTGTGCATACCTTTTTTTTTTTTTATCGAATTTTAAAAAAAAAGCAATATTGGAATTCGAAAAATAAGTAGCCATAAACCATCTAGGATTAATTTCGCATCAAATGTGCGTAGTTTCATGTCGTTATGATCAGCGGCTTAGGCGAAGGAGCCTCAAACAAAGACCATTTTCATTATATATATATGGATGAAGGAACGTTGGAATTCGAAAAAGTAGCCATAAACAATCTAGGATAAATTTCGCATCAAATGGTTTAGTTTCATGTCGATACGATCAGTGGTTTAGGCGTGATTGAGCCATAAACAAAGACAATTTTCATTATAAATATAGATAATTAGCAATAGTTATAATTGTTTATCTTATTCGTACGTATTATATTATGTATGTAGTTGGTAAGCCTAAATATCAAAATGAAGAACGGGTACAAAAAACTCAACGAGCGTCTTGTTTTTAATACATTTTTGTTAAAAAAAATATTATTATTAAATAGCCCGAAAGATATCGCTCCATTCCCAGTCTGTGGTATCATTAAGAAAGTCATTTACATTATAGAGACCTTTACCATATTAGGGCCAATAGGAAAACGGAGAAATGGACGTCATAGAAAGAAGAAGACATAAAAGCAACAGCAGAAAACTTATGGAAAAAGATAGCAATGGGTAGAGAGGCATGGAACAAGCTGGAGAAGACCTATACCCAAGAAGGGGTTTCAATCAATACTGGTATTTTTTCATGTTTGATTATATAAAATATATACTTACCTACTATGTAAATAATTGTTATAATATTATACTTAAGTAATATTTATTATATTGGATGTAATTATAGATATAACTGTAATATAACTATAACCATGTTATTTAATAGTAGATTACAAGTTAATAGGTTTTATTATTATTATTAACCTTACCACACAAATTATTTCAACCATTCTGTTAATTTTCGTAAGATTTTTGTTTTTGTACTTCTTCTGAGATCGAGTTACAAAAGCAGAAATACATCTCCCAACAAAATACTTACTAACTCAACTTAGCCGAGTAGTGGGAATAAGAACTTTAAACTCCTGGTGCTTTTATAATCATATTGTTAATCACAGTTTATTTAAATTTACAAATTCACAATTCGCTTATGTGTCTATAAACATACATTACATAATCAAGAATATAAAATATAAAATAATATATAATAATAATTAAAGGCAACAGTTAAAACATTCATTTCTTTATATTTTTCACAAAGTTTTTTTTTATGTTTTTTTTATGACAATAAGAGACGACACGAGTAAAACGTTCAGCTTATGGTAACTGATCCGCCCTGCCCATTACAATGCAGTGCCGTCCGGCCACACACGGAGTATTGCTGTCATCTCTGGTCTGGCGCACCCCAGTATGAGCTCGATTTGACCGAGTGCAACGCAGAGCAGCTTGAATTGTCGGGGACCCAGTGCTCTGTGAACGGCTGGATCACCTGGCGTTGCGTAGAGACGTCGCTTCATTGTGTGTCTTCTACCGCATTTATCACGGGGAGTGTTCCGAAGAGTTTCACCTGATTCCTGCCGCCGAATTACATCTCGCACGACACGCTTCAAATTAGGATATCATCCCACCATCTGGAGGACTAACAGTGCGTTTTTCAAGGAGCTTTCTTTCAAGGAACTTCCTTGTGCGGTGTTACCGGGATGATACGACATGCGTACCTTCAAAAAAAGCACGTACGTCCTTAAGGGCCGGCAACGCTCCTGTGATTCCTGTGGTGTTGCAATAGAATTTGGGTGGCGGTGATCACTTAACACTAGGTGACCCATACGCTCGTTTGTCCTACTTTTCTATAAAAAAAAAAAAAAAAAAACAAAAATTCAGAGCGGCATTATAATTTCGCTCGTCACCTTGAGACATAAGATGTTAAGTCTCATTTGCCCAGTAATTTCACTAGCTACGGCGACCTTCAGACTGAGACACACTTGTGGTACCCATAATCTAGACGGCATCCTGTGCAAAGGAGCCTCCCACTGGTACCTAGTAAAAGTACCTAGGTGCTATATTGAATAAGGGCATTGATTCTAGATATGTCACAGTAAGCTTCCTTCTTCACAGTAACAAGATAGCCTTGTTACTGGAAGCTGCAGTGTTGACAAGATGGATGGACTATAGACTTGGGTCACAGGACCCAGCAAAACAGCTGTGGTGAACTTTAATGATAGACGGTCACGCTTGTATTAGTCTTTTTTTGTATTAAATTTAACTTGGAACTCTAGGAACTCTACTACTCTTCTTCCACGTTCCACTAAGCTTTGGAATGAGCTTCCTTGTGCAGTGTTTCAGGAACGATACGACATGGGTACCTTCAAAAAAAGCGTGTACACCGTCCGGCCGGCAACGCTCCTGTGATTCCTCTGGTGTTGCAAGATGTGGGTGGCGGTGATCACTTGTTTTTAACACCAGATTCGCTCTTTTGTCCTCCGTTTTCATAAAAAAATTAAGGAAAATTCACATTAAGGATAAAACGAAGAAATAATGTTTTTGCGGTCCTAGTTTAGTATTTTCTTTATTTTCTTATGGAAGAGGGGGTCAAAGTAGCATATGGAGCACCTGATGATAAGTGGTCACCTCTGCTTGCAATGTTATGCAAAGCCAGAGGAATCACCGGAGCGTTACCGGCCTTTCAAGTTGTTAACGTGAGAATCACAATAATAGCAGACAAGAATGTCTTGAATGCATATTTTTTAAGCATTTTTGACTTTTAAATCTACCCAACTTATTCGAAAAGATATGGATCCGACTTGAGAAAATCGAGTTCAATAAACTGGGGTACATCAGGCAGATATGAGAGTATTAATAGAGGTAGTCTGTGTGTCAATAAGTGAGTAAATCTTTTATATACCTAAATAAATTTTATATATAGTATATAGGTATTATATATATAGCACATTTTAGGGCTCAATAGGCCCAATACTTCATTATTACCAACAATAAATTTCAATTGTAAAATCCCTTAACGCACAGTTTGTACCAATAACGTATTTAGATATAATCGTAGCCGTACAAATCTAGCTTATAACTCCAGCATCAATCGTATTTGTCGCCAATTTAATACACTTACTCAAAAGAATCAGCAACTCAATTTATTTAATTCCACGTCAACCTGCTTTCATCGTAATGTCATTGACTCCCTGAGTAAGGTAGCTAATTTGTAGAAATTACTTTTATTTTTACACGCTTTTTAGTAGCTTCACCTGTATGTATGTTTGTTTGTAATCGACTCATTTGGGAGCGATTTTGACCTACTTTAAACGGCCAGATTTCGTTCAAACTTCATAGATTTATCGAGGACCTATGACGATACATTAATTTAATCAAAATTATTCGATTTTTCAATTTGCAAAAAATATATATGATTTTTGTTAATTTATATCATTTTTTTTATGCCAATACGGAACGAGACGAGCAGGACGCTCAACTGATGGTAATTGATACGCCCTGCCCATTACAATGCAGTGCCTTTCAGGATTCTTGAAAAACCCAAAAACTGAGCGACACTACAATTGCGCTCGTCACCTTGAGACATAAGATGTTAAGTCTCATTTGCCCAGTAATTACACTAGCTACGGCGCCCTTCAGACTGAAACACAGTAAAGCTTACACATTACTGCTTCACGGCAGAAATAGGCGCCGTTGTGGTACCCATAATCTAGCCGGCATCCCGTGCAAAGGAGCCTCCCACTGGTGGTATCATTTTCATCTATCGTCGTATTTATAAGGCAGGAATTGATGTTAATTTTAAATTTCAAACATTATCTTTAACATATTTATCTAATTAAAGAAATTTTCGAATACAAAAGAAAATTTTTAATTCAGCATTGCTAATAATAGTTAAAAAAAACTTAATAAACATGCTTTTAAAAATGAACCAAACTAAAAAGTAGGAAATATTTTCTATTTTTTATTTCGGTTTTCTATAAAAAGCGTGTTTTTTAGTTTCTTTTAATTACTATTTATTAATACACTACTTTATATTATCATCTCTTATCTGTATGTCTCAAAATCTATATAATATATTATACGATATTTTTGCTGTATCTTTTAGTTTTAAGTCTCCTTGTTGATATTTTTAAATTTTTGCATGAATATTGTTATTTTATCAAATAAAGTAAAATAAAAAAAAGTGTGTGAGTATGCACGCAAGAAGTTATACTTCTTTGGCCTAAAAAAGCAAAAATCAGGGCTTGAACCCTTTGCCCATCCTAATAATGGACGAAGAAACCAAAAAAAAATAACGAATGTCGCAAACGTCAGAAAATTTTAGCAACCAACTCACCCTGTTACTTTTGTGTTACAGTGATGCGCGCGCATCTTATAATTTCACTGTCATAATATTTTCATAACGTGCCTAAGGAAGTATAACTTCAAAAAATTGCCGATTATTTTTTACGTGCATTATTATAATTAAAATTGCGCGTACACCGAATTTTATTTTATTTTGAGCAACTTATGGCGATAAAATGAATTTCGTTTTAGAATAATTTAGCACAAAATGCTTATCGCAAACAAGTTGATTTATAACAACCTCCTTTTGTTTTTCGGCTAAGTGTTAAATCATTCACATATTTTATTTCTAGGTGAAAAAAGTATGTCAAAGTATTCGAAAACAAGTGAATATAATGCATAGTAAACGTAGCAAAAGTTAAGACAGGGCAGTGTCCTGATTTAATAAAATAGAAGCGCATTGGTTCTCGGTGATCCCAGCTTCTAACACGTTATTCGACCATTCAACGTGTTTTTGTTTAAGTTTAATGTACATTGACGGCTCTGAGAAACTAATTTTCTAGTTCAAATGAAGTGAAAGCGCGGTGGTATGGTATGATAACAAAAAAGTCGTTGGTTACACTGAAAAATCTACGCTGGTACCACTAGTAATCAGCTGATTGTGCTGCTGATGCTGATGTTTTTTTTTATGAAAATAAGGGACGAGACGAGCTGATGGTAATTAATACGCCCTGCCCATCAGTACCACTCAGGATTATTGAAAAACCCAACAATTCTGAGCGGCACTACAATTGCGTTCGTCATCTTGAGACATCATTGTTAAGTCTCATTTGCCCAGTAATTTCACTAACTACGGCACCCTTCTGACCGAAACACAGTTTGCACATTACTTCTTCACGGCAGGAATAGACACCGCTCTGGTACCCATAATCTAGTCAGCATCCGGTGCAAAGGAGCCTCCCACTAGTAGTGTTTTGCCGATGTGATTTTGAAGTGATAACTTCTTTCTTTACGTTTTTTCGTTACGCGTTAGAGCACCAGTCTGTCTGGCTTCCCTTTCTCTCACGCATATGGCAGCGGTAGGCAGGCTCCTCCTCTCTCACTCTAACCAATTGTTACTAACGCAATAGTAGTGCCGCTCAGAATTTCTCAAGAATCCTGAGTTACACTGCATTGTAATGGGCAAGGCGTATCAATTTCCATCAGCTGAACGTCCTGCTCGTCTCGTCCCTTATTTTCATAAAAAAAAAAACACATACAAAAACCTAATCTAACTAATTTTACCCAAGAGAAACCGCAATGCACGAGAGCAAGGTGAAATAATCACCGGTATCGTGGTACGGGGGCGCGGGGTCGCGCGTGCGGGCTCATAGTCGTTTTGCGCATGCGTCGTGACCGATCGCGCGCGCCCGTCACGCGCTCACATCTGCGCGCCCGCACTATTTTATCGCATTAATTATTTGGAAAAGGATTCCCGTAGAGCCTGCATTCTTGAACCCGGGCTTGTCAGTTGTGGGAACGTCGTGCCTTAGCATTATGAGAGACCTTATGAAGCTATAAGGGAACTAAAATATAAACTATTACGTATTTTGAGCTTGGATTGTTCCTCATTTCTCCTACGATCTACATAATTAATGCATCTAATTGTTTTTTTTATTAGTGCGGTATAATTGAAAATATTATGAAATAAATATTTAACTTACTAAATGTAAGAAATTTATTGAATTAGCCGTTAGTTTGCAAAGTTCATAAGAATCTAAATAACAATAATAATAATATTGACACACTCTTACACAAATTATCTTGCCCTAAACTAGGCATAGCCTGTACTATAGGTGCAAGACCACAACGATATAAATTATTAAATAAAATATATTTACTTAAACAAACATAAATACAAATAAACATCCATGACTCGGAAACAAACATTCATATTCAGCATATAAATGTCTGCACCTATCGGGATTCAAACCCGGAACCTCTAGTAGCTCAGTAGGCAGGGTCCCTAACCACTAGGCTATAGGGGTCGTCGAAAAATGTTATGAGTTAAAGACTATTTTAAAAAGGGAAGTTAATAAGTCTACATGCAGATTGCACCTAAAACCCAGTCACGTGGCATAGAGTTTTAGTGGTTTCATCCGTCCTCCAACCTCTCCATCTAATTTATTATGTTATAGCCAGAAGGCGGTCGTTCCATTCCCAATCTGTGGTATCATTAAGAAAGTCATTTATGTTATGGTCACTTTTACCACTAAAACGTTTTTAACAATTCTTTTGAACTTCGTAACATGTTTTAAAAATAAACTACGTTTAAAAAAACCGACATCAAAAATTGAAAATGATCAAATAACTAAAAATTTAATTTAATACCCTTATGCAAACCTTTACCTTTAATATTAATAAAATACTATTATTTATATGTGCTACCTATATATGCAATCAACCTGAATGAAAACTCAAAAAAAACGTCGTACACAGAAAACAATTGTCATCCAGGTAGACAAAAATTTTCATATAAATGTGAACTAACAAAAGAAGAATCATGTAAATCGGATCATAAATCTCAGAGTGATCGGTGTACATACATAAAAAAATACCGACCGAATTGATAACCTCCTCCTTTTTGAAGTCGGTTTAAAAGCAAATACATCGCCCATCAAAACTTAGGTACTTAATTAACTTTGCCGAACAGTAGGCATAACTAGTTTGTGTTTGTTCCTGGCATTATAATCATCAGATCCTAGAAAATTCACTAATGTGTAACAACATACATAAAATTGCCAAGAATTTATTGAGATGCATCAATTAAAAATTTACTACTTCAAATATTTATTTTGATAATTAGGTGGGACTTAGGTTATACATAGCGCGAATAGCCCTCTTCTGCTGCACAAAGATGGTATTAATATCGGCAGCGTTGCCCTATAGCAATATACCATAGGACATAATACTACAATGGAAATATCTAAAGTAAACGTATTCGCCTCATATTTATGCCATCTTTTTGACCGCATATGCTGTAAAACTAAATCTTTAAGCCAATCTTTCAATATGGGGTTTGTTATTTGAAATCCAGAGTAATGCCAAGAAATAGCAGATTCCACCGGTTTTATCACCTCTCCGTTTAATAAAACACTTGCATCTACATTTTTGACATATTTAGGCGCGGTCACTTTTAAATATTTAGTTTTCCTGCTATTTAATCATAGGCTATTGACGCTAAACCAGTACACGATGTCGGATACCTAGGTAGCACTGAAAATGTTTAGAAAATGAAAAACGGCTTAATGTATAAAGTTGCAAATACTTTAATTATTTTAAACAATATGTTATGTTTTTAAAGTGATAACCCTCACTTCTAGGATTAATAAATAAATAAAATTTGAAAAACAAAATTTTATGAACGAAAACAAAATTTTGTAACGAGGCGGTACTCAAACGGTAAGCTCAGTTGGTTAGAGCACCGGCACGGAACGCCGGAGGTCGTGTGTTCGAATCCCGCATCGTTCATAAAATTTTGTTTTTCAAATTTTATTTGTGTATTAATCCTGGAAGTGAGGGTTATCACTTTAAAAACATAACATATAGTTTAGATTTACAAGAGCGACATCTCAAGTCAATTTCCTAATATGCAAATATTGGGGTTGAGCAGGTTATCAACTGTAAAGTAGATCCTGTAGATGAAGCCACAACCTGAGAGTTGAACAAAGCCATCAGAATTTTGTAACGAGGCGGTACTCGAACGGTCAGCTCAGTTGGTTAGAGCACCGGCACGGAACGCCGGAGGTCGTGGGTTCAAAATGTGGGTTAAAAAAAAATGCAAGAACGCTGGGAGAGTTTCTTGCGCAGCTTCTTCTCTCTTCGTATTAGAAATGACATCAAAAAGACTTCATGAATGCCTTTTATGCCTTTATGCCATTAATGAAATAATAATATAAATATAACTTTTACGCTACAACTTTATAGTTTAAAATTATTTTTGTACTTTGAGATGCACTGAGATATGTACGCCTATTTCTACCGTCAAGCAGTAATGTGCAAGCATTATTTTTGTTTTATGTTTCGGTCTGAATGGGCGTCCTAGCTAATGAAATTACTGGGAAAAATGAGACTTGACATCTTATGTTTCAAGGTGACGAGCGAGACTTTTGATTGTGTTCAACATTCAACGCTGGTTAGGAAGCTATGTCACTATGGCATAAAAGGAACAACGATCGATCTATCTTCTGATTTCATTTCTAAACAATGGAATTCAGAAGTTCGACGTGTATGGTAGGAGATCTCCTGGAACTCCTCTCAGTATGGGGGTACCTCAAGGGTCTATTCTTGGACCGTTCCTCTTCCTTATCTATATAAATGATCTTTCTAATCTTATACCTAGAAAAAAAACAAAAGGTTGTATTGTTTGCGGACGACACTTGACTGATACTCAAAGTGAAAAGAAATCAAGTTATGTATGACGAAGTAAACGATATTTTACGTGGGTTACACTGAAATGTTTAGAATCGGCCAGTTAGAAACATTGCTAATGAAAACTTTTTTTGAATTTCAATTTAAGAACTCTTTAGTAACCTAATGTAGTATATTGCATTCAGTCTTCATTTGTTTTTGTGAATTGGCGGTAAATCTAAAACTCTTACACGTGAAAATGAACCTAACACGAGAAAATTTTCGCTCAATGATTTATTATGACTTTCGTTGTGGGCTTACTCAACAACAAAGCTATGATAGGCTGCGATTAGCATTTCTTAATGAAGCCTCATCTCGTGCCACTATTTACAATTGGTTTAACGAGTTAATGCGTGGACGTAACAATCTCAGTGATGATCCGCGTGAGGGACGTCCTTTGACAGCAACTACTGAAGATAACATCAGTGCTGTGTGACGCCTGATAGGGGAAGATATTAGAGTGACCTATCAGCAGATACGGGCAAGCCTAGGCAATGGTATGAGTTGAGTTCTAAAAATATTACACGAATATTTAGCCGTCAGGAAGCTTTGTACCAGATGGATTCCCCATACTTTAACCGACGACCAGAAACACCTTCGCATGGACTGGTGTAAAGAAAGGAAGAAGTCAAGGAAAAAAGATGATTGTCTCATTCTTTGGTCGGAAAGGTCTTTTCGCGACAGTTGTGCTAGAAGATGGAAGGACAGTTACTGCAGACTGGTCAATCGCTGTTTGCCTGTTCTTTTGGAAAAAAATTCGACAGCAGCGCCCTCAAAGCACGATCCTTCTTCACCACGACAATGCTTCTGCGCACTCCGCAAATCG
The DNA here is from genome assembly GCF_905404315.1 of Leptidea sinapis. Classification (NCBI taxonomy): domain Eukaryota; kingdom Metazoa; phylum Arthropoda; class Insecta; order Lepidoptera; family Pieridae; genus Leptidea; species Leptidea sinapis. The sequence goes on along the minus strand of NC_066270.1, from coordinate 11,592,724 downwards.
GACTGTTGAATATTTGACTATGGCAGGTGTCGAAATAATGTGTTATCCGCCATACAGTCCTGACCTGGCGCCCTGCGACTTTTATTTATTCCCAAGAACTAAAGATAAAATTCGAGGTATTCGCTTTACGAGCCCTGAAGATGCGGTGAAAGCGTACCAAAATGCAATAGAAAAGCCCCTACGGAAGAATGGGCCCACTGCTTTTCTCAGTGGTTCCATCAAATGCTCAGATGAGCAGAGAAGAACCGAGATTACTTCGAAAAACAATAAAACACAAATAAAATTTGAACTCGGATTCGAACCCACGACCTCCGGCGTTCCGTGCCGGTGCTCTAACCAACTGAGCTGACCGTTCGAGTACCGCCTCGTTACAAAATTCTGATGGCTTTGTTCAACTCTCAGGTTGTGGCTTCATCTACAGGATCTACTTTACAGTTGATAACCTGCTCAACCCCAATATTTGCATATTAGGAAATTGACTTGAGATGTCGCTCTTGTAAATCTAAACTATATGTTATGTTTTTAAAGTGATAACCCTCACTTCTAGGATTAATAAATAAATAAAATTTGAAAAACAAAATTTTATGAACGAAAACAAAATTTTGTAACGAGGCGGTACTCAAACGGTAAGCTCAGTTGGTTAGAGCACCGGCACGGAACGCCGGAGGTCGTGTGTTCGAATCCCGCATCGTACTGTAAAGTAGATCCTGTAGATGAAGCCACAACCTGAGAGTTGAACAAAGCCATCAGAATTTTGTAACGAGGCGGTACTCGAACGGTCAGCTCAGTTGGTTAGAGCACCGGCACGGAACGCCGGAGGTCGTGGGTTCGAATCCGAGTTCAAATTTTATTTGTGTTTTATTGTTTTTCGAAGTAATCTCGGTTCTTCTCTGCTCATCTGAGCATTTGATGGAACCACTGAGAAAAGCAGTGGGCCCATTCTTCCGTAGGGGCTTTTCTATTGCATTTTGGTACGCTTTCACCGCATCTTCAGGGCTCGTAAAGCGAATACCTCGAATTTTATCTTTAGTTCTTGGGAATAAATAAAAGTCGCAGGGCGCCAGGTCAGGACTGTATGGCGGATAACACATTATTTCGACACCTGCCATAGTCAAATATTCAACAGTCCGATTTGCGGAGTGCGCAGAAGCATTGTCGTGGTGAAGAAGGATCGTGCTTTGAGGGCGCTGCTGTCGAATTTTTTTCCAAAAGAACAGGCAAACAGCGATTGACCAGTCTGCAGTAACTGTCCTTCCATCTTCTAGCACAACTGTCGCGAAAAGACCTTTCCGACCAAAGAATGAGACAATCATCTTTTTTCCTTGACTTCTTCCTTTCTTTACACCAGTCCATGCGAAGGTGTTTCTGGTCGTCGGTTAAAGTATGGGGAATCCATCTGGTACAAAGCTTCCTGACGGCTAAATATTCGTGTAATATTTTTAGAACTCAACTCATACCATTGCCTAGGCTTGCCCGTATCTGCTGATAGGTCACTCTAATATCTTCCCCTATCAGGCGTCACACAGCACTGATGTTATCTTCAGTAGTTGCTGTCAAAGGACGTCCCTCACGCGGATCATCACTGAGATTGTTACGTCCACGCATTAACTCGTTAAACCAATTGTAAATAGTGGCACGAGATGAGGCTTCATTAAGAAATGCTAATCGCAGCCTATCATAGCTTTGTTGTTGAGTAAGCCCACAACGAAAGTCATAATAAATCATTGAGCGAAAATTTTCTCGTGTTAGGTTCATTTTCACGTGTAAGAGTTTTAGATTTACCGCCAATTCACAAAAACAAATGAAGACTGAATGCAATATACTACATTAGGTTACTAAAGAGTTCTTAAATTGAAATTCAAAAAAAGTTTTCATTAGCAATGTTTCTAACTGGCCGATTCTAAACATTTCAGTGTAACCCACGTAAAATATCGTTTACTTCGTCATACATAACTTGATTTCTTTTCACTTTGAGTATCAGTCAAGTGTCGTCCGCAAACAATACAACCTTTTGTTTTTTTTCTAGGTATAAGATTAGAAAGATCATTTATATAGATAAGGAAGAGGAACGGTCCAAGAATAGACCCTTGAGGTACCCCCATACTGAGAGGAGTTCCAGGAGATCTCCTACCATACACGTCGAACTTCTGAATTCCATTGTTTAGAAATGAAATCAGAAGATAGATCGATCGTTGTTCCTTTTATGCCATAGTGACATAGCTTCCTAACCAGCGTTGAATGTTGAACACAATCAAAAGTCTCGCTCGTCACCTTGAAACATAAGATGTCAAGTCTCATTTTTCCCAGTAATTTCATTAGCTAGGACGCCCATTCAGACCGAAACATAAAACAAAAATAATGCTTGCACATTACTGCTTGACGGTAGAAATAGGCGTACATATCTCAGTGCATCTCAAAGTACAAAAATAATTTTAAACTATAAAGTTGTAGCGTAAAAGTTATATTTATATTATTATTTCATTAATGGCATAAAGGCATAAAAGGCATTCATGAAGTCTTTTTGATGTCATTTCTAATACGAAGAGAGAAGAAGCTGCGCAAGAAACTCTCCCAGCGTTCTTGCATTTTTTTCTTTTGAATAAAATATACAATATTTTACTGTCATTGTTATTGTTATTGCTATAAAATAATCATTATCAAGTCCATGGCTGTCCGATCACTTAGATATTCAGCTGTGGAGAAGTAGGATTTACGAAATAGCCATTTTTTTTTCAGTCATTTAAATTTATAGATAATGCCTGAACTGGGACTTTATTACAAACGTGTATACATTTATCCTTAAAGCCATTATGTATCTTATTAAGCCTACTAGAATTAGTTACAAGCAATCCCTTATTTCTAATGTTATAATCTAATGTTATTTTGTATTAATAAAATCCATTTTAAGTGATTGAAACGCGTGCAATGTTATTTTTAATTTAGTTCTTAATTTAGTTCCGTTTTTACTTCTTTTATCCTCCTCTTTAATAATAAAAGAAATCGTATTCTGACTATCAGTATTAAGTGTAGTTGTTAATGTAATGTTAGATTAAATGAAACAAATTAATTACTACGCCGTAGTTCGTAGCGCTGGGTGTTTCTATATCTCAAAGGCAATTATTATCACATACTATCAATGACGTTCTATACATGTGGACATATCATTCGCAGTCTGATAACGGAACGGAAAAAGTGTGCTTAAAGACAATGTAAGCACACATTTCTCCTTAGTCGTATGTCAACTGTGTGTCAAGCAACAAGTCTAAGTGTGCTATAAAGTGCTTAAATAATACATTAACAACTCAAAAAAAATATGGTGTGACTTATCATGGGTAAGGTTATTTTATTTATATAAGATTGATATGAAAAAAGCGGGAGTAATTTAGAAAACGAATATTTTTTCATTAAATATGATACAATAGTATTGACAAGTCCCCAGACAAGACCCGCTTGTCAGAATGAGACAGATGAAAGTACACAGAAATGAAAACAATAGATTCGCCCTTTATAACCTACTTCAAAAAAGAGGGAGGTTCTCGTTATTAGAGGAATTAGTCGGTATGTTTTTCGACTGGGTGAACCGATTTTGATAATTCTTTTTTTATTTGAAAGCTGGTACTTCCCGTGTGCCCCATAGCATCTGGTCGAGATCTGACATTGGCAACCATGAGAAAACCATAAAAGTGTTAAATTTGCTATAAGTATGTGCGCAACAAATTTACGAATAACTCAATTTCGCGTCAGCCCATTTTGATAATTCTTTTTTTATTGGAAAGGATATACTTCAAAGGTAGTTTGGTGATAGTTTGGTTAGCTTCTGTTAATGGGATCCATAACAAAGTAACGAAAGTCTTCAATTCTTAGGAGCAAATTAACGATACTCGGCCGAATCTTTTTTATGCTATCCGGATATTTGAGTCACCTACCGTAACATCGTTAGGTCAAGTAATATTATGATGTTCAATGGAACTCTTTAACGACTTACAGTAAGGGTGCGATCTGTGGCAGAATTTTTAACTGTCTGTAATAAAATTTCAATGCGCTTCCGTTAATTGCTGCATTGCAAAATTTAGTAGACCTACACAAGTTTAGAAAAATTATTAGTTAGTGTAGTTGAGATTTACTAAACATCTAAAAAAAAATAACAAAAAACAACCAACTACGAGATATTATATGCAAATATAGGTATAAAAAGTATAAAAATAATAAAGGCATAAAGGCATAAAGGCATAAAGGCCATTAATGGGCATTAATGTTATTTTAGGAGTCGGTCGTTTTTTTAATTTTTTTTTTAAAGACTCAGTGAACAATGATATTGCTAATATTGTATTTTGTGTAATGTGAACGCCTTACAATACGCGAACAATTACATAGGAGTTCTATTTACACATTATCACGGAAGTATCGTAACCTAGTGGTTATTGATACTTATTTACATTGCAAATATGTAAAAGCTAATATTTTTCAGCTTTCCCATACACGAGATAATGAAAGAAAATTGGCGCCTGTTGGTAACAACAGAGAGATGTGAAGAAATTTACAAACCAAATAAGCATATAAGTCAAAGTCAAGTTCAAAAACATCTTTATTCACTGTAAAACTTTATAAGTCATTTAGTGCAAGTCGGAATGAAGTACAAAAGTTACAATAGCATTCAAATGAGTAAAACAATATTCTTTAATAAAATTTAGAACATTAATTCCAACTATCTTTATCATTCAAATAATCCTTCACATTATAATAGGCCTTAGATGTTAATTTATTTTTTACAATACATTTAAACTTTTTAAAATAATATATATATCTCATGTATATATTATATTAAAAATGTAATATATATATATATATTTCACCACTAAAGGATTTAACAAAAGCTGTCATACAAATATATGTTGATGACCGCTTACACTACATATACCTACCAAAAAGATATCCTGGAAAAGATATCTAAGTCTAAAAGACATATTTTATTTAAATCAAAGAATTTAACATTTAAATAACCAGTTAAACTAATTTTTTTATGTAAATATAAATATTATATTTGAGTATTAGTTTCTCCCATTAAAGGTTACCTTAACTGATTAAATCCATCCTTTTAGAACATAAAGAAGTAAGAAAGCCAATAAATAAACATACAAACTTTCCCCTTTATAATATGAGTGTGAACTGAACAGATCTTGATCGGAAAATAGGGACAGACTGACGAACGTAAAACTTATAGGACCCCTCTTTATCGTCTGGGTTTAAAAAAATACCTAACTGCTACTCCACTGATGTCAGTGTCCAAATCGGGCTCTAAATTTAAAATACGCAGCTGAAATTGAAATAGTATTTACATTGCTGCCTATTGACCAAAAATATTTTAAACAACCGGAGTAAACGCAGAAATGTATAGACATAGCCGTCGAAGCTTATTATGATGTCATATTTCGGGTTGGATTTTGTATGAGGTATTGTCTATATGTATAGAACGTCATTGCATACCATCTGTAGATATATGAATATATCTTCTACCGCATTTATCACGGGGAGTGTTCCGAAGAGCTGTTTAAGTTCCTGCCGCCGAATTCCACCTTCGCACGACACGCCCCAAGTTAGGATATCATCCTCACCATCTGGATGTGTGGCGGTCATCCACAGTGCGGTTTTCAAGGAGCTTTCTTCCACGTACTACAAAGCTGTGGAATGAGCTTCCTTGTGCGGTGTTTCCGGGACGTTACGACATGGGTACCTTCAAAAAAAGCGTGTACACCTTCCTTAAAGGCCGGCAACGCTCCTGTGATTCTTCTGGTGTTGCGGGAGATTGTGGGCGGCGGTGATCACTTAACAACAGGTGACTCTCGCGCTCGTTTGTCCTCCTATTCAATAAAAAAAAGTATGTCCGTTCATTCTCCTCTTTCAAAAAAAATGGTAGAAGTGACGAAGTCTCAATACAAATTCTTTACTTACTCCCAAATCGCGCTATATCAAAAAATACCTTTATTTATTATCAACAAACTTAATTCGTAATATATCAATAGACATATTTTCTTTATTACTTGGAGTCATAACATCCTAAAATATACCCATATTATACGTACATTTCTGTCTACATAAGTTGATTTATTAGAGTAAACATGAAGAAGAAACACTAGCTCCATCTAGCGAACTCTTTAAACATTACCTATCCGTATTCATATTATACATTCCTCGAGAGGCAAACATCAAAAAGCAGTAAAAATTCAAATTATCGATTCGTTTCCAATCGTTCATTTTTATCAGCCGGGCCTCGGGCGTGATAGATTATCCTGTGGCTTCCTTTTTCGTTTTAGAGAGCGTCGACCGTCCAGGGGGTTAGAGGGTGGAGATGGGGCGGCTAACCGTAGGTACGTACACCACGTCATTGCCCTGTCAACTGAACAATACTAAGCAGACATAACGTGCAGTGTAGGTGGCGAATTAATGCAAGGTTACTGAACTATTTCGTGGAACTATCTAATCTGAAATGCTTGTTTAATCTACAGACTATAACGACGCAAATGTAAATCAATTATGGTAAAATAAACCCTTAAGGTTGTTACGTGATCGATTAAGATGAAACTCTAATTATTGTCTTAAAAGGGACAATGAGTTTCTTATTACTTCTCATTCAAGGTAAACCATTTTGACTACCACGAATGGGTACTAGATAAGTAATTAATAAATTAAGTAATTATTAAATAAATTATAGAGCGATTATAATTTGATTTAGTACAGGAAGAAAATTAATTGAAACTAATTTACTGGTAAGCCACTAATTTTTCTCACTGTTTTCGTTTATCAACAAATTTTCACTTAAGGCTGGAGACCGAGCCAATGGCCTTGAGGAATCGAGCGGAGCTAGATTACCTTTCTCGTACAAGATCGCCATAGTTTTAATTCAGAATTAGAAGCATTTTTTATTTATTACAAACATATTACAATTTTCTTTACAAAACTAACAAAACTGTGTCATGTTAAATAGTATTGGTACACTATTAAAAAGTTTTTGCACAATTTTTAATTTTCGTGTATTTTTTTTCGACTGTCTATAAAAATAAAAATGAAAAGAAAAAAGAAGGTACTGGGGAAATGGGCCTTAACCTCTTATGTCTCAAGGTGACGAGTGCAAGGGTGGTGCCGCTCAGAATTTTTGGGATTTTCAATGATCCTGAGCGTCACTGCATTGTAATGGGCAGGGCGTATCAATTATCATTAGCTGAACGTCCTGTTCGTCTTCGTCTGTTATTGTCATAAAAAAAAAACACTAAAGTTAACAAAAACAAAACGAAAAGGTTGTGACCAACATCGCGAAAACCTTGAATTACGGACACGACTTTCAGAAATGAAGAATACCAGCAAGAAGAAGAAGAAAGTCGAATACGAAAGTTGTGGACGATAGCCTAACTGCTTGTGTTACCAAGTTATCGCACTCACTAACCTTAAATAATAACTGTAACGAGAGAAGAGAAATGGTGGAAAATAACCACCACTTTATTAAGGGTGGGTCTCCAACTAGGTACCGCAGGCGTAGTCGCAAAGTGCGGCAACTAATTCTACGCCCAAATGAGCGTACTCGAGCCAGTCCCGCATAATGTGCGACGTTGATGTGCCACATGTTCAATTAAACTTTGCCAATAATCGAAACTACAATGCCGGGTGGGGTGGTAAATTTGTAAAAATAATACTACAAGAAATAAGAAACACTGGGATCACATATCATCAGTAAGTATTTTGTATTTTATTAATTTCAATGTAAAATAACACGAAGCGTATGTTTTTTTTTTATGGAATAGGAGGACAAACGAGCGTACGGGTCACCTGGTGATCACCGCCGCCCACACTCTCCTGCAACACCAGAGGAATCACAAGAGCGTTGCCGGCCTTTAAGGAAGGTGTACGCGCTTTTCTTGAAGGTACCCATGTCGTATCGTCCCGGAAACACCGCACAAGGAAGCTCATTCCACAGCTTCGTGGTATGAGGAAGAAAGCTCCTTGAAAACCGCACTGTGGAGGAATGTATGTATGTTATGTTACAAAATTTGAAAGATGCCATGAGTGTCAAGCAAACATCTGATAGTTGTCGTAATGCAAAAAGGTATTGTAGGGAGGCTTAAGGCTTAGGTAGTGCGATCTAGTTGGAGAGCAGCGGAGACCAATTCTTAAGGCGACACTAAATGCCAGCGACCTTGAGCGATATGAGTTCACGGTTGCCGGCCCGCCATTTATGTAACAACGCCAATATTTTCAAAATTCTTGGGTGAAAAACAGTTTATATGCTTTCAATCCTTGTTATTCACTACTAATCTGAATAAATGAACCTACACAAAAAAGAACAAGCTATAAGAATAACTTTTCCATGAGAAGTACCAAAAAAATGCGTCACGCCATGCCAAAAAACTTGTTTAACTTCAAAGAAAAGTTGTAGTTCAAAAAGGCTCGGCAGTGTTAACTATAACCAACAGCAAGCATTAGCAACCTACAAATAAAACTTAAGGATATGTGTAACAGGATTAAGTAGTGTTCATAGCTCGAAATGCTATACTTTCACCACAAAACTTGTCTAAAAACACCATGTTTGCGTGTTTTCTGCTTACTCTTCGCCTTAATCTAAGACTATGACATAACTCTTTGAGAGACTCGACCTTCGTATTGAGTTGTCTTTTAGCGCTAAATCTATCAACTAGCAATGAACCAACACAAATACTTCGAACGTATAGATGACTTGACATTCCGATATGTATGGCCAAGTATATTTGTCCATACTCAAAATACTAAGGAGTAAATATCAAGCGTGGCTGACTTTTTGCGACTTGTCACCTTATTATGTATTTACACTTATGAGGTACCTTGTGTAGAGAAACAGTGACATTCATAATGTTAACACGAGGAACAAACATAAACTTGTTATGCCTACTACTCGGTTGGGTCGAGTTAGTAAGTCTTTTGTTGGGCGAAGTATATGTTTCTACAATATGATCCCAGAAAATGTACAAAACAAATGTGTTACGAAATTTAAAAGAATTGTTAAAAAACGTTTGTGTGGGAAAGGTTATTATAGCATAAACGATTTTCTTAATGACACCACGGACTGGGAATAAGGTGAACATCCTCAGGCTCTTTAATTATAAATGTTTATTGTACGATATTACATTGTAATCCATATTTTATATTAAAAAAAAAAGCCCGCTGAGTTTCTTGCGCCCATTCTTCTCAGGTCTGAGGCAGTCTCTTTTGAATGGGTGGTAGATTTTGACGTTCAATAAGTGATTTTAAATCTTATTTTGAATAAAAATATTTGAATTTGAATTTAAATTTTAATTTAAATTTTCCAATCTACGGGGCTGAAGCCTGGTCCCCTAGACTGCAAGACCGCCGCAAAATTGATGACTTAGAGATGTTGAGGTGATGATGTGGTGTTGGAGGCAACTCCTGAAGATCTCTTGGACGGCATTCCAAACCAACAATACCATCTTAAAAGAACTAATGTTACAACTAAGGATAAAAGAAAGGCTATCATCGACTGTGCAACTACAAATTCTAAAGATCTTTGGTCATCTCCAGAAATGAAGAACTTATTGAGGGGTTAATATTGCAGGGCCAGGTGAAGGCGAAAATAGCGAGAGGACGCTTACCCACGCGATGGACGGATCTGATCAAAGCAGTGACCCAGACACATGTGGTGGAGTGCTCCTGCAAAGCTACAAACCGTCAAAAGTGGAGGAGCATCGCGAGGGAGGCAGTGCGACCAAAAACTAAAGAGACCAACGGCGACTTATGTTACATAATCTTAGAGACCACGACCACTTTGACAAGAGTAACCGATTGAGAAGAATCTCCATCAGAGATGTTCATTTCTCTCCTCTCTCTCTCGTAAGTCTATTTTTATTGAATAGGGGGACAAACGAGCATACGGGTCACCTGGTGTTAAGTAGCACCTCCGCCCACAATCTCTTGCAACACCAGAGGAATCACAGGAGCGTTGCAGGCCTTTAAAGAAGGTGTACGCGCTTATTTGACGGTACCCATGTCGTGTCGTCCCGGAAACACCGCACAAGGAAGTACGTGGTACGTGGTGGAAGTTTGTAGTACGTGGAAGAAAGCTCCTTGAAAACCGCACTATGGAGGACCGCCACACATTCAGATGGTCGGGAAGGATATCCTAACTTGTGGCGTGTCGTGCGAAGGTGGAATTCGGCGGCAGGAATCAGGTTAAGCAGCTCTTCGGAACACTCCCCGTGATAAATGCGGTAGAAGACACACAATGAAGCGACATCTCTACGCAACGCCAAGTGATCCAGCCGTTCACAGAGCACTGAGTCCCCGACTGAAAGAATGAATAAACCCCTACAATTGACACGTTTGCTCGTTCAAATCGAAAAAGGTCACCCTTAAAGAGTAAAAAATACAACAGAACTTATATAAATAACATCTTTACTAAGTCTACTTAATCATACACACATATGGACATCGCGTTACACTGTCTCGTGTTTTTACACGATTCAAAACGGATAGCAATTTGATTGATGCACACACAACATGTACGACCTTATAAAGTTAAACACAAACCGACAAACAATTAAGTACGTAGTGACGAGCAATTAATTAAGGCTTTATGTTAATGTACTAACGAGCAACAGCTGCGGGAGGCAATGAGGCGGCACCTACCACATACCACACTAGTCTAGACTACAGACTAGTGACTGCGTTACCCTTGCCTGGTTCTCACGCAACACGCTTTGAAAGCCGCATGCAAATTTGTTATTCACTGAGTTTTTCCCTAGCAATTACTGATAATTTTAATCGCTCAAAGCTTGTATTTAAAATAACAATTTTTATATCTCTGAAATGGCATAGTCTAGATTGCATGAAGTAATTTTTACCGCCCAATTTCACTTGCAATACCAGAAGAAATTTAAGACCGACAGCCGCCTTTAAGACGGCTATACAAAATAATAATAATATTGACAAAGTCCAAGTTAAAGTTTATGTTTTTCCAAAAATATTTGCCAGAAACATTCAGAAGTAAAGTTGTTAGAAATTTAAGAACAGGCACATGTTGTGTCTTGACAGACATGCAAATATTTTTGTGGTTTCGCTTCACTATATTATACACCATAACACAATCAATAATTACTGCTACATTAAATTTAACCAACGTAAAGCCTACTAAAAGACCCCACAATACACAATTACAACAATTAATGAAATGCTAAGAGATAATATATTAAAAATAATCACAAAAAAATATAATAGTATTGGTAAAAATAGTATTTGTGCCAGTTACCACTTCGTTTGATAATATTCGTTTATTGAGTAAAAACAATAATTTTCAATAGTGTTATTTTTCAATAGTCTCTTCACTTATTTCTTTTGGGTATTTATTAAATATTTTACAGACATACCATAACAGTTTTTTTGGTACAAAGTGGTTCTAATGACACACTTTTACAATAATTATCTCGCCCCAGACTACGCATAACCTGTACTATGAGTACAAGACTACGATTAACTAATACAATATACTTTCTTAAACATACATAAATACATATAAACATCCATGACTCGGAAACAAACATCCATATTCATCATATAAATGTTTGCGCCTACCGGGATTCGAACCCGGGACCTCTAGCTTAGTAGTCAGTGTCACTAACCATTCGTATATGGGTCGTCGATACAAAAAAAAGTCTGCCTTGCTATCAAGTTGAACTTCCTTATGGTATGTTTGCAGGTTAGGTGATATGACTCATGATTACTTTGCCTCGTCCCGTGTTTAAATTCCTAAGTTGAAGAAATATCCCAACTCAGATACAGGAGTGTATGCTTAAGATGTTCGGGGATTAATGTTCTTCCAGGATTTGAAGAGGATATCCGTAGTGGAAGGTCTTTTTCTTCAGTTACTGCATAAAAGGCATTTATTTTCTCAAAATTGATTCCTTTAGAATTATTTTTGATATCATTTCTAATATACTAGATACTGCTACCACTTTGGAAACAAATTGCGGTATGAGAGATAAGAAGCTCGCAAGAAACTCTCCCAGCATTCTTTTTTTGCGCTCTTTTTAATGAAATATACAATATTGTACTGTCATTGCGACTGCTATAAAATGTGAAGTAATTGATCCTAATAATCAGACTGTTTGAGACCGCTGGAGATGCTGGAATCAGCAAGGAACTCTGCCGAGATTACCTCCAAGTAAAAATTTTATGAAAATCATTTGGGTAGTTTAGCCGTGATATAGAGAGACAGCGTTACTAGCAACTGCTTCGGAAAACGCAATCTAATCGTTTAATCTGTTTTTTTTTTCAGGGTTCCATGGGTTAAAGTATTGTAGCAATGTACCCTTATTATTAATATTCTAATTGATTAACTCTTTCCAACATAAGCTAACATCTAAAGATAGTCCCTTTGAAATACAAACAAACAGACAGTTTATAAATACATAAAGTATTTTGCGTACATCATCACTTTAGTTGATATACTTTGCTTCCAAATTTGCATAAATTTAGACCATGAAACTAGTTTATCATTTTATTTAGTTTATTTACAATTAAAAGATGCAAAAAATTAGGACTATCAAATATTAGGAAAAAACAAAATATACCTATCTAAATGTACTTTTTAAAGTATAGAATGAAGTGTTAAAAAAATTAAATGTCCCTGGACATGCAACGTGGATATATTGCTTAGACAAAGTCGAAAGTAATTGTGGGCTGAGGATTGGTACCCAAGACAAGGAAAAAGATATCGGGAAGACATGTGATCCGATAGGGAGATGACCATAGTAACTGAGACAATGTACACCCTTGGACAAAGTAAGAAAAAATCTGAGGGAGGCTCTGTCAAAAGACAAAAAATAAATATAAAAAGAATTGATAATTCATTGATCAAAGCTTATGATAGAACAATGAACCCAAAACTAAAAAATATAATATATTAACTAGAATATATTATTAAAAGGAGTTTAGGCAAGGTTCCGATAATACTGACAGCGTTCCCCCTTTGAATAGCTAGACTAATTCTTTGTCTGAGGTAGCTGCCAGCTCTTCGGTCTCCTGTGATGTCGAATAACCTTTTTGCTATTTACTTAAAAAGCCTTATAGCGCTAGGACCCCACGGACCAAGGGTCTCGACACAGAATGGGACAAAATCATATTCGGAGCCAAGACCCTTGTATTTGCATGCTTTAGCTTTTTCAGCCGCTTCAAAAGCAGCTCTTTGTTGATACCATGGAAGATGGGACGGGTGCTGGTATGGGATATAATATCCTGTTCAGACACGTTGGCCCCTTCCCATCTACATGGAATAAAATCAAAATCATACCGATAAATAAACAATAAATAGAAAATACTAATAGATTCTAAGTAACATAATGTAATTTGCAATTTAAGCTTTATTCATTCGTAAATATTAAACTAGATAATATGTTACATAAAGCTGAGCAAACAAGCGGCTCGGTCGCTTGCAGCAAACAGCGAGAGACAAAACGAGTGCGTCGTAACAAATTTCTGGAGCTCTAGCATACTTGGAGCCCACGGGAAAAGGGGGGCCCACCCCCCCGCCTCATTCCCACGCAACGACCTTTGTGCCTCGCCAATGCACTTTGACAGACTTAACTAATTCAATAGATGGACGCCGTGCGGCTTCGCTCGTTCCTTTGTGCTATCTGATAATTGCATTAAATATATCTTGATGGCATTTTAGGTAACTACTTTAACTAGTCCACTAGAGGCTATTACTATAAACATTGCGGTTTTGAAACATTTAGCATTCTATATTTTTTAATAAGATAAACCTCATGTATTAGCTAGTTAATAATTATCAACAATAAAATTAACTAAATGTGTTCAAAAAAATTAGAAAAAATGTCCTAAACCACAATAAGGTGAAAAAAGCGGATAAAAGGGGAAAAAAGTTATTATCAAAAATCGTAGAACATACATAGGGGTGATTCGGATACTCATCACCATGAGGCTTTCAAATTTTAGCTTTGGACGTCAACTTCTCGGCCACCCTGTATATAAGCCCTTTTTGAATAATTATTACTAGAATAGACATTGCGTATTACATATATATTTATTGTAAGTCCATTGTATAACTTTTACTAGCATTGACACTATGTATTAGGTATGGTTATGGTTTGGAAAGCGGTTTTAGTACAGTTCAGTGAAGCCCAGTTTAATTGCGAACAATTGTGATGTACGTACAAGATTTGTATAAGCCTATTTCATAATTTTAATTTTTAACCCTCTTTAAGTTGGATATTTACAAAATATTGAATTTGATGATTAAGGTATTTTTTTACATAAGAAGCAGTAGGTATTTTATTTACAGCATCTAATGTAATTAAAATTCGTAAATTGAACTGGACTGTATTCAAGTTTCGATGTGAGCGCTTTTTGTCTAAATTTCGTTTCTAAATATGCTGACTATATAGTAAGTATATAGATATGTAATGCAACTCATAACTCTTTTATAAGGGTTATTCCAGACTTGGGCAAAAGTTACAAAAACTATTTAAGTAGTTTATTTAGTGAATTCGAACTTTAATTCTTTGTTGCGGAACTAAGTTCGACCCTTTTGTGGGGTTCCGCGCCAAATGGCAAAACAACGGAACCCTTATAAATTCGTCATGTCTATCTGTCTGTTTGTCTATCCGTATGTCACAGACACATTTTTCTGAAACTTTAAGAACTATACTGCCGAAATCTGGTAAGTAGATGTATTCTGTGAACCGCATTCTTTCACCTCCTAAAATACGAGAATGTTAAAACTAAAAAAAATATATGATGTACCTACATTACCATGCAAACTTCCACCGAAAGTTCTAGTAAATCGTATTATCAACAACATAATTGAAAAAAATACACTATCTATTATTAAAACATTGATCAAAGTTATAACGAACTATGAGAACTTTTATATTCTGTTACTTGGTGCTACGGAACCCTTCATGGGCAAGTCCGACTCACACTTGGCCGCTTTTATTACAAAACTTTATGAAGTAACAGCCAATGAAGCGTACCCCGAAATAAAAACTGAACTGTTGCATTTATCAGTTAGTTGGTTGTTGACTGTATATTATTTTTAAATTACCTAGATTAAAATAAGTTAAGGCAGAACAAATCATAACACAAAATATATAAACAATATGTTATGTTTTTAAAGTGATAACCCTCACTTCTAGGATTAATGCACAAATAAAATTTGAAAAACAAAATTTTATGAACGATGCGGGATTCGAACCCACGACCTCCGGCGTTCCGATGAAGCCACAACCTGAGAGTTGAATAACGAGGCGG
Organism: Leptidea sinapis; assembly: GCF_905404315.1. Taxonomy (NCBI): domain Eukaryota; kingdom Metazoa; phylum Arthropoda; class Insecta; order Lepidoptera; family Pieridae; genus Leptidea; species Leptidea sinapis. The sequence goes on along the minus strand of NC_066270.1, from coordinate 11,577,421 downwards.
TACTCGAACGGTTAGCTGAGTTGGTTAGAGCACCGGCACGGAACGCCGGAGGTCGTGGGTTCGAATCCCGCATTGTTCATAAAATTTTGTTTTTCAAATTTTATTTGTGTACAAAATATATAGGTTATTTATTTTAGGGTCAATTTTGAAAAAGCGCAGCTTCAAAACCAGTGACAATTATTTAAAAATACCAACACAGTTTCCGAGTTCCGAGTAATACATCAAAGTACCGCGCCACGAGCCTTCAGCTCAGTCACGTTTCAGGTAGCTCAGGTACATGTTTCGTCACCGCAGTGCGAAATTTAAAAGCATCGAGGCACTAAACCATAAATGAAGGCCTGAACGACAGAGGAGGTGTGGGGGGGATAGGGGGGAGGGTGGCAGCTTGTTTTGGTCTGTTTGGCCCTACGACGTGCACAAAGACGTCGAACGATCCGCACACTAATTCAGCAGAAATCGATATTGCATCCGGCCAGAGCCGTGGTGCTATTTCACATACTTCATAAATATTTCTAATCATATAAACATGATATTAATAATAATAACTTTATTTTTATACAAATGATTAAAGTTTTCTTTAGTGTTAATTCCGCCAATATTTGTTTCCAAAACAATTCGACACGTGTTTCGCCTCTACACGAGGCATCCTCAGGACGTGTTGTCTCGCCAAAATCTGGCACGAGACATTGTTTTGGAAACAAATATTGGCGGAATTAACACTAAATAAAACTTAAATCATTTGTATAATTATGGATTTCCGCAAAGTAACGCCTAATTCAATAAATTAACTTTATTTTTCCACACATTACAATAAATAATAGTATTACAAGTTAAAAATATGTTTCTAAATTATAATTATTTATTTACATACAATACAGGGAGCAATGACAGCTAAACTAGTATGAATTACTGTGTTTTAGCTGTCAGCGACTTCTTAGTACCAGACATAATTACCTACATAGTCAAATCAAATTATTATAATCAGGTAAAATAAAATAAAAATACTGTCTTAATACAAAAGTAAAGTAAAGAAATTAAAATAAAATAAAAGTGTAACTTCTAAGAATGTGTGTATGTATGTGTGTGTGTGTAAGATACATAATGGCTTCATAAGATACATAATAGCTTTAAGGGTAAATGTATACACTTCTACAATAAAGTCCCAGCCAGTGTTCAGGCATTATCTATAAATAAATTTAAATGTTTTATAAAGAAATGGCTCTGTCGTAAATCCTATTACTCTACTGCTGAATATCTAAATGATCGGACAGCCTGGGTCTAGATTGTGATTATTTTATAGCGACTGTACAATATTGTATATTTTTGTTGAAAAGAGCGCAGAAAAAAGAATGCTGGGAGAGTTTCTTGCGCCGCTTCTTCTCTCTCAGAGCGCCATTTGTTTCCGAAGCGGTAGTAGTATCTAGTAGTATAAGAAATGACATCAAAAAGAATTCTAAAGGAATCAATTTTGAGAAAATAAATGCCTTTTATGCCTTTATATGTATGTGTGTGTGTGTATGTGTGTGTGTGTGTGTGTGTGTGTATGCGTGTAATAGGGTGTGATAGTGTTTAGATATGTTATTATGATTTGTATATATATTATTATTGTAACGAAACTGTTTTCTTAATACAAATATACACGAATGTTGCTATACTTAATAGTGTATTGTAAAATAATAGATAATGATTAACGAGACTCCAAATAGCCTAATAAAAAGTCGTTAAAAAATGTCTGAGCGGCGTTGTATACACGTATACATAAACTTATAGGTACAGATAACATTTAAAATATTCATTCAAATTAACACCTTATTTTAAAGCACTAATGTTCAAAGTCTATTTATTGTATACCCTCATTTGAAGCTCGGACCTAAAAACGAGGTAAGATCATTTTGTTTTAGCACTATTTTTTTTTATTTAAAGGGGCACTTATCTGAAATACAACAGTCTATCCTATTTAAGTTTTGCTAGTATGATGTTATTTGAAGAGTTTTTCACTGAACACTTTGTCATTGCATGGCGTTGTATTCAAAGCGCGGTCGAAACACAACTGAATGAAAACTCAGCCTAATAGACGTGTAGGCAGAGTTTGAAAGTCTAGTTAAAAGGAAAAGTTTGAATTTAAAGGTGAAGTACCTTCTGTACATTTTTGATTGGAGCACTTCGTAGTTGCATTCAGCATGAAATAAAATTTTAGTACAGTCAAATTTAGGCGACTGAGTGTGGTCGCTCCATTTCAAATCTGTGGTATTATTAAGGTCAAGTCATTTATGTAAAATCTTTATCACATAAACGTCTTTTCAATTTCTTAATACATTTGTTTTCTGGAATCTTGTTGTAATTTTTTTTTTAATGAAAATAAGGGACGAGACGAGCCAGACGTTCAGCTGATGGTAATTAATGCGAATTGCTACAATGCAGTGCCGCTCAAGATTCTTGAAAAACCCCAAAAATTCTGAGCGTCACTACAACTGCGCTCGTCACCTTGAGACATAAGATGTTATGTCTCATTTGCCCAGTAATTTCACTAGCTACGGCACCCTTCAGACCGAAACACAGTAATGCTTACAAATTACTGCTTCACGTCAGAAATAGGCGCTGTTCATACCCATAACCTTGCCGGCATCCTATGCAAATAAGCCTCCCACTGGTATAGTTTATACGATACATAATTTTTCCTCACATCGAATACGAACAAAGAGATTCATTTAACAGAATTGAGTCATCGTTGTAGCTAACCTCACCTTATCTAAGAAATATACGAACAAAGCAAATGAAAGTGTTTCACTGCAAGGGATAGAGGTGGAACTTCTGAACGACCTTCGGGGGTGACTTCGAAGTTTCAGTTACGGTTACGATCTTATGGATAGTGCGCTGTCGGGGCCACCCCGCCCGCTTTAGGAAATTTGCATGATTAGAACCCGCCGCGAAATGCATGCTCGAGAAAAATGAAGAATGCTTGAGCTGTAATCAAAGCGAGTAGAAAAAGACAAAGCGATTCTATTGTTGAGTGCATGAGAACTATATGTTTCTGTATATTATAAAGGTTACTTTATGGTTGTGAGAGATGATAAATTTGAAGCGCTTTTATTCCTATACTTAGATCATTTATACGCCTAGATAGACTGTGACAACTTTGAAAACGTCGAAAAAGATTGAGGATGACCGTAACCTCTATTTTAAGTAATGCAACGCACACTAAGACTAAGTTACATGCAAAACGCGAGTGTAAGACTTAGATCAGGTGTCGCCAACCATTCTTTGCAAAACGCGAGAATACAGCGAAATTGCACAGCACTACAGAGTACGTAAATTAATAAAAGTGTATCCCCCGCATTATCTTTGTTGACGTCAATTCGAAAACGACCGGGCGAAGTAAGAAGGTAACAGAATTGAAGAAAAAATATGAACTTCATTAAGAATAGAATTCGACTTAATGATGAATATCTCTACGAATTAAAGTCAATAGCTTGCACCAATTGCTCCAAACTTCAGACAAAGAGTCCGCAACAAAAATTGTAAAATTCTCATCAATGATATGTAAAAAATACCTTTAATATTTCCATAATTACATTTGTTTAATAAATATTTTTTGCGAGAAAATGTTGTGCGGACCGCGATTTCTTAAAAACGGACCTCGAGCGATTCTAGTTGGTGATTCCTGACGTAGATTATCACGCACACTGAAGTAATAAACCTGGCCTGTTTTTATCGGTTGACTAGCAAAAAGAGGCTCTTTCAAGACATAAATTATGTAAGTTCCTATAGTGTTTAAAGAAAATCACAAATGAATGCCATTTGCTAAAACAACTTGGAACAGAGGCTTGGTACTTGTTTTGTGGTTTGGTAATAAAATCATCACAAGTAAATTTTCATCATTATCATCAGCCGCAAGACGTCCACTGCTGGACAAAGGTATCCCCCAAAGATCTCCATGATGATCGCTCCTGCGCTGCCCACATCCAATGTATTCCGGCGATCTTGACTAGATCGTCGGTCCATCTTGTGGGGGACCTACCAACACTGTGTCTTCCGGTACGTAGTTGCAATTCAAGAACTTTTCTGCCTCACCGGCCATCTGTCCGTCGAACTATGTGCCCTGCCCACTGCTACTTCAGTTTCGGAATCATTTGGGCTATGTCAGTGAATTTGGATCTCCTACGGATCTCCTCATTTCTGATTCGATCTCGCTATCAAATAAATATTATTAGGTTATTAATATACGCCAATGTTTGCCTAGCTTTATTATCATCTAGATAATGTAGGCTTTACGATAAAGTTGATATTAACTGTTTTTCCAAAGTTTTTGCAGAAATTTTTAACACTAGTTGATGATTTTTTTTTTAATTTGGCACACTTTTACACAAATATTCTTGCCCCAAACTAGGCCTATGCCTCCCTGCCTAGCCTGTACTATGGGTACAATACAACGATATATTTAATACAATATACTTACTTAAACATACATAAATACATATAAACATCCATGACTCGGAAACAAACATCTATATTCATCATATAAATAATTGCACCTACCGGGATTCGAACCCGGAACCTTTAGCTTAGTAGTCAGGGTCACTAACCATTCGGCTATATGGGTCGTCGATTAAAATCTACATTGATTTGTATTTATCAAATTCGGAATTAAAAAATTGGCTCATCTTTTCGTAAGGTGCAACATTTGTCTATGAAAAAATAGCTTCTTTGACCTGGATATATCTGACGGCTATTCTAGTAACTACTACACGGCCAAATTATCTCTGGACCTCACTGGAACGTGAAGCGCTTTTTTTAAAGGTACCCATGTCGTATCGTCCCGGAAACACCGCACAAGGAAGCTCATTCCTCAGCTTTGTAGTACGTGAAAGAAAGCTCCTTGAAAACCGCACTGTGGAAGACCGCCACACATCCAGATGGTGGTGATGATATCCTAACTTGTGGCGTGTCTCATTTATTTATTAATTAATAATAATATCCCAGTGATGCTTGTTTTGTTGTAACAATGCGACGATATGACGTCATCGACGTCAAGTCAACAGATAATGTAACCGGGAAAGTAAAGAAAAAAGAATAACAAAGAAATACTCAATTTCTTTGAAAGTAATAAAAATACATCTAAAATGTTTCATATTACGTTCCTAGTATGTCTGTCTTATTCGATACATCTTTAACAGAACAAAGCCTTCATAAAAATAAGCCTTTAATTAATTCCAACAACCTTCAAATACATAATAATTAATCTTAACACTACGCGTATAGTCTTAAATGTAAAAGTTATGTTATTGGAACCCCACTGTGGGTATAGGCCCCCAATTTGCTCCATGTATCTCTCTTCTGTGCTTTTCCTCTCCATTCTTTTCCTACTATTTTTATTATATCATCTACCCATCTGTTTCTTGGGCGGCCTCTTTTTCTTTTGCCACATGGTCTTTCTCAAATTGGCGTTTCTACTTTCCATCTTTTGTCCGTGAATCTCGCCACATGACCTGCCCAGCGCCACTTGTGTTATAGCGTACTCGAGAGAACAAAGCCTTCATACACAAAGCAAAATTGGATTTAAAATCTAAAAGGTACGTAATTCAATAATACGTAGGTACTAAATAAGTAAAACGATAAGCTAGATATTAGAGAGAGCTCAATGCAATAAGGCTTTATCGTGTAATCTAGCAATCGCGGTCCGTTCCGAAATTGGAATCCGCAACAAAGGGACGTCAAAGAAAGTAGCAAGTGCACGCGTGCAAGCCGACATAAAGAGCGACGGCTGAGGGGTGTGGGGGGGGGCTCATGCGTCCATTACCCCCTCCCTCCCACCCTGACCCTCGCCCCCCTCGGGGGAGTCCCGAAAGTGAGGTGTGGGGGTTTCTCCCACTCCCGAAGATGCATCGAGTTCTGGACGAAACCACACCGCCTGCTATAATGACTTAGTGCCTATATAAATTCAAACGGCTAGGTATTCAGTGGATATAGCTTTAATTAGTACACTTGTACGTCACAGAAATTTAAATGAAACGACATGTAGATTTCGTTGTATGAAGTAGAAAAAACACGAAATTAACAGATTTATAATAAAATATAATCAATAATACATTACTTACTTATTGAGTAATTTGTTAGTTAGGTATATCTTCCGTTTCAAAGTTATTATGACCTTGAGTTTCAGTCGACGAGAATGTACTAACACATAAGGCTAACAAAGGATCTTGAGGGCTTGGAATGTCAACACAGATGCAAAATTAGAAAATTAGGCGCAAACTATTCTATTCCAAAATTGGAAATTAAAGCTTTTGAAATTAGACTCTCTTAGAAATTATCTAAGTATGCCAAGTTGGTAATTTTCAAAGTAAAACCTTTATTACATCGCCTCAAATTTTTATGTCCATATATCGCATGTCGCATTACAGCCGGCCGCGGAGTGGGAGTGAAGAATTAATTTCAACTGCAGCTTTCAAATTAGGTAGCAGTGTAGTCTAACGCGGCAGATTTACCTAACTTCAAACCCACCTGACGAAGGTTTTTTGAAGTGACAACTTCTTTTGTGAGGGTAAACTGCTTATAACGAATGCTGCTGTAACGAATTACGTAACGCGATACTTCCGTCAAAAAAATTCAATTGAAACACTTTAACCATTATAATTTAATGGTTTAAAAAAGAAATCAAATTGCTCAGTAATACGACCTGTATAGCTGAGTGGTTAGCGATCCTACCTACTAAGCTAGAGGTTACGGGTTCGAATCCCGGTAGGTGCAAGCATTTATATGATGAATATGTTTGTTTCCGAGTCATGGATGTTTAAATGTATTTATGTTTGTTTATAATATGTATTTATGTATGTTTATAATATGTATTTATGTATGTTTAAGTAAGTATACTGTATAAAATATATTGTTGTCTGGCAACCCATAACACAGGCTATATATGCTTAATTTGGGGCAACATAATTTGTGTAAAAAGTGTGTCAATATTATTATAAAAGAAAGTAATATTTTTTTTTATCTCCAAGTGTTTATTTATTTATTACTACTTTGTAATAATTAATAAATAGAAGTTTTCAGAAATTTTCTGACGTTTGCGTCATTCGATAGGTAGGCAAAGGGTTCAAGTATATACAGCCAAGCCTTGAAAGATTTTTAGATGACATACAATGTATTTTCTTTGTTTATTATAACTACCATTGGCCAATTGTTACTTTATAGGATTAAATAATGATACTTAATGTACTTCCACAAAATTCTAATGTTTTAATTCAAGAATTGTAACGAAGAATCAAATATATTTTATAATTAATAAAAGATTTTACTCCTAAGTAACCTTTCGTTACATAATCATATTTATATATATTTATTAAATTTAAGTAATAACATAAGCTATTTTCAAGTTAAACAATTTCAATATTAAGTAGTTCAACTTGGATTAGTTAAGTTATCACTTCTGTCCCGAGACGCACAAGTTTTTTTTTTATTACAGTATATTTATGTTTTTATTATAAAGTATATTTTTATTTTATGAAAAAGTAAAGCATTATAATTTATTTTTATTTTTTTTTATTCTTCTTTCGATTATTATGCTGATATGAATAATATAGATTTTTGTGAAAAAAGTTTCATTTGCATCATGATTTCGTAAAGCCATATACTTACTTATTTTACATGTTGTTTGTGTGTAAAAGGGTAGTATTCTACTGTAGTTATTATCAAAAGCCTAACCCTGAGCGTTACATGATTCATAATGCGCCGCGCGAAATTTTTTTAAGCTATTGCATAGCTTCTATCGCTGGCCTTGACCGTGGAGATCGAATCCAGAAATTCCGTAACGAAAATAACCTAACACTTACTTACTAGATCTATATAGATATTTCGGCACGTTCATTGCAGTTGCCGTGGAACAGCGGTTAGTGTTCTTTTTGCAGAAGGCCCCAGGTTCGATCCTGGGGTACATCTTGCTTTTTTTTTAATTTCTTTATTTTTTTATCACGTTTTTTTAATTTTATTATTATGACAAGCATTTTTATTTAGTTTCACCTGTCCCGTTGTCTGTCTGTAATCAAATCTTGCAAGTTAAATTTTACTCACTTCCCGTTTGCTTTTTTTAAAATTAATTTTATCAAAAAAAACTGCATAAATAAAATAAATTAGTAATTATACTTGCATAAGTTGACCGCAGCAGTCCCCGAGTGCCATACGTCTTTTTTTTATTCGAGTGTGTCGAACCCTTACATTTATGAACGATGGTTCGTTATCCCGTCGGAACTTTTTCTCTTTTTTAGATTTCATACAAATTGTTAGATCGTTTTTGAGATCTCAAAACATTACAAACATTGCTCATTTAATATAATTTGACGACCTGTATAGCCGAGAGGTTCGCGATCCTACCTACTAAGCTAGAGGTCCCGGGTTGGAATGCCGGTAGGTCCAAGCATTTTTATGATGAATATATGGATGTTTGTTTCCGAGTCATGGATATTTAAATGTATTTATGTATGTTTATATGAATTTATGTATGTTTAAGTAAGTATATTGTATTAAATATATGTATCTTGTAACCCATAACACAGGCTATATATGCTTAACTTGGGGCAAGATAATTTGTGTGTAAAGTGTGTCAATAGGATAGGATACACTAAGGGCCCATATAGACAGCATTCCAAAAATTAGTTCTAAATTAATTATTGATGGGACAATGTATAAGTACGTTTGTACAACCATATAATATTAAATATGTTCAGTTAAAATGGTTAAGGTTATTATAAGGTTTAAAACAATTATAAAAGTGAACTCCTAAACCAATCAACGGATTTTAATGTGGATTACTTCATGGAGTGCAGTTTAGTCCAACTTGAGAGATAGGATAGTTGTTATTTCGATTTGGGACCCATAATTATTTTTATTTTAAACTAGCTGACCCAGCAAACATTGTAGTGCCATATAAATTACCTAATAAGAAAAAAAAATTGGGGTATATGAAATAGATGACGACCGATTATCAGACCTACCAAATATTAAATCGTACATAAAATCTACAATTATAGGTAGCTAAAATTAGGTTTTTTTTTAGAAAGAGAGAAAGTTCAAACGATATAAAGATTCTAATTAGTTTCATTTAATTTAAAACTATTCTTTCGATTTGATTTGTGAAAGATGGGGGACACATCAAAGGAAAAACAAAATTGTTGTTTTTATTTAATTCCGAACATTTTCATATTTATTCACATTTTAAACCTTCTCTAGACTTCCAAAAATAATTCAAGACCAAAATTAGCCAAATCGATCAAGCCATTCTCGAGTTTTAGCGAGACTAACGAACAGCAATTCATTTTTATATATATAGATATTTGTTTTGTATGGACATATTTTCTATGAGAGAATTTATTGACGCACGGTTTGACAGTTCTGCTGTGAAACAATTTCATTATAACAACAGGGATCATATTTTACGAAATAATTCTTTATGTTATGGAATATTATTGACAAATTCTTAAAAACATGTGTTTTATTTATTATGTACAGAACAATGTCTGTCGTCAGCTAAGTACTTTTATAAGTAAGTATAGAAAAGAACAAGGGAAAGATTCTTGTTAAGTTTTTCATTGTCAGGGCGCTATTGGTTTCCAAAGCCGTTGTAATTTTGTAATTCAAGTCAAAAACTATTCGAAAGGAATCCATTTTGAGATGCTAAATGCCTTATTATGCCTTTAAAAGCCTGGGATTAAGTCTAAATAATATATGAGAAAAAACATTGACATGACCTCATACCTAAATGAATTAATTATTACGAAAATAAAGCATTGTTAATTTGATATTTTTAATGAATTATTTTTGGCAGTCAAAGGGTTCAAGCCCATACAGCCAAGCTTTGTAAAATTTTTAAATGACACACTATCGACTAGAAACCTCTCCTGGAGAGCTAATATATTTGCTCAATATCTTTTCCGGCAAAACAGAATCTGTGTATGTTTGAGTGTGTATTGGTGTGTACTTGATTTAAATTTGTTTGCAAAGTGTCAAAATGTTTAAGACATATCTCGTTTATTCAGTTGTAGGTATAATAATAGATAGATAAATAGAATAGACGAATTAAAAATATGAATATCATATTATGATACGTTTGGCACGAACATGTATGATACATTAGATCTAACATAAACAGTACAGTCACGCCGCTTCTGTGCAACGAAATATCGCATTATGTCTCACGTGGAACGAATACATTTTTAATCTTGTTTCCTTTAAATTTCACCCACACAAAACTACGGAGAATCTAACAGAGAAACCTAAAGTAGAATTAGCAATAAAAATTCAAATATTTGTGACATCGTCTCAAACTTTTTCGTCTTTGTGTTGCATGTCGCGTGACGGTCGGGCGGCGCCCATAGTTCGCAGCAGCTGACCGTGTAGTGTATAGACTATTACTCATTTGTGCCAGTGCTCCACGCTATTTTGTTTGTTTTCGTCAGTGTTTAATGTAAATGTTGTTATTTATTAAAGTGAAACTTTTATTTGCTTTTGGTAAACAACGACACAGCTAGTGAGCCCAAAAAACTGATCAACGAGGAAAAAGCAAAGAATACTGTTTAATTAGTTAGTTTCACTTTTACCGTGGTTTCAAAAAACCACACAATCCTTTTTTTTAAATAGGATCCTAAATCACTTATTTAACGTCTCCTATAGACAACCAAAGCTACCCACATAGTCCAAATGATTTCGAAAGTGGCAGCGGGCGGGGCACATAGTTCGACGGACAGATGGCCGTTGGAGCAGTAAAGTCCTCGAATGGCGACCACGTACCGGAAGACGCAGTGTTGGTAGGCCCCCCACAAGATGGACCGACGATCTGGTCAAGATCGCCGGAATACGTTGCTAGAGGGCAGCGCAGGTCAGGTCTGAAATCTTTGGGGAAGGCTTTTGTCCAGCAGTGGACGCCTTCCGGCTGATGATGATGATGATTGAACGTCACGAATTACCACCCATTCGAAAAAGTATGCCTCAGACCTGAGAAAGATGGGCAAGAAACTCAGCGGCCTTTTTTAAATAATATTTCGTTACGATAAATAATCTCGTAAAAAAACTCATTTTTAAATAGCCTGAGGGCGGTCGCTCCATTCCTAATGGGTATTAGAAAGGCAAGATAACCGTTTACCACGCAAAAGTTTAACGTAACGCATTTGTTTTGTACATTTTCTGGGATCTTGTTGTAAAAGCATATACATCACCCAATGTAATACTTACTAACTCGACTGATGCAGAAACGTGATGTCTGAGAACAAGTCTCAATTTAAGACCGTAAGTACATAAGTACATTAAGGTACTACCTGACTTGTTCTACACAAAGAGATCTTAGAAGTAGATTCTTTCGTATTCCTGCCACATAATGCACCGAGACGACGAAAGCTTATAAAAAGCGGCCTTGCCCATGAAGGGTTCCGTAGAAGCAAGTTACATAACATAAGAGTTCTTGTAGTAACTTTGATCGATGTTTTAATAATATAGTATTTAAAAAAAACTACTTTCTACATCTCGTTCGAACCAATTATCGGTGGAAGTTTGCCTGGTAATGTACATCATATATTTTTTTAGCTTTCTCATTCTCTTATTTTAGAAGTTACAGGGTAGGGGACACACATTTTACCACTTTGGAAATGTCTCTCGTGCAAACTATTCAGTTTAGAAAAAAATTATATTTGAAACCTCAATATCATTTTTGAACACCTATTCCTCGATACATCTACTTACCAAGTTTCAACAGCATAGTTCTTATAGTTTCGGAAAAAATTGGCTGTGACATACGAACGGACAGATAGACAGACATGACGAAACTATAAGGGTTCCATTTTTTGCCATTTGGCTACAGAACCCTAAAAACTGGAAGTGATTGGAACGCTGAAGGCAAAAGATCTCGAGGTCGTTCTCGAACAAGATGGACCGACCAAATTAAAGACTATTCATCCAAATTCTCCACGGCTCATAGAGACGTGCTAGATAGAAACCGGTGGACAGAGCTCATCTGGTCTCTAGAGTCCGATTCTGACCCCGATCCTCAGACATGAAGGCCACCCTAAGGAGAGAGAGATCATAAATTATGACTATCCAAATGTTTTGAATTTTCTTGAGTGTTAATTGCGCAAATATTCGTCTTCATGTTTTCTTTCTTCACGTATTCGTGTTTCGCCTCTACGAGGCATCCTCAGGAGATGTTGACTCGCCAAACTCTAGCAGGAGACTGCTCTCGCGGAATTAACACTCAAGAAAAATCAAAATATTTGGATAATTGTGGATTTCCACAAAATAACGCCTGTTTCAATAAAGAAAAAAAAATATTACAAAGTTTATGCAATAACCATGCTGATTTAGTTAATTTAATGCAGCTATTTTATAATGTAGGACAAATTATCAATCAAAAACTGCAGAGTCGAAATATATTTAGGTACCGAATTGTTCCTGTCATAACAGTATTTTTGTAATATCGATTTATCAAACGCCATGTTAAAACGCAACTTTAACTCTTTCAGATATGTTTTATTTTTGAATGGCAGGATCCACAGGACAAAGGACCTAGAGCTGGCGAACAAAAACAGCAACTACTAATAATAATAAAATGAAATACAAAAGAATAATTTTGTGTCTAATTATCATTAACATTCTTCTTCGAACAACTGTTAAAGAGAAAAATATTCGACCCGAATGTAACAATAGGTCTTGCGTAGAAATTCAACGAACGACCAAGTTAGAAGTTCATCCCTAACCTACCCCTACGCTCAAACTGTTGACTTGACAATGCGTCAGTTCTGCAAAGTTTCTACTTTCTACTTTACGAATATTAACTCGCGGCGTGCCTATATTCTTTTCTTTTTTATGTCTTATGTTTACGATACCTATAACGTATATATAATAGGAAACTCAATATCGCATTTGTGTGTTTTTGATAAGCTCAGTAAGTTAGTACATCTATGAAAATATATTATACTTTCACAAAAATCTTTATCTTATTTTTGCTCTTAATAGTGATTTTCATCATTATAACACTAGAAATAAGGGATTGCTTGTAACTAATTCTAATAGGCTTTATAAGATACATATTAGCTTTAAGGGTAAATGTATACACTTTTATAATAATGTAACAGCCACTGTTCAGGCATTATCTATAAATAAATTTATAAGTTTTATTTAAAAATGGCTCTGTCGTAAATCCTACTACTCCACAGCTGAATATATATAAGTGATCGGACAGCCTGGGACTAGATTATGATTATTTTATATCAATAGCAATGACCGTACAATATTGTATATTTTATGAAAAAGAGCGCAAAAAAAAGAATGCTGGGAAAGTTTTTTGTGCCGCTTTTTTTCAGAGGGCCATTTGTTTCCGAAGCGGTAGTAGTGTCTAATATATTAGAAATGTCATCAAAAAGAATTCTAATAGAATCAGTTTTGAGAAAATTAATTTTTTATGAATTTATTTCTTTGTTTTGTTTTCACGCCTAACCTGAAGACTGAACTAGACATCATGAAGTTCTGCTTACACATACTCAGGGGTACAAAAACGCATTATTTTATCCCGACATTTTTAATAGCCTAAGCACATGATCGGATTGGTACGGCCTAAACATCGGACGCGGTCTGTTACAGGACCATATTTGACGATATTTCGCATTGGTCATCGCACAAAGGTATTAATATTACCGTTCGGACCATACCAAGTACGATGGCTCCACAGTGCGGTTTTCAAGGAGCTTTCTTCCACGTACTATAAAGCTGTGGAATGAACTTCCTTGTGCGGTGTTTCCGGGACGATACGACATGGGTACCATCAAAAAAAGCGCGTACACCTTCCTTAAAGGCCGGCAACGCTCTTGTGATTCCTCTGGTGTTGCAAGAGAATGTTGGCGGCGGTGATCACATAACACCAGAAGACCCGTACGCTTGTTCGTCCTCCTTTTCCATAAAAAAAAAAATTGTGCGAGGCTCTTACCGGACCGTCCGATGCGGCCGAACCACATCCGACCATATGTTTAGTCTATAAGCGTCCCCGAAGGAACACGTTATAAGCGTTTTCCATGCAAAGTCACGACAGAAGCTAGTGTATGTAAAGATATTATTATAATTTAAGTATGTTATAATAATATGTAATAATTATGTGTGTAATTTGCGCCTCTCTGCTTGCGCCTCTTTTCCTCTGGAGAAGGTTGCGTTCTATGAAGGCTTAGAGGGCATTTGCCCAAAGCCAACCTCAGGTTTTAATGGGTAGGATATTAGGTTTTACGTGAGCCCACATAACCAACGCAGTATGCATGAGCATTCATCACCTCCCTCCCGTCGTTATCCCGGAGGATAGGCCAGGCCTTTCCCTATGTCTGAGCGCAAAAAAAAATGGAATTTAATTTAATTGTGAGTCAACTTTTAAGTAAGACATAATTTTGTGACAATTTTTTTTTAATTGATTATTTTTCTTTTTCATGTACTAATTTGCTTCTTATCATGAATTTTATTTGCGTCTATAATTAAAGTAGCACTCAGCTTGTATATTTGCAAATATTATATTACAGTATATGTATTAGTGTATACTTTGTTGGTGCAATAAATAAATATACTATGTTATGTTCTTAATTAACATCAAACAGCAACCGAAGCATGACTATAGAAGTGGAAACGAAAACTTTGAGTTGTCCTGTGCAGGATTTAAACTCTTTGTGGTTATATCATGCTTACAATAAACTAAAATAGGCATTAAGGCTGGGGACCGAGCGAATGGCCTTGAGGAATCGAGCGAAGCTAGGTTACCTCTCACGTACAAGTCCGCCATAGTTTTAATTCGGAATTAGAAACATTTTTAGTTTATTACAAACATAATACAATCTTCTTTACAAAACTAACAAAACTATGTCATGTTAAATAGTATTGGTGTACAATAATAAATTTTCGTACAATTTTTAGCTAGATTGAATGATTAGCATGGCCTCAACTGTAAAAATTAGGGGTAGGTTTGGGACTTCTTGAAAAAATAGAAATGTAAAGAATAAATGAATTGTTTTCTAATATTCTGTAGATATATAATTATTTTCTGTAAAATATAAGCTTTATATAAACCGTCAAATGGTTTCAATTATGCGCAATTTTGGCGATTTCTTGGGATAGTGGCCTTAATGTGAAAAAAATATTATGGATAGGTAAAACCAGTAACAGCTGCTTTTTTAAATAGCTGTTTTTTTCTTTTGTGTTCTATGAATAAATAAGGGTATGTGTAGAAACCCTAACAGAAAAACCCTAAAACAAAGAAATAATTAAAAATTGATTCACTTAGTTCAAAATGACACTTGAATGAATATCAAAGATTTTACCATTGAGCTTAAGTTGAGCTCTAATGAGAACAAGTGGCAAGAAACTTATTGCCGCTCCATTATATCTATAATTACAATTTCATTATTTCACAATAAATTTTATACAATGTATGGAAAATGATGTTAAATAATCTGCACATAATAATGTCAATATAAACAATTTGATATTGAAGTGATATTTGAATATTTGTAGTGATTTCACTTCCTTTACCAGTGGGAGGCTCCTTTGTACAGAATGCCGGCTAGATTATGGGTACCACAACGGCGCCTATGTCTACCGTGAAACAATAATGTGTAAACATTATTGTGTTTCGGTCTAAAGGGCGCCGTAGCTAGTGAAATTACTGGGCAAATGAGACTACATCTTATGTCTCAAGGTGACGAGCGCAATTGTAGTACCGCTCAGAATTTTTGAGGTTTTTCAAGAATCCTGGCGGCACTGCATTGTAATAGGCAGGGCGTATAATTTACCATCAGCTGAATGTCCTGCTCGTCTCATCCCTTATTTCATAAAAAAAACTTCTTTAATAAAATATATAAAATTTAATTTAATGGACGATGCGGAATTCAAGCTCGCGCCACTCTGAATATTTAGCCAACGATCCTAATGACACAGTATGCATAAATATTGGTATGTTTGTACAGGTCTCAAGTTACGGCGTCATCTGTAGGATCTAAATTACTGTTGATAACATAAATTGGATTAAATTAGTATATTTATTCCCAGCAGTTAGGAACACACACACACATACTCACGTCTTGTTCCTGTCGGAGTATGCAGAGACAATAGAATGCCACTTGCTTATTCTTACAAACCTCACGCGCTTCCTCTACATTCATTACTCTTTTCATACATACTCGCCGACTCTGGGTGCTTCACACCTTTCCTTTTCTCAAAAAGTCCTCAATTTGGTCGACAAATGTTCTACGAGGTCTCCCGCGACTTGCCGTGGAGTTAGGAAATCACTTCAAAATAACTAATTGTTTGGTACATAAGCACTGCAACCGTGACCTAAGTTGTAATATCTCATGTGCCTGAAATTTGTCGAAATATAATTTATATACAATGTTATCGGCGCTGTATATAGACTTCATGTATTGAACGAAAGAAAAAACGTATAATATTGTACAATAAACGATAAGCACCTCATAAAAGGGGATTTAAAACGGTCCGAAAAGTGTAATACCGAATTTTGGGGAGCGTTCTGTACACACAATAGCGTTACCAGAAACAAACATCAGCAAGCGCGCGCGTTAATAACGCCAGCGCCTGCATCCATAGCTCTTTTCATTCGGTGCGACGTGCATGCTATGTCAAAGCACGTAATTAGTATTTAGGAAGGTGGTAAGAAGGCGAGGTCGTGGGCCAGACGTCGGCTATCGATCCGACCTGCCGCACGCTCGCCTCCACCTGCCTCCAGCCAGGGAGTGTGGAGCCACGCACATCACCCCACCAATTGACACACTTTGGCTAATACTTACAACTTACCATACGTATTAAATTTCCAATATGAACTTATACAATTACAATATTCTTAAATTAAGCAATTTAACATAATAAGCCCTTCATAAGAAATATTCTCAACATATTTTATCGGAAAGTTTTTCAATGGTTGTCTTCGAGAAGTGTTTTCATCATACTTAATTTCATAAATTATCATAATTAATCTTTTAAAATAAAGTACAATTCTGAATCCCTTAAATTGGGTATAAAAAATGGATTAAGTATGTAATGAATTATGATTTTCATGTACAAAACCGCATTGGACTTTTGTTTCTGGTTCGGAGCAATCGATGCGCCAGTGTATGCACAAAGTCGGTTATCAACCTTCCAATTAAATTGACTGCAGTTTTGAAATTACGTTTGGTAACGCTTTTTAATTTAAGTAATAATAATTAAGAGATTTATTTGGTTGAAAAAGTTTACAGAAATCTTATAAGTAATAATATGAACAGTGGATTATTACCAGTGGGAGGCTCCTTTGCACAGGATGCCGGCTAGATTATGGGTGCCACAAAGGCGCCTATTTCTGCCGTGAAGCAATAATGTGTAAGCATTACTGTGTTTCGGTCTGAAGGGCGCCGTAGCTAGTAAAATTACTAGGCAAATGAGACTTTTGACATCTTTTGTCTCAAGGTGACGAGTGCAGTTGCAGTGCCGCTCAGAATTTTTGGCGTTTTTTGAAGAATCTTGTTCGGCACTGCATTGTAATGGGCAGGGCGTATCAATTACCATCAGCTGAACGTCCTGCTCGTCTCGGCCCTTATTTACATAAAAAAAAAAGAAAAAGAACATAAAAGAACCAAAATGGTGTGTAGTCAGCATTATATTAAGAATTTTACACCGTAGAAGCCAGACTTCGAGAATTAAATATTTATTAATTAAATAGATATACAATTCAAATTCTGATTCAAATATTTTTATTCAAAATAGCAATGTAATATCGTAAAATAAACATTTATAATTAAAGAGCCTGAGGGTGACCGCTTCATTCCCAGTCTGTGGCATCATTAAGATCAATTCCCCAAGAGTAATGCTACCATAAACATTGACAATGAAAATGATATAAAAAATATTATTAATAAATTATTAATGAAAAATAAGTACGTAAGTAAGGTACTCGTAGAGACCCGAAATAATCGTTATTTTTTAAAAGTCAATCAGGAATGTATCTAAACTATTCCAATATTATATACGAGGGAATGTTGTACTTTATCCATTTTACTAAATTATTTGACAGCTCACGCCTATGAAGTTTCGTATTGTTTAAAATTTCATACAAATAATATTGTGCCTACTTCATGGACGGGTATTAGTGATGTGCCACACATAACGATTACTACGATTGTGCCATAGATTACAAATAATCGGTAGAAATAAATGATAATATGTAAATAAGGTGCAATATGAGAAAAAATTAAAAGAGAGCTGTTGGTGCTATATATCAGCTTGGTTATAGACAGTCCTTCAAAGAAAAATTTAAAGATATATATATATATTATGACTGTCCATTGTCAGTACATTTATGAAAATTTAATATACGTTCACAAAAATCGTCACCTTTTTGCTCTTAATAGTGATTTTCATTATTATAACACTAGAAAAAAGGGATTGCTTGTAACTAATTCTAGTAGGCTTCATAAGATACATAATAGCTTTAAGGGTAAATGCATATACACTTCCGTAAATCCTATTACTCCACTGCTGAATAACTAAATGATCGGACAGCCTGGGACAAGATTGTGATTATTTTATAGCGATAGAAATGACTGTACAATATTGTATATTTTTATTGAAAAGAGCGCAAAAGAAAGGAATGCTGGGAGAGTTTCTTGCACCGTTTCTTCTCTCTCAGAGCGCTATTTGTTTCCGAAGCGGTAGTAGTATCTAGTAGTTATTAGAAATGACATTAAAAAGAATTCTAAAGGAATCAATTTTGAGAAAATAAATGCCTTTTATGCCTTTGTATGTTATTAATAATCTATTTAAAAATACTTAAACGGAACACTTAATGTTATTTTCTCAAGGTAACTTATAATGAACTTTATATATTTATATCTGGTTGTGGCATAAGTAAGTAAAGGTAGCTGCCTGATGCGCTGAAACTTGCAGAAAGCTCGACCCAGTTGGCTTTAAGCCCGACTTTGGTTCGTAACAATATAACGCTTGGTAAGTTTATTACTTAGCCTTGAATTTATATGATTAATCTCGAATCATGTCATTTTTTAGGAAGAAAAAGAAATGTGATTGTGATTCATTAGCTATTAGGTTAAATGATTAAGGAAATTTTAATGAAGAAAATGGAGAAAACGCATTGTCAAGTTCAGGAATATATAGACGATAAAAATGTACGAATAATATGAAATCTGCAAAAGAGGATAAAATTTGCTGAGATTATTTCCGGTTTTTCTCAGAAAAAGGCTCCTGGTAGTCTTTAGAACCGATGGCATAAAAACTGACTGAAATACATAAAAACTTAATAATGAAATTAAATAAAAGAAATTTTAATTAATTTCATTATTAAATACTTACCTTAGTTTAACCTTGTAGATGACTAACATTTAATTCCGGATACGGCGTTAAAAAGAAACATCAGAAAATCTAAAACTCAAAACATTATGAAATATATAACAAACTATGTAGTAACTATTTGAAAAATATACTGTGTGTGTAATAATAATAATATAATATAATAATATTGACACACTTTTACACAAATTATATGTACTATGGGTACAAGACAACGATATATCCTATATATAAAATTCTCGTATCACAATGTTAGTTACCTTACTCCTCCGAAACGGCTTTACTGATTTTAACTAATTTTATTTGCATATTCAGTAGGTCTGAGAATCGGCTACTATCTATTTTTCATCCCCCTAAGTGTTAATCATGCTCATGTTCATCCACCTAATTTTTTTTTTGAATTTTTTTTTTTTATTTTTATTCATCATTGAAAAATACATACAAATTTAAATTTTCGCCCTTTTACGACTTACAACTATTTTTGTATCACGATTTTTATATTATTCTGTTCCATCCACCGAACCGATATAGGGTTGCAAGATGGCAATCAAATACAATAATTGTAGTTCGATATATTTAATAGGTCTGAGAATCGGTTGCATCAAAATTTTAATAATTGTTTTTTTTTTAATGTGTTATATAGCAATACGGCGTTTGCTGGGTCAGCTAGTTTAATACAATATACTTACTTAAACATACATAAATACATATAAACATCCATGACTCGGAAACAAACATCCATATTCATCATATAAACGTTATCTATCTAAATATAAATATATTAACTAATTTAAACGACATATATAAGTACATGCTACTTTTAAAATTAAGCTGATAAGTTTTTGATTCTAATGTTTCAAATAATATATAACATTTACAACAATATTAGACTTAATAACAAAACACCTCAACAGTGAATATCATATTTTAATTAAAACTTAGCTCGTGATTATTTAACTACAACGAAGTTACTAGGTAGATATGTACTTTGCGAAGACAATTTCCTTCAAAGGAATTAGGGTTGAAAATAAGCGAAGCACGCAGATTGTCCGGAAAGACGTCGCCTTGCACTTTGGGTGGCTCGGGGGGGTTCGGGACATTAGGAGAGGGGGGGTTTAGGTGGTGCAAAATCACCCGCAATCATTTATACCCGAATTGCCTCTAGAATTACTAAACCTTACCAAATATCTAGCGCTTTTAGTTGAAATACGTGCATTGTTAGCTTTAGTTTAGACGTCTTGAACAATAACTTTGTAAAGGAGAAATGTATGCGACGCAATTTAGTATATCCGTTCAAACAACGATGCTAAAGTATAGAATATTCGACGTAGTATTCTAACAGTAAAACAATACCTATATACCTAAATCTGACATGACAATAATACGTATTTCTAAAGAACATAGGTTAAGGCGGAACCTGTTGTATGGGTAACCTAACTTTTTGTTCGAGCCTAGTTTTGACTTATTATCACCCAATTAAGTTGGGTGTCAGTTGGTATTACTATCTTACTAAGTACCTAAGATGGAGTCAAGTAATACGTGCCATTTAATAAGTTAGCTAGAGTTAAGGGCTTCTTCATAGGTCTTGGTATTCAATTTAACATTAAAATACCAGACAGTATACTAGGACTTACTGAGCACAATTCAAGATATAAGTAGGTATAATACAGCTTCTTTGACAAAGAAGGCTTACTGTAGTATATTAGATTATATAGACCATATTTTTTCATGGTCTATGTCGGGTTCTGCGCAGGCCACCTAAAATGTTATAAAATGATATTAAGTGGGATAAGTTGTTATATGATTTAAAAGATGGGCTGCGAGTTTCTTATCAGTTTTTCTCTCCGTGTCATAGTCCCTTTACGAAGTGACTTCATGACGTTAACCAAGAGTTATTGCAATATGTTATGTTATTGTCACTCCCTATTTCTATTTAAGTATATTTCAAATAACGTTCTTAATGTCTAAATGTTACGCTTGTTATGTTATAGTTTTGGAAATACTAAGTGATTGCTAAACTGGAATGGCAGTGGGCAGGGCACATTGCTTGACGGACAGATGGTAGTTGCGGCCGTAAAGTCCGGAAACGACTTACCGTAAAACGCAGTGTTGGTAGGCCTCCCACAAGATGGACCGACGATCTGGTCAAGATCGCCGGAATAGGTGGATGAGGGCAGCGCAGAACTGATCGTCGTAGAAATCTTTGAGGAAGGCCTTTGACCAGCAGTGGACGTATTCCGGCTGATACAATGATGATAGTGAAGTATTAAGTGTCTACCTACTTAATCGAAACATCCGCAGTCACGCATCGACCGTAAATCTTGGTACCTATGTCTTGTTCAACTCTCAGGTTGTGGCACCATCTGCAGGATCTACTTTTCTGTTGATGACCTGTCCGCATCGTCCATTGGTACAAATTAGATGTGTTTATATAATCCCAGAAGTGTGAGGTATCACTTAAATATATCGACGACTTAACTTATATATATGACGACTGTATAGCCGAGTGGTTAGCGATCCTACCTACTAAGCTAGAGGTCTCAGGTACGAATTCGGTAGGTGCAAGCCGAATTTATATGATGAATACGAATGTTTGTTTCCGAGTCATGGATGTTTATATGTATTTATGTATGTTTATATGTATTTATCTATGTTTAAGTAAGTATATTGTATTAAATATATCGCTGTTGTCTTGCAACCCATAACACAGGCTATATATGCCTAATTTGGGGCAAGATAATTTGTGTAAAAAGTGTGTCAATATTATTAAAACAAACTGTCACTATAAGAACTAATGTGTTTGGCAATAAAGACTTCTTACCACAGGATGCTGGCCAGGTGATACGGCGACACATTATTCTCTCATGAAGCAGTATTGTGCAAGGATATTGCGTTACCCTTTGAAGGGCACCGTTGTTAGAGAAACAACTGTGCTAAGAGACGTAACATATTATTTCTCAAGGTGAATTTTAGGTTCAATCAAAACTCCAGAGCGGCATTGTATTATAATGGGAGGACGTACCACCTACCATCATATTAAGGTATTACTATCGTGTGGTATTTTTTTTTAAATCCGGAAGTTACAAATATTTTGTAAAAGTACTGAGTAGCTATGTAACATAAACAATAAATGTAAAAACAATAAAACATACAAAAATACTCTAAAAATTGAATCGATCATAAAAAATTGAATTAAAAAAAATAAAAAGCAATTGTGGTGAATCTTATTTAATAAAAAAAATAGATAACATAAATAGAACAACAACAGTCATTACAACTACAAATTAAAAAATAAAAACTACAAAGTAAAAACAAAAACTACAAATTTCTACCATGTAACTGCAGCATCCCTACTATAGTTATAGTTATCTACGTTGAGAATATGAGGCCACGTGGTTGCGATGCCGCTATTTGTGTCAGGAGTTAACATCCGTGACCCACTTACGAACACCCCATCCCTGCTCTATTAACGCTGCCGTATATTTTGGTCTAGGTTATGTCATTCCGTCGAGAAGCTATATGTTATATTTGTATAAACTTACAGCTATTTAATAAAACAAAATATAGATATGAAATGAAATTTTATTTGCAAGAAACATTGTACTTAAGATGTTAACATAATATTATTGATAATCCAATATGTTTCGTCAATTGACATGCAAAATCTTAATATCTATAAATGTCGTGTCACAATGTTTGTCCTCAATGGACTCCTAAACTAATGAACGGATTTTAACGGGGATTACTTCATGGAGTGCAGTTTGGTCAAACTTGAGAGATAGGATAGTTTTTATTTCGATTTGGGACCCAAAATTATTTTTTTATTTTCAATATTTGTTTTGTATGGACATATTTTCTATGAGAGAATTTAGTGACGCACGGTTTGACAGTTCCGCTGTGAAACAATTTCATTATAACAGGAGCATTTTTTACGAAATAAATCTTGATATTTTGAAATATTATTGGCAAATTCCTATAAAACTGTATGTTTTATTTTTATAATCTACAGAACAACGTCTGTCGGGGCAGCTAGTATGTTATAAAATTGTCTAAATACCCACACACTACTGTTATACTGAAACATGTCGGATTTTCAAATGCTATCATTAATATTTATAAAATTAAAATTTAATGATATTATAATATGAGACGTAAATAATTTAATAATTTATTAGTACTTATGTATAATGTTAGCAACTAAGTGTTATTTAAGTGTAAATTTAAATATTAAGTGTTCTTAGTGAAACTGTTTAAGGAGACATCCTTGTGTCCATATTTCTATTTTTTTTTTCTACTTTATGTTTCAGGATGTATCTGTATTTGTTTCCAAATAAATAAATAAATAAATTCAATGTCATAAAAGAAAATAATTTACATAACTATGTTCTCGAATACCATATTGAGCGCATTTATCTGATAACTTTTCATGACAAACATTGTCAAAAGCTTTGCTCACATCAAAAAATACCGGCGTTACAGGAATTTTTTGTCCATGCCTTCTGATATTTCTTTTATTAGTGAAAAACACGCTAAAGTTGTTGATATTCCTTTTTGAAATCCATTTTGTTCCTTCAAAATAATATTATGTTTTGACAAAAAAGATGTTTTTCGCTTGCGCAGTGTCTTTTCGATTTTTTTTGAAATTATAGGAATGAGTGTGATTGGTCGATTCAAATTCAAATATTTTTATTCAAAATAGAATTTAAAATCACTTATTGAACGTCAAAAAACTACCACCCATTCAAAAGAGACTGCCTCAGACCTGAGAAGAATGGGTGCAAGAAACTCAGCGGGCTTTTTTTTTAATAAAAAATATGGATTACAACGTGATATCGTACAATAAACATTTATAACTAAAGAGCCTGAGGGTGTTCGCTTTATTCCCAGTCCGTGGTGTCATTAAGAAAATCGTTAATGCTATAGTAACCTTTCCCACACAAACGTTTTTTAACAATTCTTTTAAATTTCGTAACACATTTGTTTTGTACATTTTCTGGGATCATATTGTAGAAGCATATACATCGCCCAACAAAAGACTTGCTAACTAGACCCAACCGAGTAGTAAGCACAACAAGTTTATGTTTGTTCCTCGTGTTAACATTATGGATGTAACAGTTTCTAGAAAATTCCTCAATGTGGTTATGAACATACATTATCAAAAATATATTGAGAAGCAACAGTCAAAATGTTTATTTCTTTAAAATTTTTCTCTTAATGATTCTTTAGGACCTAGGTTATAAATCGCGCGAATAGCCCTCTTCTGCAGCACAAAGATGGTATTAATATCGGCTGCACTGCCCCGTAACAATAGTTATAACGAAAGTATACTAATCTCGCCGTATCTATGTCAGTTAACCGTCTAATTTTCTTAACCGCATATGCTGCAGAACTAAGCCTATTCGCCAATCCTTCAATATGAAGATAGTTGTTAATTTCCTTTTTGTCTTATGCTTTCAGTAAAGGTGTTACTTTTGACTTTTTTAAATTTGATGGAAACTTACCTTCTTCAAAAGATGTATTAAGTAGGACTGGAGCTAGTTCCTTTGCACATTCCTTTCTTACCTTTGTTGCTATTTCATCACAGCCCGTGGAATTTCAATTATTATGTGACTTAGTAACGGTTATTATCTCCATTTCATCAGTAGGCATTAAGAAAATATTTGAATTATTATGCTTTAATTTATATGCAGGATTTTTTTTTATTTACTTATATAATAAATAATATATATAACATTAGCAAAAATAATTTCTAAACACAGTGAAGTCATAAGACAATATTATTAAAAATTTATTATCTAATAATAATTAAAAAGTATGTTTAGTGTAAGTAAAGATGTAACAATGGCTTATTTTACTTTTACTTTCGAATCCCGGTAGGTGCAACCATTTGTATGGTGAATATGGATGTTTGTTTCCGAGTAATGGATGTTTATATGTATCCATGTATGTGTAGAAAAATCTGGATCAGAGCGAAAACAATCACAAAAACCAATAAATAAACATACAAAATTTCGCCTTTATAATATGAGTGTAATCTTTGATTAAAAACGTAAAAAACCTCCGGCTGAACAGATCTAGATCAGAGAATAGGGACAGACTGACACACGTAAAACTTATAGCAACCCTCTTTTTCGTTTAGGTTTAAAAAAATACCACTGATGTCAGTGTCCAAATTTGGTTCTGAATTCAAAATACGCAGCTTAAACTGAACACCTGTTTACATTGCTGCCTATTGAACAATAATATTTTAAGCAACTGGAGTAAACGCAGAAATGTATAGGCATATCAGTCGAAGCTTATTTATGGTGTCTTTCATGTTGTATGACTTGCATTGTCTATATGTATAGAATGTCATTGCATAGAAATGGTAATACAAAAATAAAATTTGAAATAAATATTACCCTATCTCTTAAGTTAGATCAAACTGCACACTGTGCTAAATTTCATTAAAATCGGTTCAGTGGTTTAGGGTTTCATTGAGGACAAACATATATTTAACTGACCAATAACGTTATGTTGTGATTGTTACCTGACCAATTAGCATTCAGTGCGCCCGCTCACGTCAGCCGGATGACTGAATTGTTTACATTGCTAGTATATACGTGCCTACATATTTGCAAAGAATATATTGTAACTAGTGGACCCAACAGACGTTGTCCTGTACACATGTTTTAAATTTGAAAAATCGGTCCAGCCGTTAGGAGCAGTTCACTAACATACACATGAGCAGGAGAATTATATTATATGGGCGGAATTGAGAATCTAAACCAATCTCAAATTCACTGGAACACACAAAAATATCATCAAAATCGGTCCAGCCGTTTAGGAGGTAGTTCAATTGTGAATCTAAACCATTCTCGAATCCACCTGAATACACACAGAAAGTTTGATTAGAATCGGTCCAGCCGTTTAGGAGGAGTTCAGTGACATACACACGCACACAAGAATAATAATAATATATAAAGATAGTACAAGTTACAACCTTCTAGGTTATAGGGCCGATAGGCATAATGGAGTCTAATCTGGTGAACACCTATGAATAAAAATCTTTAGTCAGCAAAGCTTAAATATGCCCAAAGAAAACAAATGGGGTACCCCGTCCTTTTTTAATTCGGAAAAAAGAAAATAAGAATAAAATACTCTGTACCTTCATTTTCATCATTAAATGTCAAATCCTTCCTATTCCTCTTTTTTCTTTTGCGTTGATTGATTCGTCATTTTACCTGTACTGTTTCCTTTCTATTATAAAGGCTCACAAATTGTTTAGACATATATAAATAAAATAAATCTCGCATTCACCATTGAAAACAACTTCATAATACAACTTAAGTTATTTAATTACGTTGAAGCCACTCCCTAATTGGGAGGTGATTTTTCCTCGAGATTATCAAATGTGTGCGCCAGTAACGATTCAAATTAGCATACATATGCATAATGAACGGGCCGTTGCATCTGAGTCACGATTACCCCTCATTACAAACTTAATTAAACCTAATATCACATCGCACGTGAGATTATTATGAAAACCATCACATTAGACGCATGCGAATCAGTTTTATCATTTTAATGAAAACACCTTAGCAAATCGCTGCTTTCAACGTACACGCTTTCGAGTGCGATTTTATCGGACTGTTCGACTTAAAGAGTACAAATTAATTATAGTTGATCTAATGCACAATGATATGTTTTTTATTGTTTTGATTTTATAAAATGAGACTGCAATTTTTCGAACACATGAAGGGGCAGAAAAGTCCTCGAAAGGGGACCACGTACCGGAAGACGTAAGTAGGCCCCCCACAAGATGGACTGACTGGTCAAGATCACCGGAATACGTTGGATGAGGGCAGCGCATGACCGATCGTCATGGAGATCTTTTGGGGAGGACTTTGTCCAGCAGTGGACGTCTTATGAAATTTCCAAGGATTTCGGGGTGGCTGATAAGGATTCGAAATTGATAACCAGTGCAATTTGTTATATATAATGACGTTCCATACACATATAAGGACATATCATTCGTAGTCTGATAGCGGAACTACAAAAGTGTGCTTAAAGACAATGTAAGCACACTTTTCGCCTTAGTCGCGTGTTATCTGTCACTGTCCGAATCAAATGTTTACTGAATAAAATGTTTTACATTGCTGTTTCAATAAGCAATCTCAAGCTCCAATTGTTTAAATATTCTTCGTATTGATGAAGTATATGCGGCAATGTATACATTTTGGTGTCATTTGTGGCATGTTCCATATTTCGGCTTTGTTTTTATACATGACGTGAATTGTCTATACAATATATAGAACATCATTGATTTCTAAATATAGCTGCATCAAGAACAGACCCCGAGGATTCACAGAAGCGTTGATGGACTTTTAGAAATGTTTACGCTCATTTTTGAAGGTAGGGTAATTCTGGAGTTGATGGCCCATCGAAATAATTCGTGAACTGTTGGCTAGATGGCACTTATAATAGTTTCTATCATTAAGAGAAAAATTTGAAAAAATAAACATTTTGACATTTGCTTCTCAAAAAATTTTTGATAATGTTCTGTATGTTCATAAGCACATTGACGAATTCTCTAGAAACTGTGACATTAATAATGTTAACACGAGGAACAAACATAAACTTGTTATGCCTACTACTCGGTTGGGTCGAGTTAGTAAGTCTTTTGTTGGGCGATGTATATGCTTCTACAATATGATCCCTGAAAATGTACAAAACAAATGTGTTACGAAATTTAAAAGAATTGTTAAAAAACGTTTGTGTGGGAAAGGTTATTATAGCATAAACGATTTTCTTAATGACACCACGGACTGGGAATAAAGCGAACACCCTCAGGCTCTTTAATTATAAATGTTTATTGTACGATATCACATTGTAATCCATATTTTATTTAAAAAAAGCCCGCTGAGTTTCGTGCGCCCTTTCTTCTCAGGTCTGAGGCAGTCTCTTTTGAATGGGTGGTAGTTTTTGAGGTTCAATAAGTGATTTAAAATCCTATTTGGAATAAAATATTTGAATTTGAATTTAGTTCGTTTCGTGACGCACGTTTAGCAAAATAAAATCAATAAGTAACTAAAATTGTTGTTATTTGTTTTGTGTAGTGGAATAATTTTTAGGGGGTTCTTGTTTTAGGTTGTCGTGTAGTTTCGTAAAATAATCGTTATTTTTGGTTTGGTTGCAAAGTATATGACTAAAAATGTGTTATAACCTCGAAATTACTCGCATCGTGTCGCGATCTTTTTTTTAGGTGTGGTCATCTCTCCCGGAAGAAAAGGAGAGATGGTCTTAGTCGGCATATGATGGGCATATATCAAAACTTCGACGTTTTAACAAAAAAAAAGCCACTAAAAATGATAGCAAAGAAGAATAAGAAGTTAAATGAAAGAGATAATGGTCGCGGATGTGGAGAAAATTATTATGAAACTCGTCTGCGAGGAATGGCTTCAATGCACGGTGTGCCAGTTTTGGGTACACTTAAAAATTGCACTGAATTCGAAGACATGTGTTCTAAATGGGGTGCGGAGAAAAAAAGGCTATCAAAAAATAAGAAATAAGACCAAAATT
Source organism: Leptidea sinapis (assembly GCF_905404315.1). Taxonomy (NCBI): domain Eukaryota; kingdom Metazoa; phylum Arthropoda; class Insecta; order Lepidoptera; family Pieridae; genus Leptidea; species Leptidea sinapis. Next base: position 11,548,501 of record NC_066270.1, on the reverse strand, counting down.
TACGAACAGAATTAAGGATATAGCCATCTTACCTCTTATGCCATGGTCATCATACCCGGATACCGCGGGAGAGACGGCCAATCGTGATATAAAAGATTTTTTTTTAATTGTTCTCATTGGAAATTCTTATTTCTGTTTCTATAATTCCAACGTTAATTGTTTGAAGTTTAAATACAAATAAAAATTTCTATAATATGTAAGGTTTTTTTAACAGCATTTAAGAAAAACTATGGCCAACAACTTACCCTATACACTAATCGAGCCAACATATTGTGTAGTTCAAAAATGTTATATTATGACTGGTTCCCTCATTCATAACGCATACATCGTCCACGTATTTGACAAACATTGACACTATGTCAAGCGCGCGAATAGTTACCGTTATCGTGTCATGTTCAGAACCTATCACGTAAATCACATTGGGCGCAAGACAAAGTAACTGAAAAGACAACCTAATATCGACCTAGAGTCAATACCAATAATGCTCTTTATTCTGCATTGATAGATTACTGTATTGTAACTTTGTGTGACTTGTTGGCGCTAATAATCAATGGTAGATAGTGTGACAAGGCTGCTTCTATCCTACTAATATTATAAATGTGAAAGTATGTATGTCTGGATGTATGTTTGAACTTCTTTAACGCAAACACACCAGAATAACATATAGGCTATAATTTATAAAAATATTGTGTTAATTATCTATTGTGATATTGAAATAACCGTTTTTTACTAAATGTATATTATGAATACATATACGGTACATACACCTAAAATAATTTTTTTACAATTTTTGTTTGGCTGTCTGTCTGTCTGTTTGTTCCGGCTAATTCGGCGACTTTACTCATTGCAATAAGGAGTAACTTAGGCTACGTTTATTTTAGAAAAATAAAGCAATGTCCAAGAAACGGTCTAACTCTAAAAATAATTTATATGGCAAAACAACGTTTGCCGGGTCAGCTAGTGTTTTATATGTGTTGAGTGCACATTATACACCACCAGTTGTCTTAAAAATGTCAAATTCATTGATTTCAAATATGGGCTGGCAGTTTCTTTTCAGTTCTTCTCCCCATGTAAAAGCCCCTTTTCGAACTGATGTAGCTTCATGTCATTTACCGAGTGTTCTTGCAATATGTTAATTTTACGTTACATTATCACTCCCTATGGTAAATAAATATAAAAACGTACTCGCTAAATATTTTTTTTCATTATACCAGATAACGGCCTGTTAACGCTATCTGTCTTACATTGTCCTTTAAGACAGCGTAAAACATAACAACTACACGGCTTACTTTAGAGCTCTTGGTGCGATATTCCGGACGGGAGGAGTTTGGAACACTAAGCACCGAATTTGAAAAGCGCAAATAATAAATCCCAGTGGCAGACAGCTATGCCGCTCAAGGATGGGCAATGCCTTACAATGCCCTGCGGCTACACATCCGACATACTGGCCAACCGACATGCAGAAAATACCAGATATATTGGACATATTTTTCTTAAAAAGTGAAAACTACATCCTCACCAGAGAACGACGCTGATCTATCATCTGAGCATTCCCCGTCATATTAATAGTAAACAACCGCATACGCATACTATGAGAAATTAGCCTAAATTTTATAATTAATGTGGAATGTGTGCCTAATGTGGAAAATATTAACAACAGCATTCAGGAAGCTACGAGAAAGATGACAAAAGATTAGAGATAAACAATACCCCACTATCATTAAGGGAAAAAATATAAAAAGGAAAGCATCTCAGAAAAAAATTGCAAATATCACGGGATCCGGCAGATAAATTCAACTTTAATCGTTACTCAAGACAATTGACCGGTATTATAAGAGACAGTGAGACTTTTCAGCAGAATACTGCTGAAATTCCAAATATGGAAGGCCTTTTACAGACAGCAGAACAGATTACTCATTGTGGAAAACCACTCCAAAAGTTAAATGACCGCCTCAGCAAACACCGCCTCTAAAAATAAAGTCGGTAATAATGGGCTAGTAGATACCAAGGGAAACCAAATCTATTTGATGAGCGAAGTTGTTCAGCCAAATCCCAGAACGGAAAATTCAATGCCTAACGAGGATATTCAGGCATTCTTGGACTCCTGTTACCTACTGTCGCCCATCAAGTGTCTCACCGCGGGAAATTAGATACTTTATAAATTGTCTAAGCCCTAACCAATCGGCCGGATAAGATTTAATAACTGATAGATTCTTCACAGGACTGTCCCGCAGGCCTACGGTGTTGATTGTATTTATATTCAATGCAATATTACGAACAGGGTACTACCCCGCCCAATGTAAAATCGCCCAAGTTATTATGCGAATGTTAAGAGCTAAGCCAGGAAAATCCCTAAATGAGCTAACATCTTACAGGCATTGGCCGTAGACATATTGATGTCTACTGCCAATTTTGTTAAAGCTATTCGATAAAGTGCTACAGGCGAAGGTTAAAACCCAACCTTAAACCAATAATCTATATAAATATTAAATTTCTATATAAATAAAACAAATGTGTAAATATATAACTATTTATTTAATCTTTTTGTGTCTAGCACATAATTATCGATGGCAACGCCCACAAAACGACGCCGCTATCGATATTTCAATATTGCCACGCATGTGATATATCCTGCATCATGGTACGACTAACCTAATAAATAATATTATAAATTGGTTCAACGATTATTGTTCAAAAATGTCAAACAATGAATTTAAGTGTCATATATCACCAAAAAGTTTATATAAAAATTAATGTACATTACTCTTATTATATTCGCTTGATTAATAACGCTACAAGCAACTTCAGTTACTTTCTTAAATATTATAAACAAAACTTACAAATAATGAGAACACACTGAATACAATCGTTCTTATATTTAATTAAAATGCACAATGTTACTCTGTACATTTTAACAATGTTATTTTATCATGGTCCGTGTAACTTACTCAAAACAGACTCAATATCAATATTTTGTATATTTGCAGGATCAAGTAAATACTGTTTATCGGGTTTACTTTTTTTATTTTCACTTGCATTATCATCAGCGCCACTTTGTAGTCTTTTTCTTTTTTTGTTTTCCATTCTACTTACACTTAAGTTATCATTCTCGAAAACTACACTTGTGCTTGTATTTTCGTGTTCCTTAGATGTAGGGCTATTAGCTTTTAATGGCGTATCTATGCTTGTAAGGGTTGAATCAAAAATTTCGAAACATTTGGCTTTGTGATCTTTAATTGGAGTGTAAAGTTTGTCTATATTACAAATAGAATTTACAGCAGACTCTGTTTCTTTTACATCGTAGCTTGGAACATTTTGTGCATCTTGCTCAAACAAAACCTTAAAATCTATAGCTCGCAGTCGAATAGTCACTCCATCATCGATACAAACTTCCATGGAGAATTTATCTTTCAGCACAGTTATATCTGATTTAATTTGACTGTTGTTCTCATCAAACACACAATTAAAGAAGTTATTGCAGTCCAAGTTATTTTCGTGAACGGTAAAATCTAAATCTTCAACATCATCATCTTCATCATCGGCCGCATAGCTACCCATGCATGCATCGGCTTTACTTAACGTTATTTGTTCTTTATTGGTAACAAGCATTTGTTGACTTTTATTTGAATTGTATTCAGTATTTTCCCCACTTGTAGATTGAACAGCACCGTCTTGTATAGGTGGTGTATCCAACAAGTCCCTTTCTAATATTCTAGCAGTCTCCACATCAAATCCTCTTTTAATTAAATCATTTTGTAAGTTCCCGGTTCTTTCATTCATGAAAGGATTTACCGTGTCGATAGTATCTTCTATGTACTCTTTAATTTTAGTTATAATATCATCACTCTCTTTTGTAGTATTTTCTTGGCTGTCTGTGTCTGTCTTGTTTGGTGTTTTGTTTTTTGGTTTGTCATCTAACCGTCGAAGTGATTTCTGGGCATGGTCTGCGTTACTAACATCATGTGCATCTTCATGTAGATCGACCGAATCTCTGCTTTGAAATGTGTCCGGTAGATTATTGTTATTGTTTGATGAATTTAGCAGTTTAGTACAATGAAGCTTCCTAGGGGTGGAAGATTTCCTGCGAGATTTAATAGGTGCAAGTGACTCTGTTTCATTAGTGTATTCAGTTTTATCTTTGCTCACACTTTTTTTTCTACAGCGAGAGGGAGATACTTTATTTTTGCTTACGTCTTTAATGGGAGTGACACGTCTTGGTTTAATCTTCAAGAAAATTTTAGATGAATCTTTCTTACAGGGCGATTTATTCTTACACTTTATATTTTCTTTATCTTTATTATTTTTTCCAACTTTAGGTTTGGGTCTATTGGTGTCCTTTTTAACACTCAAAAGACTACCACTTTTAAGTTTATCTTGCTTGTCATTGTCGGAAACATTTATGTTAGGACTATTGTAATATGACACATTTTTTGTACATTTTCTGACAGGTCTACCTTTGGAAGACTTGCCCTTGTCTTCAGATTTATCTTTGTTTTCATATTTTTCGTCTTTAGGTCCATTTTCTATTGAACTGGATTTATTTTTCACATTTGGGACTTCAATATTATTAAGTTCAGCTTCTATCGGAATATGAATGTAATCATCGTCTGGTTTATAATAAGATCCCCCACTTGAATAATCAGTAGGGCGAGAGGAGTACGAAGGAGTAGCTTGCGCTGGTTGAGGTGTAGTCAAGAATCGAGGTGTTGGAATATTCATTATTTTAATGTCGGACACAGGCTCATCGAGTAACTCAGGTCCAAGAAACCTGGGTGTTCCCATTTGTATATCATAAATGGCTTGCTTATACGGTGTTTCTAATAAATCAGATATGTTTAATTTAGCTCCAATTTCATTTTGTAAACATAATCTTTCTGTTTCGGGAGTCTCAATCAAATCTTCACAATTGTTTGTATTATTATTATCTTTTAAAGTGTCTTTCACTCTGGAAACGGGAACATTTTTACGATCTATTTCGACAACATCAGAATTAAGTTTGTTGGATTCATTTTCACTTACTGAAACTTTTACAGTGCCTCCTTTTTTCAATGCTTGTTTTTTCTTTTCAGGTCTGTCATTTGAGCCACACTTATTTTTTGTTTTTTTGTTTTTCTTCGGAAGTGATTGTTCAATCATTGTGTCACATGATGCTAGAAGACCACGAAGGTCATCATCCCAGTTACGTTTTTTAATAAAACTATTTTGTTTAGTGGTTTTTACTTTTGCCTCCGGCTGAGATATATTTATCACTGGTTTAATTATATTGGTATTACAACTTTTTGTTTCTGTTGTTTTAGGTGAATCACATATAATTACCACATCGTCATTGTTAGGTATTTTTTCGTGATCCAAAATTCGCCGTGGAGTTGCGAAATCAAGAACTCGAACATGAGAAGTACGCCTTGGAGTAGAAGACGATTTTCTTACAGGTGGCAAAACATGTGGGGTACCTATTTTATCCAATACGGTATTCTCTTTTGGCAAAGAGGCATGAACGACGGTATCAACTGTTTTAATAAGACCAATTCCATTTGATTTTGTAACTGTTTGTAGGACTGCAGATGAAGTATCTAATTGAATGCTTTGGGTTGGCACTATATCAACTGAAGATACGTTCACAGTCAGTGGCATAAGGTCGGGAACTGGTGCTTTAGTAACAGTGGTTTTAACATTCATTTGGGCAGTAGTGTTACAATTTTGTCTATTGCTTCCTGCGACTTGCTGAGAGGTAATGCACTTATGCGGCCCTATAAAAATAATAAAGCAACATTTAAAATAAGAATTTTAGATTTTGGCATTCATAAAAGTTTAAGAATTATAATTACCTGAAGAAGGTACTATTATAATTGTAGGCATTGCCATAATTTCATCCTTTGAATACGAACTCATTTTAGATATCTGACTTTTTTTCGTGTATGCAGGAGTACCATTTATCAGCATGGTTTTCATTTGCATAAGTGGAGTTGAGGAAGTAGGTTTAAAACTAGTACAAGGATAACACTTATCGACTTTAACATCTGAGAGAATGGTTACTTTGGAATCATGTGCTCTGTTTACGTCTAAGCTATTTCTCATATTACTATTATTCGGATATAATTCTTGCACTTCTGGTGGTCCTTTTATATTTGTTATTGGAGATATATTTGGTTTCGGTGCTCTGAAATCGAAGGCAGTTATAGTAATTATCATTGTATATATTTTACACAATACGATACATATAAAAGATTTTTTTCATTTTCATAACTAAATGTATGTGTTGAATTTGAGTGTTCGGGTGATAAGAATGATTAGTAAATTAATGCCGACGCAGCAATAAGGGGTTAATACGTTTAAGTGTGTATCGTTGATTTCGCCCTTAGTTGGATAATAGCAGTACTATGAACATTAATCAGCTTCGATACTAAACTTCCTTGCTAAAGTTGAACTTTCCTTCACATAATGTCCACGTCTCGTCGTTAGTAAATGGGAATCAACCAAACACTGCGTGTACAACTCAACGTATGTACAATTTGTTAAGTTTTTAAAGTGATAACCCTCACTTCTAGGATTAATACACAAATAAAATTTGAAAAACATAATTTTATTTGTGTATTCAATCAAGTCAATTTCCTAATATGCAAATATTGGGGTTGAGCAGGTAATCAACTGTAAAGTAGATTCTGTAGATGAAGCCACAACCTGAGAGTTGAACAAAGCAAACAGAATTTTATAACGAGGCGGTAATCGAACGGTTAGCTCAGTGGTTTAGAGCACCGGCACGGAACGCCGGAGGTCGTGGGTTCGAATCCCGCATCGTTCATAAAATTTTGTTTTTCAAATTTTATCAACGTATGTATGCAACTTTCGTCATGCTCACTAATAACAAGTTTCGTCATGCTCACTAAAATGGCATAGCTTGCGGCGACGTCGTGCCGGGTCGTCTCCTTCCTACCAATATGTGCGAAAGGAAACGATGGCTGGTCCATGTGTCAACTCGTGAACGAGTGCTGCTTGAGGTCTCAGGTCGATCTGTTATAATTAATAAATCATTGTATTTGTTGAAGTCGATAACTTATTGTGACAGTAATCACGGCTAGGATATTCACGAGGCATACTAACACATACATTGAAATCAAGCTCTAAAGGTTGATGCATCGTATTGTATAGACAAGGTGTAAGATAATTTATAGTTTATGCTTTATCAATCTTTATGTAATATTTGATATTACATACGCTTTTGAACCTTCAACACGATTCATATATTGGATGCAGCACCTTAGAAACTATTTTTTATGCATATTGCAGCCATTGTAAAATACTCTATTGATTCAAAAGAGTGGCTGTTGAGTTTCTTGTATATTCTCCTCGCAAGTTCTACTTTTTCCAAACATAATGTAGATGAGTTTTTGAGTTTTACTTTGATGACATCTTAACAGATACAATCGTTTGTCTTTCTTATCCCATTAAAATACTCGACAAAACAAAACAAATATTATAGTATGAAATGGAACAGGAAAGTGGTTTCACATCAATATACACTTTCTCAATTCTTTTAAGGCTTTTGTCATTCATTTGCAAACAAAGAGCACTTTTCATATAATTGTAATATGAATATAGCTTTATATTTATCAATAATACTTACATAGGAATGTGTATTGGTGTTTTGTAGTCAGGCAATCTCATATTGTTGTCAGAACCTAAACGGAATAAAAAAATTATCGCCATTATAATATGTACAATTTTTTTTTAAACCGACTAAAAAAACTAGATTGTAATAACTAATAATTTGTCTAAATATGTGTAGTCCTACTAAATTTTGCAATGCAGCAATGAACGTAAGTGCATTGCAATTTGATTACATACAGTTAGAAATTCTGCCACAGATCCCACCCTTACTGTAACTCATGAAGGAGTTCCATTGATCATCATATTCGACTATGACACTTACTTGACCATAACGACGTTACGGTATGTGACTCAAATATCCGAATATCATAAAAAAGAATCGAGTATCGTTAATTTGCTCCTAAGAATTTAAGAGTTGCGTTACTTTGTCGTGGATCCCATTATCAGAACCTAACCAAACTCTTACTTTTGAAATATAACCCTTTCCAATAAAAAATGGACCATCGAAGTCAGTTGGCGCGATATTGAGTTATTCGTATATTTGTCGAGCACATTCTGGTAGCAAATTAAGGCTTTTATAGTTTTCTCATGGATGCCAAAACTCAGATCTGGACCCCCGGAAGCACCAGCTTTCAAATAAAAAAAGAATCATCAAGATCAGTTCACCCAGTCGAAAGTTCTGAGGTAACAAACTTAAAAAAAAATATACTAACGAATATCTGAAGGACTCTTCACAAAGATTGTCACACGTCCAAAAGGCTCAAAGAAAATATCGATGTATATATCTACATACAGGTATTCACGTGAAACAGATATCTAATTATGCTCTCTAACTGTTAAAATTTTAGTTTGCATCTGGGGATGTAACCGTAGTTCGCATTTGTTTAGTAAACTAATGAAATGAAATGAATTGAAATGAAATTTTATTTGCAGGAAACATTGTACATAAGATGTCAAAATAATATTATTGATATGGATTATCATGTTTCGTCAAATGACATGCAAAATATGTTACAAAATTGTCTAAACACCACTGTTATACCGAAACATGACGGATTTCATAATGCTATCATAAACATTTATAAAATTAAAATTTTAAGATATTATAGTATGAGACGCAAATAACTACCCGAAATGCCAGATAGGGCGAACAATCAGTATCAGATTCGACAAAGGAACTAACGAACGAAAAGACCGATCTAGTTCGTTAAGGACCTGCGAAATAAATTGAGCCTAGCTCAGAGGAAGAACTGGCCAAAGTGTGTTATTCTATAGATCATGTCTTGTTGAGTTATATTACTGAATTCTCTTTAAAAAGTTCTAAATTTTCATACCTGCAACACCAGATGCAAATTCCTTGAATCCTTTGGATTGGCAAACATTTGAAGCGAGATTTCCATTTGAAACAATGCTCTCCATTTCAGTATCTGTAGTTGAACTTTTATTGCAAATTTTTTGAAGAATGGAGTTAAATTCATCTTTCAACGGATCTTTGTTAACCTAAAATATAAAGGGTAGAGTATTTTGGTAAGTAAATTGATAGTAAAAGAAAGTTCATTGCAGTTTGATTGTATGTAGTAAAATATTTCTTGAAGAACTAGTATGAACTTCAAATAATTATTTGGTCGACCCGCACAACCGAGTGTATGGGACATTCTCTTGCAACACAAGATAAATTGTGATTCCGGAGCATTGCCAGCATTTTTAAAAGTTGTACTTACGCGCTTTTTTTTAAAGTACTCTAGTCATATTGTCTTGGGAACACCGCACATGGAAACTTATTCCACAGGTTGGTTGTTTGTTATAGAAAGTTTCTTGATAACCACACTTTGGATGTACGTAAACGATCTAACTAATTTGTGGCATGTGGTGGAATTCAGCAGCAGGAGTCATGTCGAACAGATCTTCAGAACACTACCCGTGATAAAAACTGGCAGAACACAAAGAAGCTCTATTCAACACTAAGTGATCTAGCTGTTCACAGAGCGCTGTTTCTTTGGGGCAAATTTGACTTTGCTATCCAGGTGACCCCAGAATTGGCTGTGATACAATAAATTTTGTTTTTTTAAGTGGTTATGAGTGAAACACACAAACTTGAGTTTGCGAATATCATTAATAAAATGAGCTCATTGGTCAACGCAGGGAGATTTTTGTCATTTGATGGCTGACTGCATGACAAAAGTTCTTAGTTATTATGACCCAAGTGAAATCATCATGAAATTTCATACGAACAAAGTAGAACAGAACGTTAAACATACCTGAAGTGGATGAACACTCTGCGAATGTATATCAGCAACACTAATTGGATTATATAAAACATTTGTGCATATATTATCCCCTATTGGTACACTACTCAGTGATATACAGGGAACAGCTGATGCTTCTTTGCAATCTCCTTCCAATGTGCTGACAGTTCCATTCAAAGTTTTCTTTTTCTTTGTTGATAATGTGTTTCCTGAAATTGGCAGTAACATATTATGTTTGATTTTTTACCTAAATGCTTGATTATATATAATTACTAGCTGACCCAGCAAACGTTGTATTGCCTATATTAAAATCGCGATACAAAAGTAACTGTTGATTGAAAATTTTAAGTTGTATGTATTATTAATGCTAACTCATAATCAAACAAATTTAAAAAAAAATGTAAAAAAAATTAAAAAACAAAATTTCGTGTGGACCACCCTTAACCCTTAACATGGGGATGAAAAATAGATGTTGTCCGATTCTCAGATCTACCCAATATGCACTCAAAATTTCATGAGAATCGGTCAAGCCGTTTCGGAGGAGTTCAAAGTTTAACACCATGACATGAGAATTTTATATATTATCTAATCATACATGTTTTACACAATTAGACTGGAAGTTTCTCTTTTTATAACATGGCTACTAATTAACAATTTATTTACAACTAATGATAATTATAAATTGAGGATTGTAAATAAAGGCTATTATTATAATGATAATTAAAGATTGTATAATGAAGTTATACATCATATATATTTAAAAGGCTTAACTCACATTGGTGTAGGCAACTTATTTCAGACCAGTCAGAGCTCCTTTATCAGAATGAGTGTGATATCTTTGCTGACACAACCCATCTCACACTGCATGCTTGAGCTCTTAGCATGCGGCTTTATAAAGAGGTGGACACAGGGTTCACCAAAGGTTTTGACTAACACAGTGAGACCAATGCTTTTATGCCACTATTGTTGTTTGTCTGTGCACAAAATGACCTGGAAATGTCCACTACATAATTTTGTCGACAATAGATAGGTCTAATTGAGAGACACATTCTACACATTATTAACTGTGAGTGAAGCCATTTAAATATGAATAGTTGATAGGTATCATAAATATTTTAATTTATATGTTAAATTTATATGGTGATACTGTAGTCTCAGAATATTGGATAAAATTAAGAATCCTGATTTACAATATACTCCATTATAATATACAGGGTGTACTATTAAAAGATAATTGTTAATGATATTGTAAAACTATATGTAAAAAAAAAATGCATAGTTTTTTTTTGAAGTACCTCTAGTAGTTACATGATTTTATTAGAGAGTTGAGATGGAACACACTTTTGGCATAAATAACTTTATTGCGATATCTAATTGTATGTTATGTGTAAATTTTAACACATAAATTCAAATTTATTAATTTTATGAACATACTTCATAACCAAACTATCTCTTAGATCATAGTGGCAACATCCAAGAATTACAAACATAATTTAATCTATTTTATCATAAACTATGGCAAGTTTTTAATTTTATAAAAATGTGAGATCCATAAAAAAAGGATTTAAATTAGAACAGTAGCATATATTTAAAAAAAAATAGAAGACTTTTTGGGGATACCAAAGATTAGTTACCTGGTAGTTCAGCTAATGGTGTTGCTTCTACAGATTCTGCTACCATCTCAAGACCACTGGAAGGATTCTGTTTGGTACTCAATTCTATATTACTATTTTTATGTTTGCAAACACAATTACTTAAATTCATAGAGTTGCAGACGTCACAATCTGATATCAAACTTGATTTTGATATCTCAGGTTGTTTAGTACAACTGCAATGAAACAGTTCATTTTAGACACAAAATATTCATTTGATAATGGGCATAAATTCAAATACAGAGTTTTAGTTCCAAATTCAAACTGCAATTGTCTCAAAATATTAGTACATAAAAGCAACAACAACATAATGCACTAAGACACATTTTCATAATGCCAGTTAACAGAAACTTTTAACACTAAATCAAATCTTACCTTGGCTTCTCATAGCTTTCTTGAACCTGAAGTTTGTAGGGGTCAATCAAACTCACAAGACATTTTACAACTTCCAAAAGATTCGAGCACTGAAACAACTTCTTGCGCAATGAATGTGGTTTACATGTTTCAACTGAAAAATATTAACATTAAATCCATTTATTGATTATCTTTCACAAGTCCACTTTAGAATTTTTATGGTAACTTATGTACAAACCATATATTTTTATTGCTCTGTATTCAGCCAAAATACTCCTGAGTGATGTCATAAATATTCTGTCAAATTCATTTCTAAAGACATCAAGATATGGGCTTTCTTGTAAAAATTCATCGTATGCAGTCATCAACTGCTCTTCTGCAAGGTATCCTAAGGACAGTAAATATTCTATATTGTAATAAAGAAGAAATAATTGTTATGGATAACGGTTAAAAACAGATGTCGATTACATGCTCCCGCCAAATAAAATATCTCACCCAGAACGAGCTTTGCCAAATCTTGCGGTGGAAACGGAGGTAGAGCCATTTAAATTTTTTACTATTTTATTCTTATTAAGATCCAAGCACATTCTCCAAACAAATACAAATATCAAAGATTTCCTCCAATTGTTTACATAAAATATTTAAATTGATACACGAACAACGAAAACGCGCAAAAGATTACCTACTTATTTTTTGTATCAAATAATCAAAATTCAAAACAATGAAATGTCAAGCTTGAAGTTGTTTTTTTTTTCTTAATTCGTCCATTAAGGGCAGGCTATAGTCTACAAACCATACCGCCTAGTCTTTCATATAAAATGAAGTTGGTTACTTCTTAGTATTTTTTTTAAGTGAGAACTTCTTTAGCGGCATTGAGCACAGTTTTTCTTAGGATGGGCATAAAATGTTAAACGGACATCAGGGCACGTGGCCTGATAGATAATTCGTAAGACAGTCGTTGAAATTATGGATAAAAGAACTTCTAACTATTTATAGTTCGGCTATTTCATCTTAATCAAATCATACGGTCATCAGACCAGTGGTTGAATTATAATGTTTACGAAGCCGAAGCACTGCGAGGGTGAGGGAGCGAATCTCAGCCATGAAGTATTTTTACGCTTTATTATTTTTATGTTTCTAAGACATAAGCTTTTAAAATAATTGTAGTAGGTTGTAAGTGTTAAATTTTTTATGTAACCACATTTATCCTGCCGCCGAATTCCATCTTCGCACGACACGCCACAAGTTAGAATATCATCCCCACCATCTGGATGTGTGGCGGTCCTCCACAGTGCGGTTTTCAACGAGCTTTCTTCCACGTACTACAAAGCAGTGGAATGAACTTCCTTGTGCGGTGTTTCCGGGACGATACGACATGGATACCTTAAAAAAAAGTGCGTACACCTTCCTTAAAGGCCGGCAACGCTCCTGTGATTCCTTTGGTCTTGCAAGAAAATGTAGGCGGCGGTGATCACTTAACACCAGGTAACCCGTACGCTGGTTTGTCCTCCTTTTCCATAAAAAAACCTACAAAAAGGCCTATAGGAGTTTAGTGTTTGTTTTGAGACTCTTATAAGTTTACTAATATCACAACCGTCAAGGTACTTTATAATTCACTGGTAAGGAGTCGTTTGGAGTACAACTCGGCCATATGGGCCCCAAAACAAATTAATTAGGCACCTATACTTCAAGGTATATGGAGTGTACTCATTTTATCCACTTATGTACCCGACACTATTCGTGCTGGGTATGATAGGGTATAATGAGTTGAGCGTCTGTAGGGATTTTTTTCTAGCAGCGTATGTGGTGACGTTGTTGCGCAGGAAGGAGTACAACCCGGGAGTTCTGTACCGCTTGATTTCTATACTACTTTCGTTAAAATAAGATCTATGTTGTATTAACTGTAATAAATAATTGTTCTTTTCTTGTTAAAACATAAGTGTTATTTAATTTTAAGCGGTTTTACACACGGAGCTGCTTCTTAAAGTTTTTGTGTGTGTTATTTTATTTTAAGCCATAAACTACATTGTATTTTAAATAAATGCTTAAAAAATGTAGCGTTTTATTTACTTGATATACCGATGTTATTGGCAACGGTCGAAATTTAAAATTCAAATTCAAAAAATCTTTATTCACTGTAAAACTTTATAAGGTATTTAGTGCAAGTTAGGATGAAATATAAAAGTTACAATAGCATTCAAATGAGTGTAGCAATAAATTAAGAAACATAAACCCAACCATCTATATATCTTTATCATTCAAATAATCTTTCACATTATAATAGGCTAAATGTTAATTTATTTTTTACGATACATTTAATTTTTTTTTATTCGTAATATTTAAACATCATTTGGGAGTTTATTATAAAATATAACACAGTCCACTTGAAAAGATATAGCAATTTTACGGAGCCTAGTAAGTGGAATTGCGAATTTATGTTTGTTTGGAGTAGCTAATATGTGTATGAGCGTACAGGAGGTTCTCGTATATGAACAAGCAGTGTAATGTCTTATTATTAATTTCACTAAACTTTTCTATCAATTAATCCCTTTACAGAATTTTATAGACTGCTCGAATTACCCTCTTCTGCAGCACAAATATCTTGTCGTTGTAGTTGTCAACATCTGCGGCCCTACCCCAAAATATAATTCCGTAGGACATGACACTATGAAAGTAGCTGAAATACAAAAGTCTAGCCGTCTCAACATCTGTCAGCTGCCTAATTTTTTTTAATGCAAATACGGCAGAGCTTAGTCTATATATCGCTGCTTTGGAAGAATAGTGTCTTATTACAAAATACCACAATTTCGAATTGCGACGTGAATTTTAAGGCGAAGACAGGTTATTTCTCCGTAAAATAGTCGTAACGCGAAATAAGACCATGATCATGTGTTGTTTTTTTTTTATAAAAGTATATTGTTTTGTGTTAGTTCACTAATCGATATAAAACAGAGCCATTTTGTTTAATTCGTTTCGCTTTACGAAAACGCTTACGCTTTAAACGAATACCGTTTTAGATACAAATAAGAGGAATAATTTTGTCACTATTCTTATTAAGACGCTTTAACCTAAAATATCAAATAGGTTTTACTACTTACTATCCTATTTAAGAAAGAAACGGTACTTATTGCAGATATATTTTTTAATGTAATTTGGCATGATAACGACACTAAAAATGTTTTTATATTTTTGTGGCTAATCGATGAACGCTGCAAATGTATAAGAATTTGAATATTGTGATGAAATTGTCATGCAGTCACCTTTAATTGAAATTAATACACAAGTGTCTAACGATGCACATTCTAAGAGTAAAGGTGAGTTCGTCACCTACAGTCTCAGACACAAAATCGTATGACAAAAAAACTAAAATCAAAAATGAACTGGATATCTATGAAAGCAATGGTTTCTTGAAATCAAAGTCAATCCTATTCGACAAAAAAACATCCAACTTCAAAAAAACGATTCGAAAACAATATACACTAAAAATTAAATAAATAATTGCGTCTTCTTCTCAACTTTTATATTCAACTTATTTTTAGAGTTAGCCAAATTATTACGACAATATTATAATTTAGTTATTGTAACTACTACTAATAATATAATAATGATACTAATACTTTTTGTTTTCCTTTCGCTTAAAGGTAAGTTATTAAAATTAAACCAATTTATTGCTTCAGCAATGTCGTTGTCAACCGGTCTGAATTTTGCTGGCGTTTTATTCTAAATAACAAAGATGTATCGTCAGCAACCAGGAACAAAAGGGACCCAAATTTGAACTCTGTGGTGCACCCATTGATATTATAGAGCTAGTTGATTTTTTTTCTAATGGCTACTCTTTGAATACTACTACTTAAATACGATTTTATTAAAGCTAGAGAAATATCTCTAACCCCATAGTGGTAAAAATTTTTAGGTAAAGTTTCATGATGGACGCAGTCGAATGACTTGCATAATTTACAAAACAGTAGGTACCTTGTAATAAGATTGGTACCCCTAGCGTACCCAACATAGATCTAAGAGAGTTTCGTTAGGCTGATGTAGTCTGTGGTAATAACTAAGTATAGTTTTTAGTTATGTCGAGATGGACGAACAGAACCAAAAAAGTTTTTGGTTATGGGCGAAAAAAAGCGCGGGATCTCTTGATTGCTTAGGGCGGTCTTTTTAACTATAAAATTAAATATTTCTATTATATTGTATATAATCCTCATATTTTTGAAAAGAATATAAGTATTTGTATATGTTTATCATTTAATTTGTTTAGTATAAGTAAAAGTCTATATATTTAGTGATTTAGGTTTGTGCTAAGAGATGTCGAAAAGGCGGAAAAAAACCAAGCCGGAACGAGATAAAGGTGAGTCTATTTTAGATTCCACCTCTGAAAGTAGCGAATACTCAGATTCGCGTACAGTTTTGGAAGACCACGAGGACTTTTATTTGACATATAGGGTGGCCGACTATTGTCGCCGATATCCGGAAGACGCAGGTGCCGGTCATGAATTTATAGTCTTCATAGAGAGTGTCACTGAACAGCCACTTGGTAGTCGTGACATGCTAACTCTTAGTAGCTACTTATCGCGCTTCATTAAAGGCATTAAATATCTTAAGAAACTCAACAAATATAAGATAGGAGTAGTGTTTGAACGACCCAATTTGGCTAATACATTCCTAGACAACACGACATTTTTAAGGGAACAAAATATTAAGGCGTCCATCCCAGCTGGTGCCACTGAATTGTCTGGAGTGATTTCCTCCGTACCCACTGATATGTCCAACAAAAAAATTTTCAATCTTTCTCAAGTACAAAAAAAAATATTTCTGTTCGGCGTATAATGAAAAAAAAAACAAATCCGATAGTGGTTTTATATTACAACCTACACAGGCAGTCATTATTACTTTTGCATCATCTACTTCACTCCCAGATTACGTTCACTTAAAGGTGTGGCGTCTACCAGTGCGACCTTATGTGCCGCCAGTTAAGCAGTGTTTCCGATGCCTTAGGTTTCACCACTTGGCTAAATTCTGTAAGAATGCTCAGCGTTGCTCAATCTGTACTGAAAATCATTCATATAAAGAATGTACTGTACCTACTGACAAAGCAGTATGTGTGCACTGTAAAGGTAACCATCTTGCAATATCAGGTCAATGCCCTATAAAACAAAAAAAGATATTGGATAGTAAAAATAAAAGTAAAACACCATTATCAGATTTATTTAAACATCCAACAAACTTTATAAGACAGAGAACACACAAGACATCATTAATTTAATTTTATCCAATCCAGCAGCAATGAACCTAATCACAGAATCAATAATAAAAGTCATTACACTAAATAAAACACAGACACAAAGCATTAGCTCACACGCAATTAGTTCAGCTATTAAAGATACCATACAAATTAAAAATAAAACATCACATTCAACTGTCACAAACTTAACATAGTACAGTGGAATGCTCAAAGTCTGTTGAGTAACAGACTTGAGCTTCAAAACCTACTTTATGAGCAGGACATACACATAGCACTTATATCAGAAACTTGGCTTAAACCAAATATACAGTTTTCTATCAGAGGTTATACAATACTTTTTTTTTTTTTTTTTATGGAATAGGAGGACAAACGAGCGTACGGGTCACCTGGTGTTAAGTGATCACCGCCGCCCACACTCTCCTGCAACACCAGAGGAATCACAAGAGCGTTGCCGGCCTTTAAGGAAGGTGTACGCGCTTTTCTTGAAGGTACCCATGTCGTATCGTCCCGGAAACACCGCACAAGGAAGCTCATTCCACAGCTTCGTGGTACGAGGAAGAAAGCTCCTTGAAAACCGCACTGTGGAGGACCGCCATACATCCAGATGGTGGGGATGATATCGTAACTTGTGGCGTGTCGTGCGAAGGTGAAATTCGGCGGCAGGAATCAGGTTGAACAGCTCTTCGGAACACTCCCCGTGATAAATGCGGTAGAAGACACACAATGAAGCGACGTCTCTACGCAACGCCAAATGATCCAGCCGTTCACAGAGTACTGGGTCCCCGACAATTCGAGCTGCTCTGCGTTGCACGCGGTCAAATGGATCGAGCTGATACTGGGGTGCGCCAGACCAGAGATGATAGCAATACTCCATGTGAGGCCGGACCTGCGCTTTGTAGAGCGCTAGAATGTGGGCTGGCTTGAAGTATTGCCGTGCTCGATTTATGATGCCCAGTTTCTTTGAAGCCAGTTTGGCTTTGCCCTCCAGATGGCCACGGAATTGCCAATTGCTCGAGATTTCGAGACCCAGTATTCCGATACTAGGCGAGGCTTTAAGGGAAGTGTTCTCGAAGAACGGTGATACGGCAAATGGGGTTTTTTTTAGTGGTAAACGCGCAAACTTGAGTCTTCTGGGGGTTAAATTGGACAAGGTTCAACTTACCCCATTCCGCGACCTTCTCGAGAGAGGACTCGATAGAAGACACAAGTTTCTCCCGGCACTGGTCGACGTTTTCCCGAGAGAGACCTGCATGGCCCGTGTATACGCCATCACCAGTGCTGTCGTCTGCATAGCAATGCATGTTGGCGGTGTCCAACATATCATTGATATGCAGAAGGAACAGCGTGGGAGATAGCACACAGCCTTGGGGCACACCACACCGGGCTTGGGATTCGAGCAATAACCGTCGATAACGATCTGTATGCTGCGCCCAGTCTGGAAGCTGGAGGTCCACTTGCATAAGCTCTCGGGAAGCCCAAATGATGGAAGTTTTGCGAGGAGCGCCTTGTGCCATACACGATCAAAGGCCTTCGCTATATCCAGACCAACTGCCAGGCCTTCCCCTTGCTTTCAATAGCCGCCGCCCATCTATGTGTTAGGTATACCAGAAGATCACCAGTCGACCAACCATGGCGAAAGCCGTACTGCTGGTCGTTGATCAACTGGTGACCCTCAAGGTATACCAAGAGCTAACGGTTAATTATGCTCTCCATGATTTTGGAGAGTAGGGAGGTAATAGCAATAGGCCTGTAGTTTGCCGGATCCGAACTGTCTCCTTTTTTTGGGATGGGATGGACAAGGGCTGACTTCTATGAATCAGGGACTACGCCTTTTGAATAAGAGTGCCGGAATAAACGCGTTAGCACCGGCGTCAACTCAGGGGCACACGTTGTACTATTGGAGAAATGCCATCGGGCCCGCTCGACTTCCTGACGTCCAACGAAAACAGAGCTCGACTAACAGTTTTCTGTCGGAACTGTACTTCAGGCATGGAGCTCTGACACCGCGGGATGGTTGGCGGTGTTTTTCCGCTGTCGTCAAGAGTCGAGTTGGAGGCAAAAACAGTGCACAGGAGATCGGCTTTCTCTTTTGCCGTATGGGCCAGGGTGTCATTCCTCATGTGCAACGGCGGCATGGACGGCTGGTTGAAGTTACCAAGAGAAGCTTTTGACAACGACCAGAACTTGCGTGTTCCGGTCGGGTAACTGGAAAGCTGCTCGCCAATTTTGACGACGTGCTTTGATTTCGCACGGGCGATTTGCCGCTTAAAAAATCTGGAGGCACGGTTGTATTTCCTCTTCAGAACTTTGCAGTTCGGATCCTTTGAGCCCAGCGCCGCAACCCAAGTTCGATACGCCTGTTTTTTGCAGTCAGATGCTGCTTTAACTGACGCATCGAACCAGGGCTGTGATCTGCCACCGATCGGTACTACAGAGCTTGGTATAAAAATATCCATGCCTTGCAGTATCACATCGGCTACTGCAACGGCGCAGGCACTAGGATCATCCGAAGGGAAACAAACCCTGCCCCAAGGGTAGGATGCAAAAAAGGAACGCATCCTATCCCAATCTGCTGACTTGTAGTGCCAAACGCGGCGGGTCGCTGGTGGTCTGCGACGTTGGCGTCGGATAGGCACTACACTCCTGACCAGGCAATGGTCGGACGTTCCGAGAGGGGCGTCGACAGAGACGTGGTAACCATCGGGATGTGTAGTCAGCAGAAGATCTAATAAGGACGGCATGTGGCTATCCACATCCGGGAGCCGCGTCGGCGACTCAACCAATTGGGACAGACCATACGCCAATGCAAAATTATGCACAGATCGCCCTGCGTAGTCTGTGGTACGTGATCCAAGCCATTCGGCATTGTGCCCGTTGAAATACCAAGACTGTACCCAAGACTACGATTTCAGCGGAGGGGATCTGAGCAAGCACGTCATCAAATGCCGCTTGAACGCAGCCCATGAGGTGATCCGTTTCTGCGTTACCACTATGGGACCTGTAGACACACGCATAGATGCGGAAGCGGTCCTCTAAATCTACGCGGAGCCAGAGAGTAGACAGGCCCCTACCCTCAAAATTGCCGAGACGGCGACAGCAGATATCCTCCCTTACGTACACACATACCCCGGCATGAGGCATGAAATTATGCTCAATTTTGTACCCGGGGTACGTTAAATATGACGTATCGCTAGGTCGAGATATCTGCGTCTCCGTAAGGAAACACAAGGCCGGCTGCGCCGTCTCAAGGTGGTGGTGGACGGCGTTTAAGTTGGAGTGAATTCCCCGGATGTTACAAAAGTCCACCTTAAGCGTGGAGCGGGGTGCCGTGGTGTTGCTGCCCTGTTTGTCCTGTGACATACGCGGTACTGTGCCCTCCCCAGAATACGAGGGGCAGCCCGAGCGCGAATGCTCGGGGAGGGATTCTCCGGCTCTACAAGAGCCGGTACCCTCCTGGGGTAATTTCTTGTTTAGGACCGCTCTCATATTTTGTTGGGGGGGGGGGGAAGGACGGGGGGGAATGGCCTCCGGTCCGCGACACTAACCTATGCGAAATATAGCGGCACTAGGCCGCTACTTCACGCCGGTATTCTGTGCGAGTGTGGTAAGTAACCCGGACGAATCTGGCCCGATTGTGCTGACGTCATAAGACAGCAGCGTGACTCTTCCACTTTCAAAAAGCCCGTAGTCGCCTCTTACGACACCCTTGGACCTGGGACTACCCTATTCTTTTTACGCCCCGGGGCAGCACAGGGCATAATACTAAGAAATGATTGTGGTAATGATCACAATGGTGTAGCAATTTTTGTTAGAAATGGCATTTATTTTCAAAAGTTAGAAACATTTTCTGATAACTCCTTGCAAAATGTAGCAATCAAAATTAAATACAAACAAAAAGACATCTCAATTGTTAGCTTTTATAGTCCTGGCAACAGTGTACCTAACTTTTAAGATTTGTATCTTAATTTAATAGACTGTTGCATATTATTCCAAAACCACTTATAATTGCTGGTGATTTTAATACTCACCATACCATTTGGGGTTGTAATAGAACCAATTCTAGAGGTAGAGACATCATGGATGTAATGGATGATAATGACTTAATGCTCTTAAATAATGATCAACCAACTACAGTGGGTACTATTTCTTGGAGACCAAATGGACTAGATCTAACAATAGTATCATCTTCATTATTCCTGTGCTGTTAATGGCAAGTTCATCAGGACTCTTTGGGCAGCTATCACTTGCCTACAATCACAAAATTTTCCATGGTAGTGTCGGAAACTGAATCTTCTTCAATTCCATCCAACATTCCTCCACACAGTAATCTGAAAATAGTAAATTGGGACCAATATGAGAACTTAGTAAATGACTTGTTAAAACAATTTGATATAAATAATTGTAATCTACAGAAGTCTTACAATAACTTCTGTTCTATAATTCTTAGAGCGGTAGAAAATTCAGTTCCTAACCAAAACCAACTACCACTGTAACAATATTACTAATCTACCTAAAAGAAAGTGACAACTTCCCTGGTGGAATGGGCAATGTACTAAAGTGGTAGAAGATTGCAAACAGGCTTATCTGTTATTCAAATCAAACTACATTCATTTTAAGCAAGCTCAAGCAAAGAAAAAATGTATATTATGACTTGAACGTCGTAAATCCTGGACAGATTTTTGCTCCACCATAAATACAGGGTGGCGCAATAGAACGTGCATATTGCATCATCTTTTTTCGGGGGGTAGAAAGTGCGCGGGCGGGAGGAGTCTACATCGTTGGGTAGGCGGGCTCATGTAGTTTTAGTCACTATGAGTCACTTCGACGGGAAGCGTCGCGCATTTTGCGTGCGCGCATTTTACGAGGACTCTCGTTCATACATCGTTACTAGGCGTTTATATTGATCTGAATATGGACTGCGGCAAATTAGTGAAGCTCCGAGTGCTAATTTAATTAAAATATGGGTACAGCGTTTTGAAGACTGGTTCAACGTTTAAACCACAAGCAAAAGGTCGTCCAAGAACATCTAGGACCGACGACAATATTGAGAGAGTTATGCAGTCTGTACGAGGAGATCCACAAATGTCTACTCGCAAGAGATCGTCTGTCTACACTTATCGAGATAAAGTTTGCAACGAATTTTAAACTTGGATCTTAATCTGCATCCTTACAAGCTGCAATTAACACAAGAATTGAAAGAGTCTGACTTCGGAGCAAGGCTCGCATTTGCTAATGAAATGCTTAATCGATTTTCCAATTTTGACAATATCCTTTTCTCAGATGAGGCCCACTTCCATATCAATGGGTTCGTAAACCGTCAAAATTGTCGTTACTGGAACAGTGAGAATCCCAAACTCAAGCACCAGAAACCACTGCATAGTCCTAAAGTGACAGTATGGGCAGCAATCTCTGGTAGAGGAATAATTGGACCGTTTTTCTTTGAAAATGCACGGGGGCAAAACGTCACTGTTAATACCGAACGCTATGTTGCGATGTTGGAAGGTTTTTTGGCTCCAGAGCTTGAAAATTCAAGAATAGTGAATTCTAGGACTTGGTTTCAACAAGACGAATCTACCTGTCACACATCAAATGACTCCATGGCGGTTGTGAAACAGATGTTCCCTGGCAGACTGATTTCGAAAAGAGGTGATATCCCATGGCCCCCACGTAGTACAGACGTGACGTCTCCTGACTTTTTTTTTGTGGGGATACCTCAAGAATAAAGTCTACAGCAATAATCCGAAAAACATCAATATAAGGAAGATGTTTATAGTATGCTGTCAGAGTGGCAAAATTATAACCAACTTTATACTGATGGATCTAAAAGTAATACTGCTGTCTCTATGGCAGTTTATGACATACAACTGCGGAGTGGGTTTGGTCATAGGTTAAATACCTTGGCTAGTATATACACAGCAGAATGTGCTGCCATATATGCTGCTCTAGAATATATTGGAGAACAGTCATATAATTATTGGATCGTTATAACAGATAGCATGAGTGTCTTTAAAGCTTTACAATATCCTAAATGTAATGTTACAACTAATTTCATCATTTACAATATTAGAGACAAATATCAATGCTTATCCCTAACAAAATATATTGATTTATTCTGGACTCCTTCAGACATAGGCGTGGAAGGAAATGAACAAGCTGATTATCTTGCTAAATCTATTGTGAATAGTAATCAGATACATACTGCTTTGAACATTCCCACACCACACACAGATGCACTGTCTCATTTTAAAGGTACATTCTTGCAAGACTTTCAGAATTATTGGCAACAAGTTGTTCAAACAAAGGGCAAATGGTTAGCCGACATTAAAAACGAAATCTCTCCTCCCTGGTTTGTTAAAAAGAAAAAATACTTACACAGAAAATTTTACACCACAATTTGTTGGTTACGTCTGGGACATTCTCGTAGTGGTGTTCATTTATTTAGGATCGGTGTTTTAGATTCTCCAACTTGTCAATTCTGTAATTTATCCATCGAAACTCTTGATCACATTTTCTTTGACTGTCCCCAATATAGTCTTCAAAGATTTACATTGATAGACTGCCTCTTGGATATTTATAAGAATGCTGAAGACATCCCGCGCTCACTTCAGCAGTTATTGAAAACTTATGACTGCTTCGTGCCGCTTTACAAATTTATAGTTTCAACGGTAGGCGAAATTTGAATATACGGCTTGGCTTTTGACACAATCCCTTACACAGACTTAAAACATATTCGTCCATAAATTATTATTGGACTTGTGTTTATAATGTAAATTTTAATGTATAAATGTAAATATTATATTTGTAGTTATACCTTAAATTAGTTTCATATTATCTTATAATTATATTCAACTAATATTCATCATTACTACTTATAATTCATGCATAATATATTTCATCCAACATTCCTCCACACAGTAATCTGAAAATAGTAAATTGGGACCAATATGAGAACTTAGTAAATGACTTGTTAAAACAATTTGATATAAATAATTGTAATCTACAGAAGTCTTACAATAACTTCTGTTCTATAATTCTTAGAGCGGTAGAAAATTCAGTTCCTAACCAAAACCAACTACCACTGTAACAATATTACTAATCTACCTAAAAGAAAGTGACAACTTCCCTGGTGGAATGGGCAATGTACTAAAGTGGTAGAAGATTGCAAACAGGCTTATCTGTTATTCAAATCAAACTACATTCATTTTAAGCAAGCTCAAGCAAAGAAAAAATGTATATTATGACTTGAACGTCGTAAATCCTGGACAGATTTTTGCTCCACCATAAATACAGGGTGGCGCAATAGAACGTGCATATTGCATCATCTTTTTTCGGGGGGTAGAAAGTGCGCGGGCGGGAGGAGTCTACATCGTTGGGTAGGCGGGCTCATGTAGTTTTAGTCACTATGAGTCACTTCGACGGGAAGCGTCGCGCATTTTGCGTGCGCGCATTTTACGAGGACTCTCGTTCATACATCGTTACTAGGCGTTTATATTGATCTGAATATGGACTGCGGCAAATTAGTGAAGCTCCGAGTGCTAATTTAATTAAAATATGGGTACAGCGTTTTGAAGACTGGTTCAACGTTTAAACCACAAGCAAAAGGTCGTCCAAGAACATCTAGGACCGACGACAATATTGAGAGAGTTATGCAGTCTGTACGAGGAGATCCACAAATGTCTACTCGCAAGAGATCGTCTGTCTACACTTATCGAGATAAAGTTTGCAACGAATTTTAAACTTGGATCTTAATCTGCATCCTTACAAGCTGCAATTAACACAAGAATTGAAAGAGTCTGACTTCGGAGCAAGGCTCGCATTTGCTAATGAAATGCTTAATCGATTTTCCAATTTTGACAATATCCTTTTCTCAGATGAGGCCCACTTCCATATCAATGGGTTCGTAAACCGTCAAAATTGTCGTTACTGGAACAGTGAGAATCCCAAACTCAAGCACCAGAAACCACTGCATAGTCCTAAAGTGACAGTATGGGCAGCAATCTCTGGTAGAGGAATAATTGGACCGTTTTTCTTTGAAAATGCACGGGGGCAAAACGTCACTGTTAATACCGAACGCTATGTTGCGATGTTGGAAGGTTTTTTGGCTCCAGAGCTTGAAAATTCAAGAATAGTGAATTCTAGGACTTGGTTTCAACAAGACGAATCTACCTGTCACACATCAAATGACTCCATGGCGGTTGTGAAACAGATGTTCCCTGGCAGACTGATTTCGAAAAGAGGTGATATCCCATGGCCCCCACGTAGTACAGACGTGACGTCTCCTGACTTTTTTTTTGTGGGGATACCTCAAGAATAAAGTCTACAGCAATAATCCGAAAAACATCAATATAAGGAAGATGTTTATAGTATGCTGTCAGAGTGGCAAAATTATAACCAACTTTATACTGATGGATCTAAAAGTAATACTGCTGTCTCTATGGCAGTTTATGACATACAACTGCGGAGTGGGTTTGGTCATAGGTTAAATACCTTGGCTAGTATATACACAGCAGAATGTGCTGCCATATATGCTGCTCTAGAATATATTGGAGAACAGTCATATAATTATTGGATCGTTATAACAGATAGCATGAGTGTCTTTAAAGCTTTACAATATCCTAAATGTAATGTTACAACTAATTTCATCATTTACAATATTAGAGACAAATATCAATGCTTATCCCTAACAAAATATATTGATTTATTCTGGACTCCTTCAGACATAGGCGTGGAAGGAAATGAACAAGCTGATTATCTTGCTAAATCTATTGTGAATAGTAATCAGATACATACTGCTTTGAACATTCCCACACCACACACAGATGCACTGTCTCATTTTAAAGGTACATTCTTGCAAGACTTTCAGAATTATTGGCAACAAGTTGTTCAAACAAAGGGCAAATGGTTAGCCGACATTAAAAACGAAATCTCTCCTCCCTGGTTTGTTAAAAAGAAAAAATACTTACACAGAAAATTTTACACCACAATTTGTTGGTTACGTCTGGGACATTCTCGTAGTGGTGTTCATTTATTTAGGATCGGTGTTTTAGATTCTCCAACTTGTCAATTCTGTAATTTATCCATCGAAACTCTTGATCACATTTTCTTTGACTGTCCCCAATATAGTCTTCAAAGATTTACATTGATAGACTGCCTCTTGGATATTTATAAGAATGCTGAAGACATCCCGCGCTCACTTCAGCAGTTATTGAAAACTTATGACTGCTTCGTGCCGCTTTACAAATTTATAGTTTCAACGGTAGGCGAAATTTGAATATACGGCTTGGCTTTTGACACAATCCCTTACACAGACTTAAAACATATTCGTCCATAAATTATTATTGGACTTGTGTTTATAATGTAAATTTTAATGTATAAATGTAAATATTATATTTGTAGTTATACCTTAAATTAGTTTCATATTATCTTATAATTATATTCAACTAATATTCATCATTACTACTTATAATTCATGCATAATATATTTCTTATAACGTACATGAGATTTATATTTTAGTATTATATCATAAAAGTTTATTATTAAAAATAAGGGGCTAAGCTTGATCTTCATTGGAACAAGAATATTATCAATAAAAGACTTGGCTTCGGCCTTTCATGCGAACGTATATGTATATGAAGAAAATGAAACATGAAGAACATGAAATACTACTTTTATGGGAAATTGTACTATTTATGTTTGAAGATGAAGATTATATAAATACTTAGCTTGACTTTGAATAAGCTGTGTAACGTGAAGAATAGAAAATTAAGACTTGGCTGTATGGGCTTTTGACCCGTTTGCCTGTCCAGATGGACGAACAGAACCAAAAAAAAATGGTTATGGGCTTGTGAGTGACTGAGTGAGTGAGTCAAAGAGTTTTTTTTTTTTTGGTTCTGTTCGTCCATCTGGACAGGCTGAGTCAATGAGTATAATAATATATGAGTGAGTCCAACTCCAAAGCAGTTATTAGATAAAAAAAGTATAGTTTTAAGTTTTTGTTTTGTTGATTGTAATTATAAGAAATTAGTTATTTACTAATTTGCCTTTTTAGGTTTCGTGCAAATA
The DNA here is from genome assembly GCF_905404315.1 of Leptidea sinapis. Classification (NCBI taxonomy): domain Eukaryota; kingdom Metazoa; phylum Arthropoda; class Insecta; order Lepidoptera; family Pieridae; genus Leptidea; species Leptidea sinapis. The sequence continues at coordinate 11,521,336 of NC_066270.1, read as the reverse complement.
AAGATCATTTGAAATTACTTTCGCCTTTTGAGCATTTGTTGAGTTTCCATATATTTTTATTTACTTTTAAAAATTAAAATATGGTGGGAATGGACGAAGAAATGAATAGGGACGAAGAATGCGAAAATATTGGCTTAGGATGCGCCTTAGAACACTTTTCCGAAGCAGAGGATGTGCTGAACATAATCGAAAATGTGAAAAATATTTATAAAAGTTCTCAGTTTGAAGTAGAATATGAGAGGCTTTACGGGATATTAAAACAGTACTATGAACAACCTCACTTGCTTGATCCCCATCTCGACAAAATATTGGGAAAGTTTCTGGATACCATTAAAGAGAAGGATTCTCCGCTTGAACTAAAACATGCGACATTTAATTATATGTATCTAATAATGAGAGTGCGAGGATATAAAGTTGCTGTAAGACATCTCCCACATGAGGTATGACTTCAACTTAAGTTTAGCCACAGAATGAGTATAGGTCAATTACAGCCACATGAGCAACATTTATATATTATCAATAACAAAGTTAGTCAAATTTATTTGAGCCTATTAGCTAAAGAGCTAAAGAAGAATAAAGATTCTTCTTATGTTATTTAGTTAATTTGTGTTACATTACTATAACTTATGTGAAATTTTCAGGTATCCGATCTCTTAACTGTTTTAAGTTTTCTTGAAACACAAGATCCTAATGATAAAGAAACTTGGAGAAGTAAATTTGTTTTATTGCTTTGGCTTTCGATAGTTGTGATCATTCCATTTCACATGAGCCGATTAGATGGTTTTGCTCCAGATAAACCAGGTTTGTTGATGTACTCATTTTTAAATTTCTTATTATATAGGAATAATGTCTTAAATCATTTATTTTGTGGATGTTTAAAAATATTGTTATTGAACTTGGGTAATATTAGTGTTTTCAGCCACTTTCTGTAGATTGTAGATATTGAAATATTGTTTGCCTTCAATGTAATTTTCAATGCCTTAGGTGCGGAGTGCTCAAACAAATTGACAGTTATGAAGAGAATCTTCGACATTTGCAAAACATATGCATTAAATAAAGATGCCTGTGCTGAAGCAAGTGCATATTTAGCCTCCAAGTTTTTTATAAGGTATGTTCAGTCAGTTTTGACATTTATTATAAAGTTTCATCCTCACATTCTAACATAGTGACTCATACTTAAAAAAATACAAAATATTCTTTATCATTTCATAAATTCAAAGACATCTAAACAGCTCAATCTCTTGCTGTTGTTTGCCATTACTTACACTCGTAATTGTTGTCATACTAGTGAAATTACTGGGCAAATGAGACTTAACATATTTTCATAAATATCAATTGTAGTAGTATCACTCAAAATTTTTGGAAAACTCAAAATCCTGAGTGGCACTTCAATGTAATGGACAGGATGTATCAATTACCATCAGCTGAATCCCGTGCTCATCTTGTCCCTTATTGTCATAAAAAAACTCACATATTCATCAGTATCGTAAAAATCACAAAAATTGCAAATATTGGTGTGTTTTCTTCTTGCTAGGTCAGATGTCAAGAGCTTATTCATGGGAGAGTTCTTCAATTGGGCTATGGATTTACATTCAAATATGCAAAATGAGAATGAAATACATTATGGTGTACTTGCGGCAGTTGCAGCTGTATTGAAGCATGGGAAAAGAGATGATTTGCTGCCATATGCACCTAAACTCCTTGAATGGGTCACTCATCAAAATTATAAGTCACACAATGCAATTCTCGTCCGAAAATATGGAGTGAAAATTGTTCAGAGAATAGGTAAATTTGTTTTTCTTTACACATCTTTAGAGCTTAGCTAAAAGACAGATGTTAAGTGTTAATTGGAAATACCTACTTGTCCATAGCAGTAACAGTATGATTCTTTTGTGGAAAAGGAGAGCAAACAAGTGAATGGGTCAACTGATATAATAATGATATGTGATCACCATCACCCATACTCTTCTTGCCAAGGCCAATTTACACTAGACAAGCAAATGCTTATTCTATCCCTGCTCTATTAAATTCTTTTAGTGTGAACAGATATAGAGCATTCTTTCGTTGCTCTGTCTTCATTTGCAAATATAATATGTTATGTTTTTAAAGTGATAACCCTCACTTCTAGGATTAATACACAAATAAAATTTGAAAAACAAAATTTTATGAACGATGCGGGATTCGAACCCGCGACCTCCGGCATTCCGTGCTGGTGCTCTCACCAACTGAGCTAACCGTTCGAGTACCGCCTCGTTATAAAATTTTGTTTGTTTTGTTCAACTCTCAGGTTGTGGCTTCATCTACAGGATCTACTTTACAGTTGATAACCTGCTCAACCCCAATATTTGCATATTAGGAAATTGACTTGAGATGTCGCTCTTATAAATCTAAACAATATGTTTTGTTTTTAAAGTGATAACCCTCACTTCTAGGATTAATACACAAGTAAAATTTTGAAAAACAAAATTTTATGAACGATGCGGGATTCGAACACACGACCTTCGGCGTTCCGTGCCGGTGCTCTCACCAATTGAGCTAACTGTTCGAGTTCCGCCTCGTTATAAAATTATTTTTGCTTTGTTCAACTCTCAGGTTGTGGCTTCTATCTACGGCACTAGAGCCCAGAGCGTGCGAACAGTTGCCTAGAGAGTCCTTGCGTGTTCCGCCGTGCTTCATGCTTTATTAATTAATAAATCCCGCGGCCGTAGTCGTCCGAATAAAATAGTATAACACTACCAATCACACATCTTATAAATCAGTGTATTGTGAAATTACAATATCCAGATAATTTAAAAGTTGGCATAGTGAGGTCTATCTACAAAAAAGGTTGTCACTCAGATGTCAGAAATTATAGGCCAATACCAATTTTATTATGTATTGACAAAATAGTTGAGAAGTACTTTGGACGGCCAATAAATAATTATTTAATACTAAATAAAGTCCTAAATGAAAATCAGTACGGATTTCAAAAATTGTTGCAACAACCAACTTCTGGCCATGTTCGCCAATGAGGTCCATGGACACCTGAATACAAGGCAGCATGTGCTAGTTGTTCTTGTAGATTGCAGTAAGGCATTCAAGACAATTAGATATGATATTTTTTATGAGGAGCTCAGCCTAAATGGTATACAGGCTATTAAAGTGGTTTCAGCACTATCATAGCAACAGATATACATCGGTCAAAATACGTGACATAGTTAGTGATAAAATATTAACCAAAGTGGGCACACACCAAGGATCAAATTTAGGACCAACAGTGTACTTAATATTTGTTAATGACATGTGCAATATTTTTGAGGGCATATCTGTATACCAGTTTGCTGACGATACTTATTCATTAGCTGCTCATAAAAGTTCTGGACTTTAAATCAAAAAACTAAAATGGTGCATTGGTCCCATAACAAGTCTATGTTCTCATGAAACCTCGAATGATGTTGTTGCTCATAATCACCACTGTCACCAGTCACCATCATGCGCGAACACATTGCCAGTGCGAGACATTAGAGATAGTAGAGTGTTCCTGGAAGGTCTCATATTGACACTGTTTGCGCAAGGCTAAGATCAGTACTCGGCAAGTTGTATATTTTAAAATATAAGTTACCCTATAGAACTCTTAGGCTTAACTATATGGCTTTAGCAAACTCAATAATTAAGTATTGCTTGAGTAGTTACGGTCGTACTTATAACAGTTACATTGAGAACATTTAAAAATTTCAATTTACATATAAGAAAGAAATATAATAATAATGAAATGTGTTTGTTTAAATTTTGCAGAATTGTAAATGTATACGAAATGATAAAAATTTCTGTTGTAATGAGAAGATATCACAAAAACTAAGTTAAATTAAATACAGCTATATATTATTTTAAAATTTTCATTAAGATCAATTCTGTAGTTTTTGCGTGAAAGAGTAACAACTACCTCCATACATTCTTACAAATTTTCGTGTTTATAATATTCCTAGGATTTAATACCAAGACCTGTGAAGGAGATATAGACAAGGTGAAACTAAATGGGTATACTATGCTTTGAACCAGACATTCCTTAGGTCATCTCTAATGACTATGTGAAGTCAGAAATGAATTAGCATTATATTTTAATACAATATTTAAAGTGCTAAGTTTTCGCAAAAACTATGATTCCCTCAACCCTAATCAGCTGTTTTTTTGAACTCTCTTTGACCTTAAACAGATGAAAAACGTAGATGTGACATAATATCAGATAATAGTAAAATGCCTACGATTTATTGCAGCTGTGTAGCAATTTGTGTTCTCATTTTGCCATGAATGCAAAGTTATTTTGTATGTGCATTTGCTTTAGCTGACATTGAAAATACTTCTAAATTTGTATTTACAGTAGTTATGTATTACCCAATAAAGATTTTTTTAATTCTAATCTTATTATGAAACTATGTTATGTTAGTATTTACTCTGATTTCCGCGAGTGTTACAAATTTAAATAAAACACGTTTAAAAGATAAAAACTAGTGTAATTGTAACTGTGTTTTTACATTTTGTGTTTTTTTTTAAATGTTGGGTTGAAAAGATCGGCCTGTCTGCGTTAATACTCTTTGAATTGTGCTTTGAAACACGATATTTACTGCTCTGTGTGTGTGTAAATGTCTATTCTAAAGGCACCCTACACACTGCACCATTTTTAATTCAAGATTTGTTTATTATGTTCGAAATTAAATGAGTTCACATTTTTGATAAGTTATTACGTAAGCACTTCAATGTAGAATTATTTGAAGTTTTCTTCAAGTTACATTGAAAATAATTCCAAATTTGTAATTGTAGATTATGGGTACCACAACGGTACTTTTTTCTGCCGTGAAGCAAAAATGTGTAAGCATTATTATGGTTTGGTCTGAATGGCACTGTAGCTGAACAGCTTAATAAGAACTTATTACTGGGCAAATGAGTCTTGACATTTTAATTCAAAAATGTTTTATCCAATAAAGATAATTCTATTACTCCTATTAAGAAATTGTTTTTCACGGTTTTTTTTTGTCAAATATTATCCATATTTGACCATCCTCGTATTAATAATATGTACTCCATTCCCGGACCGGGTTTGTACCCGGCCTGGGTATGGAATGGGGCAGTTATTGAGTTTTTCGTAGGAAATTTCTCACTAGCAGCCCATAGTTCAGAAATGTAGATGCTCGGCCCCTATTACGTGGGAATCAAACATAGTGAAACGTGGGTGGAAAAAATAACCCTTCAGGAATACAGACGTGAAACTGTGTAATGTTATGTTATTTCTTATTTTGTTTATTTGTTTCAATAACAGGAAGTAAAAAATTAATGAATAATAACATACACACAAGCCACATTTCATGTAGTGTGCATACTCCTTAATCATAGATTATTGTTTATGTTTAAGTCCATAGGTAGGTGACCTCATTCTGTTTATAAACAAAGGCCCCGCCTAAAGCTGGCAGTCTCTTTAAATTTAGGGTTGTCTAAGAAAAGAAATTGAAAAATAATATTTTTATTTCGTAGGGAAGTCTTTTTCTTTTTTTTTATTTATTTATTAAAACTTAAACATCACCATACTATTGCATATGACCCAAATAATGTACCATTGAAGGGATGTTATACCCTTTCTGGTTCACGTTGTATATACTATAGAAAATAATTTTGGAACTTAACGTGATAAAACTTGGCAGGTTTAACATTCCTCCGACCACGTGTGGCGTCTTGGAGGTACACCCGCGGCTCTCGGTCCCTCGCGGTGACACTGGCTGGGACGGCCGCGGCTGGGGATACGGAACCCATCACCGCACCACCAGATGATGATGACGACCAGGATATACCACAAGAAGTATTTTAGTACTCTTGCATATTTCCTATTCAGGCCATCTAGCAATATTGCAAGCATGCAACGCAGAGCAGCTCGAATTGTCGGCGACCGCTGTGCTCTGTGAACGGCTAGATCACTTGGCGTTGCGTAGAGCCGTCGCTTCACTGTGTGTCTTCTATCATATTTATCACGGGGCGTAAGGCGGGGGTTAGGATATCATCCCCACCATCTGGATGTGTGGTGTTCTTCCACAGAGCGGATTTCAAGAGACTTTCTACCACGTACTACACCAACATCCAATGCTGTGGAATCTTCCTTGTGTGTTGTTTCCGAGACGATACGACATGGCTATACCTTCAAAAATCCAGGTGACCAGTACGTTCGTTTGACATTCTTTTCCATTAAAAAATCTGAACTTGGCCTAATCAAAGGACAACAGGAGAAACGAGGATGTGGGTCACTTACGAATACCTAAGTGATCACTGCCTCATGTGCTGCCTGGAAATATCATACTCTGGAGTGTGTTAGTAGTGTAGTAATATCGTACAGTAATAGTTATTTATGCAACTGTTGTGTAATAAGGGGTATTAAAACACGAATGTGGATTCGATCACACTCGGCTTCGCCTCGTGAGATAATAGTATCACATGAGTGTTTTAATACCTAATTATCAACAGTTGCATACATGTTGGATGATGTTGGATGATGTAATGGTTATTAGAACATTGGGTGTTTTAATATTGGCATTAAGCTAACTGTTTCAGAATCTTTAATAGAGGATTTAAAGCATGGGTGTAGATAAAATTTATTATAAAATAGCTTGAGGGCGTTCGCTACATTTCCAGTCTGTGGTATTATTAACCTTTAACACACACTTTGTATCAACCACTACTACGACTGTTTACGATAATATGTTTGAATCATTACCTGCCCAATTTTCAGTACCCCACCCTCGGTCACTAGAGTGGTTTGACTAAATTGTTTATTTTGCGAATATAAATATATAAATAAATACAAGATGGTTCCTAACCAACCTGACGTTTTTTTTAATATACCCTATATATTAAAAAAAACGTCAGGTTGGTAATGGTTAGTTAATATATTTTTTAATATTGGTATTGGTAGAGGCTCCTGTTTCTCCAATTAAAACACTCATTAGGGTCCATTTTGCGTGCAGTGTTGGCGAGTCATTCCAACTAGCCCAGCTCCTTCCAGAAGGTCAGAACATTCCTGGGGAGCTCGCAGACTTTTTGGAGCATTGGCCCCTGCACATCATAATCCTAGAGATTAAATATAAATTATAAAAATAAAAGTAAAGCAGTGTCTGAAGACGAAGCTTTTCAACCAGTGTGTGTTGCCAGTAACTTACGGTACGCAAACGTGGTCGCTAACTATGGCCTGATGAGGAAGCTCATGGTCGCTCAGAGGGCAATGAAAAGGGATATGCTTGGAGTTTCTCTGCGAGATCGAATCAGAAATGAGGAGATCCGTAGGAGAACCAAAGCCACCGACATAGCTCAAATGATTGCGAAACTGAATTGGCAGTGGGCAGGCCACGTAGTTCGACGGACAGATAGCCGGTGGGGCAGAAAAGTCCTGGAATGGCGACCACGTACCCGAAACGCAGTGTTGGTAGGCCTCCACAAGATGGACCGACGATTTGGTCATGATCGCCGGAATACGTTGGATGAGGGCAGCGCAGGACTGATCTTCGTAGAGATTTCTGGCTGATGATGATGATGAATAGCTCAAAGTCAAGATCGCACTTTAACTTCAATGATAACATAACGTATTATTCTAAACAGTTTGTTATATTTAAGTGATACGCTTGGGATTGGATTAAACATACAAAGTTAATTTGTACCTACCAAAATATATGGACGATGCGGTATTCGAATCCGCGCCTCTCGTGTTAGTCTCAAGGCTCAACTAAGCCAACTGAGAGTCGCGGGTTGGAATGCCGCATATTTCAAAAGTTTTGGTACTTATTAAATTTAGCAATAAAGTTCTCAAATGCGATCACACACGACGGCGAAATTATTTGGGCCCTCACAAGATGGACCGATGACCTGCTCTTGATCGCCGGAATAGATCGGATGGGGGTAGCACAAGACCCGATAGTCATGGCGATCTTTGGGGGAGGCTTTTGTCCTGCATTGGACGTCTTCCGGCTGAATAATTAACAATATTACGACCATGCCTTATAGTGCAATTTTTACATGCAAAAATGATAACAGGATATATTTGTATATTTAAAATATTTTCTCGTTTTTCATAGGTTGAAGACGTTGTGGAGCTTCTGCTGTGTTCTCTTCGCGATGACGACAACGTGGTTCGTTGGTCGGCCGCGAAAGGCGTGGGCAGGATCGGTGCACGCTTGCCCGCCATAGCCGCCGCTGACGTGTGCGAGAGTGTTCTGACGTTGTTCGCTGAGCACGAGAAAGACTCCGCCTGGCATGGTGGTTGTATGGCGCTTGCAGAGCTAGGTGACTATTGTTACTATAGAATATACTTGCGTATAAATCAAATCAAATCAAAATCACTTTGTAGGCCAAGGAAATGACTCTTATGGATGTCAAAAGGTTTGTTTTCTTTTTATATTTAACACCACTTCGGAAAGGGTTGAGCTTTAATGAGATCAACATTTACAGCTTTATTTTGTTACAAGTCATTTCAGTTACGATGTATGGAAAGTGATGCAACAAAAATACTCGGAAAATAGTTGACCTACCAATTCGATAAAGTGTGACCAATATTTATTTGCTCTGGTGTTGCAAGACAATGTGAGTAGCGGTGATCACTTAACATTAGGTGACCCGTAGTACGAGAGCTTCTTTGCAAAGGATGCCAGCTAGATTATGGGTACCTCAACGGCGCCTATTGCTGACGTGAAGCAGTAATGTGTAAGCATTATTGTGTTTCGGTCTGAAGGGTGCCGTAGCTAGTGAAATTACTTTATTAATATCTTATGTCAAAAGGTGACGAGCGCAATTGTAGTGCCGCTGAGTATTATTGGGTTTTACAAGAATCCTGAGCGGCATCGCATTGTAATGGGCAGGATGTATATATTACCATCAGCTGAAGGTCCTTCTCACCTCGTCCCTTATTTTATTTAAAGAAAGTGTGTGTGTACGTATGTTTGCACGCAACAAATTATACTTCTTTGGCCTAACAAAGCAAAAATCCTTAAAATTATTTATTCCTTGTGCTATTCTATGTTTGTAGAAAGAACAATATTGTAAAAGTCATATATTTCCCTAGGGTACTGCGGCAGTATAAGGGCAGTCCATAACGGAACGAATTTTTCTACAAATTCAAATATTTTTATTCAAAATAGGATGTGACATGTGTCACTTATTGAAAGTCAAAACACTACCACCCATTCTAAAATGAATGCCTCAGGCCTGAGAAGAATGGGCGCAATAAACTTAGCGGGGTTTTTTTTTTCATTTTTTCATCAGTATATAGCACTGTGCAAGTGTTTGCAGTTCATATCGGAACATACCCATAAATAGTAATCAACAACATATTATCGCGTAGCAATAATTTTTTGACATTCATAAGTGTCATTTTCGTGACCTACTTGAATAAACTGATTTTGATTTGATTTGATTTCATTTGATTTGCAACGTTTCGGCGTACATTAAGAGAGTTGTCAAACTTCATGTCTCACTTTCCGGACGTTTTTTCCCGGTTAGGGTACCCCGCTGCATTGTCATAAGGAACTTTGTTCCAAAATATTATAATGATTGTGTGTTGTGAATGTATGTTTTGTTTTAATTTTAATTTTTAGTTTTTTTTAGTTGCTTACTTTTACATTATATTACTATACTATTTTTTCATTCTAAACTTGAAACCCCGCACTTGTTCAACTCAAAAATGCATGCCGGTTTGCCTGTAATTGGATTTACACCATAATTAATACTTATTTTGTTATTTTTATAAGCTAGTAAGGGCGCGTCCATGAATTACGTGAGATGTTGAAGGGGTGGAGGGGGTCGAGTCAAATCTTATCTAATCTTATGTTGGAGAGAGGGGGGGGGGGGTCTCGGTAAATATCACGCAATTTTTTAAGTTTTTGCCAGATTTTACATGCTTAAGATTTAATTTCAATCGTAATTGTAATACGATTAAGATCATTCACTAATTCGTTCGAAAAAAAAATATTTGGTTCATATTTCTACGTTATACATCTTTACAATAACAATCCAACGTGTTTATGTAAGAAACCCACATCACATGGGGGATAGGGGACGGGGTTGAATAAAATCTCACGACATCTCACCAGGGGGGGGGGGGGGGGGCAGAAAAGTCAAAAAAACACCTCACGTAATGTATGGACGCCCCCTAATAGTGTATAATATTGACACACTTTTTACACAAATTATCTTTCCCCAAGTTAAGCATTTATAGCCTGTGTTATGGGTTACAAGACAATGATATGTTTAATACAATATACTTACTTAAACATACATAAATACATTTAAACATCCATGACTCGGCAACAAACATCCATATTCATCATCCGGGACCTCTAGGTTAGTAGGTAGGATCGCTAACCACTCGGCTATACAGGTCGTCGTCGTGTATAATCTGTTGGTGAACCTAATAAATACATAAACAAATACATGTAGCCCGACGGGGTCTCCTGTCGCCCCCGCAGCTGGGCGCCGCGGTGGCGTGCTCCGTGCGAGCCCTGCGGCGTGACGACGTGCGCGCGGGCGGGGCCCGAGCCGCTCGCGACAGCGCGTGTCACGCCGCCTGGGCCTTCGCCAGAGCGTACGACGGGCCCGCACTCGCGCCGCACGCGGACCTACTCGCCAACGCTCTCATTGCAACCGCCTGTTTTGACCGAGAGGTGAGTGGGAGGGCTATCAAACTACCCTCATACGTACAAAATATTCAAATTCAACACGTACACCTTCCTTTAACGCCGGCAACGCTCTTTTGATTCCTCTGGTGTTGCAAGAGAATGTGGGCGGCGGTGATCACTTAACACCAGGTGACCTGTCCGCTCGTTTGTCCTCCTATTCCATAAAAAAAATCAAATTTAAATATTTTTAATCAAAATAGTATTTAAAATCACTCATTGAACGCCAAAAACTACCACCCATTCAAAAGAGAATGCTTCAGACCTGAGAAGAATGTGCGCAAAACTCAGCGAGCTTTTTTTTAAATATAAATATGGATTACAATGTGATATCGTACAATAAACATTTATAATTATGAGCCTGAGGGGTGTTCGCTTTATTCACAGTCCGTGGTGTCATTATGAAAATCGTTTATGCTATAATAACCTTTCCCACACAAACGTTTTTTAATTACAATTCTTTTAAATTTCGTAACACATTTGTTTTGTACATTTTCTGGGATCATATTGTAGAAGCATATACATCGCCCAACAAAAGACTTACTAACTCGACACAACCGAGTAGGCATAAAATAGGAATGCGATAAAACTTTGGTACTTTATAAAATCAGAGAAAAATAATTTAATACTATTATTAATTTATAGACGCAAACGGTATGTTTGAAACAATTTTGTTATTTTTTCGAAGTTCGATTTATTTTACCAGTGGGAGGCTCCTTTACACAGGATGCCGACTAGATTATGGATACCACAACGCTGCCTATTTCTGCCATGAAGCAGTAACGTGTAAGCATTACTGTTTTCGCACGTGCATAGTTAAGATATGAATATTATTGTGAATGGCTAATCAATTATGGCTAAAATAATGTGCCGACGTACCTGGTATTCCTGGACTGCTGCTGGGAGCCCCCGCCAGTCCTTTAGGAACTCCTGGTAGTAATTTGCACCCGACTTCCTTGGAGGTGCGTAGAAAAAGGGTTTTTGTGATGCGTTACATTGAGAACTTCTTAATATATATATTTGACCAGTGATTAAGTCTTTTGAAGGCCTTGACTAATTATATTATGATTAAATATGCGTATGTGACGATTTGCGTAAGAACTATATTGCTCAGTGACAGTTTTTTGTTATGTTAGCGGTGAGATAGACAACTGTGTTTATGTTAACGTCACAGATGACAGTGCGTCGGTTGTCTATGGTATTTCTTTGTCTACAGCATAGGTTCTCAGCATGGGCGATAACGCCCCCTTGTGGGCGTTTGAGACTTTCGGGGGGCAGTAGAAGACCCAGAGAAAATCAGGGGGCATTGAGATGGCACAGATGAGGCGTGGGTAGATTAAAAAATATAATCTAAAAAGGCAAAAAAAATCCAGAAAATACTCTAGAAAAAAACATATTCTCATAGTGGGCGGTGAGCAAAATAAGGGTAAGAAACTATGGTCTACAGGAATCATCGACCATAAATTAGGCACAACTAAATAACAATTAAAATAATAATTGCGGCGCATCCAACTACTGTGTTTCGGTCTGAAGGGCGCCGTAGCTAGTGAAATTACTGAACAAATGAGACTTAACATATTATCTCTCAAGATGGCGAGCGCAGTTGTAGTGCCACACAAAATATTTGGGGTTTTCAAGAATCCTGATCGCTCCGCTAAACGTCCTGCTCGTCTCGTCCCTTATTTTCATTAAAAATAGTAGTTACCTTAGATGAATTGGACATAGTTCCTGAGAAAACGTTCCAAACCACAAACATGACATTTTAAGGAATTCGTGCTTAATGTTTAGTAAATATTGGTGTATTCCATACATGTGGGTAGGGCTGCCAATTTTTGTCCGTCCATTAATATGAATCACGTGACCAGTTTTGTATTCTTAACTCAATTTCGAAATGATTCTTGTTTGGAACGTTTTTCTGGAATTACATCCAATTATATGTCTATATAGAGATTTTTGCTGTTAGACAACCGATGAAAACAGGCCAGGTTTTGTGTGCGTGATGAGCTACGTCTTATAATAGCGATTTATACGTCACTTTGTGTTATAGTGCGTGCATTTCTGAAGATAGAGGTTAATGTGATCTAGTGGTAACGACCCTGAAAAATATATGCGTGATTGAGATTTTGTGCGGTACCTACTAAGCTAGAGGTCCCGGGTTCGAATCACGGTCGGTGCAAGCATTTATATGATGAATATGGAAGTTTGTTTCCGAGTCATGGATGTTTATATGTATTTATGTATGTTTTAGTAAGTATATTGTATTAAATATATCGTTGTCTTGTACCCATAGTACAGGCTGTGCCTAGTTTGGGTAAAAGTGTGATAATATTTATTTATTATTATTATTATATGTTTAATATTATTATTTCAGATAAACTGTCGCCGAGCCGCGTCTGCCGCGTACCAAGAGAACGTGGGTCGCCACGGAATGTTCCCACACGGCATAGACGTGCTCACTACTGCCGACTTCAACTCCGTGGGGCCCAGGATCAACGCGTTCCTTGTGATCGCGCCTCAGATCGCCGCCTATCCCGAGTACGGACAGAATCTCATCGATCACCTGGTGGACTTGAAAGTGGAGCACTGGGACTTGGCAATACGGGAGCTAGCTGCCAAGTCGCTCAACAAACTCACTGATAAGGTATGTGTTTGGTGCACAAGTTGTAGGTTTATGTATTTTAGTTGATTTTATTTCAATAAAAACGCAGCTTGCAAAAACAAAATGAAGATATGAAATAACCCTCATACATACAAAATAAGATTGCGATGAAACTTTGGTATTTTATACAAACCGGAAAAAATAATTAATTGCTATCATTAATATATAGACGCGAACGGTATGTTTGAAACAATTTGTTATTTTTTCGAAGTTCGATTTGTCTTACCAGTGGGAGGCTCCTTTGCACCGGATGCCGGCTAGATTGTGGGTATCATAACGGCGACTATTTCTGCCGTGAAGCAGTAATGTGTAAGCATTACTGTGTTTCGGGGTTTTTCAATAATCCGGAGCGGCATTGCATTGTAATGGGCAGGTCGTATCAATTACCATCAGCTGAACGTGCTGCTCCAACAAACATATTGTTGGTGCTAATACTGACCATAGAACTGGAATAAAATAAGAAAAAGGAATAAAAGGCATTTATTTTCTCAAAATTGATTCCTTTAGTCCCAGGATCTAATCACTTAGATATTCAGCTGTGAAGTAGTAGGATTTACGACAGAGCCATTTCTTAATAAAACATTTAAATTTATTTATAGATAATGCCTGAACACTGGCTGGGACTTTATTATAAAAGTGTATACATATAGTGTGTTAGTTGTCACTGCTGTAGTGCCAACTAACTTACACGAATCAAGATAACTAAGGATCTTAATATTATATGCTATTATAGTTATTTCTAACCATAGTGATGATTATCTATCTGCTATCTATATATATATAAAAATGAATTGCTGTTCGTTAGTCTCGCTAAAACTCGAGAACGGCTGGACCGATTTGCCTAATTTTGGTCTTGTATTATTTGTGGAAGTCCAGAGAAGGTTTAAAATGTGAATAAATAGGAAAATGCTGCTAAATTAAATTAAAACAACAAATTTGTTTTTCCTTTGTGTGTCCGTACATAATTTCTATGAGAGAATTTATTGACGCACGGTTTGACAGTTCTGCTGTGAAGCAATTTCATTACGACAGCAGGGTGCATATTTTATGAAGTAATTTTTGATCTTATGATATATTATTTTATTTATTATATACAGAACAACGTCTGTCGGGTTAGCTAGTATTAAATACTATTTAAATATTAACAGTAGTTAAATAAATTTAATTATTAATTCGGATATCTTATGGCAGTTCATGACGTTGGTAGCGCTTGTAAACACGTCAAGCTTACACTACTAAAAGGTAATGAAACTGCAAACCGTACTGACGCACCAGGAGCGCGAAGGGGTGAAAGGGGAACGGGAGGGGGCTTAACGTTCCAGCGAGGTCCATGGATAATGTGGCCGTGAAGTACTAAGACTAAGCCTAAGCCATCGTCCATTTTTCGTTCGTCAGAAAATACGTGTCGTCTGGAGGCCCTTGAGATCTTATTCTATAAGAAGGTCTCCTTTCAAAAACGTGTACTTTTTAACTTATTATTAACTTATTATTGCTGTCAAAGTGCTTTTGTGCCTGTTTGATATTCGCCATTTTGGCGCTGTTGGCCATATAGCGAGAGTCTGCGGTACTAAAACTATTGAAGACAACCTCAGCAAACATCGATAGATGGTGGGAAACTATTTACAAAAAAAAATCGAGCGAAATTTATTCAAAATGCATAAATACTTCAGAGTATTTTACGTTCCTTTGCAGCCATTTGTATTATACGTCAAAATTAGTTCTGTGGACACTTGCTAGTGGCGCTTCAAATAGGCACAAAAAATTTGCTGTCAAACATATGAAACAGCCTGTCCAGTGGTATTTATACAGGTCAGTGTTATTTTTATATTAAATATGGCCTCCTTTAATATTTAAAATAGAAAACTTCAACAGTTGACATATTCGTCAGTTGATTTCTTGTCATAATTATTTTGTAAGTCGTAGGTTTAGTAACGTTTATTTAATTTTTTTTATAGTTTAGTTATATTGCTAAATACAGAATTACAGCAATAGTTATTTCATTATGCCGCAAGTAAGTGATAATTATTATATTTTATAATAAATCTAGCTGAGCCAGCAAACGTATTGCCGATATTAAAATCGCGATACAAAAGTAACTGTTGATCGTAGATGGGTGAAAATTTGAAGTTGTATGTATTTTTTAATGCTGACTCATAATCAAACAAATTTAAAAAAAATGTCGAAATAATTGAAAAAAAAAATATGGCGTGGACCACCCTTAACATTTAGGGGGATGAAAAATAGATGCTGTCCGATTCTCAGACCTACCCAATATGCACTCAAAATGTCATGAGAATCGGTCAAGCCGTTTCGAAGGAGTTTACCTACAAACACCGCGACATGAGAACTTTATATATTAGGTAAAAATTATTTGCTTTTGTCCATACCGTGTGCCTAGTACACGCAATATAATACCGCTGTGTTGAAAAAGGATAAGCTGCACTTGGTTGAAATATTATGTAATAATAACTGAATTTAAAAAAAAATAGGAACATGAAAGTAGCATCAATATCTTTATATATATAATTCTTCTGTACGTGTGTTGACAGTGAACTCCTGGACCGATTTGTATGAATTTTACTGTGTGTGTTCATTATTCATGATTTGAGGATGATAGATTTACAATTGAACTACCTCCTACATGACTGGGGCGAGTTTGATGATTTTTTAGATTCTCAAAACAGTCCATATATAATTCTCAGGCGTTAGTGATCTCCTAACAGTTGGACCGATTTTTCAAATTTAACACGTGTCCAGGACAACGTCTGTTGGGTCCGCTAGTATATATATATGTATATCTAATATATAAAATTCTCGTGTCGCGGTGTTTGTAGTTAAACTCTTCCGAAACGGCTTGACCGATTCCCATGACATTTTGTGTGCATATTGGGTAGGTTTGAGAATCGAACAACATTTATTTTTCATTCCTGATATAGCTGACCCGCCATACGTTGTTCTGTAGATGATAAAAAAATACTGTTTTATAGGAATTTGCCAATAATATTTCAAAACCATCAAGAATTAATTCTTATAAAATGCTCCCTGTTGTTATAATGAAATTGTTTCACAGTGGAACTGTTTTGACAGTGAGTGCGTGAAACCGTGCGTCACTAAATTATCTCATAGAAAATATGTCCATACTAAAGAAATATTGAAAATTTTACTGCCTTATTCATAATGACTAACTGGAGATTTAAAACATCGCTAATATACGCTTGTTAAAAAATAGTATTCATATTAGAGCTAAAACGGTAATTATTTCTTCAATAAAGCTGACGTGACTTATAGTAGCTAGGACCCTTCTATAAACTTATTTTAAGCACTCGAACGCAAAAAAACATGGCTGAAATCGATCAGCTGTTCGTTAAATAATGTGATAAATAGCTTCCCGCTCAAAGTTGTTGGATATTCGTCATAGATTGACAACCGAGAGACTTCAAAACTTTGATTTTTGAAGTTTGAAATTATTTTGACATCGACTTTTGACAACTGACAAACCATCGACATTGAAAAGATGTCTGTTTCCATTGACAGTTCCTCATTAAATTAGTTAAGATCATGTTTTTTGTACGAAATGGCAACATTGCGTACTATAGAGACGTATTATGAGTGATTTATCTAACGAATATGAATAAGGAATTAAATATTTATTTCGTTATTTTATACTTCTTAGTTTTTGAAGTCGGTTTTTTTAAAGTAGTTTTTTTTTATTAATAATCTCTATCTCGAAATATTTGACATTGGTTAAAGCTTGAATGTCTTCTACCTCCAACTCCTGCCAAACGACCGTTGATCCAACCCAATAATAAGCTTAATGCTTGTTATATACTATACGGCCACACTATCTCTGGATATCTCAGGAATGTGAAGCCCCCTCCCGTTCCACTTTCACCCCCTCGCGCTCGTCCTGTAGCATCAGCACGGTTTGTTGATTCATTACGGAAGTACTGCCGGAAATTTTTTTTTTTACCCTAACTCAAATTCTTTCATTGATTTTTCATCATTATAATAATAATAATCAGCATCACAACACAGCACCTTTACTTACATCAATCTATAATACTGAAAAAACAAATAGTTATTAAAATGGTCTTTGTTTGAGGCTCTTTCACGCCTAAATCACTGATCGTATCGACATAAAACTACCACCATTCGATGCGAAATTCATCGTAGATAGTTTATGGCCATTATTTTTTTTAATTTAATATATTTCTTTTTAATATTCGCCAAGCGAAGCGGGCGGGAACGGCTAGTTTATTAATAATAATATTCTAGTGATGCTTGTTTTGCGCACCGTAACAAAACGACGATGTGACGTCATCGACATCAGGTCCGCAGTTAGTGTAATAGGGTTGTATATGTTATTTTTTGTTCTCAGATGCCCGAATACGTGGCGACTGAAATTCTGCCGAAACTCGTGAAAAAAACTGAATCCATTGATTTGAACATTCGTCACGGAGCAATACTTGCCGTGGGCGAAGTTATACATGCTCTGTCGCAAGTCAGGCAACCCAATGGTATGTTTCAGTTTATAATTATGTGAATGCTTAATGTGTTTTAAATATTGCAACCAACCTACAGATGACGCGCGAGTTGAATGCAGAGTTCAGGAATGCGGTAGTGCTGTGACCTAATTATATCGATGACCATAATCATATTAGTGTGTCGATAAATTATATAATAATAATAGTTTATTTCAGAAAAAGTTCCATAATACTTGTTAGTAAAATGTCCTTAATAAATTATGTTAGTATAATTATAACTGAACAGGCACATGAAGCCGCATAAATGCCTTTATAATCGGCGCATCGTAATTCGTAATGACTAGTAATGGTTTGCAGAATGATGTTAGGGCTACCCCGTAACCTCTTCAGCAATGACGCAGTTCTTTTGCGTTGGATGGCATTGAAGTCGGCCACCCTCGCATCCGCGAACCATTCTTGTACTGAACTCGTAAGGCACTAAGCGTTCTTTGAGTAGTATCTAACCCACAGGCTGCTCGTATAGAAGGTTTGACAATATGCTTTGAAAAGCGTTATTTTAACCTCACTGTTACATCGAGCAAACGTGCGATTTAGCATATTACTCCTCACCGCCAGTGCCCTGCGTTCCCTTTCAATATCCATTTGGTCTTCGGTGACAATGACAATGCCTTAAGTTTACCATTTAACCTTATAATCAATCTCAAATGTTTGTTCTGCCTTTCCTCAACACACTCGTCTCAAACATTTTTCGCCATTTCTCATACTGGGCGATAAATAAAAACTCGTTTCAATTGGAACGGAACCTGATGGACTCGGATCAGTTATTATAAAATAAAAAAAATAACACGGGATCGCAACTTTAGTATTAACGCGGTAAGCGTACGGTAACTGTCAACGATGGCACTACACTACACTACACTACACTACACTACACTACACTCAAGGCGCGCGAGACGAGGCGTGCGGCAGCGGAGGACATGTTTCCGTTCTTTACACCAGACCCCGACTGCATTCATTCTACGTAGTGAGAATTCATAACCAAAATGGTAAGACCTGATATCTGGGTGTATTATTTATTTGTGCATAAATTTTCATATGTGTTAATGTAAAATTTATTTGATGGGATTTCTAGAGCTTTTTATTTTATTGTAAATGTCTGATGAATTTTGGAATTCATGAAAAATTATAACGAAATAAACACAACATTGTGAAATCAAGACGTATAACAGGGGAACAATCGGACCTATTCGATTTGGAAGACGTAGAATTTATAAAGCGACATCGGTTGTCTAAACAATAATTAGAACCTAATAGAACTTTGTGATGAGCTGAGGCCATTATACGTATTACCAATGATTTTAAAGTTCCAAGTTAAAAACACTTTCAAATACGAATAATAACTCGTGGTTTCCTTTCATTAATAGTTTGAGATATTTTAACTTTCAAAACAAATCGCGGCACCAACCACCTCCTGTCAAATCAAATATTGTGTGGAGTGGAGGTGCGTTCCGAACTGTTCTATCAATATCAATTTATTTTTACGAAAACACTAAGCAAACCTTTAATTTGTAATTTAAAGAACTTTTTTTATGGAAAAAGGAGGACAAACGAGCGTACGGGTCACCTGATGTTAAGTGATCACCGCCGCCCATATTGTCTTGCAACATCAGAAGAATCACAGGAGCGTTGCCGGCCTTTAAGGAACGTGTACGCGCTTTGTTTGAGGTACCCATGTCGTATCGTCCCGGAAACACCGCACAAGGAAGTTCATTCCACAGTTTGGTTGTACGTGAAAGAAAGTTCCTTGAAAACCGCACTGTGGAGGAACGCACAGTCAGATGGCGGGGATGATATCGTAACTTATATCTTATATTCTTTAGGTGAGAAGGCGTCTGAGCTGATATCGGGTGAGGTGTCGAGCCACGTGCGCGAGCTGGTGAGCCACCTCCGCGACAAGCAGCAGTTCCGCGGATTGGGCGGGGTGCTGATGCGGCAGGCCTGCTGCCAGTGTATCGCCTCGCTCTCGCTGGCGGCCGCACCTTATCACTCCTACCATGAGACTCTCGGTACTATAAATGTTGTTGCATAAAATAACCAGTGGGAGGCTCCTTTGCACAGGATGACGGCTAGATTAAGGGCCCCACAATTCTGCCGTGAAGCAGTAATGCGTAAGCATTATTGTGTTTCGGTCTAAAGAGCGCCGAGCTAGCTAGTGAAATTACTGGGCAAATGTGACTTGACGTCTTATGTCTCAAGGTGACGAGCGCAATTGTAGTGCCGCTCAGGATTTTTGGGTTTTCAAGAATCCTGAGTGGCACTGCATTGCAATGCGTAGGGCGAAAAAACAATAAGATACAAAATACAATACAAAAGTTTGCCTGTGGACAACCGAAAATTTGAAACTAAACTTAAGAAATATTTATTATTCAACACTACCTTAAAATTCGATTTTTATACTATATTGTAGTATAATATAATAATATTGACACACTTTTTACACAAATTATTTTGCCCCAAGTTAAGCATATATAGCCTGTGTTATGGGTTACAAGACAATGATATATTTAATAAAATATACTTACTTAAACATACATAATTTCATATATATAAATACATTTAAACATCTATGACTAGGAAACAATCATCCATATTCATCATGTAAATGCTTGCACCTACCGGGATTCGAACCCGGGACCTCTATAGCTTAGTAGGTAGGATCACTAGTATAGTACACTACAGTAGTACAGTATAATGTAATAGTATAGACTAGTATTTAAAATCAATATTTATATAAGTAACAATGTATAGCAAAGTCACATATATTAGATGTGAGTTGATCTTGCAGACAAACTTTATTTAAGCGCGTGCGTGCTAATACATATAATATTAAAAATGAAAATTAACTATAGTGAAACGTTATAGTACTCATTATGAAGAGGAGCGTACATTTATTCCCTCTGAGGTGGTAACTTTTACGCAAAAACCTAATGTAAAGTTACACAGTTACAAGAACATGCGTTTTAATCTTTTTTTAAAAATTTGCAGATGATTGGCTAAGCCTCATAGAGGAGTGTCTCTCGCATGAAGTGCTGGTCATTCGCGAGAAAGCCATCGAGGCACTGCCGCTGGTGTTCGAACAGTATCTGCGGGACGATGACGTCATCTACGGCGACGTGACCATCAAACAGAAGCGCGCTCAGCTGCTGGAGAAGTACTGCCACCAGCTGGCTAACACTAGCGTCAACGGACTGCCGCTGAGGATGGGATTCTCGAGGGCTGTTGGTATGACGCGTTCCACCATATTCTGGTCATAAAATCAGTAAAAAATAAGAAAAATTTGTATTGGTTTTGCTTGCATGGGGAATATTCGAAATGAAACCAATGTGAATTAATTCTTTATTTTATTTTAATCTTTATTTTATTAATTAATTCTTCTTTTGTCTCAAGGTTACGAGCGCAATTGTAGTGCTGCTCGGAATTTTTGGGTTTTTCAAGAAAATTTATTGAAGTAGGCGTTACTTTGCGGAAATGCATAATTATCCAAATGATTTGAGTTTTCTTTAGTGTTAATGCCGCCAATATTTGTCTTTAAACAATTCGACACGTGTTTCGCCTCTACACGAGGCATCCTCAGGACGTGTTGTCTCGCCAAAATCTGGCACGAGACTGAAATATCTCGGACCTTGCGTATCAATTACCATCAGCTGAACGTCCTGCTCGTCTCGTCTCTTATTTTCTTAAAAAAAAAACAATTCATGGCTCATGTACAAGCTGCTCGAATTGTCGGAGAAAGTGCTCTGTGAACGGCTGGATCATTTGGCGTTGCGTAGAGACGTCGCTTCGTTGTGTGTCTTTTCCGCATTTTGTAAATGAATTTATAAGATGTAGTAATAAATGGTAAGGATTCATATCGTATTTGTAAATACATCTTTTACATCATCGCATTATAATTGCCCATTTTTAAAATGATGTAGTATGTTATTATGAAGAGATAGATAGATAGACGTATGCTATTACGGACTTTTCTGTAAACCTATATAAGATATACAATTCTACCATATATTATATCTCAAAGGGTTAGACCGTGTTTTCTTTGAAAGTTCCCAGACGGCTTACTTTTTTCAACACCTCAAACAAATATCGTTAATATATGTATACAAAACTTAACAAATTATATACTAAAACCTTCCTCGAGAACTTCGGTATCCCTTGGTGAAAACAAAATGAAAATCGGTTTTTGAGTTTTACGTGAACAGACAGACAGACGGCGGACGGAGGACTTTGTTTTATTATATGTAGTCATAATAGTAACATGTGTCAGCAATGTGTTAATAAGCGCTACCAACGTCATGAATTGCCATAAGATATCCCAATTAATAATTACATTTATTTAACTAGTATTACTCATTTTTGAATTAATAATACTATTTAATAGAATTATCACTATGAATAGAAATAACAGCTATAATAGCATAAATATTATCCAGATCTTTAGTGAACTTGATTCGTGTAAGTTAGTTGGCACTACTGTAGTGGTAGTTGGTAGCATCATCACGGTAGACGGTCGTGCTCTATGTAAGCCAGAGCGCTAAGTTCGAGTAGGCATTACTTATTGTGAATTGTAAGGGGTAATGCTGCTCAAATTAAGATTGATTATTGTAATTGTGAGTGGAAACTTTAAAATGCGGATATAACAATTTTTTTATATGCATTTCAATTAACAACCCCTTCTAAACATGTAAAATCACTGTTTGATTCAGGTTCGCTACCAAAGTTCGTTTTGCATGACCATCTCGAGCTGGTGATACGATCCCTGATCGGCTGCACGAAGGTGACAGAGCAAACCATGCAGTGGGCGGAGGCGCGACGCGACGCCGTGCTCGGTCTGACCGACATATGTCAGACCATGGGTGTGCTCGGGGGAGTGGAGCAGTACCTGCGGGACATAGTGGAGGCGCTGCTCGACTGTCTGTCGGAGTACACCATCGTGATGTGCGGCGACATCGGTGCTTGGGTGCGGGAAGCAAGCATGTCAGGTCAGATGTGTGCACTAAACATAATGATATTTGAAAACAAAATTTATGAATGATGCGGGACTCGAACCCGCGACCTCTCGAGATCCGTGCGAGCGCGTTTCCAACTGACCAAACCGTTCGAGTGACGTATCGCTGATAAATATTGTATGCCTTGTTCAACTCTCAAGTTGTGGCTTCATCTACAGGATCTTACCTATCAAAATCAGTTACAGTAACAAAAAACTCGCTTTACTTTTCTATCTTGTTGTATCGCTGTAAGAGATCTTAACAATTTATTATTTTACCTACACCCATGCTTTAAATTCTCTATTAAAGATTCTAAAACAGTTAGCTTATTGCCAACATTAATACACCCAATGTCCTAATAACCATTACATCATCCAAACGAGTGTTGTAATGAAATTCAGTGCAACATTACATCATCCGTATTCATTACAACACTCGTTTGGATGATGTAATGGCTACTAGAGAATTCATATTATGGGTGTAGATATAGTTATTTATGCAACAGTTGTGTAATAAGGGGTATTAAAACACGAATGTGGATTTGTGGAGTGATAATAGTATCCTACGAGTGTTTTAATTCCTATTTATCAACAGTTGCATGCAAGACTTTATCTACACCCAGAATATGAATCCTCTAAAAGATTCTGGAACAGTTGCTTACTGCTAACATTAAAACACCAGTCATAGTAGTAGCCTAACATCATTCATTACTTATTATATACAAATAAACTAAGTAATAATGTATAATTTTTTTATTTAAGTAGTAATTTACATTTTGTATAGTCCAATAATTAAAATTCACTCGAATATTCAGCGTTTAAAATGAATCTCTCATTTTTTGTAAACAAAACAATAAAAATATCGAAGAAAAATGGCGGGGATTCGAATAACCTACTTTTTTTTTAGGGCGCACGACGTTCTGGTATTGTGGAACGCGCGTAAACGAAAATGTTCTTCATTTGAAATTCCTACTAGACCAGTGTCGATAATTTTTTAAACCAAAAAAAATTACAGTAGGATGAAACCCATTGGTAAAGGACGAGAATACAACAAAAATTAAGGAAAAATTAAATTACTGAGGTCGGGAAGTGGAGAAGGGGGGTGATTTAGGGTAAAAAACGGTTTATCTCGATTTCCGGCAAAACTACAAGTCCTATGGCAAAAAGTTAATTGGCAAAGTTGTAGGCAATAAAGAGATCTACAACTTTTGTAATTACACTTTTTTCATATAACCTCAAAATTTAGGTGAAAAATTCAAAAAACCAAATTGTTGGTTTTTATTTCTATTTCAAAAAAATTTCTACGAAATTTGGTGAAAACTTACCTTATTATGTCCCAAATACACTGTAATTTATTTGATTTAAAATATTTATTTTTTCACCTTATTTTAACTTAATATCAAAAAAGCACCCTAATTTTCAATCGAAAATTCTCACGTCAAAATATCAGCTTTTTACAAAAAGTTTGGGGGTTTTTGTTCGTTGGAATATCTACTTTCTGATGGTGTAAAAAAATATAAATTACAATTTTAAATGTTCGGAAAATTTAAGTCCAACAAAAGGCATTTCATAAAGAATTCATACCTGTTGTTTCGTAGCAGCAAAAATATTGATTAGAAAATCATTAAAATTGAACAAAAAGGTTAATTTAACTTTGCCAATTAATTTTTTGCCATAGGACTTGTAATTTTGCCGGAAATCGAGATAAACCGTTTTTTACCCTAAAACACCCCCCCTTTTCCACTTCCCGACCACAGATCGCCCGTAATTTATTTTTCCCTCAATTTTTGCTATATTCTCGTCCTTTTCCAATGGGTTTCATCCTACTATTATTTTGTTTCACTTTTTATCATTTTCAAAGGCTTCGGGCACTGGTCTATACAGAAACCACGCATCGACATTAAGAATGTGGCTGTCTGTTGAAACTCTTTGCGTATGAAGGGATCTCAAAAAAATGGGAGTGTTATGAATGCCCTTTATTACACAACAGTTGCATAAATAACTATTGAAGTGATATCCCTCTCTTCTATCGATAACCGTTCCACTTAGGCATGAATCGTAAATTTTGGTCTGTCTTGTTCGGGTAAAACGCTCGAACGGAACCCGAGATGCGCCGGTTGGTGTTCCGTATCGGCCATAAATTTCGGTTACAAATTTAATCTGTTCGAGATGTTCATCTCTCGCAAACGCATTGTTTGCCTATACAATTGTATATTGTAAGTCAATAGTCGTGATTATGTTACTACTATGATTGGTTTATTTTTTTCCGCATTTATTTGCAAGGCTGCTTGATAATTCAGAATTATCATTTTATTGACAGTGTTGTCAGCGTATTAATGACACACTAACACAAATTATTTTGCTCCAAACTAGGCATAGCTTGTACTATGGTTACGAGACAACGATATATTTTACGCAGTCTGATATCGAAACGGCAAAAATGTGCTTAAAGATAATGTTAGCACACTTTTCTCCTTAGTTGTGTGTCAACAAGCCTAAGTGTGGTATGAAAAAGTGCTAAAATAATACGTTAACGACGCAAAAAAGATGGTGTGACTTATCACCGGTAAATTTATTTTATTCATATAAGATGG
This sequence comes from Leptidea sinapis, assembly GCF_905404315.1. Classification (NCBI taxonomy): domain Eukaryota; kingdom Metazoa; phylum Arthropoda; class Insecta; order Lepidoptera; family Pieridae; genus Leptidea; species Leptidea sinapis. Next base: position 11,495,882 of record NC_066270.1, on the reverse strand, counting down.
GTTGGCAAAACCGTAAATAATTCAGATTAAAACGAATATTTTTCTTTAAATATGGTACAATTAGTTACAAGTATTCACATCCCTTTCTCTCCCGCTTGTCAGAATGAGACAGATGAAAGGACGCGACAAGCACCATTAATATTGACTAATAATATTTTTAACAATATATTTTTGGGGTAAATGCAGAAATGTATACCCATAGCAGTCGAAGCTTATTATGGTGTCTTATTATGTGCCATAATTCGGCTTTGATTTTGTATGACGTGCATTGTTATTGTATAGAACGTCATTGTCAGGTATTTATAAAATGTCAAGTTTATATGAAAGGTTGCATTATACAGGTGTCCCAAAACTTAACGATAACCTGGTACCGGGCGAGAGGCCAAGGTATACCAGTTATGAAAAAAATAAGAAAAAAAAATCTATGTCACTTAGTCAAGCGATGATAGACATTTATCGAAAATGTTAAAAATTTGACACCCTTTGTCGCATTTTTAGGTACTGTGATCACAATTTTCACACTTTGCACTTGCCACTTTTCTTGCCAATAAAACTGCTATTTGGTATTTTTTGCGAAAGGAACTCATGGAAAATTTATTCAAAATAAAACGGTTAATTATCGTAACACTTTATTATCCTCCTAAAATTAAAGCAGATGCTCAAATTGTTTCCCTCCAGCACGAATACAAGCTCTGCATCGCCTCAGAAATGACCTGTTCACCAGTCTTGCAAATCTCCTCGCATTGATTTCTTCTGATGCTGCATCAATTGGTCCAAGGCGTCCGATCCATTTACCGGGATATAATTCGTTTAAATATTCTCTTACAGGCCGGGCATAATGTGCTGGGCAACCATCTTGTTGATACCACATTTCTCTGTACATGTTGAGTGGTACATCTTCTAGCAATGTCGGCAAATCATTTCAAAGAAAATGCAAGTAGGTGGCGCCATCTAAATTTTCAGTGAATTCAAATAGTCCAATTATTTGACCATTTAATATTCCTGTCCACATGTTGACTTTAAATTGGTATTGGGATCGATCCTCGCGCATCAAATGCGGGTTTTCCGTATGCCAACTATGAAGGTTATGTAGGTTTAAATAACCATCTCTTTTAAATGTCGATTCGTCAGTCCACAAAACTTTATTTAGAAAATCCGGATCTTCACGAATTTTCGCTACCATGGTTCTGCAGAAATCAACTCTGGGTGCGTGATCACGTGGTAACAAGCTCTGCACACGTTGTACATGGTAAGGATGAAAATCGTATCGATTTAAAATTCGATGTGCGGTACTCTTCGCCACACCCGTTGTAATTTCAATCGCACGTACTGAGGTACTGGGGTCATTTTCAACTTCATTCAAAACTTCAGCGTCGTAATTTCCTTGAGGTCTCCCACCAGATGTACGAGCACTGGGTAATCGTCCTTCCGAGTATGATGCCTGCACATTTTGGAAGACACGATAATCTGGGTGCCGCTCCACATTCGGGTACCTCTCCCGATACAGTCGGGCTGCCGCAGAGGCATTACAATGGCACTCACCGTAGATAAGATGCATATTTGCATATTCTTGCGGTGTGTACAAATGCGGCATGTTGTTCACACACAGTTTGCACAGCACAAAGTCCAAAAAACAAAGCCAGAGTCGTCAAGTACGGATAGAGTATCAAGTCCAGGGTAACACAAGCCAAAGTCGATGGTACGAAAGTAACACGATTACGAGAGATGCGCAGTAAACGAAAAAACGATGCGTACTAAATGTTATTGTTTAAATTTTATTATCAACGACTGATGAGTTTTCCATCTTTTAAAAAAAACTTGCCATAGGTAGTGCAGTACATTTTTTTTCAACGTAGAGTGTCAAAGTTGACTGACATAAATTTTATAAACCATAACTCGTCAAAATTTGATTTATTTTACTTAGTTAACAATGATTATTACTTTCATTTGTGGTTACCATTAATAGCACTGTTATTTGAGATAACATTATTAAAAAAATAATTTAAATAAATTAAAAAAAAAACTGTAAAATTGTGAAAATTGCGATCACAGTACCTAAAAATGCGACAAAGGGTGTAAAATTTTTAACATTTTCGAAAAATGTCTATCATCGCTTGACTAAGTGACATAGATTTTTTTTCTTATTTTTTTCATAACTGGTATACTCGCCTCTCGCCCGGTACCAGGTTATCGTTGAGTTTTGGGACAGCCTGTATATGTATCAATATATTATGTTTTTAAAGTGATACTCTCACTTCTAGGATTAATACACTAACAAAATTTGAAAAAAAAAATATGTTTTTGAACGGTGCGGGACTAGAACCCATGACCTCTGGCGTTCCGTGCCAGTGCTCTAACCAACTGAGCTAACCGTTCGAGTGACGTATAGTCATAAAATCTTGTATGCTTTGTTCAACTCTCAGGTTGTGGCAACATAACAAATTGTTTAAATTTACAAGTGCAACATCTCAAGTCAATTTCCTAATATGCAAATATTGGGATTGAGCAGGTTATCAACTGTGAAGAAGATCCTGTAGATCATAGTTTCTCAACCTTATTTTGCTCACCGTCCACTTTGAGAATATGTTTTTTGTGTCAATTCAGTTGGTTAGAGCACTGGCACGGAACGCCAGAGGTCGTGGGTTCTAGTCCCGTATTGTTCATAAAATTTTGTTTTTCTAATTTTATTTGTGAACATATTATGCTGCTGTCCAGGGTTGGTGTCGATATGCCGGCAATGCGCTGTGGAGGCGCCCCACCTGAACAGCGCAGGCACGGTGCCACGAGTCATGTGCGGCGTGGCACAGCAGGCCGTCGAGAAGATTGACCGCACGCGCGCGCACGCCGGACGGATCTTCACAGCTCTCATATACAAGTAAGGCCTGCCACACTGACTTTTGTTCGAGGGACAATAACACCTTCGAACATTTATTCGTCTAGATCATAGGTTCTCAACGTGGGCGATAACGCCCCCTTGTGGGCGTTTGAGACTTTCGGGGGGGCAGTAGAAGACCCAGAGAAAATTAGGGGGCATTGAGATGGCGCAGGTGGGGCGTGGGTAGATTAAAAATATAGTCTAAAAAGGCAAAAAAATACAGGAAAATATTCTAGAAAAAAACATATTCTCAAAGTGGGCGGTGAGCAAAATAAGGTTGAGAAACTATGGTCTAGATAGACAGCAGGGGCGTGCATATCATATATTTTTATTTATGAAAAAAAATGAGGGACGAGCCGAGCGGGACGTTCAGCTGATAGTAATTGATACGCCCTGCCCATTACAATGCAGTGCCGCTCTGGATTCTTGAAAAACCCCAAAAATTCTAATCGGCACTACAACTGCTCTCGTCACCTTGAGACATAAGATGTTAAGTCTGATTTGCCCAGTAATTTCACTAGCTACGAAGCCCTTCAACTCAAAAAACAATAATGTTTGCACATAACTGCTTCACGGCAGAAATAAGCACCGTTGTGGTACCCATAATCTAGCCGGCATTCTGTGCAAAGGAGCCTGCACCGGTAAGGCCTCGCCTTTGCCTTTAGGCATTGCCTACGTAGTTATGAAAGTATTAAATAAATAAATACAGTTTATTATTTAATTTTTTATTTTATTATTTATTGATGAGATAAGATGATTAAGTTTAATTTGGTTCCGTTATTCTGTATCCAAACTTCTATTCAACACCGACTCATTAAATTTTTTCTTACGCTAGATACTGAATTCGTATGATAAGCAGTCCCGATATTGCCAATACAACGCAACGATGTATTTCATACATCTTATTTAGTATTGGTCATAGTTATACAACACTCAACAGCGCAGCTAGGACCGCGAGGTAGGCTCGCTTATTAACGAATTGTAACGAAATAAATCATTTACTCCCGAGTCCCGACACCACATCTGTCTCACTCGCTCCATGTAAGGACTTTATGGCTGTTTCGGATTTTTGTCTACATGAGTATCGTTAGAGTAAAATAGGAATATTCATTGATTAATAATTAGTATTTTATTGTTATTTTAGTTCATTCCGTCATCCATGACCACTGACCTCTACTATATACCACTGCACTGGCAGCTGTCAAAGTGCTTTTGTGCCTGTTAGATATTCGACATTTTGGCGCTGTTGGCTATGTATGTAGAGTCTGCGGTACTAAAACCAGTATTGCCAACCTCAGCTAAACAAACATCGATAGTAAAACTATATACAAAGAAAATTGTGAACTTTATTACGTTAATTCGTGAAGATAAATAACACGGAACACGATTGAAATTAATTCAAAATGCAAAATACTTCAGAGTATTGTACGCTGCTCTCGCAGCCATTTGGATTGTACGTCAAAATTAGTTCTCTGGAGTCTCGCGAGTGGCGCTTCAAATAGGCATAAATGAATTGCTGTCAAACATAATATTCAACAGCCTGTCCAGTGGTATTTATACAGGTCAGTGGTGCAGACACTTAAGACATTTATGATTCAAGATATACTATGACAGCTGTTGATGTCGAAAAAGTTTTTAAAAAACTCTTTCATTAGACAATATTTAGTGATAATATATTTAAATAATGATATATAATTTGAATAATGATTTGTACAAGATCTTTTACGTGGCCGGTTTTCATCGGTTGTCCGTTTTTTTTTTGTTTTATAGCAAGAGGCTCTCTCTAGACGTATTATCTAAGGTACATAATATGTTTAATGCTCACAAATGTTAGTTGGCACTGCTGTAGTGATAGGATATGATATCATTTATTGAAAGTCAACAACTACCACCCATTCCAAAAATTATGCTTTAGACCTGAGATGAACGGGCGCAACAATCTCAGTGGTCTTCTTTTTTTTTCATAAAACATCGTACAATTAAACTTATTTAATAGCTTGAGGGCGGTCGCTCCATCCCCAATCTTTGGTATCATTAAGAAAGTCATTAATGTTATAGTAACCTTTACCACACAAACGTTTATTAACAATTCCTTTGAATTTCGTAATACATTTGTTGTGAACATTTTCTGGGATAATGTTGTAAAAGCATATACAACGCCCCATAAAAGACTAACTAACTCGACTTAGCCGAGTAGTAGGCATTATAAGTTTATGCCTGTTCCTGGTGTTAACATCATGGTCATCTAACAAATTCACTTAAGTGCCTAAGTACACACATAACATTATCAAGAATATATTGAGAAGCAACAGTCAAGGTGTTAATTTCTTTAAATTAGGCTCTTAATGATTCTTTAGGACCTAGGTTATAAATAGTACGAATAGCCCTCTTCTGCAGCACAAATAATTAATATAGGCAGCGATGGGGCATATACCATAGGACATAAGACTATGGAAATAAAGTAAACTAGGCCCGCCGTATAACGTATTGTGTGTGTATTTAAATTACCACCCCTTCTAAAAATAAAAATTATGGAAATAGGATTTATTTCAGTGATCCAGTTGTGACGAACATTCCGAATCACGAGGAGTTGAAGCGCATATTCCCGTACGAGGAGGTTGACATCAGGTGCCAGAAGCAGGACGAGAACAAGGAGACGACTGTCAGTGAGAACTTGAATGTGGTGCACTGGCTGTTCCCGGGACACACAATGCCGAGATTCGTCCAGCTCTTGAAGTACCCCGCCTACCGCTACCATATTGTGAAAGGGCTGATCATGAGTGCCGGAGACCTCACCGAGAGCTTGGTGAGTTACAATCATACGTCTTGCAATATGCTAACGTATAGACAAAGCGAGACAGAAAACCTTTTTTTTTATGGAAAAGGAGTACTAACGGACGTACGCACAAGACGAGCAGGACGTTCAGCTGATGGTTGTTATAACGCCCTGCCCATTACAATGCAGTGCGCTCAGGATTCTTGAAAAACCCAAAAATTCTGAGCGGCACTATAATTCCGCTCGTCTCCTTGAGACATAAGATGTTAAGTCTTGTTTGCCCAGTAACTTCACTAGCTACGGCGCCCTTCAGACTTGAACACAGTAATGTTTACACATTACTGTTTCACGGCAGAAGTAGGCGCCGTTGTGGTACTCATAATCTAGCCGGCATCCTGTGCAAAGGAGCCTCCCACTGGTAGCCCCCTCGAAAAATGTGTTCGTTTATTTAAAGGTGAAACACACGACGGAATCGCTGTTCTCGTTCTTGAACACGCTGCACGAGGACAAGCCGATGCTTCAGGAGTTTTGCGACACGGTGATACAAGTGTTCGTGGATAACCTTCACGTGAAGAGGATCACCGGGTCGCCCCTGTTCAAGTTTTTGGATCTTCTTTTGAGCTCAGGTGCTTATATTATAGTTTTAAATTATAATATTGACACTTTACTTATTTCAAAAACTGTAAGCAGTAGTAACATATGAAATATCTTTTCATAGTTTAAATCCTGTGTTTTAATCACATTCCCACCTCCCTCATACACAAACACACACACACACACACACACACATATATATATATATATATATATTGACTACCATCTGTCCGAATACGATCTTAAGCTAAAATTTTTTAATCTCATTAATATGGGTTGATGTTAGATAACTAACAAACAAAAACTTGTATTTTTTTTTCGGTTTTCGTCTTATTTTACCTATTTCAGCACGGCGCGGGGCGGGCGGTCATTTTTAACGCAATATAAGTGACTAAACTATAACCATTTATGCAAACACGAAACTTCTGAACAACTATATAAATACAATACAGGCGTTGCATACTCCTATTTAAAATAATTAACAGATCTATTCTCACATTACAATCACAACGATAAATAAGACGTCTAAGTATGAAACTAGATACTTCTTAATAAGAACAAATTATGGGTAATAATAATAATTTTTCATATCACATAATACGAAGCAATGGTTATATAAAATGAAAATAAAATCGCTTATAACTTGTACCACAACCCAAGAAGCGACTTATAACCTGTTTTGAATTACTTCTTTGAATCTTACTAATAATCTCTTTGTAATAACCACATATTCAATACCGGATAATTTATTAATACTAACCCATTTTATTTAACTTATCTCATCTGAGTGACTTTTTTGTCTAATAGGAATAAATAATTTTATAAACCCAAGTGTGAGGTTACTTAGATGTCGGCCTCTCCCTTTATCAATTTGCAGGATTTACACTACTTTTTTTAGAATAGATTAGAAAATATTCCACCTCCGCACGAGACGCCATAAGTTAGGATATCATCCTCACCATCTGGATGTGTGGTGGTCCTCCACAGTGCGGTTTTCAAGGAGCTTTCTTCCACGTACTACAAAGCTGTGGAATGAGCTTCCTTGTGCGGTGTTTCCGGGATGATACGACATGAGTACCTTCAAAAAAAGCGCGTACACCTTCCTTAAAGGCCCGTAACGCTCTTGTGATTCCTCTAGTGTTGCAAGAGAATGTGGGCGGCGGTGATCACTTAACACCAGGTGACCCGTACGCTCGTTTGTCCTCCTATTCCATAACAAAAAACTTTATTAGCAATAAAAACACACACCTTTAATTTAAAATCATTAATTACAATCTTAACCACCTACCAAAGAATATTAGAGAGATGCCTAAAACATTAATGCATAAAAAATTAAAATTATGGCTAATAGATAAATGCTTTTATAGTTTAAAAGAATTCTTTAGCCAAAAATAATAGTATTCAAATGTAATTTTTGAGAGGTACCTACAAACTAATGTTTATTTTATATTATATCATTGAATTAAAGCTATGCAACGTGTATTAAGAACGTATAAGTATAAATTAAATATGATATTCCAATATTGACAATCAAACATTTGTATGCCGATATATTGGCGAATTGTGCTGTACACTAATTAATTGTTAACTATGTTACCACGATTCATACAAATAAATCATTTCATTTAATTAAATATTAAATTAAATGAAATAAGTAACAAAAATTATTAAAATATTTAAAAAAAAATAAAAAATAACTGTACGGCGTGTGATTCCCTGCTAAAAAGTACATTGTTGGTGAGAGTAGAAGACACCAACATAGCACTGGTTTTCAGCAGCCCCTCGTGACATTTGGAGTTCACAGTTGCCCTAGTCTTCCCATTGTAATTAACTATTTGTTTTAAAAGGAAATAATGAATATCTAGAATGTATAGAGCTGTAAAATATAATTATAAATAATTAATTGTAATAAATATTAAATCATATTATAATTTGTACGAAATGTATACAATACCTATATTATAGGTGGCATTAGGTAGATATTATTATCTACTATATAAAATTCTCATGTCGCGGTGTTTGTAGTTAAACTCCTTCGAAACGGCTTGACCGATTCTCATGAAATTTTGAGTGCATATTGGGTAGGTCTGAGAATCGAACAAAATCTATTTTGCATCCCCCTAAATGTTAAGGGTGTTTTTTTTTTTTACATTTATTTTAAATTTGTTTGATTATGAGTCAGCATTTTTTCTTCATTATGAGTCAACGTTTGCTGGGTCAGCTAGTTATATATAAATTTTACTTTAATACTTTTCACAGAATAGCCTAATACGATTATTTATTATTTATTCCTTCTATGTTTAAATTGTTGTGTTTTTATATTTTTATAATTAATAATATTAATATTTTTATCAGGTTCTATTTCGCCTATCCTAGAAGACCCTGATTCAACATTTGCCATGAATGTGTTCAAGTACTTGCAGCTAGAACTTCGAGTTGGAAAGAAGTTTTATCAGTTGTTGGATTCTATCAATGTGCTGTGTCAATTGATTCAGGTAGGAAATCACGGTAATATTTACTAAGTCCCGCGGGTTCACCCGCGTGTAGTTTGTAGGAAGATTGCTTGTGGCAGTGCTGTGGGGCGGGTTGTTCCTTTTCTAAAATGTGCTCTTGAATGGCAGCTGTTGGGGGTTAATAGAAATCTACTTTTCCTGGCAATAAAATCTTTAAAGCTTTAATATTAAATTTCTTACAAAATATTTACATGTTTTTAAAATACATTTTTTGTTGCATCACTTTTCAAGCTGTTAATGTTGATTTTAAATAGTGGCAATGAGTTCTTAATTTCTCCTTCTCATTTAAGCTTATTTTTTGCGCAACGCAGGATGTAGTGCATAACATTCACAATTGGACGTAATTCCATGTAAACGTTCCAAACCACAATCATGTTGAAATTGAGTTAAGAATACAAAACTAGTCACGTGATTCATATTAACTGACTGACAAAAAATGGCAGCCCAACCCACATGTATGGAATACACTAATATTTATTAAACTTCAAACACGAATTCCTTAAAATGTAATGTTTGTGGCTTAGAACGTTTTTCAGGAGTTACGTCCAATTATAAGTGTATTTTTTTATCCAATTGAACAAATGACGTTTGATGTAATCCTGATTTTATTGTACACTTAAAGCGGTTTACTTTGCGTGTTTGCACACACTAAACTCTAGAACTGACTAGTCGGAACTGAAAAACTAGTAAAATAGACTCCCAATCGCCTCCTAAATTTCGTCAAAAAATATACAGAAAACATTCAAATGAACACCTTATTCTGTGGCACTAATGTTCAAAGTCTATGAACGGCAACTCTGTCCTAATAGACGCGTAGGCAGAGTTTTGCTTTGGACTAGGAGTTTAGTTGTTTTTTGTACTTCAATGGTAGTTGGATACGAGATGTTTGATTTTGAATATAGTGTAATAATAATTGCAGGTGGGTGGGGTCGTGAGTACCAACGCGTTGGGTCAGCTGGTGATCTACCTGTGTTACTCACACAAGTACACTCGGCGGTGCGCGGCCGCCAGGCTCTATGAGGCGCTCACGTTGTACGGAGACGTGTGCGGTGTGCCCGCACATAACCTCGACCAGGTACGTGTACCACTTGTTTATTTTTTTTTTGGCGTCAACAAGATTTTTTTTGTTTCAGTGGGAGGCTCATTTGCACCGGATACCGGCTGATACCCATAATCTATGGGTCCACAACCGCGCCTATTTCTGTCTTGAAGCGCCGTAGCTAGTGAAATTACTGGGCAAATGAGACTCGACATCTCTCAAGGTGACGAGCCCAGTTGTAGTGCCGCTCAGAATTTTTGGGTTTTTCAATAATGTTGAGTGGCACTGAATTGTAATGGGCAGGGCGTATCAATTGCCATCAGCTGAACGTCCTGCGCGTCTCGTCCCTTATTTAAAAAAAAAACTGAAGTAATATACAAAAAGTCTTATTCTAATACTTAATAGGTAAGGTGACTTTGAGTCCCCCAAATTATGTGAAGGAATTCGTTAACAATTATTGTAAATATTCTGAAGGTATAAGGAAATTAAGAATAACACAACGCAAATGTCAATGAAAACAAAGCGAAAAACATTTTTTATACAGAAATTTAATTAATGATTTTTTAAAGGTTAAATATTAGATTAAGTAAAGGCATCTAAATGAGACGCTTGATTACTGTATAGTTTTAAGCAGCGGTGAAACAAAGCATTTGAAGCAAAAAATAGATTTAATTAGTTTGACAGCCAATAAATTATTACTTTTGGAGTTTGATTATATTAAGTTATATGTCATAGCGGTAAATGTGTATAATAATTATAAATAGTGCCTCAACTCGGCTACTAATAATAATAATGCTAATAAAGGTGTTGCAGCGAAGGGTAATGGCTTCTCTCTCTTGCCCGCGCCATATATAGTCGTACCGATTCATTAAATTGCAAATCGGTACTCGAATTTAGTACAAGAAATCAGTTTCACGCGTTTCGGGTTCTCATGCCACAACCTGACTTTGCTACCTATTATACATAATATACTTTAATGTCATTCACATGTACTGTCAATGGTTGTCACCTTATAAACTTATGTAACATCTTAAAATTGTTTTTGTGACAACCCTGGCATAGTCTTATTCATATTTTTACGACTAGACGTTGAGAAAGGCTGGATAACTAAAATCTCTATAACTAAAACCGAAAGCCGAAATTTCGGTCCAAACGAAATAGCGGTGAACTTGGAATTAAATCCTACTATCAAATTACTTCGGATCCGAATAGTGCGGACGATTTTCGTTTCGGAACCATAGACATAACCATAAATAGTATAGTTGTAGTTACGATCATAATGTCAAATAACAAAAAAGTAAATGTCAAGTGAATTTGGCAGTAAGGTAAACGAAAGACAGTGTCTAATCGCGAACTTCGGATCCGAAACACTTTTGTAATAGGAAAATGTAGATTTTGGTAATAGGGCTCCAGAACTTCGTACTCTTGGCAAAGTTTATTTATTATTTACTGTTCAGGTGATGTCCATTCTCGCTGACACGGACTGGGAGCAAGACGTCACCATATTGCGCCCCATCAGGAATGAAATATGCGACCTCATGGAAATAAAGCGACCAGTACTGAAGCAAAAAGCACCATAGTTCTCGGATTTCGAGTGGATGGCCTGTAATCTATTAGAATATTTTGATATTCTTTAACGGCCGTTTTCAATAACCTATCCGTAGTTTAACTTACTAGAGGTAGACAAATCTATCCTTTTACGCTTATTTACATTTCCATAGCCTATCGGCATTGGACTGTAACTATATTGGACATAACTATGGATAGATAAGATCATGTCATTAAACGGTGATAGCAATGTATCCGTAACTAGAGATACGTTATTGAAAACGGCCGTATGTGCGCTTCTATCGACGAAACCGAAATACTGTTCTGTTAATCATTTAATTTTATACGTTTCGCAGTTCTTTAACAGATTAATATGAGGGTATAAAAGGCATTTATTTTTGTCAAATTGCTTCCATTAGAATTGTTTTTGATGTTACTTCTAACATTACTACCGCTTCGGAAACAAATGGCGCTCTGAGTGAGAAGAAAAAAGAATCTGCTAGCATTCTTTTTTTCGCCCTTTTTCATAGAATATACAATACTTTAAAAACATAACAAAGCTTAGATTTACAAGAGCGACATCTCAAGTCAACTTCCTAATATGCAAAATATTGGGGTTGAGCAGGTTATCAACTGTAAATTAGATCCTGTAGATGAAGCCACAACCTGAGAGTTGAACAAAGCATACAAGATTTTATAGTATTGTACTGTCATTGCTATTGCTATAAAATAATCATAATCTAGTCCCCGGCTGTCGGATCACTTAGATATTCAGCTCTGGAGTAGTAGGATTTACGACAGAGGCATTTTTTAATAAAATATTTAAATTTATGTTCAGTCTTTTGTATTTTTTTACTATCATGAAGCAGTGTATTGGACCGTGAAGATGTTTTGTTTTACCCCCTTAATGCTACAGAGTGAATATGACGATTTGTTAATGTTCCGGCAAATTATATGTACTAATCTATTTTTTTTTTAAATGTAACAAGCAAATATAATAGCATCGCTTGTATAAAGTATTAAACATAAGATGTGTGTTTATTTGAATGTCAGTTGTTAACTTCTACAATAGATATACTAATGTATTATTGAAATGAAAATTGATTGACGTACAAATGGCTATTTGGTGACGTCACATGTGGGTCATTAGTCATTACTGGGTCAGCCGTTATATAGCCCCAACCTCGCACCTTGCTATTTTTATTTATTCCCTAATATTAAAGGTAAACTTCGATGGAAACTGTCGAAGAGACCCCTAAGGACGAGTGGGCAAAGTGCTTTTCTCAGTGGTTCTATTGGGTGTAGCGATATGACGTGAATGGGCAATATTTTGAAAATATATAATATACTAGTGGACCCGACACGTTGTCCTGTACACACTTCTTAAATTTGATAAATCGGTCCAGCCGTTAGGAGGAGTTCACTAACATACACATGAGCAGGAGAATTATATTATATGGACAAAATTGAGTCTAAATCCACCTCAAATTCACTAGAACTCACAAAAATTCATCGAAATCGGTCCAGTCGTTTAGGAGGTAGTTCAATTATGAATTTCGATACCATTCTCGAATCTATCTGAAGACAGAAAATTTCATTAAAATCAGTCCAGCCGCTTAGGAGGAGTTACAACAGACGCACAAAAGAAATATATAATTATTAAGATTAATAAGTTGCTTGATTTTATAACAAGATTCAGTTTGACCTTCGTATGTAGATATCGTATGTATGTAGTAGTAGGGGAGCCCAAGCGGGGATTGCGGGATTTACTAAAGCGCGGCAGATTAATATACAGGGGGATACCTTGTAACGGTTATGTACCTCCACCAAATATGAGGCCCATATATAAAGCCGCCCGTGAAGGATACAGGATCAGATTAGTAAAAAAAAAATTGACCATCAGAAATTCTCGAGCGCGTCAGATTAAGGTAGGGTGAGTTAATTACATCCTATAAAGTGTATATTCCACTAATCTGACAATTTGAGAGTGACGTAAAGAAAGGGGAGGGCAGCAAAGTTGTAAAAAAACGTCATCTCGACATTCTCGAGCGTAGCAAATTTTTTTTATTTTGAAGGAAATAATTTAAGAATAATGAAAAATATATAATCTGACGATTTCCGCAAGCCGAAATAACAAAAATTCGTCGATAAAGTTAATATTATTTATGTAAGTTTGTAAATATTTAATATGAGTGATATTAATTTAAAATGTGTATTTTGTGGTGCAAGTGCCTTACAAAAAACAATTAAATTTACAGTAGAAACATTAAAAAAATATGTAAATATTTTGGAATATCGTCGGAGCAAGCCGGTTATCCGAAAGTCTCGAGGAACATATTATGATAACCTCGAATTGTCGATGGAATCATCATTAAATGATTTATATCACGCACAGTGCTATAAATATTTTTTTTGAAAGTGTTTTTTTTTAATAACTTTCAAACGGCTTTATCGATCAACTTCAAAAACTAATCCGCCTTTGAGCTAGAAAAATCACGTCGATCGCCACCAAGCTAGTCAAAATCGGTTGATTCGTTCGAGAGATATCGTGAACGAAAGAAACCCGAAAAAGTATTTTTCGGGATTACTCATAAGTTTTTGGTTCGATCAATTAAAACTAGAAAATTTCGTCCAATGCCGCCAACCGCGTGAAAATTGCATGATCCATTCAAAAAGTATTGCGGTTTGAAAATTCCAAAAATAGTGTTCTATGAAACTTCTATCAGACTGTCGAGCTGGGAGAGCTCAAATGCATAAAAATATTATTTCTTTTAACTCAGCGAGCTCAAAATATCACATAAATTATATTTTGAGCTCAAAAATGTCATAAGTACAATTTTAAGCGCCCAGGAATGGAATTAGCGGGAAGTTGCAGTGAGGGCCTTTAGGGTGAACCTTTTTTCTATTTTTTTTTGTCAGATCAGGCGAATCCCTCTAGATAATTGTCAGATTATGAGACAGTACGTTTAGAACATAAAGATGAACCATATATATCTTAATCTGACGCGTTTGAGTATTTCAAAATGGCGAATTTTTTTTGCACATTATGAAAATGGCCGCGAGTTTGCGTCCTATCGAAATCGTCAGATTAGTGAATGACAGCTTTTTATTGGTGCACTTAACACTCCTTACAAAATGTGACGCACTCAATTAATTTTTTTTAAAATTTTCAACCCTTACATACAACCACCCGCATCATGCAAACGATCAGATTAACATACTTACATTTTTAAAAATACGTAGGGCATTGATGCTTTCAATATCTGACGCGCTCGAGGATGTCCATGCAACAGTTTTTTTTACATATTTAAAAATCTATAGCCGCTTTCCCCACCGATGAGAAGGTATATATCATATAACATGTTTTTCTTCTTATCATCTAAGCTTTGCAACCCAATAGGTCTCTACGACGCTCAAGTATATCCCCATTTAGCATCGTGGGCTCCCCTACAATAGAAATACATTTTTTTCTTATTTGGTTGAGTTCTTTTTTTTTATGAAAATAAAGCTGACGGCGATGGCTCTATTTCCAGTCTCTGGTATCATTAAGAAATTAATTTATGTTATAGTAACCTTTACCACACAAACGTATTTATGTCTGTTCCTGGTGTTAACATTATGGTTATGGCAGTTTCACGAAAATTCGCCTAATATGTGCCTATATACGTACAAAACTGTATCAACAATATGCTGAGAGGGAGCTGTTAAAATATTTATTTATTTAAATGATTGTTTAGGACCTAGATTATAAATCGCGTATAGCCCTCTTCTGCTCCTGCACAAAGATTGTATTAATATCGGCCGCACTGCCCCATAGCAATATACCATAATACTATGAAAATAAATAAACTAGTCGCTCCGTATCTATCCGTCACTTAATTGACTTATCTTTTTACGGCCGTTCCCAATTTTCAATCTATCTCTTACTTGAGATAAAAATCGTAACTATCGTTGACTTTTCTGTCCCAATAAACTTATCGACGGTAACTCACCTTAAATGTACACAAAGTCTGTCAATGGGACGACGTATAGCTTACCAGCGATAGAAGTTTGTATGGAATTAGGAACTCACGCGTCTCAATATAAGGCGATAAGAATGACTTATCGGGTATATTGGGACAGCTTCAGATTATTGACAGCTAATTACTGACAGTAGATGGTAGTAATTCATCTCTATCTGTAGATATAGTATATTGGGAACGTCCGTTAACCGCAATATGACTTACCATCAGTTCCACGTGTTACTCGTCTCGTCTCTTCATCACAAAAAAAAGGAAAAAATAAAACAAGAATTATTTTTAATATAATAATCTAATATAGTATACTTAACATATCTTATTGTAACAGCAATTATCTAGTTTTCAGATGTTAGTAAAAATTATAAATACGATTATATTTATTATAATTATTATAATACGATTGACAGAAAGGAAAACACAATCTCATTGTTACACTAAACTAGATTTTGTCATACAATATTAAGAGTGTATTGACAAACAAATTAACTCCTTAGTATTTGAATACTACATTCTAATTTATTTTTATCTTTTTTCTATTTAACTTTTCGTAAGCGCAACATTTAGATTGCTGGGCAAAAAAGTGGTCCAATAAATACGAGAGCGTCCTGATGAATTTACGTTTCAACTTTTAGTTGATTTCGTAACAAGCGTTCAGCTGTAAGACGTCTGCAACTTTATTGTCTTAATACATCGACTATAATTATAATTATAATCGACCCCACGGTCTTATAATTCGAAAACTTACTAGTTAATTATAATAAAAATATATAACAATAAATCATTCTTATATACTATACTACTTTATAGTTTAAAAAACGGAAACCGCAGTTTTGATGGAGCTAAGTTCAAACAGCGGTATGGCACCCAATACGCTGGCATTTTTAAAATGATCTCGGAAAAAATAACAACGTGACAATCGTCTTGACGCGACATCCGCTACTGCAAGACCGCTTAGAGGCCTCGTCGTTGCGTATGTTTCTGTGAGTGTGTCATTTCGAACGTTTGTAGGTAGTTTCCGTACTGGTACATACTCGTTTGTTTACTGTGGTACAAGTTCATATAGTCAAGATGGACGGAAAAAGGAGAACCTAGACGAACGACTATTTGAAGAATTGGAACAATACAATGTGGAAGATTTAGAGCTTAAGTATGACATCATTTTTATAAGTTCACTCGAATGCCTAAAGCCTCTTTCTACAACATTTTCCAGAATCAGTTTTAACCACAGACATAGATCCAAGTAGATAATGCAAGTCCCTCCGTCTGTATGAAAAACAAGTGTGCCCTTTTTTTGTACTTACTGTGACGTCGTTAAAAATGCCAGTGCAGCAGCATTATTAGTTGATGTTTTCAGTACATCATTAGTCGGTATTGCTTATTACTGAAATCGGCAATGTATTATAAATCATAAAAAGAAATAAAATAATAGCGTCAAAGGAAGAGCATTGCTCCGAGTTTTGTCCACTTTTTGACACGCGAAGTACATACACTCGCGGCATATTTGGATCTATATCTGTGGTTATTACACCAAACACAGCGGAGGTACAAACCAACGTATTTATAAATGACCAGAGATTGGAACTTGTGGATACTACGGTCTTCTTGGCTATCACGTTAGATAAAAAGCTTCAGTGGGGTCCACATATTACCCATCTAGCAGATAGACTCAGCTCTGCGGCATATGCAGTTAGAAAGATTAGAGAGTACACAAATGTTGCGACCGCTAGATTAGTATACTTTAGTTATTTTCACAGCATCATGACGTACGGTATATTACTATGGGGTCATGCTGCTGACATTGATATAGTGTTTGCACTGCAAAAGAGAGCTGTTCGTGCTATATATCAGCTTGGTTATAGACAGTCTCTCAAAGAAAAATTTAAAGAAATAAATATTATGACTGTTCATTGTCAGTACATTTATGAAAATTCGATATATGTTCACAAAAATCGTATCACCTTTTTGCTCTTAATAGTGATTTTCATTATTATAACAGTAGAAATAAGGGATTGCTTGTAACTAATTCTAGTAGGCTTCATAAGATACATAATAGCTTTAAGGGTAAATGTATACACTTCTACAATAAAGTCCCAGCCACGGTTCAGGCATTATCGATAAATAAATTTAAATGTTTTATAAAAAAATGGCTCTGTCGTAAATCCTATTACTCCACTGCTGAATATCTAAATGATCGGACATCGGATCGGACTAGATTGTGATTATTTTATAGCGATAGAAATGACTGTATACAATACAATATTGTATATTTTTATTGAAAAGAGCGCAAAAAAAAGAATGCTGGGAGAGTTTCTTGCGCCGCTTCTTCTCTCTCAGAGCGCCTTTTGTTTCTGAAGCGGTAGTAGTATCTAGTAGTATAAGAAATGACATCAAAAAAAAATCTAAAGGAATCAATTTTGAGAAAATAAATGCCTTTTATGCCTTTTATTATGGCTATATCTGTGGTTTTAACTTTATCGCAATTCGTTTACTGCAAAAAGAATGTAACTACTACGTAATAAGCGGCGGAACTGCCTGAGTATAAATTGAAATTTAGTTTAGTATGAAACGTGTAGTCATTTGACATAACTTTGAAATAGTATTAATTACAATATGGCGATTGGCGATGAAGTATATATAATCCGGCTAAGTTTGAAAGCGAACAGTTGCTTAATACGTAGTGGGTTTCAGCTATCTCCGTTTTTTACAAGATTATAGCCGTCATCTGTCAATATACTTATCAATGACAGCAGGTTCACTGACCTGTATAAATACCACTGGACAGGCTGTTCCGTTTGACAGCAAATTTTTTGTGCCTGTTTGAAGCGCCACTCGTGAGCGACCAGAGAACTAATTTTGCTGCGAAGGAATGTACAATACTCTGAAGCATTTTTTCCATTTTGAATTAATTTCGTTCGTTTTCCGTGTTATTTATACTTCAAGAATCAACGTAATAAAGTACACAATTTGTTTTTGTAAATATTTTTACAATCATCTATCGATGTTTGCTGAGGTTGTCATCACTAGTTTTAGTATCGCAGACTCGCGCTACATGGCCAACAGCGGCAAAATGGCGAATATCAAACAGGCACAAAAACACTTTGACAGCCGCCAGTCCAGTGGTATGTAGTTAGTAGAGTTCAGTGTTGCAGGTGTCATACAATCGAGTGAATCGCTTTTTTATTACAGAGTTTTGCTAGGCAACGTGAAAATGTTGCTGGTGAATCGGTGGTGGATCAGCGTGCGCTAGTGGCATGCGAGTTATCGAATTAGTTGTAGCGCATGTGCTAAGTTCCGCAGCTCAGGCATCAAACGAAGACGCAAAATGAACAGGAAAACACTCTAATGTAGATATAGTGTAACACATAGTAACTATTATACAGTTTTTTTAATGTTAGCGGCCTAAGACTTGTAGGTCTGCTGGATCTTGTGGTGTTTCTGCAATGAGGTTTGACCAAAAAGTTCCATAATTTTTCAAAACTGTCCCTCTGTAACAAAAAGTATTTCGATATTGAGAACGTCATACAAGCTATTAATAAATTTTGTCAAGCGACTGTCCTGTGGTGGGACAGCATTAGCGCTATCCAAATCACCCCCATTTATGTTCCACTATATTAATAGTTTTTGACATATTTAATTAGCCTTAGTTAGCTCCCATTATGTTTTATGTCTTCGGCCTATCTAAACTTAAATGGAAATTCTAAGGGTTCCATCAGTTAGACCTTAACTATAACAGCTAATATATTAACATAAATGACTTTCTTAACGATGCCACAGATTGGGAATGGAGCAACCGCCCTCAGGGTTATTATTTAATGTTTAATTGTACAATATTACTTTGTAAACATAATTTTTGATGTAAAAAAAAGGCTAAAAGCGCTGAGTTTTTTGCGCCCATTCTTCTCAGGTCTGAGGCATTCATTTTGGAATGGGTGGTAGTTTTTGACTTTTAATTAGTGATATCACATCCTATTTTCAATAAAATATTTGAATTTGAAATTAAGTCAAATTCAACATTAACAGTCACGTTGACTCTAACATAAACTGTGGAATGTGTTGTACCATCGTATTCTTTGGCATAGTTAAAGATAAAAATGAAATATCAAGTCAATATTTATTTGAAACTTTTGACAGGTTTCTATTAAGCTATTTAATATTAACAAAAGCTTGAACCGGCGAAGATTGGACGGTTATGGCTAACAGTTAAAGTTATGACGTCATCTAAAAATTGTTAAATGGTATGCATCAATGAAAGGAATAATGAAAGTGGACGAAGCAAAACAAGTATGGATGAAGTGGTCTCTGCCTACCCCTACGGGAGAGAGGCGTGATTTTGTGTGTGTGTGTGCGTGTGTGTATTCTATATAACTCTTATTCCATATTACAAACATGATATCTATGTATATAAATTCTATTTTTATTTTGTGATTGGACATTCTTCCTATAATTTTATTTATGTTACTTTTAAGTAAGTATATAAATTTCATCACTGCTTATAGCAAGCATAGGCTTATAGCTGATCTAAAACATGTTACTTGAAGGCCATACATTACTATCCCTCGTAACTTGCGACATATGACTTGTACTAAGTGAAAGGAGTCCACCGTGCGTGCGTGATCTATAAACCGAATTCAAATACCGGTACCGTACCATAATTACCGTGAGTGCCGATCATACATAAATGTTTTGGTTACCATTGTGTTATGGTAGGGCAATATATAATTTTTTTACCTACCTTTTCAGATAGGTTTGAAAAGGGCAACATTTCTTTAGTTTCTTACACCTTTTTTAGCAAGGCTCGGTCGTCCAGGTACCTACTATTATAAAGTACTAGCTGACCCAGCAAACGTTGTATTGCCGATATTAAAATCGCGATACCAAAGTAACTGTTGATCGTACATGGGTGAAAATTTGAAGTTGTATGTATTTTTTAATGCTGACTCATAATCATACAATTTAAAAAAATGTCAAAAGAAAATAAAAAAAAATTTAGCGTGGACCACCTTAACTTAACACTTAACATTTAGGGGGATGAAAAATAGATGTTTTCCGATTTTCAGACCTACCTAATATGCACTCAAAATTTCATGAGAATCGGTCAAGCCGTTTCGGAGTAGTTCGGTCCCGCACACCGTGACACGAGAATTTTATATATTAGATAAAAGGACACACCAAGTTAAGTATTAGCTAGGTATTTCCAATTAAACATATAAGTATGTGACCAATTATGGTCGATAAAGTAAAGGTTTCTAGTTCAACTTGAACCAATGAGAATATATTACTTACCTACATCTAAATATTAGGTTGGGGAAAAATTTCTTCGCATTTCATTTGAAAATTCACCACATATTTATACGAGCATATTTAATTACATTAGATTAGGTAGTAATCTTGTAGGTTATGGTTCTATTGCTATAGAAATATTGGAACTTCTAATCTAGTAGTCTATAAATCTATATAATTAATACCATCAACTGTTCGTCTCGTCCCTTATTTTAATTAAAAAAAATCACCCTCTCTATTGACCCGTTCCGGCTGCTAGCCCTCGACTTCTTGGTTTAAACCAGGTATTGGCAGGAGAGATCTCCGAATCGGTGGTTCTGGCCGGCGGTAAATCCCACTATGCACACAGCATCACCTTATTTCGAATTAAAACGAGTTTTGCCGCAGTCTGCGACGCCTGACCGACCTTTGCGGCCTTTTTCGGACGAGCTTGTTGTGCGTGATCCACTTTTCATGACCAGCTATTAATCTCTTCAAAAACGGTTCGGTTTCAATACTTGTCAACAATGAATCGTAAATTAGTTCACGGTTCATTATGTTTCTTTGGGTGCCAATACAAGTTATATGTACCGGAAGATGCAGTGTTGGTAGGACAAGATGGACCGACGATCCGATCAAGATCGAATAAGAATACGTTGGACGAGGACAGCGCAGGACCGATCGTCGTTGAGATCTTTGGGGGAGGCCTTTGTCCAGCTGTGGAGGTCTTCTTACTGATGATGGTGATGATAAGGGATTTTTTTTTCTCCCGACACCTATTATGTAAACCTATTTTTTAGATAATAATTTATATGCAAACTTATACGTGGATAATGTTATAATGTACTTGAGTACATTTTTTATGGAACAGGAGGACAAATGAGCCTACGGGACACCTGATGTTAAGTGATCACCGCCGCCTACATTCTTCCTGCAACACCAGAGTAATCACACTAACTTTTCTGGCCTTTTAGAAAAGCCTCTTGGGAAAATGAAAAAACTTCATTAGTAAGTAATTTGTAAGGGTAGCAAGAAACTTAAATTTATGCTACATTTATAATCACAAATTAAGAAAAAATACATTTTTTAGATGCTCATGTGACTTTTATAATAAAATTTTAATTCTCACTAAGTATTAGTTTATATAACAGAAAAGTAAGTGAAGTGATGTTTGTTTAAATTTTTTTTCTTCTTTTTATTATTATTATATGTTTAATGTAGGTAACAATATAACTGTTAGTTTTTAAGTGAATATTTGTGAAATATATTTACCGACCGTCCTTTTGCTTTGGAACTTTAAGTTTGTTTCTGCTTAATTTGAATTTTACTATATTTTGTTAAAAACTGTTTGATTTCCTAAACAAATAAATATAAAAAAGAATTTACACTTTAAATACTATTTGTAGTTCAAATTCAAATGTAATATTAATAGGGCACATTATTTCATTAGTGAAAAATAATAGTGGCCTGTGCGTTTTATATACTTCTTTTGTTAAGAATTAACATGCATGTATTTTATACGTACGTAAAATAAACTCTTCCGTGCAAATTTCCTGGTGCTCTCCACACGAGGGTAGCCCTGGCCTTGTCTCTCGGGTCGGCGTGGGTTATCGAGGAACATTCTGGGTGTACTGTGGTGTTGGGTGTTTGTTCCCACTGGCCGATCCAAGCGTCCGTCTCAGCCGAACGAGCTTGAATGAAGAAACCCTTGAAGGGCGTTGACCCTTCGATTGTTACTGTAAAAGGGATAAGTTTACGCTGTTGCTTTTAAAACTAAGTATGATCATGGTATGGATAAGTAATCACAATCACATATAGGTAATTTACTTAAAGTTGCCCTCATAATAAATATTTTACATAATTGGAAAAAAATTACCTATATTTATTCTAATCTAATAAGCCTTTGTCAACAAATAAATTGTTTGTTTTATCATCTTTTGCCAAATTGTTTTTTTTTTCCAAAGGACGAGACGAGCAGGACGTTCAGCTGGTGGTTAATGATACGCCTGGCGCATTACAATGCAGGATTCTTGAAAAACCTAAAAATTCTGAGTGGCAATACAACTGCGCTCGTCAGATGTCAAGTCTCATTTGCCCAGTAAATTCACTGGCTACGGCGCCCTTCAGACCGAAACACAGTAATTACTGCTTCACGGCAGAAATAAGCGCCGTTGTGGTACCCATAAATTAGCCGGCATCCATTAGCTGGTAATAAATTGTACAAAAGATTATCAATTAAGATACTTTATACCTAGTTAACACTGAAAATGTTTAGAAAATGATAAACGGGTTAATGTAGAAAGTGCCAATATTTTTGTTGTTTTTCGAAGTCGGATTCGATGGAACCACTGAGAAAAGCAGTGGGCCCATTCCTCCTTAGGGGCCTCTTCTATGACATTTTCGTACGCTTTCACCGCATCTTCTCGTAAAGCGAATACCTCGAATTGTATGTTTAGTTCTTGGGAATAAATAATAGTCACAGTGCGCCAAGTCAGGACTGTATGGCGAATGACTCATTATCTCGACACCTGCCATAGTCAAATATTCAACAGTCCGTTTTTCGGAGTGCGCTGAAGCATTGTCCTGGTGAAGGAGGATCGTGCTTCGAGGGCGCTGCTGTCGAATTTTTTCCAAGACAACAGGCAAACAGCGATTGACATACCAGTCTGCAGTAACTGTCCTTCCATCTTCTAGCACAACTATCGCGAAATCACCTTTCCGACCAAAGAATGAGGCTGTCAACTTTTTTCCTTGACTTCTTCCTTTCTTTACCTTAGTTGGCCGATCCTCGAAAGGAAACACCCACTGAGCTGATTGTCTTTTGGTTTCGGGTTTGTAGCAATATATCCAGCTTTCATCACCTATAACGATGTCAAATACAGCATTTGAACCACCGCCGTTGAACTTATCTAACATTTGGCGACACCAGTCCATGTGAAGGTGTTTCTAGTCGTCGGTTAAAGTATGGGGAATCCATCTGGTACAAAGCTTCCTGACGCCTAAATGTTCGTGTCACCAGACTCATACCACCAATGCCTAGGCTTGCCCGTATCTGTTGATAGGTCACTCTCTTATCTTCCTCTGTCATGTGTCGCACAGCACTGATGTTATCTTCAGTAGTCGCTGTTAAAGGACGTCCCTCACGCGGATCATCATTCAGATTGCTACGTCCACGCTTAAACTCATCAAACAAATTGTAAATAGTGCCTCGAGATAGGGCTTCATTAAGAAATGCTAATCGCAGCCTATCATAGTTTTGTTTTTCAGTAAGCTCACAACGAAAGTCATAATAAATCATTGACCGAAAATTTCATTCACGGTTCATTTTCACGTGTAACAAGAGATTCAGATTTGCCGCCAATTCACAAAAACAAATGATAAATATACTACATTGGGTTACCAAAAAGTACTTAAATTTAAATTCAAAAAAAGTTTTCATAAGTAATGTTTCTAACTGGCCAGTTCTAAACATTTTCAGTGTTACCCACGTACCATAAGATAAGTTTGATAGTTTTTCAGTTTGATAGCCTTGAGGTTCATTACTTTCTACTGCATCTACAGAAGTACATATTATTATTATATATTAAACACACACCATCACGGTGGTCTTGTTTCTGTAAAAAGGTTGTTTTCGAATTGATATTCCAGTGACCTTGCAATCTGCAGTTACATTACCAACAGTAGCAATTAATGGCTCTTTCAAAAATCGATATCCAATGAAATTTTTGTTTTGATGATTATTGTGTTGTTATAAATCTACCACGATGCTTTCTCATCTGTGAATTATCAGCTTCAATTGCGAGCTAATTTAAATAGCGATAGCTACTAGCTAGTGAGGTTACGCGAGTCTCTTGCCCGTTTGCCCCTAAAAATGTGGTCCTAAAATACCATAATGGAACCCAGCAACTAAAAAGATAATATTTTATTTGTCTGTAAAGGTCACAGTTCATTTTAACAACTTAAGTTTGAACCAGTTGTGTACACAACGTACCATAACACGAGTGACCCACAATAACATCGCTATTGCGTTATTCGTATCTTAAAGATTGCTTAAGGCGCTTTCAGTACCGAAATGCGGTTCTGCTGTTCGAGAAATTTCTTAGTATTTGGGCGATAAATAAGGTGGAAGTCCAGTGTTTTAATTAATTATAATTATTACATTACTATTATGTCATCAAAGTATTGTAAATATACTTTTATGATTTGTTTTTCTTTTAATTAATTACCACGTTAACGAAAACACGCGGGCGAAGTGACAATATATAGGCTTTATATACACCAGATTTGTGCGAGCATGCGTTTCTAAATAAAAGTAGTTTAAAAAAACTAAATAATACGCTTTGGTTTAAAAGATAAAGGTTGAAATTTAAAATGAACATAAATTACTGCCTTATCGAAGGCAAAAATTAAAAAAAATTATATAAATTAACAAAAATCTTATTTTGCAAATTAAAAATGGAATAATTTTATCAAATTAATGTATTGTCATCGGTCCTTGATAAATCTACGAAATTTGAACGAAATCTGGCCGTTTAAAGTGGGCCAAAATCGCGCCCAAATGAGTCGGTTACAAACACGTGAATTCATTTTCTAGCGTCATCACTCAGCGACCAGCGTAGCTCTGAGCGAGGTAACATGAGCGTGGGTCAGCGAAGTGAAGTTGCTATGCATTTTCTCACCGCTAAGCGTTAGCTTATTATATTATTATTAGTGAGTTATCACTCATCTCTGGACGAAACACTCACATCGTTTCCAAGAGCTGCTATGCGCTACACGATTACACTACATCCGCGTAATATATACATATATTATATCATTTTCTTTTCAAGAATAAATAAAAAACGCAAGCTGCAAGTCAAGGTGTGGCTTATATTGTATGTTGATAATGCTATTACCGTTACTTACGTTTCCAATGATGCAAAATTTAGTTTCTGGTTCTAGATAGACTTATTAAACATCATTATAATATATAAATTATATTTGGTAAAGCTTAAATTTTTTAAATTCTTATTTGTTAAGTTATGCAATTTGCAGAATTTTAATCATCAACAATTATTTCATTGTTCCCTGTAAAGAAATAATGTTTTAGCAATGTGATACCGGGTGAATTAATGGCTACCACAACTGCTCCTATTTATGCCGTGTAGCAGTAATGTGTAAGCATTATTGTGTTTTGGTATGAAGGGCGCAGTAGGTAGTGAAATTACTGGGCAAATGATATAATTTTTGGGTATTTACAGAATCCTGAGCGGCACTGCATTGTAATCGGCAGGGCGTATCAATTACAATCAGCTGAACGTCCTGCTCGTCTCGTCCTTTATTTTCATAAAAAAGTCATCTTTCGTACAAAAATAAATTTTGAAATTAAAATTAATTAACGATCACAAATCGAAATAAGAACCGTCCATCTCAGAAGTTGGATCAAACTCCACTCAGTTTGCAAAATTTGATTTAAAAGCGACAGTTTACGAAACAATCAGAACATGTTTATAACCTTATTAATGAAAAACTCAAGATCTATACGCTTAACAAAGTGGAATGTAGACGAAGTTTAACCACTTGGTTGAAATCTATGAATTATGTGGAAATGGAAGAGCTCTTTAAATACACGGAGTT
Source organism: Leptidea sinapis (assembly GCF_905404315.1). NCBI lineage: Eukaryota > Metazoa > Arthropoda > Insecta > Lepidoptera > Pieridae > Leptidea > Leptidea sinapis. The sequence goes on along the minus strand of NC_066270.1, from coordinate 11,469,643 downwards.
AATTTTAGGTATACATTCTTGATAGTACAATAAGTAGTGTTTAACGAAAAGTAAGAATAACACACACCACACAAACGCACACATGCTCACACACACACACAAACACACAGACACACACAGAAATTATGTTTGTATAATATTTTTCCTTTGTTACATTATATTTTTAGAGTTAATTTGTGATCCCTAGTTTTTGGTACTGTTAATTTTAATTGATATGGAAGAGTGTGGCCTTCTGGCACAGGTGTTCCTCACTCAATAGAAGGTCAAGGTGGAATAAATGTTTTTCATTTTCAATCTGTTCAGTAGTGTAGAAGTTCATCGCGAACAAACGTGACACAAAATTATAATATAAAAATAATATTGAAATGTTAACTGCACCGCCTTAACTGTGGGCACACGCTGTTTTATCAATAAACTTTAATTACTTTTAATTTATCGTTCGAACCAGATAGCTTATATTCAAAACGCAGTTGGTTTTTTTTTTTTTTAAGATAAAATGGTTATACACGTACAAACTTATATCAAATTAAAAACAACAAAACTGAGTTTTATTTAAAAATATTTATATTATTTATTTTTATATTATCTATCATTTCGAGGTAAGTAATAATAAAATTGTAATATTAGGGGTTAAAGTATAAAATTGCCAATTTGTACTGAAAAGTTGAAATTAGTTTTTTTTTTTCAATTTAACATATTTATTTAATCAAAATAATTACTATTATTATTGCTGCATCTAATAGGAAGGTCATTTATGCCTTTGCGATAGAACTGTGGTGAATCTAGATTCGACAAACTGTGTAAAAGCATTTTGTACTGCCTTCTGAGAAGAAAAGTTTTTGTCACGTAGCGTAATTGGCCAAATCACGAAAAAAATGGTAGTCCGTTGGAGCAACGTCTGGCGAATACAGAGGGTGACGAATGGTTTCTAATTGTAGTTCCTGTAGTGATAAACCTGTTTCTCGTGCTGTATAAGGGCTCATGGAGCAATAATGGTGAAGATCGGTTCATGAGTCGGGGCTGTTTCACTGCTAGTTTTGCTATAATTGTTCGGAGTTCTGCACATTGGACATCTGCCGTTATTGCTTCACCAGATCGGATAATGCTATAGTGACTAACCATGGTGAGACCACCAAACAGTTACCATTACCTTTTTATTGGTAAGCTTTGCTTTAGGACACTGTTGTGGCGTTTGACCTGGGGTCAACCATTGCATTTTTTGCTTACGGTTATCATAAAGAATCCATTTTTCATCGCATGTCACAATGTTCATTTCTGTATTGATTCAACAAGGCAACACAAGTTTCAACACGCGTTTCTTTTTGCAGATCAGTCAAATCATGAGGCACCCATTTTTCATTTTATTGATTTGACACAAATGAGTCAATATCGTTGGTAAGGTAACGTTTAACCATGCCGTTATTTCCACCATCTCTTTCAATTCATTGTTATTCATCGTGTCTTCCACGTTATTCGTTCTTCAAATCAAAGATTCCGTCACGAAAGCGTTTAAACCAAAATCGCAAGGTGCGTTCATTAGCAGTCCCCTCTCCAAACGCAACATTGATATTGGGAGCTGTTTCTGCCGCGTTAGTTCCGTTTCGGAAGTCGTATTCAAAAAACATTCCATTTTTCTTGTCTAAGCTGAATAGAAAACACAACTGAATGTCGATAATCGATTGTTGCACATTTTTTAACGGCCGTTTTCAATAACCTATATATCCTTAGTTTAACTTACTAGAGGTAGACAAATCTATCCTTTTACGCTTACTTACATTTCAATAACTTATCGACTTAAAGGATTGGACTATAACTATATTGGATATAACTACTGGATAGATAAGATCTTGTAATTAAACAGTGACATCACGGTATCCGTAACTAGAGATACGTTATTGAAAACCAATGACGTTCTATACATAGTTGAAAACGGCTGTATAAGAAAAACTACATACGTAACATGTAAAAAAAAATCACTCAAAAATCTAAAAATATGAAGGTTCTATGTCAATTCGAAGTACCTATTACAAAAAAACGGCAATTTCATAATTTAACCGCTATTATTTTAATTTGAAAATTTAATATGAGCTCGCGAATTCATCCACGTTAATTATGTATCGATCTCCCTCAAGACTCCAGAGGAACCACAGGAGCGTTGACGGCCTTTTAGGAAGTTGTTTGTGTGAGTATTTACAGTTTCATTATATGTATATATATATATATATAAATAGTGAGAAAACGAACCAGTTATCCTGGAGTCGGGTTCAAAGGTAGCAGATGAGGCTATGATTCTGTAAGGAAGAATTCCCAACGACTGCGGCCTGTGCTGACCGTGGTTTGGTTGGTTAGCCCTGTCCTTGACGCATGCATCTATCGGCGCTCCATCGGGAAACCCCTTCACTCTCCAACAAAACAAAAGAACCGCTGCGAGATTGATAATCATTTTGTAAGACTCACAATTTAAATTTGGTAATCACCACTAACATCTAACGATCGACTGCGCACGAGTGCGCTCTTGGTTTTACTTTTGTATCGAGAGAAAGGATCTAGTTTTGAGCAATTGGAACGAACAATTTTTAACAAGTAAGTTGCGTGCGAGAGGCCTTGCGTAAACACACATGGGCGTATATACTGGCGTATAGACGAACTGACATCCTAATAACTCTCAGATCACTTGGAGTTGCGTAGAGACGTCGCTTCATTGTGTGTCCTGTACCGCATTTATGCACGCGCACGGGGAGACTTCCAAAGAGCTGTTACACCTGATTCCCGCTGCTAAATTCCATTTTCGCATAACACCCCACAAATAAACATATCATCATTTAAAATATGTAAAGTATTGCCAGTAATCTTAAAACATAAGTACTTATTAGCCATTAACAATCATGGCAATCAAGAACATAACCCAATAATGCACAACCACGATACTCGGTTGATGTCCGCTGGTAAGTTGGAGGTTCCTAGAATCAAAAACTACTACGGAGATAGAACTCTGAAAAAACGCCTACCTTATCTATTAAACAGTTTGCCTGAGGACATCCGACTAGAAACCAGTGAAAGAAAATTTAAAACTAAACTTAAGAAATATTTACTGTCAACACTGCCGTAAAATTAAAATTAGATTTTTTATTATATTTTTATCAATATTTGTTAATTACACTTGTATAAAACCAATGTTCTAATAAGCATTAATGTATTACAAGAGACTTGATCCTGCAGACAAACTGTCCAAACAGTTTTGCGGGACTATGTTAGCTTTTAAAATTCTTTCTGTAAATGATTAATAGTATAAATAAATAATAATCCGCACCATCTGGATGTGTGGCGGTCCTCCAGGGTGGGGTTTTCAAGGAACTATTTTCCACACCAAAATTGAGGAATGAGCTTCCTTGTGCGGTGTTTCCAGGACGATACGACATGGGTACATTTAAAAACACTACTAACTTACCTAATAACTAAATTACCTTAATTGGCAATAACGTTTAACGGCAACGTTTACTGGGTCATCTAGTAAAACTATATAAATGTATCTTGGTATATTGGTATGGGGCAACGCTGCCGATATTAATACAATATTTGTGCTGCAGAAGAGGGCTATTCGCGCTATTTATAACCTAGGTCCTAAAGAATCATTGAGAGCAAAATTCAAAAAAATTAATATCTTGACTGTTGCTTCTCAATATATTCTTGATAATGTATGTTCATAGGCACATATGTGAATTTGCCAGAAACTGTCATAACCATAATGTTAATACCAGGAACAGACATAAACTTATAATACCTACTACTCGGCTAAGTCGAGTTAGTAAGTCTTTTGTGGGGTGATGTATATGCTTTTACAACAAGATCCCAGAAAATGTTCAAAACAAAAGTATTATGTTATTCAAAAGAATTGTTAAAAAACGTTTGTGTGGTAAAGGTAAAACTTTCTTAATGATACCACAGATTGGGAATGGAGTGACCGCCCTCAGGCTATTAAATACTAAGTTTAATTGTACAATATTACTTTGTAAACATATTTATTCGATGAAAAAAAAAAGCCCGCTGAGTTTGTTGCGCCCATTCTTCTCGGGTGTGAGGCATTCATTTTGGAATGGGTTTGACTTTCAATAAGTGATGTCACATCCTATTTTGAATAAAAATATTTGAATTTGAATATCTCTATAGAGCTTTACAATTACAATTAACATATTATACTGCTTTTAAAAGAAAACAGCTTCAGTCATTTTACTAGAATATTTATTCTAGAATTAGAACATTTTTCTAGAATATTTGCTCTTTTGTTTTTTTTTTACCCTGGGTCAATATTTTTTCAAATAAGATCATCATTATCGACATTGTCGGTCTCTTTTTTTATTTTTAAGTGCTAGATTAATGCAAACATGGCTTAAACCATTAGGCTGCAAATAGAGGAGCCTTTTTTATGACAATAAGGGACAAGACGAGCAGGACGTTCAGCTGATGGTAATTGATACGCCCTACCCATAACAATGCAGTGTGTGATTCTAGAAAAACCTTAAAATTCTCAGTGGCACTACAAATGCGCTCGTCACCTTGAGACATAAGATATTAGTTCTCTTTTGCCCAGTAATATCAGTAGCTACGGCGGCCTTCAGGCCGAAACACAATAATGTATACACATTACTGTAGTGAAATCCATTATCAAGCCGGCATCCTGTGCAAAGGAGCCTCCCACTGGGAAAGAGTCCTAGTACCTAAATCCAACGAAATATGAAGCAGAAAAATTAAGACAGTTAGATATTTCGTTGCCATTGAGTTTCCAAAATTTGGTTTCGATTGTATAGTTTTTAAATGTACCTGCTTGTGTCGTCTGTGTCGGGAGGTAGTAAAATAAATTATTACGTTACATTTCCATATTTGATTCTTATTGTTCAGCTATATGTATGTATATACGTTAGGCTGCATTTAGTGCGCGACCGACCGTCAGCGCTGACATCGGTCGAGCGTAGCTAAAACTATTAAACATAAATGAGACCGTTCAGCATGAATTGCTCCGCGAGTAGAGCTACGTCGCACTGACGAGAATCTGGCGGTATGCGTTGGATGCTTTCCGACCATGTTCGCGGTGACGATAAACAGGACGGGGAAGATCTCTCTTAAGTAGCAGTTACTTATTTTCAGTTATGTTCGGGCAGTAGAAGACCCAGAGAAAATGGGGCATTGAGATGGCGCAGATGGGGCGTGGGTAGATTAAAAAATATAGTCTAAAAACGCAAAAAATACACGAAAATACTCTAGAAAAAAACATATTCTCAAAGTGGGCGGTGAGCAAAATAAGGTTGAGAAACTATGTATTAGGCGATCTAGAATCATTGAGTGAACATGATATGTTCTCCGACTTTAATTCCGTAAGTAATACGCATATATTAAAGAGGTTAAAAATGAATTTATTTTTTTTCGCAATAATTGTACACGCGCAATCAAGTTTGTTGTCAACATGGTTAGTGCGTATGGCACGCACTACGCTCGACAAATGTTATTTAATGGTGCCCCAGATACGGGAAAAGAAATAGATGAAGACAAATAATCAGATGGGAAGATGATTTAAGAAAGGCGGCAGGAACCACCTGTAAAAGAACTGCTATGGAGAGACAGATATGGAAGGATCTGGAGGTGGCCTATGTCGGAAGACAAGCGGACAATAAAGAATCTAGAGAGTAAAACAATTGCCGTGTTAATGTACTATATTGTTTGCAAATAAAGGCTTTCATTCATTCATTCATTCAATTGTAGAATTATTTATTTATGATGACGATGCTAATAAATAAAAAATTACACACTTTTTAGACCTTCAAATATATTTAATTTAATTCTGCATTATGGCAATAGCGAAAAAAATAAGATTAAACTTTTAATCTGCATATTAAAAGAAGAAACTACTATTAAAGTTGTGATGGGTCAATTCATAGCAAAATTCGAAAGAAAATGCTCGCCATAGCCCGCCGGAAAATAAATAAAATCATCTCTAATGGAATGTTATACAAATTAATTGTCTACAAATATAATTTTATCTTCCTCTTTTCTATTTGGCGACAACGCGTCCGCGTCTAAGATATCGTTAGTTCCAATATACTGCATGATTTCGTCAAGCATATCAGCGTTCTCATAACTATGTTCCAAATTTTCCTTGCCTTGTATGACGTCATACATTTCTTGATCAACATTTTCATATAGCTTGTTACCCGGTCCGCATTTCTGATTCAAATCATTGTTTGTGACATCGGATACATCTGTATCATTATCTCTTGAAGCGAAGCCATTGAACGAATCTCGGTGAATACTATTCGGCGACTGTTTCAGCCAATCACGACAGCCAATAGATACACTGGACGCGTTCGTAAAATTATACTCATTATCAAGATAATTGGGCCTTTCTAAGCAGTCGTAGCCTCCAATGACCGTTGTACTGTCAATTGTTTCATAAATTGGATCGAGAATTTCGGCAAGTCTTTCACTGGCTTGTATGGATATAATTTCAGCAACATGAAGTTTTGGTTTCATGGTTGTGTATTGTTCTTTGTCGTTGTTGTTCATAGTTACGCCGGTACTGTAGGTGAGTCGTCTGTCTGAAATGGGGTCCATTGTAACGCAGGGACCGTTAGCACCACGGATTCTTGATGCGACGGCGATCTCGGTCATCTTATACGTCTCTTTGATTAGAACGTGAACCTGAAAGTTTTATACATGTTAAATGATATAGGCACATCAATTATTAAAACGAGAATAATTCAGTTTAACAATTTTAGTAATAATTAGTTAAATCATGATTTGATTAAATTGTGATGTGAAATTATTGTAAAAAAAACATGAATTGAAAAAAGCACGAGTACCGAGCCCTATAAATACGGCCACACTGCCGACAATCGGGGGGGGAATGTCACGAATGCTCGCATAGTGTACGGACCTATTGTTAAGTCGCGAATCGCTTTTGTGTTCAAGTTTTCTGAGAAAATCTCTGCATAGAAGCACCCGTTGTTGAGGCAACGGAGGGGAGTGTCTGCGCAAGCCGAAGCCGGACCTAACATCACGCATGGTTAGGCCCCCAAGGTCACACGCATACGTCGAAAGAAGAAGCTACGATGGATCCTCTCGAGGAACCACCACCTGGCCCGTCACAAGGCCTAACAACAGAAGATGAGGAAGTCATGAAGACGCAAAACGATGTTGAGGGTACTTCACAAAAAGTGCCCCCCCCCCCCCCAGCACACCCGCCGCTGACATCCGCGCCGAGAACGCCATACCGCACCAATTATTGCCGACAGGACTTTATGAGCGTGATATCCTCACGCTCTCTCAGTTAATGCTTACTGAGGTGCTGTCGGACGGTATGCTGAGGTGGATGGCCATATATCTGCGCATTCAGAAGGCCGAACAAGAAGGTACGGAGCTTTCAGTAGACGACTAGGTCGCACTTGAGTTCGCGCAGAAGTCTATCCTTACACTGCCGCCAGTAGCTGCCAAAACGTCGCCGATGCAAATAATCGACGACAACAACCAAACGTCTCGCAAGCGACCTCTGCGACGCTCAACATCACCAGCGCAGCCAACCCGCTGGAAGCAGACAAAAACCGATGTGTCTCCGGTTTCGTCTCGACCGTACACAGAAACACCGAAACCACAGAGGGTGACTTTCGCCAAGGCGACCGCTGCACGCCCCACGCAACCCTACGTTGCCCGTCCAGCGCCGCCAAGCGCCGCTCGTCCGGCACCGCTCAATGTCGCCAGACTTGCGCCGTCCAAGGGCGCCGGGCAAGCACCGATAGCCGCAACCCGCCCATCGCAGCCCAACGCTGCGCTTCCTACGCCACCCGCTTTAGAAACGCAACCCAAGAAGCCTCGGTACCCGCCAGTAGTGATCGAAAGGCTGGAAAACTGGTCTAGCCACTTCAAGATACTGGCGGGAAAACTGAATCGACCGCCAAACGGCCGCCCGTATAAAAACGGATTCCGATTCCTGCCGGACGATGAGACTGAGTACAGAATGCTGCAGGCCTATTTCTCGGATCTCGAGAAAGAGACAGGGCTGGAGTGGCATTCAAACTCACCACCCGAAGATAGAAATGTAAAGGTGGCGATCTGAGGGCTGCCAACGGAGACTTCTACCGAAGAGATCACTGAAGCCTTAAATGCAAAGCAGTTTGACGTTGAGCATATTAAGAACATTAAAGGCAGACAAGGACATCCCGGCAGTATATTTTACGTGTCACTTAGAAAGACACAAAATATACAGTCGATATACGGGGTGACTGAATTACTAAATATGCTGGGGATCACCATTGAAGCTTGGCGAGGCAAGAAGGGCCCTTCGCAATGTCACAGATGCCAAAAGTTTCGCCACAGCTCCCACAACTGCCACCGACAGCAGGCGTGTATGCGCTGTGGAGAGCCTCACAGGGCCAGCGAATGCCCACGCCCAAAGGACGAGGCCGCCACGTGCAGGAACTGTGGCGGACCGCACCTGGCAAACTATAAAGCCTGCCCGGTATTTGTAAAAGAGATGAAAAACAAGCACGGCGGTACGGTACCCAAAACAAGTCAACCTCGGGGGAGAAAGGGTACTGTACTGACCGTGCTATCGACGGTGGAAGAAACGGCTCCGACCTCCCTAATGGCCCCAGCAAACCCATACGGCGGTTCAGTTGATAAGAAGAAGCGGGGCAAAAAGACAAAGTCAAAACCAAACGCAGAGATGCCAGCAAAATCGGCGGAGATGGGGCAGAACGTCAATGTCTTGAAAAACATGATGAAGCTGCTATATAAATAACCTATAGAAATACCTAACTATCACATATATAGAAAAGATGAGGTATCGCCGTCGGGACAGGTGTACCGAGGACTAGCAGTATTAGTTCAGCGAAGAGCGATACACCAGTTGATACCCGTCACAGAATACGGAACATTCCAAGCATTGGGAATTCTTATCAATGTGGCGGGTAAAATAATGCGTATTTATACAATTTACAGGGGAACATTCCAACGATAGTGGCAGGCGACCTTAACTCCAAACACACCGCCTGGCACTCAAGCAAGATATGCACGACGGGGCGCATTCTGTACAAGGAGATGGTTGAGGAGCGCTATGATGTCACAGGCCCTACATCGTGGACCCACTATATGCCTGACGGAAGCGGTGACGTGATCGACCTAGTGCTACACAAAGGACTCGACACCGCAATTCCAGAGTTGAGCGTACTGCACGAACTCGACTCTGACCACAGACCGGTACTGCTCACTCTGGAATTCCTTCCCTGTAGGGTCTCACATCCCCCTGCGAGACAGAATATCAACTGGGAAGTGTTCCGAAACGAATTGCATACAAGAAGCACAACAGGGCCTATAACTACAAGCAAAGACGTAGAAAATGAAACCGAGGCACTCACGAACGCCATCCAGCTCTCTCTCAAGTCAGCAACGCGCACCTCCAAGCCGGGGAAAAAGCAAGAACAGCTCCCGGCGAAGATACGGATACTAATAAACGATAAGAGAGAGACAAGGAAACTGTGGCAAAACACAAGATGTCCTACAATCAAACGTCGACTCAACCATCTCATAGAGCAAGTACGCATAGCTTTGGACGAGTAGGCAGCCGAGGGGTGGGAAAGTCACATTTTAAAAATAAATGACGAAGTACCCTCAGTCCACAAGCTATGCAAACAGCTCTCCAGCAGCCCCAAACCAGTCCAACCACTTTTGGACCGCAAAGGCCTTCTGAAGTTCGCAGCGGCAGACAGGGCGGAAATCCTGGCCGACAGTCTGGAGCGACAGTTCGCACCAAATCCAGACTTGGATCCCCAGCACACCAGAAGGGTGGAGGAACTTGTGGAGGCATATCTAGCAGGAAGAGAGATCACAAACGACCAAGACCAGCTGTTCGTGACTCCAGGCCCGGTGTCGAGGCTTATCAAACGCCTACCTACAAGAAAAGCACCTGGTCTAGACCAAATTACCAATGAAGCACTGAGGAACATGCCAGGGAAGAGTGTGGTCGTGATCACCCGCATCTTTAACGGCATATTCCGCTCCGGCCATTTTCCAGACGCCTGGAAAACAGGCAAGGTGGTGATGCTTCTAAAACCAGGGAAGGACGCCCGCAAACCGGAAAGTTACAGACCCATCACATTGCTAAGCACTCTCTCCAAACTGTTCGAGAGAGTCTTACTGAAACATGTGACGCCATACACAAAACCGAGAGAGGAGCAATTCGGGTTTAGAGCGGAACACTTCACCACCTTGCAAATCACACGAATGGTAAACGAGATGGCCGTGAGCCACAATAATAAGGAATATGTCGCAGCCGTACTGCTAGATATGGAGAAGGCCTTCGATCGCGTATGGCACGAGGGGTTGCTGTACAAGATGATCAAAACTGAGATGCCAGTGCAAATAATCAAAATATTAGCTGCATTTCTCACAAACAGAAGATTCCTTGTCTGTGTGGAGGATGCCCAATCTAGTGTTAGGCCAGTGAGAGCCGGAGTACCTCAAGGAAGCTGTCTCTCTCCGCACTGCTATGCCTGGTATACTGACGATATCCCGGTCGTTGGGCAGGCTAAGCTAGCACTATACGCGGATGATGCAGCTTTCTACGCATCCTTCTACAGACCTGAGTTTACAGTGAAAAGACTCCAACCAACACTAGAAGCGCTACCAGAATGGTTGAAGAAATGGCGATTAGTTGTGAACGTAACGAAAACGCAGGCGATCATCACCGGAAATACAAAACTACCCTCACCCTTGAAGCTGATGTCGGAGGAACTCCCATGGAGGCCGGACGTCAAATACCTGGGAGTTACCATTGACCGGAGACTCAGCTTCAAGAAGCATATTGACAACACCATCGGGATGGCGAGGGGTGCTCGCGCCAAGCTCCAGCCCATCCTGCGGTCCAAGCTGCCACTAGGAAATTGATGATATACAAAACATACATACGGTCCAGACTGACCTATGCAGCAGCAGCTTGGTACCCGTATCTCACAGCGTGGAACCGGGATCGCCTGCAAGCACATGAAAACCTCGCGTTGCGTGCCATAGTGGGGGCACCGCGATACGTACGAAACGCAACAATCTCCAAAGATTTGAAAATTGAAAATCTAGACGCCTTCGTAAGAAGGATTACAACAGACATGTTCCGGCGAACAGACGCCTCGTCACACCATCATCTGGTGGGAATTGCCCCGCTACATGCAAGACCCCCAGACGAGGAGGGTAGACGAAAAATGAAGGCGTACTCAAGGGACTGCGTGAATGAAGAGGAGGATGAAAACTCCACTAGATCCCGGAAAATTCGAAAACTGACAGACTGACCGACTAAGCTACGAGCTAAGGCAAAAAAAAAACAAAAAAAAACCAAAAAAAAAAATAAAAAAAAAATCTTTGTGCCCCAAGCAAGTAGCGACGACTCCAACTATAACCAACTGACTCTCCCAACGTCTTGGGAGAAGAAGTGCCAGGGTATAGGGCCCCGCCCTGACACCCTCCTTCCGCCCTCACACAGGGGGTGAGAAGAAAACTCGACAACGGCAATCGGGGCATTCGTGCTCAGGCTGTCGTACGGTACGGACCTCTCTTGGACGTCGTAACGCTGCCCATGGAATATACGAACGTGATAAAATACTCGAGCAGTTTTCTTTCGATAATCCAATTATGAGTGATCACCAGCGAGTCAACAATTATGACGTCACACCTTTTAAAAACAATAGACAGGTCCATTCTTCGTATATATTATTTTAAATATTTTATTTACATTTTTTTTAAATACATCCAAGTATATTAATTCTTTCAGTTTTAACACACTTAGTAAAAAGCTTACATTAAAAAGGTTTATTAGAATGGAACTGATAATCTATTCCATTTGCCAGTGGCACCTAACAATCTAAAACAATTGTTCTAAAGGAGTAAAGTATTTTACATACTGAACAGACTCTAAAAATTCAGATCAGAGTACTAACAGTTTCTTAAACAACTTCTTCTCTCTCAGATAACCATTTGTTTTCGAAGCGGTAGTAGTATTAGAAATGACACCAAAAATAAATTGTAAAGGAATTAATTTTGAGAAGATAAATGCCTTTTAAGATTTAGATATGGGATCAATCTTCTTATTTTACTAAATCTTTCACATATCTTTATTGTTTTCTTATTAAATGAATGAATGAATTCTGAATGGCCCACATGACCTTTATAGTTTCAAAATGGATGCCTTTTCAAATTAAAACGGAAATATCATAAAATGAAATATATTCCTCTTATTGATCCACACGGACCAAACACAAGTGTGTATCATGGAAGGTCGAGGGAATGAAGTTGTTTAGCGGACGTTTGAGACTGGTCTGTTTGTCTGTCTGTCGAAATATTCGAAGTATTCTACAAGTGCTTAAAGTGGGAGTGGAGCATTATTATGACAATAAGAGACGAGACGAGCAGGACGTTCAGCTGATGGTAATTGATACACATTACAATGCAGTGCCGATCAGGATTTTTGGACAACTCAAAATTTTGAACGGCACCACAATTGCGCTCATCAGCTTGAGAAGATGTTAAGTATCATTTGCCCAGTAATTTTGCGGATTCTGCGCAAACGAGCTTCCCACGACACTCTTGGGCCTGGGACTTTTTGGAGGGTGTTGTATGTATATTTTGGTAAATGTAGTATTATTATTACCTAGGGCCTCACCTCTTTGTTAACGTAGCAATACAACAGAGCGACAATGAAGCCCTGCAGCCCTTCGACCGAGTACGCCACGTAGTAGTAAATCTGTTCGTGAACGCAGCTCAACGTGTTGGGCCTTATGGCCGTGAAGATGAACTGAGTACCAAACAGCGGCATCAGAAAGAGGGTAGCTTTTGTTGTACTCCTGCGAGATATAAAGTAATATATATAGTCTAGTCAATTTAGACATTCGAAGTTACATAAAGTCCCAACAAGCTGAAAATCAGTGAAATTGTTCAAAACATAATTATAAACAATGTTTAAAAGTTCCCCATCATTCCCGTGTATGGAATATTTTTATTCAAGGTCAAAGGTCAAAAAAATGAGTTTTTCGTGAATACAGCAAAACGGTAAGTTTTATCATAAAAGTAGGCAAAAATTGTAGATCATAAAATTATCTATAAAAAATGTTTCAATACTTTTTTTCTTACGAGCCACCGTTTCTGAGAAATAACGATTCACAAAGTTATTTTTGGTCTAAATTGACCGGACTAATATGATAATAATAATATATTGACACAAATAATCTTGCCCCAAATTAGGTATAGCCTGTGTTATGGGTTGCAAGACCTTCGGTGCCCTCCAGACCGAAACACAATAATGCTTACACATTACTTCACGGCAGAAATAGGCGCCGTTGCGGTACCCATAATCTAGCCGGCATCCTGTGCAAAGGAGCCTCCCACTGGTAAATAGCCCTAGTCCCTCTTACGATACATTTAATACAATATACTTACTTAAACATACATAAATACATATAAACATCCATGACTCGGAAACAAATATATGTTATCTTTTGAAATTTGATACTCACTTCTGGTATTAAATATAAAAAAATGTACCAAAATTTATTGAATATGCGGTACTTGAACGTGCTCGGGTTCCGTCTGAGCGCAATTTGTCCTATTACAGTTCAGGTTCCCGTTTTCGCTCCCGTTCCCAACATATTACATATATGAATCTTATCTCGAAGATGATTACTATGGCAAACTAAACCTACTATTGGTATAAAGATAGTTATAACTCATCGACGTGAATTGCAGTTTTACACAAATCCCGTGAAACCCATATATTTTTCCGGGATAAAATGTAGCCTTTGCACTTTCCCAAGCTCTAGTCTATCGCTGTACCAAATTTCATCAAAATCGGTTCAGTAGTTCCGAGGTAAAAGCGTTTCAAAGAAACTTCCATTCACATTTAAAATATATGTAGGGCTATCAGGTAAAAAAAGTTACCCGAATTGGGAATGAATGAACTAAGACTAAAATTGATTCATACTCATAATCGCTAACAATTAAACAATAAACAAAGACACTCACAATTGGTTAGCATTTTCTGAATTCCGTAACTTTGTGAGCAGAACTCTCAAAACGTCCACGAACAATATGGTGTTTATCAACAGGATCAATATTCTAGGGCCGTCAAGTATCCATTGTACGTGGTCTACTGTATACACGACCCAACACGAATGGTCATTCTTTTGGCCCATCACAATAGACCAAGCCACAACCGGTGCTATAGCGATCACTGAAAAAACAATTGGTTTGTGATAACTAAAATAAGAAATAATGTCAATGATCACAAATTAATTGAAAATAAATAAAATCATATCTGTTGGAATGTTATACAACTTAATTGTCTACAAAAATAATTTTATCTTCCTCTTTTTTATGTGGCGACAACGCGTCCGCGTCTAAGATTTCGTTAGTTCCAATATACTTCGTTCTCATAACTATGTTCCAAATTTTCTTTGCGTTGTGTGACGTCATACATTTCTTGATCAACATCTCGATTCTGAACACAAAAATAATGCTGGGAGAATTTCTTGCGCCGTTTCTTCTCTCGCACAGCGCCATTTGTTTCCGAAGCGGTAGTAGTGTCTAGTATATTAGAAAAGACATCAAGAAGAGTTCTATAGGAATCAATTTTGAGAAAATAAATGCCACAGTGACACAACCGGTGTAGAGCAGCTGACAGTATCTTTCTCGCTCGGGTACACTTGGCGGCCCCGAGTTCACCCGATCGTGACCTTTCACATCAGAGCGTGATGGATCAGCCTTACCTACTACCATGGAGGGTAGAGGCAAGAAGAATCATCTCATATGGGAGAAAAATTGAAAAAGTGTCCAGCTTATGCTGTAAATAACAGTTCAAAATGCTTAACAGTGGCGCTGGTGTGGGATGAAGTATGGTGAATGTAGCAATTGTAAACGAATTGAAGTATGCCGCGTTAATTATTGGAAAGTTCAACAACTTTCGTTTTACAAAATAATGTAGTAAATACAATCTTAAATAAATATTATGTGGAAACGTGCACCTAGATTGATGATTTTTTTTTTTGAGAGGAGGAAATACTGTTACGTATTTACGCCCATTTACGTAATATGTCGGACTCGAGTGTCCGCGTAAGCGGATGCCCCATACCGACTAAAACCTCCTCTGTGCTGTTAGCAGTCCTGGCTTTCACAGCGAAGTAGGACATGGGCCGTGGAGGCCGCAAAGACTACGCAACAACAGTCGCGGGGCGTCTCCTAAGGAGACTCGAACCTCAGACCGGCTGTGTGCTTGTGGGAAGATTGATGATGATTTGTATTATTATTATTTAGATTATTATTAGTTTAGATTGGTATTATTTTATATATAAGATCTTCTTTTAAGATTTATCCTGATGCTACTGTAGCGCCACCCTAATTTAATCCATATTGACGGACACATTTTCATATACACGGATTCTCCTTACCTTTACCTTCCATACCTACTAACTACAAAAATCAGAAAACATCTCAACCTACGACCTGGGATCGGTTGAATGCCTGATCTATTTATCCAGGTCGAACCTGGACTATGATATACAGGCTGAATGAAATAGGGACTGCTCTACTACTTCACGTCGGTTATACAGTCACTCAGGTGAAATAGATGTACTTTCTGGGACTCGTACAAATACAATTACGAATAAAACGAATAGTATAGAATATCCTACTGCACCGTCAGTTTGATATTTACATCTTGTACAGTATTCGATTTTAATTTCAACTTGATAACTCCACAAAAACCTCTTCCACAAAGGGTCTTCACAGATAGTGTCTTCTTCAAAGAAGAATGGGGAAAGTGGTCCAGCTACTCAACACTAATGAAACCTCTCTCAAGAAGATCGCGGAATGGGGTAACTGGACTTTGTGCAATTTAACCCCCAGCAGACTCAAGTTTGCGCGTTAACCACAAAAAAACCCCATTTGTCGTATCACCGCTCTTCGACAACACATCCCTTAAAGCCTCGCCTAGTATCGGAATACTGGGTAACGAAATCTCGAGCGATTGCCAATTCCGTGGCCATCTGGAGGGCAAAGCCAAATTGGCTTCGAAGAAACTGGGCGTCATTAATAGAGCACGGCAATACTTCAAGCCGGCTCACATACTAGCGCTCTACAAAGCGCAGGTCCGGCCACACATGGAGTATTGCTGTCATCTCTGGTCTGGCGTACCCCAGTATCAGCTCAATCCATTTGACCGCGTGCAACGCAGAGCAGGCGAATTGTCAGGGACCCAGTGATATGTGAACGGCTGGATCACTTGGCGTTGCGTAGAGACGTCGCTTCACTGTGTGTCTTCTGCCACATTTGTCACGGGGAGTGTTCCGAAGAGCTGTTTAACCTGATTCCTGCCTCCGAATTCCACCTTCGCACGACACGCCATAACATCACCAAATCATCCCCACCATTTGGATGTGTGGCGGTCCTCCACAGTGCGGATTTCAAAGAGCTTTCTTCCACGTGCTGGGACGATACACGCATGGGTACCTTCAAAAAAAGCGCGTACATCTTTCTTAAAGGCCGGCAACGCTCCTGTGATTCCTCTGGTGTTGCAGGAGAATGTGGGCCATCACTTAACACCAGGTGACCCGTACGCTCGTTTGTCCTCCTATTCCATAAAATAAAAAAAACCTACATCAGTGATAGGCTAAGCCTGAAGCCTCATTATTTTTTGTATATTTTATTTGCTATAAATTAACCCGAAAAAGGAACATACTTTTTCATGGTCAAGTCGGATTTGCAAAGAGTCAGAGAAAAAACGGTCGAACGAATACATTACTTACGAACCCTGCCTTAACGATGAGCGATATCTATATGATTGTTTAGTATATATATCTGGCAGTATTGGAACAACAGCTAATATAGTCATCGTATTCGTATCGCTTCGTCCGCATTTACCGGTGTGGTATGTCGTGGATACCAGCTAATACAAAATATAACGAATACAAGATTGACGATACGCCAATACTTTTAATTATCTACAATCTCATGTGTAGCTCCACGAGTAAAGTACCAAGTTGCGATGGATTGATGCAATTGAAAATGCCAGGGAAGTATATTAAGAATCTGGCTCAGTATGTATAACTATATGTACCTATTTATTATACAAGATTAACGTGATTGATTGTATTTATATAAGGCTGTTTTAGTTCGGAGTTTTCCTGCGATATCGTATCAGAGATGAGGAGATCCGTAGGAGAACCAAAGTCACTGATAAAGCCCAAATGATTGCGAAAGTGGCAGTGGGCAGGGCATATAGCTCGTCGGACAGATGGCCATTGGGGCAGTAATCCTCGAATGGCGACCACGTACCGGAAGACACACTGTTGGTAGGCCCCCAAAAGATAGACTGATCCTGGAATAGGTTGGATGAGGGCAGCGAAGGACCGATCTGCGTGGAGATCTTTGGGGGAGGCATTTGTCTAGCATTGGGCGTCTTCCGACTGATATGATGATGATATAAGGGAGATTTGTGTAAACTATACCAGCTCCGAGTGCGTTCAGCCATTTCATGTTCCATTCTTTGCGGAAGACGGCGACAATGAGTCTGTGCACGTACAATCCTTCAACGAGCATGCAGACGAACACAGCGTTTGCTGCAACACGCTCTGCTATGGCGAGTGCTCGACAAGCGATGCCATGCTGGGACATAACTGTGTCTTCAGCGTTTGTTAGCTCGTCTATATAGATCTGAAATACATTGGTGAATTGGTGAGACAGTACAAAATCATAATTCAGATTATTTATTGGGATAAATTTTCTAATTTGAACACTTCATCAAACTTTCCCATCGGCAAACACTCGAATGACGTTAGAATTACTCATAACGTAACGCGTTTATACGAAATTATCGATTAACGGCCGTTTTCAATAACCTATCTATCCTTAGTTTAACTTACTAGAGGTAGAGTAGTAGTAATCTTTCCTTTTACGCTTACTTACATTTTAATAACCTATTGACAGATAGCATTGGACTTTATTATAACTATATTGGACATAACTATGGATAGATAAGATCTTGTCATTGAACGGTGACAGCAATGTATCCGTAATTTAACAAAGGATAGATAGGTTATTGAAAACGGCCGTAAATATATATCAGGAATTAACCTTCCGAAATCGGCAAGTGTGATCGGCGTGATTTTGGCGCACGCACAGCGGTCTGTCAATGCGTATCATTTTACGTGTATTTATGGATTGCTTATAATTATGATGATTTGAGTGAATGTATCACAAAGCTATTGAAACACGCCATAAGACCTTGCAAAATAAACTATCTTATAAACAAAATAAGGGTCAAATTTTTGTCAAGGCGTAGTGTGCCATACGGCACTTCCGATTTTCATGTATCTGCAAAATCTATTGCCCTGGTGCACTTGCCGATTTCGGAAGGCAAGGAATCAGGCGAGGCCCATGATTGTTATAATATAAAGACTAGCCAAAAATTATTTAAAATAGTAAAGAAAAGTGAGCACACTTAGTCCCTAATCGTAGGTTACTTCTTAAAAAGAATGTTCTGACTTGGAATCGACATATGTCTACTGTGTCAATTTACTTGAATTGATACGCCTAAATCAACTTCTTTTTTTTTCTGATTTTAGGCACTGAAAATTTCGGGAATCAAGCAAGTGACACAACATTATTATTTAAAAATGTATTTATTGCTTTTAGAAGTATTCTCCGCGGATGGAAATCCTATTTTGAATAAAAATATTTGAATTTGAATTTGAAGCATTGAAGCAACCATTCCATTCGGAAGTTGGG
Organism: Leptidea sinapis; assembly: GCF_905404315.1. Taxonomy (NCBI): domain Eukaryota; kingdom Metazoa; phylum Arthropoda; class Insecta; order Lepidoptera; family Pieridae; genus Leptidea; species Leptidea sinapis. The sequence goes on along the minus strand of NC_066270.1, from coordinate 11,450,839 downwards.
GTCTCCAAAATGGCCGTTTTTTAGGCGTCCACAGTTTCTTCAGGTGATGAAAATCTCAGACCACGCAATTTATTATTTATTTTAGGGAAAGTATAGAAATCATTAGGGCTTAGGTCGGGGATGTACGGCGGATGGTCTAATAATTCTATGTTTTCTTGCTCTAAAAACTCTTTTGTTCTGTGCGCGGTGTGAGAACTGAGAACTCGCATTGTCGTGATGGAGGATGATGCGGCGGTTGCAGTTCTCTTTACGGAGTTCAGAAACGAACTGTGGCAAACAAATGCTAGCATACCATTCTGCATTAACCGTTCTTTGTCCCTCAAGAGGAATAGTGGCAACATGGCCGGTTTTGGAGATAAAAGTGGCCACCATTTTTTTTGCAACACTCCGTGAACGAACAATTTTTGTTGGCTTTAACTCATTTTCGAACACCCAAACCCGTGACTAGTTATTTGTTTCGGTTTCGTACGCATATATCCAGGATGCGTCAGCTGATACGATGTTGTATAAAGCATTTGAGGATCCTGCGTGGAATCTTTCGAGAGTTCTGACGCACCAAGTAACGCAAGCCGCTTTTTGCTCTTCACAGAGTAAATGCGGTATCCATCGGGAAAACAATTTTTTAACACCTAATTGTTCATGCAAGATTATTTGTATTTGACTCATGCCAATGTCTAAAGTTGCCTGAAATTCGCGGTATGTCACATGTCGATCTTCTTTAATCAGCTTACGCACAGTATCAACGTTTTCTTTGGTGATTGCAGTTTTTTGACGACCTTGACGGGGATCATCACTGAGCTTGACACGTCCACGTTGAAATTCAGCAAAACAGCGATAAATTGTGGTTTTGGATGGGGCTTCATCACCAAATGCAGAAATCATCCGGTCAACACACTGCTTTTGTGTTAAACCACTTCGAAAGTCATAATAAATCATCGCTCTAGAATTTTCTCGAGTCAATTCCATTTTCTCAACGACTAAACAAGTTTGACAAGACCTTGTGACAAGACCGAGATTTTTTTTTAAATAAATAAATGGTATTCGATTTTTAAAACCAAGGAGTTAATCGGAAATTAAAAAGATTTTAATATGACAGGAACAGTGGAAATATTCCATTCCCGATACTTTCAGTGCAGCCTATGTATAAATTCCTATTCCAATAGGTATATGGGGCAACTAAAAGTTTTGCACTTCTAGCTAATCGGAACTATTTGAATTTCCAATGATTTGAATTTTTTGAAACGTTGCAACCTTCTTAGTAATAAAAAAAAAACAATTGGCGGGAAATCATTTGTCAATTGTTTTTTATCGCACATCAAAGTTCTACGTATGCAACGAAAATGGAATTAAGTCGAAAAGATTTTAGTGCGATGATTTTTATGATTTTAGAAGCTCAACATTTGTCACATTGTCAGAAACGTGGATTTATTGTCTTGAACCCGAAAAAAAAAACATCTTGTGAATGGGTGTTTGGAAATGAGAACAGGCCAACAAAAGTGACGCAGGCGAGAAACGTTGGTATATGGAATTATCGCATTTTTTTTTCTCAGCTACTTTCCCATCTGCTCAATTCCACTTGAAGATGCAAAGAGTGTTAATGCCGAGTTGTATTCTACCATTTGTTTACCCAGGGTGTTAAAAAAGTTCGCGAAAGACGACCAAAAGCCGAGTTCTCATACCTACATCATGATAACGCTTCTTCACAGTCGGCCAACAAAGCCATTAATTCAAACTAAGGCATTTTTAGCTTCCGAAAAAGTACAAATCGTCACCCATCCTGCACATAGCCCCGACCTAGCACCCTGTAATTTCTGTATTTTCCCCAAAATCAAAGATTTGATGAGAGGTTTCACTTTACCAACTCCGAAGAGGCAGTGATAGCATTTAATCAGCACGTGGAAAACATTCCTTCAGATGTGTGGTCCTCCTGTTTTCAAGAATGGTTGGATCGCATGAAAAATGTGTTTAAAATGTAAAGGAGAGTATTTTCAAAAGCAATAAACATAATATTTTGGTTATAACATGTTGCTTTTTTAAGTTACGCAAAATTTAGTGTGACCTACGTATTAAGTATCATAAATACTAAACTTATTTACCTCGCTCCTGCTAACAATCACGAATAAGTTCCTCAAAACAATAGCAATCAATAAATTCCTGTGTAATATCACCCTTGTGACTCTCAATCTTTTGTAGAAATAGAAAATCAAAATGGCCGGAACACAAGCGGCTATTGACAGTGCCAACATCACGATGTGCAGCCTATATCTTCTCAGTAACCTGGGCGTGACGCTGCAAGTACTGTAATCAGTCTGAATCTCCCACGTTCCGTTTTGAAAGCACTTTTTGCTGCTGAAATCTGAAAAGTGATACATGTGTCATATACTAATGCTACCAACGTTATGGAGCGCCGTTAGATATCCCAATTAATAATTACATTTATATAACTGCTGTTATTTATTTTTTTGAACGAAGCGGGAATCAAAGCCGCGACCTCTAGCGTTCCGTGCGAGTGCTCTTCCAACTGACTTACCGTTCGAGTGACGTATTGTTGATAAAATCTTGTATGTTCAACTCGCAAAATATTTGTTTTCAAATTTTATTTGGGGTTTAATCCCAGAAGTGATGTTTCTCACTTTAAAACAACAAATTGTTTAGATTTGCAAGAGCGACATCTCAAGTCAATTTCCTAATATGCAAATATTGGAGTTGAGCAGGTTATCAACTGTAAAGAAGATCCTATAGATGAAGCCACACCTGAGAGTTGAACAAAGCATACAAGATTTTATGGCGATACGTCACTCAAACGGTTAACTCAGTTGGAAGAGCACTCGCACGGAACGCGAGAGGTCGCGGTTTCGAGTCCCGCATCGTGCATTTTGTATTCAAATTTTATTTGTGTTCGGTGATCAATTGCTGAATTTAATATTATTACCAATAACCAAGACATTCGTCATTTTAATTAAAAGAAGACTTACGGTTGCATGAAGGGCCGGCGTTGGAGTATGCGAATTCAGAACACACGGCGTATGCCGTCGTTCCCAGCTCACCAGGAAGCCAGCATGTCCAGCCATCAAACGTGGTGGCACAGTCTTCTCTTCCTGAAACATTATCATTTTAAGGGTTTCATAGCCAAAGGTTAACCAAACAAATAGATTTACCATATTTCTTCAATAAGCATCAACACTTGATGGGCCTAAAAAGTATATACCATACTTTTTATAAATTAATTATGGACTTATGAGACCTTTTTTATGACAATAAGGGATAAGACGAGCAAGACGTTCAGTTGATACTCCCTGCCCATTGCAACACGATGCCGCTCAGGATTCTTGAAAACCAAAAAATTCTTAGTAGCACTACAATTGCGCTCGTCACCTTGAGATATAAGATTTTAAGTCTCATTTGCCCAGTAATTTCACTAACTACGGTGCCGGTCAGACCGAAACACAATAATGCTTACACATTACTGCTTTGCGGCAGAAATAGGCGCCGTTGTGGTACCCATAATCCTGTGGCATCCTGTGCAAAGGAGTAATGATAAGGAGTCTAGTACCTAAATCCAATGAAATAGTAAGTAGAAAAATTACAGTTAATTACAATTGAAATGTAATTATTTAGCAAAATGATTAAAACGTCTAGTTAAACAATTTTGCTAGTTTCAAGGGGCTCTTACCAAAACACTTTGTCTTTGCGTGGCGTTGTATTCAAAGCGCGGTCGAAACACAACTGAACGAAAACTCTGCTAAATAGCAGGACCTAGCGCGGTCATACGTTGTAATGGGCAGACGTTTTTAAAGTCTTACCATCGTCAGTAAGAATAGACTTGTTCATGTAATGGCTGCAACAATCGCTGGCCTCATAGAAGCACTTCTCCCAGCGCCCTTGTGCCGCTGGGACCACGGCATTTCTCACGGCAGCAGCAACCTCTTCAAATGCGGGGTCGAATGGATAACAGGCACAATTACCGTCTTGTTTGACCTAGGCACATGAAAGACATAAGTTAAAAATATAAAATTATTTACATAGCAGTCTTATAAACAAACTTATAGGGAATTAACATTATTTTAAAGCATAATAGTATACATAAATACAATATCCAAATGTTTTGGGCTTTCTTGAGTGTTAATTCCGCCAATATTTATCTTTAAGCAATTCGACACATGTTTCGCCTCCACACGAGGCATGCTCAGGAGAGGTTGACTCGCCAAACTCTGGCACGAGACTTGAATCCGCCCATCTAAATTCAAATTCAAAATTCAAATTCAAAAACACTTTATTCATGTAGGTCACGGAAATGACACTTATGAATGTCAAAAAAAAAATATAAAAAAAAATAAAAATATTGTTTCATAATTGAATTTACCGCTACTTCGTAAAGGGTTGAGCTAATGAGAAGAAGTAGCAAGAAACTCATTGCCACTCTATTAAGTCATTTACATTTTAATTGTTTTACAAATCATTTCAATTACAATATATGCAAAGTGACGCAACAAAGATACTCAAATGGCAAAAACTGAAAAGCTTACACGAGTAAGTCAAAAAAAGAAAAAAAAGTAAATTAATACTTATAAACACAAGAGTTATTGAGTAAAGTAGATGCATCAATCCACACATACCGTAAATAAATAGAGGCATTATGTGAGCATTTCATAAAATAAAATACATAATAACTTTAACTTTAAAGGAAATAATAATTATAATAAACACATCAAGCAGACCTCCCGGTAACAAGATCATCCAGCCACCACGAGTAGCACCCGTTCACGACCAGCATCTATGTGTTAGGTATACCAGATGATCGCCTGCCGACCGACCATGGCGAAAGCCGTACGGCCGGTCGTTGATCACCTGGTGACCTTCTAGGTATACCAAGAGCTGGCGGTTAATTGTGCTCTCCATGATTTTGGAGAGCAGGGAGGTAATAGCTCTAGACCTGTAGTTTGCCGGATCCGTACTGTTTCCTTTTTTTTGGATCGGATCGACAAGGGTTGACTTCATTAGTCAGTGACTACGCCTTTTGAATAAGAGTGCCGGAATAAATGCGTTAGCACCGGCGTCAACTCAGGGGCACACGTTCTAAGCACGATTGGAGAAATGCCATCCGGCCCGCTCGACTTCCTGACGTCCAACGAAAACAGAGTTCGCCAGAAGATTGCCTGCCATGCCGTTTGCCGAATATAAAAAAACTGCACAATGATTAAAAATAATATCAGTATTCAAAGAAAAATATAATATGGATAGGTATCCGATATCTTTTGAACTCGTAGCATCATACCAAAGTATGCCAACTAGATCTGCATTTCGTGTTTTTTTCAACTTATTTTCGTAGCTGTTTATTGAAAAGCAAAGTATGCTTCGCCGAACATCTTAACTTCGACAAACAACAGCAAGTAAGGCCACAGAGTACTTACAATACACACACAACAGACTATTTATACATGTATTGTGTTGTTTGATCTTTTAACGCGTAGCTAGATCGTTGAAAAATCCTACGTGGCTTAAAACCAATTCATTAAACATTATTATAATATTATAATTTCCATTAAACCGTGGACTCATAACACTAATAATCATTGGCACGGTCGCACATTCTACTAGGTTACCCGTCACCACAAGGTGACGTCCAACGAAAACAGAGTTCGCCAGAAGATGCATGCCATGACCATGGCGAAAGCCGTACTGTCGGTGCTTGATCAACTAGGCGACGTTCTAGAGTCGTAGTCTAGAGAGTAGAGGTATACCAAGAGCTGGCGGTTAATTATGCTCTACATGATTTTGGTGAGTAGGGATAGTATCTTAAAATAACTACAGAACAACTAGGTTCATAAAAAAATTATAGATACTTTTAAAACAACTTTTTAAACTATACAAATAAATAAATATGTATATGGAATTAAAATTTTATGATGAGAAATATTAGTAAAGAGATGCGTTCTATTTAAGTAAAATAACTTATGTGACGTTAAAAATATTAACAATGTAATATTATTAAAATGTTAACATACAGATGGAAAGAGATTATATAAAAAAAATTGTGATTAGTGAAGATCTTAAAATACATACAAATTTAATATTATGATAATCATTATAATGGAGGGTAGAGGCAAAGCAATCCGTATATATAATCTGTAAAAAGTATCCGTTAAAATGCGTTAATTAGGGTGGCGCCACAGTCGCATCAGGGTAAATCTTAAAAAAAGCGCAAAATATAAAATAATACTAATCACTCTAGGTGCACGTTTCCCTATAATAATTCTGTAAGCTTATAATATTTACAACATTATTTTGTACAACATTAGATGTTGAAATTTTAAGTTAAATAGTAACTACTAGTCGACAATAGTAGACAATAATATTAATATTTTTTAACTCAGCATACTTTCAATTCGTTCACAATTGCTACATTCACCATACTTCATGCCATACCCTGTGCCTACACCAGCGCTATTATACTAGTCCATATGGATTACCTAATAAGTCATCAACTGCAGGTTTACATCCAAAGAATTTTGACTTATATTATGAAATAATGAATATTATATCTAATCTATCATAAAAATAATGCAAACCACAAATCAATCTCACTCAATAATGGTCGTTTTATCTGATTTGTGTGTCAACTAATTATTTTTTTACATAATACAGTAGGTAAAGTGTCGGTTTTTATCTTAATAATAAAAGCGATGACGAATATTTAATGTTTTGATTACAATCGCATAACGAAGGTCAAATTACGTTACTTATTGACATATCTTTGTGTGCAAAGTGTGATAGGGCAGTAGCCCTATTCTCGCAACAAAACAAGAATAGGAGCTATTCCTGTCAAAGTCACGCGTGGCGAGTGTAGGTACCTACTATTACATTTGGCTTGGCACCGACTTCAAACCTATCATTTGGTAGCAATAATAGTATTTTATTAATATTAAAGGTATTAGGTTTGTAGAAGAGGTGAATTAGATTAAGTCTTTATAAAGTTATTTTATACTTTTCAGATTTTGTAGTTTATGTTTCATGACCTCATCAGAGTACGTTTTCATTGGGATAAGAAAAAGGCAACTTTTAAACAAAATCTAATATAAAAACACAGTTACAACCCACGCCTTATTAATCCTTTAAAAAGTGTTTTATTTAAATAATTACAGGAACTTAAAACTATTGGAAGTATACCAAAAATATTGGCAGCAGAATCGCTTTGGATAGAGAGGCTGGTCCGCTTGCCGAAATAACTGCCAGCGCTTAGTAACTACATATTAATAGTAATTGATATAAATAATCAATAAACGGATATTAATCGGAACATTGGTATAAGTGGCGGCACGTAAGTCTAGCTGAAGGAAACGTGGAGGGGATAACTGCTTATGGGTACTGTCGCGGACGCTTTACAAATATAACTTTAATTAATTAATAGTAAAATAATATAATGATAATTAGCACAGAGCGAAGAGTTGGCAGAACAAATAAACGGTGGACTGATGACTTAATAGAGATAGCAGGAAAAGACTGGATGCATAAAAGCAAAAATCTAACACTATGGAAAAACATGGAGGAGGCCTTTACTCTAACGAGATCCACAACTCAAATAAATAGAAGCATAAGCAACTAATCTTACTAACACCAAACTATTAGAAATATATCTTACCTACTAATACTACTAATAATTCGCTTGTGTAAAAAGAGTTTTGGATTAAATGAGGCTTTATTATTATTATTATTATTAATTAGCACAGAGCGAGATGTGGAGGAGAGCTGCGTGTCGGTAGGTACTGTTGCGAATGCAAATATTATGCTTTGAAAAATATTTAATGTTAAAGTGTTAAGTACTTCTGTACAAAGTTAATTACGCCAGAGTTGTCAAAAAAATTCTCAACAATAGTGTGAGTGTATGTGTATTTAGCCTACCAACTCAAACTTAACAATAAACAACAAAAAAAATAACAATACAATTCAGAACGTGACTGTACACTGGAAATGCCCGGAGTGCCGTATCGGTACGGGGGACGGAATACGACTGGAGAGCCAATCCGCACTACGCAAGCTCACATTAAAATTAGAGAAAGTCAAAATATACGTACGATTTCTAAGCAAGGTGCAAATAAATCTCCATAAATACACCCGGCACCCAAATTGATAGGGTTGGATCCGTTTATATACAAGAAGTTGGGAGTATATTGCAGGCAGCCCCTGCCGGCGACCCAGCGGTAGATTTGCTCGTGGTATGCAACATTGCGGTAGTTGCAGGTATTGTCGATGAATGGTGGAACAGCATCCGGTGGTTCCTGGTGCAAATTCATTTTTATATTAGAATATAAATACTACCTGGTGCTTACTCTTTTAGTAAACTAGCCGTTCCCGCCCGCTTCTCTGGGCGAATTTTAAAAGGAAGGAACGTTGGAATTCGAAAAATAACCTATAAACCACGTAGGATAAATTTTGCATCGAATGGTGGTAGTTTCATGTCGATACGATCTGTGGTTGAAGCTTACACTAACACAAAGTGTCATACAAATCGCGAGTGTAAAACGTAGCTTGTCACGCACACTAAAGTAATACACCTGGCCTGTTTTCATCGGTTGTTCAGAAGCAAGAGGCTCTATCTACGTATAAATTATATAAACATAAAATTAAAAAAGTCTCTTAAAGATTTCAGAAAACCGGCGAGCCGTCACGTGTGACACTACAAGTCAGCAAATTAAAAAGCATTCGATCTCATTCATCCTAATACATCGTACCTTTCCTTTTTCATCCAAACGTACCCTGAGTTACCCAGGGTTTTTCATCCTACCCTCATTTTTGGGTTTGTTTTCCTTCACATTACTTTTATGGTGATTTTTTTTTATAGAAAAGCAGGACAAACGAGCGTACGGGTCATCTGGTGTTAAGTGATCACCACCACCCACTTTCTCTTGCAACAACGTCACAATAAAGATATTATATAAAATAATTCCTTATTTTAGCTTGTAAACTAATAAGAAAAGTGAAAAATATAACTAAATATAAGAAATTTAAATAAATTACTGCAATGTGTTTCTGTTACAATAACTTATAATTTTAAGTTCAGCATGTGAAACTGATCTGATCAAGATCACCAGAATACGTTGGATGATGGCAGAGCAGGACCGACCGTCAGGGAGATCTTTGAGGAAGGCCTTTGTCCAGTAGTGGACATCTTCTGGCTGATATGTTTATGTCGAACTGATGACTTTTCTATTTTCATACCAAGCTCAGTGTATGGTGCTCGGTGGCAAATCCCAGCCCTAGTTCAACGCGTTGGCTAAAGTTGCAGCTGTGTACAAACAACTGGAGAGTAGATTATTTGTTGCAGCGCTGGTCACAAAGGACTGAACTGCAAAGTTCTATAGAGAAATCACAGTCGCCCATGGGATATCTATGCTGTTGCATAGAGATGACTTGAATGACAAGCTTTAATTTGTCAGAAACACTTAAGTTCTGGGCGTTGCAAAAGCTGCTCTTTTTAACTGCAGCCAGCCATCTATTCTGCCATGCTGATGAAGCCTCATGCCCTGGTAAATACGGCCATACTGTTTGCCTTAAACTCGACTTTTAACTACTATGGAATGACAAAACCTTTCAATATGTGAGGGCGATAGCGTATTAAGTAGTATTCCACACCAGCGGCCTTCAACGGCTTCAGGGATTCAACGTCATGCCATCAGGTCTCTTGCTATCGTCACGTGAAGGTAGCAAAAGTTCGACTGATGACTTCTGACTGAAGGTATGATAGACCATGGTTACCAAGGCTGTTTACTTTGACTCCATAGTGGTACCCAGGCACACTAAACCAAAGAAAAATACATAAATCTCCTTTGGAAAATTTATCGGAGAGATGAAGTCGTTTTTATCACAATGTGACCAATCGGTTCCTTGTTTTCCAAATCGGTAAGTCAAAAACAATAAATCATATTGTCTAAAAATATAAATCACACAAACCTCACAAATGTATATATTCGGCTTTTGGCAAATGAGCTGGTCATTGGTCTTCAGTGCCAATCGAGGATAACGTTGGTGCCACACATTATGGTCCAAATTCAAGAAGTCATCATTGGTATAAGCTAGGACCTGTGTAAAATTAAACTCGAATTGTAATAGAAATTATTAAGAAAAGGTATATGACTAAATATTATATGGTCACAAAGCCAGAAACTTTATTTTCAAATAATATGTTTGTCATCATAGTTTATGAGCTTAAGATAAAGCATATTGTCAAACCTTCTATATGAGCAGCCTGTGGGTCAGATATACTCAAAGAAAGCTTAGCGCGTTCAGAACAACAGTGGTTTCAGGTTGATGTTTGGGCTGCCCCGCTTTTGCAGTGCTTCAGCAATGCTCGCGGATACGAGGGTGGACGGCTTCCATGCCATCCAACGCAAATGAACCGAGTCATTGCTGAAGAGGTTGCGGGGTAGCCCTAACATCCTTCTGTAAACCATTACTAGTCATTACGATGCGCCATTTTTAAAGGCATTTATGCGGCTTCATGTGCCTGTTTAGTTATAATTATACTAACAAAATTTAGGACATGTTACTAACAATTACTATGATTTTTTTTTAATCAAAATATTATTATTATAATATAAACCTTTAGATCGACCAATATCCAACCAATCCACGCAATCAAAGGTTTATAGGGTCTCGTCATCATGATTCACATAACTTTTCACATTCTCTAGTACCATAATGTAATATTGAAAACAGCACTTCGTCCACATGTAACTAACGATCAGTAATCACTAAACAGGCTCCTGAAGAAGCACTCTATTTGGCAACTGGCTTCAAACTTAGCACGGGTCAAAACCATAACAATCTTTGTTTGTAGTGTGTATTGAATATATTTTGTTTCGCGTCTAGAATGCCACTGATTGTGTTATACGGTGTTTACAAATTATCTTCGCGACAATCATATATTGTTATCAGGAATAATTCGAAATACGCCGTGATTGCAATGCTTACTGGAATAAAAATGATATTAATAATATGTTATCTACAGTTTGAAAATCATTTAAAGTCATGGGCTACCTATGACTACTAGGTAATACATACGTAGAATCCTTTTATTTTAATCAATTTGTTATGTTTTTTAGGTGATAACAATCACTTCTGGGATTAATTACACAAACAAAACTTAAAACAAAATTTAATGAACGTTGCGGAACTCGAACCCGCGACCACTCGCGGTCCATGCGAGCGCTCTTTCAACTGTTAAGATGTCTTTAAGCTTCTGGACTGGAACGGACTGGGCATCAACATCACCAGCGAATACATCACTCACCTTCGATTACTAATCGTAACGATATCGTAATCATGGCAGAGACCATGGAAGACTTAAGCCATATGCTCGATGGCCTCAATACACCTTCCCAAGGAGTAGGGCTCAAAATGAACATGGACAAGACGAAGATCATGTCAAATGTCCATGTCGCACCTACTCCCATAACAATTGGTAACTGTACTCTCGAAATTGTTGACGAGTACGTCTACCTCGGACAAACAATCCAGTTAGGCAGGTCCAATTTCCAGAAGGAGGTCTCGTCGAATCCAACTCGGATGGGCAGCGTTCGGGAAGTTCCGTAAAATCTTCTCGTCCCAAATACCGCAGTGTCTGAAGACGAAGGTTTTCAACCAGTGTGTGTTGCCAGTATGACTTACAGATGAATTACGGTACATAGACGTGGTCGCTAACTATGGGCCTCATGAGAAAGCTCATGGTCGCTCAGAGGGCAATGGAGAGGGCTATGCTCAGAGTTTTCCTGCGAGATCGACTCAGAAATGACGAGGAGAACTAAGGTAACCGACATAGTCCAAACGATTGCGAAACTGAAGTGGCAGTGGGCAGGGCACAAAGTTCGACGAACAGATGGCCGTTGTTGACGTTGAAGACGCAGTGTTGGCAGGCCCCCCACAAGATGGACCGACGATCTGGTCAAGATCACCGGAATACGTTGGATGAGGGCAGCACAGGACCGATCGTCGTGGAAATTTTTTTGGGGGAGGCCTTTGTCCAGCAGTGGACGTTTTTCGGCTGATGATGATGATGAAGTAAATATTGCCCTGTACTTTCTCCGGGGCGTAAAAAGAATAGGGGAGTCCCAGGCCCATGGGTGTCGTAAGAGGCGACTAAGGGCTTTTTAGAAGTGGGAGAGTCACGCTGCCGTCTTATGACGTCAGCACAATCGGGCCAGACTCGTCCGGGTTAATTACCACACTCGCACAGAATAACGGCGTGAAGTAGCGGCCTAGTGCCGCTATGTTTCGCATAGGTTAGTGTCGAGGACCGGAGGCCATCCCTTCCCCCCCCCCCACACAAATTATGAGAGCGGTCCGTAAAAAGATATTACCCCAGGAGGGTACCAGCTCTACCAGAGCCGGAGAATCCCTCCCCGAGCACTCTCGCTCGGGCCGCCCTTCGTATTCTGGGGTGGGCACAGAACCGCGCATGACCGAGGACAAACGAGGCAGTAACACCACGGCACCCCGCTCCACGCTCAACGTGGACTTTTGCAATATCAGGGGAATTCACTCCAATTTAATCGCCGTCCACCACCACCTTGAGACGGCGCAGCCGGCCTTGTGTTTCCTTACGGAGACGCAGATATCTCGACCTAGCGATACGTCATATTTAACGTACCCCGGGTACAAAATTGAGCACAACTTTTTGCCTCATGCCGGGGTATGTGTGTACGTTAGGGAGGATATCTGCTGTCGCCGTCTCGGCAATTTTGAGGGTAGGGACCTGTCTACTCTCTGGCTCCGCGTAGATTTAGACGACCGAGTCCGTATCTATGCGTGTGTCTACAGGTCCCATAGTGGTAACGCAGAAACCGATCATCTCATGGGCTGCGTTCAAGCAGCAATTGACGTCGTGCTTGCACAGATCCCCTCCGCTGAAATCGTGGTCTTGGGTGATTTCAACGGGCACAATGCCGAATGGCTTGGATCACGTACCACAGACTACGCAGGGCGATCTGTGCATAATTTTGCATTGGCGTATGGTCTGTCCCAATTGGTTGAGTCGCCAACGCGGCTCCCGGATGTGGATAGCCACATGCCGTCCTTATTAGATCTTCTGCTGACTACACATCCCGATGGTTACCACGTCTTTGTCGACGCCCCTCTCGGAACGTCCGACCATTGCCTGGTCAGGAGTGTAGTGCCTATCCGACGCCAACATCGCAGACCACCAGTGACCCGCCGCGTTTGGCACTACAAGTCAGCAGATTGGGATAGGATGCGTTCCTTTTTTGCATCCTACCCTTGGGGCAAGGTTTGTTTCCCTTCGGATGATCCTAGTGCCTGCGCCATTGCAGTAGGCGATGTGATACTGCCTGATGGATATTTTTATACCAAGCTCTGTAGTACCGATCGGTGGCAGATCACAGCCCTGGTTCGATGCGTCAGTTAAAGCAGCATCTGACTGCAAAAAACAGGCGTATCGAACTTGGGTTGCGGCGCTGGGCACAAAGGATCCGAACTGCAAAGTTCTTAAGAGGAAATATAACCGTGCCTCCAGATTTTTTAAGCGGCAAATCGCCCGTGCGAAGTCTAAGCACGTCGTCAAAATCGGCGAGCAGCTTTCCAGTTACCCGACCGGAACACGCAAGTTCTGGTCGTTGTCGAAAGCTGCTCTTGGTAACTTCAACCAGCCGTCCTTGCCGCCGTTGCACATGAGGAATGACACCCTGGCCCATACGGCAAAAGAGAAAGCCGAGCTCCTGTGCGCTCTTTTCGCCTCCAACTCGACTCTTGACGACAACGGAAAAACACCGCCGACCATCCCGCGGTGTCAGAGCTCTATGCCTGAAGTACAGTTCAGACAGAAAACTGTTAGGCGAGCTCTGTTTTCGTTGGACGTCAGGAAGTCGAGCGGGCCGGATGGCATTTCTCCAATCGTGCTTAGAACGTGTGCCCCTGAGTTGACGCCGGTGCTAACGCGTTTATTCCGGCACTCTTATTCCAAAGGCGTAGTCCCTGACTCATGGAAGTCAGCCCTTGTCCATCCGATCCAAAAAAAAGGAGACAGTTCGGATCCGGCGAACTACAGGCCTATTGCTATCACCTCCCTGCTCTCCAAAATCATGGAGAGCATAATTAGCCACCAGCTTTTAGTATACCTAGAGGGTCACCAGTTGATCAACGACCGACAGTACGGCTTTCGCCATGGACGGTCGGCAGGTGATCTTCTGGTATACCTAACACATAGATGGGCGGCGGCTATTGAAAGCAAGGGGGAAGGCCTGGCAGTTAGCCTGGATATAGCGAAGGCCTTTGATCGTGTATGGCACAAGGCGCTCCTCTCAAAACTTCCATCATTTGGGCTTCCCGAGAGCTTGTGCAAGTGGACCTCCAGCTTCCTCACTGGGCGTAGCATACAGGTCGTTGTCGACGGATATTGCTCGAACCCGAAGCCCGTGAATGCTGGAGTGCCCCAAGGCTGTGTGCTATCTCCTACGCTGTTTCTTCTGCATATCAATGATATGTTGGACACCTCCAACATGCATTGCTATGCAGATGACAGCACTGGTGATGCCGTATACACGGGCCATGCAGGTCTCTCTCGGGAAATCGTCGACCAGTGCCGGGAGAAACTTGTGTCTTCTATCGAGTCCTCTCTCGAGAAGGTCGCGGAATGGGGTAAATTGAACCTTGTCCAATTTAACCCCCAGAAGACGCAAGTTTGCGCGTTTACCACTAAAAAAACCCCATTTGTCGTATCACCGCTCTTCGAGAACACTTCTCTTAAAGCCGCGCCTAGTATCGGAATACTGGGTCTCGAAATCTCGAGCGATTGCCAATTCCGTGGCCATCTGGAGGGCAAAGCCAAATTGGCTTCGAAGAAGCTGGGCGTCATCAATAGAGCACGGCAATACTTCAAGCCGGCCCACATTCTAGCGCTCTACAAAGCGCAGGTCCGGCCACACATGGAGTATTGCTGTCATCTGTCATGATCTGTTTGATCCATTTGACCGCGTGCAACGTAGAGCAGCTCGAATTGTCGGGGACTCAGTGCTCTGTCAACGGCTGGATCACTTGGCGTTGCGTAGAGACGTCGCTTCATTGTGTGTCTTCTACCGCATTTATCACGGGGAGTGTTCCGAAGAGCTGTTTAACCTGATTCCTGCCGCCGAATTTCACCATCGCACGACACGCCACAAGTTAGGATATCATCCCCACCATCTGGATGTGTGGCGGTCCTCCACAGTGCGGTTTTCAAGAAGCTTTCTCCCTCGTACTACAAAGCTGTGGAATGAGCTTCCTTGTGCGGTGTTTCGGGGACAATACGACATGGGTACCTTCAAAAAAAGCGCGTACACCTTCCTTAAAGGCCGGCAACGCTCTTGTGATTCCTCTGGTGTTGCAAGAGAATGTGGGCGGCGGTGATCACTTAACACCAGGTGACCCGTACGCTCGTTTGTCCTCCTATTCCATAAAAAAAAAAAAAAAATATATTGTATTAAATATATCGTTGTCTTGTACCCATAGTATAGGCTATGCCTAGTTTGGGGCAAGATAATTTGTGTTAAAGTGTGTCAATATATGTCGATACATATCAGTAGTAGTTGGCCGTTGCATTCGCAACTAAAGGTTATATCTCAATATTGCCTGTCAGCCATTAAGTTGGCATAGCAACACCCCATTATGCGCGGACGCATGCCAAGAAAGGGAAGATATTATTAGAAATCTTAGTGAAGGGAATTTGAGTAGGGAAAATAAGACATATAAACACCTTTCAACGTCCAAAGAAATACACAAATCATGTTGTTATACCGTCCTGGAAACACGTCTAAAGCCAAAGTATGGAATAGTCTTTGTATTATTTCGTCTCTTATGGATGATTAAAGATAAAGGGTCGGAACTCTACTTAAAAGGCCAATAATTTGCGGAGTTTTTTCAAAAATATTAACCGACAAAATATCCAAATGTTTTCAGTTTTCTTTAATGTTAATTCCACCCAAATTTGTCTTTAAACAATTCGAATGTGTTTCGCCTCTACACAAGGCATCCTAAGGAGATGTTGACTTGGCAAACTCTGGCATCAGGCTGCAACAGTATTTAACTCTTACATTAAATAACAGTAAAAAAAATCTCGTGACACAGTTTGGCGAGTCAACATCTTCTGAAGATGCCTCGGTTAGAGGCGAAACACGTGTCGAATTGTTTAAAGACAAATATTGGCGGAATTAACACTAAAGAAAACTCAAAACATTTGGATAATGAAGTATTTCCGCAAAGTAACGCCTACTTCAACAAATTTTCGACAAAATATCTTTAATATCAAGCATCTAAAAACTGCGCATAATATAAATATCACTAGATCTCGTATCAAGATGTGAGTTGATTGTAACAGCGACAACATTATTCAGAATTTCAATATGTTCAAACTATTATGATCCTACAAAAATAGTCACATTTCATATTTATTTACAACGGCTTGAGTGCAAAAGTTGAAAAACGACATATTTACTTCAGCCGAAAGACTGCTGGACCAAGGCCTCCCCCAAAGACGCCACGACGATCAGTCCTGCGTTGCCCTCATCCAACCCTTTTACGGCACCTAATGACGGGCCTACCAACACTTCGTCTTCCGCAACGTGGTCGAGATTTGATAATTTTACTGCCCCAACGGCGATCTGTCCCTTGAACTATGTGCCCTGCCCACTGCCACTTCAGTTTCTCAATTATTTGGGCTACTTCGGTGACTTTGGTTCTCCTACGGATCTCCTCATTTCTGATTCGATCTCGCAGGGGTGTTTCCCTATAACATATTCTACTAAATAAAATTGGGTTTCATTTTGTTTTTGGGCATTTAATTAAGCAACATTCGCCTTTTACTATATCCCTACTAATATTATAATTAATGTGAATGTAACTTTCTTTGTTACGCTTTTACGCCGGAGCTACTGAACCGATTTTGATGTTATTTGGTGCAGCGATAGACTAGAGCTTGGAAAAAGACATAGATTACATATTGTTGACATACATTTTGTTCTGGAAAAATCCATGGTTCTCACGTGATTTGTGAAAAACTGAAACTCACGTCGATGAGCTATAACTATACCAACTGTAGGTTTAGTTTGCCATAGCAACCTTCCTCGAAATAGGATTCATATAATATGTTGGGAACGGGAGCGAAAACGGGAACCGAACTGGAATAGGACATGAGATAATCTTCAATTCCAAACTTGCCTATTATTTTTAATATCCCTTTATCAACGCGGACGAAGTCGCGGGCATCAGCTAGTAAGGTTATATCTTGTCGCACTGACTAGGGGACTATTCATATCTACTAATCTTTCGAACTATTACAACTTAGCTATATCGATATTAGCTGTGAGGTAACTTTCGAATCCCAGTTTATTCGATACATGAGGGTTTTGCTTAAACACTTATTTACGATTTAAGTAGTCTGATCGATGTACGAATTTATTCAATAGATTTTGAGTTTAACGGTGATCAAAGCAGTGTCACTGATGATTTGCGATATAATAATAATAATAATATAATATTGACACACTTTTACACAAATTAACTTGCCCCGAACTAGGCATAGGCCTGTGCTATGTGCACAAGAAAACGACACACATAATAAGATATGCTTACCTAAATACAAATACATATCCATGACTTGGAAACAAACGTGCATATTCAACATATAAATGTTTGCGCCTACCAAGATTCGAACCTGGGCCCTCTAACTCATAGGCAGGGTCACTAACCACTGGGCTGTATTGGTTGTTGATATTGCACAAAGAATGTCCTTCTACGATGACCACTGAAGATAACGTGACGACTACGAACTGATAAAGGCTTGATATCAATGGATTCGGGCAAGCTAAGGTATCCTTATAAATCAAGTGCAGTATAAGTGTTACGTGAAAATTTAGACATCAAAAAGTTCTGCACGTAGATATATAATACACATCCATGCTAGTGTGAGTGTTATACTAGTGTGAGTGTTCGAAGTAAATCCATCGAACAGCATTATGTTACAAATATTGCTTAGTAGATAAAATTAATTATTTATAACCATGTGTTGCTCTCAGTAAGGCAGTACGCGGGTAACCATTGATCGGCCTGGCCCGAGTAACCATTTTAACCATTATTACCAATGCATAGTAGAGATGCTGTACGCGTGTAACCATTGATCGGTCCGGTCCTAGTTACCATTAACCATTCGTCTATAACCATTACAGGACTGGTCCTAGTAACTATTTTAACCAATTAATAGTAGAGATCCGCGTACTCACAAGTAGAACCATTAATTTTAGTTATTTAACAGGTGTCATAGATTAATTTAGTACCTTAAGTAAATAAATACTTTAACCATAAAACCAATATACATATATCTACCCCTAAGTTCACCCCTTTTCAGTGAGTGTAAGATTGTTTGTAACGCTTTCACGCCTAAACCACCGAACCGATTTTGATGAAATTTAGTACAGAGATAGACTATAGCTTGGAAAAGGACATAGGCTTTCTTATTGCGAAAAAAATAAATGTAAGGGTTGAGATAGGAGATGGAAGCTTGTATGGAAGTTCGTCTTTATCGAAGATGATAAAAAGTAATTTATAAGTACCTAATTTGACCTATATGGGGATGAAATAGAAGATTAAAGTTCGCAGGGAAATACTATTAAAGAGACTGACCACATTGACAAAGGATATCCGCTGTATCACAGAAGAGCACCGCCAGCAGCGGAAAGAGCAGTTTGTTTGTATTATTTGAAAAGTATCCCAAAAATTAAAAAAAAAATGCCCAAAGTATCTATCTAATCTATTCCACGCAGACGGAGTCGCGGGTAAAACGTAGTAGCTCATAATTTGACGTTTTATATTAGAGGGGCAAGCTAGTCAAAGTCAAAGTCAAATAATCTTTATTCAAATAGGCTTAAATTAAGCACTTTTGAATTATCATTATAAATATTTGGATAAAAATTATCTTTGGAAAAACTAGAGCTCATGAGGAGAACTAAATAGAAACTCAACGGCCACTCTTTTAAGTTAAATACTATAGGTATTTTATTACATTTGCTGTAATATGCATAACAAATGAGTTTATCTGGTGCTGCATGCAATAATATATTAATCATGCTCAAAGTTTAAAGCGTATAAAATATGGAATATTTAATAAAAAGTAATAAAAACTGTATAAATATAAATTATATATTGAATGCGTTCATCTTTAGAGGTTGAATTTATTTTTTGGGTAAGGATGTGTTGCGGTCCTCCACAGTGCGGTATTCCAGGAGCTTTCTACCACGTACTACAAAGCTGTGGAATGAACTTCCTTGTGCAGTGTTTCTGGGACGATACGACATGGGTACCTTCAAAAAAAGCGCGTACACCTTCCTTAAAGGCCGGCAACGGCTCCTGTGATTCCTCTGGTGTTGCAAGAGAATGTGGGCGGCGGTGATCACTTAACACCAGGTACGCTCGTTTGTCCTCATTTTCCATAAAAAAAAAGTATGATTCATGATCGTGATGGCTCGTTAATCTGTTAAAAAATGAATACCAGACGCCATTATGGATAAGTACAGTCTAAGCTTGAATCAACACATAAACGTAGTGCTGGCTGATCTGCCCATTCTGGAGTAGAGACGTCGCTTCATTATGTGTCTTCTTCTTTTTGTGTAATAGAAAAGGAGGACAAACGAGCGTACGGGTCTCCTGATGTTAAGTGATCACGGCCGCCCACATTCTCTTGCAACACCAGAGTAATCACAGGAGCGATGCCGGCCTTTAAGGAAGGTGTACGCGGTTTTTTTAAGGTACCCATGTCGTATCGTCCCAGAAACACTGCACAAGGAAGTTCACTCACTTAACGTGAGGATATCCGTACGCTAGTTTTTACTCCTCTTCCATAAAAAAGGAGGCAAAAACCGCGCAAATGGACCTGGAGGATCAGGTTCACTGTGGACTTTTTTCAATCTGAGGCGGCTACGTTCTAATTGATGATCTATCAATTAGGTAATTTCACCAGCTACGGCGCCCTTCAGATCGAAACACAATAATGTTAACACATTACTGTTTCACGGTAGAAATAGGCACCGTTGTGGTACCCATAATCTAGCCGGCATCCTGTGCAAAGGAGCCTCCCAGTCTTTGATACAATGTCAATATTTTTTATGGAGGAAGAGGACAATCATACATCCATACGAGTCATCTGTTTGTATGTCATTACCACAGCCCATATTTTTTTGTAACACCAGAGGATTAACAACAGCGTCGCCGACCTTCATCAAATGTAAACGTACAAAAATATATTGGAAAACCGAAAATACATTGGTCCGTGGCCAGCGAGGATTGAACCGGGGGTTCTGTGGTGAGAGGGAATGATTGTACCTATTGCGTCACGCGTAACCGACTCTTTTATTCTGGTTAGAAGTTATCCATCTAGTAAGATTTATAATATGATCCGATGTATAAAATTGGGCATCTAGGGGGATCCTGCCTAAAATCGGCAGGCCGTATCAGTCATGCCAGTATTAATGAAGTCATACGCAGGGCATTTGCCGCTCTTAATGTACCAGCTGTTTTAGAGCCAAATGGCAAGCGTCCTGACAGAATGATTCTAGTGACTTGGGCACGGGGAAAGGCGCTGGTCTGGGAGGCGATTTGTGTCGACACTCTGGCTCCTTCTCATGATCTAATTACATTAGTTGGTGCTGGGGCTGCTGCTTAGACTCCCAAAGACAGCAAGACCCAAAGCATCTTTGTGCCGTTTGGTGTCGAGACACTTAGCCATGGGGCCCCGGAGAATGTAAATGTATCTTCTCGCCTCAATAGGGCTACTAGCAACCCAAGCGCTGGCAGCTATTTCGGTCAACGGATCAGCCTAGCTATCTAACGTACAAATACTGCCAGTATTCTTGATACACTTCCCCGTAGTGATAGTTTTAATTTATTATAATAATAGTATTGTAAATATAGTAACAAGATTTGTTTTGTTTGAATAAATAATATTAAGTATCGTATAAAAATTACTTGGACTTGTTTTGATGGTGCGATCGAACAAGGCTTATCTTGACACGTGTTTGATGTGAAAGTCACGACCTGCAATTATCTAGATAGATATAATACGTATTATTGTATAGTCGGATATTATACAAACAAAAATTGATGAAAGTTATATAATGCTTAAATATTTTCAATCCTTATTTTATGATAAAACGCGACTAGAAGGGAGAGAATGCTTCGATCGCTCCTGCAATGTTGTATGAAACGGCGTGATGGGGTTATTAAATACTCTTTGATCGGATCTCTTTTGTCAATCTTGGCATACCATAGTCTCTTTGCGTTTGCCTGTCGGCACAGATGATAAAAAAATTGGCGGCAAAGCTGAAAATTTGTCTTGATTTGTTATTTACATACCTATTTATATAAATATAAATTTAATAATAATTAAAATGAGTTTCAACGGTCCGGAGAGTGAAATGGAGATTGATTGTACTCCACCAGATTTAATATCAGAAGCCAAATTGGCAATGGAAAACCTGCTTCCAACAAAGTCAAAAGAAAAATACATGAAAGTAAATGAAAATATTATGAGTTGAAAAAACGAGAAAAAGGTGAACATTTTCTCCGAAACAGTATTTTTGGAGTATTTTATTGAGATTTGCAAAAGTAAAAGCCAAAAATATTATGGGCAATTTAGAACATGCTGAAATGTGCTGTTCATTTTAAAAATGGCATAAATTTGAGAAATTATGGGAATTTAACTATTTTTAATTTATATTATATATAAAACTGTGTTTTATTTGCCTGCATTCTTTTGAGAAAAGCACTATATATGCCTCGGCGGGAAATGGCAATTGCCTGTCTCGTATTTAGTGAAGCCTTCAAACTCATACTCGACCTGCGATTGCCTACTACTGCTAGGCCTTTGCAATAATGTACTATTTTTTATTTATGCATTAGGTAATCTTACAGCAATACAATTTAATTAAATATAAAAATAATATGACCAAAAATGGATTACACATTCAAAATTAATAAAAGGTTAAACTGTTTCTGTGTTGTGTGTTTATTGCGTTCCGTACATTCTACTTTATTTAAGATTTTATTATAATTTTAATATAAATTGGGCCTTCTAATAAAAAAAACCTACAGACCTAGACGAACCCATAGCTCAGTGGTTAGTGACCCTGCCTACTGAGTTGGGGTGCCGGTTCGAATCCCGGTAGGTGCAATTATTTATGTCATGAATATGAATGTTTGTTTATTTGTTTTTATGTAAGTTTAAGTAAGTATATTATATTGAATATATAGGTGTCTTGTACCATTAGTACAGGCTATGCCTAGTTTGAAGCAAGATAATTTGTTTAGGAGTGTATCAAAATTATATATTATTATTATATAAATTAGGTCTTACTAATATTCACTTTATCACTTTACATATATTGTAAATGAAATGATTTGTAAAATGATGAAAATGTAAATATTGATTTAAAAGTGTGGCTATTTCTTGCTACTTCTTCTCATTAGAAAATTTATTGAATTAGGCGTTACTTTGCGGAAATCCATGCACGAGACTCAATGTTTTAAAAACAAATATTGGCGGAATTAACACTAAAGAAAACTTAACAAATTTGTATCATCTCATTAGCTCAACCCTTTACGGTAGATTCAAGAAGAAATTTTGACATTCTGATTTTTCAACATGATTTAAGTGATTTTGATTTGATTTATTCCGTCTTGAGAAAACACGGTGTCGGAGACGTCTGCCTGGTAGACATCAAAGTTGAAGGTTGTACTATGTTTATTACAAGGGCGTCAGCCGAAGACAATAATCTATCTATATATATATAAAAATGAATTGGTGTTCGTTAGTCTCGCTAAAACTCGAGAACCGCTGGATCGATTTGGCTAATTTTGGTCGTCAATATATTTTGACAACAAAAGTACAATTAGCCACGCTTATTATTTGACCAAAGCTGCATACCACGTTGCTTACACTACAAATGCCAAAAAGATACCCTGGAAAATATTATGTCAAATCAAATCAAATTAAAATCACTGCATTCAACAATGTCAAAGATATTATGTCACTTATGAAAAGTCAATAGATATACTTTTTTACAATTTACCACCACTTCGGAAAAGGTTGAGCTTTATTGAGAAGTAGTAGCAAGAAACTTATTACCAATCTTTTAAATAGACATTTATAGCTTCATCGTTTTACAATAGTTTTTTGTTCACCAAGTGAGCAAAGTTATATTTTGCTGCGAGTGCTAACTTTAAATAACGAATTGGCGAAGTTGGTGTTAAGTGATCACCGCCGCCCACATTCTTCAACACCAGAGGAATCACAGGAGCGTTGCCGGCCTTTAACGAAGGTGTACGCGCTTTTTTTGAAGGTACCCATGTCGTATGGTCCCGGAAACACAACACAATGAAGCTCATTCCACAGCTTTGTATTACGAGGAAAAAAGCTCCTTGAAATCCGCACTGTGGAGGACCGCCACTCATCCAGATGGTGGGGATGATATCCTAACTTGTGGCGTGTCGTGTGAAGGCGGAATTCAGCGGCAGGAATCATGTTAAACTGCTCTTCGGAACACTCCCCGTGATAAATGCGGTAGAAGACACAATATGAAGTGACGTCTCTACGCAACGCCAAGTGATCCAGCCGTTCACAGAGCGCTGGGTCCCCGACAATTCGAGCGCCTCTGCGTTGCACGCGGTCAAATGGATCGAGCTGATACTGGGGTGCGCCAGGCCAGAGATGACTGCAATACTCCATGTGTGGCCGGACCTGCGCTTTGTAGAGCGCTAGAATGTGGGCCGGCTTGAAGTGTTGCCGTGCTCTATTAATGACACCCAATCTAGAATTGAATCACGAGCGTAGCGAGTGATTATAATATAGACTACTGAGGTAGTGATTGATTTAAAGGCACGAGCCAAAAAAGAAGTGTTATAGGTTGAATATAGTAAGAGAAACAATTAAGATAATATTTAACAATGTTTATTATAAATATTAAACCCTCACAAAAAAAAACAAAAGTTGAAAGTAAAATTACTGCAATTTTGCAGATTAAAAGTAAGTTTTGTTTTGTTGGAACTGTGATTCTCGTATTATTGCGTATTAGGTAAGATTTCTGTCTCTAGGTGCGCGTGTGCGTTGCGGAGGACATTCAAAATAGCGTGGTGAAAGTGGACGACTCTCAATAACGTCTTCTTTCAAACTAGAAGGGCGGGAGCTGTGAGGGGATTTTTAAATTAATTGACTCTATAATGCTCTTGCAAATTTTGGATTAACTCTAAACAGAATCTTCAATATATCCTTAAGCAACTCTACTGGACTTCCACGCGCCGTGGCGTTTTAAAACAGTAAGATCAGCTCCTGAATTGGCCAAAAGCGTGGCTGAAGTTCGTCGTAGGCAATGACCAGTATATAGATGAGGGTTTTGACTTTTAAAAAAAGTAGCTTTCGTGGTATTTCGCCAATTTTGTTACTCTCCCTAGGGCTGTTATGTTACATTTTCCATTGTCGTATTGCATGAAAATTCTAGGCGTTTTTGCATGAGCGGCACGCAACGCCATATAATTGTCTATAATTTTTATGTATTCCTCACGTATTACGAAAGATTTATCAATTTTCATCTTTGTATTAAACAACTTTACTAATATTACCTTTTGTGAATGTTTTTCAATGTCATTTACCATTACCATACTCCATTTATTCCCATAATGAGAACGACCTGTAACAAAGTATAAAAATAAATTAGTTTGACATTAATTTTTTAACTAAAATATTAATCCAGTATACCAGGTGCTTAATAATAAAGCTAGTATCGATTTATTTACTTTCATACCAAGGACATTGTAGTCTGGTGCTTCGTTAAGAAATATCAGGTGCAGTGAAAACATTAGATTTTTTAGACTTGTATCCTTCCGAATTCCTTTTTAAAAATGCCAACAGTTTCAGATATGTTTCTTTATTCACATCACGTTTTATTTAATAACAACTTTTACCATAGAATTCTTAGCCCCATATAGCTTCTCTCAATTCCTCTCTGACAATTTTCAAATCAAATTTGCCAACGAAGCTTAAAACAAAAGCTATGGAGACCTGTTTAATGGCATGCCTCACTTACGCTTGTCAGACATGGACTCTAACCTATAGAAACTTAGAAAAAATTAAAGTTTAGACTAAGAATAAGAGACAAAATTAAAAATGTCACAATAAGAAATAAAACAAAATCAAAAAATGTAGCCTTATCTGTTCTACGTTTAAAATGGAAATGGGCTGGACATATACAAAGAACAAAAGACGAACGATGATGGTCCAAAGTAGTAACGAATTGGTACCCTATAAATAGGAAACGAAATCGAGGCAGGCCTAATAAGAGATGGAGCGATGAGATAGTAGAAACAGCAGGAAAGATGTGGACAAGAATTGCAAGAGACAGGAACAAGTGGAAATCAATGGAGGAGGCTTTTACCGCTAAAGGCGGTCCTTATGTCGAAATTAATAACTAATTATACTAACAAAATTTATATTTTTATTTAAAATAGTGAATACTAACACATACTAACAAATACAATTTATAAGTAAATATCTTAATGTATATCTTAGTGTAAGGAAATAAAGCTATAAATAAATAAAAATAAAATTTACCATAGAATAAATACTCAATAGCGTATTCAGTTACCGTGATTCTGATAATTCCATAAAATATGACAACAACACAGTTTCCGAATAAGTTTTCGCACATTTTGAGAGTCGCCTTAAGTAACTCGTACGCCTTGAGATATTTTTTACGTCACTTTTCTGGTATTAAGCTAAATTCAGCATTAAAAACTTGTTCCCTGAACTCTTGTAGAGTTAGAAAACTATATTCATTTTACGTTACATTTTACGCCCTCATTTTACGTAATATACCACAAAAAACTAATTCAAGTGACCTAATGCTGAACAGAATTGATTCCCGCCATTTCGTTTTACAAGTTTTATTTTTTTATTTAGATTTTGCGTTCGGAAACTGCACTGCTTGAAATTTTAATGAAAACCAAACATGATATTTTTATGTAAGCGATAATAATGTTTTCTAGTATTTATTTTAAATATTAAGTCTTTAAAAACGCAAAAGTAAAATTTATAAATCTAAATTTCGATAAGTAATGTATAAATTTTTGTGACAATGAGATAACACGCAAGGCTAAAATGAGTTTCGGAACGCACCGGATCGCATTATTTATTTTTTTAACGCGGAGTAATTCCCGGATGTATGGTCACGTGGGGTTCGAAATTTAAATCACTTTGCCTCACGCTCGCAGCAAAAACCGTTTTTGCTGCGAGTTTTCACGTAGCAATAGCGCCCTTTTCGTGCTAGAGAGGTGAAAATAATTTTAATTACAATATATTCTATTCTTCCTGCGGCTTCTGTGATAGATTCAAATTTTTTACAACTTATCTCATTTAATTTAGTATTTTAAGATTAATATTGTAAATTGAAGATGTGTGTTTTTTATTGTTATTAAGTGTTTACTATTCTATTATATTATTAAAATAACTACTACGATACTAAAAATACATATTGCTCACCTCTGACTTCCTAGTTATCGTTGTCTTTTGTCATATAGAGGTCGAAAACAAAATATAGTACATGATTTCCTCTGAATCGCAGTATTGTTTATCACAAATAGCGCTTAAAAGATGTTCAAGTACAATTATCACGTGCCTGATTCATGTATGCCATGTGATGAGAGAACATGAGTTATATAACCAAGGTTTCTAATGCAGCAGATAAAAGCAGCAGCTTCCCCAAAAAACGTTGAACATGGTCTTGTGATATTGAATGTTACATGAGATAATTCTGTTGAGATAATTAACAGAGGTTATCGCTAGTTACGACAGTTTAAATGATATTTGTGCATCCTCTATAATATTGATGGTTTTATTTTAATTAAGTAAATAATTGATTTTTTTTACTAACTCGTGTCAGGCATTACTTTTAAGTATTTGACGTTTGAGTATTTTTGTTGCGTCACTTTACATATCAGACATTGTAGTTGAAATTATTTGTAAAACGATGAAGCTGTAGATGTTGATACAGTAAGTGGCAATTACTTTCTTGCCACTTCTTCTCATTAAGGCGTGGAGTGACTTGGATTGTAAACGCTACAACCAATAGTACAATATTTGTGTTGATCATGAGGCTAAGCTGCAAATGGGCATTTATTTTACTGGTTTTCTTTTCTTTTTTCAAAATATACATATTAAATTGAATAATTGTTCGGTTTAAGTTTTAGAAAAATACTAATTCTATTAAATTCTTTAAAAAAAGAATGTTGTTATCGCTGAAAATTCAGAGATTTTAAACTCCAAAGTTTATTTTTGGGAAGCAACTTACAATTTTTATTGGACATTTCAAATTAAATATATAAATATTCAATTCGGTTTAAATTTTTCTTTAAGTCCTTCATTAAGTAATGTATTTTTTGCGTAGGAATATCTTCATTGCGTTATGTTGTAATCGACTATCTAAGAAACCAATTTTTGTGGATATTGAGGTATGACCGCGCCTTAAAGCTTCAACCTTTTGCGAAGTGGTAGAAGATATTTGAAAAGAAACCTTGACATTCATATGTGTCATTTCCTTTACCTACACGAATAAAGTGTTCTTTATAATTTTTTAAGCCGTCTGCAAACATTTGCTAGATGTTATTTGAAAATATCATCAATAAAAGCGTTGTAAATTACAGGACCAAGTTTTAGACCTGAGGTTTGCGGCTGCGCTTTTGCTGAATACACAACCTCGATCGTCGGGATAAGGCTTGTGTGGCGTTTCGCACCATCGACGGTGTTATTGATGTGAAAGCCGATCCAACGCGCTATTCCATCTCGGCAACCGTTGAGCAATTGGATAGATTCACTGTGTCCTTAACATAACCATTTTTTCCAACTTGACATTTTTTGAATCCTTGAGTATAATGACATCCCTGTATTGAGGTAGCAAACATTTATGAATGAAAAATAGAGTGCCTATTAAAGTAGACAATTATTAGATAAAATAGGTACGTAGGCCTTTCTGTTTAATAATCTGGTTCCCTGACATGACAGTTTATCACGTTTGACAAAATTTGTGGCTTTGATAATTAGTTATATTTTTTACGAGGTTATTTTGTAACACGTTGTCAGGGGCGTGCACATCATTTAAGCAATTGCTTGGCTGCTTAATTAGTCACTACCTACCTCGTTATGAACCTAAATAAATATAGTGTTAAAGTTAATTTAGTTTAATTTGATCCCGTTATTTTATAATCAAACTTCTATCGAACCCCCACTTATAAATTTACCTAAATACCTATGGTAAGTAATCTCCAGGCTCAACTACCACTATTTAGATTTACAGTGCCTACCTTGCTAGAAATGCAATGCACGCCCTTGCACGTTATATACCCTTATTTTCATAAACTTGTGAAAACCCCTATGGCTTTTTCATCTTTCACTTGACGATCTGTAGGTAATCCGCCTCCGAAGTATTCGTGGACACATTATTGTCTATGCTTTCCCGTACGTATAAAGTCAGCATTATCGCTCACACAATTCCAAAAGTGGATCACAAAACCGCTCTTTCCCAAATTTATCCCGAAGGCCAATTGAATCGGGAATGTTTTTTGCGCAATGCTATAAGGGACTGCTGTTTATCTTAAATTTAAGTCAAAGTTCATGGCACATCTTGATACGATACCGTGACGCTATTGTGGACTGATAATAAAATGACGACAGGAAAATCAAGAGTCATTCTGATTTACGATTAACTGCATAACGTAACAATATACAACTTGCAATAACTTTTATAATAAGTCGTGCATTTAGAAGAAAGAAAGAAAACTCTTATTTGATCACACACTACAATGAACCTTCAAACGAATTAAATCAATTTTCATAATTACACAAATATGTAAAAAATATACTAAATATAGTGTCATGTGTGACCAAATATAGGTCTCCCACTCAGCATCATGTTACAGCTTCGTTTTGAAGAAGGAGAAAAAAAGAGAAAAACAAGAAGAGCTATAATTGCATTTAAAAGCCAAAATCAAAATGAAAAGCAGCATTCGTAAATGCCAAACCCTTTTAGAAGAAACTTTAAACTTGGAGAACTTTATCCATTTATGTGGCCAGATACTACGAATGACCTACTTATATAAACAATTATAGTTTCTACAATATTCTAGAATAGGCAATAGGTAAGTTAAGAACAATAATATGCATTGTGTATATCATCATTACATTAATACCGGGGGCTGTGAGCTGGAAATCCGAAGGTGATGTGCTATAACCAGGTCTGCGCTAGTGAAGCTCAATAAGATCTGGAAGGACAGAAGGATCACCAAAACCACCAATATTCGACTTATGAGATGAGGCTGAAACCTGGTAGTCCCCTAGACTGCAAGACCGCCGTAAAATTGATGCCTTAGAGATGTGGTATTGGAGGCGACTCCTGATGATCCCTTGGACGGCTTTCCGAATCAACAATTCCATCTTTAAAGAGTTCTTTCTTCAGTTGAAGATAAAAGAAAGGCTATCGTCGAATGTGCAACAGTCAGCCGAAATGAAGGATCGATTGAGCGGTTGATAGTGCAGGACCAGGTGAAGGGGAAAAGAGCGTGAAGACGCTCACCCACGCGATGGACGGATCTGATTAAAGCAGTGACCTAGACACCTGTGGTGGAGTGCTCCCGCATTGCTTCTTCTTAGTCGGACACTCTTGTCAGAGTGGTCGTGGTTGCGCTGACGAGGTACATGGTGGAGTGTTCGGTGGGTCAACATCCTTTCTGAGGGTAGATCTCCTGGCGATGTGCTTCCATTTCTGACGGTTAGAGGCGTTGCGAGTACACTGGACTATGGTGGACTCAGTAGCCTTTGTGATGGCGTCTATCCAGCGGGTTGGCGATCGACCGCGTGCTCTCTTGCCTTCCACCTGGCCCTGAACTACCAGTCTCTCCATCGAGTTCTCATTTCTAGAGACGTGACCAAAGAACTTCAGTATTCTTAGTTGCACAATTGACGATAGTCTGTCTTTAATACGAAGCTCTTTGAGGATGGATACATTGGTGCGAAATGCCGTCCACGGGATCTTTAGGAGGCGTCTCCAGCACCATATCTCTAATGCATCGATTTTACAGCGGTCCTGCAGTCTCAGAGACCAAGTTTCGGCTCCATAGAGAAAGATTGGAAACACAAGGCATTTGCTACAAACCGCTAAAAGTGGAGGAGCATCACGAGGGAGGCAGTGCGACCAAAAACTAAGGAGACCAACGGCGACTAATGTTGCATCATCTTAGCGACCACTCTGACAAGAGTAACCGATTGAGAAGAATTTCCTCATTAACTATGTAATAGGAGAAAAAATGGCTGGCCTGTTGATAGGTGATAGGTATTGATTCGGGAAAACTGCTGCCATAATTAAATATGCCATGATTCAGCTAAAAACATGGGTTACGCAATTTTATCATTTTATTACCGCATAATGTTTAAATTTTATGACCTTGTTATTCGATTTTAACGCTTTTGCAAGAAGTTATCATTTATTATTACAAGATTAGCTTGTAATCTTAGGCCAGGGGTCAATAGGTGTTATGCAGACCTTTTTTGATATACAGTCTATTGACAAAAATATTTGATAAAAGTTCGATTACCTACTTCATAATGCTTTTCCTTTCCTTCTCTATGACGCGTGCTTTAAAAATATTATAACAAATCAAGTTGTATCTTTAATTATGAGCTTTAATTTTTTACTTTTCGAGATCTTTAGTTTAGATGTGATATTAAGTTGTATACGGTACTTTAGTGTAATGATAAAACTGATACAATAAATCAAGGGTCGGCTTGATTTTTTGAGTCTGAATTTCATATTAATTGTGGCAGTTCGGTGAAGCGAGACTTTGATCCAACTTTATAATTTATCAACTTTGGTAGATAAATTGAAGAGGCTGAATGAAGCTTACTGCTTTTTTATGAAAATAAGGGACGAAACGAGCAAGACGTTCAGCTGAAGGTAATTGATTCACCCTACCCTAATGGGTACTTCCTGAGTGGCACTTCATTGATTACAATTCATTGATTGATTACGATTCTTTTCAAACCCAAAAGTTCTGAGCGGCATTACAATTACACTCGTCACCTTGAGACCTAAGATGTTAAGTCTCATTTGCCAAGTAATTTCAGTGGCTATGGCGCGCTTCAGACTGAAACACAGTAATATTTACACATTACGGCAAAAATAGGCGCCGTTGTAGTACCCATAATCTAGCCGGCATCCTGTGCAAAGAAGCCACTGGTAAAACCGATCTAAAATGAAGGAAAATTGTGGGTGACTTATTGTATCATAATTTTAAGCCTACTCATTTGATTCTTAAATTGATAAGTGCATACTTCACAACTACTCATACGATATATATTAACGATTTCAGTTCTAATTCCACTAATTCCACTGTTTTTATTAGTGTTGGCGAAATTTTGCCTCTCTATCTATCGCGTGACTCCTAACTCTTCTGACGACATTAGGGTTGTTTTCTTTACCAAAAACTGTACCTATCTAGTATATGGTCAACTTATAAGAATAGCTCAGTTTTTTCTATAAAATAAATTAGTATTTAGTCGTAATGTAATGCGTTGGAAGGCTACGACATAGTCAAACCTACTTAGTATAGGAAATGTATAGGTAGCTTACATGAATGTTAATCTCATTATAGTAATAATAACTTCAAATTAGATTGTTTCAGCGTCTTTAGGAAAAACTTTAATATGCACTACATTTTTTAAATTTCTCCATTTTTTAGTGATCAGTCGGACCGGAGAAGTATGTGTTGAACAAATCTCGCGCGTGATTCACTGCTCGCTATGTGAGTCCTTACTGGATCGCCTCTCTGTAGAGGCCGCCGCCCGTACTTACGATTCCGAGACATACACGGGGAGTGAGACTTATGTAGTTTATTCCGTTGATTCTTAAAGTATAAATAACACGGTAAACGAACGAGAAATTGTTTCTCACCATCTATCGATGTTTGCTGAGGTTGTCATCCCTAGTTTTAGTACCGCAGACTCTCGCTACATGGCCAACAGCGCCAAAGTGGCGAATATCAAACAGGCACAAATGCACTTTGACAGCCGCTAGTCCAGTGGTATATAGTAGAGTTCAGTGCTGCCGACAGACTTCTGCGTAGTTTGGCAGAATGGTATGTACATAAATATCGCAATATAATTTTGTTTCTGAAATAAATAAAAAACGGGTTTTTATATTAAAATTCAAATATTTTTATTCAAAATTGGATTCAAAATCACTTATTGTGCAATAAGTCAAAAACTACCCATTCAAAATAGACTGCCTCGGAACGGGACGGGAACAAGAAACGAAGAGAACGGGTGCAAGAAACTCAGCAGGCTTTTTTTTATAAAAGTATGGATAACAATGTAATATCGTACAATCAGGGGCGTGCATTGATTTTCCAGCGCGCGTAATACTTGGTATTGAAATATCTGATAATTTTACCTTTTTGTTGTGTTAAACTAATATTTTTGCATTGGTCTATAAAGAGAAACAATTTTTATTTTATCTTAAATCTTAACGAAAATTGTGCAAAAGGATAGGTACATACCTAATTTATGTAAACAAATCGTATTTTCGCCACAATCCCGACACTGGAATTCCTCCATTATATTTCAATTCCTAGTTATTAACTAGTTACCTATTTTAAACATAAAACACACAGCAACTTCTTTTTCCAATATAAACACTACATATAATTAACAATAAACAAATCAACACAAAACAAATGACTAATGTAATTAGCTTAATTATTCACGCCCGTTTAAGTACACGAATGACGAAAACACAACAACTAAAAAAATGGCGCTGTCAGTGTTGATTAGTGAATAATATATTTTTATTTCAGGACATGTCATATTTTATATCTCAAAATCATCAATCGTCATGTGCGATGTCAACACTCTTATAATAGCGCAATAAGGTTGAAACTCGCACACTAAGCGAACGAGACACGTCATAATAATTACTCATAAATCTTAATGTAGGTATCATTTCTTTCGTTGGTTTAATCCGTGACAGCTCGGTTGTCATTTCGAAGTGTCATAAGCTTGCTTACCCCGGATGTGTTAGATGTCAAATATGCGATGGTCATATTTAAGAACGATATACATAGTAATTGTATATTTTTTGCTGTGGTCGTAATACCTTAACAAATAAATTTTGTTATAGAAATTGAACGTATTCTACTAGGCATGAGTAAGCATCATCGGAACTGCTTACTGTGAGTATTTAGTATATCGCGTAACGAAAAACTTACTGGTTGACTGTTCAATAGAAGTGCGATTATAGAATAAAAGAACTAAATTTATCTGAATTATCTTGGAATCTAGTGTAGGTATATTAATTAGACTCTAAATATGGTAGGTAGGCTATGCCTATTGGCATATATGGAATGCACGCCCCTGCGAACAATAAACATTTATAATTAAAGAGCCTGAGGGTGTTCGCTTCATTTCCAGTCGTACATTCTTGAACATTTTCTGGGATAAATTGTGTGTGTTAATTTTTTTTTTTTTTTTTATATTAATTCGTTCTTTCGAACAGGCTATAGCCAGGGGCCTTACTGCCTTGTGTGTGTTAACAAAAGACTTACTAACTTGACTTAACCGAGTATTACTATTGTATCTCGTGTTAGGAGCAAGAAATGAAACCACCAGTTATTTTAACAATCAATCACATTCTGTAATATCTGACAATTTACGTCAAACCATTGACAATATTATTTCTGTCTACAGTAGGCATAACAGGTTTATGCTTT
Source organism: Leptidea sinapis (assembly GCF_905404315.1). Taxonomy (NCBI): domain Eukaryota; kingdom Metazoa; phylum Arthropoda; class Insecta; order Lepidoptera; family Pieridae; genus Leptidea; species Leptidea sinapis. The sequence continues at coordinate 11,417,008 of NC_066270.1, read as the reverse complement.
TTCCTCGTGTTAACATTATGATTAACATAGTTTCTAGAAATCAAAATTCAAATTCCTCAATGTGCTTATGAACATATAGAACATTATCAAGAATATATTGAGCAGCAACAGTCAAAATGTTTATTTCTTTAAATTTGTCTCTTAATGATTCTCTTAAGGTTTCTCCAACAATAAATCAAGCACTTATTTTACTACGGAAATAATAATTTGATCTGAATATGATAACGAACACCGCCGATGGCCTCCGGACTGCTTCTATAGTTAGTAGGGTGGCGATAAGATAGTGAAGCAACTATATATTATAAACTAATTCGAAACAATCATATTAATAGTACCTATCATCGAAATGATCTCATGATAAAGCCAGAAGGTCCGAGCCCTTAAAATGAAACGACATATTTTAGCGGTGTTGTGGCTAATTAAATATTAGTGAAGTGTCATTTCAGCGCTTTACCTTTTAAAAACCCAACTAATATTATAAATGTGAATGTAAGTTTGTTTGTTACGCTTTCACGCCTAAGCCACCGAACTGATTTTGATAAAATTTAGTACAGAGATAGACAAGAGCTTGACAAAGGACATAAGCTAGCTTTTATTGCAAAAAACAAATGGAGGGGTTAAATCGCAGTTTGTATGGAAATTCGTCATTATCGAAGATAAAACCATGAAACTTTCTATTCAGGCACTTGATAAGAAATTATTTATAAACATGGTTCGAGCATTTTTGAAACTTTGACCTACGGGGATCAAATAGGAGAGTAAAGTTCACAGGGATATTTTGTACGAGACTGTCCACAATGACAAGGGATATCCGCTGTATCATAGAAGAGCGCTGCCAGCAGCGGAAAGAGCAGTTTGTATGTGTATTATTTGAAAAGTATCCTAAAAACTAAACAAAATTGCCCAAAGTAACTATTGAACACGCACGAAGTTGCGGGAAAAACCTAGTTGAATATATTATTATCGGTGTACCTTTGCGATTTGTTCCTGTTTCGCCCCGGGTTTTTATCCCATATTCCTGTTTCGTCCCACGTTGGTTTTTATTCTTGTTTCGTCTCACTTTTTAAGATGTTATTTTAGTACAGCCAGAAAAAAAATGTGAATTACAAAAATATTCTAGATAGATATAGAGATATATATAAGAGCAAGAGACCCGTGACCAAACGATGGCATGAATGGAGTTCATAAACCTATTACAGGATATTATGTTCTTGCAGATTGCGGCACAGCTATCTTAGGTTGAACGATAACACTTGGCACAAAAATATCATGAACGGACCAAGTACATAGTAAAATTATATTGATTCCGAAGTCCATACATCAAGATGAAGGTGGAGAAAGCGGTAGATAAAAGTTAGGATTTTAAGCATAAATAAGATTGTATGATTATCATAATATAAAGAATATTTATTAATAAATCACAATTCGAATCACAGATAGGTCTATTAACTATTCTATCAACAATTTAAATTGATCATTTTAATATAGACCGCTATACAAGTAAAAAAATCACAATCAAAATCACAGATCAGTAACATAAATTATTAGGTATTAAAATATAAAGTAGATAAATAATAACCACAGATCAGTTACATTAATTATAGACAACATAGAATCACCTAAAGACATTTATTTATTTTAACATATTTTTTTAAATTCATATTACAATTTGAATTAGTAAAATTTGAATTAGTTTAAAGGTTCCTGTTCCCGTTAATTGATTACTTGTATTGAGTACTAACTTGTTGAGTTCATTAATAATATTTATCGTCAAAAATAAGATTTTTAAAATTTTTTGTATGCTGTCCGTACAAAACATGATGTAAAACACATAAATTACTTCCCGAGGCGAATAAAGACCAAAAAGTGGGGCAAAACAAGATTAAATAATAATTTTTAAATATTCTTATTTTCGAGACGAAACAGGAATAAAATCTGGGTCGAAAAAAGAAATTTGTGTGGAGCGTAACTTTGCGAGGCGAAACAGGAACAAATCACCTTTGCATATAAGCGGACTACTCGGTTCGGGTTTATAAGTCTTTTGTTAAGCGATCTATATGCTTTTTCAACATGATCCCAGAAAATGTACATAACAAATCTTATTTAAAATAAAACAAACCTGTTACGAAATTCAAAACAATAATGATTGTTAAAAACGTTTATGTGGAAAGGAAAAGAAAGAAATAAAAGACTTTCTCATTGACTTATACTACACTCGACTTTCTTAATAATCTCAAATTTTGATATTTTAGACAGCTTAACCTATATTTTGAGCAATATACGCACACTAACACAAAGTTTATATAAATCGCGAGTGTAAGAGGCAGGTTGTTACACACACTAAAGTAATAAATCTGGCCTGTTTTCATCAGTTGTCTAGCAAGAGGCTCTATCTAGACGTATAAATTGTCTAAGATCCCAAACATGACGAATGGATCGACCGCCTTAGATTATATATATAACAATCTTGCATGTTCTTCTCAGGCATGCATTTTCGAATGGGTGACAGGTATTTATTTATTTTTATTTTATTTATTTATGATTCCTTACAGCTAACAAAATGAAAAGAGTATATTAAAAATTATACAGAATAGATACGCCAATTAAAAGGAATACTATTAACAGTACAATAAGTATGTGACAAAGTAGTTTAAGACAAAAACGAAAAATACTAGAAAAACTTACAAGAAAAAATTAAATAGAAAGAAAAGAACAAATCGTATCCATATTGAGTAACTGAAACGGTGAGTAGGTTGTGTGGTGTGAGTAGTGTGAGTGAATGTGAGTAGTGTGAGTGAATGTGAGTAGTGTGAGTGAATGTGAGTAGTGTGAGTGAATGTGAGTAGTGTGAGTGAATGTGAGTGGTGTGAGTGAATGTGAGTGTTCGAATATAATGTTTAAATCACGATGTGAGACTAATAATTTATCCTGAATATACTGATGATTAACTCCTGCAATTTAAACAGTTTAATATCAGTTTTTTGAACCTCAGACGTAAGTTGAAAATGTCGACGGAAGAAAATTTCTTATTATATATGTCAGGAATTCGAAATAGAGGTGAATATTTAAGATACTTGAAGCAAAGAAGCAAAGGGAATGTTAAATAAATTAGTATGCTTAGTACGTAATGTTGGTAAGTATAGAAAATCCTAAAAAAACTTGAAAGTGTATAATTAAAAACTTTTTACTACGAACTTAATACTAACGAAACTATACTATACTAACTACGAATGAAATAAATATCTATAACCTTTAGAAAGTGTTTGGTTCGGTAAGTAGCGATCAATACTATACGGTTAGCGCTTAACACCCCCCAGCATGTACTGTAATTTAACATTAAAGGCATAAAAGGCATTTATTTTCTCAATATTGATTCCTTTAGAATTATTTTTGATGTCATTTCTAATATACTAGACACTACTTCGCACCGCTTCGAAAACAAATGGCACTCTGAGTAGAAGCGACGCAAGAAACTCTCCAAAATTGTTTTTTTGCGCTCTTTTTAATGTAATATACAATATTGTAGTGTCATTGCTATTGCTATAAAATAAGAGTAATCTAGTCGCAGGCTGTCCGATCACTTAGATATTCAGTAGGATTTACGACAGAGCCATTTTTAATAAAACATTGTAATTTATTTATAGATAATGCCCGAACAGTGATTGGGACTTTATTATAAAAGTGTATACATTTACCCATAAAGCTATTATGTATCTTATGAAGCACAAAGGTAACGATTTTTGTGAACGTATATTAAATTTTCATATATGTACTTACAATGAACAGTCATAATATTTTGTTTTTTAATTTTTCTTTGTGAGACAGTCTATAACCAAGCTGATATATAGCACGAACAGCTCTCTTTTGGAGAGCAAACACTACATCAACGTCAACAGCATGATCCCATTGAGTAATCAACGCGCTCACTAATAAATACTGTATTTTACTTATATCTCAGTCTGTGTCTAAGCAACTATACAACTGTAAACATTTTATAATAAAGTAAATCTCATACCCGTGGTTTCTATTCAAGACACTCGAATAATTATTACTACTACAAGGTGCATTAAGTAGCTGGGTACATACATTATTAACTAAGGGTCTCAAAATAACGCCGCAATCCGTATGCTTCAAATAGTACAAACGTTGTAGATTTTTTTAATTTATAGTTTACTTCTTTTAGAATACACATATTTTTGATGTCGGATTTTTTTTTGTAAAATCTGTTTTTTATTTTATTCTGGTGTAGCACCAGTTTTAGCAAATTCTTCTTAGTTTTCTTAGTAATCACATTAGTTGATGTTTGTTTGTTTGAAATCAGTTTTTTTTAGCTTTTATTTTGAGGATGTTAATATTGATGCATAAGACACTTGTTTTCCTGAACAAAAAAATAATTAAAACATCAATTAAATGACAGAATTGATGTCATATAGTTATTTATGTTAAAAATTTCGTAACATAATTAGGCTAAGCCATTATTAATATTTTTAAAGTAGCACATACCATAGATTAGCTATAGATGAAATAACAGATACCTAGTTTGGACTGCGATACAGTTAAGAACAAGAACTACATATCCTTACAGACAGCCATTGTTTGTACTGGAACAAAAGGCATATGTTTCCAATAATAGAAATGTTATCTGCACTAATTCCTTGATATGTTATAACCCTACCATGACGAGCAACAATCACAAAATGGTTTTTTTAATGACAATAAGGGACGAGACGAGCAGGACGTTCAACTGATGGTAATTTATACGCCCTGTCCATTACAATGAAGTGCCGCTCAGGAGTGCCATCATGAAAATCCCAAAAATTTTGAGCGGCACCTCAATTGCGCTCGTCACCTTGAGACATAAGATAAGATTAAATCTCATTTGCCCAGTAATTTCACTAGCTACGGTGTCCTTCAGATCGAAACACAATAATACTTTAATAACTGCTTCACGGTAGAAATAGGCGCCGTTGTAGTACCCATAATCTAGCCGGCATCCTGTGCAAAGGAACCTGCCACTGGTAAAGATATTGCGTCAGTTACCAAATAAAATAAACTAATAATCACTCTCGTGGTCGTACTCTCCTCATAAAAAGTCAAAGTTTATCTAAACTTACATAATTTATTATCAACTTACATGAATAATTTCTTGTGAATATAATAAGAACTAATTCCATTTTCGACGATCATAATAACAATCGCGGGTGAATATCAAAACTATTTCATGGTAGGACTAGTATAAAACATCAACAACAAACTTCTGATAAGTTCCTTATTAATTGAGCGAAGCTGAGCGGAGCTCCCACCGGGTGACTCCAATTGATTTCTGTGTTAAATTGTTTCTCGGCCATTTCTGAACCCACTTCAGAAATTTTTGATCTCATAGAAAGCTTTCGAAATTTTCTAGGTTATTGTCGTAACAGAATTTTGAATTTCGACTTGATTCAATTATTATAATTAAAAACAAACATGACTTACATATAATCCTAAATTAGCACGCGCTATTTATATTTACTGTCATAACTATAGTTCTGATAATAAATGTAATCGTTTTGGTGTGGATTAAAATTGGTATTGCACACAGACTTAGTTTACCTAGCTTCATATTTTTATGTAAACAATAATTATTACACATATTACAAATTCCTGCAGCTTTACAAACCTCATATACGCTGCTTGACGCATGTATTATTCCACCTCCATCTTGTGAGCTTTTACTAATTTGTGGTACTCAAACTTACTATTCACAGTTAACAAGTCGATGCAACCCATGCATTTTAAATGGTGACACAGAAATCTCACAACAAAACCAACTATTATGTCTATATATCCAACTGATGTGTTGATAAATTATAATCTACAGTATGATTTGTTTGCTATGCAACAAGACTTTCATTTTTGAATAATTGGAACGAATAAAATGGTTATATAACGAAGGAAAGACTTAAGAAGAAGAAAGCATAAATTCTTACTGATTGGCTATACAAACTGGAAAATATTAAAAAAAAGGTGAATAATTTTTTTCCATAAACAAAAGAAAACGCACATATGAGAACTTTTTGTTTTATTTGGTAACCAGCGGCTCCCCGGGACGTCGTCGTCCGCGTGGATGCTATAACGCAGAAAAAATACTATACGCCTTTCAATTCTACTTTTTAGGGTTCCGTTTGTATGTCACAGCCACTTTTTTCCGAAACTATAAGAACTATACTGTTGAAACTTGGTATGTAGAAGTATTCAATAAACCGCATTAAGATTTACACATAAAAACAGAAAAAAAACAATAAATTTTGGGGGTTCCTACTTAAAACTGAAACTCGAAAATTTTTTTTTATCAAACCCATACGTATTATATTTATGGATAGGTCTTCAAAAATGATATAGATGTTTCTGATATGATTTTTTTCTAAACCGAATAGTTTACGCGAGAGACACTTCCAAAGTGGTAAAATGTTATCTAAATATCGGAACAAAAAGTATTATCAATGAACTTTAACTCTAACCATTCACTATTTTAATGTAAGTATAGGCAATGATAACGTACTCATATCCCCCTGTATTTAGTTAATTTGACAAATTCCAATTAAATTATCAAGTTAATTTTGTTTACTTTGTAGGGGTTGGATTTAGTATCGTGTCACAGGAGTTGAGATATAAATTATATTTGATGATGATTGATATAAAAAGATGTTTCTAACCGATTTTAAGGTATCTGATATAAATCAGATACCTTAAAATCGGAAATGGATTGGACAGAAGTATGAACGATCACCAAAAACGATTGTCAGAACTAAATGACTCTAATGACATAATATGGGGGTTGAATATTGATAGCCAATATTTAGAATTCAGTGACGAGCGGTCGAGTTTAAGTGTTATCATCGTGTACATAGACCCAAAAATAAATACTAATATTAAAGTAATCGTGAAAAATTTACGTGTTTGATAGTTAAATATCGTTCACTCGTCTTTGAATTCGAGAGGTCGGCTCTCAAGAATTGACCGCAGGATGCTATAATCGTGTGTTTATTTTTACGTAGGTAACACTGAAAATCTTTCGAAAATAAAAAACGGCTTAATATAGAAAGTTGCCAATACTATTATTGTTTTTCGAAGTAATCTCCGTTCCTCTCTACATATCGTCGCATTCGACGGAACCACTGAGAAAAGTAAAGGGGCACATTCTTCCTTAAGGATCTCTTCTATGGCATTTTCGTACGCTTTCACCGCATCTTCAGGGCAGTGTAAAGTGAATACCTTAAATTTTATCTTTAATTCTTGGGAATAAATAAAAGTCGCAGGGCGCCAGGTCAGGATTGTATGGCGGATGACTCATTATCTCGAATATTCAACAGTTTTTCGGAGTGCGCTGAAGCATTGTCGTGGTGAAGAAGGATCCTGCTTCGAGGGCACTGCTGTCGAATTTTTTTTAAGACAACAGGCAAACAGCGATTGACATACCAGTGTGCAGTAACTGTCCTTCCATCTACTGGCACAACTGTCGCGAAATGACCTTTCCGACCAAAGAATGAGGCAATCATCTTTTTTCTTGACTTTTCTGCCTTTCTTTACCTTAGTTGGTCGATCCTCGAAAGGAGACACCCACTGAGCTGATTGTCTTTTGGTTTCGGGTTCATAGCAATATATCCAGCTTTCATCACCTGTGACGATGTCAAATACTACATTTGAGTTTCCGCCGTTGAACTTATCTAACGAGAATTCCACGAGGTGGGGCTTCATTAAGGAATGCTAATCGCAGCCTATCATACCTTTGTTGCTAAGTAAGCCCACAACGAAAGTCATATTAAATCATGGACCGAAAATTTTCACGTGTAACAAGAGTTTTAGATTTGCCGCTAATTCACAAAAACAAATCACAACTGTATATACTACATTAGGTTACCAAATAATATAAAATTGAAATTCAAATAAAGTTTTTACAAGAAATTTTTCTAACTGGCCAGTTCTAAGCATTTTCAGTGTTACCCACGTATAACATAACCTAGAAATGTTCTTAGAAGAAATTTAGTGTATTTAGTTATCGTAGGCGTATAGCCCTATGGGGCATTTACTTGGTCTTTAAAGGTCTTTCAAGTGTATTGAGGTTAGGTTACATTAATTTGATTTTCAAGAGAATTGTGCGTTACCTTTTCGAGAGAGTATTGCCAGGGGAGAGAGGGCATTATTTTCAGTTTTATTTGTGCAAATATGTGTAGAATGTAGCTCTACAAAATTTTGAAAAGCAGCAATTGCAATTTGAAAACAGACAGAAATTCTGCTACATATATATTTATACCCTTGTAAGTCGTTAAGGAGTTCCATTGGTCATCATATTCGACAGTTAGTCGACCATATCAACGTTACGGTAGATGTCTCAAATATCCGGAGAGCATAAAAAAGTTTCGGCCGAGTAGCGTTAGTTTGCTCCTAAGAATTGAAGAGTTCCGTTACTTTGTCATGGATCCCATAATCAGAACCTAACCAAACTACCTTTGAAGTATATCATTTCCATTAAAAAAAATCATCGAAATCGGTTGGCGCTATATTGAATTATTCGTAAATTTGTCGCGCACATACTTATAACAAAGTATATACTTTTATGGTTTCCTCATGGATGCCACTGTCAGTCTGGATCATACGGAAAGCACCATCTCTCAAATAAAAAAAGAGTTATCAATATCGGTTCACCCAGTCGAAAGTTATGAGGTAACAAACGTAAAAAAACAATTGAGAACTTCCTTCTTTCTTGAAGTCGGTTAACAAATCGAATCAAATTAGCTTCTCTTTGTAAGTAAATACAATAATTGTAACGTTCTACTCTTACGCCATTTTAAGAAGTCACTAACTGGACTATAAACCTTAATTAATATGAATCGATACATAAGTAATGCAGATGCAGAAGCGAAAGACGCTAGAAATGGCTATGAGAGGCATTTCGTTGTTGCGTTTAAGTCAGATCCGCTTAGTACGAAAAATAAATAAAACCTGATTCCTCTGGTGTTGCTCCTTTTTCATAAAAAAATATAAGAAATTAACAATTACGCCCTTACACCTCAAGACGCAGTGGTACTGCAAGAAAACCAACCAATAATTATTAAAATTATTCGATAATATTACCTACCGCCGCAGCTATTGGCCGTATCTTGCCCATTTATATGTACATAGAGACATAGAGTAGTTTACAGTAGAACAAGGAATATTTATTTTGTCAACGGTACTTATGCCTGTGACGTCATTTTGTAACGATCGACGGCGGCCATCTCGAAGTATACGGCTACGGCTAGTATTGTAGCTAAATGTTACAAAACGTATGTTTTATGCGAATCTGTGATCTGTTATCATTTATTTTCGCGTAAATAGACTTGCTGGAAAGAAATTATGTCAGTTTGCTTATGTTCTCCAACAGTAATGTTCCTTCCTGTGAAGTGCTAAGTGATTATTGATTGTGTTCATTTTGTTTGAATAAAAGTTGTATAGTGTTGATAAATATACTACTATCTACATTGATTTTTTAATTGTATTTTACGGATAAGTTTAGTACCGATAAATTGCTCAGGTTTGTCATTTTTAATTTACAATAAAATTGGATATTTTTTATTAAATACACCCCAACCACCTAAGTTTTTAGTTTAGCACCCAAGTGTTTATTTTCTTCATATATTACTGTAATTTAAACTGAGTTTATACCTTTAAATCTATATTATTATATCTTAATTAGAATTATTAGTGTAAAAATATTCATATAAATTGTGTGCAACTAAAAGCATTTAATCGTAAGTTTGCGTGTTTAATTTACTATAAAAATAATTATAAATAAGGGAGAATTTATCTAATGTAATATTATTTCTAACTTTTATTACTATTTGATAAACATTGAATAACAAAGAATATAATAACAATATTGGGTTATTATTACAAAAGAGAAAGTGAATAATTTAATCACTTACACACAAATTTTCACATATATATTATATTTAATCTGTTAAATCAGTATTCTTCATTACGCATTTATAGAAAATTATTAATGGTATATTTTTTAATTTTCCGATCAATCTGACTTAATGTGTTTAAAAAAGCCGCCAATTTTCCGCCCCCACAGACTAAAACCTTATCATTTTTCTAGGTTAGATTGGGCCAAAACAAATTGATTCCGCCAATAACATTCTGCTGCTATACAAAACAAATTCACAGAACGGCCAGCCATTGGTTGAAATACTGAACGCATTATCGCTCCTCCGAGCTTATAAATATCAGCGTGAACGCGCGCCGGGCCTCTTTTCCACAGTATTAATTCGAGGGGAGTTTGTCGTGTTATTTTAGTGAGCTAACTCTAAATTCAGGATGCCGGAAACATCAAAAATGAATGGATATGCCAAAACAAACGGACATAGTTATGATATGGAAGATGGATCAGTGTTTCTATTCACATCAGAATCTGTTGGCGAGGGTCATCCAGGTTAGTTCTCCAAAGGTCTGATGATATGAAAAATGGCCGCCTGAGACATGTGCGCAGAATATTTAAAGTGCAATTTGATTGTTTTGTTTTAATAGAAATACCAGTTATTTTGTTGTGGCTGTGGAGTTCTTTAATAAAACATAAATTATGTTACATCACTATTTTTTATAATAATGTTAATGCAGAACTAATGGAACACGTGCTTGAAGCGAAGAAATCAATTTTCCACGTTAGATTCAGTGAAGTTTTCGTCGATAAAAATAATAATATCGTAATAACTGTCATGTTTCAGATAAAATGTGCGACCAAATTAGCGATGCTATATTGGATGCTCATTTGTCTCAAGACCCTGATGCAAAAGTCGCTTGTGGTGAGTAATACCTCAGTGGTGAAATATAAGTCGAAAATGTGCAATTTGATGATTCAATAATCAATATCTCTATTACATAAAATATAAATTTATATCTGTTCTATCAGAGACTGTGACAAAAACGGGAATGGTGCTATTGTGCGGCGAAATCACATCTAAAGCTAATGTTGACTATCAAAAGGTTGTTAGAGAGACAGTCAAACATATTGGATATGATGACTCTTCCAAAGGTACAATATAGTTTGTATTTTGTAAACAAATTTACTACACTACTTGCCCTGTTTTCTTCTGGCACTTGGCCATGTTAGAATCATTGAACACTGTTCAAAATTATTAAGTATTTGACCTCGAAGAGGGAACAAGCATAAAATAATATCTTGTGCATTAGGTTTTGATTGGAGAACACTAAATTTGTTAGTGGCAATTGAAGAACAAAGTCCCAACATAGCTGAGGGTGTTTATCAAGATAGAGATGAATTGGATATTGGGGCTGGAGATCAGGTATAAAATCCAATTGGCATTAGGTGGGCAAAAATTGGGTTAAACATCATGTGGGCCGATAAATAAAATGCATGTAATGAAGGATCATTAATCATAAACATACTAAGGGGGTTCCAATATCTAATACTTTTTAAGAATACAGTATACTTGATAAGTAATCATTAATTTTAAGTAATGTGCATGTGTTGGGTCAGGATTTGATTACAAGACATGCAGCGTTATGCTTGCCTTGGACCAGCAATCACCAAACATAGCAGCAGGGGTGCATGAAAACAGAAATGATGAAGAAGTGGGTGCCGGAGATCAGGTATTATTCTTCTACATCATAAAATACTATTTTTCTAATCTATGGAATAGGACAAATGACTGGTAAATGAAATGGTAACCTGATGGTAAGTTATCACCCAAACTTGAAGCACTAGGACATCAGGAGTGTTGCTGGCCTTTTATATAGGTGTATAATATAAGGTCCTTGTGAGGAAATTTCTTTTCATAGTTTGGTTTATCTGGGAAGTCAGTTCCTTGAAAATTAACCTGTATATTGATATTTATATATGATATTTTAGTTTATGGACTGTGCTGGTATTTCAACAGGATACTATCTGCTGACTTAATGGTCAAATAGCTCTTTTGAACGCTCCCATGATAAATCTGGTAGAAGGTCCATTGAAATGACATCTCACATGTTGCTGTGAACAGCTAAATTGTTTGGTGCAACTCCATGTGAGTTGTACTAAATTTCATGCAATTCTAGCAGTTAAAAAAATTTCTTAACTAATTCACATCTCTAAAAATTTTTTGGGTTTGATTATAAAAATAATCTCATTGTGAGGCAGAGGTAAATATATGTTAAATGAGTAGTTATTTACAAAACAATATTGATAATACATTGTTTACAAATTAATTGTTATTCAAGCAGTATCAGAGTAGGGGGGAGGCTCCTTTACACAGGATGCTGACTAGATTATGGGTACCACAACAGCACCTTTTTATGCCTTGAAGCAGTAATGGGTAAGCATTATTGTGTTTCGGTCTAAAGGGTGCCGCAGCTAGTGAAATTACTGGGTAAATGAGACTTAATATCTTATGTCTCAAGGTGACAAGCACAATTGTAGTGCCACTCAACATTTTTGGGTTTTTCGAGAATCCTGAGTGGCACTGCATTGTAATAGTGTATCAATAACAGCTATCAGCTGAACATCCTGCTCATCTTGTCCCTTATTGTCATAAAAAAATGGTTCATTGCTTTCATTCATTCGTTACATCTAATGAAAGTGGAAATGCATGCAGGTAAACATTGCTCTTCAAATCTTAACCACTCTTGAGAGACCACAGAGCTGGAGTTGTTAGGTATAGCTATATCAAAAGTTTTCCGCTTTAATCTCAGGGTGGGGGGAAATGCAAACACATGTTAAATCTAGAATTACATCTTAAAAACCACATTGGCCATCAGCTGCTTGTCTCCTGAGTAAAAACAGAACAGCAAGCATCTAAACACACAGCATATACACATATCATAAGTGCTAACCTGTATTTTATAAGGATAGTAGTTACCTACCCATGAGCAAGATATTTCAAATAAAAGAACTTTTGGAAAATATTTTGTGAATTGCTGTTATAACCGTTCTTGTAATTTTTATTGATTACTCTATTATCACATTGATTCCCTGCAATATTTTATTTTTAATTATAATTTTTCTTAGTTTAATATTAGTTGATACTTGCATAATTGGTATTGTCCTTTTATTTTCCATATTTTATAAATTGTTTTCCCACAAGAGGTCCCATATCACAATGGTATTTTCATTTTAAGACCATGTTGGTTTTGTTTCAATCATTATATCTCTTTTAATTTTACAGGGCTTAATGTTTGGCTATGCTACTGATGAAACTGAAGAATGTATGCCATTGACAGTGGTACTTGCTCATAGATTAAACCAAAAAATCGCTGAACTTAGACGAAATGGAGAGTTTTGGTGGGCACGACCTGACTCTAAGACTCAGGTAATTTTCTACTTCAATAAGTGACTTATGGCCGTTTTAAATAACCTATCTTTCCTTAGTTTAACTTACAAGAGGTAGACAAATCCATTCTTTTACGCTTACTTACATTTCAATAACCTATCGACATAAAGCATTGGACTATAACTATATTGGAAATAACTAATGTATCCGTAACTAGAGATAAGTTATTGAATTTTTTTTGTTATTTTTAGTTAAATTTAATTGGCACTAGGCAATAAATAAGACAAATTATATTGCATTTTTGAAAATGTGTAGGTGACATGCGAGTACAAATTTGCTGGTGGAGCGACAGTCCCTCGAAGAGTTCACACTGTTGTGGTGTCACTCCAACATTCTGAGAAGGTAAATAATATTTTTACTTTAAGGGTAATTAAACATTGCATATCAATATGCATTGAAAACACGCAAAATGGACCCAATTAAGCGGTCTAATTGCGAAAACAGGAGCCCTTTACTAATTACCAATGCATTGAAAAGTAATTAACATATAATATTGATATGGTTACATCATTGACATTGAAATTGTATTGTAGACTGGTGAATGTTAGTTCAATTTTAGTATGAATTTTTTTAAGAGGGTTTGGGAAAAGACAGAACGAGCCAATACAGAGTTTTGTTGGCATATATTCATAATTTTATTTTAGCCCTAGTTATGTTCGGATGATCATAAAAGGTCTTTTTAAAAATTATTATTTATTACACAAATAACTAATTACAATAATATTAAGACATGTTTCTTACAACAAGACTGGAGGGAAAGTGAACAGTAAAAGTATTAAATTAGAGACAATCGAAGTTCAGCGTCAGCATCCATTCACTTGTTCAATCTGCAACTCAGCTCTTTCACATCGATGGGGCCCCGGTAACACCTGACATTTTTTTTTTTAAAAGCAGTTGGACACTTAGACTGGGTGTACTATATCATTATGGTTTCACAATATCTCTGTGTATGACCACACTTCAGTTTGCTTTTACAAGTAATATGGTGAGCAGCAGTGCACAAAAAAAAAAACATGCAGTCTTTTCTTTTCATACTATAATATAGTTGTATTCCTTCCATTATCCACACAAAGTTATAATGTACTGGACTCTGAATCCATAAAAAATGAGTGGTTTTGAATGTATTTCTAGGTATTTACACGATTATGTTAATATGAGTACCCACAAACTCTGCTGGCTATGTGCACACGTCCTATGTTATAGTTTATGGGCATAACACAATTACAGGAATTAGTGTGTGTGCCTTATCTATATTTGTCAGATGTGTGGATGATGTTATGCCTTAAGTATTTTAGTTTCTATGAAATTAATATAAGCAGATATATTTCTTTTGTTACGAGTTTTACAAACTCTTGAATAAAGCCGTACATTTTTTATATTGGTGATGTAGTTTTTTAAGTATTTGTCATTGAAGCTTGTGACGTATCGGAAACATTATGTGACTGATTGACATTATCGTCATTTTTTATTTCACTTGTTAAACAGTTTCCACTTTGCATTTTAATATTATTATATACGTAATACACACTCGAATTGATGATAGATACAGGTACCTCCTTCTATAACGCGGAAGAGTGGTTCTGCGTTATAGGAAACCACGTTATAGGCGTATGCCCTATAACGCGCATTAACGACGTCTTACTTCGTATTAATAATAATTTATCACAATTCCTAATAAGTATTTCCAGTTGTTCTATGCCTCTTTTACTATTTTATTAAGGTTTTTACTTAATACACAAATTTTATAAAATAATTTAATTTTGTAATAACTCAATACACCTATAAGGACAAATCATTATAAATTTCACAGTACAGAGATATGTCAATGGGAAATCCCGCGTTATATTGCAGAATGGCCGTGTTATACGTGGCATTGAAATCGCGGAATATGAAAATACGTTATAAAGTTGATACTGTATTTAAATAGTGGCTGATGATAAATACATTCCACGGAAATATTTAAATGATTTGTAAAAATGTAGTTATTTAGATGCGAGCAAAGACTCTGTACAATTAATGCCATTGCATAATACCATCACATGAAAAGGAGGTTCCAGCTTTATTGACGACTCCTATAGCCCAGTGGTTAGTGACCCTGCCTACTGAGCTAGAGGTCCCTGGTATGAATCCCGGTAGGTGCAATCATTTATATGATGAATATAAATGTTTGTTTCCGGGTCATGGATGTTTATTTGTATTTATGTATAAGTATATTGTATTAAATACACTCAGCGGCACACTTAACCGCCCACCCTTTTAAAGTGGCAAATTTTGATGTTATCGCAGTTGTAAGTTATTGGGCATAAATAAGTCAAGTGTGAAAGAAATGTAGTGACGAGAAAATTACAAACTACCCACTTAACTTTGTTTTTTTTACGCATAAGTTGTGAATAGGATAAATATTGAACTTCGTCTCATTATCGTTATCGTTGCCATACTGCTTACGCTTCAGTGGCATTAAAAGTAAACAATTTGAGTTTGTTTTGTTTTCGTTACCTAAAGCTGTGTTTAGACTTCACAAACATGCCATTTGATGCTAATTCAGTGGCGAGAGCCGTCGCTCTTATCGACGAAGGGTTTAGTCAGAGTTACGTGGCGCGGAAGCTTGGTGTCGCACGTACCACCTTTAAGGATGCAGTGAAACGGTTTCGGGAAACTGGCTCTTATGAGCGAAGACCAGGACAGGGCCGAAAAAGATGCACCTCCGCTCGTGACGACCGATTTCTTGTGACCAATGTTCTAAGAAATCGGTTCACTACAGCTGTTGAGGCACGAAACCAACTTCGTGATGTTCGCAATGTTCAAGTGAGTGAAAGAACAGTGAAAAGAAGACTAGGAGAGAATGCCTTTGGAGCTTTTCGACCATCTCGAGTGCCACAAGACTTCGTTTTGCCCGAGACCACGCCGAATGGAATATGGAAGAATGTTATGTTTACTGACGAGACAAGAATATGCTTGCACGGTCCTGACGGTCGCCAGCGTGTATACAGACGCAAGAATGAAAGGTTTGCACCATGTACTGTTGTGGAAACAGTAGGTTACCAAGGTGGCTCTATCATGATATGGGGCGGCATTACTTACGAAGCACGCACCGACTTGGTTATCTTCGAAAGAGGTGGAATAAATGCTCAGAGGTATGTAACAGAAGTGTTGGAACCTCATGTAATGCCATTTGCTCCATTTATTGGCGAAGATTTTTTATTAATGCAGGACAACGCTCGCCCCCACGTTGCTAGAGTTGTTACCGCGTACCTGGATACCGTCGGCATTCGAAAATTAACGTGGCCATCCCGGAGCCCAGATTTAAATCCTATTGAACACATATGGGACAATTTAAAAAGACGTTTTCGAAGCCGCATACCAGCTCCAACCACCATAGATGAATTAAAACAATCCGTGATTGAGGAGTGGCAGAACATTCCACAAAAACAGATCAAAGATGTCATCGATAGCATGCCAAACCGTTTGATGGAAGTCATGAGGGTCAGAGGTGGAAATATGCACTATTAGAATTCATTTATTCAACAGATTTTTTATTTTTAAGCCATTTCATCACATTTGTTAATTTACGGTCAAAGTGTTTTTCAGACTTCTATCTTTATTTAGATAATTATCTTTCATTTTACTTCAATATACCTACGTTATAAAATAACATTCACAATCACTTGTGAATGTTATTTTATAACGTGGCCACAATTTTTTTTTTAACCAAAATCGTAAAAATCAAGGTGGGCGGTTAATTGTGCCGCTGCGTGTATATCGTTGTCTTGTACCCATACTACAGGCTATGCCTAGTTTGGGGCAAGATAGTTTGTGTGAGAAGTGTGTCAATATTATTATTATGACGACGATCAGTAATGATTTCCGCAAAACTTAACAACACGTGTTAACACAAGGCATTTTGAATTAAAAAAAAACTTGCTTAACCTGTTTTAAACAACGCGTTTGACTAGCTTCGCTCGTACACGTGCATCCGCGTGCCGATACAGTTTATGAACCCCACTCGGTATACGGTGCTTATGGTATAATAATATTGACACACCCTTACACAAATTATCTTGCCCCCGACTAGGCATAGCCTGTACTATGGGTACAAGGCAATGATATATTTATTATATACTTACTTAAACATACATAAATACATATTAAACATCCATGAATCGTAAACAAACATTCATATTCATCATATAAATGCTTGCACCTACCGGGATTTGAACCCGGGACCTCTAGCTCAGTAGGCAGGGCACTAACCACTGGGCTAAAGAGGTCGGCAAGGTATAGTGTTAGTTGGCGTTTTAATAGCTTTATTTTTACTATGGGTAGGTATGATATAACATGGTTCGCCATGCGCAATGAGTGGCATTGCTTGCGGCGGCGTCGTGTGGCGGTTCGTCTCCTTCCCTCAAATATGAATCTGAAAATAGTAGATGTTTATGGTTCTGTTTGATTGCAGATGTTATAAGAAAGAAATAGCGGATTTTATGGTTTAGTAGTTAGTAGCACATTCAGAACAGATAAATTAGTGATAACTCTTGTGTTTTAGCATAAATAAATAATATTATAGCATCAAATCTATTATTATAATTATTAAATTCGAATATACTCTTGGTTACATTGACAGATAACTTTGGAAACTCTACGTGAAGAAATCCGAGAGAAGGTGATTAATGAAGTCATTCCAGCGCAATATTTGGATGAGAAGACAGTGGTGCACATCAATCCGTGCGGTCTCTTCATAATTGGTGGACCACAGGTTAGTATTGAGTGAACTTTATAACATTTTACCAGTGGGAGGCTCCTTTGTACAGGAGGCCGGCTATGGGACCACAACGGCGCCTATTTCATTCATCGTCTATATCATTCATTACTGTGTTTCAGTCTGAAGGGCTAGTAGCTACTGAAATTACTGGGCAAATGAGACTTAAAATCTTTTGTCTCAAGATGACGAGTTCAGTTGTGGTGCCGATCAGAATTTTTGGGTTTTCACGAATCCTGAGCGGCACTGCATTGTAATGTGCAGGGCGTATCATTTACCATCATCTGAACGTCCTGCTAGTCTCATCCTTATTGTCATACAAAAAAAATCTTGATTTTTACAAATTCAAACATGCACATCTTTCTTATACCATAGTGATGAAAAATTCTCCTTCTCATTCTGGGTTGAAGTAATGTTATGGGTCTTTGATCCACTCATTTCTTTCGAGGTTCAGTCATTCATAAACAAAAGAAAACACTTCTGGACGTCGCGTCGCTAAAGAAAACTTTAGTAAAAGTCACATTGGGACAAACCAGTACCACAACGGCGCCTATTTCAGCCGTGAAGCAGTATTGTCTAAGCATTACTGTGTTACGGTCTGAAGGGCGCCGTAGCTAGTCAAATTACTGGGAAAATGAGACTTGACATCCTATGTTTCAAGGTATCGAGCGCAGTTGTAGTGTATGTATCAGAATTTTTGGGTTTTTCAATATTCTTGAGTGGTAATGCATTCAATGTAATTCCTGGTCATCTGAAGGGTATATAGGTAGGTAAGGTGTCTTTGAAGAAAATAATCCCCTTATCACAAGAGCAAGGCAATGCTTAAGGCCACATTCTAGCGTTTTACCGCTACTGGACCGACAAAACCAGTATTTCTGTCGTCTCTGATCTGGTGAACCAGCTAGACGGTTTGACCGCGTATACTCAAAGGTACTCGAATTGCACCCGGCTGATTATGTGGTATAGAGTTATAGTTACTGATCTACATTTAATAATGTAATACATGATACTCCATAATACTCCTGTAATTGAATAATAATACACTCAGTCCATAAAAATTGTTATTAACATTAGAGAGGATAGAGGTTACCTATTCTTAGGGCTATATTTCACCGACACACCATGGTGGCGCAACCAGTCGCCGCTACTTACGATATATATGTACAGCTCCATGAAAGCTTTTCACCTGGTGTCCTTTTGGTTGCGCAACCAATTTGATGTCGCGACCAGCTCCGTCACGTGTACAGAATTTTACCGATCGGTCCACCAAGCTGGCCACTAGCCAGTCGATAGTCATACATCTATCATTTACCAGCCGGCTAGATTATGGGTACCACAACGGCGTATTTCGGCCGTGAAGCAGTAATGTCTAAACATTATCGTGTTTCAGTCTGAAGGGCGCCGTAGCTAGTGAAATTACCGGGCAAATGAGACTAAACATTTTGTCTCCAGGTTACGAGCCCAATTATTGTAGTGGCGTTCAGAACTATTGGGTTTTTCAATAATCCTGAGCGGCACTGTATTGTAATGGGCTGATCGTATCAGTTACCATCAACTGAACGCCCTGCTCGTCTCGTCCCTTATTTTCATAAAAAAAATCAAGGTATACTAGGCAAGACTTAATAATGTTTTTGTTTCAGTCGGATGCTGGTCTCACAGGGCGCAAGATCATCGTGGACACATACGGCGGGTGGGGAGCGCACGGAGGCGGCGCCTTCTCCGGCAAGGACTTCACCAAAGTGGATCGCTCGGCGGCGTACGCTGCTCGCTGGGTCGCCAAGTCACTCGTCAAGGCGGGGCTCTGCAGACGCTGCATGGTGCAGGTGCGGCTATCCACACTAGAATGTAGGCCGGCTTGATGAAGTATTGCCGTGCTCTATTTATGACGCCCAGTTTCTTCCAAGCCAATTTGGCTTTGCTCTCCAGATGGACGCCGAATTGGCAATCGCTCGAGATATCGAGACCCAGAATTCCGATACTAGGCGAGGCTGTAAGGGAAGTGTTGTCGAAGAGCGATGATACGACAAATGGTTTTTTTTAGCGGTAAACGCGCAAACTTGCCCCATTCCATGACCTCAAGTGAAGACTCGATAGAAGACACAAGTTTCTCCGGGCACTGGTCGACTATTTCCCTAGAGACCTGCATGGCCCGTGTATACCTCAGTTGGTTGACTGAATTGTTTGCATTACGAAATGCATAGATGAGGGTGTGTTCCCTGACCTCATGAAATACAGCAAAAAAGTTATACCTTTGTTTAAATTAGGCAGTTCTTTTGACCATGCTATTTGAGTGCTGCCTGTTATTAATAAAATTTTTGAAAAAATTTGCTTCAACAGCTACAAATTTTTGTAAATTAATGAACAAAAATCAATTTGGTTTCACTAGGGGCTTATCAACAATTAATGCGGGTACTAGACTCATTAAGCACATCTGTGACGCCTGGGAAGAGTCACAGGATGCATTGGGCATTTTTTGTGATTTGTCCAAACCATTTGACTGCGTCCACCATGAAACTTTACTCCTAAAACTAAAGCATTATGGAGTGAAAAATAGAGCCCTAAATCTGTTAAAATCATATTTAAGCAAAAGAGTTCAGATATTCGATGTAAATGGCAAGCGGTCTTCTGGTAAACCTGTGGGAATGGTGTTCCACAGGGTTCTATTCTCGGTCCTTTCTTGTTTCTTATATATATTAACAATCTACCGTTTGTGGTAGATGATAGCCATGAGGTTTGCTGATGATACTTCACTTATTTTTAAAGTGAAGCGACATACAGATATTGATGAAGAGGTAAACAATGCACTCTCAAAGATAGTGTGTTGGTTTGAGACGAATAATCTGCACTTGAACAGTAAAAAAACAAAGTGTTTACGGTTCATTACACCAAACACAGTGGAGGTACAAACCAACATACTCATAAATGACCAGAGATTGGAACTTGTGGACACTACGGTATTCTTGGGTATCACGTTAGATAAAAAGCTTCAGTGGGGTCCACATATTGCCCATCTAGCAGATAGACTCAGCTCTGCGGCATATGCAGTTAGAAAGATTAGAGAGTACACGAATGTTGCGACCGCTAGATTAGTGTACTTCATTTATTTTCACAGCATCATGACTTACGGTATATTACTATGGGGTCATGCTGCTGACATTGATATAGTGTTTGCACTGCATAAGAGCTGTTCATGCTCTGTACATATCAACTTGGCTATAGACAGTCTCTCAAAGAAAAATTTAAAGAAATAAATATTGTGACTGTTCATTGACAGTACATTTATGAAAATTTAATATACATTCACAAAAATCTTCACCTTTTTGCTCTTCATAGTGATTTTCATTATTATAACACTAGAAATAAGGGATTGCTTGTAACTAATTCTAGTAGGCTGCATAACATACATAATAGCTTTAAGGGTAAATGTATACACTTCTATAATAGAGTCTCCCAGCCACTGTTCAGGCATTATCTATAAATAGATTTATATGTTTTATAAAAAAATGGCTCTGTCGTAGATCTTATTATTCCACTGCTGAATATCTAAATGATCGGACAGCCTGGTACTAGATTGTGAGTATTTTATAGGGATAGAAATGACTGTACAATATTGTATATTTTTATTAAAAAGAGTGCAAAAAAAGAATGCTGGGAGAGTTTCTTGCGCCGCTTCTTCTCTCTCAGAGCGCCATTTATTTCCGAAGCGGTAGTAGTATCTAGTAGTTATTAGAAATGACATCAAAAAGAATTCTAAAGAAATCAATTTTGAGAAAATAAACGCCTTTTATGCCTTTTAATAATATAGGTATTAGTCCAGTGTGGATGCATACGACCTTCCTTACACTGTGCAGTCAATATACTTTTAACCTCTACATGCCCAATCTTCTCTACCTCTTTAACTATACCCAATATTGTGTTACCAATAAATATTACACCATATTGAGTGAATTGTAAATGTGCAGGTCGCGTATGCTATCGGTGTGGCCGAGCCATTGTCCATCACCGTGTTCGACTACGGAACATCACACAAGACACAGCAACAACTTCTCTCAATTGTACAGAAGAACTTTGATTTGAGACCAGGAATGATTGTCAAGTAAGTTTAACAGTTTAAGTAGCATCTAGTTAACATCTAGATACACTCTTCTCTCTCTTGAAACACTAGACATGAAAACAGGCCAGGTTTATTACTTTAGTGTGTGTGACAAGATACGTGAGTTACGTGCATTGCTCAAAATAGAGGTTAACTGTGTCAACTTCAATTTTTATCGTCTCACGCAGCTGTCACAGTCTATCCAGACGTATAGAAGATCTAAGTTTAATAGATTATATATTTTATAGTGTCAAACTCCTCATCATATCGCATAATATAATGCTTAATGATAAATAGTGATGACACGAGCAAGACATTCACTTGATTGTAGGTGATACACCCCGCCCATGAGGCCCATGATTCCACCAAAGCTAAGCAGAGAGGAGATGTATTTTGATAACCAATCTAATTTAGATATTTCTACATCTCCTCTCCGCTTAGCTTTGGTGGAAATGGATCAAGCGGAGAGGTGAGGAGAAGTCTGATTTGTCTATAGAATTTTGTGCCACGTCGAGCGATCACCCGATAGCGTTGTTATAAGCACAGCTCACATCTTCTCTCCACTTTGATGGATACCGGGCTCAGGATTCTTGATTGAACCTAAATTTCACAATAGGCACTTTGAGACATAAGATGTTAAGTCTCATTAACGCAGTTGTTTCTCTAGCAACGGTGCCATTCAAAGCGAAACAATAATTCTTGCACATAAGTACTGTTCTATGAACAATGCCTTTTGAATAATATTTATTGTGTATTTTACCTTGTTCACGACCGGTCTGTGTGTTACTTTGCATGATGTAGTAAGTATCTTTTCTTTATAAGTATTGTTCAGTAGTTTTCGCAGTAGGAAAGAAAAACGGCCCACCATTTATTAGTATAGAGCAGGGGTGCGCAAGCTTGAACTGCTGGCGATCTACCTCAAAATTGTTAGAGTACGATCGATCTACTTTGAGAGGCTTCATGTAATTGTGATGAAGGATTGTCGTCTAGGTATAGTGTCACGATGACATAGATATTAGTTTTGCGCACAATAGTACGCATTTTTTTAGTCAAGGCAAGTGTAGGTCTACTACAAGTCATAATTATTCAAAATTGCGAGTTTATTGGTTCTTCCAAAACAAACGCTCGTTCTGGTGTCTAAAGTTCTAAACTTAACTAAAGAGCGACTTTGGATGTTGAATCTGCATGACACTGCATGTCCTGCATACTTTTCATAAGATGGTACGTAATTACCGATTTTAGTTACCTAAAACAAAATCTGTGAATAGTTATCTGCTCAAAAACACTGACCTGTATAAATACCACTGGACAGGCTGTTCCATATGTTTGACAACAAAATTTTTGTGCCTATTTGAAGCGCCACTAGCGAGCGTGCAGAGAACTAATATTGACGAATAATACAAATGGCTGCGAAGGAACGTACAATAATCTGAAGTATTTTTGCATTTTGAATTTCGTATACTTCAACAATCAACGTAATAAAGTACACTTTTTTTTTGTAAATAGTTTCCCAGCATCTATCGATGTTTGCTGAGGTTGTCATCACTAGTTTTAGTACTGCAGACTCTCGTTACATGGCCAACAGCGCCAAAATGCCGAATATCAAACAGGCACAAAAGCACTTTGACAGCTGCCAGTCCAGTGGTACATAAACGCCTCATATGCCTTTTAATAATATAGGTATTAGTCTAGTGTGGATGCATACGACCTTCCTTACACTGTGTCAAAAAGCACACGCGATCGACCGTTTGAGCACCCCTGGTATAGACTATATATAATCAAATATTGTAATGCAATATATTTCTCAGGGAATTGAACCTGAGGGCGCCGATCTACCAGAAAACAAGCACATACGGCCACTTCGGGCGACAGGGCTTCCCATGGGAGACACCGAAGACCCTCGTGGAGTGACTCGAGCTACTCCAGCCTAGATTATTGTTGTAAATATTTCACCAGTATCATATAACACTTGTATGTGTGTTGCGTAGTGAGAGGTTGCCGTCTCTCTATAGACTTATTATGTAACCCGGGCCCGCACGCGGTGCGGCTCAACCTAAGTTAAGTATTCGTTTAGTTTGATAGGCGCAACGGTGACGTCATTTCTGAATTTGAGTTAGTTCGAGAGTTCCTAACCAAGCAGTTCGTAAAACCTGATTTATAATATATTTTTAAATAGATCATGATGAACTAAATGGACATTTTATTTTTGTGAAAGATGAACTGTTTGTATTCTCGAATGTGTTTACGTGTTTGTTAGTAAGCGCTACAATGTCGGTATCGTATGCTGTTTCTCTGTTTGTGTCACAGTGGAGCGAGTGAGGACAAGACTAGTTTTGATTTTACTCACTTCACTGCAAATTTAGTACTGACCGATAAGATGACTTATTTTGAAGTAACAGTGAGACCAGTATCGGTCTCACTGAATTATATTGGGATTATCCTATAGTAGTGGCTGTTCTAAAGTAGGTAAATAGATATCTATCGTGCAGTACAATTTGTGTTGTGTTTACGAAAAGGATACAACGTGGAAAAGAGCCATTTCGAAAACACACCGACCCATTCGGGGAAGTAAGTGAACAATGCATTTACAATGCTGCCGATTACTAGATAATTATATATATACTTGAACTATGTAAATAGAGATTTAGAATATCGATAATACTAGTTCGGGTATTAATATTTGTGATTGTATTTTTCAATCTGTTTCCACCGTTTAAACTCTGGATGTCTGTGGAATTTTCAATTTGTCAATGTGGAATTTCAAATAAATTGTGTTCTTGACCATATTGAGAACTCTAAATGAGTATTTTATTTCAAACCTTTTTGTGTTGCATTACTTTTTTATGACAATAAGGGATGATACGAGCAGGACGTTCAGCTGATGGTAATTGATAAGCCCTGCCCATTACACTGCAGGGTCGCTCAAAACCCAAAAGCTCTCTTAGCGGGGTACTACAATTGCGCTCGTCACCTTGAGACATAAGATGTTAAGTCTTATTTGCCCAGTAATTTCACTAATTATGGCGCCCTTTAGACCGAAACACAAAAATGCTTACACATTACTGTTTCAAGGCAGAAATAGGCGCCGGCCGTTGCGGTGCCCATAATCTAACCGGCATCCTTTATAAAGGAGCCTCCCACTGTTATGGTTGCAGAAGTTTTTTACTTTGCTATTTGATAATTGATGAAACCTTACATTTTGTATCATTCAAACTAATATCTGTAGGATTTTTAATTGAATGATCCAAACGATTTTTTTGATAACCTTAATTGCGCCTCTACTTATTTATCCACACCATCAAATATTTTGAAGATAGTGTGTGACCCTCGTCACGGAATCTTGTTCTGTTGCAAAATGCATGATGGAGTTTGATTTTCTTCCAGCATTTCCCCCAGGAAGAAATATCTTAAAATATTTTATAGTCAAGTATGCTAAGTAAGCAATCCCTAAGATTTGATCCTCAATGAATCTCCAAGTGCTGGAATTAAGTAAAATTCATCCTTTACTCGTTGATAGCTGACATAGCCCGCCTATGAAGGGGCATTAAAAAAACAGGATATTATAAACACACCTTTACCACAACGCCTTACCAGAACCTTTCACACTATAGCCCCCAAATCGACGCACACACACACACACCATTTACACGGCCGCTAAGCAATCTTGGAGAGCCAAAACTATTGCGTGCCACGCCGTACGCCGCGCCGTCAATCTTTTTGTATGTACCAACCCTAGCGTTCCGCCCAGACGTAGGTATAAATTTCAAGGATACCGCTGAGCTACTGTTCTATAACTTGTATTGTGTCTTTACTGAAGAGAGTATCGCAAAAGCGAATACTAGGAAGAAAGGTAACTTTTTGCTTTATGAAGTCTTCAGCAAAATAAATATTTACTAAAAAGTTGTATTATGTGGTGGTTTTTAATCGGTCCGATAGAACGAAACTCAATATATTCTGTTTATGTTTGCTACCCAAGATTAATCAAAAGAACATTTCTGACCATAAATGTGTTGAAAATAGACGGTACCCATGTCATATTGTGCTGTGTGCTCGTGTGTTTCTACACAGTTTCTTTCGTGTTACTGTTAATCACACTGGAAAATGACACAGAATACATTAAAGTACGGGTACAGAAGATTAACTCCCCAAAATGAATTAAATAAATTCGAAAAAATGAAAATGAATTAAAAAACTCGAGATACGATACAATTAAGTGCAATTCAGAACGCTAAAAAGTGCTAATTACCTACAGTAATTATATTCACCTAGAAGTTTAAAGAGTTAAACATCGCACAGTATTTTTTGCCATTTTTTCTATTTTTTAAGATATCTATGGATTGGTGAAGTAGGTGACAGAAATGTTAAAAAAAACTTTCTTCAGTGGTATGGTAACAATTATTATTATTATATATTTTATTTTACATTATGCAATTCATAAGTTTTGACATATTTTATGAGTTAAGCCACATAGCCACTAATCGTCTCGCCGCTTGCTGAGCATTTGTCATTCGTATGGTGTCTGTAGGTAACCAACGTTGCATGTCGAAGCAATGGGACGCCCTAAAACAAAGAATTTATAAATTAATACAGACACACTTATTTCGCACGTATCAGCAATGGTATTTGTTACAGGACGCTCTTACTTTTGCTTATAAAATATTATAGTGCTGGTCAGAGACTTATAATATACAAGCGTAAAAAAGACCTGATAGCCCACTAATGCGTAACTAATTTTGATTTCTCAATGTGCATTAGCCACCGACCTCTACTATTTACCACTGACTTGGCGGCTGTCAAAGTGCTTTTGTGCCTGTTTGATATTCGCCAGTTTGGCGCTGTTGGCCATAGCGAGAGTCTGCGGTACTAAAACTAGTGATGCAAACCTCAGCAAACATCTATGGATGGTGGGAAAATTATTTATATAAAGAAATTGTGTACTTATTAGGTTGATTCTTGAAGTATAAATAACACGGAAAACGATCGAAATAAATTCAAAATGCAAAAATACTTCAGAGTAGATAATATATATATTTGTATTCTGATATTAATGTTATTTTGTGAAAAGTTTCACTTAAATCATGTTCTATACAATCACACAATTGCTTTTGTTTTAAATTTATCATTATATTCTCTATATATATATTTGTCATTATATTCTCTATATATGTATTTGTCATTATTATTATTTGTTATTAGTGTTTTACCAGTGGGAGGCTCCTTTGCACAGGAAGCCGGCTTGATTATGGGTACCACAACGGCGCCTATTTCTGCCGTGAAGCAGTAATATGTAGGTAAACATTACTGTTTCGGTCTGAAGGGCGCCGTAGCTAGTGAAATTACTGGGCAAATGAAAAAAAAGGTGACGAGCGCGATTGTAGCGGCGCTCAGAATTTTAGAGTTTTCCAAGAATCCTGAGCGCACTGCATTGTAATGGGTAGTCAATTACCACCAACTGAACGTCCTGCTCGTCTCGGGCTCATCAAACTTAGCCCCCCAAAAAAAAATTTTTTCTATTTTTGAATTTTCAATATCGCATATCATTAGTTCGTAGTTTGTTTTTAATTGTTCGCTATAAATAATTTTTTGTTCTTTTGTTGTTTATTTAAAAACAATTAATTAAAAATGGGGGAAAACGCCTACTATTTGGTTCTGGCACTCGCCGGCTGTTCTAACATAACCTAACCTAACCAATTTTAATGAATTGCAAATTTAAAAAATAAAAAAAAAATCGAGAACAGACAAATGTTTATAGAGAACAATCAAGAACAAATGGCAAACTAACGATATAATAAAAAAAAATATAAAAATTAAAAAAAAAATCTGGGGGCTAACTTTCTTGAGCTATCGTCTCGTCCTTTATTTTAATAAAAAAAAAGTATATTGTAAGTCTTTGGTGCTCGAAGTAGAGAGCCTATACCTAGGAACAGTATGAGTGGGCGAGGTCTCGGACAAATCTGTATCGTAGACTCCCAGCGCGTGCCACGGATCGATAATGCCGTGGATATTGATCGTGTTGTTCACCCGCGGTTCTAGACCGCCGAACACTCGGTTGACGCGCTCGGCAGCCGTGTAAACGAAGGCCTCGTCGAACCTGAAACATGTAAATATACACTGTCAAAAAAGTACCGGGAAAAGATCTATAATAAACAATACAAGGCGTAAAAGGCATTTATTTTCTCAAAATTGATTCCTTTAGAATCCTTTCTGATGTCATTTCTAATATACTAGACACTACTACCGTTTCAGAAACAAATGACGCTATGAGAGAGAAGCGGTGCGAGAAACTCACCCAGCATTCATTTTTGCGCTCTTTTCAATCAAATCTTTATATATATAATTCTTGTGTGCGTGTGTATGTCACTGAACTCCTCCTAGACGGCTGGACAGATTTTATTGAAACTTTCTGTGTGTCTTCAGGTGGATTCGAGAATGGTTTAGATTCACAATTGAACTACCTCCTGAACGGCTGGACCGATTTTGATGAGATTTTTGTGTGTTCCAGTGAATTTGAGATTGATGTGTGTCTTCGGGTGGATTCAAGAATGGTTTAGATTCCCAATTAAACTACCTCCTAAACGGCTGGACCGATTTTGATGACTTTTTGTTTGTTTCAGTGAATTTGAGATTGGTTTAGATTCTCAATTACGTCCATATAATATAATTCTCCTGCTCATGTGTATGTTAGTGAACTCCTCCTAACGGCTGGACAGATTTTTCAAATTTAAGATGTGTGTACACGACAACGTCTGTTGGGTCCACTAGTATCTATATATAACAATATTGTACTGTCATTGCTATAAATATAAATTAATTATAAATAATCATAATCGGATCGTCTCACTCGATCTGTCGGATCACTCAGATATTTAGATATCTGTGATACAGCTAACTGAAAAGTAGTAGGATTTACGACAGAGCAATTTTTAATAAAACATTTAAATTTATTTATAGATAATGCCTGAACAGTGGCTGGGACTTTATTATAAAAGTGTATACATTTACTCTTAAAGCTATTATTATGTATCTTATGAAGCTTACTAAAATTCGTTACAAGCAATCCCTTACTTCTAGTGTTTTATTAATGAAAATCACTATTAACAGCGGTGTCCATTTTTGTAAACGTATATTTCATAAATGTACTGACTATGAACTGTCATAATATTTATTTCTTTAAATTTTTCATTGAGAGACTGTCCAATGTATAACCAAGCTGATATATAGCACGAACAGCTCTCTTTTATTTTTTCTACCGAATGAAAAGTGGTAATTTAAGCTTAGGAAAAAGATCTAGTTGGCTGGAGCCATATCTGGTGCAGGCTCGAAAATTGCCGTCCCCGGTGTCACTAATGGGCGAGACCGTCGAATGGTCCCCGAAGGCCAAACACCTCGGCGTGACCATCGATAGGATGCTCTCGATGCGGCCCCATGTGAAGAACGTGGTCGCCCAGACGCGCGCCGGCGTCCCACCTGCCTCTCCGTACGAAGTTGTGCGTATACAAGGCGTACGTTCGCACGTGACTCACCGACGCTGCCCCCGCCTGGTTCGCGATGACCAGCGAGACGGGTCGCAAGTCGCTGCGAGCGCAGCAGTCGCTGGTGCTCGGCACCATCTCCGCAGCACTACGCTTCGTACGGAATCAGGTCATCTCGAGAGACCTGCGCATGGAGAGTCTGGACGACTTCGTTCGTCGCCTGAGCACCTCTGTGTTCGCGCGCGCTGATGGAGCGCGATCCCAGCATTTGTGTGGCATCGCTCTATACCATCGACGACCACCGGACATAAGAGGACTACCACGTGACCTAGTCTCCTAGGACACAACTGCTTCCTCGCCGCTGCCTGATGGGCGCTCACCGGTACACTACCGGAGGGCTCGACCTATATGAGCGGCGGGCGCAAGCCAAGCACGGACCTACCACCCTGCCGCAGTCCGCAGATCGCTCGCAACACTACGCGGACTCGATCGCACTGCAGCAGGATACGACCGGACATGACTCCATGGACCAACTGGTCCCACCCAAGCCCCGCCTGTAGTTGCAGGCGTCGTTCATACCACTGAAAGGGGCCATCGCCCCGAACAGTTACCCTGAGGCCCGTAAGGGCCTGCGCGGAAGACCCATCTTAATATATATAAATCTCGTGTCACAATGTTTGTCCTCAATGGACTCCTAAACTAATGAACGGATTTCAATGGGGATTACTTCATGGAGTGCAGTTTAGTCCAACTTAAGAGATAGGATAGTTTTTATTTCGATTTGGGACCCATAATTATTCTTATTTCCAATATTTGTTTTGTTTGGACATAATTTCTGTGAGAGTATTTTTGACGCGCGGTTTGACAGTTCTGCTGTGAAACAATTTCATTATAACCCCGATTATAACAACAGGGAGCATTTTTTACGAAATAATTCTTGACGTTTTCAAATATTATTGGCAAATTCCTATAAAATAGTATTTTTTTAATTATCTACAGAACAACGTCTGTCGGGTCAGCTAGTTATATTATAAAAATAATTATTGGAAGTGTAGATTACTGGTACGGTGAAGTCCTAACAGAATATTAAGATGTGGAATTTATTGTTCGTTTCATTCGTAACTGATTTGTTAACGTGCGATAATTCGCAGCGATATTAATTATTATTAGGTAATATTAAGCGTCAAACCCATTATAAGCGGGTTTTAATAGCAATAATCGATAACATTTTCATGGCGTCGCGTTAAAGAGTAGACACAGCGACAGGGAAACATTTGTGACGCTTTAAAATAGCGCGATTAAAAGTTTACCGTTTGTGGGCAGGGCTTACAAACGGTTCCGGCACGCGGATCAGTTTGGTTAGGCAAGTGATTACAACTGAATCCCTGTCAGACGAGATTTAAAAAACAGATAAAACAAGGAATTAAAATACATTCATGTGTCATAAAGTGGTGCAGAAATTATACGGATCGTCGTCCCAAGGTGAA
The DNA here is from genome assembly GCF_905404315.1 of Leptidea sinapis. Lineage (NCBI taxonomy): Eukaryota > Metazoa > Arthropoda > Insecta > Lepidoptera > Pieridae > Leptidea > Leptidea sinapis. The sequence goes on along the minus strand of NC_066270.1, from coordinate 11,385,851 downwards.
TTAAATCACTTTTCACGTGTAAGTAGACCAATTACTTAAATATACAATAAAATGTATTTTATTTGAGGAATGGCATTATGCATACTGAAGGTAGCACATTTTACCAACTTTTTATTACAGAACTAAAATATTATAAATAATAGACTATTTGTCAATAAAATTGTACAGTTGGCTCATTCGGAAATGATAATTAGCCTTAGTATTGTATTATGGTTTTGAGGGTTTTTATTAAGTAAATAGCGGACTGGGATCGTGGTCGAGGCTAGAACAGCCCAAATTGAAGTATATAGTCCTCACAGAAATGTTACCTTTCATCAAATATTTGCTTGCACATATCTACGTAAAACGCCACGCTCAGCCATCGCAGCCGATCGAATACTGTCCCGGTGCTCGGCGCGGTTTGATAGTAGCCGTATTCGGTGCAGGTTTGGTAGTACCAGGCCCGAGCTGAAATAGTATTGCTTATTTATTGAGGCATTTAAAACCAAACAACTTTTATATCTGTATACAGGTTGTCCCAAAGTTATGGGACCTGAAGGGAAAGTACCTTAAATATCGTAGATAGGGTATTTTACTGAAAGAAGACTATGTTATTTTTAAAAGTAAGTAATTCTGCATTCAAAGATTTTCTAAAAATAACTTGCCTAGTCTGGGAATCGAACCGACTTAAATGTAAAAAAAACACCCCTACTTTTATTATATGTAGATATGAGAATGTAGTCAATTAAGTGGGTATTTTTTTGTAAATTAATTAATTAAATGCTCAAAATTTGATCCCTCCTGTCTTACGCAAATCGCCAATCTTTTAATGAGTCCACTGCCTTTTGATTTTCTTATCATTTTATGGTGAATACTCGATATGATATGGCACAATTCTGTTTGTAACTCGCCCAAGTTCTCGTATCGCTTTTAAAGTAAAAAAAAACTATGCTATAAAGTATTTTAATTATGAAGTGGGTACTTATTTATGAATAATCAATGCTATCTATGGAATGATAATACGAGTATCTCTACTTTTCGAACGTCGACGTCAGCAATAAATAACTTTCTTGAAATTTGACTCAAACATTTTACGTTTCTCCTTTCTTTTAAAATACTCAGTTACTTTGGAAGAGTTATTAGTTTTTGGCCATTCTTTCGATTGGCATCATAAAAGTTTTTAGAAAATCTTTGAATACAGAATTACTAACTTTAAAAAAAACATAAAGTCTTATTTCAGTAAAATACCCAATCTACTATATTTAAGGTACTTTCCCTTCATGTCCCATAACTTTGGGACACCCTGTATACAAGCCAATAATATAATAATAAATTATTTATTTCGACCAACAAAGGATGATAATGTGTTAGTAACAAAGTAACTTAAAACCTAGTGTTAGTAAGAGATATCTTAAAATCTAAGCCTAACCACACGAAGTGGTTCAGGTACTGACAATCGAATCTGTGCGAAAATAACCTCAGAATACCATTGGGGCTAGCCCGGACCCTACGCACCAGAGATGTACACCGCTTCATTTCTTCGAAACAGTTCTCTCACTGGATTTCGAATTCTTATCAAACTATCGTCTATTTTTTAATCCAGTGTTTTTCAATCTGTGGGTCTCGACCCCGTAGGTGGTTTACTTTGAAGGTCGCAAGGTTATTTAATTATAGCACCACAAAGTTTTTTTAAATATTAAAAATAAATCATTTTGAAATTGAAAACATTGTCAGTGCACACAAGTGGCGAATGGTATTTATAACTTTAGAGCTTCCTTTGCCAGCTCTGGATATTAATGTTTTATTATCATCCAAAACACCTCGACACTTTGTGCATAAAACCATTTTGGTAGTCTCTTAAAATTAAATTATAAATTATTTATGTCATTGACAAGGGGGTCGCCAGAATTTTTACGCCCTGCCCATTACAATGCAGTGCCGCTCAGGATTCTTGAAACACATAAAAATTCTGAACGGCACTACAACTGCGCTCGTCACCTTGAGACATAAGATGTTAAGTCTCATTTGCCCAGTAATTTTACTAGCTACGGCGCCCTTCAGACCGAAACACAGTAATGTTACACATTACTGCTTCACGGCAGAAATAGGCGCCGTTGTGGTATCCATAATCTAGTCGGCATCCTGTGCAAAGGAGCCTCGTAAATAATAAAAAAAACGAACTAAAAATAACACTGGTCTTATCAATAGACTTACAGTTAGAAACAGCCACCTGGTAGAAATCAATATAAGTCTGGTAGTTGATATCCCAACAGCCGGTCTCATCCAATCTGCGACTGTGAGCAATATATCCACCAATTTTTTCCATGGGCGTTACGCCTGCAAACATAAGGTTAGTTTCATCAATCAAAATTAAATTATGATAGTTTGTTATTTATAGAGTTTTTACCATAATGAAAACAAATTCAATACTAATTCGTTATAAAAACATGAGAATTATTTATATTTTCAAAATTAAAATAATAATTTTATTATCTGTATTCTGTACTGTACTGTCACGTGACCGAAAACGACCACCATTTTGTGACGTCATTAACATAAACAATTAATTTTTAGCACCACAACAACGATACCGACTATGAAAGGTCATTTTTATATTAATTATAAAATCAATTAGATTTGCACTGCACATATTACATTATAACATGCTGGACAAACCTCTGTGGTTTGGCATGTTATACTTATATAAAAAAATTGTAACTCTATTTTTCATAATAAATAAATAAATAAAAATAAAAAACATATTTTGACGTTTCTTTATGTTATTATGACGTCACTATCATGGCGGCTCCCTTTTTAACGCGATTTTTAGCGTTTAAATTTAAAAGAATTTTTCTTTGCTTTAAGTGGAATTATTTTGAGGAATTAAAAATACCAGTTGACTATCGAATCTTTACGATCATTATAGAATATGTTTAAAAAAATCGAAGAGAAGCCGCGACACTGAGCGACGTATACATAATAAACACCAACGGCCTTACAAATAAACTTGGCATAAAGTTATACCTGAGAATAATCCAAGAATATGAAAATGTTGACAAATAGACATTTTACTTATGAGTGGTTTATAAAGGGCGTATAAAGTTTCCCGCGTTTATTTGAAAGACTGCTTGATGTTCGGAAAACTTCAGAATTATCATTGTATTGAAAGTGTTGTCAGCGATATAGTCAACCACTGACTTGTATGAATATCACTGGACCCGCTGTTCCATATGTTTTAAAAGCAATTTTTTTGTGCCAATTTGAAGCCACTCGCGAGCGTCCAGTTAACTAATTTTGACGTATAATACAACATAATAAAGTACCAATTTTTTTTTTGTAATTAGTTTCCCAACATGTATATCGATACATGCAACCTCAGCAAGCATCGGCTTGCTGAGGTTGTCATCACTAGTTTTAGTACCGTAGACTCTCGCTATGGCCAACAGCGTCAAAATGGCGAATCAAACAGACACAAAAGCACTTTGGCAGCCGCCAGTCGTATTTAGTAGAGGTCAGGGTAGTTAACATATTGCATATGCTTGGTTTATTCTCGGTTTTTACTTTATACCAAGTTTATTTGTTAGGCCGTATCTGTTTAAACTACTTTAGTTATCGAATTATTTGTCTCTGTCTATCAAACGTCATTCTAACTTTGCCAGAATGGGTCAAAACATTACGATAGCTGAAATTGCTTTTATTAAGGGTTTGCAAATCAATCCAATCGCTGACAGTCAATTTACAAGTAAATGTTGGTAGATACTCATACATAGAATTAAATATTAATGTCTTTATTAGGTAATACATAAACATTTAAAAGGATGGATGGACATAGGATGTGATATCACTTATTGAAAGTCAAAAACCCATTCCAAAACAATGCCTCAGACCTGAGAAGATGGGCGCAACAAACTCAGCGGGCTTCTTTTTTTTCATAAAAACAGTATGTTTACAAGTAATATCGTACAATTATACTTATAATTTAATAGCCTGCGGGTAGTCGGTCCATTCCCAGTCTGTCCTATCATTAAGAAAGTAATTAATGTTATAGTAACCTGTACCACATAAACGTTTTTTACAATTCTTTTGAATGTCATTATACTTTTGTTTTGAAAATTTTTTGTGATCTTGTTGTTAAAGCAGATACATTGCCCAACAAAAGACTTATGACTCAAACCGAACCCAAAATCTTGGCTTCACAATTGCACTTGTCACTGAGACAACATGTCAAGTCTCATTATCTATTTTAGTAGCCACGACCACAGTAGACAAGTTATGTCTACTGTGCCACGGCTCCCTTCTAAACGAAACACAACACACACACAAAGACGCCGCTGTGGTACTAGATCTTGTGGAAGAAAGCCTCCCACTTGTAAATTCTGAAATTTTCCTATTGTTTCTACTAGTAAATAACTATATACTATTTCACTGAAGAGTCTTAAGTTTGAGCACAAGCAAAACAATTTTATTTAATGCACTACAACAACTTAATTCATACCATAAAAATCAGTACTGAAATCGTCGCAAATAGTACGCAAGGTTCCTGGCCTAGCAGTCTGCACCGACGATGAAAACGACCAGCTTATCAATCCAGAGAAGTATCCCAACTCATAATTGTTCTCATAATCCAATGGACCACATAACCTGAAATTTATAATCTATCTTTAAACGAGCAATTCTTGTATATAAATATATCTAAAATATAAAATTCTCTCCGAAACGGCTTGACCGATTCTCATGAAATTTTGAGTGCATATTGGGTAGGTCTGAGAATCGGACAACATCTATTTTTCATCCCCCTAAATGTTAAGGGTGGTTACCACACGATTTTTATTTTTTAATTTTTTTGACATTTTTTTTTAATGTTGTTTGATTATGAGTCAGCATTAAAAAATACATACAACTTCAAATTTTCACCCATCTACGATCCACAGTTCTTTTGTATCGCGATTTTAATATCGGCAATACAACGTTTGCTGGGTCAGCTAGTATATAATATATATAAATGGAATCTCGGAAACGGCTCCAACAATTTTAATGAAATTTAGATTATAGGTAGTTTCGGGGGCGCGAAATCGATCTAGGTTTCAATTTTAAAAAAATGTAGTTTTATCCGTGTTTTCATGAGAATCTGCTACAATAACATTAGAATACAAAGGTAAATTTCCGGATTCCGGATAGCAAAAAACTCCGGTTCGAATCCAGAAGTCCTATTTTTTTTTCAAGATTTGTACCTTCTTAAAAATCCGAGCAAAGCTCGGTCGTCCAGATGCTTTAACTTTAATTAAGTTATCTAGGCTTTTGCGAGAAAAGGTGATGAGGCGAGCAAGAGACCAAACGTTCACCTGATGTGGTACGTCCTTTACTTTACAATGTATTGCGGCTCAAGATTGTTTTTTTTATGGAATAGGAGGACAAAAAAATGTCGATTGAACCTGAAATTATGAGCTGAATCGCATTTGTGCTCGTCAAAGTGAGACATAAGACGTTAAGTCTCTTGCACTTTATAAAAACTAGGTTCCTCTCAAACAGAACATATGCTGATGACACTACCATTGTGTTTGCGGGAAAAGGCATAAAAGGCAATAAAATAAACTGAGAATCAATTTGTAGTGCCACTCATTAGGGACTTACAATAGTTGATAATTGGTTAAACCACAACTCACCTTAAATACATTAAAAAACTAAATATACCAACCACCTTAAATACAGTAAAAAACTAAATATACCAACCACCTATAAACTTCAAAATATAAGTACTATCATACCCTGGACGAATATTGCTCCTGCCTATCGATAACATATTTTCCATAAAATACCTTATTTTTATATCAATTTCTGGCTGACCCAGCAAACGTTGTATTGCCCTATATAGTAATAAAAAATTCTATTGCTTATAAAGTAATTAAAAATTTTGAGGTATAAAAAATGACGAACTATTCTCAGACCTACTAAATATATACATAAAATTTATCGTACTACAGTAATTATTATATTCGTTTATGCAACCCGCGGATCTGTTCATAGAACAGAGTAATATAAAAATCGCGATTAAAAAACAGGGGTTGATCGTGGAACAGTGAACATTTGAAGTTGTATGTAATGCTGAATCATAATAAAATAAAAAATATTGTCAAAAAAATATATATTTAGGGGTCACCCTTATCATGTAGGGGTTTGAAAAATAGATGTTTGCCGATTCTCAGATCTACCCGATATGCACACCAAATTTCATACAAATCGGTTCAGCCGTTTCGGAGGAGTTTGGTAACAAACACCGCGACACAAGAATTAATATCTGGTTAAACTATAAATACAATACATAAATATTAGAAGTAATTAAGTACTATTGTATCCCTGGACGAATATTGCTGCTTTGTCACTATGGATAAAGGTATTCCATAAGATATCTTATTTTTATTAATCATAAAACTTTTATCAATAGTGGGGCAGTAGCCGTTGTGGTAACCACCAGCCGTTATCCTCTACAACGATACCTTTTTCTGGTAAAAAGGTAAAACAGTAGCCGGGTGTTGTTATGCAAATTAAAGCGTCAAAACTTATAACTGTTTGTGATTCGCTTAGAAGCGATAGCGTACCGTTTTCTTAATTCAAAAAATAAAATAAAATTCAATTTTTTTTATTCAAAATTGGATTTGAAATCACTTATTGAAAGTCAAAAACTACCACTCATTCCAAAAAAGTAAGTATGCCTGAGAAGAACGGGCGCAAGAAACTCAGCGGGCTTCCATTTTTTAAAATAAAATTTCGATACAATCAAATTTATATAATGTAAACAGACTGACGGTGGTCGCTCCATTCCCAATCTGTGGAATCATTTAGATAGAACAATTCTTTTGAATTTCGTAAAACATTTGTTTTGAACATCTTCCGGGATCATGTTATAAATTTTATAATAATACATCGCACGACAAAAGACTGACTAACTCGAAGTAGCCGAGTAGTAGGTATAATAAGATTATGTTTGTACCTGGTGTAAACATTAGTTTATGACAGATTCTAGAAAATTCTAATTAAATATCATATTATTCATATTATGTATAATAGGAAATAGGAATACCCTCATTTTCTATCGTTAAGTTTTGTTTGTGTCCATACCCGAATTTTGAAACACCCATTACACCGGTAGAAATGTTGTATCTTTTATTCTATCATAATCTCGTGGTCAATCTTCTCTGGCATCTTTTCTCCTAAGAGAAGATGGTCTAACTATACGATGTTTGCCTACTCTTAGGAGAAGTGTGAATGAGGGTTCACAAACTCAAATAGGTAGTTACGGGAAGCAAAAATTTCGAGTCCCTTTTTGAAGAATATTGCGTGCTTTTTTTTTAAGAGTGTCGGATTTGACATAGGTGCCAAGATAATGTTGGGTAGTAATTCAATACCTAATTTTAAAATGCCTAATCTATTCCTTGTTTAGAACGTTCTTACTGACAATGTCGAACTAGACCACGAATTGTCGTCAAAGAAATTTAACTAAATTCTTTCAGTATTATTCTGTGTGGTTTGTTCATAATCATTTTATATGGTATTTTTATTTCAGCACAATTATATAAATGATTTTTTTATCTACACCCGTGCTTTAAATCCTCTATTAAAGATTCTAAAACAGTTAGCTTATTGCTAACATTAAAACACCCAATGTCCTAATAACCATTACATCATCCAAACGAGTGTTGAAATGAAATTCAGTACAACATTATATCATCCGTTTTCATAATAACACTCCTTTGGATACTATTATGGTTACTAGGACTGTTTTAATGTCAGCAGGAAGCTAACTGTTCGAGAATCTTTTATAGAGGATTCATATTATGGGTGTAGATAAAGTCTTGTATGCAACTGTTGATAATTAGGTATTAAAACACTCATGTGACACTCGGTTTCGCCTTGTGTAATAAACCCATATTCGTGTTTTAATAGGCCTTATTACAGAACATTTGCATTTATAACTAAGATACTCGTAAGGTATATTTCGTGGAGTGTCTCTGATAGATAGATATACAAGATATACGCACCTATAGCTACGTTCCAAGTTTCGCCTTCCTTCCTCCGTATTCATAGCTGTAATGGTGTCAGATATTCCTTGTCTTATTGTGGCTATACATTGCTCGCCACCCTCCGATAAAAATGCTTCATGAACAACTTCTAAATACCCTGGAAATGTACAAAATAATAAAGGCTATTGCTATGGAATACTAATTTCCATTGCATTATTTAGTTTTTCTAACCGAAAACAAATTTTTTAAGATCTTACTCTGGCTTGGGGTACAGACGAGCATTAGATGTGTGTATCACAAGCTTAAAAATTAAATATTCTCCTTAATTACATTACCTTTGCGGTTTCTTAGATTTCATGTTTGAAAAATATCTGACGAGAAATTCAAAATTTTTCGTAGGCCTTAAGTACTTTTGTCCAGTGTCATCCTATTTCCAACATTATAACTAGAATTGGCTTACCCGTGAAGTCAACTTTGGCGAGTATAGGTCCGCTTGATGCCACTCCTCCTATCGCCAGATGCGGGTACCTTTGCTTGAACCATAACACCATGTTGGCAGCGTATGAGCCACCGTACAATATCACTTTACTGTTTTGAAATACTGGTTGTGCCTTAAACTCGTTTATAAAATACGCAAGGTCTGCCAGCGCCTGATCCACGTTGAGGAAGCGGAGATTTTCTGCAGTGAAGTTACTGGAATAAGAAACGTAAGCTGCAGTAAATTTCCAATGACCTGTCTTTCCGAAAATATTGCTGACCTTTGAAAAAAAGGTGATGCTTATATTAAGAACTGTCTAATATAGGCTACGAAAAGATTGGTTTGATAAAGCAGTGTAAGATATTAACCCCCTTATTCATAATAGGCTGCTAACTTAAAGCATTGCTAATTCTCACTCTGTCTTCTTCTTTTGACCTAAGTCAGAATGAGAAAAAACACTCCTTAGCGGCTGTTTTAAGTTAGCGGACCATTATGAATAAGAGGGTAAATCAAAATATTATTTGATTGGAGTAACGCTACAAACTTGAGAGTTTGTAACGTAACATAGTGAGCTATGGGTACTGAAAAGCATATAGTTTGTTCTCAACTTTTGTCATTTAGAAAGATAACAAAGAGTTACTGGGATGAAACTTCTTTGTATTTTTATATTTAGAAAAATTCATATTTATGCAAATATGAAAACTATTCTTTTTATTTATAAGGTTTAATGTTACAATGAACTAAGTTCTAATCAACTAACGCAGAATCTTATTTTTACCTACCGATGGTTGAAATATATGCTATAAAGTTTCGGTTTAGTGGCTGTGGCTCGAGGGAAAACCGCAGTTTCTCATTACTTTGATAAGCCTGTTTTACTTACTTTATTTTGGAGAATAAATTTTTCAGTTGGACTACTTTCACGTCACGTTGCGCTTGTGGAAATGTCCTATATCCTACTAGTCTTACTTAATATTATAAATGCGAAAGTTTGTGAGTGTGTGTGTATGTTTGTTACGTCTTACCGCAAAAACTACTGAATGAAATTTAATGAAACTTAACAATAATATGCCTTACACATCAGAATAACACATAGGCTACGATTTATAAAGATATAGTGTGTATTATCTAAAACAAGAAGTAGGAAAAACTACTGCAATCTGCGAGCCATTCATGTTTGCTGGGTAAAGCCCGTAGGAGTTACGAAAATACATATAATGTATTTCAGCGCAAGTACTACACACCTATTATAAAACGAGAATAATAAGATTAATAATTTTACTCTAAAATTAAATCATAAATATTCATTTGATTACATTGTGATGTAAAATTATTGTTAAAAAGCAATAATCGAAAACACGTGCACTTCCACCGAGCCCTATAAATACGTCATGGATTTGTCTCCGTACCAAATAGAAAAACAATATAAAAACATTGGAATATTAAAGAAAAAATAAAATACTTTCTAATAATGATAATCTCTGGATCTACTGAAACGATTTTAAAATTTTCTTTACCAATAGAAAGCCACATTTTTTGTGAGTGTCATACTGGTATATTATATTAACCCGAAAAATCAAAAGGAATTTTTTCGTGGTCAGCTTTAAAAAAGGAAGTAAAAGAGAAAACGGTCGAACACTAAAAATAATTTATATGGCAAAACAACGTTTGCCGGGTCACCTAGTTTTTAATAAGATCTACCCCAACAATAACGTTACCTATATGGCAGTGAGCGTCCATAGTATCTGTGTTCAGTATAGAACTGGTATCCCTGATTCTCTCGTGCCAGCTCGAACATATTGCCCGCCTGCAGCCACCCTTCCACTATGTCCCATTCTCCACCAACTAGAATGAAGATTGGAGACCCTGGACCGCCGAAGAACTCGTCATTGAACATGAAACGCTAAAAAATATTTAACTATCTATTATTCAAGGTTTTGAAAATTATCATTAGTTATTAAACGGGATACTTGGCATAATTCAAGAGATTTATGAATATCCCTTTTATTAACATTGAAATAACAAAAAAAATCAAAAATCCTGTATCACCGCCATGACAATTAATCGATAAATATTGTTTAAGACTTATCCCAAATATAGAAGCTGAAAAATAAATTAAATGAATGGATAGTGCTCCCATTTTAACATAGTCCAGAGTCCTGTATGTCTGTAATGAACTCGATCGGTTATGGGGTTATTATTAATTTATTATTAGAATTAAATCATTTTTGTTTTATTTTAATCTATTCAGACGAGCATCTATTAAAGGGTTGATGCTAGTGCATAAGGCTTTTTAAGAAGCCCTTAAACAATTTTATTTAAATCAATGCTAGCTGGTAACAACCATTTGACCGCGTGCAACTTAGACCTGCTTAAAATGGTCAGGAGGTTATGGTTTTCTCTTTTCGTTCTCCTCAATGTTATCTTTCTATCAATCAATTTATCTTTTAGGCAAATTATCTAGCCCAAAACTAGGTACAGCTGTAGATAGGCAGCCAGAAGACGATATATTTAATACATTAAACATACTCTTAAGCTCGTTTATATGTGCGTGAGTCCACATTCATCAAACAAACCTTAACGCCAGTGATACTAACTAATGGGACTAAAAATCGTTAAATGTAAATAAAAGTCGTAAGAAAGATTGCAATCTATTGAAAAGTAGATACCCCTGATCGACTTTGGTCTCATGACTGATAAAGCTCTCACAGCAGACTTAAATTAAAAGTTAAGAGCAGCCCGCATTCAAATAGGTCTACAAAACAATGAAGGTTTTAATTACCATTTGATAAGTATCCGTATTCTGTGGATCAAAATGGTCGATAGGCATTGTGATCCAGTCGGTCTTCACATTGGAAGTTGTGAGGGGCTGCACGTCCCCTGGCGAGGACAGGTCGACGCGTATTGGAGGCTCTACCACGCGCCTTTGAGCCAGAATCGCCGGTGACATATATAATGCCATGAATAGTATCCATAATAAAACCTGTTAAAAGTAAGCAAACCATAGACATACAGGATAGACTGCGTGTTCCAGAGTGTTTTATAATGTGTCTTCTACCGCGTTTATGGTATCTCCTGATCCCTTTTTATATGAAGATAAGGGACAAGACGAGCAGTACATTCAGCTGATGGTTATTCATACGCTCTGACCATTACAATGCTGTGCCTCTCAAGATTCTTGAAAAACCCAAAAATTCTGAGCGGCACTACAATTGCGCTCGTCACCTTGAGACATAGGATGTTAAGTCTCATTTGCCCACTAGCTAAACCCCTTCAGATCGAAACACAAAAATGTTTACACATTACTGCATCACTGTAGAAAAAGGCGCCGTTGTAGTACACATCAGCTAGCCGGCATCCTGTGTAAAGGAGCGTCCCACTGGTGAAACCTCCTTCCGCCGAATCCCGCCACTCGCCACAAATTGGCTAAATAGCATATTCATCATTTGTGTGTTTCTCCACAGAGCGTCTCCAAGATTCTTTTTTCCACGTACATAAACTGAAACATTTCTTAAAAAAAAACGTGCACACTCAAATCAATGACCGGCAACGATCCTGTCTTTCCTCAAGAAAGTATGGAGTGCAGTTTTGGGCCGGCATGTATACCATACTTAGTATTTTAAAAGTTAATTCAAACAAAACAAACTAATAACTATATCAACAAAACTATAATAACATAAAATAAAAACTATCATTACGTGGAAGCGTACCAGGAATACTGGCAGCATTTCCAAGTTGGATAGCTAGGCTGATCCGTTGAACGAAATAGATTGCCGGGGCTTGGGTTTCCAGTAGCCCTGTTGAAGCGAGAAGATAGTACTTTGTACTACTCTGCGCCTCTGGGTCCCACGGGCCAAGTCTCTAGACACCAAACGGCACAAAGATGTATGACTCACTGAGACCGACATATTTGAGACGTTTGCTGTCTTCGGCGGTTGCACCATCAGCACCAACTCACCTATTTATACTTCATATCTGAGTCAATTATCGTAAAGGGTTTTTTTAACACAGTGTATAATATATTAATATATAGACGATCTATACCTAATTATTAATGGGCGATTATAAAGAGGCATAAAGGCATTTATTTTCTCAAAATTGATTCTTTTAGAATTCTTTTTAATGTCATTTCTATTATACTAGATACTACTACCGCTTCAGAAACTAATAGCGCTCTGAGAGAGTAGAAGCGGCGCAAGAAACAGTCCCAGCATTCTTTTTTTTGCGCTCTTTTTAATCAAACATACAATATTTTAATTGTCATTGCTATTGCTATAAAATAGTCATAATCTAGTTCTAGGCTGTCGGATCACTTAGACATTCAGCTGTGGATATACGACAGAGCCATCTTTTAGTGAAACATTTAAATTTATTTATAGATAATTCCTGAACAGAGGCTGGGACTTTATTATAAAAGTATATACATTTACCCTTAAAGCTATTTATTATGTATCTTATGATACTATATGAACTACATTATCCACAAACATTTGTACGAAAATAAAGAAATTTGTTTAAAATAAATAAGAAAACATACCATTTTTCTTGAAGAAAACAATATCTTTGCTCAATCGTGTGACCACGATTCTAAATTTGTGTCAGCAATAAGTAATTATACTTATAATTCGTTATCATTATGATTAAAGACTGATAAACATATACTAATATGTATCCACATATATAATCTGGACAATTGTTCATATCAATATTATGATAATGTGTAGGGTAACGCCGAACCCAAACTGATTTAAAAACGCAATGAAATCTTACTCCAAGATTCAAATGTGCCCTGTCATGTAATTATGTAGTGACAAAGGTAAGATAAAGACAAAAAGTTTTAAATTTGGAATAACTTGACTTACACAAATTAAATTTGAAAACAAAATTTTAATCGATGCGGGTCTAGAACCCGCGACCTCTCGCGTTCCGTGCGAGCGCTCTTCCATTGAGATAAATTTGGAATGTCTTGTACAAATCTCAGGTTGTGGCTTCATCTACAGGATCTACTTTACAGTTGATAACCTGCTCAGCTCCCCATTATTTGCATATTAGGTAATTGACTTGAGATGTCGCTCTTTCAAATCTTAACAATTGGTTATTTATTCAAAGTTATAACCCCTCTGCGATTAATTTCACAAATTATATTTGAAAACAAAACGAAGAACGAAGCAGGAACGGAAGCCGCGACCTCTCGCGTTCCGTGTGAGCGCTCTTCCACTGAGACAGCCGTTCAAGTGACGCATCGTTGATAAATCTAACTTCCCGTTTATTAATAACTCAGGAAGAGTTAAACAACGGCAAAGTGATTAAAAATCTTTATGTAGAACATAGAAGGGGAGATTTGGCGGCATGAATTATTAAATTTAATAATAAAAGTAATTGTGTTTCAATCTGCCTATTAATTATTTATTTATTGTGAAATAAGTTAGTAATTTTTTTTATAGTTAAGTAGGCGTTCATGTTAAAATTTGATAGGTGAGTGACTTTTGAATAAAGATATAATAAAGTCATAGATACATCTATGATTTTAATATATTTTTATTAAAAAGTCATAGTACTAACTGTCCTAGGGCAATGAATATGTAATAGTAGTCCAGAAGTTTACTCCGCAAAATCAATTAAAAAATAGGGACTCTTGCGGCCATGCAAAGGTCTAATTCAGATCGCACAGCTCCCTACATTTTTATTCACCTAGAAGTTGCCTCTCTTTCTATCGTGTGACTCTTACCTCTTCTGACGACATTAGGGTTGTCTTCTTTACCTAAAACTGTACCTACCAAGTATATGGTCAACTTATAAAAATAGCTGAGCTTTTTTTATATTATAATTGTTTTTTCTATAATATAATTAAGCATATAATCGTAATAAATCAATATTCTTTCGTTGCCAAGCCCACTTTAATTGAAGAGTAATGTATGCGTATGTAGGTATAGGAAATATATCATGAATGTTTATTTCATTATATTAATAATCATTTTAAAATAGATTGTTTCAGCGTCTTAAGGACGCTTAAAAATTTAAATTTGGGTCGCATGTCTTTAATATGACATTGACACCTGAATTATTAAAAAAAAAACACTGTCTGTGTGTGTGTGTGTGTTGTTATAATAACATCAGTCTTTAATCATAATGATAACGAATTATAAGTATAATTACTTATTGCTGACACAAATTTAGAATCTTGGTCACACGATTGAGCAAAGATATTGTTTTCTTCAAGAAAAATGGTATGTTTTCTTATTTATTTTAAACAAATTTCTTTATTTTCGTACAAATGTTTGTGGATAATGTAGTTCATATAGTATCATAAGATACATAATAAATAGCTTTAAGGGTAAATGTATATACTTTTATAATAAAGTCCCAGCCTCTGTTCAGGAATTATCTATAAATAAATTTAAATGTTTCACTAAAAGATGGCTCTGTCGTATATCCACAGCTGAATGTCTAAGTGATCCGACAGCCTAGAACTAGATTATGACTATTTTATAGCAATAGCAATGACAATTAAGATATTGTATGTTTGATTAAAAAGAGCGCAAAAAAATGAATGCTGGGACTGTTTCTTGCGCCGCTTCTACTCTCTCAGAGCGCTATTAGTTTCTGAAGCGGTAGTAGTATCTAGTATAATAGAAATGACATTAAAAAGAATTCTAAGAATTCTAAAAGACATCTGAATTATTAAAAAAAACACTCTCTGTGTGTGTGTGTGTTGTTATAATAACAACACACACACACACACATGATATTATGCGTACATTTTTTCCTTGCTCGCTTTGCTATATTTGTTTTATCTCGAGTAGATTATTTATTAATTCATGATTATTTTTAGTACTTGCCTATATAATATAAAATCACTGTTGGCCAATGATCTGTACTTTTTTACCTAGCTAATAAGAGATGTAATGTGCTGTAGATTTTATGAAATAAATAAATAAAAATAAAACAAATAAATATGTTTTGCTTTCTTTGTTTCTCCATTTTATAATATCGGTCGGACCAGTGATGCAGGTGACAGTAAAGCTCTCGCGTGCGTCACTGATCGTGAGTCCTTACTGGATAGCCTCTCTGTAGAGGCCGCTGCAAATACTTACGATTTCGATGCCTCCGGGAAGTCCCACCAAAATATACGGCAACTCTCTCCTAATTTTAAGAGGCTCCTTTGCACAGGATGCCGGCAAGAAGATGCCGCAACGGCGCCAATTTCTGCCGTGAAGCAGGTAATGTACGTTATACAGTAATGATTACATTACGGTCTGAACGGAGCCTTTGCTAGTGAAATTACTGGGCAAATGAGACTTAACATCTTACGTCTCGAGACCAGTGTTATTTTTAGTTAGTTTTTTTATTATTTACGAGTGGGAGGCTCCTTTTCAAAGGATGCCGCCTAGATTATGGGTACCACAACGGCGCCCTTTCTGCCAATTATTATGTTTCGGTCTAAAGGGCACCATAGCTAGTGAAATTACTGGGCAAATGAGACTTAACATCTTAGGTATGTCTCAAGGTGATGAGCGCAGTTGTAGTGCCGCTCAGAATGTTTATTTCGTCTCGTCCCTTATTGTCATACGAAAAAAAACATTGTTTGGTATAATCTGGCGTTGCGTTGGTTTTCAAACCCGCAATCATGCTGAGTTGGTACTATTTTTTTTAATCGTATTTATTTCTTTTAATTTTTAAGGCTTTTTGTTTTTTGCTTATTTATCAATCTTAAGTTTATTTTTATTTTATATCTTTTGAAATTGTACATACTACTTATACGTTTCAAAATATATTTTTTTTCTTTTCTTTCTTCTTTATTGTATTATCGTACTCCTGTGATTTAAGTAAAGGATCAAGTTCGACCTGGGCTCGCCCACGAAGGGTTCAGTCCTATTCCATACCATGGTACAAGATATAAAAAAAACACCGGAAAAGTACGACTCGGTCTTGCCCCCAGGGTTCAGTACATACTATTATATACTAACCTATACTTATAAAAGAAAAGGTTTTTATTCGTCGTCATAAATCGAAAACTGAAAATGATAAAAATAATGAAAAATCGGTTTCAACAATTTGTTATTTTAAAGAGATTCCTTCACTTCTGGGATTAATTATATTAAATTTGTAAACAAAACGATGATACATACGATACGATGAACATATGAACGATGCGGGAATCGAACGCTTGGCTCAGTGGGAGAGCGCTCAGACGGGACGAGAGGTCGCGGCTCGAGTGCCGCATCGTTCATAAATTTTGTTTTAATTTTTTTATTTAAATCTAAAAAAAAATTAAACCTAAAAAGTCTCCCTTTGTCGTATCCCCTCCATTCGAGATCACTCCTCTAACTGCCACAGCCTGTATACTTGGTGTCTATTTATCGAACGACGTTCAGTTCCGTGGTCACTTGAAGTAGAAGGGCAAACTGGCCTTAAAAACTTAGTGGACTCAGTAAGGCGAAATAGTACTTCACTATAAGCCACCGCCTGCAAATATATGAGGCGCAAATTCGGCTTCATAATATGGAGTACTGTTCTCACCTCTGGGCGGGCGCTCCCCAGTACCAGCTTCCTCCATTTGACCGCATACAACGACGAGCGGCTCGAATCCTAGACGATCAAGTTATCTCCGATCGGCTTGATTCTTTGGCGTTGCGTAGAGATGTGGGTTCTCTCTGCATCTTCTACCGAATTGATCACGGGGAGTGCTAAGAGGAGCTGTTCGGTTTGATTCCAGGCCGAATTCCATCAATACAAATAACAGCAGCGTTTCCCCACAATAAGAAACCGTGTGACATAAAGCTATGGAAGTACGCAACATTGACCAAACGAGCTGTATTCACATGATATTGAAAAAGAGAAAAAAGTTGTTTAATTACGTGATGTTTTAAATTAATGACAATTCTATTCGTATTTGTACGAACAAATAAACAAATTGATTAGTTCATAACAATGCTTTATTCGAATACAAGTGTGCTGTGTGAAATTAATTATCAGTTTCGTATGAAATATTAGATTATAATAAATAGATGGGGTGTACTTAGAATCCCGCATTACCTTGTACTAAGAGTAGTAGCACTATATTGGACCAAAGCTCTATGAACTACAATTTATAAAAAATCCTTACGTTAGGTTCTCTTAGAACAGTTAAAACCACGCACGAGCAGAGCGTAGCGTGCCGCGGCAACGGCCGGCGAGTGTTAGAAACGAATTGAAAGCGTTTCCTTTTTATTCCTCCCCATAAAATTGTCCCAACACTTAAAAAATGTCATAAATTGAGTTTAGGTTATAATGCTTTTTCTCTGGAACCGTGCAATACCTTGTAATAAGAGTGGTAGCATTATAATAGTGTACTAAAGTCCATTTACCTCATAATTTATGCTACGGGATACTAAGTTTAAACCAAATTGATTATTAGATTAGCATGAACCTCCGTACGGCTTGGCACAGTTGCCGACTGCGCAGGTTAGTTTATTGCTGGGAGACCCCTTTTCATAAGGAGTCTCTCCTATGTAGTTGCCCCTGAAAAATAAAAGGAATGATTGACGCACTTCACTTATAATAGCCGAGACATGTGCAATGTAATATAAAAATATTAGAATAAACAAGATCACTTTTTTGTTAATTATTAAGACAAAATGTTCTTGGCTTGTGTTCGCTTCTGTTCAGCGCGTGAAGTAGTATTACTACTTCTAATGAGCGTATACATTAAATAGACTTTGAACATTACTGCCACGAAATAAGGTGTTAATTTGAATGAATGTTTTAATGTTATTTGTATAAGTTAATGTATACGAATATACAACGCCGCTCGGATATTAATGACGACTTTTTAATAGGTGATTGGGAGCCTAGTTGTTAATTATACGTCGATGGTTTTGACAGAATATTATTAAAAATATCTGTGATTGCATTGAACTAAGCGCGTCTCTGAAACACTTACCTAAGGAAAATTACGAAACTTAACGAAATACTAAAACGAATCGACCAACAAAAGTGGAGATGGGCTGGGCACCTTATGCGAGATAAAGTGGGGGAAATGGAGCAAAACAGTTACAGAATGCTACCTAAGAGATGGCAAAAGAAACCGAGGAAAACAACATGCAAGGTGGGAAGATGAAAAAAAATTGACAACAGGAGAAGAGTTGCCCAAAACAAAAAAGAGTGGAAATCGATGGAGGTGGCGGCCTTTGCCAATCGACACGCCGAACTAAGAGATATTTTAAATATTATAGCTTGACATTCTTGATTTTTCAAATGTTAATTGTTTTTTGTATGGAATAAAAGGGCTTCATTTTTATTATTGTTATTAAGCGCGTCTCTAGAACATTCACTTGAACACCTGGCGCGGCAGGAGGTAAACCCAAACCGATTTGGACAAATAATCGATTTTAGAAGTGAGACTAATCCAGGGTTAAAGAATCTATTTGATTCTTTAGCGTGTGTGATTTTGACTGAATTTTATTATTTATTATTATAGGTTAAGATTTCAATACATTTATTTATTCACAGGGGCGTGCATATCACATAGAAAATTAGGCAGTGTCTACACGTTATGAACCTAAACAATATATCACTAAAGTTAATTTATTTTAATTTGATTCCGTTATTTTATAACCAAACTTCTAATGAAAATCCACTCATATTTTTTTCCTAACGCTAGGTACTAAACAGTAAGCAATCTTTGCATATTCCATAGATCAACTACGACTAATTAGATCCAGCCTACCTTGCTAGAAAACCATTGCACGCCCTTGTGTATTCAAGATTTTAAGCAAATTTCAAGTTTATTACAACTTTTCACACATGATTTTATTTAAATGTGTTTATTATATAAAATAAGGAGAAACAAGATCCAAGAAATATACTTACACCGGCCCATAATAGCATACAACATAATAACGTAGAAGTCCATCTTTCGTGACGCTAGAAATACCACATCCAAGGTATACTGAATCAGACCACACCATCTGAAAATTAAAAAATAATATCACCATCTCAAAATTAAAAATAAATTATACATTAAAAAAACTAAAAAACACGCTTTATATAAAATTCAACTAAAAAATAGAAAATAAATTTTAATAAATTTAAATTGGAAAATACAGATATCACAGGGTGCTAGGTCGAGGCTATGTGCAGCATGGGGGACGAGTTATACTTTTTCGGAAGCTAAAAATGACTAAGTTTTGTTGGCCGTGTGTGAAGAAGCGTTTTCATATTGTAGGAGAAAACGGATTTCTTGTTATCTCTCTCGAACTTATTTTAACATTCTGGGTAAGCAAATGGTAGAATACCACTCGGCATTAACACTCTTTTGATCTTCAAGTGGAATTGTGCAGATGGGACCCGTAGCTGAGAAAAAAAATACGATCATTTTTTTTACCAACATTTCTTGCCTGCCTCACTGTTTTTTATCCTGTTCTCATTTTCAAACACTCATTCACAAGATTGCTGTTTTTTTTTCGGGTTCAAAACAATAAATCCACGTTTCGTCTCCTGTGACAATGTCATAAACAGACTCGAGACTGGCTCGAGTACGCCCACTTGGGCGTAGTATTATTTGCCGCACTTTGAATACTATAAATAACATATACTTCAATTGGATAGATGACTTATGATGGCGTGATATATTATAACTAAAACAAATATAAAATACTACAAAAAAACATGTTATGCTATTTTAAAAAAATATAAAAATTAAAAATACGCATAAGAAGTTCCTAAATACTTAAAACATAAAAAATTAAATGAAAATCTGCAATTGGAATTTTGTATGTGCTAATACATACTTTCGATGCATTTTTCTGGACGGCATTCCGACTAAAATGAGCTATCGATCAAATTAGCTTTGTCAGGAATTAACATGTTTTTGGACCTGTTGACTAGTTTGTAGGAATACGAGATTTGGTCTTTTGCATACAATTTTAAGAATTGACATGTGTTTTATTTGTTTGTTGAACTTAAATAAATAATTATTCACTTATATTTAAGAAACAAGTATCACCTGTGTGTATTCTCCAATCATTTTAGATCGAAAGTCCTTTCGTCGCAGAGGTCCATATGTGTAGTTCTTGTTTTCATTGAACCAGTAATCCAATGCAGTTTTAGGGTCTAGTTTGTAGGTCTTGTCTTTTGTAGAAAATGTGTAAATATTCTCGCCGATAAAAAATCTATTTAATCCTAAAATTAATTATTCAAAATATTTATTATGTATATACAGTTTAATATTTTATAATTCATGACTATCTGAAACTATTTCGTATTGGCATTATTTTAGGTATCATGACTACATATTATAAAACAAAGTCCTCTGCCGCCTGTCTGTCTGTTCGCGATAAACTCAAAGACGGCGCCTATTTCTACGATGAAGCAGTAACGTGCATTACTATGCATTACTGTGTTTAGGTCTGTAGGGCGCCGTATCTAGTTAAATTACTGGGCAAATGACACTTCACATCTTATGTCGCAAAGTGACTTTTGGGTTTTTCAGTAATCCTGATCTGCACTGCATTGTAATGGGCAGCGCGTATCAATTACCAAAAGATGAACGTACTGTTCGTCTCGTCCCTGAATTTCATAAAAAAAAGACTACTGTACCGATTATCATGCAGTTTTCACAGTTTTAAGGAAGGTATATATGTAATTTGTTAAGTTTAAGTTTTTTGTATACATTAACGATATTTGTTGGAGGTGTCCGAAAAAAAGGCGTCTGGGAGATTTCAACGAAAATGCTGTCTAAACCCCTTGAGATGTAACAAAGTGCGTATAATGTATAGTGGAATTGTGTATCTTACATAGTTCTACGGAAAAGTTAGCGATGGCATGTGTCTGTCTCTTAAGAATAACTTTTTTGACTTTCGACTTGATTCAATTATTATAATTAAAAACAAACGTGATTTACATATTATTCTAAATTAGCACGCGCTATTTATATTTATTTAAATAAATTGATCAAATCTTGTTTTGTTATTGTACACGGACTTAGTTTACCTGGCCTCGCTCAAATATACGCCGCAGCGAAGCGGTATGACGAGCGACTGCGGCATCCTAGTATTCACAAAGTCTATTAATTGTAGAATTTTACGTTTATTAAAATGCTACAGGCACGGTACTTGAACGGTGAGCAAAATTAATGCACATATGAAATAACACCTAATATGGAAAGTCACAACTTACCGTCAGTTCTGTTTGGATTATGACCGGATTCATGCTCAGAAGCCCAATTCTGCGCTTTGGCAGCCAATGCCTCATCCCAAATCTAAAAGTAGATTGCTTTTCAACAAATGTATAATAGTGATACTATGTGTACCTAAAGTTACATCTCTTCTCAATCTTATGACAATTCTTAAAACACTTTTTAAGGATTAAAACGAGTGTGATTCTAACTGTTTTTACATCAGATTTTTGCGTAAGACAAATATTTTATTTTATTCTTATGTAGCGCCATTTATCGCCTCGGAGGTGGTATTTGCTCAAGACAGATGGTTTTTGGCCAGTCTTGGGAGAAATCTATTCTCTTTTACCAAAACTTTAGGTTGGTCGAACCGGATGGTACTTGAAGCTATTGAAATTAAAAAACACCCAAATTTTAATAGAGAAGACGGTCTAAAACTCTCACATACCAAAAAAGAAGAGGACACTGTTAGTACATTTTGCCAAAAACCAATATGCCTACAGCAAATACCACCTACGAGGCAATAAATTTCACTAATCTTCATAATGACAACTATGACAAATACTATCTTTGACTCACTTCATCTGCAGTCCCCCTGAAAACGAGATCTGGAAAGGTCTTGAAACGTCGGGCTTACTAAAATAAAAATGTAACTTTTACGCAAAAATCTAATGTAAGAACAGTTACAACTTACAGTCCTTTATAAGTGTTTTATTCAAATGTGTATATCAATTTATACATAATATATAACTAGGTACCCCTGCAAAAAATTTTAACACCAAATTGTTGTGTTTTTGGATAATTTCATCCTAAATTGAAATCCGTTTAAATATTGTTCCTCATTTAATGAGGAACAATATTTGGAAGGGATGCGAGTCCGCGATTCCCATGTTTGTGTTACACGTACAATAAAAATAATTTTGCATCAGGATTTATACATATATTTTAAATATAAGATAAAAGTTACAATTTTGGCGATTTTCAATGGGCTATTTGTATTCTTTGTTATTATATGTGAATTGTGTATTATTTATGTAGAACTACTTAGTATTGCATACTTCCTAAATTTTTTATCAAATCAAGGCAATAAGATTTTAACATAATTAAGCGTAACATATTTATATTTCTAATTATAAAGCCGACAGTTGTTTTATTTTCATTAATTTAAATTACTTTACATTTATTTTAAACTAGCTGACGCAGGAAACGTTGTATTGCCATCACAGTATTATCATCAACTGTAGTTAATCTATCAACTATAGATAGCTAAAATTAAGTTTGTTTTTTAACTCCTGAGAAAGTTAGACAGATACAAGGATTCTAATTAGTTATTAATTTTAAACTATTCTTTCAATTTGATTTCCGAACGACGAAATTGTTGTTTTTTTTTTTTTTAAATTCCGAACATGTTCATATTTATTCACCTTTTAAACCTTCTCTGGACTTCCGCAAATAATTCAAGACCATAAGTAGCCAAATCGGTCCAGCCGTTCTCGAGTTTTATCGAGACTAACGAACATCAATTCATTTTTATATATATAGATTTATTAGTAGCTAATAATTATCTGAAATACGACTGAATCAAAAGAAAAAACCAGATGGTACTACTATAAATTACTGTCACAATTAATTACATACTGTTTCAGCATTGAAGGTGAATATTTGTTAAACTTTGTGTTCCTATATCAATACAGATTACGATGAAAACAGAATTATATGAATTAAATTTTGTTTAGCCTACAGATTAGTTCCACTCACCACTGAGTTCATAAGTGCAGCCGCTGGTTGCTTTGGCACTTCGCCTTTAGCGAGCTGCAGTCTTCGATCGTTATGTCCATCAACAAAATCTTTTATTTCATCACAAGATTGCCCACCTACAACAGAAAACCAAATAATATTGATAGGTAAATTAATGCTGTTTATAAAACTTTATTCGAATTCGAGAGTTACTACATACCCTGGCATTTCACAAGGCTGCACAAAGTTAGAAGTATTAAAACACGGAAATTCATTGTTATAATGTATGCTACCAATACAAACCAGAGACTGAACTTGCTTTGAGCGTTTGACCTAAAATATACGTTACTTATATAGTCTTAATAAGACAAGAATTCTGTGACTATTCTGGTAAATTCGTCACGTCGTTTGTGTCATGACATCAGAAACTGCTGAAGAAATTTTAAATTATTCAGATGATTTACATGGTACATTTAAATTAACATTGGCCTTCATTATTTCGATACGATATCGACATCTTCGTCTATTCCATTTCCTGAAAAGGCCTCCATATGCTTCCATTATTTTCGGTCACTGGCAAATCTAGTCCAGGTTGTTCCCGATGTATCTCGTCCTCCCATCTTTTGAATTGCCTTCCTATTTTCTTTTTGTTTTGTATAGCAATATATAAATGCTTTGCTTTACTTGACTTTCCCTCTTATTGTATGTCAAGTCCACCTCTATTTGGTTTTGTTTAATCGCTTCCGTGGACTAATCATCATAATCACCATCAGCCGGAAGACGTCCACTGCTGGACAAAGGCCTCCCCCAAAGATTTCCACGACGATAGGTCCTGCGCTGCCCTCATCCAGCGTGTTCGGGCGATCTTGACCAGATCGTCGGCCATCTTGTGGGGCCTATCAACAATGCGTCTTCGGTCGTCGACGGTACGTGGTAGCCATTCGAGGATTTTACTGCCCCAACGGCCATCTGTCCGTCGAACTGTGAGCCCTACCCACTACCACTTCAGTTTCGCAATCATTTGGACTATGTCGGTAACTTTGGTTCTCCTACGGATCTCCTCATTTCTGATTCGATCTCGCAGGGAATCTCCGAGCTCTCCATTGCTCTCTGAGCGACCATGGGCTTTCTCATGAGGCCCTTAGTTAGCGACCACGTCTGCGTACCGTAAGTCATCACTGGCAACACACACTGGTTGTAAACCTTCGTCTTCAGACACTGTGATGTTTGGGACAAGAAGATTTTACGGAGTTTCCCGAACGTGGAATTCCTTATTTTATTATTTCGTATTTTCGTGGAATAAACTAAATATAATATAATAAAGAAACTTGAAGAATAAACCCGAGGAAGACCAAGCACTAAGGTAAATTATGATGAAGTGAATGAGATAGGGGAAGTCGATTTGCATGAAAACTTGGAAATGGTGGACAAAAGAGCATATTATATGTGGGTCACCAGCTGATGGTATGTGACTCTTGCAACAAATATTTGTTACATTTGTGCGTGGTGGGGAGGATCGAACCCGGGACTCCGTGGTGAGAGTCAACTGCTCTACCTAATGCACTACGAACGCTTAGAATTGTTTTGATGTTATAGTGGCAAATTTACATCAATCGGAAAAGAAAGTTTGGAAAATGGGTGCTCCATGATTGATCTGACCTACAGAGAGGCACGCGTTGAATCTTGCCCTACCATAAACCTGCTTGAACCAGCGCAAAAGTGAAGATTTTTTTTGGGATGAAGCGACGCGTGTTGAAAAATTTTGTCTAAGTGATAGGCTTCACTGGGCGCAGCATACAGGTCGTTTTCGACGGATATTGCTCGAACCCGAAGCCCGTGAATGCTGGAGTGCCCCAAGGCTGTGTGCTGTTTCTTCTGCATATCAATGATATGTTGGACACCTCCAACATACATTGCTATGCAAGTCTCTGTCGGAAAATCGTCGAACAGTGCCGGGAGAAACTTGTGTCTTCTATCGAGTCCTCTCTTGAGAAGGTCGCGAAATGGGGTAAATAGAACCTTGTCCAATTTAACCCCCAGAAAACTCAAATTTGCGCGACAACACTTCCCTTAAAGCCTCGCCTAGTATCGGAATACTGGGTCTTGAAATCTCGAGCGATTGCCAATTTCGTGGCCATTTACAGGGCAAAGCCAAATTGGCTTCGAAGAAACTGGGCGTCATTAATAGAGCACGGCAATACTTCAAGCCGGCTCACATTCTAGCGGTCTACAAAGCGCAGGTCCAGCCACACATGGAGTATTGCTGTCATCTCTGGTCTGGCGCACCCCAGTATCAGCTCGATCCATTTGACCGCGTGCAACGCAGAGCAGCTCGAATTGTCGGCTGGATCACTTGGCGTTGCGAAGAGATGTCGCTTCATTGTGTGTCTTCTGCCGCATTTATCACGGGGAGTGTTCCGAAGAGCTGTTTTACCTGATTCCTGCCGCCGAATTCCACCTACGCACGACACGCCAGAAGTTAGGATATCATCCCCACCATCTGGATGTGTGGCGGTCCTCCACTGTGCGGTTTTCAAGGAGATTTTTTCCACGTACTACAAAGCTGTAGAATGAACTTTCTTGTGCGGTGTTTCCGGGACGATACGACATGGATACCTTCAAAAAAAGCGCGTACACCTTCCTTAAAGGCCGGCAACGCTCATGTGATTCCTCTGGTATTGGAAGAGATTGTGGGCGGCGGTGATCACTTAACAACAGGTGACCCGTACGCCCGTTTGTCCTCCTATTCCATAAAAAAAAACAAAACCTGTACAATTTAGAAACCTTTTGAACTAGCCAGACCTGCTCCATGTACCTTATTATTACATTACATTATTTGTAAAATTATTATTGCTAAAAGAATTTAAACCGAAGAAGATTGCTTCTTAGGCATTTTATATTGATATAATGCCTTCACAAAGTTTTTGAATCCAGATGTCCAGAATTCTAACGCATAGCATGAATGACATTTCCGTGAGATGGCAGACATGTCGCAGGAAATATAATAGATAACTAGTTAGGTAGAAATGTATAGATAATTACTTCGATAAAATAAATATATTTGACCTTACAAAATAAACGTAATTGCATTTTGTATAAAAAATTCAATTTGCATGCATTATTTTATTTCAGTTCGAAGGCCGCCGGATCTAGTAAAATTATTAGGATAACTAGCTGATGCCCGTGACGTCCTCCGCGTGGAAACTATGAAGCAGCAAAAATACTATGCCCACATCGAGCCTATATGTTGTCTCGACCTTTTATAAATATTCATGGAAAATTTTAATTAACTATTCTTAATAATAGCATCTTCATTATGTATGTATCAATCTGTACGTACGTATGTACGCAAATTGAATCGCATGTGTTGGAGGCACGGGTATATCACACCTTGTGGTCGGTGCAAATGTTAATAGCACACGGATGTGAATAATAGTGCAGGTCCAGATATAATTCTTCTTAAAGGAGCTTAGTCTGCACTATGCAAAGCTCTCACTACCTATACTTTTCAGAAAAAGTTTCTCCGAAGGATACGTCCTGCTTGTATGTAAAACCGCGAAAATTATTCGAATCTTTAATATATATAGAGCAATTTATACATTGTAAGATTTTATGAGAAACTAATTCATAATAAACTATATCTTTTAAAATACTTTACGGCAATAGGTTGAATTTATAGACTTCCGAAAGGCGTTTGATAAGGTTAATCATTGAATTTTACTTAAAATTTTTTTATAATGGAGCTCAGAACTACTTTCTTCGATGGTGCTCCTCCAACTTAGAATGCAGGCAACAATCAGTTGTTCTCAGTAGCTACTCATCTACTACCTGCATTGCAATATCAGGCGTCCCTCAAGGTACCATCTTAGATCCTTTCCTTTTCATTATGTTTTATATTGTCCTCATTTATATCCAAAAAAGCTTTAAGCATAATGATATACTGCTCTATGTTGGCGACTAAATTTTCAAACGGATAAAGAACCAAAATGATTGCCTCCTGTTACAAGAAGACATTAACATCGTTAACTTATATTGTTCCAATAATAGCACGCTAACACTTGCAAAGTTATAACATTTTCTTAAAGAATAATATAATTTATTAAAGAATAGCATAATCTTGTCCTTGGCAGAGTTTCTAGTTAGTATAAGAGACACATTCAGAGTCACATTCGGCTCAAATTTTATTTTTGATCTTCACTAAGATTCAATAAATTTTCTTTGATCTTCATATTCAGACTATTACTAACAAAGGTTAGGTACCCACTTTTAGGGTTCGTTCAGGGCTACAAAAAAAAATAATTGCAGTCAAACATGAGACTGTACCAAGCAGTTGTTGGGTCGCAACGAGTATGCATCGGCCATTTGAATTTCATTCAATAATATAGGAGTAACTTAGAAGCTGTTCAACGTTAATTTACAAAAATGTCTATTTATCGATTAAAACACAGCAAAAATAATCGTCAAGGTCAAATAATAGTCACAATTCTATTTCACTCTTTTTACAAGAATAATAAATAAACCTGTGCGTGTGCGACGGAATAGCGCGATCGAAAGATAGCGGTGTCCCGTTTTCGCATAGAGATATGAATCGGCCTTGACTGGTTGAATGCGTTCCTTTTTTTATGAAAATAAGGGACAAGACGATCAGCTGATGGTAATCGATATGCCCTGCCCATTACTATGCAGTGCCGCTCAGGATTCTTGAAAAACCCCAAAAATTCTGAGCGGCACTACAACTGCGCTCGTCACCTTGAGACATAAGATGTTACGTCTCATTTGCCCAGAAATTTCACGAGCTACGGCGCCCTTCAGACCGTAACACAGTAATGCTTACACATTACTGCTTCACGGTAGAAATAGGCGCCGTTGTAGTACCTACCCATAATCTAGCCGGCATCCTGTGCAAAGGAGTCTCTCACTGATCCCGATCTAAGTATGCTTTGTGTATGTACCTACATAAGTTTTTCTATTATTAACTTTATTTATCATTACGAACTCAACTCGTGTTAGAAATCGGACTAATCTTTGCGATTTTCAGTTTGCTGTTATATTAATGTCAATTTGAATCGTTTTAAATAAATATATTTGAAAAAAAAAATAGAAGAAATTTTTTGGACATCATGACATAGGAGTTCATTATCCAACGCATTTCTGAGTTGGATAGTCCCGATCTTCTGTCGCCGATAAACTTACGGGTTTTGCGTTTAACGTCTAGATATAGTCTAAATTTAGATTCTGACAACTTATAGAACCAATGCATGTCAGAGAGCCTCGTATAGGTTGTGCAAAGATTTTATTGAGCTAGATTTCTTAAACATGAGCGAGGGAGTCGATTAAGCGCCAACTTTAACGTCATTTTCAACTCTGTTTAACCATGTCACGTTTCCTATACACACATACTCACGCCTTGTTTCCGTCGGGGTAGGCAGAGTCAATAAAATGCATCTTGCTTCTATCATTACAAACACACGCTTCCTCTACATTCATTACTCTTTTCATACACGCCCGCAAGTTCCGGATTCTTCGGACATTTCCTTTTCTCAAAATATCCTCAATTTGATCGACGAATGTTCTACGAGGACTCCCGCGACCGACTTGCCCACACACACATGCTACTAAAGTAGGTATGTATTTTAGGTTTTCGAATTCCTATCTACATTTTTCTATTTCTCTTAAAGGTCGGTAATGCTCCTGTGGTTCCTCTGGTGTTACAAGAGAGTATCGGCTGCGGTAATCATTTACCATCAGGTCATCCATATAGTAGACCATTTTTAGGTAACCTTCTTTTCCTTAAACAGCTAATATGGCCAGAACAGATATATCAAAAAAAAACAGACCTATCAGCAGACCGCATAATAAAGAATAGAGAACAAATAAACAGTATAATTTGAAGTTTTAAGACTTGACTTGACGTCACATATTTTAATGGGAGTTTAGCGCATGGGGTGTGAATATAACGTTACTGAAATAATTTGGGTACAGTACCTTAGAAAACTCACTGGTACGGACCCTAGTCTTCTCAATATTTTCGTACGGCGCTGAGACTTGGACACTGAAAGCTGCAGACCGCAAACGCATTGACGCCTTTGAGATGTGGTGCTGGAGAAAGATGCTCCGTATCCCCTGGACAGCATTTCGATCTAATCTCTCCATACTGCGTGAACTCAGGATCTCCTCGCGATTGTCTTCCGAATGTCTGCGCAGAGTTTTAGAATACTTCCGTCACATCGCAAGGAAGGACGATGGAAACCTTGAGAGGCTCATTGTGGTCGGCAAAATAGATGGGAAGAGGCCTCGTGGACGCAGTCCAACACGATGGTCCGATCAGATCCGCTCCGCCCTCGACTCTACGGTTCACAATGCCTTTCACACCGCCAGAGACAGGAATAGATGGAGAGCGATCATACGTGAGAAAGTGATACAGAGGGGTGGTCACGACCCTCAGTACGTAGTAGATTACGACGCAGGGAGGACCTTAGAAAAACACTAACGCTTTTTCACTATTTATAATACGCTATTTTAAGAAGGAGTACATAATACATAAAAAACTTACACAAACACTGATACTATATAATACATTAAATAATTGAATAAGATTATTAATTAAAAGAAATTACAATTATTCGATGCGTGAGCTTATACCTTCAATGGAATAAATTGAATGACATTCGAGTATTTAGTTCAGATCATGTGACCAGAAATATTTTTGTCTACCCGCATATTTAGTCGCGTCATAAATAACAAATATTATAATTATTTTGTATGAGTGTAATGAATATCTAAATTTTTTGTGTTTTAGTGTAATGCCTGATTGTCTTATGTTTTAATAGATATATAAATATGAAATAAAATATTTAAATACTTGTTTGTGTACTATATACATATTATGATAAAATACATATACTAAAATAATGTGTGGTAGCCACAGGACCGCAGGCTGTATTTTGATGTTAATAATTTCAACTTGTTTGTTTCACACTTTTCTGGGTAAATAAAATCTTGACAATTGGACATACATATTACCACAACCTTACGGGTTACTTTAACTTTTTTTTACAATGACGAGCGCCTAAAACTGTACTATAAATTAAGTACTTAGTAGCGTTTTTGTAGTAGGTAATTTTCAATAGCTATCTCTAAGTACCTTTCTAAAAGAAAAGATTCTTTATATTAGGCTTTGTTCTTATACAACGAACAACGGCTTACGAAAGGGATTCCTCTCTTTCACTCGCCGCTCCACACGTACTCTCACTCTTTCACTTCATATCTTATTTTTTACCGAATTTTACATTTGGACCCGGCCTAATCCGAAGTTGTACGAAAGTTGACCTTATATATAGAAGAATACTTTCATCATGGTCTCGTTGTGCCTGTCACTGATGAGTGTTGATACATAGATAAATAATGTACCTATTTACTTTTTTTTTCAGTGTACATAAAAAACAGGACAAAGTTCTCACGTTCTTTCTCTCATTCACGTCTCCACTCAAATTGATCATGAATCCTGAGCCAGGAGACTCTTTCTACTACAATAGGAAATATCTTTTCGCATATTATCATTTCCAAAAAACAGGCACCCAAAACTTTTCTATACAACTAAGGAAATCTTGAAATAGGTTTTATAATATGCATTCAATTATTTAGAAAACTTTTACTGTCTATTGTATTAAAATGTACTGGCAAGAAAAATGTTCAAACTTTAAAAATTACAAAGTAACTTAAAAATTTACTATTCGATTCGAGCGTTTCCTCGCAATTTGTTTTAAGATAATGTGCTATAAATAAAAAAGAGTTTTTTGTAATCTTTAATGAATTGCTGTTTATGTAAAATTGGTTTTTCGTGACAAATTCTTTACCATAGTATGGCAAATAAGACATTTATCGCTGGTAATATAGTGACTCTTCTTCAAGAACGTACTCAAAGTTATGTGTTGGAACGGTTTGGTGTCATTCGTTCCACTGTTCAATCCCGGTGTTTCCGGGACTGTACGACATGGGTACCTTCAAATAAAGCGCGTACACCTTCCTTAAAGGCCAGCAACGTACTTGTGATCCCTCTGGTGTTGACACTTGACACCAGGTGAACTATACGCTCGTTGGTTCTCCTTTTCCATAACAAAAAATGCTTATGTATCTTGGTAGCATAGATGACAGATTGAAGTTATCAAGAGCAGCTTTTGATGACGCCCAGTACATGCGTATTCCAGGCGTGTAACTTGAAAGCTGCTCGCCGAGTTTGACGGCGTGCTTCGATTTAGCAGGAGTGATTTGCCGCTCAAAGAATCTGGAGGCTTGGTGGTATTTCCTTTTTTGCCCAGCACGTTTTTGCAGTCAGCAGCTTCTTTAACTGACGCATTGAACCAGGGCTGTGATCTACCACCGATTGGTACTAGAGACGTTGCTATGAAAATGTCCATGGCCTGCAACGGCACAGGCACTGTGATCATCCAAAGAGAAAGAAACCTTGCCCCAAGGGTAGGATGCAAAAAATATATATGTCTATCTGCTGACTTCTAATACCAAACGCGGCGGGTCGCTGGTGATCTACACGCGGCTGTTGAATAGGCACTATACTTGTGACCAGGCAATGGTCGGACGTTCTGAGAGGGTCGTCGACAGAAACCTGGTAACTATCCGGATGAATAGTTAGCAGAAGATCTAATACGGACAGCATATGGCTATCCACATCTCGGAGCCGCGTTGGCGACTCAACCAATTGGAACAGACCATAATCCAATCCGAGGTTTCTGGTCCTCGACACTCACCTATGCGAAACATAGCGGCATTGGACCGCTACTCAATGTAACTTAATCTGCACGAGTCTGGTCCGTTCATGCTGAGGTTATAACACTGCAGCGAGTCTCGCCAACTTCTAAAAGCCCTGAATTTTAGGAATTTATAAGGAATTGAATAAAACCCGAGACTATTTTATATACATTTTAATAACTAAATATCACGACACAGTGGAATAGATCCAGGATTGATATCCTAAATTGTTTGTAAACTTGTTGATTTATTATAAAGAAATAAATTCGTATTAAATGAACGTAAATTACGTCAGTTTATTTCAGATTAGGACGCCACCATAGACAATACAAAAAGAACAATAATAAGAAATCGATTCTAACAATGATTGCGATAAAAGAAAAAGCATTACACAAAAATATAAATGGTCCAAAGTATTCGAACAACAGCAATTTAACATTCATTTTCATAATACACATTAACAATGGCAGTTTTAAGCGATTTTCAAAGATTTTGTGGTGATAAAATCTCGTGGCGCAGGCTGTAGATATTATGCATTCGTTCACCCATACATTTTAGGGACGCACTGTGACTTATATATTAAAAAAGATTAGTAAATAAAAATCAGTTGCTATTACACAGCTAATTTTAAGAAAGGGCCAATCCAATTATAGCACTAGAGATAAGGGATTGCTTGTAACTAATTCTAGTAGGCTTCATAAGATGGTAGCTTTAAGGGTAAATGGTAATGTACTTTTATAAAAAGTCCCAGCCACTGTTCAGGCATTATCTATAAATAAATTTAAATGTTTTACTAAAAAATTACTTTGTCGTAAATCCTACTACTCCACAGCTGAATATCTAAGTGATCGGACAGCTTGGGACTAGATTATGATTATTTTATAGCAATAGTAATGACAGTACAATATTGTATATTTTTATTAAAAAAAAAGCGCAAAAAAAGAATGCTGGGAGAGTTTCTTGCGCAGCTTCGTCTCTCTCAGAGCGCCATTTGTTTCCGAAGTGGTAGTAGTATCTAGTATATTAGAAATGACATCAAAAAGTATTCTAAAGAAATGATATTATTCTTATGCCTTCATCCGATCACATTGATATATCTCGGAACCAGGGGCGTGCAATGGTTTTCTAGCAAGGTAGTAAGGTGGTGGCACAGTGGATGTAAGTAGTCGTAGTAGAGCTTTGGAATAAGCAAAGACTGCTTACTACAGTGGGTATTTAGTATCTAGCGTAAGAAAAAACTTTATGAGTGGGTGTTCAATAGAAGTCTGGTAATATCTAATATCTTTAAATGAGCAATTCTTGTATATATATATATATAATCTCGGAAACGGCTCCCACGATGTTAATAAAATTTAGTATACAGGTAGTTTCGGGGGCGAGAATTCGACCAAGCTAGGTTTCAATATTAAAAAATGTAATTTATCCGTGTTTTATATATATATATATATATATTATATACACAAGACTGTAATAGCTCAGATGGGACATTGGGTGATCTGGAAAGCAGAAGACCCTGGTTCGAATCCAGATGTCCTATAGTATTTTTTTTTCAAGTTTTGTACATTCTTAAAAATCCGAGCAAGGCTCGGTCGTCCAGATATCTTATATCTTTAAACGAGCAATTCTTGTATATATATAATCTGAATCTCGGAAACGGCTCGAACGATTTTCATAAAATTAAGTATGCAGAGGATTTCGGGGATGATAAATCGATCTAGCTAGGTTTCAATTTAAAAAAAATGGTTTTATCCATGTTTGAATGAGAAACAGCTACAATAACATTAGAATACAAAGGTTAATTTCGCCACTATATACAAGACTATTATAGCTCAGATGGGACATTGGGTGATCCGGAAAGCAGAAGACCCCGGTTCGAATCCAGATGTCCTATTATTTTTTTTTTGTTCAAGTTTTGTACATTCTTAAAAATCCGAGCAAGGCTCGGTCGTCCGGATATTAATATTAAAGAAACCAATTTAAACGATATAACGAGGTAGGCACTGCTTAATTGCCTATATGATATGCAAGCCCCTGCTCGGAACACAGATCTCTAAAAATATTTTAGCTCGTAGTCGTTATGGCCATAATGAAGAAGATAAAAAGCTATCGATTTACCACGGACAAGTAAAATAAGAAGGACTCCGCGCGTTGATATTAGCAAGTTTATGCTAGTGTGTGTGCGGTTACGGGGGATACTAGTTACACAATTTTTTCTCCCTTAAATAATCATATATCCACGAATACTTTTATATTATTGTTTTTACACTTTTTCACAACGCATGACGACATTTTTAAAATATTTTATTGCAACGCAAACTGATCTGTCACAGTCGCTGGCAAATCTCATAATGTCTGCCGATCGGCTTGTACTAGTGTAAGTGTATGTGTGGAGCTATGTATTTACATGTTTATCGGCTTGATTTGGTGCCTCACTGTTATGTAAAGCGACACAGAGTCCTTATTTTTTTACTCGTCCGTGCGACTTACGTGTATTTTGAATAAATAACAATTCTATTCTTCTCACAACAAATAAACAAAGCAATTAATTCTTAACAATCCTTTATTTGAAACCAAGCGTGAATTTCATAAGTAATTATCAGATTATAAATTATTAGCATGAATCTCCGTACGGTCTGCTACAGTCGCTGGTTCCGCAGATTACTTTCTTGCTGGGATATCCTTCGACGTACGGTGGTTGTCCTAAATAGTTGCCCCTAAAATATAATAGGAATGATTAACGCACTTCATAATATATCCTAGACATGTGTAATGCTATATACAAACATATACATTTACATAATCAAACAAACAAGATCTTTCATTGAGTACTCTGCTCAATATTGTTAAAATTGTAGGTTATAAATATAAGTTTATGGCGTAAACACATGGTCGAATTTGGTCCGACCGGAAAATCGGACACAGTCCGGTACGGGACAATATTCGATGGTATGTCAGATTACTCATTGCAAAAAATCTGGTAATAATAATAATTTTTGCAATGGACAATACGACATACCATCGAATATGGTCCGCAACCGAACTGTGTCCGATGGTCCGGCCCGACCAAGTCCGATCACGTATCTATAATTTCATAAGCGTTTATGGGCTCATATAGGTTCGTATTTATAGCCTTTTTTTAATGAAAATAAGGGACGAAACGTTCAGCTGACGGTAATTGATACGCCCTGCTCATTACAATGCAGCGCCGATCAAGATTCTTGAAACACCCAAAAATTGTAAGCGGTACTACATTGCGCTTTGATTATTGAATATTATTATGATCACCTTGAGACATAATATTTTAAGTCTCATTTAGCCATTGTGTATTTCATGTACCAATGTTTACACATTACTGCTTCATGGCAGAAATGGGCACCGCGCCGTTGTGGTACCCATAATCTAGGCGGCATTCTGTGCAAAGGAGCCTCCCACTGGTAAACAACCCACGATGCGGCCTCGTAGCGGACTATATTCGATGGTATGTCACATTGTCTATCGCACAAAATTATTATTATTACCGTCCGGACCGTACCGAGGACGACGCCGGACCAATTGGTGCGAGGCGCCCACGGGACCTTCCGATGGTCCGGCCTTAACAAATCCGACCATGTGTTTAGGTTATTACAGTGTGAATGGATTGATGTGATTCACCTGATTTTAACTTAATAGCCTACACCCGTGTAAACTGTATTCATACATTATAGTTGTAGAAAATTGATTGAATTAGGCGTTACTTTGCGGAAATCCATAATTATACAAATGATTTAAGTTTTCTTTAATGTTAATTCCGCCAATATTTGTTTTTAAAAACAATTCGACACGTGTTATCTAAAGCAGGGTCCAAAGAGAAATTCAAACACAAAGGAAAAAAAGAGAAGTTGTGCTGTTTTGTGAGACAGACAATATAAAAAGATCCGCACAAAAATATCTGAAATTAGATTAGACTGCGAAAAATTATCAAATTTATAGATGCGGGACCAAAGAATCACGGCACAAGTAGTGGGACTAATCCAGATCCAGGAGGACTGAGTGGTAGTGCCATGGATCCTAACGGACACAACCGAAACGCCCGGAGAAATACCACTATCCCACTTGAAAGCGGCGTGAAATAGCGGCTTTGCCGCTGTGTTTCATCGGGTGAGTTGGGAATCCGGAGCACTGTGCCGATCACGCGCCTCACACGGCCCCGCCTCTTAGGCTGTCGCCGCGTGTGGCACTATAGGTCCGCTGACCTATAGTGCCACACTCTGCTGAGTGGGATAAGATGCGGTTTTTTTTTGCATCCTAGCCATGGACGCAGATCTGGTTTTCACTGGATGATCCAGATGCCGCTGCTGACGCTGTTGCTGATGTGGTACTGCAAGGCATGGAACTCTTCATTCTATCCTCTTGCCTTCGGTGCCTATCGGTTGCAGGTCACAACTATGGTTTGACCGCTCCTGCAAAATGGTCTCTTTCGAAAGCAGGAGTGCTATCAAGCTTGGGTCAATGCGGTAGTATATAAGGATGTGAATTCCAGCGAACTTAAAAAAACTACAATCATGCCTCCACGTCCCTCAAAAGAGTTATTGCTGACGCGAAGTCCAATCACATTGGCAGAATCGGCGAGGGAACTCGTGCGTACCGCCACTGCACAGGGACGATGACTCGTAGGCCAATGACGCCAAAGATAAGCTGATCTCCTGGGCTCCCTTTTTGCGTCCGACTTGGCCCTGGATGACCAAGGTGCACCACCACCGCATATTCCGCGGTGCAGAGATACATGCCGGAGGTAAAAATCCGGTATGGCTCCGTTCTTAAGGTACTTTTCACCTTGGACATTCATAAATCGAGCGGGCCCGATGGCATACCCCCGATAGTGCTGCGGACATGTGCTCCGGAACTGGCGCCAGTCCATTCCCTTTTCTTTTTCGGCTCTCCTACTCATCAGGAGTAGTCCCAAAATTATGGAAGGCAGCTTTAGTGCACTCGATCCTTAAGAAAGGTGTAGGTTAAGATCCGTCCAACTACCGCCCCATCGCCATTACCTCCATT
This sequence comes from Leptidea sinapis, assembly GCF_905404315.1. Taxonomy (NCBI): domain Eukaryota; kingdom Metazoa; phylum Arthropoda; class Insecta; order Lepidoptera; family Pieridae; genus Leptidea; species Leptidea sinapis. Next base: position 11,348,686 of record NC_066270.1, on the reverse strand, counting down.
TTCTCAAAAATTATGGAGTTGATCATCAACTGCCAGTTCTCGGGATACCTAGAGGAGCACCAGCTGATCAGCGACTGCCAGTACGGTTTCCATCAGGATCGCTCAGATGGTAATATTCTTGCATACCTCATCCATAAATGGGCGCAAGCGGTTGAGTCGAAGAGAGAGGCGTTGGCGGTGAGTTTGAACATAGCGAAGGCCTTCGATCGGGTGTGGCATAAAGCGCTTATAGCAAAATTGTCATCCTACGGGCTTCCCGAGAGGTTGTGCAAATGCGTCACTAGCTTTTGGCCGATCGAAGCATCAAGGTGCATGCTCCGACTTAAAATCCATAAACGCTGTTGTCACTCAAGGCTGTGTGTTACTGCCTACACTGTTTCTTCTGCATATCAATGATATGCTGCAAATCAGCAGTATTCATTCCAATGCACACGACAGCACAGGGTATACGCATACCCTACACCGGCCGTGCCAACATGTCCCGGGAAAGCGTCGATTAATCCAATTCAACCCCAAGAAGACACAAGTTTGTGCGTTGACCGCAAAAAAGTCTCCCTATGTCGTATCCCCTCGATTCGAAATCACTCCTCTAACTGCCACAGTCTGTATTGGCATACTTGGTGTCGATATATCGAGCAACGTTCAGTTCCGTTGTCACTTGGAAGAGAAGGCCAAACTGGGCTAATAAGCTTAGTGTACTCAGTAAGGCAAGATAGCACTATATAAGGCGCAAATTCGGCCTCACATGGAGTAGTACTTACTGTTCTCACTTCTGGGCATTTATTTTCCTGTGTAATATTTATTTTATTTGAATGTGTTTTAATAAAAAATAACATACAAGAAAATATACTCACGCCGGCCCATAATTGCATACAACATAATAATTTAGAAATCCATTTTTTTCGATCTTAGAGATACCACATCCAATGTATACTGAGTCAGACCACACCATCTGGAAATTAAAAAATCAATTAATAAAAAAAACACTTAAACATTTAATTTTAAATTGAACGGAACTGCACTTCCTAAAGCATGGAAATCAATATACAAACATCGCAAATGTTGTTTAATTCACTTCAAAAAGAAGGTTTCCATTCGTTTCAAAAATTTAAATTCTGTTTATGCGTATACGCGACGTCGTCCGCGTGGACACTTTAATGCAGTAAAAATATATATATGCCTGCATGGCATGACAATATGTAGCCTTTATGATGTCTTGATCTCGTGTTAAAATTGTAAATTTGAATTAAATTTCAGTAGTTCGCCCCCGCCGCCGGACCACACCATAGTATCGCGCACTCGGTTGCGCATAGTCATATTAACTTGTTTTTCAAATTTGTAAATTTTTAAAATATACAAATTTGAAAAACAACAAAATTTTATGAACGATGCGGGACTCGAACCCACGACCTCCCGTTCCGTGCCAGTGCTCTAACCAAGGTAACCGTTCGAGTGTCGTATCGGTACAAAATCCTGTATGCTTTGTTCAACTCTCAGGTTGTGGCTTCATCTACACTCTACAGGATCTACCTTACAGTTGATAACCTGCTCAACCCCAATATTTGCATATTAAGAAATTGACTTGAGATGTCGCTCTTGTAAATCTAAACAATTTGTTATGTTTTTAAAGTGATAACCCTCACTTCTAGGATTAATACACAAATAAAATTTGAAAAACAACAAAATTTTATGAACGATGCGGGACTCGAACCCACGACCTCCGGCGTTTCGTGCCGGTGCTCTAACCAACTGAGCTTACAGTTCGAGTGTCGTATCGCTATAAAATCCTGTATGCTTTGTTCAACTCTCAGGTTGTCAGGTGTCACGGAACGCCGGAGGTCGTGGGTTCGAGTCCCACATCGTTCATTAAAATTTTGTTGTTTTTCAAATTTTATTTGTGTATTCATCCTAGAAGTGAGGGTTATCACTTTAAATACATAACAAATTGCTTAAAAAATTTTTTATAATATGTTTTTGTCCAAATGATGTTGCGTGAAAGGCAATGTCTTCCCCAATTAATAATCGATTTTAATTATTATTTTTCTAGGGAGAACTGTATATTTTATGACAGCAATTCAATCATATTTTGAATATTTTTTTATGAATATGGACATCCTCGATTGTGAACAAACTAACTTTGTCTATATTTGTTGCTAAACTAAATTTTAAGGCGAATTCTTGTGAACTCCTCCGGTCCTCGACACTAACCTATGCGAAAAATAGCGCACAAGGCCGCTATCACAGTAGACATATGTAGTAAAATAATCATAATCTAGTCCCAGGCGGTCCGATCACTTAGATATTCAGTTGTGGAGTAGTAGGATTTACGACAGAGCCATTTTTTAATAAAATATAAAAAATATATTTATAGATAATGCCTGAACAGTGGCTCGGACTTTATTATAAAAGTGTATACATTTACCCTAAAAGCTATTATGTATCTTATGAAGCCTACTAGATTAGTTACAAGCAATCCCTTATGTCTAGTGTTATAATAATGAAAATCACTTAAGAGCAAAAAGGTGACGATTTTTGTGAACGTATACTAAGGAGGATGGCGAGAATGCATGTATTTTGGGACCCACTGAAAGAAGTGGCGTACATACATCATGGAAACTTATTAATAATTGTATAATGTAACAAAACTAAGAAAAAGCAAATTTAATATAACGTAAGTAAGTCTAAAACTGTGGGAGAAAAAAGATATACCTAAAAGTAAAATACAACCTAAAATTATTAATCAATATCTTTTGTTCAATCAATAATTTGTATCTTATCTATCTATGACTAATTACTGTCTGCTAAAAGATAATATAATATATTTGTGGAAGGTTGGCCAGCAGCTAATAATTGAGGATTCACAATTCATTCTTTATTCAAGAAGGTATCGAATCTTTTAAATACACTTACACCTACTTAAATCTTATTTTGAATTACTACTGAATTACTGATTTTGTAGGTATAGATAATTTGATGGTGTTGGAACATCTGTATAAAAAATGACTGTCATGTCAAAAAAATTTAGATGACAATTGCGCAAAACGTTCCGTTAGTGCAAGATGTCTTATTTTGACTCCCACATCTAAGCGCCTCAATAATTTTGATGTGAAACATCTAAAGCCGCACGTGAAACCGATTTCTGGCGTGGCGACGCATGCCGTGGCGACGCGTCGCCTTGTCACAGTAATACCGTCCTCAGAGGCAACATCGAATATAACTATTACCGAAGTCACTGATTAAACGAATTAAGTAGTCACGATTCGAAATAAATTCGTAAATTTTTGTATTTAATGAAAATAAATGTTTATTCAATAAATAGTCATCGTTATCTGGAAAAAAATCGTAATATTTTATTTTATCATTATGACATATTTAGTTCCTATCACAATATGTTCTTTTCTGCATATTACTTTTACAAAATAATGTCGATGTTTCACATCTGCCAGACGTCCTGTGACGGCCCACATTTTTTTTGTATAAAGATCGTATAAATTATATATATATATATTATGTAGGATTCTCGCCATCTTCCTTTTCATAAAATGAAGTATTGCATATATACCTGCGTGTAATGTCCAATCATCTTTTTGGATTGAAAGTCACTTATCTCCAGAGGTCTATATTTGTAGTCCTTGTATTCATTGAACCAGCTTTCCATTGCAGAGTTAGGATCTAGTATGAAGGTCTTGTCTGTTGAAGCAGACCAGTAAATATTCTCTCCAGTAAAAAATCTCTTCGATCCTTAAATTAAAATACCCAATACTTATCAGCTATATATTCAAAATACAATATATTAATATTTTCCCTAGGTCCTAAAGAATCATTGATAGCAAAATTTACAGAAATTAACATCTAGCTGTTGCTTCTCAGTATATTCTTGATAATGTAAAGTATGTACATAGGCATATAAGTGAATTTGCTAGAAACTGTCATAACCATAATGTTAACACCAGGAACAGACTGACATAAATTTATAATGCCTACTACTTGGCCTAGTCGAGTTAGTAAGTCTTTTGTTGTTTAAATGCTTTTACAACAAGATCACAGAAATTGTTCAAAACAAAAGTATTGCGAAATTCAAAAGAATTGTAAAAACGTTTGTGTGGTAAAGGTTACTATATCATTAATGACTTTCTTAATGATAACACAGTTTGGGAATGGACCGACCGCCCTGAGGCTATTAAATAATAAGTTCCATCGTGAGAAATTACATTGTAACCATATTTTTATGAAAAGAAAAGAAGCCCGCTGAGTTTGTTGCGCCCGTTCTTCTCAGGTCTGAGACGAGCAATGAATGGGTGGAAGTTTTTTACTTTCACTAAGTGATATTATACCCTACTTTGAATAAAAATATTTGAATTTGAATTTCCCAGTGGGAGGCCTCTTTGCAGAGGCTGGTGAGTAGGCTACTTTTTTGTCACAAATGGTCTCCGAGATAAATTAAATGAAAGTTTTATGAAATAAAGTGAAAATATCAATTCTAAAATTGAGTGCAGATAGCTATTTGATGCCTTTTGAACAAAATTTAAAAAATATAGATTGTATCCTGACAGTATCCTTATGGCGATAGTCGAAAAGTTGTGAATTGATTTTCTTGTTATGTTATTCAAAATTGGATATTAACACATGTTAAACTAATTTTTCACTTATTTTATTTCAGAAACTACCACAAATTTCAAATTGTACGCCTCAAACCTTAGAAAACTGGCGCAAGAAACTTAGCAAGCTTAAATAAGAGTGCCCATGAAAATGTGCTCTGTAAACAGGTCACGAAACATCGGGTTAACTAAAATAATAATAATAAAAAAACTACGTTTAAAAAAACCGACTTCAAAAACTGAAAAGTATCAAATAACTAAAAATTTAATTAATTATAATCAACCTGAACGAAAACTCCTAAAAAAGCCGTACACTAAAAACAATTATAATATCATCGAGGTAAACAAAATTTTTCATAAAATGAAAACTACTGGGCCAAACTATGTAAAATTTTTATGGGACCAAATGGCATCTATTCTGCATCGAACTAAAAAATTATGTAAATCGGATCATAAATCTCAGAGTAATCGGTGTACATACATAAAAAAAATACTGATCGAATTGATAACCTCCTCCTTTTTTAAGTCGGTTAAAAAAGTAACTTTACAAAACTTAAACTTTTAAAAACAAAGTTACAATTTTATAATTTTTATAGACGTGTTTTAATCCTATAGAAAGTGTTTTATTTAAAATTGTAAAACTCGCGTCAATCAAAGAAAATACTACTTAGCAAGCTACCTACTATGTTTTCATTTCGTTACAGTAAAAAATTAGTAAAATCAGTATTAAGTGAAGAAGATTTATTTTTTACGTTTTAATCCATCATCATCATCATCGACCGGAACACGTCCACTGCTGGACAAAAGCCTCCCCCAAAGTTCTCCATGACGATCGGTCCTGCGCTACCCTCATCCAAGGTATTCCGACGATCTTGACCAGATCGTCGGTCCATATTGTCTTGCCACTTGCCTACCAACACTGCGTCTTTGTGTACGTGGTCGCCATTTGAGGACTTTCGTGCCCCACTGGCCATCTGTCCATCGAACTATGTGCCCTGCCCACTGCCACTCCAGTTTCGCAATCATTTTATTTAGGTACCTATATTCATGTTTGAAGTCGTTTTGTTTGGAATAAGTCGAATTTATTTTCGATTAATTTAAAAAAAATACTAAAATATAGGTAATTGTTGTAATTGAAGCTTGGAGATTTTAAAATTCAAAATTATCAGATTCTTAATAACATACCAAACTTACGTATGCTATGCACATATGAAATAAAACCACAATATGAAAAGTCACAACTTACCAACGGTTCTGTTTGGATTATGAGAGAATTTATGATTAGAAGCCCATTTCTGTGCTTTGGCAGCCAATTCTGCATCCCAAACCTGAAAGTAGATAAATAAATAAATAAGTAAGCCTTTATTTCTGATTAAATTTACTATAGATTATTGTTATCACCACCAACTTATATTTGATATGCAATGCCACTTTATTGCTATTTGGACTTACACTGATCAGTCGCTCTATAAGGCTTTTTTTGCATTCTCATGCAAATTATCAACAAAATTACCGGTAGTAGTATACCAATAAAACCAAAGCTTACATTATACTACACCTTATCAGAAAGTGGCTACGTAACGCGATTCGCGCCATCTATATTTCATACAAATCTCTCACTGTTGTTCCCTCATGACTGAGGATCGTGGTCACCATCGTCTGAGGATGCTGGTCCTGTGATACAAGTTAAGATGTGCCTCCATTGGTGCCTTTCTATTGCCTCTCTGACAACCGAGCAGACCTTTTGAGGGTGGGCCTTTATTTATGAAAATAAAGGACAAGACGAGCAGGACGTTCAGTTGATGGTAATTCATACGCACTGCCCATTACAATGCAGTGCCGCTCAGGATTCTTGAAAAACCCAATAATTCTGAGCGGCACTACATTTGCGTTCATCACCTTGAGATATAAGATGTTGAGTCTCGCCCTTCAGACTGAAAGACAGTTATGTTTATGCATTACTGCTTCACGGCAGAAATAGGCACCGTTGTGGTACCCATAACCTAGACGGCATCCTGTGCCAAGGAGACTCCCACTGGTCCCCTGAGTCTTCCACTTGATCGCTCAATATGGTAGGCAATCGTCCGCGGGCTCTTTTGCCCTCAGCGTTCCCAACTACGATCAGTTTTTCAAGGCTCTCATTTACCCTTCTCGCTATGTGACTGTAATAGGTAAGAATTCTCTGCTAACAGATTGTAGAGAGGCGGATTCGGACACGAAGCTACGAAAGAAATGGTGCCTTGGCTATCCAGGGTATTACGGACATGCGCCTCCAGCATCACATCTCAATTGCATTTATATTTAGCCTTTCTCGAGCTCGTATCGTCCACGTTTCCACCCCATGTAGGAATATTAGGAATTTATGAGATTTATACAAATACTATGCGGGCCGAAAAAATATGTAAATTTATTTTTAAGGCTCTGTGCACACATAAACTATTTTATATTATTATGTAATATTAATAATATTACAGGAGAACACATCATTCGCTATGTAATATTAAAATAGTAATTTGAAATGCTTAGCAATACTACTAAAATACACAAGGTAGTATTTACACTAAAGTACATCAGATATTTATGTAGATAAACTACTTAGTACTGCCTACTTCCTAATTTTTTAAATCAAATCAAGGTAATAAGATTTTAAAATAATTAAGCGTAACAAAATTATGTTTTAATTACCAAGCCGACAATTGCGTTATTTTCAAGTAGAATATTAGTTTATTACTAGCTAGTGATAATCTGAAATACGACTAAATGAATTGAAAAAACTAGAAGGTACTCAAAAATACTGTTATAATTAATTGTATACTGTATCAGCGTTGAAGGTAAATATTTGCTTAATTTAAGATATCTTGTTATATCAATACTATCTGTAATGATATACTGAGATATATACAATGTAAACACAATAATATGAATTAAAATTTCATTAATTACATATTGTATAGTTGTAATAAATTCCCACTCACCACTGACTTCATAAGTGCAGCCGCTGGCTGGTTTGGCACTTCGCCCCTAGCGAGCTGCAGTCTTCGTTCATTATGTCCATCAACAAAAGCTTTTATTTGTTCACAAGATAATCCATCTACAACACAAAACCAAATAATATTGATATGTGAATAAATGCTTATTACAAAACTGTATTCGAATTTGAGTGTTACTACATACTGAGGCATTTCACAAGGCTGCACAAAGTTAGAAGAATTAAAACACGGAAATTCATTGTTATAATGTAATGCTACCAATGCAAACTAGAGACTGAGGTTTGCTTTGCGTATGGCGTAAAATATACGTTACTTATATAGTGTTAACAAACAAGCATTGTGAATAACCATTCTGTGACTGTTTTTGATTCGTAACGTGGTTTGTGGCTGCATCAATGGCTTGCTGATAAAATTGGTTAAACACTTTACTTACTATTAAGCCATTTATTAATATTGATTTTAATGAAAATTAGGAGGAGCTTTCTTCCAAGTACTACAACTGTGGGATGAGCTTCCTTGTGCGGTGTTTCCAGGACGATATTATAACCCCTTGTCATTAAAACAGTTTTTGCATATTATTATGTCTTGAACGTTTTGTCAGGCAATTTTATTATGGTCGTGGGGTTTATGATAGAATTTCCCAAAAATGACTTATTTGCCTTACTAGTTACTAAAACTGGGGACCTATGGCAATTATATGTTTATGTCTTAGATAATTTATACATCTAGAAAAAGTCTGTTGCTGTTAGACAACCGATAAAAACAGGCCAGTAATATTAGTTTAGTGTGCGTGACAAGCTACGTCTTACACTCGCGATTTATATGACACTTTGTTGGTGTTAGTGTGCGTAAATTGCTTAAATAGAACCCCAACAGGGGCAGAAGGCCTTACAAATAAACTTGGTATAAAGTTATAACTAAACATAAACAAAGAATATGCAAAATGTTTACAATATCGTTGTCAACACTGTCAATACAATGATAATTCTGAAGTTTTCGAATTACAAGCAGCCTTGCAAATAAACGCGGGAAATGTTATGACGTAATATATAACATTATACGTAAGTATAACATTTCCCGCGTAAGCAAAATGTCTATTTGGAAACATTTTGCATTTTCTTGGTTTCTGATTAGTTATAACTTTATGCCAATTTTATTTGTAAGGCCGCTATTATATAAGTTCTTTAGTCTATTTTTATAGTCAATCAAGACTTATAAATGATCTAAGCATTCAGCTTTAAACGTTAAGGTGGACACATTGAAAATTAGTATGACTTTTAAATACGAGTTCCGACATAGAACAAACGTAGAAGAATCAGCTGCAATATCAGGGTTGTCTTGGGAGAGGCTTGGATACAGCTTCAATGTCTGTCATTACACACCTTGTGTTTTTGGCTAGCACTTCCGTAGAAGAAACTTCGACTTGAATAAACCAAAAGAAGACCAATCAGTAAGGCAAATAATGAATTTAAAGCAATAGTAGAACACGATTGATATTAAGCTTATGGAAGAGGAATTATTTTTGTATGGTCACCTGGTGTTAAGTGATCACCGCCGCCCACATTCTCTTGCAACACCAGAGAAATCACAGGAGCGTTGAATATGGGACAGGAGAACAAAATATCATATATACAACCCACCTAGTAATTATTATGTGACCACCGCGGCCCATGTCGTAATACCAGAGGAATCAGCGTTGGAGACCTTATAAATCATTCATTATACGTACATAATATGAATTATTTGATTTGATTACTATACTTTATTTACGATACGATATATGTTGTAATAACTGTAAATGAAAATTATTATATACTTAGTCTGGCCATAAATACTGTTACAATAAAAAATAAACAAAAATATTACATTTGAATTTGGAATCTGTCATTTTTATATGATTGTTCATTGAGATTTCTCATTTTGGCGCCAATACATTATACAATATTTTACGATATTAAAATGGTGTGGGGTGATAAAGAGAACAGAATCGCTGTGATTGCATTACACAAAGTAGGTATGGAGCCAAATGTAATTTTAAAACTCTCCATACGCTTGGTATTAGTAAAATGGGATATTAATATGGACAATGAGACCTCCTCTGTTTGTGACAGAAAAAGATTTGGCCGTCCACGTAGTGTTCGTACGAAAATGGCGGTCAAAGCAGTAAGGGAAGGAATTCGAAGAAATCCTGTGCGAAAGCAAAATATTTTAGAAGATAGCACCTAGAACCATATCGCGTATTTTAAAAGATGACTTAGGACTTGCAGCCTATAGGAGACGTACTGGTCAATTCTTAACTGATAATTTAAAAAAGAATAGGGTGGTAAAATCGAAACAGCTACTGAAGATGTACGCAAAGCGAGGTCACAGAAAAAATTTGTTTACGGATGAGATTTTTTTTACAATTGAGCAACATTTTAAAAACAAAATGACCGTCTTTATGCTCAAAGCTCTAAGGAAGCTTCCCAATTAGTCGACAGAATGCAACGTGGGCACTATCCGATTTCAGTGATGGTTTGGTCGGGTATTAGCTATGAAGGAGTTACTCATCACTGAGCCATATTTTTGTGTAAAAGGTATCAAAACATCGGCACAAGTGTATCAGATACCATTCTTGAGAAGGTAATGAAGCCCCGTTAACAAAACCATGTTCAATAACCAAGAAAAATCCCTCCAGCAAGACTCGGCGCCGGTTCATAAAGCTCGGTCTACGCAGTCTTTGTTGGAAACGAACGTTTCGGACTTCATCAGAGCTGAAGACTGGCCCTCGTCTAGTTCCGATCTTAATCCGCTGGATTATAATCTATGGTGAGTTTTAGAGAGTCCCTCAAACAATCCATTCGATTGTCAGTGAAGAATTTTCCCATGGAAAGAGTGCTTGCTTCAATTGATAACTGGCCTCAACGTTTAAAGGACTGTATTGCAGCCAATGGAGACGATTTCGAATAAGCTTTTTGTATTTATGTATTAAACTATTTATATTATAGTTATGTGCATTAGAATGTTTTTTCTATGTTTCAGTAGTTATCTATGGCTAGACTATTTATAAAAAGACTGAATATTAATAAATATCTGGCCTAAGTACAGATCCCATTTCAATGGAGTTTCCAATTCCAACTTGCCTGCGGTTAGTAAGTATCGGTCGGTATTGTATCGTACGACTTACAAACGCATACTGATAATTATTTGAAATAACATTAGTCATGTTTACAGTTTAATGCACTGGGATTACACGCTTTGCTGTGCGTTGAATCATAAACAATGAATGTTCTTTCTTTTACCTTTGTAAAGTTCAAAAATATGTACCTACAGAATAGCTGATGTCCTCGACTTCATCCACTTGGATAAAGGGTTTTTAAAAATAATAAAACAGTTTGGAATTGAGGATTATCTCATGTCCTATTCAGTTCCGGTTCCCGTTTTCGCTCCCGTTCCCAACACATTATATGAATCTTATTTCGAGGATGATTGCTATGGCAAACAAAACCTACTATTTGTATAGTTACAGCTCATTGACGTAATATTCGGTTTTTAACAAATCCCGCGGGAACCATGGATTTTAACGGGATAAAATGTCCCTTCCCATGCTCTAATCTGTCGCTGTACCAAATTTCAACAAAATCTGTTCAGTAGCTCCGGCGTAAAAACGTAAAAATGAAACTTACATTCATTCACATTTATAATATTTATTATTATATTACAGTCATAATATTAATATGGTTATTTTTCATTGTCTACAAATTGGTTATTTGAAAACTTTACAACTTAATAAGAATTCTCGAACAGCTATTAAATTATTTCTATGTTAAAACAGAATATGAAACGTAATTATGCGTTTCTAATAATTTGCCCGAAATCTGCGTTTTTCAGGAAATTTCAGGTAAAGTGAAATGTGAGAGTGAGATTCATAAAAAATTAAATATGACGGCGGTCGCTCAAAAAGTGAAATGTTATAGTAACCTTTACCACACAAACGTTTTTTAACAATTCTTTTGAATTTCGTAATACTTAGGCACTCACTCGACTTAGCCGGGTAGTAGGCATTATAAGTTTATATTCCTGGTGTTAACATTATGGTTATGACAGTTTCTAGGAAATTCACTTGCTTGTATAGGTAACCGGTAATAATAATAATGTAAGGTTGAACCAAACATATCATTGTTATTGGAAAGCCGTCGTTTAATTGTTTTGGGAAAAGGTGACGATGTCAAAAGATATGACCAATGCCCTAATTCCATCGGATGAGTAAAACGGAAACACGAAATACTTACTCATTGCGGTTCCATTATAAACAATTTGTACCAGGCACCTAGCTGATAAATAATCAACTGTAATCTCGAAATTGTTGACGAGTACGTCTACCTTGGACAAACAAGGCAGGTTCAACTTCGCGAAAGAGGTCACTCGTCGATTCCAACTCGAATGGGAAGCGGTCCGTAAAATCTTCTCGTCCCAAATACATCGTCTAAAGACCGAAGGTTTTTAACCAGTGTGTGTTGCCAGTGATGACTTACGGTACACAGACGTGGTCCCTAACTATGGGCCTGATGAGAAAGCTTATGATCGCCAGAGAGCAATTAAATGCTCGGAGTTTCCCTGCGAGATCGAACTAGAAATGAGGAGATCCATAGGAGAACCAAAGCCACCTACATAGCCTAAATGACTGCGAAACTGATGTGGCAGAGGGGAAACAAAGTCCTCGATTGGCTACCCCGTAACGGAAGACGTGGTGTTGATAGGACTGAGAGCTGATTAGTCTGATTTTTGCGCCACAAATACACTGGCCTGCAAAAGTAAGTATCACACTTTTCAAATTAATTTTTTTTCTTAACTATAGAAGGTAGAGATTTAAGATTAAAAACGTTTTGTTGCAAATTTTATAGGCTTTAATTCTTAGAAACAAAAATTATACATTAGTAACATTTTTAACTTAAAAAAGATAAAACAATGAAAATAGACATTTTTAGTTTAGTGTAAAAAAATTCAACTTAAATGTATTACATGTTATTTAATTTTTAATAACTGGTATTGCCTACTCGAGCTCTGATTACAGCTTCGAGCTGGTTTGGCATACTGAACACTAGGTTTCGGAGCCGATGTTGGGGAATATTCTCCCATTCTTCTACCAGGGCCTGCTTTAGTGCCCTGAGGGTAGTAGGTGGTGGTCTGCGATTTCTGACTAGCCTCCCAAGCTCATCCCAGGCGTGTTCGATCGGGTTGAGATCAGGACTTCTTGATGGCCACGCCATCACGCTGATACCGACCTCCTGAATATACTCTTGTACGATATGAGCCGTGTGTGGCCGGGCATTATCATGCATCAGCATCGATCCATCACCCGTATTTGCTAAATACGGCCCTGCATTCTCATTGAGAATCTCTTGAGCATATCTTTGCCCAGTGAGGGTGCCATTTTCTATGGCTTCTAGCTCTGTGCGACCTTCTGAAGATATGCCAGCCCATACATGTACACTGCCTCCACCGTATTGGACTCTTTTTGAGATGTAGGCTTGAAGGTATCGCTCACCAGGTTGCCTGTTCGCCTTCCATCAGAAGTGTAAAGGGAGAAGCGAGACTCACCTGCAAACAAAATTCTTGACCAATCTTCTTCATCCCACTGCATGTGTTCACGGGCGTATCGCAGTCTCGCTACTCGATGCTGTCTCTCGAGTTTTGGGCCACTCGCTGGTCTTCGGGGTTTAAAATTTTCTTTAGCAAGTCTTCTTCTCACTGTACTGTCACTAATGTAGTCCCTCCGGGTCTGAAGTAGCTGGTGCTGGACTTCAACTGCATTCGGGTGGCGATTTCTTAACACAGTGGAAATAATATAACGATCTTCTCGTGCACTGGTACACCTGGGTCTGCCATTACAAGTTCTCCTCAGATGGTGTCCAGTCTCTTCGTATCTTCGCTTTACCTTCTGGACCGTTCGTACCGTCACACCCACCATTCTTGCAGTGCGACGCATACTGATGCATTGTTCCAGAAAAGCCATGATCCGAGCACATTCTTCAACTGAAAGAGGCATGATAAATAAATGTTTTGTGCTTTTTAGCACAAATTTTTAAAACAAGACCCATCGATCTTAAAAACAATTTAAAACAGAAAGAAAAATGTAAATGGTCAAATTGTAATTCGGAAACGTCCACTTTGAAAAAGGAATGGTTTTGTTTTTGAAGTTTTTTTTCAGCCAATTCTTAAAAGAAGGTTACCGGCTATAAAGTTTTTATGTACAAAATTAAATTCTCTTTGGAGTCCTTTTTATTTCGAAAGTATATCTTGTGAACTTAAAACGTTATCCCAATTTTAAAAGTGTGATACTTACTTTTGAAGGTCAGTGTATTAGTATACGCCTAGATTTATCATATAGTGCAGTTTAAAGGAAACCTCTTCCTCATACTCGTAATTATGCATACCTCTCATAAAATTTTATATATTATGTAGACCTACAAAAAACCTTTGGATGGTAAAAGTTAGGAACGGCAAGAACTGCAGGAGGAGAAAAGGGTCTACTGCATCACCAAAGGAATCACAAAAGCCCTACTGGCGTTTTACAATGGTTGTTTTAAAATGGATACCACCTAGGCCATTCCTGGGCACTTTGGTGGAAATAAAAATAATTTTTTCTTACGCAGGAGGCATTTTTCTTCCGCATGGATTGTAGGCAGATTCTGACTTAGTGATTTCAAAAATCGAACATTGAACTTTAATTTAAATTTGATAATAATTCACAATTTTGACACCAGATAACTAATTGCCAACCTGATAACTACTCTTGTTGATCTGATAATAATAGTGTCTCTTTCTATCTATAATAATAATCTCGGTAAAACCACATCGATAAATTATAATTTCAACAATATAGATATCGTATCCGAGGTTCTCGAGGGTGCAGAGAACGAATTTGGGATCTTTTTTTTATTACTGTATTGTGACATAAATAATAATAAATTATTCTGAAAATAAAAAGACTTATTTCTATGTATTTGGATTTTTTTTTCTTAAGAATCTACCGAATTTCTTTGAAGCTGTAATTAGTAGAAAAAATATATTTTAAAAGTTTCACTTCTCACCTGTGTACTCTGATACACAGAAATATTTTTTTATATATATATATATCAGAGGGGGCAAACTGGCAAGAGGGTGACGCAACGGGGCGGTTGCCTCACCCTCACATGGGCATGGACATCCGCAACATCAGGTGTCAAGAGATGCGTTGCCGGCCTTTAAGATGGGAGTATGCTCTTTTCTTGAATGTCTCTGAAGTTGTATGGGTTCGGGAAAACCGCAGCCGGTACTTGATTCCACAATGTGGTTTGCGAGGCAAGAAATTTCTTGCAAAACGCGCGGTTGTGGAATGCCAGACGTCAACGTGATGCGGGTGGTGTTTTGCATTTTGACGTAATTTCCGGTGGTGGAATTCGGCCGCTGGAATCAAACCAAACAGCTCCTCGGAGCACTCCTCGTGATAAATGCGGAAGAAGATGCAGAGAGAACCTACTTACACTAAGACCTTTCCATAGTCAATGAGTGTTAAGCACAACACTTCTTCCAACTAGTTTAAGTGTTCAAAAGCATGAGCCGTAGATGAAAGGTTGAGCGACATTTTAGTAGTCCAAAAATTTCATTGAAAATCACCAAATTGTGTTATAGTGATAATATTATGTGTTATCGTATCATATCAAACGACCTTAGAAATAATTATTTACACTAAAGTAGCTCAAATGCGTCAACATTTTGTAAGATCACTAATTGTTCGATGATGGACAAGCATAATTAATTCGTTATTCCAAGTAGCATACAAAACCAATGTTATGGTTGGAACGTGCGAAAACCGTGTTTTGTAACATGCTTTTATTTTAATTATTTGTCTGAACAGATAAAGGCAAGTAAATAGCGTGTTTACCTACCGACGTAATTCTATTACGCATTTACAAGAAATACTTAAATGTATTTATGACTTTAGGTACGTAATATAATAATTTATCTACACCTATGCTTTAAATCCTCTATTAAAGATTCTGAAACAGTTAGCTTATTGCCAACATTAAAACACCCAATGTTCTAATAACCATTACATCATCCAAAAGAGTGTTGTACTGAATTTCATAACAACACTCCTATTTATTTTTCATTCCCTTCATGCTCAAAGAGTTTTAACAGACAGCCACATTCTTATTGCTCGATGCGTGGCATCTGTATGAATTTCAAAAAAAGAACATTGTTTTTACGCGCGTTCCACACCACCAGAACGTCGCGCGCCGTAAAAAAAAGTAGGTTATTCGAATCCCCGCCATTTTACTTCGATATTGTTATTGTTTTGTTTACCAAAAAATGAGCGATTAATTTCCAAAAGAACATAATATTCAAGTGAATTTTAATTATTGCACTATACAAAATGTAAATTACTACTAAAATAAATATTTTTTTTTCATTAATACTTAGTTTATTTGTATATAATCAGTAATAGATGATATTAGGTTACTACTAGGACTGGCTGTTTTAATGTTAGCACTAAGCTAACTGTTTCAGAATCTTTTAGAGGATTCATATTTTGGGTGTAGATAAAGTCTTGTATGCAACTGTTGATAATTAGGTATTAAAACACTCGTGTGATACTATTATCACACTCGGCTTCGCCTCTTGAGATAAATCCACATTCGTGTTTTAATAACCCTTATTACACAACAGTTGCATAAATAACTATTAACACACGCCAACTATCCATACTATTATGAAATACAACTAGGTATTTTTTATTTACCCGTGGGAGGCTCCTTTGCACTGGATCCGGATAGATTATGGGTACCACAACGGCGCCTATTTCTCCCGTGAAGCAGTAATGTGTCAGCATTGCTGAGTTTCGGTGGGAAGGGCGCCGTAGCTAGGCTAATTACTGGGCAAATGACACTTAACATCTTATGTCTCAAGGTGACGAGCGTTATTGTAGTGCCGCTCAGAATCTTTGGGTTTTTCAAGAGAAAGAGCGTCACTGCATTGTTATGGGCAGGGCGTATCAATTACCATCAGCCGAACGTCCTGCTCGTCTCGTCCCTTACTGTTATAAAAAAATTCTAAGTATATTCATAAAGTATTAAAATTTAATATAATTGGTTTATAATTATTGATATATTAATTATATATATGTAATTATAGATATATAGTTGGATATAAATTTCTCTTGGAAATTATGCCGAGTTGACGGGGGATGGTGGGGTGAGACGGGAACTTTAAAGTATTGCATGAATAAAACCCGCCACTTCTAATTGCACAATTTAGGGACTTACATTAAGAAAATAGTCAGTTTTCCTTCTTTTAATTTTAATTCATCAAAGCATAAAAATATAATTCTTCTTATAGAAATATCAACTTTAAAAAATCACAAAATCTCCCCATCTTAACCCCCCATTGGTAAGAATATTAAAACGTCGCCTATACAAACCGGGAAAATATGGACAGCTTCGACATTGTTATCTTCCTCCTCCTGCATCTATACATTCAGCCCTTGAGTTCGGTGCAGCTTGATTCATACGGCATTTTCTGGGATATATATAAACATATAACGAAAGTTTGTCCCTGCAGCGTTGAAACAAATTTCAATCATTATAGTTGTACCTCGTTCGGCCGATGTCAAAGCTCTCACTTGGTTTTAACCCGTTTTTGCGATCACTTTTGACCGTGATTTTGGAACCACCGAAACATCTGTCACAGTCATAAGGGCCGAAACACATAACCGTCTTGCGGCACCGCCGATTTTAGCCGCAACCAGGCTCAAATTCCAACGTTATGATGTCATACTTGTTGACGATGATTCAGTTTGTTTCTCTCACTCTTGCAAACAGCACACGTAACCCGGAAGCATTTTTAGTCAAGCCCAGCATTTCCAAAGCAATAACAGGTTCCTTCCTGTCATATTATAGCGCTTATAGCTCTTCAAGTGATAGCCTTGATTCATAGCCTTATTAAATGGATGTACCTATCCAGTATCTTCTGTATCGTATATTTAAAACAGAGTAATGTCTTCTTAATAACAAATAAGTTTCTTACGACGATCTATGCCAGAGACACGTCCATTCACAATAAAAAATCACGAAGAATTGGTTACCCTACCATACGATAGTAAAATGCTCTTTTTCGAGACGGCACAACGCCGAAGGCAAACTGCCGATATCAGTGGCGCGTGTTTCGGCCCATTGTCTAGTCCCTAGAGTAAAAGGGTTATCAACAAGTGTTTTCAGACGATTTAGAAATCCACACAACCAGTCCTTACCAGCTATTTCCTTGAGATCATTAAATTTATTTTGTTTTTTGTTACTAACGGCTAACGTTTCGTTATAAGGAATTGAATAAAACATGTAATATTTTCATTATATTTTAATAACTAAATATCACGACACAGTGGAATAGATCCAGAATTGATATCGGAAAGTGTTTGTAAACTTGTTGATTTATTACAAAGAAATAAATTCGTATTAAATGAACGTAAAATACGTCAGTTAATTACAGATTAGGACGCCACCATAGACAATACAAAAAGAACAATAAAAATAAGAAATCGATTCTAACAATGATTGTGATTAAAAAACAATATAAAAAATAGAAATGGTCTAGTTTCCCGACAGCTGCAATAAATTCATTTTCATACTACACATTAACATTGGCAGTTTTAATCGATTTTTAAAGTTTTAACCATAGATTAAGGATTGGTCTCCGCTGCGCTCCAACTAGATACCGTACTACCTAAGAACAATAGCTTCTTTTTGCAGCAATTTTTATATTGTAGTGTGTATTGACTACTTGTAAAGATGCTTGTGTGCGCGGCTATTTGACACTCAATGGCATCTTTCAAATTGTATAACTTATATGCGCTTCGTGTTATTTTACATTGAAGTTAATAAAATACAAAATACTTACTGATGATATTATGTGATCCCAGTGTCTTTCTTATTTCTTGTAGTATTGTTTTTACAAAGTTTTACAACGCAACCAATACCTATACCTAATTGCCGCACTTTACGACTATGCCTGCGCTATCTAGTTTGAGCGCAGCGGAGACCAATCATTAATCTAAACTTTTAACCATAAACCATAACCTTAATATCGCGTGGCGCAGTTTGTAGATATTTTGCAGTGTGCACTCCCCTCAAACCTCCAGTAGACAAACTAAAATCCGCTATACAATATTATTGTTATACATTTTAAAGAATATTTCTAGATCGAATGTTTTATCAACATTGCTACATAAAACAAGACAAGTAAATTTATTGAACGTTACACGAAAGTTACAATAATCTCTAATTATAAAAGTCGTCAAAAAATATTCCTGTAAAACGACTTTTGAGAATACACGCAAGTCAGAGCGCGAGGTGCACAGTTACCGCACGGAATTTATATTTTATTCTTTTATAACTTGCTCCACGTTTGAAATAAAACATAATATTATGTGCATCCAGTACCTCAGCATGTAAATAAATTGATAACATAAGCGACTGAAATTACAGTGTAAACTCTTTCTTGTAAAAAACTATATTTTTAACACAATGATCATTTTCTATTCAATTGGATATCTTTTAACCGAGTTCAATAAAGGAAGAAGTTTTGGAATTACTATAGTAATCACTACTATCTAATATTATAAATGTGAATGTAAGTTTGTTTGTTACGCTTTTCGCCAGAGCTATTGAACCGATTTTGATCAAATTTACAGCGATAGACGAGAGCTTGGGAAGGACATAGGCTACATTTTATCCCGGAAAAATCCATGGCTCCCACGGGATATGTGAAAAACTAAAACTCACATCGATGAGCTATAACTATACCAATAGTAGGTTAGTTTGCAATCCCTCGGAATAAGATTAATATAATATGTTGGGAACGGGATCAAAAACGGGAACCGGAACTGGAATAGGACATGAGATAATCTTCAATTCCAAACTTGCTTATTATTTTTAAAAACCCTTTATCTACGCGGACAACGTCGCGGGTATCAGCTAGTATATTGGTAGGTTTTTTGTAGGCAATGTGTATGCTTTTATAACATGATCCTAGTAAAAGGAACAAAACAAATGTACTGTTATGATATACATGAGAATTGTTAAAAAATGTTTGTGTGTTAAAGGTTACTATAACATAAATGACTTTACCACAGATTGGGAATGGAGCGACCGCCCTCGGGATATTTAATTTATAAATTTTATTGTTACGAAAAATTTGCATAATAAAAATCTACTGACTTTCTTGTGCCTGTTCTGCTCAATCTAAATTGCAATACGTATGTTTGCCATCCAGTAAGTGATTTAATATCCTATTTTGAATAAAAAAAATATATAAATTTGAATTCGCGTATATTTTTTCCTGATGGACACATGGAACAGAAAAAAAGAGTGGAAACTCTTCTTACAAAAGCTTCAGTAAGAGATATCATGTCGCCACACTCACACATTAATTATCTATTATATCTATACATATAAATAAAATTGGAGAGTCTCTTTTTACTACATGTATATGAATATATATTTAGTCTGTCTGTTTGTTTCGGCTAATCTCTGAAACCTCGCTGGACCGATTTTAGTAGTTGATGTTATAAGGAGTAACTTAAGCTACGTTTATTTTAGAAAAATAAAGTAATGCTGCATGTCCAAGGAACGGACTAACTCTAAAAATAATTTATATGGCAAAACAATGTTTGCCGGGATAGCTAGTATTATATAAACACAAAAACTATTGTACCTGCGTTATGATAGGCCTAAATTCACAACCACGACAAGACGTCATTACTAGGAATCGTTTTCTAAACAAAAAGTTGGAATGGAAATTAGATAGTCTATTTAATTTTACTTATAATCAGTTTTTTTTATGGAATAGGAGGACAAACGAGCGTACGGGTCACCTGGTGTTAAGTGATCACCGCCGCCCACTTTCTCTTGCAACACCAGAGGAATCACAAGAGCGTTGCCGGCCTTTAAGGAAGGTGTACGCGCTTTTGAAGGTACCCATGTCGTATCGTCCCGGAAACACCGCACAAGGAAGCTCATTCTACAGCTTTGTAGTACGTGGAAGAAAGCTCCTTGAAAACCGCACTGTGGAGGAGCGGCACACATCCAGGTGGTGGGGATGATATCCTAACTTGTGGCGTGTCGTGCAAAGGTAGAATATGATCAGTTAGTTAGATATTATTATATCGTATAATTGGACGTAGTTCCTGTAAAACGTTCCAAGCAAAAAACATCACTTTTTAAAGAATTTGTGTTTAAAGTTTAAAAAATATTAATGTATTCCATACATGTGGGTTGGGCTACTAAGTCATGATGTCATTTAAAGAGTGTCACTCTTTAAGGCAGGGCTGCCATTTTTTGTCAGTCCGTTAATATGAATCACATGACTAGTTTTGTGTTAACTCAATTTCGACATGATTGTGGTTTGGAACGTTTTTCTGGAATTACGTCCAATTAATGTTGATTTGAGATTGGAAGTTTTTGAGCTACACATAAAAATTATTCCAACTTAGGATATAATTTTTAAGGTCCAATATAGCACAATATATTTTTACACATTGCTTGACTGTCTCTCGAACCTGTACGTTGGTACACATTAGTGGCCACAGGACCAGGCCTGTCTCACTCCCCGTGTAGGTATCAAAATAGTAAGTACGCGTGGCGGCCTCTACAGAGTAGACCAGCCAGTAGGGACTCACGAGCGCGTTTTGTTCACGTAATTCACCGGTCCGACCGATCTTTTGAAAATGGAGAAACATAAAAAAAGCAAAGTATGTTAAGGACCATTGCGAGCCATATTGATTGGATCAAAATTTAATACACCATCTTCGAAATTTCTGTACACACTGAAATTTGTTAATAATCTTTAAATTGTCTAATCAATAATCATGATTTCAATTAGACAACGCGGCTTTTCTACCGTAACCGTAAATTTAAAGAGTCGATAACATAGAGCGAAATACTGTAACACCCAATCTTAGCTTTTGTAATAATACCACGAATTAATTAGCAACCCTAACTATCCTAATCTTTGGTCGACACAATACCAACATAGTATTCTCATTCATTTTATAATATATAAAAACTATTCACGGTTCAGTCTGTTATAATTCAGCTAGTGTCACAATAATTATAGAGAAGTATAATATTTTTGTAACTCGATTGTATTTTAATTAATTTTAGTATCGGTGGGTTCAAAATAATTAATTATCGAGTCACACTCGTTTCATCCTAGATCCCCGTTTAGAAGTTTATAATATTTGTAACTTGATTGTATTTAAATATTTTTTTAGTATAGTTTGGATCAAAATGATTAATTTACGAGTCAGACTCGTTTCATTGTAGATCTCCGTTAAGAATCCATTAAGATCTCTGTTAGTATCACAATATTATATATTGTTAACTGAAATTTATTTACTGTCTGTGGGATCCAAATGATTAATTAACGAGTCCGACTCGTTTCACTCAAAATCTCCGTTTAACTTTTACTAGATTAATCTCTCCGCCAAAATATATTTGAAGTCGGTTTTAAACATTTTAGCTTTTTGTTCATATGTCATAGAGTTTACACTGTAATATTTTAGCACAATTACCCTCATTTTGTGATAATTTAAAATAAACATTTTGATCATTAGACATGACAATCAATAGATAAAAAACACAATTGATGACTTTTGTTCAGGCATAACAATTTCTTATGTATCTATATAAGTATTACATTTGAGTCCTAAATGTACACAGAACACATATCTGTCGAAGACATTCATAATATTAACCTATAATATGATTTCACACCTTGATATAACTGATTCATAACTTTCCTCTCAATCATTCGGAAGCAGCTAATTTGAAAACAACAAACCCTCTTTATAGCGATTTCGTTATATGACAACATTAAATAGGAGCTATTCTTGTTGGTTCAATACGTGGCCATCTTTTTGTTTGTCATCAACTCTTCTTTTTCGTAAGAAACAATGTAATTACGCTACGCGAAAAAATTAATTACGAACACTTGAAGAATTCCTATAGAACATTATTTAGGAAGTTATGAAAATGCCGCTGACAGGAATAAGTGAACATAGGCAACAAAACAGGGATTGATTAATGATTTATTGATTCATTCGGTGTATCAGCTACCGCCATAATGAAAGCAAACACGAGTACTGAACACATCACATACATTCGACTTAAAAAAACGATCAGATTGATACCTACTTATACTTATAAATACTACAAATGAAACCATCTGTAGAGTAAAAAAATAAGAGGAAAAATACTTTCCAGAGTTTAATACAAATATTACTAGTATCGCATTACTGCGACAAGTATGGAAATATAACTACAATGAAAATCTCTAAAATAGCTACTGTAATGCCCGATATTAAGATTAATTTTAAAATGTACTCATCACCGCGGTGGACTAATAACGCATTGGTAATTTACCTCACGCACACAATCTTCTACTCATATAACCAGCGGTAGGTTTAATCGTTAATATTACTTAAAAAACTTGTTGCATAAGCTGTTAATTATTATAACGCAGTTAAAAATTAAATGTAATTCATTATTGAATATTACTGCTTACTTATATTATGTCAAAATATGTTAATTTTACAGTAAATCAACTACTAGCCCCGTATGTTTCTTGCATAGGTGTAACGTGTGGAAAATTAAAGAATGAAATTTGAATTGGTGATACATGATATAGTGATCACTTACGGTACGCAGACGTGGTCGCTAACCGTGGGCCTTATGAGAAAGCTCATGGTCGCTCAGAGGGCAATGGAGAGGGCTATGCTCGGAGTTTCCCTACGAGATCGAATCAGAAATGAGGAGATCCGTAGGGGAACCAAAGTTACCGACGTAGTCCAAATAATTGCGAAATTGAAATGGCTGTGGGCAGGGCAGATAGTTCGACGGACAGATGGCCGTTGGGGCAGTAAAGTCCTCGAATGGCGACCACGTACCGAAAGACGCAGTGTTGGTAGGCCCCCCACAAGATCGACCGATGATCTGTTCAAGATCGCTGGAATACGTTGGTCCTTCGTGGAAATCCGTGGGGGAGGCCTTTGTCAAGTAGTGGACGTCTTCCGGTTGGTGATGATGAAACATATTATGATTGGTGTTAGCTGTACGTTCAAAATATGCGTGATTTAACCGCGTGGGTAATCTCTATCACATCATGCCTGGTAAAGAGAGAAAACAAGTGCGCGACTTACCCTGATGAAAGCTTCCTATATCAAATCATATTTGCCAGTTACAAAGGAAGGTAAACGATAGGAAATTAAACGCCGCTTACTTGTGGGAATATTTAAAAACTATTTCATCTTAAGACTGGACGCTAAGGTATAAAAACGCATTGATCCAAATACCTGTAACTATTGTAAGGTTTTTAAATAAACCCATGAAATCTATTGAATATTTTATGCCCTCTTGTTTTATTTTGTTATTTTAGGGGGGTTAAATTAAATACAATATTACCTGCGTTTCCCGGCCGTTGGGGCGAGATAAAATTGGATTACTTTTATAATGGCTCTTGTACAAACAACGGTGGAGCGAACGCTAGTTCAAATATAAAAGGATATATTAAGTAATAATATTTAGATTTTACATTTATGTAATATTTTAGGGTGGTAAAATTAAATAGAATACTACCTACGTGTCGCGGCCGTTCGAGCGAGAAAAATGGATTATTGGCCCTTGTACAAGAAACGATTAAAAAATAAAAACCCATGATAAGTCCATGCTGACAATGGAACGGGCCAGTAAGTCCAAATATAAAAAAGGGCATATTAAATTATATTTATATTTACGGTTTATGCTTTTGTAAAACCAGTATATTTCCATACACATCGCAGTCGCAATATAAAATAAAAAAAAAGAAAACTAAAAACAAATAGATTGTTCTAATTGGTACTCGGGCTGTCTGTACCACTACCACTATTCTCTGTATTCGCTAGAGCAGATTTGGTATTTTTATTATTTTTCCTAGCAGTTTTACTGAGCGTGGCGACTTCTTTCAGTAAATTTTGTATCTTTGTATTCATTAGATTAAATTTGTTCTCGTTGAGTCGTTCCTTGTTCTTCATTTCTGTACGGAGGTCTGTCGTATCGTTGTGGTGCTGGGCCTTCAGTTCTGTGATCTGGAATATAATAATAACAAATTATCACTCTACGTTTTATACAGGATGAAAAAATAGGCTGGTTACAAAGAGAGATCCTCTTACTAAATACTATGGAATAAGTGACGGGACTGCCTAAGTAAAAATTGTAATTTAGTTTACTATGAAACGTGCAGTCATAAGTATTAAATAGCAGTAATTACAGTATAATCCGGCAAAGTTTAAAAGCGAACAGTTGCTTGAAATTAAAATTTCAACTGTCTCCTTTTTGACAAGATCATAGCCGTCATCTGTCAATCTGTCACGGTTCATACAATCGAGTTAATCGTTTTTTTCTTAGAGAGTTTCGCCAGGCTGACTGATTAAACATTAACAATTAAAACTTATTCACGAATTAATTATCACTGTGGTAACCCTGTCCTAAAGTTCGCTCACCGCAGCAGGTTGTCTGAATTGTTATTTTTATGGAAGAGAGAACCCGGTGTTAAGTGATCACCGCCGCCCACATTTTCATGCAACACCAGAGGAATCACAGGACCGTTGCCGGCCCTTCATTTACAATCGTTCCAAAACTTTTTATGTAAAATAACCACCGAACAAGGAAGCTCATTCCAAAGCTTGCCCCCTCTTATATAAAGAAATGGTAATATTTTTTTATGATGCTCTTAAATACTTCCTGTACAATTCATATATTTTATTCGTTAACTTTCTGAGTAATATTTAAAAAAAAAGCCTATTCCTATTGAAATTCTTTAAAATCTTACATCACAATGATATTATATAGAACGAAGCAGTTATGTTAATATCGTCCTGATTGGGACGCAGCATTTTGACAGCAACAGTAATAGATAATAAGGAAGTAACATACCCTAATCACGTTATCCTTTTTTATATCATTTCATTTCATTTTATACAAATCAAATTTGTAACCAAAATTTATGAACGCTGCGGAACTCACACCCGCGAGACCTCTCGGGTTCCG